>NC_090446.1:1037863065-1039113065 GCF_031143425.1 Pleurodeles waltl
CAGCAAATGATACAGAAATCACTGCAAATGAATGGTGTGTTTCAGGCACAGCCGAGAGGCAGAGGTCGAGGTTTTGTGAACCGTAATTCTGATATGAATAATGTTGTTATTCAAAATGACGGTCAGGCAATGAAGAAGATGTCACCATGTCATGCGTGCGGGGACATGGGGCATTGGAAACGGGATTGTCTGAATATGATGCAGGATGGTACAGTTCAGCAGAGCATTAATGCCGGTACAGTACAAAATTCACGAGGTCCAAGAATGAGACACCAGAACCCGAATTTTCAGAATAATTTGGTGCAAATGCCAGGGGTACAACCCATGCAGCAGATGCAAATGCCGCGTTTCCAAACAGTGTCAGTACAACCAATACAACAGCAGATCCCTATGGTGCCTAGACAGCAAATGCAGTTACCCCTAGCTCCGATGGGACAGCAACAGGTGACGCTTCCTCAGCAGGTCACAGGCCAGGTAACAAACCAAAACAACACTGTACAACAATTCCCATTACGAGGTGAAAGTGACATGAATGAAGAATGGTCAAACGACAGCTCAGACAGTGAAGAGTGCAGGCTTGCAGCATCTTTAGAGGTAGATCAGAGAGGTCCATATGTAGATGGAAAAGTAATGGGCCATAAGGTTTCATTTTTAGTTGACACAGGAGCTACACGCTCTACAGTTCGTAGTGCAGAAGTACCGAGATTACCTCTTTCAGGGCGCACCATACAAGTGGTCGGAGTGGCTAACCAGTACCTGACCAATCCAATTACTGACCCAGTGCAGGTTGAAATTGGAAATTTCCAAGGCCTGCATAGATTTGTTGTATGTGATTCAAGCCCAGTGTCCTTACTAGGGAGAGACTTATTATGTAAGACCAAATGTTCGATTACCTGTTCCAACGATGGAATAGAAGTACAGACAAACAGTGATGATGAAGGAGATGAGGGTCAATTCATAGAAGAAGGAGGAGAGACGAATGAAGATTACCCTCTAATTACTCTATTCCCAGTGTTTACCTTGATCGATCTACCTGCTGATCTACAAAGGTCTGTAACAGAGAAAGTGTGGGATTTGACTGGAAAAGAGGTTGGATTAATCAAGGGAGTAAGACCAGTCAAGGTGCAAATAAAGCCAAATGCAGTGTTCCCACAAGTGCCACAATACCATATGACTCAGGATGTCCTCATTGAAGTGACACAGATAATTGCAGATTTTCTCAGACAGGGAGTTTTGAAAGAAGTACTGAGCAGTCCGTGTAACTCACCTATTATGGGTTTAAAGAAGCCCTGTGGAAAGGTTCGAATTGTGCAGGATTTGAGAAAAATAAACAAAATTGTGATAAAATGCTGCCCTGTGGTACCTAACCCAGCGGTAATATAGTTCCAGGTTCCTTGTGATGCTGAATGATTTACTGTAGTAGACCTATCACAAGCATTTTTCTCGATACCTCTTCACGAAGATAGCCAATTTTTGTTCAGTTTCAAATTCCTGGATAAGGTGTACAGTTGGTGCAGAATTCCTCAGGGGTTTTCTGAGTCACCATCCATCTTCAATCAGATATTGAAGAAGGATTTGGAACCTCTTGTGCTGCCTTTCAATTCGACTCTTGTGCAGTACATTGATGATTTGTTGATTGCATCTAAAACCAGAGACAGCTGTAAATATGATACCATTGCATTGTTGAATCATTTGGGAAAGAATGGACACAAGGTGTCACCTAAGAAGTTGCAATACTGTCAAAAAGAAGTGAAATATTTAGGACATCTAATTGAGAAAGGGTCCCGAAGAATATCAAAAGAGAGAATAACAGCTGTTTTGCAAATGAATCCCCCAACAACAAAGAGAGATGTCAGGATGTTTCTGGGAATGGTGGGTTACTGTCGCCAGTGGATACCCAATTTCTCGATCATTTCAAAACCCTTAATAAAATTGACAGGAAAAGAGGTCAAGGATGAACCATACACAATCACTTTGACAAAAGAAGAGCTTGAGTCATTTTTAGAGCTGAAGGAGTGCATGTGCAGGGCCCCAGCACTAGGAATGCCTGATTACGAGAAACCTTTTCTGTTGTTCTGTCATGAACGTGATGCTTGTTCTTTGTCTGTTTTAACACAGGTCCACGGAGATGCAAATCGCCCAGTAGCATATTTTTCAGCCACTTTGGACCCTGTCGCAGCAGCCTTACCGGGTTGTTTGCGAGCAGTTGCAGCAGTTGGTCAAAGCCTTTCACAATGTGAGGGCATAGTCATGGGATTCCCTTTGACAGTATTGGTTCCACATTCTGTTGAAATTCTGTTGACACGAACTAAGACGCAACACATGACAAATGCACGACTTACCAAATATGAGACGATTATTCTGGGGTCACCAAATGTTACATTAAAAAGATGCACTGTGCTGAACCCGGCAACTCTACTTCCCAATGAGAATACAGAAATCAAAGATGGGGAAGAATTTGAGCATGATTGTCTCGAGGTGACTGAGCTCTGTACCAAACCTCGCCCAGACATACAGGATACCCAGTTAAAAGAAAACGATTGCATTATGTTCGTTGATGGGTCCTGTTTAAGAGATTCAACAGGAATATTGAGAGCTGGTTACGCAGTATGTACCATATCTGGCATAATCGAGGCCTCCTGGCTCGAGAAAGTGTTTTCTGAACAGGTGGCAGAATTAATAGCTCTTACAAAAGATTGCCACGCTGCTGTGAATTTGAAAGTCACAATCTATACTGACAGCAGATATGGATTTGGAATTGTGCATGATTTTGGCCAACTCTGGTCGCAGAGGGGTTTCATGACATCCTCTGGTTCACCAGTGAAAAATGGAGAACAGATAAGAGATTTGTTACATGCGATTCAGTTGCCTCTTGAAATTGCCGTGGTGAAGTGCAGTGCTCACACCAGATCACAAGACTTTGTGTCAATGGGGAATGGTTATGCAGGACAAGTTGCAAGATTTTGTGCATTAAACTGTATATCATTTAAAGAGCAGTGGGAATTGTTACCACAACCTGAGAACGACACGACCTTAAGCCTAGCATTACGAGTGGTTGATACCTTAGACGAATTAAAGACATTACAAACCGTGCTAGTAAAGAAGAAAAACGTTCCTGGCAGAAAATGCAGTGTGTACAAAGAGCAGATGATATGTGGGTTTCAGAGGAAGGAAAATTGGTTCTGCCAAATAGTCTTCTGTCACAATTTGCCCGATTATATCATGGGCAGGCACATTTAGGAAGAGATGCCATGATCAGATCTTTTAAAATTGATTGGTTCAATCCAAAATTTAGACATGCCGCAGAAATTACTTGTCACAGGTGCGTCATCTGTCAACAGATGAAAGCTGGAAAAGGAACAGTGGTAACTTTGAGCCACATTGGAAGAGCTGGAGGTCCATTTAACAAAATGCAAATGGATTTCATTGAAATGCCTGTTTGTGGAGGATTGAAGTACGTGTTGGTGATTGTGTGTGTTTTCAGTCATTGGATTGAGGCATATCCCACACGTAGGAATGACAGTCTTACAGTTGCAAAACTACTACTCAGAGAGTTAATACCAAGGTTCGAGTTTCCGGTTTCTATAGAATCAGATAGGGGAAGACACTTCGACAATGAGGTGATTAAACTTCTGTGTGCCGCACTCAACATTGAGCAGAAGTTGCATTGTAGCTATCGCCCTGAAGCATCAGGACTAGTTGAACAGATGAATGGTACCTTAAAATCAAGAATAGCAAAAATGTGTGCAGCAACAAACATGAAATGGCCAGATGCATTACCTCTAGTACTGATGTCTATGAGAAACACGCCAGATAAGAAAACGGGACTGTCCCCCCATGAAATCCTCATGGGTAGAGCAATGAGGTTGCCAGCGGTACCTGCAAATGCACTAGTGAATATTACAGATGATATGGTGTTGAATTACTGCAAAAGTTTGGCTGACGTGATTCGCTCTTTCTCTCACCAGGTGGAAGCTAACACATTACCACCAATCGGCGAACCAGGACACTCTTTGCAAGCTGGAGGTTGGGTGGTTGTCAAGAAGCACATGAGGAAATCGTGTCTTGAGCCACGTTGGAAGGGGCCATATCAAGTAATATTGACAACCACTACTGCTGTGAAGTGTGCCGGGGTTCCCAACTGGATACATGCCAGTCACACAAAAAGGGTAACGTGTCCTGTTGAAGAGGAACTTGAAGATTCCGGTACAGTAACTTCAGGAGGAGAAGTCTCAGAGTCAGAGATTAGCCAAGAAATATCTGAGACTACAGGGGAGCCCGCTGAGAACAGCCTTGTCCCTCAAGCTGACAGTGAGCTCGAGAGAGGTGACAGAGTGCCTATCTCAGTAGAGGCAGCAGGAGAACTAAGACAAGGAGAGGTTCTCCCAGAAGTAGACGAATACAATTCAGAGCCTGAATACAGTGTAGAACCGGAAGACGACAGAGAAGGAGAAGTTGTAAATTCAAATCGAAACGGATCAGAGTCTTCTGAACCGGTTGCAAGTCCGTCAAGAGAAAACACCATATCACAAGAGGAGGGTGCTGTCCAACGTCCCGAAGGAAAACACCGAAACAAGACACACAGAGGTGATAATTGGTCAGACAAGTCACATCTTAGAATAAGAGAAATAGCAAACGAGACAATAATAGAAGAAAGCGATACTTCACAGGCAGATGATCTGAGTGAAGGAGAACAACAAGGTGAACGAAAATTAAAAAGAAAGAGAATAGCAAACTGAAGATATACAGGTCCTGAATGGGCATATGCTACAACCTCTGAATGGCAACAAGAATTCTTAGCATTCTGCTTTGATCGAGAAGTGCCAGGCCAATACTACGGTACCTGAAGGTATTCTACAAGGAAACTGATAAAATTGAAATAGTGAAAGCTGAAAAGAGAAAGAGTCTTTAGAAACTACCGAAAAGCGACACTGAACCTGGATTTGACTTCAAGAAACCTGATTACGACAAGCTGCTAACCTGAATTGACTAAAAGGGTCCTGGAGTGAGTGAAGACGCTGTAAAATACGCAGAAAGAGTTTGCCTTCTTGAGTTGGTTGTTGATCTGCTATTCTGATTCTATACAAACATGGCTTATAGTAGCAAAGGAAGTAAGGTGTGTGGTTGGTTAGGACTTATGATAGGTGTTGTATGCGCAATAATGATTGTGGGAGTGATTGTAGGAATGCCATGGAGAGAGAGTGAGACTATTAATGCAACTTCAAAACCTGAGACTACTACTGCTAATAAACTATCGCCATGGGAGAAATTTGAGCAAGATGCAAGACATCTGCATGGGGGAACTAATGCAAAAGGGGAACTTTCTACTAATGTCTTCTATCGCTTACTAAATGAGTATGTGGAAATTATGGATGCGAAAGATTGTTATGTGTGTACTAAAATTCCTTCATCTGTGCAGGAGGGAGTTACTTATCATAGCCTCCCTCTTACTTATGGAATTAGCTGCAGTTTGCTATTAACAAGATTTTATGATCAAGAGCATGTGCAATACTTTTATTCAAATTTGGATGTTGTATTTTCTTTTGTGCCTGTGATTGAATTCTTAAATAAGTTAGCTAAAGAGCATGATAATAAAATAGTTAGAGGATTCTTTGAGCCAACACTTACATTTGGAACAGCTTATGCACATCGCAATAATTTGACTTGCTTACTGTCTCCTGTAGAAAAAAGCTTTCTAGATCACACAGATGATAGACGCAAAGCATTGAAAGAAAGGTTAGAAAAAGGCTTAGAAAAACGTACTTATGCAAATGATTATGCTTACACGGCAATTAAAACACAAGGCAAATTAGCTATAGATGCATTACACGTAGGTAGACTGTGTATATATAGGCCGAAATCTTATCAAGACAATCTGTTTGTAGGTACGAGTGAATGTAGACATGTGTTTCTGTTTCAGAGTAAATGGACCTTTATGTTAAATGGACAAGAACCAGCGATTCCTGGAATCTATTACATCTGTGGGTTAAATGCATATTACCGCCTTCCTAAGGGATGGTATGGGACATGTTATTTGGGAATAGTATTCCCAAAGATATACCAGATTGATGACTTAAAACAAATACCTAAAACGTCTGAATTACAACCCTCTAGATAAAAGCGAGAATCAGTGGCGGCTGTCATTGGTGACATATTTGGAGCTATAATCCCATCAGTAGGGGTTATCTTAAATTCTAGGAAAATTCAAAAGTTGTCTACTATTGTGGATAACATGCTGACAAATTTTACAGGAGCTATACTTCTGATGGATACTGAACTTGCTGCAGAAAGAGCTATGACTCTTCAAAATCGGCTTGCTTTAGACTTTCTTTTAGCAAAGAGTGGAGGTGTGTGCAAAATGCTTAATGAACGTCATTGTTGTTCATTTATTCCAGATAACAGTAAGAAAATTAGAAACATGCTTACTAACCTTACTAGAGATAGTACAGATTTGAAGGATCTAAAAGAACCTGGTGTTTGGGAAAAATTTGGAAAAGGCATTGCCCGAGTGGGAAGCTGGTTTACCAACATTTGGAATGGGGTACTTGCAAAAATTATGATGGGTCTATTAATTGTTTTGATTTGCCTATTAGGATTATGGGGGGCATGCAAAATTAATGACAAAGTAAAAAGAAATTGGTCTAAAAGAGCCAGACAAAATGAAGAAAGTGAAAGAGAGAAAATGTTCAATGAAATATGGGAAAGCTCACATAAAGGGCAAGATGTTGAAATGCGTATCATGCGCAAGGTGAAAAATTAAGATCAAAAGATTGTGTGATGACGAGCGTCATCAGAGGAGGGACTGAGAGAGCGTAGTTTAAATATTACATATTATAGACATGAAATGCTTATGTTTAACAATGCTGCATTAATAATATTATTCATTGAAATGTATTCATAAACGTGGAGAATTGTTCACATGTGCAAACTAATGTCAACTATAAGAAATAATCATTTATATTATGCCTAACTGAGCACATTAACACGTATAAAACTGCATTCATTTCTCGTATATCTTAAGTTAGCGTGAGTCGAGAACTAGCTGTGTAACTCTCATATTAAAGCGTATTTTTCTGTTTCTCCAGTGTGCTGACTTGCAAAAAGACCATGACCCAGCGATTGTTCTTTTCCTTACTTGTTTGCAACAATGCTAGATTTTCTCATCCGCATGCTAGCAGCTTTTAGTATAAATTATGAAACTTCGAAACAATTATGGACACTTCCAAGGACGATAAAGCGTGGAGAAGAGAACTTTTGACCTGACGTGTGCCAAGGAAATAAAGTAACCCCGGATGTGCCACCTACGAAAAAGTCAATTATGAAGACCAATTAGGATTTAGGAAATATCGTGAAATGACAAATGCATTATTTAATGTATAATTTGATTGGTTACCGATAGTGGGGTGTAGTGACTGACCAATAGAATTTTGGGGGAATGTATTTTGGAAAAAGGGATAAAAACCCATGACACAAGAGGCAAAGTGCATTAGGTAGGGAATGATATCGATTGCATCCAGAAACTCTGTCACTCTATTTGGTGATTTGAGACTTAAACAAACCATCCTTGCCCATAGACTGCCCCATTACACTTTCCTCCTTAAGGCAGAGTGTCCCTTGCCTTTAACTTAGATAGACTGACGGTGATCTAACTGATGTCCTGAAGACGAAGACTGATCCTGTATGCTGACCTATTCAGAGGAGGGTAAATATAATGTTGCTAATGGAAATTCATTTATATGCCTTTTCTTTCTAGGTACCAACTGCTGTGTGTTTTTGATTAGAGACCTTAATTAGATGTTCTCCAAATTGATGTTCTAAATTGTTTTGCATGAAACCCAACATGCTAATGCTAATTAGAGGTTAGATGAGGCATTCATCTTGACTGACGGAACTGACGTGACTGACGTAGTGCTATGCTGAACTAAGACCTTTTAGGAGGTTCTATGTATTGCGATTTGCTTATATTCACATGATTATCTTATGCTTCTGATCTTTGCATTATTGAAAGCTTATCATAGTTGTTGCATTGTGATTATGTCCATTTGCTTCTTGGTTTTGAGATTAATACATTTGCTATTAGATTGTAATCAATAGGGAATACAATTCACAAAACTCCATTAAGGTGTGGTTATTCATGACTGAAAGGTCATGGTTGCGCCGAAGGTTTATTAATGTCTAAAGTGAAATATATTGTGGTGATATATGTGGACAATGTTATAGACATATTGATTGATATATTGATCAGTTATCTCGTCTTACGGTGTCTCACCACTGGGTCCAAAGATTCATCGACCTAAAACGAGTCCCGATGTGTATAAATTAACATAGACGGACGCGTTAACAGTTCCATTATGTGCTGTTCCTTAATAATAATACTAAAAAGGACCACTTTGCTGAACAGACTGCATTAGCAGGGGTATGTTGCAGAAGTGTTATGAAAAGGGGTCAAAAATGAAGTTTGTTTTGTTAGTGGTGAATTCAAAAGATAGACACAGCAAAATATTACACTGGAGAAACTTTTTGTCGAAAGGGCCAATATTTCTATTGCACCTTTAAGAATGCTTTATTGTGTGCACTTCCTTGTGATCGGTACATGCAAAATGTGTTTATGACAACTAAACAAAACAAAAGAACACATTAGGGCAATTAGAAAGGAGAACTGTATCTTTATGACAGGCAAATGGCATGGAGACAACAATCATCTCATAAACATACAAAGCCAAAAATCAGTGATTAAAATGTTGTCGTATCAGCAAAGTAAAGTAAATCTAGCTAGGAACATACTTGGCTCTCATTTACAGGCAATATGTCAAGCTCCATCTGCAGTCTCATAAAAGGGCTATTAAGTACCCCATACTCAAAACTATATGGAACCACAAATGGCACAATGTAATCCTCCATGATATGGCATAACCATGTTGCCAATCCAAGCAATAGCAAACTATAAAAACGCCTAGAAGCCAATGGCTGAAAACAACCCAAAGCCCACACTCCCTTTACGTACACCTTCTTAATGTACTTTTGCCAGACTTCTAAGGAAATTGAGAACAAATTGATTCAGTGAAAACATCTAGGTCCAATAAATTTGTGATTTTAGAGTTTAGTGTGTGCATAGAGCCTTGGTCTTTAGTTCACATTCCTTCAGGCTATATATGACATTTCCAGAAACTTGGGGTATTTGTCTGTCTGTCTGTGAGACATAGACATAGAAAGCTTTGCAAATTATGCACTGAATTCAAAGAGCTACAATTATATGCAGAGAGCCTTTTTTTTGTAATTGCTAACATCACATATTTTGGTGTGAAGCACCACATTTGCATCAAAACTACAGCCTACAGGTTCCTCAGAGTAATCATATTGCTTTTTGGGGTGCTGTGCATCCATCGTGTTAAAAGGGTAAGGGAGATAATTAACAACAAGGGTCTGAACAGAATCAAATGTTGTCAAATGAGCTCTTCGAAGGCTGCATCTGGAGTTACTGACTTACATCTCTGTTGTGGACAAGATTTTTTACTGATGGAATAACGAGGGCACAAAGGGCCACAACACAGAAACGTGGCTGGTTTATGTTTCAACATTTTATTTAATGCCATATAAGTTAGAAACCGCATAGTGCTTTCCTCTGAGCCGGGTCCCAAACATGCATGATTTCCTGTGATGACATCATGGAGGAGAGGTTGCACGATCCTACATCGAAAAATGTCATCATAAAGCTAACTGAATCCTGAACATTATAACTCCTTTTAGTTACTGAGTTAAATTATTTATTCATGTGTATAAATTATGCGTGTATACATACACAGTACATGGATGCATAGTGATTGTAGATGTGCATTCGTAGGCTTGGCTGGGTACTCATTTAGCACCAACCTAACTCGAGAGCTAAGGGGCACTGCATATGGGCATGAGCCAATGGATACCACAGCGATTGTTGAAAATTCCTATTAAATATTTAACAATGGTGGTTCTTTCATTTTATTCTCTGCAGGGCCGGCTTTAGTACTGTTGGCTCCTGGTACACAATAACAAAGAGGAAGAAGGAGGTTGTGGGGCTCCTGGTACGACAATGTTTTTTGGCACCCCCTCACCCACTTCCCCGACCTCCTCCTCGCAATACCTCACTACCACCCAGCAAAAGTGCCGCTCATCTCTCCATAGCCCTCTCTCATACACATTTACTTTGTTTTAGAGTGCTCTTAAAGGCTGGTTTTACTAATCCACTCAGTTATCCACATAGATCGCAGATCTGTTCTTTGCAGCAGGCATATTAACAATCTGCACTACTTTTTGGCCAGTCAAAACTGCCACTAGACAAAACTTTGATCTATCTCTAGTCAGAACATGAATTACAAGAGTTATCTTTACATTTTTATTGCTGCCTGAAAGCTGGGTGAACAAAAATTCTGCGACAAGTTCTTTTAAATCCTAAATTATTGCTAAACACATCGTCCCCTCTGAGGTAAGAAGAATTGAGGCAGTTTTCATTTTGATGGGGATATTGTTTAAGATCTGGGGACCATTGATATGAAAAGCATGCCTTCTGGGTTTCTCTTTTCTGCAATTTTTAGTTTTAGCTTCTGGTGTGGTGCTGGCCTCCTTTTTTCAGCCAAGTATGCAAGAGCCCTCTTTCTTGGGGCCTTGTATAGGCTGCAGATGGTCTTGAAGATGATCAGGGCTTAAGAAGGGGACTAGTGGAGGTCTTTTAAGTCTGGGTGAAGTGGTAAACCTTCTTTAAGCCTTTGATTAAATATGCAACATCATGTAGGATGCCTTTCAGTGAGGTCAGTGTGAGAAACAGTGGAGCAAGGCATTGTGTACAGAGATATGGGGAACAGAAACTTTGACATTTGATATGAAGTAGGTTTCCGGAAGAATGAGCTAGTACATGCTGTATTAAGCCTTTGATTAAATATGCAACATCATGTAGGATGCCTTTCAGTGAAGTCAGTGTGGGAAACAGTGGAGCAAGGCATTGTGTACCGAGATATGGGGAACAGAAACTTTGACATTTGATATGAAGTAGGTTTCCGGAAGAGGGAGCTAGTACATCCTGTATTGAGCAGGATATCCACAAAAAGTGGTTGAGGTCCTAGACAGCTTTCTCAGGGGCATTTTAGGGTTTTCAGGAATTTACTGTATCTATAGAATACAGTGTGTTCCTGTCCTTTCCCCCTGTGCTGGAACACAATGGGCTACCTAGCGCTAATTCAGGCACCTTTGCACCATGGTGCAAGGGTGTCTGAGTTACATGCAGGATTGTTTTGTGCAGGAAGGGTTGCCTTCCTGCACAAAAACAATCCTGGGAGGCATTTTCCTCTTTTTATCACATGTAAAGAGGAAAAGATGAGGAAAACTAAAGATATTTCTCCTCGTTGTGCCTCCTATGGGGAGGCATAATGTTTTGTTGCATCCCCAGGTTTGCAAGCTCTTGTAAATCTGGGGATGCATCAAAATCCATGGGTGTTGTATGGGAACATGCACTGCAACGTCCATGGAATGCCTCCCTAACACAGAGAAAGCCAAAACAGCAATTTGCTCTGCCTTGCCTTACTCTATATATATGGGCCCACTTAAAGCCATGCAAAGTGGCTTTGCGTGGTCTCATAGATGTAATTTGGAGATTTGTTCTGCCATTGCATCACAGAAAGTGATGTAACCGCCTTGCAAGGGGCTCATAAATATGCCCCTCAGTATATGTAAACCCTCTATGTTGTCTAGATAAGGCATGTAGGGCACTCCCTTCCTTTGGCAGATGGTTTGCAACTGGAAAACTCTAAATAAGGCAATTGTATTTTTGGTCAGTATTGCAAGAAAGCTCAGTATCTTTGCTGAATCCCAATAGTTTAGCATTGAATGTCAGCTGGCTATGAAGCCATCTAGATTATTTCAAGCATCCAATGTCGGACGCTTGGCTTTTTGATGCTTTTGGTAAATAGAAGGAATTCTGCCTTGGTTGATTATAAAGTTGAAGCTTAAAATCTCTGAAATATTTGTGCACTAAAGTTAATCATGTTGTGCAGGATCTGAAAGGCATGTATAGGAATAAGTACCATGCATGTGAAATAAATTAGTTTTGGAGAATAAATGAGAAAATAACATACTTTCGAAAAAAAATCATTTCCTGATCCAGAATGTTCATTCTGTATGCAATCCATATAATCTGCATATCTATTGCTAACGGATATAAGCTGTTTAGCTTTGTGCATATCATGTAAGTATGCAATTGGAATGTAGCATAAGCAATTCATTGTAGGTGTACAAGGAAATGACTGTGAATACCAAAACAACTGTAAATATGCACCTGATGAAACTTCAGGTACGACTTCTGTAATTTAAAACCATTATTGAATTAGGGCCTTTGAGTTTCCAGTTCAGATATAGCTTTCCTTCCTTTGGACTGCTGTACCTGTGCTGCACTATCGGGTATAGTAACAGCACTAACAGGGTACACAGCCTCTGATTCTGGAGGCTGTATTTATATATTTTTCTGGTGCAGCAAAAGACACTTACAATTTCTTATAATATGTTGCTTATGTGTTATTGTTACCACATCAATGCAAGGAACAATGTTATGCAATGCAGTGCCCACCGTCAAGAAGAGTTTCTGTAAGTCATATAATTTACTCTGTGCTCACTTGAAAGGCCCAGGCAGTGCTGATACAAGAGAGGTTCTGGGGATGGGGTGACGGCAGGTCTGCACGAAAAAAAGGTCTTTCTAACTTCCTTCTCAATTGCCTGAGGAAGAGCGACTCCTCCAAGATGCTATCATGCTACCATGCACTTAAATACACATGTGGACAGTGCAAAGTTCCTCCTTCATAGAGTTCCAGTTAGGGGGCAAAAGCCTCAAGAAAAAAACATCCTTGCAATGTTGATGGTTCTTGATGTAGTTGAGAGGCAAGAATAAGATTGATAAGCAAGAGAAAAAACACACAAGAATCAGGAACAGAAAAAGCCCAGCAAATGTCTTTCTGAAGGCCAATATACAAGAAGCCTTGATGGAAAAAAGGCAGAAATCACTGACATCAAGATTTACAAAGGGTGATAAACACAACAGGAAATTGTTGAACAAATACATTGCCGGACATCCTTTTCAAATCTAAACTATCTTCTATATGTTTAAGATAGTTAATGACACATGCCAGCTCAAAGTAGGCACACTATACACAGGAGTCTGTTTCTGAGTTAGGGTGGGAAGGATATTGTTGTCCTCCTTTTCACTGGGAAGGCGGTTGAGACAGGGGTGCCCCCTTCTCCTCACTGCTATTCACAATTGCCATCAAAGTTCTAGCCTGTAAGATCAAGCAATTTAAATGGGCCATTGTGCTCCGGTACTACTATTCATAATTGCCATCGAAGTTTTAGCCTGTAAAATCTGGCAATCTGAATGGGCCACTGTGCTCCAATGGTCAGAGACACTGGTGGATAAAATGCCCCTTTAAACTGACAACATTTACATCTATTTAAATAACCCACTGACCTCAAGCCCAAGTGGAATGCAAATACTGGAGACGTTTGTCCAATATTCATGACAATAGCTCAGTTTGTCCTGGACAAGACTTTAGCCTCTATGTCCTGTGAGAGATACAGAGTCTGGGTAGCTGAAAATGGGATATTGTGCTTCCCATACTGCGAAGTAGGAGGCCGAGTTGACATTGCATTCTAAAGATTCCTCCAAAGTTTGACACATCTGTTCTACCCAGCTTTCATTATAAGTAATGTTTTATTGAAGACCCATCTATTGACAGAATTGATCATAAACTTAAATTTGCTCCGATGTTGTGGTGTGGCCGCAGGCCATCCAATGTCTGAAAGCCTTTATTCTGTATTGCTTTTGATAAGATTTTCTCTTTTACCACAAGTCTGTAAAATTCACAAGGAAAGTGTGTGAAAATCTGGCATTTTAAGGATTGAAGGAGGGTACACACTGTGCATGTGTAATGGAGAGATCTTCTATCATTTCAAGATGCTCTGGAATTAAGTACTGTCTAATCAGATTGGAGATATACTCAATCGTGTCTCGACCATTCTCTCTGCCTTCCAGAATACCTACAATGCATAAATTTGTGCAGCAAGATCTATTCTCTATATCTTCAAGCTTCAGCTCTAACTCGGATAGTTTAATTTGTTCTCTCATTAAAGATGAATCCATCTTTGTTTGAGAGTCTTCTAGATTTGAAATCCTTTGCTCTACCTGATCCAACCTAGTATTGAGATGGTACAAATGTTCATTTATATTATTAAGTTGTTCTTGCAACTCTCTGTGAGATTTGGCTTGTGAATTCTTCCTTTCTTTGAGCTCTCCTAAAATCTTTTGAAGAATCTCAGCTAAGGAATTTGTTAGGCTGTGATTTTGAGTGCGACATCTGGAGCATCTTCCTGTGAGAGATTGAGGCTACATCTGAAGCGTCTTCCTGTGTGCCGTCTATCTTATTTAGGAGATTTGAATCCTTTTCCATATTAGAAGCATTATCATCACATACTGGAGTATCAGGTTGTGAATCTACCTCCTGCTCCACTGGTCATAATTGTGCTTTTCACTCTCCCGGCGGGGATTTTTCTTGAGACAGATGGGGAAAATAGTAGGTAATTCAGAGTTGAGGCTGAGGCTTTCTGTATTCGATGTGTCTTCATCGCTTGTTGCGAGCTTTGTGATAATATTGATAACTCTTCCAGGGAGAAATGTATTTCCTTGACAGCCACGGTTACATTCAAGGAGCAGGCCAGTAAGGCAAGGTACAAGTCACCAGACGTCTCCATAGTAACCACTGTTCCGTCATTTTTGACTCTCTGTTGCTTTCTGTTGTTGAGAGAGAATGGAGTGTCCTGGTTCCAGATTGCGATTTTCTAAAGTGGCCAAGCCCACCATTAGATTTTAACTTAAGTTTTCTGTTTTGCCTCAATACAGACTGAGCAAATTCCGCTTGTCTTCCTTATCCATGTTCTTATAGCCTCCTGTATTCACTTGAGCACTTAGAATCCTGGAGGACTTGATTAATTTCCCCTGTACTCACACTTTGCATGTCACCTCAAGGATGGCTTGTCTTCTCATTGGATCCAGAGGGGAGAGGGAGCCAGGAGTTAATTTTTAAATTCAAATACTTGTCACTGGAGATGGTTTACCAACTGTGCTGTCTCTGCACTGCCTCAGGATTTTCTTAGCCCCGAAGTAATCGGTTGCTGCAAGAGCTTGAGGAGCCACAAACTGCACCCACAACTATGTGGACTGGCTCCATGATTCCCTGATCCCTACCACCCTCTGGGGGCACCTAATGTACCACCCTGAAGTTACCTTCTACAATACAGCATAGTGGGTGCTTATTGTGGGTGGGAGTGAGCTTTGGTTTTTAAGGTGTTATACCCGTGCTTCTAAGCTGATTGCGAGTACAAGCGCTCCATATCTATGGCACTAAGCCTTTTTTTTACTAAGAGCATGCTCCAAAAGTCACTTTAGATGTCAGAAATATGCAGGACAGTGCTGCTTGATGCCACTAATGTAGTCTCCTCACCCGGACTGTTACAAGAGTCCATGCTGCCTCGTGGCAAATGTTGAATTCTCCCTGCGTGTCCCAGCCAATTGACTCTCCCTCTCCCCTTTTTATCCAACCCTCTCATTTGTCAGGGGTGAGGTAATTGCCTTCCAGGCAAATAAAAGACACCTAGAAAAGAGGAAATGCCTACAGCTGCAGATGGCCGTAAATCAGGCCAATACAGATAATAATCTTAATCCATCTGCAGGAACCAAAAGAGAGGTAGTTCAGGCAGGTCGCAATTTTCAAGATTACACTTAAATAGAAATCTTAAATCATAATTCATATCTCCAAAAAAGACATGAAGACAATGAGCATATGGGCAAATATCAGGCTTGGCTAACAAAGGGTAAAACCAACACCAACACAATAAAGACAATCTCTGATCTGAAGTACATTAGTATTTCAACCTCTAGGAACAGCAGAGGTTTTTATAGATCATTATTCAAAACTTTATCTAAATACTTATAGCCACTCTGTGTAGGCAATGAATAGCTGGCTAGATGGTATTAACATTCCAACAATTTCAATAGAACAAAAGGAAACTATGACCAGTACAATAACTATGACCGAAGTGCAGCAGGCAGTTAATGCTACACTTATTGCTAAAGCCTGTGGTAAAGAAGTAATACATACCGGAAGTTTATAAAACCTTTTTTCAGCAGTTTAATAAATTCTCAGTCAGGCTTTTTAATCATATTCTTTCCAGTAGTAAAATTCCAAGCTGTTTTACAGAATCCATAATCATTAGTTTAAAAAAACAAAAACAAGCCAGATGAAGACATACATTTCGATCGTCCAACCAGTCTTCTTAATAGTGATTACAAATTATTTACTAAAATCATCACAAATCGGTTAGCATTGGTAACTCAATCAATTGTACACAAAGACAAAAATGGTTTCCTTCTTGGTAGGAGTATTACTATTTATACAAATTACTTGATTCAAGCAATCAACTATTTTACATCTCAAACAGTTGCACCAACCATCATAATGTTAGATGGGAAAAGGCATTCAACCGGGTCCAATGGGAATTTTGCCATCCTTCTTAAATTCGCCTTTCCTCCATGTTTCATGTAGTTACTTCAAGATCTTTATTCAGACACAAAGCCCTACATAACCATCAATAACAGACCAGCAGGAGAAGTCTTTATCAGACGGGGAACACGTCAAGGATGTGCCATGTCTTCTATTTTGTTTTCCCTATTCATTAAACCATTAGCTTGTGCAATTCAGCAAGATCATAATATTAGTGCCCTAGCTGTGGGAGTGGGCAAACTTAAACTTTATGCCGACTACATAGTTTTATACTTAGCAGCTGAGAAAATACAAGTTTTGCACATTTTTGCAAAGATGAATGAATTTACACTTATAGGCGGCTATGAGATTAATCATTCAAAATACGGGGCTCAAAAGTGTTGGATGTAATAAAAAAATAGCAGAATTTGTGCTGACAATTGTAGGATTTGTCACCATGGCTAAGGGGAGCATTTTACTATAATTCTTATTTGTATTTACTCATATTATGATTGAAGTCCCACAGTCCTTTTTTGATGTAATTGACTCAGAAATATGACATGTTATTTGGCAAGGGAAGATGCAGGGGCTTAACATTCAGGCTGTCCAACGGGGTCAGGAAGAGACTAAAAATATCTTATCAGGCGGCACTAAATTGGCTCATAAAAGCTGTTCAAAATATTTAGAGCAACAGTAATTTTTATTTAAACATGTTAAGTATGTCAGAAATCGATAATTTCCCGTTCTTGAAAGTTCCTGGATTACCTAAGAAGTTTATATATAAGATTTCACGCATCATAATGGATCTATATAATAGGATTTGAGAAGAATATTAAGTCCCTCAGTTCCACTCCCATGTGAAACGCACAGAATGCACATCTTTAGGATTACACCTATGCCAAAAAACTCTTAGTTGGAATAATTTTGGACTTTGGAGGGTAAGGAATTTCTATCAAAATGATGAATTTATTCAGTGGCAGACCCGAATACAGAAAAACCCAACCATTAGTTCATTTTTCCTATTCAGCTGCACTTAAATTAAACATTTATGTGCAGGTTACAAACCAGAAACAATGTTATTAGACAAATTCGTTAGTAAGGCTTATTTTATATCAGGACTAAGGAAGGTAGGAAACTAGAATAGAAGCTTACATCAAGGTATTGGGGAAAAACTGATTCCAGATTTTCTGAATAAATCAGTTTCTCTAACGGGCTGCAAAATCAATCTCACCCAGTGGAAATCCCATAACAACCTGAGTTCTAAGGCCATTTGCGCTGCTAACTACAAGAGAATGGTGTTTTTTTCTAATACACAGCACCTAAGATTAAAAAAATACATCTGAGTTAATCATCGGCTTGTTTTGAGTGTGCACATGGGAAGGGGGATTGACTCCAATATGTCATTTTTGTGCTACAATATGTCACTTTTGGCAGGAATCTTTTTCAGAAATTTAGCACCAAATTGAAATTTAAAGTGCCGTCTGACACCTATGGAGCACTATACAATATGACAGTTTCGTATAACAATTTATCAGTAGGACAACATACATTTTTTTTAATTTCAACCTTAGGGCTTAATTTAGATACTGGCAGACGAGTTACTCCGTCATAGTGGTGACAGACATCCTGTTCACCGAAATCTAAATCCCACAGGATATAATGGGATTTATATTTTGACGAACGGGATATCCGTTACCGTTGTGATGGAGTAACTTATCCGCAAATATCTAAATCAGGCCCTTAGTTGCTAGGTCATTGATTTTTACAAATTGGAAATTAGACATATTTCCCAGATGAGATCAAGGGATTATGAAATATGTATAATTACGTGAAAATCTCTATGCAAAAAGAGTGTGATCTCTGAAAATTTAGAAAAATTTGGCAGCATTGGGATGATGGGAATGATATATAAATCTCAAAAGAGCCTGAGGGACTGTTTTTCATGTAATTTTAATGACTTAGGGCCAGATGTAGGTAGAAATGGTTTTGCAACTCGCAAATTGCGAGTCGGAGAAACTCGCAATTTGCGAGTCGCAAAACCATATGCAGAATGGTGTCCCTGACAACATCTGCGAATCGCAAGGGGGTCGCAAAGACCCACCTCATTAATATTAATGAGGTGGGTCGCAATTTGCTACCCCCTTGCGATTCCCTGCACTCACAGGGATGGTGGCCTGCTGGAGACAGCAGACCTCCATGTTTGTGACTGCTTTTTTAATAAAGCAGTTTTTTTTTTGTATTGCAGCCCGTTTTCCTTAAAGGAAAACGAGTTGCAATACACTCGGGGAAATGAAACCATTTGGTTTCATTTTTTCAGAGTAGGCAGTGGTCCATTGGACCACTGCCTGCTCGGAAAAAATATTTTTGGTGCCATTCACAAAGGGGAAGGGGTCCCATGGGGACCCCTTCCCTTTTGCGAATGAGTTAGCACCCAATTCACATGGGTGCTAACTGCGAATTGCTTTGCGACCGCGTTCGCGGTCACAAAGCAATTCTGCATTGCGGTGCGAATCGCAAATAGGAATGGGAACACCCCTTCCTATTTGCGAGTCGCATTCCCATTTTGCATCGCTATGCGCGTTTTGCATGGCGCAAACTGTGAATTTCGCAGTTTGCGCCATGCAAAACGCTTTGTACATCTGGCCCTTAATGAGTTGGTTGTTATGATTATATTATGTAAGTTTTCTTATATAAACGTTATTTGATGTACTTTTTTTCTCTGCTACATTTCATACCTAAAACTCTAAAAAAAAAAGAAAAATGGGATCCGGGTAAACACATGGAGTATAAGGGTTCTAGTAATGCACCTTTCTCATGTAGAAGAGGTAGCTCGAACTGATAACCTCACTTCTCTGTTGGAAGGTGTCCATAGAGACACCCACACCTGGATGTCTCTTCCTCCATCAGAAATGGGGGGATTGCATTGCATTGCTGAAATTGATGGCCCTTGCTAACATCCTACACTCTACAAAACTACAAATCCTTCCATGGAATAACGGTCACCCCATGGGTCTCCTTTGCCAAATGCTGAAAATCAGCATATGACAGAGGCTTAGCAATGATGGATCACATGTCTTAATACAGGGTCACACACTTGATTGTCATGAATGATTGGATTCACTCCACCCAGGTAACGGGAGCAGCTTCACAATTCCCTTTCAGAGCTCCCCCAGCAACAAAAGTAGTAATTGAAACATAGAATGCCTCTAACAAACGCATTAGATGGGCTGGAATACTCACAATTAAAACTCTTTTTAGAAATCAAGGAGAAATCTGAGCTACTTTAAACTCAATTTACAGATATCTCCAAATTAAGCATGCAATTATGCCCTGCCTAACAGATCCAGAAGAAGTCCCTGAGTTCAGACGCCTGGAGGTGAAGCTGACAAAGCCTCTTCTTCCCACACTAGAGAAAACCTCCTGCCTAAATAGAACCTTGCTTAAGAACTCCCCCAATACAGTCAACAAGCTTTGAGAAAACTGGGAGGCAGATATTGGGCTCCTCAACGATGAAGAATGGATATGTTCACTCATGGACTCACAGGAAATGACAATCAAGAGCGGACTTCCCCTGCAGTTCATGTACCTACATAGAATCTTCCTTACCCTAGAAATATTCTGTCGATCCCAGAAACGCTCTGGGCCAGAATGCTGGAGATGCCAGGCTACAGAAGAAGGTTTTCTTCAAACTGTTTGGGCTCGCACAGTCTTTGGGCCATTCTGGGAAAGTATTTTCAGCATATCTCGAGCTATTTTGAAACAGCCAATTGAAATGAAGCTAAAGATACCCTGGCTAAACATATTGAAGGAACACGAAGAAGGCTTTCTTGAGACTTGGAGTAATGCTGGAAAAGAGAGACTGCACAAAACTGGAGAAAACTAACACCCCCAAGTGTTGTAGTGTGGAGACATAGCATGGACACATATTACATTCTCACAATCCCAATACGTGAATCCTGGTACTGTCCCCAAAAGCATAGTAAAATCTGGAGTGTGTGGGAAGAACGCTATACAGATATTGCAGATCCCTGACGCCAACAAGGTTCCCATTAGGAAAGACACCACTTATGAGGTGATCATAAGACACACCCTCAGGTTTGATATGTCTCTATTTGTTTTGTTAGCAGGAATTAGGATCCTGGTGCTTTTTGTTAATAATGCGTCATGTTTATATTTTTCCTTGGTTTTCATGTAAAACTCAATAAAGAAATGCAAGAAAAAAAGACAGTTAATGGCATCACAGGAAAATATTTTGCTTTGGGATCCCCAAGCAGCAAAAACTGTACAGGCAACCGTCTTGCATAGAAAACTTACGTTTCAAGCCCAGCTACTCTTCCAGGAAAAATGGCGTTTGCGAATAATGGCTTATGAAGGAAAAATAACTACAAGTTTGACATTCCTCAATTTGCTGCACCTTACCACCTGTCTCCTGCACTCGGAGCTCTGTATGGCCTGCGAAGCAGCTGTGACTGAAAAGACAATAGCACTGGCAAAGCAGAGGGTAGCGCAACCTCCAACTAAGCGCATGTAACACAGAGACACTGTTTAGCCTTGCACAATTCAAGGTCAACGGAACATGCTACTACAGATAAGTTCTACTCAGGATCCTGACCTAACAAGATTTTATACCTGACAGTGCAATGAGAGACTTGAGGTGCTAATTCTTCAGGGTGCCTGGGTGTGTGGCCAAAGAGCAGAAGGGACTGGCCTTAGGCTTTCCAAGTAAACATAGGTCTGGATGTCTGCCAGTGTTTGTTTTCTGGTCACTGGTCTTCATCAGTGTCATAAGCTAAAGAATATTTTTTGGAAAAATGTGTTTAGCTATTATAGCAGCAAAATTCTGTTGACGCCTTATTCTGCTGAAGAACTATGCTGACAAAGGAAGTTAGTGATTGTTGCTAAGGTTTATGCATGTTGTACCACTGAAGTTGTACACAAGGCAGAAAACAACGTAGATGGGAGATTTACGAGATAGCACAGGAACACTATGTAGGTGTCAGGTTGCTTGCCATGCTTTATTTCAAAGAATTAGGTTTAGGAAATATCCCAGTATATGCGCAACCACAGCCAATAGCGTTCTTCTGCAGCCTCCATATCTTAACTGCCTGTACAGAAGTCAATGCTGGACCAAGAGGAAGAGGGACATCTCACACACGCTGTAGCATAAAACCACACAAGGAAAGAGGAAACATGAGTACCCTCATCAAGCATGCTGTTTTTGCATTGAAGCCGAATAAAACTAGCATGCAAGAAAAATATACAAACGAAGCCTCCTAATCAAAATGTCCACCTCAGAATCTGGAGTTGATTTACCAGGGACCATATTTACTTCCGTAATTAGAACTATACCACCAGTACTTGGAGGAATAACACTGTTTTTTATAACTGTTAGGCATCTGTTTAAATATGTTTCATGCAAGACATGAATAGCTCTACTGCACCTTTTATTTTGCCATTTATCTTTCAGCTGACATGATGGGATTTATTTAGAGTGCAGGGCTAATAGTAATTATGTACGGAAACCAGATTTCTGTACATATTATAATTTGTGCAGCTTATAAGCTTAGTGCTAAACTGCTTTCGCAATGCAGGTTTACTGAATCAACGCCACGGTGAATCCGGCATACATTGCTATTGCTTTGCTGGGGCTTGGCAGTGTTAGGAATAGGGTAGCAGATTGCCTTATATCCTGGACTTTCACTTAACAAATCAGTGCATTCTTTGAGTTGTAGTCTTCATTGACTTTCAGTGGAACCAATTGGAACAATTATATTTGTTTTAGAAATCACTGTCATCATATAAAGGACAAGACATATGGGACCAGCCGACATGAAGCGAACAGACAACATCAGTTAGAGCATGAGATGGTATAGGTCAAACACTCCTCTTGGTAGGAACTGGCACAATAGTTTGCATAGTTTTATCTGGACATTTTAAAAAGATCAGTGCTATGAGACACTATTTGTAGTGGGGACACACTACTTCTAATGGGAGAATTCTTCTTGCACTATTACAGTTATTTTAGTAACAGAGAAGTTCTGATGACAATTACTCATGCAGTGCCTTGGATAAGTTTTGTAATTGCACAATGTTTCTAAAGGGAATACAAAGGTTATGGAGGGCCTTTGCTGCTACAGAGGACACATGGATCTTGGACACTTGTAAATTGTGAAGTATTGAATGTTTTCATGAAAGCACTGTGGGTTTGTGTGGCCACTGGAAAGATTGAGATAGTAACGACTGTGAACTATTACAAACCCAACAAAAGATCTATGCTATCTTTTTCCACAGACAGGAGATCAATCTCATGTGAACCATGCAGGGAAGATGTGCCGGCTGGAATTTGTAGTCTGACCTGCCAAATCCAAAAATGCTGAGAAGGCCCAAAGAACCAGTCAAGAATTCATGATTTTACCAGGAGGTTCTGCAAAAACAAGGTGATGGAATGAATGATTCAATTTATCTGAGCTACTATCAATTGTCGGGCCACATTCCAGTCATTGTTGTTTTGCCCACTGTGCCATTCTATACAGGGACCTTCCTTATGCAAATTAGTCTTAGTCCTGCTCCAATAGGTACAGTCCAGCCAGAACTGCCAGGCCGGGTCTCCTCTGGATTGGAACACAGGCAACCCCCAGCAGGTCGACCTACTGAGCTTTCATCAATAAGTAATAGCTTGAGTCCTATGGCACAGTGAGCACGGGTCACAGGTCTGAGCATACCCATCCCATTTAGGGCATCTACTGCAAAAAAACAGGGTGATGGAGGGAATCGTTGAATTAATTTGATTCACAAGGAATCTAGCCACTCTGCCATTCTAGACAGAGACATGCTGTTAGAAATGGGGTCTTTGGTTGACAGTCAGGTTACCCCCTGTTCAAGCAAGGACCCTCACTCTAGTCAGGGTAAAAGAGAATCACCCTCAGCTAACCCCTGCTTACCCCCTTGGTAGCTTGGCAGAGTAGTAGGCTTAACTTCAGAGTGCTAGGTGTAAAGTATTTGTACCAACACACATAGTAACTCAATGAAAACACTACAAAATGACACAACACAGGATTAGAAAAATAGGAAATATTTATCTAAACGAAACAATACCAAAATGACAAAAATCCGACATACATAAGTCAAGTTATGAATTTTTAGAGATTAAACTAAAAAATAGCGTTTAGAAACAAAAATGCTTCGATGAGATGTTAACACGGCGTCGTGACGGAGTCGTTCCCAACAAGCCGACACCAGTGGCGCCGGACACGGAGTCGTGTAGACCCCCAAGTACAGTACCTTTGGTGAAGAGTGAAAACAAGCCGATGCGCAAAGTCGGGGATCCCGGTGTCTGTGCGAAACGTTGAATCCATGCACTTCGAGCGGCGTCGGTCATGACGTGGTGCGGCGACTTCCACGGAGTCGCAGACTTCAGCGGGGCTGCAGCAGCGTCGGGCCTGCGAAGAGCGTCGCGTTCCAGCGAAGGTTACGGCGTCGGGTGCAGGCGGCGTCACCGGATTCAGCAGCGGCGTCGGTCCGGAGTCGTCCGAAGTCGATTTCCTTGGATTTCCACCAGCTTTCCTTTCAAGGGCCCAGGGACTGGATAGGGCACCACTTGTCAGAAAAGGAGTCTCTCCAGAGACTCCAGGTGCTGGCAGAGAGAAGTCTTTGCTGTCCCTGAGACTTCAAACAACAGGAGGCAAGCTCTAAATTAAGCCTTTGGAGATTTCTTCACAAGATGGAAGGCACACAAAGTCCAGTCTTTGCCCTCTTACTCTGGCAGAAGCAGCACTGCAGGAAAGCTCCACAAAGCACAGTCACAGGCAGGGCAGCACTTCTTCCTCAGCTATCAGCTCTTCTCCAGGCAGAGGTTCCTCTTGGTTCCAGAAGTGTTTCTAAAGTCTGTAGATTTGGGTGCCCTTCTTATACCCATTTTAGTCTTTGAAGTCACCTTTCTTCAAAGGGGACTCACACCTGCTTGTGAAATCCTGCCTTGCCCAGGCAAGGCCTCAGACACACACCAGGGGGTTGGAGTCTGCATTGTCAGAGGCAGGCACAGTCCTTTCAGATGAGAGTGACCACTCCACCCCTCCCTCCTAGCAGAGATGGCTAATCAGGAAATGCAGGTTACACCCCAGCTCCCTTTGTGTCACTGTCTAGTGTGAGGTGAAAAACAACCCAACTGTCAAACTGACCCAGACAGGGAATCCACAAACAAGGCAGAGTCACAGAATGGTTTAAGCAAGAAAATGCTCACTTTCTAAAAGTGGCATTTTCAAACGCACAATCTTAAAATCAACTTTACTAAAAGATGTATTTTTAAATTGTGAGTTCAGGGACCCCAAACTCCACATGTCCATCTACTCTCTAAGGGAATCTACACTTTAATCATATTTAAAGGTAGCCCCCATATTATCCTATGAGAGAGACAGGCCTTGCAACAGTGAAAAACGAAGTCGGCCGTATTTCACTGTCAGGACACATAAACCACATTACTATATGTCCTACCTTATCCATACACTGCACCCTGCCCTTGGGGCTACCTACGGCCTACCGTATGGGTGCCTTACATGTAAGAAAAGGGAAGGTTTAGGCCTGGCAAGTGGGTACACTTGCCAAGTCGAATTTACAGTGTAAAAATACACACACAGACACTGCAGTGACAGGTCTGAGACATGATTACCGGGTTACTTGTGTGGGTGGCACAACCAGTGCAAAAGCAAAGCAAAACACAAACGCTGTGGGATAGCGTAACTGGATGGACGGAATGCGGAACCAATCAAACATTCACCCCCAGTCACAGATCTGGGTTTAATCCATCCATTATTTTGCTCACCATGCCACCCCAGTTTGAACCCAGCCATATGCAAATCAGTCTTGACCCTGTTCCTCATGGGAACAGTCCAGCCCGAACTGCCAGGACAGGTTCTCCCTGGACCGGAAACAAGTATCCTGGGACCGGTTTCAGGGTTTCACCCCTCATCAGCCAGGCTAGCTTGAATCCAGTGGCACAGTGAGCCCGGGACCCACGTCTGGGCATACCCGGTGCACTTAGGGCGGCAAAAGCAAAGCAAAACACAAACGCTGTGGGATAGCTTAGTGAGCACAAGACACATGTCTGGGCATGCCTGTCCCACTTAGGTGTCTACTGCAAAAACAACAAGGTGATGGAAGGTTTGGTGGAATTAATCTAAACCACTGGTAATCACTCGGATCACGTTCCAGACCTTCATTTTTTTGCCTGCTGTGACATTCTGTTGTTGTTGCTGACTAAAAGGAAGCTGTGCATCAATCAGGACTATGTAGAATGAAAGTCTAAATGACTAACAATTTCTAAATAATCCGTTTGAAAAACTTATATTCGATTTTGAATAAAATCATAAATGTACAGTAACAAAATACATAATTCATAAAACAATAAAATAACAGGACACCGTTTCTACCAAGTTCAAATGAGATCTAAATACAAATGGTGCTCGTACCCTTAAATTGTAGATAATCCTTAACAGACGTCTTCACTGATTCCTCCTAAACCTTTCAGTCCAACTATACTCCAAAAAAAGTGAGCTTCACAATACGTTTGTCATTCTTAGAAAGAGACCTGGTGTTGGACCTGGCTTTTTGACAGGGACATCCCCAAACATTTTGCCTCCTTCCTCCTATTTTTTCTGACCTGTTGTTGTTGGCTTTTGACCTCTGAGCACTTTACCACTGCTAACCAGTGCTAAAGTGCATATGCTCTCTGTGTAAATTGTACTATTGATTGGTTTATCCATGATTGACTATTTAATTTACCTGTAAGTCCCTAGTAGAGTGCACTACATGTGCCTAGGGCATGTAGATTAAATGCTACTAGTGGGCCTGCAGCACTGGTTGTGCCACCCACCTCAGTAGCCCCTTAACCTTGTCTCAGGCCTGCCATTGCAAGGCCTGTGTGTGCAGTTTCACTGCCACTTCGACTTGGCATTTAAAAGTACTTGCCAAGCCTAGAACTCCCCTTTTTCTACATATAAGTCATCCCTAATGTGTGCCCTAGGTAACCCCTAGAGCAGGGTGCTGTGTAGGTAAAAGGCAGGACATGTACCTGTGTAGTTATATGTCCTGGTAGTGTAAAACTCCTAAATTCGTTTTTACACTACTGTGAGGCCTGCTCCCTTCATAGGCTAACATTGGGGCTGCCCTCATACACTGTTGAAGTGGCAGCTGCTGATCTGAAAGGAGCAGGAAGGTCATATTTAGTATGGCCAGAATGGTAATATAAAATCCTGCTGACTGATGAAGTCAGATTTAATATTACTATTCTAGAAATGCCACTTTTAGAAAGTGAGCATTTCTTTGCACTAAAAACTTGTTGTGCCCTTCAATCCACGTCTGGCTAGGTTTAGTTGACAGCTCCTTGTGCATTCACTCAGACACACCCCAAACACAGGGTACTCAGCCTCACTTGCATACATCTGCATTTTGAATGGGTCTTCCTGGGCTGGGAGGGTGGAGGGCCTGCCCTCACACAAAGGACTGCCACACCCCCTACTGGGACTCTGGCAGACAGGATTGAACTGAAAGGGGGCTTGGTGCATTTCTTAGACACTCTTTGAAGTCACCCCGACTTCAAAGGCACAACTTAGTATAAAACAGGGCCTCTGCCCTACCTCAAGAGACACTTGCTGGAGAAGAAACCTGAACCAGAAACTACATCCTGCCAAGAAGAACTGCCTGGCTGTTCAAAGGACTCACCTGTCTGCTTTCTACAAAGGACTGCTGTCTTGCTGTTGCCCTGCTGCCTTGCTGAACTCTTGTCTGGCTGTGAAAGTGCTCTCCAAGGGCTTGGATAGAGCTTGCCTCCTGTTCCTTGAAGTCTCAGGACCAAAAAGACTTCTTCCTTTCACTTGGACGCTCCGTGCGCCGAAAATTTCGACGCACAGCTTGTTTCGCGGCGAGAAAAACGCCGCACACCGACGCTGATCGACGCGACGCCCTCGGGACGATCGAGACTTCGACGCACAACCTCGCAAGGACAAAGCCGCCCGACTTTCCAGGAGAAATCGACGCGACGCCTACCGTGAGTGCGAAACTTTGACGCACGGCCTCGCAAGGACAACGCCGCCCGACTTCCAAGGAGAAATCGACGCGAAGCCTGCCGTGAGACCAAAATTTCGACGCACGGCCTCGCAAGGACAACGCCGCCCGACTTCCAAGGAGAAATCGACGCGACGCCTACCGTGAGATCGAAACTTCGACGCGCAGCCCCGCAGAACGACGCGCAGCCGGAAAATAAGCAGGAGAATCCACGCACAGACCCGGGACATCTGGTAATCCCCGCGATCCACAAAAAGAGACTGTCTGCGCGCCGGAAAACGACGCCCGACTTCCCCGCGTGGAAAAGAACGACGCAAGTCTGTGTGTGCTGAGAGGAAATCGACGCACACACCCCTTTTTCCACGCATCTCTTCTCCTGTGGCCCTCTGAGGAGATTTCCCACCAGAAACCAGGTACTCTGTGCTTGAAAGACACTTTATTGCTTTTTAAAGACTTAAAGACACTTAATATCACTTTTTAGTGATATCTTTACAAATTCGTATTGCAACTTTGATCGTTTTGACCTACAATTACCCAGATAAATATTCTATATTTTTCTAAACACTGTGTGGTGTATTTTTGTGGTGTTATACTATGGTGTTGTATGATTTATTGCACAAATGCTTTACACATTGCCTTCTAAGTTAAGCCTGACTGCTCGTGCCAAGCTACCGGAGGGTGAGCACAGGCTGATTTTGGATTGTGTGTGACTTACCCTGACTAGAGTGAGGGTTCTTGCTTGGACAGAGGGCAACCTGTCTGCCAACCAAAAACCCCATTTCTAACATTGGTGATCAGCGGTGAGGATAGGACTTGTGTTTGTGCAGTGACATACAGTAGCTAAGTATTTCACTACCTACCCACAGTTGAAGGTCAACTTGATCTTTCATCTTTTTTTTTGCTTTTGGTTCTCTGATGTCCTCCTGGATATACTATTGATATTTTGGACTTTGGATTTTGGTTTTTTGCCGGTAAGACCTTGTCAGCAATGAGATTGCTTACCTACTCACTCTTTGTGCCTACTGACCACCTCACTAAGGCTGACTTAAGGAGGCTTTGCAGAAAATGGGGCCTTCCTGTATCAAGGAAATCTACTAAGATGGAAATGCTACATGCCTACGTAGTCTGGGCAGAGAGAGAGGCAGAAAAAAAACAAATGACTAAATACCCCTCAGATGAGGAGGGGGACTACTCAAATGAGGAGGATGACGACTCAGATGAGGAAAGAGATCCAGTGAGAGCAGAATGGCTCCGAGCTCGAGAGCGGTGGGTGGAAGAACTAGATGAGTTTCTTGAAAGGGCTGAGGCAACAAGTCTCTTAGCCCTGGAAGAAGAAAAGATTGCAGCTCAGGAGCTGAGCTGTAAAGAGCTGAAACTGGAGGCCGGAAGGGCTGAGTCCAGTTCAGATGGTGGCAGCAAAAATCTTGCATCCAGTACTGCTGAAGAAGGGCACAAGCCCAGAGATGTGGTGCCCAACTTGAAGAAGGGAGTTGACACACCCCAGGTGGTTCAAGAGTATGAGGTAGTTCCCGTTATGCACAGGGTCCCTGAGAAGGATTGGGGAACTGGCACAGGGAGTCATATTCCTACTGGGGGGAGGGACACTTTACTGACTCTAGCAGAGAGTGACAGAGAAAAGGGTTCCCCCCTGGTGGACGTCCTGGATATAGAGTGTAGAGACATCCCAGAAGAGTATGGGTTGAGTGTCAGGGACAGGCAGATACTGTCTCACCAGTCTCAAGAGGGTGACATAGAGTGCTTTTCCAAGGCTGAGTTACTGGGTGGTTGGGTGAAGGGTACTGTGGTTAATACATGTGAAGGGCAGAGTGATGTAATTGCTGGAGAGCATATGTCTGGTCCTTATTTTCCAGAGCTACGCCAACACCAGGTGGAGTGTGAGTTCTCTGACCCCAGGGAACTTACAGTGGAGGCAGACTTTTGGGTGAGTACCAGAGAGTCTGAAGAGGCATTGGGGGGTGCTCCTGAAGGGAGTGGTCTAGGTGGTTCCCGACCAAGTGAGGTGGGAGAGGATTGTAGTGTCCCAGGTAGGTCTCAGAGCCTAACCTGTACCGTAGGGCCACCTTTTGAGGGAAGCCCCGCAGTGTCAGAAGAACTTGGGGGGATGACTGTAGACAGCATCCCAACAGTTCTGGTGTCTGGCAGTACCACTCCTAGTGAGGGGGTGCAGAAGTCCAGACATAGGGTTGAGAGGGGGTGGCAGACCCCAGTGGAGGATCTTGAAAGTCAGGGGTCAGCTCTGAGAGCAGAGCCCCCCAGGAATGACCCAGGTGAGACCGTTTCTGGTTTGGGGGAAACCCAGACTCTGCCGGATGGGCAGAGGTCGGGAGACCTGCGCCAACCAGACTCTTGTGTGGCCCTTGGGGACGGTGTGTCCCTTGTGGGGGGTGAGAGTGCCCCCCAGGAAGTCCTGGCATGCCAGGCAAAGATTCAACCTCAGGGTGGTGACTCTGGGTTGGATAACCGGGTTCAGAGGTTAAACTTTGACCTGGTGGGGGGTAGATGTGCCCCCCAGAAAGTCCTGGAATGCCAGGCAATGGTTCATCCTCAGGGTGGTGACTCTGGGTTGGCTTACCAGGTGAAGAGGTCAAACTCTGACCGGGTGGGAGGTAGGTGTGCCTCCCAAGAAGTCCTGCTGTGCCAGGCAATTGTCCAACCTCAGGGTGTTGACTCTGGGTTGGATGGTCAGGTTCAGAGGTTAAACTCTGACCTGGTGGGGGGTAGGTGTGCCCCCCAGAAAGTCCTGGCGTGCCAGGCAGTTGTCCAACCTCAGAGTGTCAACTCTGGGTTGGATGGCCAGGTTCAGAGGTTAAACTCTGACCTGGTGGGAGGTAGGTGTGCCTCCCAGAAAGTCCTGGGGTGCCAGGCAATTGCCCAACCTCAGGGTGGTGACTCTGGGTTGGCTAACCAGGTTCAGAGGTCACACTCTGACCTGGTGGGGGGTAGGTGTGCCCCCCAGAAAGTCCTGGTATACCAGGCAATGGTTCAACCTCAGGGTGGTGACCCTGGGTTGGAGAACCAGGCTCAGAGGTTAAACTCTGACCTGGTGGGAGGTAGGTGTGCCTCCCTGAAAGTCCTGGCCTGCCAGGCAATGGTTCAACCTCAGGGTGGTGACTCTGGGTTGGATATCCAGGTTCAGAGGTTAACCTCTGACCTGGTGGGGGGTAGGTGTGCCCCCCAGAAAGCCCTGGTGTACCAGGCAGTTGTCCAACCTCAGGATGGTGACCCTAGGTTGGAGAACCAGGTTCAGAGGTTAAACTCTGACCTGGTGGAGGGTCAGTGTGCCCTCCAGGAAGTCCTGGCGTGCCAGGCGATTGTTCAACTTCAGGGTGGTGACTCTGAGTTGAATGGCCCAGTTCAGAGGTTAAACTCTGACCTGGTGGAGGGTCAGTGTGCCCTCCAGGAAGTCCTGGCGTGCCAGGCAATTGTTCAACTTCAGGGTGGCGACTCTGAGTTGAATGGTCAGGTGCAGAGGTTAAACTCTGACCTGGTGGGGGGTAGGTGTGCCTCCCAGAAAGTCCTGGTTTGCCAGGCAGTGATCCAGTCTGAGGGTACAGACCCTGGGCTGGAAGACCAGGTTCAGGGTGTCCCCCCGGACCTGGAGAGAGGGGCTACTGATAACAGTGCCCCTACCCTATAGGCCACTCCTAGTTGGAGGGTGCTGGACCCCAGAAGGGAGGGCAGGGGAGGGAAGCCTCACCCCGGGCCCTAGTCCAACCTGAAGGTACAGACCCCAGGTTGGAGGGCCAGTTGCAGGTTAACAGCCCTGCACTGTCACGACTCACGTGCTGCTTGCGCCTGGAATTTGCAGATCTGGTGGCGTGAATCTTCAATGTTCGGCTTTGGCCCAAAAAGGGGCGACTCTTTCTGGTAGCCACGGTGCTGTAGGCAATGGAGACACCAAGAACAGACCGTGCCCTTCAGAAAGTAGCGCCAGAGGGAAAAAACCCCTTAAAAAGGGGAAAAAACCTCCAAACAGGAAGACTCCTGGAGAAAAACAAGAACAAACAAACAGGAATCCAAAAAGAGCAAAAATCAGAAAACACAGAATGCTGAATCCAAAACCAAAAGGCAAGGAAATCAGGAGCGAAGACACTAACTGAGCAGAAAGTGTTGCAGCGCAAAGAAAGAGGAAAAACACAGCCCTTATATACCAAAAAACAGGAAGTGACCCACAGGAAGTAAAAGGACACCATCTTAGATAGGGAAACAATACAGAGAACAGAATAGTAGAGGAACCATAGAGAATAGGGAACAAGGAATGCTGGGAAAGCACAGGAATCTGGGAAGGAGGAAAAAACATAAAGAAAGGCACACAACAGACTGCAAAAAAGAAGAAGGACAAAGAAACGAAGAAAAACAGGTAAGAGGGTTCAGAGACCCCTGGGACAGTGAAAGGCAGAAGGAAGAACGAGGCCCCAAGCAAATCTGGGGCCTCGAAACGCGCAGGAGAGGCTGGGGGCGCGCCGCGTCTTAATAACGCGGTGCGCGGCCCGAGCCGAACGCCCGGCAGAAGTCGAGCTCTCGGCTCGCGCCGCACCGCGCGGCGCGACAGTAGGTCCCCCTCCCGAAGGCCCAGGTTTAAGAGGGAATAAACGGTGAAAGCGTTGAATCAGGAGAGGAGCGTGAACGGAAGAGGCATCTTCCCATGAACATTCACTGAGAGGATAACCCTTCCAATGAATCAGATACTGAAGTCGTTTATGAAAAAGACGAGAGTCACAAATTTCCTGCACTTCATATTCAGGAGCATCATCCACAAGGACAGGAGGTGGACAAGGAAACTGACGTGAGTAAGGATCAGGCACATAAGGTTTAAGCTGAGAAACATGAAAAACCGGATGGATCTTCCATGTATGGGGTAAGTGAAGACGGACAGTGACATGATTGACCAACTGGAGAATACGGAAAGACCCATAGTAACGAGGTGTGAACTTGTTTTGAGAGAGACGTGAGGGCAAGAATTTGGAGGAGAGCCAGACTTTATCTTGCAGATGATAATTTGGATTGGTTGTACGTCTCTTGTCTGCAGCCTTCTTCATATACCTTTTGGTATGTAACAAATTAGATCGAATTAGTTTATGGAGTTGGAGAAGGCGTTTGGAGAAATAGTTAATAGCAGGTAGAGGAGAGTTGGATTGTGGAGAAGTAGGGAAAGAGGTAGGATGAAAACCATAGGAACAGAAAAAGGGAGTGACCTTGGAGGCACTATGGACTGAGTTATTGTAGGAAAACTCAGCTAAAGAGAGGTAAGTGCTCCAGTTACTTTGGGTAGAATTGCAAAAGCATCGAAGATATTGCTCTAGTCCTTGGTTCAGACGCTCAGTCTGTCCGTTGGTCTGAGGATGGAACCCTGAAGACAAGGCTCTATTTATATTCAGGGTTTTACAAAAATGCTTCCAAAATCGGGAGATGTACTGAGGTCCTCTATCAGATATTATGGTATGTGGAAGTCCATGGAGACGGAAGACATGATCTATGAATATTTGACTTAGTTCTTGAGAAGTAGGCAGCTTTTTTAGGCCAGTGAAATGAGCCATTTTTGTGAAAGAATCCACTGTGACCATGATAACCCGGTTTCCTGCTGATGGTGGGAGCGAACACATAAAATCAGTAGAGATAGTATGCCATGGGGCCGATGGAACAGGCAAAGGCTGTAGTAATCCTGCCGGTCTGGTGTGAGGTATTTTGACTTGGGCACATATGGGACAGGCCTGAACGTATTTTTCCACATCCAGTTTCCAGGTAGGCCACCAGAAAAATCGTGAAAGTAGTTCTTGTGTGGCTTTGATGCCTCTGTGACCAGCTACAGGGGAATCATGGCACATTTGTAAGGCTTTCTTTTGCACCTTGTTCGTAGGGAGGAATATCAGGTCTTGGTAATAAAAATATCCTTGTTTCTTGTACAATAATGGTCTTAGTTCTTCTATGTCATGGTCCGATAGGTTGGCGTATTCTTGTTGTACTTCTTCCAGGAAAGACTGAGCCACTCCAATGATCTTACTGGGTTCTAGAAGATACTGGGATGAGGAAGGAGAACACTCTGGATATCGGCGAGACAGAGCATCAGCCAGAATGTTTTGAGATCCTGGAATATATGTAATATAAAAATCGTACTGACTGAAGAAAAAGGCCCAGCGGGCCTGACGACTATTCTGGCATACAAAATTTCTTAAACATTGTAAATTACGGTGGTCTGTCCTCACCTCAAATGGTTCCTTGGAACCCATCAGAAACTGTCTCCACTCCAGGCAGGCTGTTTTCAGAGCCAATAATTCCCTTTCAAGTACGGAATAATGTTGTTCAGCTGTGGAAAGGATATGAGACAAATAGAAAACAGGATGTTCAAGGCCATCATCCTCTTGTCGTTGGAGTAAGACAGCTCCGATGGCTCTCTCAGAAGCATCAGTTACTACTATAAATTGCTTGGTGGTATCTGGATGTCTTAAGATGGGGGCTTGGGTGAAGGCTCTCTTTAAGCTTTGAAAGGCTGCTTCAGCAGCCTCAGTCCAGACAAACCCCTTCTTTAAATTGTCCTTCTTTAAGGTGTGAGTTATGTGGCTAGTCTGACTGGCAAAGTCTAGAATGAATTGTCGATAGAAGTTTGCTAAACCTAGGAAACATTGTGTTTCTTTTATGGTAGAAGGAGAAGGCCATTCTAGGATAGCTTGTACCTTTTCTTGATCCATAGCTATGCCGGTGGGACTTAAATGATAGCCCAGATATTTGACTTCCGTCATGTCGAACTCACATTTCTCTGGTTTGCAAAATAGTTGATGATCACGAAGTCTTTGAAGAACTTGTTTAACATGGGAAGTATGGAGTTCAGGATTTCTAGAATAAATAAGAATGTCGTCTAGGTAGATCACGACTGTCTGATTCAGTAGGTCTGAAAACACTGAGTCCATAAATCTCTGGAAGATTGCGGGGGCGTTAGTAAGACCAAACGGCATAACCCTATATTCAAAATGGCCAAATGGGGTCCTGAATGCTGTCTTCCATTCGTCGCCTTCTCTTATGCGTAAAAGGTGGTAGGCTCCTCGTAAATCCAATTTAGTAAAACGTTGGGCCCCTCTGATTGCTTCCAGTATGTCCCTGATGAGAGGCAAAGGATAACGATCTTTAATGGTAATTTTATTCAGACCTCGAAAATCCAGGCACGGACGAAGATCCTTGGTCTTCTTGGGCACAAAAAAGAGAGGGGCCCCAGCCGGAGACGACGATGGAACAATAAGACCACTCTGTATATTTTCGTCCAGATACTCCTTTAGAACTTCTTTTTCGGGTTCCGTGAGGGAGTACATCCTCCCAAAAGGAACAATTGTGCCGGGTTCCAATGGAATTGCACAATCATATTCTCGATGTGGAGGTAGCACAGGTTTTGACGGTTTTTGGAAAACATCCTGAAACTCCAAATAGTGGTCTGGGATCCCTTGGACCGTATTAATGGACATACCAGTGGCACCTTCAGTAGCTAAGGATCTTTTCGGAGACCAATACTTGTCGGAAGTAAAACAGTTCTCATGACAAAATTGCGAAGACAAAGAGACTGTCCGGGTAACCCAATTTATATATGGGTTATGTCTGATGAGCCACGGAATTCCAAGAATGATGGTATGGTTAGGGGACGTAATAAGATCGAAGGAGATGTGTTCTTGATGGTTTCCCACCTGTAGACTTAACATCAGGGTAGTGGTGTCTACAGGACCAGAGGATATCAAAGATCCATCCACAGTGTGTACCTGTTCGGGTACTTCTTTTGCTTGAGTAGGAACTAGGTTAGCAGCGGCCCACGTCTTGTCCATGTATATACCACTAGCACCACAATCTAGTAATGCCATAGTCTTTTCTTGACGACCGTCAGGAAGTTGTAACAGGACCGGAAAGATGAACAAGGCAGTTGTATTGTCATTAAAGGAGCTGATGGAAGGTATAGCTGTAGATCCCGTCCCCTCCCTTCTTACAGAGGACGGGAGGTGGCGTTTCCCGAAGGCCTGGACGGACGTACTGGACAGGTACGGAGCATGTGACCAGCAGAACCACAATACAGGCACAACCCTCTCTTGCGTCTGTCTTCTCGTTCACTAGCAGAGAGCGGACCTCGGGTAGTATCCACCTGCATGGGTTCCCCTTCGATGTCTCTAGCAGGAGTGCGAGGTTCCTCGGAACGCTGCAGGTAAGCACGTGAGCTACTTGGCTGGGCAAACCCTCTACTCCTTTTCTTCTCCGATCTCCGTTCCTGAAGACGATATTCGATGGACAGTGCTTGATCCATCAGGCCACGAAGATCTTCCGCTCTGGTAGAATGCACTAGTTCATCCTTTATTTCTTCTTTGAGTCCTCTACGAAATAATGTTACCAGAGTACGTTCCACCCAAGTGGTCTCTGCCGCCAGCTGACGAAAACGGGTTATATATTGCAGGACGTCTTGGGAGCCTTGTTGGATGTCGCACAAGGCTTCTTCAGCGGAGGCTTCCAATCCAGGACGACTAAACATCTGTTTGAAGCGACTCACAAAGGCGGAATAGTCTGACAATACAGGGTCGTTGGAGGACACCATCGGGGTTGCCCAGGCCAAGGCTGGACCGGATAAGGCACTGATAAGATAACCCACCTTGGTCCTGTCGTGGGAGAATTGAGTAGGTCGGAAGGCGAAATACACAGTTAAAGCATCCAAGAACTCGCGAAGCTTGGTTGGTTCACCAGAGAAACAAGGGGTAGAAGCGGAGATTGTCGGAACATCACTGGTGCGGAGGGCCAAAGCCTGTCGTAACGCAGCATTTTCATTACGTAGTTGTTGCAATTCCTGGGCTTGTTGCTGAATCGTGGTCAACAGAGATTGCTCCGGATCTGCAGCAGCCGCCACTGTATTATCCATGGTGTTTGAGGACGTCGGAATGGTTGGGCGCTGCAATCTGTCACGACTCACGTGCTGCTTGCGCCTGGAATTTGCAGATCTGGTGGCGTGAATCTTCAATGTTCGGCTTTGGCCCAAAAAGGGGCGACTCTTTCTGGTAGCCACGGTGCTGTAGGCAATGGAGACACCAAGAACAGACCGTGCCCTTCAGAAAGTAGCGCCAGGGGGAAAAAACCCCTTAAAAAGGGGAAAAAACCTCCAAACAGGAAGACTCCTGGAGAAAAACAAGAACAAACAAACAGGAATCCAAAAAGAGCAAAAATCAGAAAACACAGAATGCTGAATCCAAAACCAAAAGGCAAGGAAATCAGGAGCGAAGACACTAACTGAGCAGAAAGTGTTGCAGCGCAAAGAAAGAGGAAAAACACAGCCCTTATATACCAAAAAACAGGAAGTGACCCACAGGAAGTAAAAGGACACCATCTTAGATAGGGAAACAATACAGAGAACAGAATAGTAGAGGAACCATAGAGAATAGGGAACAAGGAATGCTGGGAAAGCACAGGAATCTGGGAAGGAGGAAAAAACATAAAGAAAGGCACACAACAGACTGCAAAAAAGAAGAAGGACAAAGAAACGAAGAAAAACAGGTAAGAGGGTTCAGAGACCCCTGGGACAGTGAAAGGCAGAAGGAAGAACGAGGCCCCAAGCAAATCTGGGGCCTCGAAACGCGCAGGAGAGGCTGGGGGCGCGCCGCGTCTTAATAACGCGGTGCGCGGCCCGAGCCGAACGCCCGGCAGAAGTCGAGCTCTCGGCTCGCGCCGCACCGCGCGGCGCGACATGCACTGGTGGAGGAATGGTACAGGGCGACTTCTATAAGCACCCTGACCATGGTGGACTCTGGGGGTACCGCTCCAGGAGGGAGGGTACAGAGCCCCAGAGGGGAGGACCAGGTTCAGGCTGTCATCCCTGACCTGGTGGAAGGGAGAGTGGTTAAAGGGTGCCCAGCACCTGGGGCTACCGCCCCCCACTCTCCACAGCCACAGTGGTGGGAGAGCTTTGAGAGGCCTGGGGCCTGGCTCTCATCCCTGACAACTGTCAGTAACCACGGTGGCTTGCTGTCCGGGTGGACAGAGTTATCCCTGGGGAGGGGACAAGTGTCACACCCCGGGGATAGAATGGGCAACACCACTGTGTTGGTCCTGGTGGTACTATCCTGCTCCTGGGATACATCTGTGAGCAAAGTAAGGTTAGGTGCTGCACAGATGGGATCCGCAGGAAAGGAGAAAGGTTCCCCATGGATGGGCTTAGTGGGCCCTGAGAGTATGGACAGAGGGATCCAATTGGAGTCAGGAAGGCGAGGAACTGGAGCATGCCCCTGCTGTTGTGGGCCTGGGTCCTTGTTCTGTCGCCTCAAACAGGGAAGTACATCAGGATAGTGATTGTTCTCCCCTGGCTTTAGGCTGGTAGGGGGTCATGTTGGACCTGGCTTTTTGACAGGGACATCCCCAAACATTTTGCCTCCTTCCTCCTATTTTTTCTGACCTGTTGTTGTTGGCTTTTGACCTCTGAGCACTTTACCACTGCCAACCAGTGCTAAAGTGCATATGCTCTCTGTGTAAATTGTACTATTGATTGGTTTATCCATGAATGACTATTTAATTTACCTGTAAGTCCCTAGTAGAGTGCACTACATGTGCCTAGGGCATGTAGATTAAATGCTACTAGTGGGCCTGCAGCACTGGTTGTGCCACCCACCTCAGTAGCCCCTTAACCTTGTCTCAGGCCTGCCATTGCAAGGCCTGTGTGTGCAGTTTCACTGCCACTTCGACTTGGCATTTAAAAGTACTTGCCAAGCCTAGAACTCCCCTTTTTCTACATATAAGTCATCCCTAATGTGTGCCCTAGGTAACCCCTAGAGCAGGGTGCTGTGTAGGTAAAAGGCAGGACATGTACCTGTGTAGTTATATGTCCTGGTAGTGTAAAACTCCTAAATTCGTTTTTACACTACTGTGAGGCCTGCTCCCTTCATAGGCTAACATTGGGGCTGCCCTCATACACTGTTGAAGTGGCAGCTGCTGATCTGAAAGGAGCAGGAAGGTCATATTTAGTATGGCCAGAATGGTAATATAAAATCCTGCTGACTGATGAAGTCAGATTTAATATTACTATTCTAGAAATGCCACTTTTAGAAAGTGAGCATTTCTTTGCACTAAAAACTTGTTGTGCCCTTCAATCCACGTCTGGCTAGGTTTAGTTGACAGCTCCTTGTGCATTCACTCAGACACACCCCAAACACAGGGTACTCAGCCTCACTTGCATACATCTGCATTTTGAATGGGTCTTCCTGGGCTGGGAGGGTGGAGGGCCTGCCCTCACACAAAGGACTGCCACACCCCCTACTGGGACTCTGGCAGACAGGATTGAACTGAAAGGGGGCTTGGTGCATTTCTTAGACACTCTTTGAAGTCACCCCGACTTCAAAGGCACAACTTAGTATAAAACAGGGCCTCTGCCCTACCTCAAGAGACACTTGCTGGAGAAGAAACCTGAACCAGAAACTACATCCTGCCAAGAAGAACTGCCTGGCTGCTCAAAGGACTCACCTGTCTGCTTTCTACAAAGGACTGCTGTCTTGCTGTTGCCCTGCTGCCTTGCTGAACTCTTGTCTGGCTGTGAAAGTGCTCTCCAAGGGCTTGGATAGAGCTTGCCTCCTGTTCCTTGAAGTCTCAGGACCAAAAAGACTTCTTCCTTTCACTTGGACGCTCCGTGCGCCGAAAATTTCGACGCACAGCTTGTTTCGCGGCGAGAAAAACGCCGCACACCGACGCTGATCGACGCGACGCCCTCGGGACGATCGAGACTTCGACGCACAACCTCGCAAGGACAAAGCCGCCCGACTTTCCAGGAGAAATCGACGCGACGCCTACCGTGAGTGCGAAACTTTGACGCACGGCCTCGCAAGGACAACGCCGCCCGACTTCCAAGGAGAAATCGACGCGACGCCTGCCGTGAGACCAAAATTTCGACGCACGGCCTCGCAAGGACAACGCCGCCCGACTTCCAAGGAGAAATCGACGCGACGCCTACCGTGAGATCGAAACTTCGACGCGCAGCCCCGCAGAACGACGCGCAGCCGGAAAATAAGCAGGAGAATCCACGCACAGACCCGGGACATCTGGTAATCCCCGCGATCCACAAAAAGAGACTGTCTGCGCGTCGGAAAACGACGCCCGACTTCCCCGCGTGGAAAAGAACGACGCAAGTCTGTGTGTGCTGAGAGGAAATCGACGCACACACCCCTTTTTCCACGCATCTCTTCTCCTGTGGCCCTCTGAGGAGATTTCCCACCAGAAACCAGGTACTCTGTGCTTGAAAGACACTTTATTGCTTTTTAAAGACTTAAAGACACTTAATATCACTTTTTAGTGATATCTTTACAAATTCGTATTGCAACTTTGATCGTTTTGACCTACAATTACCCAGATAAATATTCTATATTTTTCTAAACACTGTGTGGTGTATTTTTGTGGTGTTATACTATGGTGTTGTATGATTTATTGCACAAATGCTTTACACATTGCCTTCTAAGTTAAGCCTGACTGCTCGTGCCAAGCTACCGGAGGGTGAGCACAGGCTGATTTTGGATTGTGTGTGACTTACCCTGACTAGAGTGAGGGTTCTTGCTTGGACAGAGGGCAACCTGTCTGCCAACCAAAAACCCCATTTCTAACACCTGGTATATAAAAAAAATCGTGAGGCCGATCTTACATAAAGGATCCTTTAGATAGACTAACCACAGTAACCTAAACCAGTGCCTACAGGCTAAGCAGTCCTTGATATTCATCCTATTCAGGCCTGCCTCCTGTGAGAACCAGATTCACACCAGAGCATCAGAGGTGCCAGATCCACTAAATCTGAAACACATTTCAATTGCAAAGCTCTGTATGCAAAATATAGTGTAAACTGCCTTGTGGGACTCAGAGGTGCAAATTCGGTTTTCCTCATACTGGAGTGATGAATAATTAGAATAACCCCACACACCTGCCTCATAGAAAGTGGCTAGAACACACTGAGCTCTGTAAACTGAAAGTAAAGGTAACATAGTAGTGTGGCCTTGTGGCTCTGGAAAGTTAAATACGGCTCCTGCAGAGTTGGACATTTAAAAACAAGCTTTCTGAACTTGAGTGCGCACGTATCCAGAGTCGAAGTATATACGTAGGTATGGGAACCTATTAACTCTGGTCAGGGGTTACTACTGATGGGTAAATTCAACATGTTAGTTGTGCCTGGGTTGAAAGCCATAATATGGGACTTACTAACGTTGGTTACTAGATCCAATTCATCAACGAAAGATACAAAAGACCCTACAAGTTTGTGAAGAGCATTTGGTGCGCGGGCCATGAGTACCACATCATCCGTGTATTTTAAAGCTGGAATGCAAGAAGTCCCCATCACCGGGACATCAACGGAGGCATTAGCTAGACAGGGGATAAGATTACTGATATAGAGAGTGAATAGTAACAGGGCCAGAGTACCACCTTGGCGAACTCCCCGAGAAAGATTAAAGGAGTCAATCAGTTCACTCGAAACTGACTCTGGCTGATAAGTTGACATGAGGGGTATGGAGAAACTGACCAAAAACACTTCGACCCCCATATCCAACGAGAGCAACAATAACTTGATTCTGTCAACGCAGTGAACATGTCCATAAAGGCAAGGTACACTGGGCAGGCCCTGGCGATGCTATACTTGCCCAGAATAAGATGCAAATTCAGACACTGCTCCTCTCTACCCAGCCCTGAACTGAAACCATACTGACAGTGGTTGACAAATGTATTCTGTTTGCACCAGAATTTGAGGTGAGAAAACACAACCCTGCCTAGAATCTTCACAGTGCTGTTAATGAATAAAATGGGTCTATAACACCTAGAAACGCTTGGGCCGCCCTTGTTAAAAATTGGAACAATCAACGAGCGAGACAATGCATTTGGTAACCTGTTGCTCAAAAAGATATTAAACGTGTTGGTAAGCAAACGCCCCCGGACCTCAGGTTTACATTTACACATATCTATGGGCATACCACCAGCTCCACGGGCCTTGCCCCTTGGACTTTGCTCCATAGCCTAATTGACTTCGGCTAAAGTGAATGACATACATGCAACATCATCCAACCTGCTCAGTAACAACTGGGTTAACTTCTCATCCTCCTGTGCTTGATAAATGAGCTGAAAATAGGAAACCCCAAAACAACTTCTATTAATACTAGATAGCACATACTCTTTGGATTGACCCTGACACAAACAAAATCAAATATTACAAATCCCTACGCAAACCCCTTGCCCCACATGATTGTATTCCTAAAGAAGATCTCTCAGAACACAGATTTCCAACTAGTGGTCACAACGCATCGATAGGAACCACAGACAGCAGTAAAGCAGTGGCTTTGAGCACAGTGGCCCTGATGCTTTCTGAGCGTTGTTCAAAAAGCAGAGGCAGACTATACTTCCCTCACTGAAATAAAAATTGCTCAAAGGAAAAGATTATATATCTTGAATGAGGGTTATTCTATACTTTAAACCCTATTGTAACTAATCTAACGTGTGTAGTTTTTAAGATTATCAAAATAATTAAAAGGCGCCACAAAATTCACATGGTGGTGAGTTTGAAAAGTGATAAACATGGTAAGAAGAGAAGCAGTAGGATAGGTAATATTAAAGTACTTAAATGAAAATGGAAATACAGAAGTCTCCACTAGAAATATAACTCAGTTAAAAAACAAAATGCTACATTTATAGTTTAGTGAAGGATCAGTTCACTTGTTTTTTGTATTGTTCTCTGTCCATACCAGACCTAAAATGTCAGTACCGTTACCTAATGTTTGAATGTCATGCAATGTACTGCACATTATTTCTTTCAAAGAATAAAGGATGTAAGGACTCCTTTATGCCAGAGAAAATGAGAGAGAGACAGAATGAGTTTGAGTGAGTGAGAAGCAACCTCTATAATATTCACTGTGTTTGCTAGCCTCTTTGAGGGACAATTAAGTCATTTTTTTCTTAAATGGTGAGAATGTGTTGTAGTGTGACTTAATTCTTGTTAGCATAAGGTGTAATGACACAGATTGCTATGTGATGTATAAGCGCTCCATGGTCGAGCATTCTGTGTTGGAAAGTTGCTTGTGGAGAAACGAAGCAGACCTGTTTCCTGTGTACTGAACCTTAAATAAAAGAAATAAATCCTTGCATGTCTTCTATAGATTTTCCTTATTGTGGTAAAAGGATCCACAACAGGATGTTTTTGTGATGGGCCACACGAATATCTAAACAGGTAAGCCCGACCAATCAGGCTAGGGCTACCATAATCATTTTCTATAGTTACCTTAACCAGTCACTGGAAGAGGATGGAGTGGACATGAAGATGAAAGTTATAAGTGTGAATTTGAGTTGAGATGCTACACATCCCCTCTCTTTAAATTACATTAATACCAAGTTGTGGGAAGAGGACAGTGTCGGACTGGCCTCTAGGGCAACCAGGCAGTGCCTGAAGGGCTGGTCTGACAGACCACTTTGTTGGCATTTTGTTAGCAGATTATGGGTAAGTTTTTCGGCCAAGTGGGATGGTTTTTACTGCTGATTTCCCTGATATTACCACAAGCATTGCCTGAAGCAAATGCAAATGCACGCAGTCTCACACACCTTGTAAAATACCCACACAACCTGTCTTTGCAAGTTCAAAACTGGCCTGATTTGGAAATGTGGCCACTTTTTTAGCAATATGATTTGGAAAGAAGGACCACTTTTATTTTGGTGCCTAGTTTTTGTCCCAGTCCGACCCTGGAGGACTGTAAGAACTCATACACCTTCAAAACTGAATTAATGCTTCTCGTTATTTTGACAGAGAATGTACTCTAAAAAATATAATTACCTTACCTCATCATATGTATCATATATTTTCTATAAGAACTCCGAAATTGCAACACTAGACCTCACCATTCACCCCTTCAATGCTCACTGTCTTATCTGGTACACTAGCTCTTTTTTTATAGCTAACTATCCAGTGAAGTGGCCTGCTCCTTTACACCAAAATGTGTTGCAGTACGCTGAATTGTACATTCATCTATCACATTGAGTTTCAGTATTCTACTTTTCTGCTGTTTCTTGTAATAGTTGTTATGTGGTAGGAGTGCCTATATGTTTATATGGATTCTGTAACTTTATGCCGGTGAATGTTGTCTGTGTGCTTGTACTTTCTCTGTGTTTGCATGTGTGCAATTTATAAGAAAGCAATATCTACTGGTTTTGCCAGGGTCTGTTTTTAAAACATACATTTTTCTGATACCACCAGAGTATAAAAGCACCACTTACAGTCTATATACTTTACTTTTTGGCATACTGCTGTGACAAGCTAAAAGGGATGTTGAGCAAGCAAATGTCTGATGCTGAAACATATCTGTATAATTAGGAGAAGAGGTGGGTTTTTGGGTGTTTTGGGAATTTTTTGAAGTCATCCTTGAGGAAAAGAGGCAAAGGGAGGCTTTCTCTGTAGAAGTGGTGTATATTAGGTTTTCATTTTTACCGTGTATGTGTGTCTAGTAGCTCTCAAGCACCTGCAAAAACAGTGCACCCACTATAATGAGATGATGAAGTACCAGTGCTTAATTTGTGCTTATTGTTTCCGGTGCTGAGCACCAACACTTATTTTTGGGGGCCGGCGCTTATTCTTCTGCCTCAAGCATCTGCTGCGAGCAAAAGACACATATGGGAAAGACGGAGGTAGAGAAAACGAAAAAGCGTCACAAAGGCAGAAAGCTGCAAGAGAGAGCTGAAGGGGCAGGGAGTGACAGAGATGGCTTCAGGATTACGCTGCCTCAGTATTCCGTGCTCGCATGTTTAAATGCAACAGCCGCATGTTTAAGAGGAGGGCTTTGGGCACCGGCACGTTTTTATTTACAAATTAAGCACTGGGAAGAACAATACAGTATTTACTGTATCTAAAGAGGATGAGCCAATCAGGCAAGAGTTAATTTGTGACAGAATCTCGATTCAGACTTGGCAAGGTTAAGTCTCCACCTACAGGTGAGAGAACACAAATTACAAGGAGGTCATAACATAAAAGGGAAATAAGAGATACAAATCCTACACAGTGGGATTTACCCAGTGCATCAAGATGATACGCTGTAAATAGCCCCTGATGTACCACAGAAGCAACACAGGAGACAAAGATGAGGAACAATGCAGCACCAAAAAGGAGGGAGACTGGTTGGGAAATGCATACTGGACAAAAAGAGAAAAGAGGCAAATAACAAGGCACAACAGGAGAGGGTGCAGGAGAACTGAGGGAACCAAACATTGTCACTGTTGGCCCGGAAGAATCCCTAAATGTGCTGGTCCTATAGCGGCTGGGGCTGCAACTCGATCTCTGGGAAATGCAGTTTTACAAGTCAGACGGTGAAATTGTCATTGTTCTGTGTGCCACCTCTTCCATGTTTGCCTTCTCGTGTGCCTCACTGTGTCTTGTAACCGTATCATTTGTGGAATGCAGGCAGAACTCTTGCACCACCTCTTCTAACTTACCGTCATCTGCAGATCTCTGCAGACATGCTTTGACAGGAAAATGCTGTCCACGGTAGTTTGTGGCTTTCACAGAGTTGCTTTTAGCATGGTGGTAGCTCTCCACTGTCAATGTGAGACTGTTAAATCCCGCTTCTAAATGCAGGAAAGAGTGGGCGGCACAATTGCAGATATTGCATTGTTTTAATGTTCTTAAGATTCATAAGGGTGCTGGAGTGGGAGCTTGCAAGGGGGTGGTTTGCAGGATGCAAGATATGTATGTTAAGGTGAAGGTAGGGCACTGCCAACTGTAGTGGGAGATAATGGCAGGATGCCAGGTGTATATTTTTTAATAATTGGGTTGAGGAGGGTGATAAAGACCAATTGGTTGAGGTGGACGGCATGATACCAGGTTTATATTATAATTTAAAGCACAGCTAGAATGTTTTGAGCCTACCTTATGTGTGGCTACTCCATTAGTCATCTACTATGTGCGACTAAATAGGGAAACATAGTTTTGGAGGGCGTAAACAACATACAATTGTAAAGGCATAGCTGTAAAAAATGTGAGGTTTTTATATCGGGGTTCAAAGAGACATCAAATACCCATTGTTTATTTAATATCACAAAGATCTCCTTAATGGAAAACAATACTTTTATTGACAGCAACCTATCTATAAATCTATATGTTGTCAATAAAATACAATTAAATGAAATGACTAATAAAATAAAGTAAAAAGCAGACAACCAGTTGGTGACAAAAAGGATTGTTTAGTATGACGTATTAACACACTCTGTAGTGCCCAGGTTCCAGCTTTGTGCCTTTTGTAATTTTGAAGACATCCCAGACTGCAAAAAAACAGGTTCAAATATCCAGCGTGCTCCTGGACACCTTTTATGATACAAGCCAAGGTGCTAACAGGTCTGAATCTAAAATATGACATGGATGCTCTGTTGCCAGAAACGTATTGGCAAATGTGCAATTATCCATGTAACAGGGTCGATTGCCAAGTCACTAACAAAACTGCCCCAAGGAGAGACAAATGTAAAGCATTTACCAATGATAACAAAGGATTTTTGAAAGAAAAGCCCATGAACGAGTGAAAGCGATGTGCGTGCGGTGGGCTGGTTAAAAGCCTACAGATAGATTACAAGTCAGAACACTTGCGCGCTGCAACTAAAAAGTATGCGAATTGTGTAATGTATGAAAGGAACCAGATGATTTAACAAGTTATAAAAGTATTGTCTGTCATTCAGGAACATAAAAAAAGAATCTATACTTCCTGTGGTCTTTGCATATAGCAGTCTAAGAGGTTCGACAGGATCTGTACAACCTAGAATGTCTCATGCAATCCCTGCAGCGGCACTAGTTTAGTTATTCCTGTATTTTATACTGTTACGATAAAGAAGTGTATATAAATCCCACGAATTCACACTGGCTCACAACTATACTAACATCATAGCCATGAAAGTAATACATTATTTTTTTATAATTGGTAGTTATAAAGTGTATTGAAAAGCATAGCAAAGATGACATAATGGACTGTCTTTTATGGAATTGGGCACCAACTTATTTTGGTCTTAATCCTTCAGACTGCTAATCTCTTTCCTGAGTAACCTTCCTTTCTTCTAATCAGTGCATCTGCCTGTATATTTTGGAGCAGAGGACGTTTTTACAGTTGTTACTATCCGTCCTAGAATTCTGGTTGGAGAAATGGAACTGGCGAAACCCTGTTAGCAATAATGTCAGGCGGGGGTATGGTGTGAGTGCCTGGACTAAAAACTTCTAATTTTCAGGCTGGACAGCTTGCTGTCAGCAAATGGTAAATTTGCTAGTAGGTTACCCCCAGGTGTAGTTATATGCGATGTAAAAGAAGAGAATCATCTTTATTGGAGCAGCCTGAAAATGAGAATGCCGCTCTGTTGACGTTCAGAACCACTTTTCTCTGAGCATATATGGGGACGGTACCACAATGTTATAGTCACAATTTTGTCTGACATAAATATAGTCTCATCATTTTTTTCTGCAACATTTTCGCCCATAGGAGCTAACAGAAGATTTAATTCAAGCGGGGCAACATTTTTGAAGTTTTTGAAAAGAATATTTAGGACACAATAATTATGCCAGAGTATATTTTTGTACAGGATATTCTGATAACCAACTGCAGGTATACTTATACTTGCCTTTCTTCTGACTTACATCTGATTTTCTTGGAGGAAGTTACACATACTTATGAAAGAAAGATTATTGACTCAGGTCCAATCTAACCTCTTTAAAAACATGTTCTTAGTTTTTCTCACCTTTAAAACAGGAAGGGACGGTCATAGCTCCATCAATGCACTGAGTTGTGACTGTGTATGCACAATCCTTTTCCTTGTCTTTACAGTAAAAAGTGAGGTCTTCTGTGTGAAGAATCATCCGTGGTTTCATATCCTGAAGTTTCACTTTCTTGCCAAAATAGAGGACAATGCCCTTCTTGGGTGATATCTGGCATGGGGCTAGAATACAACAAAAAAACCTGAAATAATTTTGTCAAAGGCAGTCTCTAATTGTAAACTCTAAAATCTGAATAAATGCTATGCTGCTGTCTTTCTTAAAAAATATTTGTATTCATTGTTTAAAATATAGACACAAACTACCGAGGCTGTGCTACATCATTTACATTGTAAGTCAATTTGCTCAGGCTCATGAGCAAATATTTATCAATCAATTGTTGCATTTTAGCTGGCACTCATACATCAATGGAGCGGGGCAGCCAGGAGAACAGAGTGTAAAAGTGGAGGAGAAAAGGAGAAACTCTCCGTTCTTCATATTCAGCCAGTTCCATTATATTTTTCATTTTTTTCCTCTATATTTTCATATTTCCTTGTGTTTCCTCTACGTTCATAAATACGCTTTTCATCTGACATTCACCAATCCATATCGGTTTTCTATTTTGTAAGAACTGGAACATCTCTGCTACCCCAATGCCTTATTATGTCTCTCTGGGCAACCATCAGTCCTATATTACAAAAGTTGTGGATATATTTGGGAGGGTTCTCATCCGGGCATAGTCCCAGTATAAAGAATTTGTGATCTCAAATTCTCAAATTTCAGGATGCAATAATCAGGACAGAGCCTTATTTTCTGCTAATGAATAAAATGTTGTACTGATGAGATACATTTTAAAAATTCATAGATTTGACTAGCCCAACGAATGTGTTTTGTATCTTACTTGGAACTTCATCAAGGCTGTAAAAACACATACATACAAAATTACAATCATATGCAGCTACATAAATAATAATGCATAAACAAATTACTAATTATATTTACAAATTAGACCCCCTAAATCCTGATTCTGATGCTTAAAATAGTCAAGATCCCCTAAATCCTTATTATTCTTAACATAGTCAAAATACCTATTTTCATGGGCAAGTAGTCACCTTAAGCAGCAGCAGAGAACCTCAATAGGATGACAAAGTGTAGCTTATATTTTAAGAGAATATATTTTCACTATTTGTGTCACTACTTTATCACTTTCAATATGTATTATGTTACAAAGCCATTTGGTCTTGTTTACCTATTTTATTAGTCACAAACTATGAAACGTCTTAGATGGAATCACCCCAAAATCTTTGTTGAGTAGCCTTATCTCATGTGGTCCCTTGTAGAATCCCTCAGACTGATGAATAGTTAATATACAATCTCAAATCCTTTTAAACTCACACAGAAAATCAAGTGTTAATGATTATGGAGTAAGGGGCCATTTTGTATATTATAGGATAAAAAAGTCCATTGATGAACTTGATTTCTAGAATTTTCTTGCAAAATACTGGTCAGTTTTCACAAGACAATCAGATTCCCTGTTGGTTGTATCCCTTAAACTAGAGTGTTCTATTTCTTAAGCTTCATGAGCCAGATAGGAATCACCATCAATCAATGGAGGGTAAACAAACAATATATTATTATGATTATGCTCTTGTTGGACATTTGCCCCCCCTGCAGGGTCACCCAGGATTTGTTTGCCTTTCTACTGAACCACATTATTGTTGGCTGGAGAACTCTGTGCACTTTATCTCTGCTAACCAGTGGTAAAGTGATTGGGGTCTCCTTTTTAAACATACTCAAATTGGTATACCCCTGCACTGCACATGTCATTTACTTATAAGTCCCTAGTATACTGTACTACCTGTTCCCAGGGCCTGTAGATTAAATGCTACAGATGGGTCTCAGCACTCATTTGCTATCAACTACAGTAACACCTAAAATATTAACCCTTTTACAAAGCCTAAACTTTCCTTTTTTATACTTTTAAACCACCCCTAATGTAGGCGTTACAAGCACAGAGGGCAGGGTGCATGGTATTCAAAAGTATGGTGTGTATATTTAATATTTAAATGTCCTAGCAGTGAACAAACTACAGTCATTTTTCACTGTGGCAAGGCTGGCTCTCCCATAGTTTAACACTGGTTTACATCATTACGTTTAATAAGTGCTAAATTCAATTTGAGAATAGCTAGAAAAATATTTCAAGGACTTATTTTTTTTATAATAGTAATCTTAAATCCAATGTAATGGCCAAGTCATATTTTGTACCATTATTTTGGAAATTAAACTTTTAGGAACTTGACAATTTCCTGCCTAAAACCAAAAAGACTTTCCTGCCAGTCCCCAGCTGTCACCTGATCCCTGATGACTCCCTTGTGGTGAGATGTGTATTGCTCCCAGTCAGCGGACCAAGGGTTGAATTACAAGGCTGGTGGTCCTAGTAAGCGTGTGCTGGAGTCCACAGGGGGGCCCCTGCACTGCACTGCCCATGCCAGGCCCCCCCTGCCCAGCACCCTCAGAATGGGCACTGTCTGCTTTCCATTCCAAGGGTACTGTGTGCTATGTTATTGGCCTTGGTCGGTCAGCCCGGCGGAAACATTGTAATATGCTCAGGGGGACACCACTGGTATCATGGTGGCATCCTCCCCACGGCTTTGGCGGTCTACTTTCAGGACCGCCAAAGTCATAATGAGGCCCAAAGTCTCTGTGTGTGGGGAGGGCACTCCTCTTTTGACATGATGGCCTGGGGGCTTTTCCCATCCCCTTCCTGAGCTTCAAAGGATGACTACCCTGTCACTGGCAGATGAAGCTCACACCTAGGCCTGCCTTTCTTTTGTCTCTCTAATCAGGCTGGTTCCAAACCCATAGGGAGAACTGACCATAACTGACCTTAAATGGCTAAGGTGTTTGACAAAGGATTACCCAGGCTGGCACTGGGCATAAATGTGGATCCTACAGACCTATTCCCAGAACATTCCTGGACCAGTGAAGAATCAGAAGACCTGCCCTGCTGTCTTAAGAACCTGAAGGAAGACTAGGCCTGCCTACCTTGAACCCAGGATCCCAGAAGGGACTCCAAGTATCAGTTAGTTGAACTGCTCTTTGGTATACATGGACACAAATAGCTTCCAGAGCCTTTACCCCACAACTAAACAGCTTACCTGTTCCAAACTGAAAGTAGTGGGACTTTTTTCCAACTTTCTACCTGATGAACTGACAGAGACTGAGGTTGCCTTCAAACCCACTGCTGTCGACGTTGAATCACAGGTTGGCCTCAACTTGTAGGTTTGCCCCAGTGAAAGAGACCTGTTTTTCAGAAATATTTATAAATCAAAACACAGAAGACTTAACCTGGACTGATGCCGAGCAGCATCTGAAGTTAAGGCCTTCACAGGCACAGAGTTCGTACTATTCCCACTAGATTTCCTGCCTTTGTCAATGACTGCACTGGGGCCCTGCCCCTCAGCAGCCTACCATCATTGGGGCCTGCTTTTTCTCACAAAAGATTCTAAATCAGACAGTAAACTTTCCAATATTCTCTATTTTTTAAATCAGCTTGGGTTTTTTCTTGTCTTGGGTTTTCACTTTAGAACTGTTTGAGGGCTACATGAATACTTTACACAATGACTCTAAATTAAGCATTGCTGCTTTGTGTCAAGTTACCAGATGATATGTATAGGTTTAGCTAGGGGTAGCAGTGGTTCACCCAGGCAAAGACTGTGATTGTTATTTGAGGTGGCTTCTCACCCACTTCAAATAATACTCCAGTTTCTTACAGCTCCATAATATGAGAATCCATACAACCTATTCATCCCTGTTAAAAGTAATGGGCTGATTTATATGTTTGCAGTAGGTATAGTCCATGGCAACAGCAGCAGAGTATACATGCAGTTGAGATAGAGGTCCTCCCACCCATTTTTGATGTGGGAGGACCTTAAGTTTGGCTACAGCGGTGACTACTCCATCACCGCCATTGCTAAAATTCTCCGATGGCCAGACAGAGTAGGGGTCATTGGAGAAATGGCTATATGTCTGCCCACCCAATCAGGATACAGGACATGCAACTCATTTTTTACTGTCAATCAACCCCTGGCGGTAAGGGACAGTAAAATGGTAATATTGGCCCATTTACTTTTATATTTTTGAAAAGGAAATCCTGTTTCATGCTGACACACCCCTGCAACAAACAGCGAAATGTAGCGACAGGAACTTTGCCTGCTTAGTGGTCATTTATAAATGTAGTGGGCAGTCCCTCCACCAGGGGTTGGAGTAACTTGCTCTGTCCTACGACAGAATGACAAGCCATCCGCCCATATATAAATGGGCCCCTAAGTGTCCAGTTATATAAATGTTCCAAACCACAATCCGAGTGTAATACAAAATATTCTCATTATATCTACCTGACATTCTATGATGTTCAAAGACTAAAAGTGGAGTGTGATGACCTAGTGTTCCTGGAAATACATGCATTGAAGGAAAAGCATATTGCTCCTTATTGAAATATGTGGAAGAAACAAACAATTTGAGCCTAAAATGATATTCAAATTTCTAATAATTCAAAACTTTAGTAGCATCATTTCATGCCTCACTCACATCCAGAGTTGTACTCCACACAGTCAAAATGAAAACAAAATAAAATTCTTCAATAATCCCTTACCCTGCAGGAGGATTCCCTGACCAAAAGCAGCTGGAAGTATGCAAATTAAAGTAACACCATCCAGGGTGAGATACTTCTAAACAGAAATTGGTGTACTATCAAATGACTTCTCTGTCAAAATGACTCCTAAATTTGGGTAAACATAAGAATATTAAGGTACCATAGTTATAACCTTCCAAATCATGCTTGAAATAATTTACCTAACCTGACCGACCTGAAACTTAAAAGATTTTGCTATGCCATCTATGTATTGAATAAAGTATCAAACAAAACACTGGTGTGACAACTCCAAAACTGTGACTTCTTAAATCTGAATTTTAGCAAACATGTCTGAAGTGCGAGGAACAAAACCATTCCTTGTCAAAGTTACAAAACCATAGTAGTACGCAGAAAAGATTATTTACTTTGGCAAAGTACATCTAGAAACATATACTACGCGCCATCTTAAGAGGTTGCAGCAAACATAGAGGTGGTCATTATGACATTGGCGGTGACTGTTAAAGTGGCAGTAATACCCCCAACAGGCTGGCAGTAATTACCGCCAAATGATGACCATGGCAGTGATAACTCCCATAGACAGCCAATGTACCACACCAACCGCTAGGGCGTTAACACCACTGACCACAGCAGTAGCCATCAACAGCCAGACGGAAGCCACGGTACCACCCACCATATTATGACCTAGCAAACGACCAGGATTTCCGGGGCGGTATCAACGCCATCAAAAGCCTGGCGGAAACACTGCACAGACAACGTAAGACTCACCAAAAGGGACACAGAGGATTCCACAACCGCCATGGAACCGGAACTTCAAGTCTTCCCGATGCTCTACCACACCATGGTCGTCCTGGAACACCAACGCCAATGAAGACGATGACGGTGAGTACCCCCGCCTAGCAAACAAGGGAGGGAGGGAGGGAGGAAAAGGAGAGTGACACACAAACGCAGAACACACACCATTCACACACACACCATACACAGAACTAGTTGCAGAGTAAAACCAATGTCACAGGACCTACGTTAAATTAAAACAAGGACAACAATTAGAGTGAGTGAACAATGTAATTTGGTGCCAACAGCCACCATAATGTCAAGTCATATGCAAATGCATGCGTCAATGTCCAGATTGGGCCAATGTACAAAAGGGCCACATGGCCACAGGGCGCAGTCCAAGGCCCAACTTGACTCCTTACACAATCCTGACAAGCAAGTTACTTATCTTCGGTAATGCTTTTTCTGGTGGATACACTAGCTACCTGTGGATTCCTCACCTAATGGATTCCTCACCTAAAGAATTCTCCCTAATGCGCAGCATGCAACGGAAACTTCTTTCCAGCTCTGCACGTCGGCGAGGACGTCACAATTGCCTGACTCCACGCGGCTCCGTCTGATGTCATCGTGGCAACAAGAGGCCCTCGCCGGCGTGCTGACGTCAGTTTACACCATTTTTGACGTGCCTTTGAGGCGAACAGGTGAATATCGACATTCCATACTCATCATGACCGTATTCAAGAAAACTTTTATAGAAAAGGTAAACAAATAATAATAGCAAACAGTATCAACACATATTCGTAAAAAATACATAGCCATGAATGTACACCAATACATATAAATATATACATATACACAAATATATAAATGTATACTCTCATAATGCAGAAATAAACAAATATACATGTACACACCCAAGGAAATCTCGGTATGACCAGACAGACTACGGGGAGGTGGGTGGGACCGTGAGGACCAGGACCAGAGCCGCAGAGCCTCTCTGCAGAGAAGGTACGACCCTACTCCTCGCTGCTTGTTGATGTACTACATCGCGGTCATGTTGTCCATCAAGACTTGAAATGACTGACCGCGAATGGAAGGGAGGAAGGCCTTGAGAGCCAAACGTATTGCCTGCAGTTCCAGCAGGTTGATATGAAACACCTGCTCCACTGGAGACCAACGAGCTTTGATCTCCAGGTCCCCCAGGTGAGCTCCCCACCCCAAAGTGGAGGCATCCGTTATCACTGTGACCACTGGAGGTGGCAGGGAGAACGGCTTTCCTTGAGACAGGTTGCCAACCGCAGCCCAACACTGAAGATCCGCTGCAGTGTCTCTGGAGATCCTTATCGACTCCTCAAGATCCCCGTTGTGCTGAAACCACTGCCTGCGGAGACACCACTGAAGAGCCCTCATGTACCAGCGTGCATAAGTGACCAACAGAATGCAAGAAGCGAACTGACCGAGCAGACGAAGGACCTTGAGGACTGGAACAACCGCTCCTTCTTGAAACATTGGAATCAACGCCTGAATGTCCTGAATCCGCTGTGGGGGAGGAAAGGCTTGATTCAATGTTGTGTCCAGTACTGCCCTTATGAACAGGAGGCGTTGAGAGGGCTCCAGGTGAGACTTGGGCACATTTATCGAAAAGCCCAGACTGAACAACAACTGGGTTGTCATCTGCAGGTGATGAAGCAAGAGCTTCGGAGGCTTGGCTTTGATCAACCAATCGTCCAGGTAAGGGAATACTGCTATTCCCTTCCTCCTGAGGTTCGCTGCAACCACCGCCATCACCTTTGTGAAGACTCGAGGCACGGAAGTAAGACCAAAAGGAAGGACCGCAAACTGGTAGTGTTGGGACCCCACCACAAAACGGAGATACTTCCTGTGTGACTTGAGAATGAGAATATGGAAATAAGCATCCTGCAAGTCGACAGACACCATCCAATCCTCCTTGTTCAACGCCATAAGTACCTGTGCTAGAGTCAACATTTTGAATTTCTCCTGTTTGACAAACCAATTCAAAATCCTCAGATCCAGGATAGGCCTCAAACGTCCATCCTTTTTGGTGACCAGAATAACATCCCTGACCCCTCTCCTGCTCGGGAACCAACTCCACTGCACCTTTTGACAATAGGGATGGAACCTCCTGTTCTGACAACAGGATATGATCTTTTGAGCAAAAGGAAGGACGGCGAGGGAAGGGAGGAGGAATCATAGCCTTTCCTCACCACACTGATGACCCAGGAGTCTGATGTTATCGACTCCCACATGGGAAGAAAAAGAGACACCCTTCCCCCTTCTGGAGATACATGGGACGCAGTGGTTAGAGGACTAGGGTTGCTTCCCCTGTTGCACCCCCCCTGAGGAAGAGGTAGGGTGCTGCTATTGGGTGGCCCCTCTAGTGAGGACTCTACCCCACCCCCTAAAAGATCTGTAAGGGAGACTTGAGGGCTGCTGGTCTGCCTGCTGTGATCTCCCACAAAAGGACGCCCCTCATCCAAACACTCTAAGACATCTAAATGATCTAAAAGGGGTCGAAACAGCTTGCAGGCCCAAGGATTTCGCCGTTGGCCCACACTCTTTAAAGCGCTCCAACCCAGAGTCAGCTTTAGTGCCAAATAACTTATCGTCATCAAAGGGCAAATCTAAGAGAGTGGCTTGGACATCCGACAAGAACCCAGACGTACGTAGCCAAGCATGACGTCTGGTAGCGATGGAGGTTCCCATGGCTCTAGCAACCGAGTCCGTGGTGTCCAGTCCTGATTGTATGACCTGCGTTGCTGCAGTCTGGGCATCCGTGAGGAGTCCTTGCAAGTCTTGGGGCATATCAGGCAACGCTGCTTTAGCTGCATCCATTATAGCATGAATGTATCTACCCAGGATACACGTGGCATTTGCTGATTTAAGTGCCATGCTGCAGGACGAGAAAACCTTCTTTGCAGACTGCTCCATCCTTTTGGACTCCCTGTCGGATGGCACACCAGGGAAGGAGCCAGGAGCAGACCGCGCTCAACAAGACTCCTGTACCACCAGACTCTCAGGAGACAGATGTTTCAAAAGGAATTCAGGGTCCCCGACGCTTATCTATACCTTCTGGCCACCGACGTGTTCACTGCCGATGAAGAAACAGGCTTTTCCCAAACCTCGACGATGGGATCCATAAGAGCTTCATTAAAAGGCAACAATGGATCCGCAACAGCAGTGGCAGGATGTAGCACCTCCGTCAGGATATTCGTCTTGACTTGGGCCACCGGAAGCGGGAGTTCTAAGAAATCAGCAGCCTTCCTGATGACAGAATGAAATGAGGCTGCCTCCTCTGTATATTCCCCTGGTGAGGCCAAATCCCATTCCGGGGAAGTATCCAGCCCACTGGCTGTGTCCAACCCCTGAAAGTCACCTAGGGGCTCCACAATCTCCCCTTCCTCAAGAAGCTGTCTCTGGTATTCTCTCTCCTCCAACAATCTGAGGGCCTTCCTTCGGGAACGCAACTTTGCCTCCAGCCCCGGCGTTGACAAAGAGTTGGCCGACGTCAGAGAGCGGTGTCGAGAAGGCGTCACCACACGATCTCCCGTCCCCTCCGACACCGGAGATGGATCCATCGGCGCCGTGGACAATCGATCTCCACCCATCGACGCCATCCGACTTCGGGACGCCTCCATCTGTATAGACACCGGCGTCGAAGGTCTTTCCACCGACGTCAACGGCTGCACCGCTGGTACCGGCACCGGGCTAGTGTCTCCTGCCGGACAGAATGGCATGAACGGCCTCAGTCTATAAGTAGCCTGGGTGCCTAAATTAAATGCCAAGGGACCAGTGGGGCCAACCGGCGCACCACCTCACGGCGCCATGCTCTGAAACATGGCAAACATGGCATTAAGGAATGCCGCTGGATCCGTCCCCGGAGCAGGGAAAGCAGGATACTCCTGTGGAGCCGGAGCGGGACTCGGATCCTGGACATGAGCTCCACCACCTCAAAGACCGCCGGCGCCGGAGAAGACTGCAGAGTCGAAGACTGAGGAGTCACCGTCGGGCTCACCTCCCATGACTTATGGTGCCGAGCAGAAGGAGACCTTGACCTCGAGCAGCTTCCTCTGGAACAACGCCGGGAATCGTGATGGCGCCGTTTCCTATGACTCTTCGCCGACTTCCCCGACGAAGACCTATGGTGACTCCTCTTCTCCTTTTTAACTTTTGCTAAAAATAATTTGGCTTCACGCTCCTTCAGAGCTTTGGGGTTCATTTTCTGGCACAAACCACACTCCTGGATGTCGTGGTCCGAGCTCAGACCCCATAGACAGTCGTTATGCGGGTCAATGACTGACATCCGACCTCCGCATTCTCTGCAAGGCTTGAACCCTGACTTCTTTGGAGCAGACATCCCGAAAAAACACAAAGTATCCCTTTCAACAGCAAACGATGTAAGAGCTGGAGAAATAACCGTTATCGAAGGCACGGAAAAAAGGGAACTGACGTCAGCACGCCAGCGAGGGCCTCTTATTGCCACAATGACGTCAGACGGAGCTGCGTGGAGTCGGGCAATTGTACAGAGCTGGAAAGAAGTTTCTGTTGAATGCTGCGCATTAGGGAGAATTCATTAGGCGAGGAATCCATTAGGTGAGGAATCCACAGGTAGTTGTATCCATCAGAATCCACTGTTCAGGGGCATCATGTTGGAAATGGGCAGGCATCTCAGGGGGAAGAGGGCATAGGGGTGCACCTCAACTGAAGTGGGGAACATGCCCACTGGTTCTGGAGGGGGCTCCTTGCCCAATTGTCTCTGATGGGGAGTGTAAGGCCACAGTCTCTGAAGTGGGGAACATGCTTACTGATTCTGGAGGGGGCTCCTTGCCCAATTGTCTCTGGTGGGGAGTGTAAGGCCACAGTCTCTGAAGTGGGTAACGTGCCCAATGGTTCTGGAGGGGGCTCCTTGCCCAATTGTCTCTGGTGGGGAGTGTAAGGCCACAGTCTCCGAAGTGGGTAAAGTGCTCACTGGTTCTGGAGGGGGCTCCTTGCCCAGTTGTCTCTGGTGAGGAGTGTAAGGCCACAGTCTCTGAAGTGGGTAACGTGCCCACTGGTTCAGGAGGGGGCTCCTTGCACAACAGTCCCTGGAGGGTGGCCCACATGCCCTCTGCTAGAGGTGAGAGCTGCTTTGCCTCAGCTGGAGGAGGTGTCTCCTAGGTAGCCTCTGCTGAAGGTGAGGGCTGCTGTGCCTCAGCTGGTGGGGGTGTCTCCTTGCCTTTCTTTGGTGGTGGAGTGGGAACCTTGCCTTTCTTTGGTGTTGGAGTGGGAACCTCGGCTTTTTTGGTGGTGTAGGGGTATCCTTTGCTCTCTTTGGTGGTGTAGGGGTATCCTTTGCTGTCTTTGGTGGTGGAGGGGGATCCATGTGTCCCCTCTTGTGACGGGCCCCCTTGCCCTTTGACATGTCACTTGTGTCCTTGCCCCCAGGACTAGGATGTGCCTCCACTGTCCCTGTCCTTTGGTTTTTGCCACCCTACTCCTCCCTTTCTGAGGCGGAGTTGTGCTCTCACTAACAGTGGCGGCAGTCACACTTAGGGGCTCCTTTGTGCCAGCAGATGATTTTTTGGTGGGAGCAGTGGCAGACTGTTTGGCTGAGGTGTTGGGCTTGGGTCATTGGGACCCTGCTCTTATGGCAAGGACAGGGGGGTGAAGGTGGAGGGAAGAGGTCAAGTTGGGCAAGGAAAAGCTTCTTAGGGACGTTTGGGAGGAATGTGGGAGGAGGGATGGGAGTGGAGTTAGAGAGAGTGGTTGTAGGAGGGGTACGTCTGCTGACTTGGGTGCAGGTGCATGGACAGTGTGCGTGTGTGAGGTGGATGGATGTTGGGTGTCTGAGTGCGAGCGTTTGGGTCTCTTAGGAGGGGGCAGACAGGGTGGGAGAGGACAAACAGGACGCATGGATGGATGTTGTGGAGGTGTCTGCAAGTGAGGGGTGTGTGCTGCATGATGTGGTGATCGTGGTGGTGGCTGTTGATGCAGTGCATGCAGGTGTGAGTGTGGATGTGACTGTGAGGGAGGAGGAGGAGGAGGAGGAAGGGGTAGACGTTGGAGGCAGTGGATGTTCTGTGTGCAACTGTCTGTTGTTTGTATGAGTGCTTGTGGCTTGAAGTATGCTGACTGTGTTTGTTTGTGCCACTCTTGTGTGATGTTTTGTGTGCTTGCTTGTCTATATGTGTGCCTGGCATGGGTTGGGGTTGAGGAGACTGGGAACTGGTAGTTGGAGGGGGGACAGTAGGAACAGGGACACTGGCTGCCATCAGAGAGAAGGCCAGAGCCTGAATCGATCTCTGTAGGGCCCCCAACCTACAGTGGATGTCCTCCAGGTAGGCATTGCATTGCTGCATCTGGGATGCCAGCCCCTGGATAGCAATCACTATGGTTGACTGCCCTACAGAGATGGATCTCAGGAGGTCAATAGCCTCTTCACTGAGGGCAGCAGGGCTGACTGAGGCATGCCCTGAGTTGCGTGGGGTGAAGGAGATGCCCACCCTCCTGGTTGAGCGGGCACAGGCAACTCACTGGGGGGCTACTGGGAGGGTGGTCCTGGTACGAGGGTGGTGGCTGTACCTGTAGCTGGGGTAGTTCCAGAGAGGACCGCCACCACCAGGGAGCTTCCATCGGAGGAGGAATCAGAGTCATTGTTGTCACCTCCTGTCTCTGCTGTGGTGCTCCCCTCTCCCTCTGTCCCACTGGTCCCCTCGGCGTTGGTGGACTCTGCCTCCTGGGTCCTGTGGGATGCAGCTCCCTCAGTCGCTGGTGCTCCTGCTCCTCTGCAGATGATGCTAATGCACACATTGACATGATGACAGAAGAAAAAAGGGGGAGAGAAAGGGAGCACTGGGTCAACCAACACCACAGATGGCATTCACATTTCCATCACACAAAGGAACATGATTGAGCAGTAGGCACTGCACTGGCATTCCATTGGCTAGGTACCACTGCAAGTTGAGAGTCAACCACCACCATCTGTACCCCTCCTGTGACCCACTAAGCCCTGTCTGACATGGAATGCCACCTAGCTAGTTAACAAGATTGGACCACGCAGCAATGTCTGAGCTGGCATTAAGGGGCACCTACTAACTGAATCCCACCACCACGACCCCATGCCAGGCAACAAAGATGGTTGTTTCACACACTGTACTCACCGCCTTGTGGCTACTGTGCTGCCCTCAAGCGCCCATCCAACTCTGGGTAGGCCACTGCCAGTATGCGGGCCATCAGGGGGGTCAGGTTCCGACAGCATCCATCCTCCATTGGGAGGCCATTCCCAGCTTGGCCTCCGCGGTCTTCCGGGCCCAGCATCTGAGGTCCTCTCACCTTTTTCTGCAGTGGGTGCCTGCTATAGACCCCTATGGCCCACACGTTCTTACCGATGGCACACTACAATCACTTCTTCTGATGGGCGCTGACCTTTAGCGTAAATACAGACAGGAGGGCACCATTAATCATACAATCCAGCCTGTTACAGATATGGCTCACAAATACCATTTCCCCTCAATTGGCACACACAGAATCTGGAGCCCTGCATGTACATTACCACGAGACATACCCCCCACCCAATTGACACACTGCCAGCACACACATCTCCATATAACCTTGTTGCATACATCGTCGCCGTGGTGTACTCACCTGTTGGTCTGGAGGCCCATACATCTGTCCATACAGGTGTAGGAACCCATCCACCAGGTGCTCCAACTCCTCTGAAGTGAAGACAGGGGCCCTTTCCCCTGTCACACTGGCCATGGCAGGTTCCAGACACAGGTAACAGCAGCACACAAAGTGTTGGTTTTGTCCTATGGAAAGTCTGGAATCAAGTGAGGTTAAAGACATAAAATGGTGGTCATGTCTGCGGAGGTGTACACCGTCACCATCTCCGGTGATCCTCATTGGAAACTGTACTCCACAGAGCCCCATGTAAGCCAATGAAGAATAGCACGGCAGTGCAAGACTGCCTTCCGCCATGATGCCTAACACCGGCGGAGTTACATCATTTCCACCTGTCCCTACATACAGGACAGGCGGTCGCCATTTTATGGTGGTAGTCAACAATCTGTAATTGAAAACTGCGTCATTGCTGTCTATTGTAATACATTGCCATTTACATTGTCCAATAACACACATGGTCAGTTACACTGAGTTGGTGGTTCCATTGTTCAGTTTGTGACACCCTTCTCACTCTTGTGTCCCTTAGATACCTACCACTGTGGAGGAATAGGAGGAGGAGGCAAGACTCCGTGTACAGACCCCTTGTGGACTTGTCTACACTGGAGGGCATCCCCCCTCTTGTGCAAAGTCTATCTGTGCTCCATTTCCTGGCAACTGGTTCTTTCCAAGTAACAGTGGGCTTGGCAGCAGGAATGTCACAGCCAGTGTTCTCAATTGTGCTGGCATGGGTTTTTCCTACCTTGCTCAAACACATGTGCAGCTACATCGCTTTCCCTCAAGTGGAAGATTTGTCAACTGTGAAGACTGGATTCTATGCAATGGAACATATACCAAATATAATAGGGGCCACTGATGGAACACATATTGCATGTGTCCCCCTCCCCCCTCGGTACAATGAACAGGTGTACAGAAATTGAAAAAGTTTCCACTCACTCAATGTGCAAATGGTGTGCCTGGCTGACCAGTACATCTCCCACATCACTGCCAAGTATCCTGAGTCAGTGCTTGACGCCTTCGTCTTGAGGAATAGCAGCATCCCAAATGTGATGGCACAACTACAGAGGCACATGGTGTGGCTAATAGGTGAGCCTGCGTCCCTACCCAATGCATGTCAGTGTACGTCTTCAGGAGTCATCCCCAATACCACTGTGCAAGGCTAATGTTTGGAACTCATTTCTTGCAGATAACTCTGGCTACCCAAACCTGTCATGGCTCTTGACCCCTGTGAGGAATGCCAGGACAGGTGCTGAGAATCGGTACAATAATGCTCACGGGCGAACCCGGTGGATGATTGAGCAAACCTTTGGCCTCCTGAAGCCCAAGTTCAGATGCCTCCATCTGACAGGTGAATCCCTGTGCTACTCCCCTGAGAAGGTCTGAGAAGGTCTGTCAGATAGTTGTATGCTGCATGTTGCACAACCTGGCCCTCAGATGACATGTGCCCTATCTGCAGGAGAAGGAGAGTGGACCCTGAGGACAGTGAAGATGAGGAGGCAGAAGATAAGGATGTGTAAAACAGGACATCAGTAATACAGCAGTACTTCCAATGACACACAGGTAAGACAGAGGAACTGACCATTCCTCTGAATATGTATCTTTTGTGGCTGTAGCATGTTGGCAGTCACTTCCTTGCATCTCAAATGACTGTCACATATTCCTTCTCATTTTGCAGATGTTGGTGTTATTACAACTGTGTACTGATGTGTTAGCTACAGACAGCTAGAGGCCATTATTTGTTTGGAATCACAAAGTACAGGACAATTGCACAAGATGTAACTGTTAATATAATTGCATATTTTTGTCACATAAAGCACTATCACTCAAGTTGTGTTCAAGGGTGTTTATTGTAGTGAAATAAATTGAAGGAATCGTGCAATGGAATGGGGTGATGGTAGAGGAAAGTCCAGGGTATTGGTCCAGTCTGTTTGTAGCACAGGTCAAGTGTCCAAGGGGCCATAGGAAGGGGAGCAATGGCAGTTCAAAGTGGACAAGGTGACACAGTGGAACACAAGGGGGACATTCTGGAGGGTATGATTTCCTGGTGGTGGTCTTGGTCTTGGAAATTGTTTCTGGCATCTGTCTGGGTCGCAGGGAACGTTTGCGGGGTGGTTCACCTTCTACAGGTGGGAGGGGTGCTGGTGGCCTGTGGGTCCTGTGGCAGGGCCTCCTGTCCACTAGCTGCAGCAGATGTGGAGGGCTGTTCAGTTGACTGGCTAGTGGAAGGGGCCCACTGCTGTGCTGTGTAGTCCCTCAATATGTTGACCATATCAGCCAGCACGCCTGCTATGGAGACCACGGTGGTGTTCAGAACCTGCAAATATTTCCTGATCTCCTGATGGTGTACCTCCTGCAGCTGCTGGTTGTCCTGCATGCTGTTTAGAATCTGACCCATCTTGTCCTTGGATTGTTGGTAAGCCCCCAGGACATTGGTGAGTGCCTTATGGACAGTCAGTTCCTTGGGCCTGTCCTCCCCCTGGCACACAGCTGTCCTCCGTGTGTCTCTGGCCCCCTGTGCCTGTGGCCCCTGAATGGTGTGCCCACTGCCACTGACCCCAGAACCCTGATTGTCTTGGCTGTCAGATGTGGACTGGGGTCCCTGTACAGGTGGACACACTGCTGATTGACATGTCCTGGGGACAGAGGTCAGAGGACCTTGGGTGGGGGCAGTGCACGACACCTTCGTCTTGAGGATTAGCAGCATCCCAAATGTGATGGCACAACTACAGAGGCACATGGTTTGGCTAATAGGTGAGCCTGCATCCCTACCCAATGCATGTCAGTGTATGCCTTCAGGAGTCATCCCCCATACCACTGTGCAAGTCTGTTTGTAACTCAATTCTTGCAGGTAACTCTGGCTACCAAAACCTGTCATGGCTCTTGACCCCTGTGAGGAATGCCAGGACAGGGGCTGAGAATTGGTACAATGATGGTCATGGGCGAACCAGGCAGATAATTGAGCAAACCTTTGGCCTCCTGAAGGGGAGAGGGGAGAGGTTCTGTGGTGGACTGGGTGTGGGCTGGATTTGCCGACTGACCAGTGGTTCCTGATGGGCCAGGAAGTCCATCCAGATGTCCAGAGTTACTGTCATCACTGAGGGCATCTTCTGTTGGGGGACTGGGTAGCCGTGGCACCTCTTCGCCACTGGGATTGGCTGGGGCACCTGTGGGGGTGTAAGTGGTGTAATTTGCTACAAGTCTGTGACATTTTGTACATCCCTAGCTTCCCCTGTATCGTTGTTGTTGCCCTGCCACCTTTGTTTGTGCATGGTGATGTATTGTGGGATTGTTAGTTCTCCATGCTGTGCATGTAGTGGTGGTGGGTGTACATGTAGGGCTGCGAGGGATGTGCATGCAGTGGGTATGGCATGTAGGGGTTGGCATTGAGGTAAGTCAATTGTGGTGATGCACTGTGTGGGATGCAGTGGCGTGATGGGTGTCAGGGTAAGGGGTGGGGGTGTCATGCAGATATGTGGGGGGATAGGTAGTAAACATTGACTCACCAGTGTCCAGTCCTCCGGCAACTCCAGTGAGTCCCTCAGGATGCAGTATTACCAAGAGTTGCTCCTCCCATGCTGTCAGCTGTGGGGGAGGAGGTAGGGGTCCACCGCCAGTCCTCTGGATGGCGAGCTGGTGCCTTGCTACCATTTAATGTACCTTCCCCCGTAGGTCGTTCCACCCCTTCCTGATGTCGTCCCTTGTTCTTGGATGCTGTCCCACGGCGTTCACCCAGTCCGCGATTCTCCGCCATAGCTCCATCTTCCTGGCAATCCATATTTGCTGTACCTGTGCTCCAAACAGCTGTGCCTCTACCCTGACTATTTCCTCCACCATGACCTGCAACTCCTCATCTGTGAAACGGGGGTGCCTTTGTCAGGACATGGGTGTTGTGTGTTGTGCAGTGGATGTTGTATAATGTGGTGGGGTGTGGGGTGGGGTGCGTGACAGATGGTTGGGTGTTAATGGTGTGTGTAGTTGTGTCTCTGATTTGCGTGTCTATCTCTTGGCAATTTTTCGTGTTCGTAAAGAGTTGTGGGTAGTGTGGGTGTGTGTTTTATAGTGCTGTGGGTGGGTGGGTTTGGTGTGTGTATCAGTGCCAGGTGTGTAATTTTGGTATTGGCCAATGTTGTGTTGTTTTGTATTTGGGTGGCCATTCTGATCGCACCAGTGTGTACCGCCAATGGTTTACCACAGTTGAATGTCCGCCGTGGTGATTCGTGGGTCACAATGTGGAGGGCGTTGTTTTGTTGACGTGACGGTATTGGTGTTCATACCGGCAGTTTAACACTAACATTTGGTCTGGCGGATATGTGTTTGTGGCAGTATTCTGTCGGTTTAGTGTGTGTGTCATAATATGGTGAATGGATGTTCTCCTCCGCAACGGTATGTTGGTGCCCGTCACGGCAGCAGTAAGCGGGATTTACTGCCAGTGTGATAAAGAGGGCCAAAGTGTTTCATAGACACCATCTAATTTCTGTAAACACAAAATGTGAATCTCCAATAAGTATTCCTATTTGCAATTACACTCAATAAAACATTGCATAAATATTGTGCCATCTTAAAAGGATGCAAACAACCATAGAGTGGGTCACAGTAACCTTCTAATCCATATAAATGCTTATTTCTTTATTTGCATTTGCACCCAGCCCAACATTAATCAATCATTCAATAAGTGCACCTCTAAATATTTACCTTATAACAAGGCTAGTGCCCTTTAGTTAGTTCCAACAACATGTATATTGTAGATTTGCCCCAAACCTATTTAAATAGCCAAGCCCAGAAACATATCGTCTTCACGATCCAATAGCCTCAATTGTATGATAAAATCTATCCTTAGTACCCTTTATGGCCACAAATCCATGGCATTTGAAAAGGTCTAAATTGATGTGCAAACCAATCATGTTCCACTCTAAATTTACACTACAGAGTAACCACATCATTTAAAAATTAGAATAACATGTGAATGGTAATCAATAGCGGTATTTACTCACAAATGACAGTACACATTCTAGTGTCAATAACTGAGACTATTAGATGTCTGAATCGCCATCAGTCCACGTGAACTTAAAAAAAAACTAAAAAAGACATACAAAACTGTTCTTATATATCCTTAAACCTAGATTTAGAAGAATCCATGATTGTAGATTAACTATTCATCAGCTTGAAGGATCGTACTAAGGACCACAAGGGATTCCATCTAAGAAGTTTCACAGTTTGTGACTAATGAAAAAGGTAAACAAGACAAAATTATTTTGTAACATAACAAAATCCTGAAAGTGCTAAAGTAGTATCTTGATTGGTGGCAATGTATTCTATTGAAGTGTAAGATACCCTTCATCATATTCTTGAAGTCTCTACTGCGGCTTATGGTGACTAGTTGCTTATGAAAATATGTGTTTTGGGTTCTTGACAATATTAAGAATAATAATCAAGTTGTATCGGGTCTAGTTTGGAAACTAAGTAGTAAACTGTTTATGTGTTATTATTTTTATATTTGTATAGGACTGTATTTTTGAATGTATGTGTTTTCATAGCCCCAATGAAGTTCCAAAGAAGAAACAATGGTGGTCATTACAACCCTGGGTGTTAAAGCTGCGGTAAGACCGCAAACAGGCCGGCAGACAAAAAAAGGGAATAATGACCCTGGCGGTAACCGCCAACAAAGACAGCCACTTTAGCACTTCGCCCGCCACGGCGGTACAGACAAACAGTGTGGCGGTCACCGCCAACAGACAGGCGGGAGACAATGTACCGCCCACCCTATCACAACAGGCCTATCCGCCACCTTTTCCGGGGTGGATAAAAACACGGCGGAAACAGCTATTGCTATGGGAAAATGCTCACCTGAACACACTCCACGAGGAACGACGACTCCATGGAGCCGGAACTCCAAATCCTACCTGCCCTTGTCTTTCTGCTCCTCTACGAACAACAGCGACGCAGGCGCAGAACATACCGGTGAGTACTGCATCTACGACACAGGGGAGGGGGGAGGCAAAAGTTTGGGGGACACCCACTAAACACCCCCACCCTCGCATATCACAACATACACACCAATGCAGTCAAAAATATCACATGAACAACCCACAATCCCCCCGGAAGAATGCAAAGACAAAGCGAATTGCGGGAAAACATTATAATGTGCCAATATACATGTCATATAAACATATACTGAATTCATCTCGAAATCTATCATAATTATATATACAATACAAGAAGTAGTGCAGATATGTACACAACAATGTCCGTGCACCAACAGTCCAAAAATGCATGGGCGAGGCCCACAATAGATACCTGACCAAAATCCGAGAGAACACTGCCGGGGCATCAGATAGAAACACTACAGGCACCTCAGGGTGAAGGGAAGAGGGGGCACCTCAGCCACATGAATGAAAAGCCATATCCACGACGGGGCTCCATGCCCATTGATGTATCCTGGGGAGTGCAAAGCCACAGTCTCTCAAGTCTTTACAGTGGGTGGTTTGCCCACTGTACCATCCTGGGGAGTGCAAAGCCACAGTCTCACAAGTCTTTACAGTGGGTGGTTTGCCCACTGTACCATCCTGGGGAGTGCAAAGCCACATTATCGCAAGTAGATGCAGTTCTCAACTGGTACTGGGTGGGACTGGTGCCCAGACTGGATGAGTCTCCCCGTGAAAGGTCGTGTCCTCTCACTGTCCCAGCTGCACATGGGATAAGGATGCCTGATGTGGCGGCCTATTCATACCCACACGGTCTTTGCCCTGTTCAGCGGTGCTTTGACATGGCAGTCTTTGCCCTGTTCAGCGGTCTTCACCATGGCGGTCTTGGCCTTGTTCAGCAGTGCTTTGCCATGGCGGTCTTGGCCTTGTTCAGCGGTGCTTTGCCATGGCGGTCTTGGCCTTGTTCAGCGGTGCTTTGCCATGGCGGTCTATGGACTGTTCAGCGGTGCTTTACCATGGCGGTCTTTGCCCTGTTCAGCGGTGCTTTGACATGGCAGTCTTTGCCCTGTTCAGCGGTGCTTTGACATGGCAGTCTTTGCCCTGTTCAGCGGTCTTCACCATGGTGGTCTTTGCCCTGTTCAGCGGTCTTCAACATGGCGGTCTTGGCCTTGTTCAGCGGTGCTTTGCCATGGCGGTCTTGGCCTTGTTCAGCGGTGCTTTGCCATGGCGGTCTATGGACTGTTCAGCGGTGCTCTGACATGGCGGTTCGGATACTGACATTGGTGTGCGGCATGACGAACTCCACACTGGACATTGGTGTGTGGCATGACGAACTACACACTGGACATTGGTGTGTCCCTTGACGTTCCATCATCGCCCAGCGGGGCTGTGGGATCCTGGTCCCTCCTGGGCTGTGACTCTGGCGGTGGTCTCCTGACCAGTAACGATACTTGGGCCCTCCTGGGCACTGACTCTGGCAGTGGTCTCCTGACCAGTAACAATACTTGGGCCTCCTGGGCACTGACTCTGGCGGTGGTCTCCTGACCAGTGACGATACTTGGGCCCTCCTGGGCACTGACTCTGGCGTGGTGGTCTCCTGACCAGTGACGATACTTGGGGCCCTCCTGGGCACTGACTCTGGCGGTGGTCTCCTGACCAGTGACGATACTTGGGCCCTCCTGGGCACTGACTCTGGCGGTGGTCTCCTGAACAGTGACGATACTTGGGCCCTCCTGGGCACTGACTCTGGCGGTGGTCTCCGGATCAGTAACGACGGTGCTGGCGGTTGTGTCTGGACCGCCGGAAATGATGGCGCACTTCTCCGCCGTGACACTCACAACAGGCTGGGCAGACTTCCTCTGGACCTTCCCCACTTTCTTTAGAGTTACAGCTGACTCACCAATCGCCTTCGATCCCATTTCACTTGTTGTCCCACCACGAGTCTTGACACGGTCCCGTCGTCCACTCTCCAATTTCGGAGCCTTTACAGGGGGTGGGCTGCCAGTGCCTTGGCTCCAGGTCCTACTGCCTGCCCTGGTGGACGGTGCACTCCAAAAACCTGGAACACGCACTACTGGCACTGGAGGCTTTTTGGCTGAGGCGCTACGACAGGACTGATGAGGGGGGGGTGGGGGCAAACAGGTCAATTTGACATAGGGACAGTTTCTGACGGACACTGGGATGGGTAGCTGGAGGGGGTCTGGGAGTGGAGGAAGAGGAGGTGGTTGTAGGAGGTGTCACTTTAGCTGTTTTGTGTGCAGGTGCAGGTACTGCAGGCTGTCGTGAGGTGGATGGATGTTGGGTGAGTGATTGCCGGCGTTTGGGTACTTTGGGAGGGGGCGTCACAGACACACTGGGAGAGGACACAGGGGACGTGTAAATGGCAGTGGAGGTGGTGAGTGCAGGTGAGCGGCTTGTGGTACTGGGTGTCCTGGTGCGAGTCCTAGTGCCTGTAGATGTGGTGCATGCAGGTGTGTGTGTAGACGACACTGGGAGGGAGGAGGGAGAATAGGAGGTGTGGGACACAGTGGAGACAGTGGATGTTGCTGTGTCTGTATGGGTGTGATGCTTGTGTGAGTGCCTGTGGTGTGTGTGGTACCTATGTTTGCTTGAGCTACTTTTGGGTGTTGACTTGTGTGCCTGCTGGTCTGTAGGTGTGCTTGGGATGGGCTGGGGTACAGGGGATTGGGTCTGGGTGGAGGAAGTTGGAGGGGGGAGGCTAGACACAGGGACAATGGCTGCCATCAGTGCTGAGGCCAGAGATTGCAGGGTTCGCTGAAGGACAGGCTGACCAGAATGAATGCCTTCCAGGAATGCATTACTGTGTTGCAACTCTCATTCTACACCCTGGATGGCATTCACAAGGGTAGACTGCCCAACAGTGAGTGACCTGAGGAGGTCAATGGCCTCCTCACTGAGGGCAGCAGAGGTGACAGGGGCAGGGCCTGAGGTGCCTGGGGCGAAGGTGATGCCCACCCTCCTGGGTGAGCGGGCACGGGACACACGCTGAGGGGCTGCTGAGAGGGCGGTGCTGGTAGGGGAGGTGGCGGCTGTACCTCTAGAAGTGGGGCGCACAGATGGTGCCGCCACCACAGGGGAGCTCACATCGGCGGACAAGTCCGTGCCGCTGGTTGGTGATCCTGTGGCCGACGTGAAGCTCCCCTCGCCCCCGTCCCACTGGTGCATTCAGAGTCTGTGGTGTGGCCCTCCATGGCCATGTGGGATGCAGCTCCCTCGTGCTCCGGTGCCACTGTACCTCCGCCTGATGATGCTGATGTACAAAAGGACAGGGAGAGCAGGAAAAGGGGGGGAGACAGAAGAAAGAGAGTTTTAGTGCATGGCATACCGCTACAGTTGGCGGACAAGACAGACGCAGCAGCCCCATGCATTACGCCGTGCTCCTGCCCTCTGCACATGCAATTTCGGGGATATGGCCTACATGGCAATGGTAGAAATCTGCGCACATGGATGGCAAAGGGGCAACTATACATCAACTTGCCTCTGTTCTGAGCTGGAGTAGAGTGCCACATGGCCTACATTACGGAGGGGCCTTCCCTACCTAACTCGCCCTGGCCTAGGGACACCCACAGGCCACCTCCCCCACCCAGACACCTCCACTGCACGCAAAGTCCCCAGAATGAGGTTGTACTCACCCCCTTTTGTCTGCTGTGATGTCCTTAAGCGCCCATCCAACTCTGGGTAGGCCACCGCCAGGATCCGGAACATCAGGGGGGTCATGGTGCGACGGGAACCCCTCCCACGTTGGGAGGCCTTCCCCAGCTGAGCCTCCGCCGTCTTCTTGCTGCATCGGCGAATGTCCTCCCATCTCTTACGGCAGTGGGTGCCCCGTCTCTGGTGGGCCCCCAGGGTCCGGACCTCCTTGGCGATGGCACGCCAAATGTCCCTCTTCTGGTGGGTGCTGACCTACATGACATGCACAAGGAAAGAGGAACAGTCATTACCTACTGCACCGTCAATGTGAGTGGCCCCCTCCCAACTCTGTCCATGTGGCCCATTCATCCCCATGCATAACTGTTCTATGTACTCAGCCCCCTTCCCTCTTCCACCCAGCCCTCTCCACCCAGCATAGCCCATACAACGTGCTCCCTGTGTACTAACCTGTTGGTCCTGAGGACTGTAGAGTAGCGTGTACTGGGGGAGGACCCCATCCACAAGTTTCTCCAACTCCTCCGATGTGAAGGCAGGGGCCCTTTCCCCAGACGCAGCAGCCATCGTCTCCTCCAGACCGAGGTCACAGCAGCACTGGCAGTGTAGGTCCTCTCCTGTCGAAGATCAGGTATCTAGTGATTCAACAGATAGAAAATGGTGGTGACGTCCGCGGCGGTGACGTCTGCGGCGGGGCGCATCATCACCGCCAGCGCACCTGTTCATTGGCTCATGGGACCCATAGGGTCCAATGTTAACCAATGCAGCATTGCGCCGCGCTCTACGACCGCCTACCGCGACGGTGTCCAACGCTAGCGCAGTTACCCCACAATTGCATTGTCCCAGTTTAGAGGTTAGGCAGCCACCATTTCAGGGGCCCACATGGCTTCATTTACTACTGCGTCACACATACCGAGGCCTACACTCAAAACATTTCCCGGATGGGTTAATTGTCTGTTGTAGTCTTGTGTGTGACTGTGGGTACATACCTGGGGGAATGCTGACAGTTTCTTTGCTGTTGTCCTTCTTAGGCACCGTCAGTTGGGACATATTGGAAGATGGCGGAATCCGCCGGTGTACCGAACGCTGGTGGACCTGTTGACAATGGAAGAGAGACATTTGATCGTGACCTACCGGTTTGACCGTGCCACAATCCAGGAACTATGTACCCAGTTGGAGCCAGAGCTGATGTCACCAATTCGCCATCCGACTGGAATCCCCCCTGACGTGCAGGTGCTGTCAGTGCTCCATTTCCTTGCAAGTGAGTCTTTTCAGACAACAGTGGCCATGGCATCAGGGATGTCCCAGCCTATGTTTTCCAACGTTTTGTCCAGAGTGTTGTCTGCCCTGCTGAAACACGTAAGGAGATACATCATTTTTCCTGAGGTGGAGGATTTGCCTACAGTGAAAGGTGACTTCTATGCCCTTGGACATATCCCCAACGTCATAGGTGCCATTGATGGGACCCATGTAGCTCTGGACCCCCCCGCAGGAGTGAACAGGTGTACAGGAACAAGAAGAGTTATCATTCCATGAATGTCCAGATGGTCTGTTTGGCAGACCAGTACATCTCGCAGGTAAATGCAATGTTCCCTGGCTCAGTGCATGACGCCTACATCCTGCGGAATAGCAGCATCCCTGATATGATGGGTCAACTCCAGAGGCACAGTGTATGGCTGTTGGGGGACTCTGGTTACCCCAACCTGTCCTGGCTATTGACCCCAGTGAGGAATCCCAGGACCAGGGCAGAGGAACGGTACAATGAGGCCCATGGGCGGACTAGGAGGGTGATCGAACGCACCTTCGGCCTCCTGAAGGCCAGGTTCAGGTGCCTCCATATGACAGGTGGGTCCCTATTCTACTCACCGAAGAAGGTGTGCGACATCATCATCACCTTCTCCATGCTCCATAATTTGGCATTGCAACGCCAGGTGCCTTTTCTGCAGGAGGATGATCCAGATGACGGTGTTGTAGCAGCGGTGGAGCCTGTGGAGCCTGTGGACAGTGATGAGGATGAAGCTGATGAAGAAGAAAACGACAACAGGGAGTCAGTCATACAGCAATATTTTCAGTGAGACACAGGTGAGTACATTTTCAGGTTTAAAATAATATTAACTTTCACACGTCTACCTCTATCCTGTACCTACATTTCACTCACTATTTGTTAACTGAGTTGTCCCCTTCCATTTCAGTTTCACTAATGTGGTAACCTACGTGGAGCTGGGGCAGTTTCGATTTGGACAGGGTAACAAAGTGGTACAGTGGGGGGACAATCGGGTGGTCTTATTTCCTGGCGGGGGTCTTGCCATCTTGCTCTGTCCTGTTCCTGGATCTCAGGGACCGCATTCGTGGTGGTTGTCCGTCTGCAGGGGGTGGGGTGCTGGTGTGTTGGTCCTGTGGCGGGGCGTCCTGTCCACTAGCGCCGGCGGAGGTGGTGGGCATTTCATCGTCCTGGCTAGTGTCAGGGGCCCCTTGGAGTGCCACGGTGTCCCTCAAGGTCTTTTGAATGTCCGTCAGCACCCCTACAATGGTGCCCAGGGCGGAGCCGATGGTCCTGAGCTCCTCCCTGAACCCCAAATACTGCTCCTCCTGCAGACGCAAGGTCTCCTGCAACTTGCCCAGTACCGTTGCCATCGTCTCCTGGGAGTGGTGGTATGCTCCCATGATGGAGGATAGGGCCTTGTGGAGAGTAGGTTCCCTTGGCCTGTCCTCCCTCTGTCGCACAGCAGCCCTCCCAGTTCCCCTGTGTTCCTGTGCCTCCGTCCCCTGGACCGTGTGCCCACTACAACTGCCCCCAGGTCCCTGTTGTTGTTGGGGTGTTGGGTTACCCTGGGTGCCCTGTAGTGGTGGACACACCGCTGATTGACCTGTCCTGGGTAGGGAGGTTTGCGCCCGCTGGGTGGGTGCTGTGCTGGTGTTCCCAGAGGGTGGAAGGTCGGTGTTGGGCTGTGGCTGGGCAAGGGGAGCCGACTGTCCGGAGGCCCACGATGGTCCGGGCTGGTCATCAGGATCCAGTAGGGCAGGGCTGCTGTCGTCACTGTGGGCCTCTTCTGGGGGTGGAGTGGTGTTGTCTGGACCCTCTGGTGTGGTGACGTTCCTTCGGGTTCCTGCGGGGGTATGAGTACATGATTATTGCATGTGTGTGTTTCATGGTGTGCAATGGTTGGGTGTGCGTGTACACCAGTGCAGGCATTCCTGTGTGGGGGCTTGTGTGCTGATGGTTGGGGGGTGTTGTGGGTCTGTGCAGTGGGCATGCTTTAGTGATGGGTATCCATGCTTAGTTATGTCATGCAGGTCTTGGGGTTGGGATGGGTGGTTGGTGTCATGGGTAGATTAGTGAGGATTTGGGGTGATAGGGGAGGGTGTGAGGGTGTGGGTGTGTGATAGCATGCAGGTAGGGTGGGGGATATGATAGTTAAGATTTGACTTACCAGTGTCCGTTCCTCCAACGACTCCTGCGAGGCCCTCAGTATGCAAGATGGTCAAGACTTGCTCCTCCCATGTTGTTAGTTGTGGGGGAGGAGGTGGGGGTCTGCCGCCAGTCCGCTGTACCGCGATATGGTGCCTGGCCTGGATACCGTGGAACGCACCTTCCCCCGTAGGTCGTTCCACCTCTTCCTGATGTCCTCCCTATTTCTTGGGTGCTGTCCCACAGCGTTGACCCTGTCGACTATTCTTTGCCATAACTCCATCTTCCTGGCTATGGATGTGTGCTGTACCTGTGAGCCAAATAGCTGTGGCTCTACCCGGATGATTTCCTCCACCATGACCCTGAGCTCCTCCTCGGAGAAGCGGGGGTGTCTTTGGCGTGACATGGGGTGGTGTGTGTGAGGTGTTGGATGGTGTATGTGTTGATGAGTGTGGTGAGTTTAGTGGTATGTGATGTTTTGTGTGTGGGTGTTGTGTTGGTGATGGTGTAGTGTGCCTCTGTGTGATGGGGTTCTCTATTCTGTGCTGTCTCTCTCTGGCCTTCTCTCAGAAATTCTGGTTGTAGGGGTTTGTGTGTGATGTGGGTGTGTGTTTTATATAGTCTTGGGTGTGTGGGAGTGTTGTTTGTATGTGTCTCAGGTGTGTGTATTTGGAATTGTCCAATGTAGCGGTGTTTTGGAGCTGTGTGTGTATTTTGAGCGTGGCGGTGTGTACCGCCAATGGAATACCGCGGTTGAAAGACCGCCGCGTGGATTCGTGGGTCGTAATAGCATGGGCGTGTTTCTGTTGGCGTGGAGGTGGAGGATTTGTTTCCGCATGTTTAACGCTGACCTTTGGTGTGGCGGTATTGTGTGGGTGTCTGAATTTCCGCGGATTCCGTGATGTGTGTCATAATAGCTGTGGCGGTATTCCGCGGCCGCAGCGGTGTGTTGGCGGTCTTCTGCACGGCGGTAAGCGCCTTATACCGCCAATGTTGTAATGACCCCCAACATGTTTTGGCTGGGATGGACGAATTTATGAATTGAAAAGATTTATTTAATGAATAAAGCCTTTTGTTCATCATAAGACAATAAGAATCTGTCCTGATTACTGCACCCTGAAACTTGACAATAAGAAGGAAAACTGAAGATAATAATTGCTTTATGTAACTTAGACTTAATAACACTGTATTAGCTAGAGTGCTTCCTTCTTATTCTACATGTTGTTCTTGATACAGTAGTGTGCAGTTTTATGATCATTGGTGCCTGGATATGCCTTATGATTAAGGCAATGTTCCTCTTGCTTTGTTAAGTGGCTTTCCTGAAGTGCTATTGTGTCAACGCTCCCTTCCCCAAGATGTTGCCATATATAAGCTCTCTTATTTGAGGAGTTTTGTATTCAATTTTATTAGTATGTAATTTTTTTAGATCGGGAATGCAAATTTCATATTTTGTGAAATGTTGCAAGACATAAAGGCCCTCATTCCAACCCTGGCGGTCTCTTACCGCCAGGGCGGAGGGCAGCGGAAGCACCGCCAACAGGCTGGCGGTGCTTCCAGGGCTATTCTGACCGCGGCGGTAAAGCCGCGGTCAGAAAAGGGGAACCGGCGGTTTCCCGCTGGTTTTCCCCTGGCCCAGGGAATCCTCCATGGCGGCGCTGCTTGCAGCGCCGCCATGGGGATTCCGACCCCCTTCCCGCCAGCCTGTTTGGATGGCGGGAACGGGTGTCGTGGGGCCCCTGGGGGCCCCTGCACTGCCCATGCCCCTGGCATGGGCCCCCTAACAGGGCCCCATACAGATTTTCACTGTCTGCTTTGCAGACAGTGAAAATCGCGACGGGTGCCACTGCACCCGTCGCACCCCTGTAACACCGCCGGCTCCATTCGGAGCCGGCCTCTGTGTTGTAGGGCCTTTCCCGCTGGGCCGGCGGGCTCTCCTTTAGCGGGCGCCCGCCGGCCCAGCGGGAAAGCCAGAATGGCCGCCGCGGTCTTTTGACCGCGGAGCGGCCAAATGGCGGTAACCGCATGGCTGACCGCCAAAGTGTTATTGCAAATGACAAGGCATAGTGGTAGCCTGTGATGATTTTGTTAAGTTTTCGGAAACGTTAATGCGCCTCCCTCTACGCTCAATTTCTAATCCCCTAATAAAAAAAAAAAAATTTTTGTCAAATTTAACTCAGGACCTTATAAATGGGTCAGTGCAGTGTTTGGGCACCTCCAGTAGGAGTTAGTCTACTGTGTGTGAATGCAGTTAACTTGGTCCACTATGAAGCACTGAACCAGATACAGTCCACCAGGTCCATCCACAGGTCGCCAACCTGTTTAGAGTAGCCATTATCTCTATGAACATGTCATAAGACTTGTAGCAACCTAGTGAGATTCTGCCATTTTGTCAATATCTCCCTCTGATTGTGGGCTACATAGCCCACCCTCCTTGTGACAGGGCCCCCTTCCCTGGCTTCATAGTTAACTTTGGGTGTCACCCTCACTGTTTACCATCCCCTTTTGTGTTCTTGTTTTTAAGGAGCTTTGTACCACATCTCAAGTCTCTTCATGCTTATTGTTTTCAACCTCAATTTGTGTTCTTGTTTTTAAGGAGTTTTGTATGGCATCTCATGTCTCATTTCTGTTCTCTAGATTTTCACCACTGTCCCCGCTCAAATTATGCTTGCCTCTCCTGCTGTATGTTCATCATTGTTTGGGTTGCCTAAAAGTTATGCAGCTTTTAGTCTATCTGAGAAGTGGCAGGTCTTAACCTTGAGTTCAAAACAAATACAAAAAGTAAAAGTCCATTGATATCTGATATGAACTTTGAACAGCTTCTCTGTGATTTGGCAAACGTTCTGGTGGATTATGAGTGTTCTTGCTAAACTGATACACTGAATTAATCTTTGTAACTCTGGTGTTTTGCAAGGATATCCCTTGGTCTCCTGACATCCCCTGCTGGTCTGGGACACACTCTGTGGGCTCATTCTTGCTAGACCTTGGGATGTTTCGCACTGAGGATTGATGCAAGAGCCTGAGCATGAAAAGTTTCAGATTTATTAATTACACTCTGTCTTTTAGACACCTGATGTTGGTGCATCTAGATCTGTTTTAACAATAAATCTTATTTGAGGGTTACAGTTCTCAGAAAGTTCAGGTGTGTTCTCAATAGTTTATTAATTGTTTTCCAACTTCTAATTCTTGGCCTCTGCTTCCAGTACACTGGAGCCTACAGAGTCAACACCATATGTAAGTGTGTCTGCTTTCAGATCCGCCAAGCTTTTCAGCATGCCATCCTTTATTTTCTTTCTCAGTTCTTCTTTCAAGGTTATCAAGCTATTAAGCAGATCTACCTTAGTTATAGCTATATTGAGAGAGTCGCTCTGTGCTGATGTGATGATGTGAAAGTCTCCTTGCTTTTACACTCTTTTGGTTGGGTGGATATCAAATGGAAGTAGCCTGATAAACCTTTAAGTAATGATCTCATGCTCCTTTAATTCAAACTTTCTTGAGCGCACACCATTGTCTTTAACTCTTGCCAGTTACTTCCTGTGCAAGAGTCTTATCAATGATAAATATTCACATCCAAATCCAATTTTAGTTGTCATTACCTTAGAGATGGCCATTCTGAAATACCTAGGGGCATATTTATACTCTGTTTGCGCTGGAATTGCGTCGTTTTTTTTTACGCAATTCCGACACAAAACTAACTCCATATTTATACTTTGGCGTTAGACCCGTCTAGCGCCAAAGATCTTGGAGTTTGCGTAATTTTTTTGCGTGGACACCTACCTTGCGTTAATGATATGCAAGGTAGGCGTTCCCGTCTAAAAAATGACTCCGAGGCATGTGCGCCGTATTTACACTCCCGGGCAAAAATGACGTGGGAGTGGGCGGGTCAAAAAAAATGACGTCCAGCCGTTTTAGCGTCATTTTTTAACGCCTGGTCAGGGCAGGCGTTAAGGGACCTGTGGGCTCGGAAGGAGCACAGAGGTGCCCTCCCATGCCCCCAGGTACACCCCCTGCCACCCGTGCCCACCCCAGGAGGACACCCAAGGATGGAGGGACCCATCCCAGGGAACTTAAGGTAAGTTCAGGTAAGTATTTTTTTTTTAAAAAAATTGTGGCATAGGGGGGCCTGATTTGTGCCCCCCTACATGTCACTATGCCCAATGGCCATGCCCAGGGGACAGAAGTCCCCTGGGCATGGCCATTGGGCAAGGGGGCATGACTCCTGTCTTTGCTAAGACAGGAGTCATTTCAATGGGGGTTGGGAGTAAAAAAAAATGGCGCTAATCGGGTTGAGGCGAAACTTTTGCCTCAGCCTGACTTGCCCCATTTTTTGGCGCCCAAGCTCCATTTTCCCCTACGCCGGCGCTGCCTGGTGTAAGTCATTTTTTTGGACGCACACCAGGCAGCTCCGCCGGCTAACGTCATTCCATTAATACAGCGCCCGCATGGCGCTTTGGAATGGCGTTAGCCGGTGTAAAGAAATGGCTCCCTGTTGCAGTTGCCCCCCACTTTTTGCCTGATACTGATGCTGACTTGACTGAGAAGTGTGCTGGGACCCTGCTAACCAGGCCCCAGCACCAGTGTTCTTTCACCTAAAATGTACCATTGATTCCACAATTGGCACACCCTGGCATCCAGATAAGTCCCTTGTAACTGGTACCTCTGGTACCAAGGGCCCTGATGCCAGGGAAGGTCTCTAAGGGCTGCAGCATGTATTATGCCACCCTAGAGACCCCTCACTCAGCACAGACACACTGCTTACAAGCCTGTGTGTGCTAGTGTGAACAAAATGAGTAAGTCGACATGGCACTCCCCTCAGGGTGCCATGCCAGCCTCTCACTGCCTATGCAGTATAGGTAAGACACCCCTCTAGCAGGCCTTACAGCCCCAAGGCAGGGTGCACTATACCATAGGTGAGGGTACCAGTGCATGAGCACTGTACCCCTACAGTGTCTAAGCAAAACCTTAGACATTGTAAGTGCAGGGTAGCCATAAGAGTATATGGTCTGGGAGTCTGTTTTACACGAACTCCACAGCACCATAATGGCTACACTGAAAACTGGGAAGTTTGGTATCAAACTTCTCAGCACAATAAATGCACACTGATGCCAGTGTACATTTTATTGCAAAATACACCCCAGAGGGCACCTTAGAGGTGCCCCCTGAAACTTAACCGACTGTCTGTGTAGGCTGACTAGTTCCAGCAGCCTGCCACACTAGAGACATGTTGCTGGCCCCATGGGGAGAGTGCCTTTGTCACTCTGAGGCCAGTAACAAAGCCTGCACTGGGTGGAGATGCTAACACCTCCCCCAGGCAGGAGCTGTAACACCTGGCGGTGAGCCTCAAAGGCTCACCCCTTTGTCACAGCACCGCAGGACACTCCAGCTAGTGGAGTTGCCCGCCCCCTCCGGCCCCGGCCCCCACTTTTGGCGGCAAGGCCGGAGAAAATAATGAGAATAACAAGGAGGAGTCACTGGCCAGTCAGGACAGCCCCTAAGGTGTCCTGAGCTGAGGTGACTCTAACTTTTAGAAATCCTCCATCTTGCAGATGGAGGATTCCCCCAATAGGATTAGGGATGTGACCCCCTCCCCTTGGGAGGAGGCACAAAGAGGGTGTACCCACCCTCAGGGCTAGTAGCCATTGGCTACTAACCCCCCAGACCTAAACACGCCCTTATATTTAGTATTTAAGGGCTTCCCTGAACCTAAAGATTTAGATTCCTGCAACAACAAGAAGAAGGACTGCCTAGCTGAAAACCCCTGCAGAGGAAGACCAGAAGACTACAACTGCCTTGGCTCCAGAAACTCACCGGCCTGTCTCCTGCCTTCCAAAGAACTCTGCTCCAGCGACGCCTTCCAAAGGGACCAGCGACCTCTGAATCCTCTGAGGACTGCCCTGCTTCGACGACGACAAGAAACTCCCGAGGACAGCGGACCTGCTCCAAAAAGACTGCAACTTTATCCAAAGGAGCAGCTTTAAAGAACCCTGCAATCTCCCCGCAAGAAGCGTGAGACTTGCAACACTGCACCCGGCGACCCCGACTCGGCTGGTGGAGAACCAACACCTCAGGGAGGACCCCCGGACTACTCTACGACTGTGAGTACCAAAACCTGTCCCCCCTGAGCCCCCACAGCGCCGCCTGCAGAGGGAATCCCGAGGCTTCCCCTGACCGCGACTCTCTGAAACCTAAGTCCCGACGCCTGGAAAAGACCCTGCACCCGCAGCCCCCAGGACCTGAAGGACCGGACTTTCACTGCAGAAGTGACCCCCAGGAGTCCCTCTCCCTTGCCCAAGTGGAGGTTTCCCCAAGGAAGCCCCCCCTTGCCTGCCTGCAGCGCTGAAGAGATCCCTTGATCTCTCATTGACTTCCATTGCGAACCCAACGCTTGTTCTAACACTGCACCCGGCCGCCCCCGCGCCGCTGAGGGTGAAATTTCTGTGTGGGCTTGTGTCCCCCCCGGTGCCCTACAAAACCCCCCTGGTCTGCCCTCCGAAGACGCGGGTACTTACCTGCTGGCAGACTGGAACCGGGGCACCCCCTTCTCTCCATTGAAGCCTATGCGTTTTGGGCACCACTTTGAACTCTGCACCTGACCGGCCCTGAGCTGCTGGTGCGGTAACTTTGGGGTGGCTCTGAACCCCCAACGGTGGGCTACCTTGGACCAAGAACCGAACCCTGTAAGTGTCTTACTTACCTGGTAAAACCAACAAAAACTTACCTCCCCCAGGAACTGTGAAAATTGCACTGTGTCCACTTTTAAAACAGCTATTTGTGAATAACTTGAAAAGTATACATGCAATTGAAATGATTCAAAGTTCCTAATGTACTTACCTACAATACCTTTCAAACAAGATATTACATGTTAAAATAAACTAAGAAAAGATATTTGACTGGATTTGTCTCTGAGTGTGTGTACCTCATTTATTGTCTATGTGTATGTACAACAAATGCTTAACACTACTCCTTGGATAAGCCTACTGCTCGACCACACTACCATAAAATAGAGCATTAGTATTATCTCTTTTTACCACTATTTTACCTCTAAGGGGAACCCTTGGACTCTGTGCATGCTATTCCTTACTTTGAAATAGCACATACAGAGCCAACTTCCTACAGCCGGCGTTACATTTTTTGACGCACAACTGCGTTGGCGAAGTTGTGCGCCAAAAAGTATAAATACGGCCCCTAATGTTTTAGCAGCATCTAATAAAAGAATAGCTGTTGGTTCTTGTACCTTCTTGGTGTGTGCCATACCATACCAAATAGGTGACTGGAGTTCCATTTAGGGCTTTGGGATAAACCACAATTGTAATTTTGCCTAACCTTATATACAATACTTTGATTGGAATTTTTGTGCATCAACACTTAAAAGTGATATTAGCATAGAGGATATACTGTCATTCTGAGGGGTTCCTTCTTTATGTATCAAAACTATTAGAGCTAGTTGAAGATCATTTTGAAGCCCTCCAATTTCTCTAGCTTCTATATGCATGGGAGATATGTGCCCAACCTACTTATTAAATAATGAGACATATGCAATACCTCCCTTGCTAAAGTAAGCACTCAGTTAAAGTACAAAAGAGATTATCCATTTGTATCAAGAGAAGCAAGCCTTCAAACAGTTAGATATACATTTGTTGCACTGATGCTTTTTTATCAAATTGTGGTATGAAGCATGAAGATATGAAGCTCTTTTTTAATCTTTAGGGCAGTTCAAGTGAGCAATTCTTCCTAACTATATACTATATATTATAAGTGTTCCCGGGTAGAAGCGAAGGTTAAAGACCATCGCCAGCATGCAAGAAAGAGTGTGGATTTTTTTGGTGGGGGAGTTGATTTGTGATTTCTGAGTGTCACTGCTTCTTTTTTTACTTGAAATCTTTTTTATTGAAGATTTTCACAAATCAAAGTAACATGCACAACAAGACACTGATAACATATAAAGGAGTCCACTAGATTGCCATATATTGCAGTAGCATGGTAGTAATTACAACTTTACCAAGTGAGTATATGGCAGTCAGGCCTGCACATGCATGGAGTGCTCAGTGAGGAAACATGTCAGGTGTGATATCTATGCACGTGCCTTCAAGTAAGTAAAGGAATAAAACAAGTGAACAATTGAACATGTCATGGGTCCATTTTAGTTAGTCACTTGAGCACAGTGATAGCTTAGCCTAGGCTTGCGGCCTGTTCCCTTTTACCCAGTTATCATACTCTTGTTTTTATAAATTTTATTTACTTAAAACTTTTAGTGGTATTGTTTTAATTCCAATATCAGCTGCTATTCTGGGAAAGCGTCATTATCAGTGCTATGCATGACATACTTTGCATCTTGTTCTTTTCCTCAGAATCACAAGAACGGAATACGAGGCACACAGAATATTATTTTGTATTGCGAGCCTCAAGCCTACTTAACAGTATATACAGCTTAGGTACATACCAATGCCAGGCTTCTGTGCATGAACATAAACATATGGCCTATAAAAACACTGTGTTAGACAAAGGGCATTAGAGGGGGTTCCAGACAGAATTTCCATCTACACTGCATGCTGGTTTTCGGCTGACCTCAGCCTTTGTGTCTTCATGGATCCTGATCTGGAGACTGGCAGCCTGACCTTGTACCAAGGTAACGGGGGTGGGGTGTGCTTCTCATGGACACTGTATGCACAGATTTGGCTTACATTGACATGCTCTCCCTTAGGGGCTAGAGATTAGGTTTTTAGGTAGGAACTATATATTCATGTCATAACAATATGTTGGAGTTGTTTATATTCACATCTCTAATTTTTACAATCCTGATTCTGTTATTCCTCATTATCTTAATCATTGCAGCTCATGTGGTTTATCGTAGATTGCAGTCTTTTCAATATACGTATTGGAAACTTTCCTGCATCTCTTTTCTTTCCTATGTGTGTGTAAAAGACTTGTATCTAGAGAGAAAAGTGTAAGGCTTATTTCCACCACGATTTCCCTGAGGGGTTTTCAGAGTCCATGCAAGGCTGCCACAAATCACCTTTACCGGTTGGTTGTTGGTGAGTTGCTGCTAGTGAGCCGGGAGGGTTGGGCTGACAGCTGCCACTGGCGTGGAAATGACTCAGTCGCCTTCAATGCAGAGGTGTTGCCACCCCACATCCAGCGGCCTCATTGCTATGCGAGAGTCCTTATGACATGGAGCCACAAACGATGGTGTAGGCTCTAATTTTATGAGTCTCCTGAGTATGTCTGTCTCACACACACTAAGGGTACCCTAATTACCATTACACGGAGACATGCACTATCTTAAGGGCAATCCTCCTCAACTAAATGGGGAGCACCTATCTAGGATGTAGGTTGTTCAAGCTTGAACCATAAAAGGACCTTTTCCCCTGTTGGTGTTCTCAACCCTAACACCTATTCCAAATATGGCAAATAATGTAAATATGAGGTATAACTGCAGACAACCACTCATGCAGTTTCTTTTAACCCATGGCTTAACAGAAGACAGCAGGGATGTCACATTCGTTGTGGAAACACACAACACCTATTGGACAGAAATATTCTATTCCTGGGTCAACTTTCTTGAAGTAGATGCAAATACACATACATTTTATGCATACAGAATAGCAAATGTACCACAGCAGTACTGAGCTTATCAATACTTAGAGAAACCTCTCTCTTACCAAGAACATCAAACCTGTTCAATGGCCCCCTTCCACATGTAGTACAACCCATGAGATTAGGCCCTCTAAGCAATGATGGACCAACGTGGCCAGCACTTAGCACATGCATGCTACATCCCAATGTACATGCTATGTGAGTAATACAATTTGTGATGCAGACTTTGAACACTGCCCCAGCAAGGGCTGCTCTAGCTGTTCATCAGTTGGGAATTCCTGGAATGAATCCAGAGACAGTTCATTCGATAATGGAAAAAGTACCCACAGAACAGGAGTAGATTCCATTCTGGATTGCACAAAAAACAAATCATCTGGAAACAGTGTTTCCCCATATGGGACCCAAGAGAAACATAGAATTCTCACCATGTGCTTGCCGCTGGGCATGGTCCCCTCAATAGAAGACTGTAACACATGGGGTTCAGTCTTTGCTGCAATATACACTGCCATGCATGGTGCCCTGACACTTGCCAATTTACCGAAGTGCTAAAACAACTTAAAAATAAACACAGGGCCCTGAGTTTGGGGATGAAACTGATGTGCAATTTTAACACAGTGTCCTCAATTATTTTAAGTAACATTAAAGGGGAAGCAGCAGCATTGGCCATTTGCCAACAGCTCTGAGAGGTTCCTCAGCAGGATCGTGAGCTGCCAAAGATTATACTATACTAATATAGGACAGGATAGTTTGGGGGGCCAGACCAACTCAACCACAACCAACAACCCTAATGAAGGTACCAAACAAGAATAGGAAGGTTCTAAAAATGCTGAGATAAGCAAAAACAAAATAAAGACAGGAGAAGTCAGAGATGAGATTCTCTGCATCCGGAGACCTCTGAAAGAAGGTATAATCTCCAAAATAGAGAAACTTTGAAAACTCCTGATAGATATCAATATATCTCTCATTCCTTTCAGAACACACCAGACAAACTGAGGCCCTCATTATGAACATGGCGGTACGTTCCGCACCGCTGGCGGTAGAAACTGCCAACAGAGGAGCGGCCCGGACCGCCAAATAACGAACCAAACGAAACACACGCACCCCGCGCACCGCACACCGCCAGGAAAGGAGTCACGCTGACGAGGGCAGAGTCCGCCCACAGGCCGTCGGAATGGCCCAACCCACCTATCAAATTATGAACCACCATTCAGCCGCCAGTTCCGGGGCGGGAACCACCGCCACACAAAGCCAGGCGGAAAAGAAACAAAAAGAAGGAAACACTCACCGGATGTCAACAAAAAGTGCAGCGATAGCCATGGACAGAGAGCTGCAGATCATGCCAGCCTTGCTCCTTGCCATATATCTACACAACCTAGACCGCCAACGAAGACAACGACGGTAAATACCTCAACCTACAACACAGGGGAGGAAAGGACAAAGTTACATACCCACCCACTCCACCTACCCCGCAACGCCCCCCAACCCTTCCCAGCAGCACAAGTCAGACACCCCACACCAAGAGGGACGTCCCTGACCGAAGGCCACTGCAACTTGGCCATAGTACATACAATAGCCCCATACCAATAAATAATTTAAACAAACACCAGGGTGGAACTGAGTGCAGCCCAAACACAGGCCACACCAAAACTTTATTATGTAGCCAGGTGAGCGAAATGGTGCCAACAGGGCCAATGGCCAGTCCTTCTAAAGTCATTAGTCCTTGGCCACAACTGGCCACACCTGACTCCCACAAGTGCTGGGTACTCCACTGAACGGGGCACCATGTGGGGAGCAAGGCACCTCACGGAAGGGGAGGGGGGCAGGGAGGGTGGGGGTGGGGATTTATGACGGGGTGGGACTTTGACTTGTGTGAGGAGGTTGGAGAGTGGGTGGGCTTCTCCTTTGAAGGGGGTGGGGGCTGTTTGGCTCAGGTGGAGCTGGATGGCTTAGGCTCCGAGCGGGACTTCTTCTTCACTGGAGAAGGGGCACGGGAATGGAAAGGCTGGACTGGGGTGGGCTGCGATGTGGAAGGAGCAGAAAGGGAAAGGAGGTGGGCACCTTTTGGGACAAGACAGGGTGGGCCAGTGGGTTCAAACAGGTCTGCACGGGATGGAAACTTTTTTTGGAGCAATTGGAGCGGGTGTGGATGAGGGCGTGGGAGTGGAGGCAGAGAGAGTTGATGTATGGGGTGTAGGAGTGCGTGTAGTGGGTGCAGGTGACTGCTCAGTATGCTGTGCTGTGGTGGATGTCTGATGGGTGGGTATTTTGGTGCGTTTGAGTGTTTTGGGAGGTGGGGGGTGGACACAGTGGGAGAAGATAGACAGCCAGTGTGGATGTATGTTGGGTGGGTGTCTTCAAGTCGGGTGAGTGTGCTGCATGTATCAACTACAGTGGAGGTGGTGAGTGCAGGTGTGGTGTATGGGGTGCATGTGTGGCTGTCTGCTATTGTGGTGACTGCAGGAAGAGGAGCAGTACCAGTGAGTGAAGGTGCAGTGCATGAGGGTGGATGTAGAGGGGACAGACAGGGAGGCGGAAGAGGCGGGCACACTGGGGGAAGTGGACGTTGTTGTATGTGCAGGTGTCTGTTGGCTGTGTGAATGCTTGTGGTGGGAGGTGTGGTGCTTGTGTTTGGAAGTGTGCTTCTTGTGTGTTGATGTGCCTGTAAGCGGGTCTGATTGTGTGCTTTGGACAGGTGCATGGAGTGGGGTGATGGAAGGGGTAGAGGAGGTTGAAGGGGGGACGGAATGGCCAGGGAAACTGGCTGACGTCCAAGAGGAGGTCAGAGCCTGAAAACATCTCTGTAGGGCAGACACGGCACCGTGAATACCATCCAGATAGGCATTGGTCTGCTGTACCTCAGAAGCCAGACCCTGGATGGCATTGACGATGGTTGTCTGCCCTACAGAGATGGTTTTCAGGAGGTCAATAGCCTCCTCTGTGAGGGCAGCAGGGCTGACTGGCGCAGGGGAGGAGGTACCTGGTGCGAAGGAGACGCCCACCTTCCTGGGTGGGCGGGCACGGGAAACTCGGTGGGGAGCAGAAGGGAGGGCGCTGATGTTATGGGGGGTGGCGGAAGATCTCACGGTCGTGGTTTGTTCACTAGTGTCCGCCACCGTCGGAGGACCCCCATCGGAGGAGGTCTCAGAGTTACTACCTCCTGTGGTAGTAGCCTCCCCTGTGGAAGTCCCCTAGCCCTCCCACCCACTGGTCCCCTGGACGTCCGTTGTCTCTACCTCGGAGGATCCGTGGGCCGCTGCCTTCCCACTTGCTGGTGCCTCAACTCCCTCGCCTGATGTTGATGCTGTACCAGACAAACACAAGAGAACAGGGATGGGGAGACAAAACAGGAGAGACACTTGTAAGTAGCTGAATGCTTATACACAATGGCCAGACATACACCTACCCAGCAGACACACCCAACAGGCAGCACCGTGCACTAGGCCAATGGCCATAGCCCTGACTACTGAGCAGTATACTGACATACACCCATATCCTAAAATTGTGTTGGAGCTGAGGTAGGTGAAACCTGACAGGGACACCCCTACACCCTTTGGGGAGTAGACAGTAGCTGGACACCAGTCAAAATCCCTGATCTAAGCACCATGAGCCATATCGGACACACACTCATCCTTCCAGGCTGAAGTATGGGCTGTGAGTACTCACCCCCTTGTTACTGCTGTGCAGCCTTCAAGCACCCATCCAGGTCTGGATACGCCACTGCCAGGATCCTTCGCATGAGGGGGGTCAGTGCCCAACGGGCACCCCTTCCACGTTGGGAGGACTTCCCCAGCTGGGCCTCAGTGATCTTCCGCGCCCAGCGCTGCAGGTCCTCCCACCTCTTTCGACAGTGGGTGCTCCACCAGTTGTAGACCCCTAGGGTCCGTACCTCCTTGGCGATGGAATGCCAATGTGCCCTCTTCTGGTGGACGCTGACCTAGTAGGGTGACACAGAAATGAAACACAGAGGTCAGGCACCTGCAGATGCAACAGCTGGCAGATTGTCAGACATAGGACAGACAGTACTCCCAGACATGCAGGACAGTGGCACACAGTATTCCATGCACCAAGCCCCATCCTGGCTCACAGGAGCACACATCTGTGCAATCCACTCCATCCATCACTCACACAGTGCCCCCAAAACCCGGACTCACCTGTACCTCTGGCCGTCTGTAGAGTCTTCTGTACAGGGGCAGGACCCCTTCCACTACTTTCTCCAGTTCTTCCTGGGTGAAGGCTGGGGCCCTTTCCCTTGCACCACGTGGAACATCCATAGCCAGAGGCAGGCCACAGCAGTAGTGGAGTACTTGTCCGCACAGGATCAGGGAGTCAAGTGATCAAACGATGACGAATGTGCGTACATTCCGCAGCGGTATGCACGTCACCACCGGCGGCGATCATGATACGCCAGGATTCTCCATTGGCATCCATATTAGCCAATGAGGGGGCGAACAGCGGTCAACACCGGCGTACGCTGTGACGTCAACCGTTAGCGATATTAGGTCACTTCCACAACGAATGGGCAGAACTACAGTGGGCAGACATTTTGCCATCTCCTACGCATCTTAAAATTTATATTACTCACAATGCTGGGCCTACTAGCCATAAGAAGCACCCAGGCCTCTATCCATTGAGTATATAATCACACATGATTTACTCCGTTCCCTCCTAGTGATGTACATGTACATCTGTCAGGTTGCAGTTATTGTACAGACACTACTATGAAGAATGTAGTGCCTGTATGTAGCAAATATGCCAGTGTATGTGTGCACATCACTCCTTTTTCTTACCCCTCATAGGTACCAACCCTTGTGGCGAGGAAGGGCACCATCAGTGTACAGACCACTTGTGGATATGGGGACCATGTGTAGGAAAGTACCAGCTTGCCTGGCATGTTACCCACATATTTCACTGTATATATGTTGTTTTAGTTGTATGTGTCACTGGGACCCTGCCAGCCAGGGCCCCAGTGCTCATAAGTGTGCCCTGTACAGTATGTGTTACCTGTGTTATGACTAACTGTCTCACTGAGGCTCTGCTATTCAGAACCTCAGTGGTTATGCTCTCTCATTTCTTTTCAAATTGTCACTAACAGGCTAGTGACCAATTTCACCAATTTACATTGGCATACTGGAACACCCTTATAATTCCCTAGTATAAGGTACTGAGGTACCCAGGGTATTGGGGTTCCAGGAGATCCCTATGGGCTGCAGCATTTCTTTTGCCACCCATAGGGAGCTCTGACAATTCTTACACAGGCCTTCCCTTGCAGCCTGAGTGAAATAACGTCCACATTATTTCACAGCCATTTACCACTGCACTTAAGTAACTTATAAGTCACCTATATGTCTAATCTTTACCTGGTAAAGGTTGGGTGCTAAGTTACTTAGTGTGTGGGCACCCTGGCACTAGCCAAGGTGCTCCTACATTGTTCAGGGCAAATTCCCCGGACTTTGTGAGTGCGGGGACACCATTACGGGAAACATCCTTTTTTACGACTTTTTTTTTACGAAGGTCGTGGTTAACGAAAGCGCAACAACGCTTTTTTTAACCACGACTTCGTTTTTTTGTGCCTTAACTACGTATGTTCTGAACAACGAACATGCGTGGTTAAGGTACAAAGAAGGGACTTGGCGAAGGTAAGTGGTGGGTTTAGGTTTTGGGGAGGGGGTGGGGGGTCAGGGGGTTTCAGGTTTTGGGGTGGGGCGTTTTTGGTTTTGGGGAGTGGGTGGGGGGTCACGGGGTTTTAGGTTTTAGGGTGGGGCGTTTTTGGTTTTGGGGAGTGGGTGGGGGGTCAGGGGGTTTTAGGTTTTGGGGTGGGGTTGGGGGGGTGGGTCGTTTTTGGTTTTGGGGAGTGGGTGGGGGGTCAGGGGGTTTTAGGTTTTAGGGTGGGGTTGGGGGGTGGGGCGTTTTTGGTTTTGGGGAGTGGGTGGGGGGTCACGGGGTTTTTGGTTTTGGGGTGGGTTTGGGGGGGTGGGGCGTTTTTGGTTTTGGGGAGTGGGTGGGGGGTCAGGGGATTTTAGGTTTTGGGGTGGGGTTGGGGGGGTGGGGTGAGGGATGTAGGGTGAATGGTGCCTATTGCTAATGATTTTATCAGGAATGCCTTTACAACGAAATATCGTTGTTAAGGCATTCGTGGTAAAATCATTAGTAGTAGCAACGAGGTCGGTGTTCCGACCTCGTTGTTAAGGCAGTAGTTGTTTTTGCAGTCGTTGTTTCGTCGTATATTCCACCATTACACGCGTGTACTATACATATGTCACGACATATGTATAGCGTCACAATGGTAACTCCGAACATGGCCATGTAACATGTCTAAGATCATGGAATTGTCACCCCAATGCCATTCTGGCATTGGGGAGACAATTCCATGATCCCCGAGTCTCTAGCTCAGACCCGGGTACTGCCAAACTACCTTTCCCGGGGTTTCACTGCAGCTGCTGCTGCTGCCAACCCCTCAGACAGGTTTCTGCCCTCCTGGGGTCCAGCCAGGCTTGGCCCAGGAAGGCAGAACAAAGGACTTCCTCAGAGAGAGGGTGTTACACCCTCTCCCTTTGGAAAAAGGTGTCAGGGCTAGGGAGGAGTAGCCTCCCCCAGCCTCTGGAAATGCTTTGATGGGCACAGATGGTGCCCATCTCTGCATAAGCCAGTCTGCACTGGTTCAGGGATCCCTCAGCCCTGCTCTGGCGCGAAACTGGACAAAGGAAAGGGGAGTGACCACTCCCCTGACCTGCACCTCCCCTGGGAGGTGCCCAGAGCTCCTCCAGTGTGCTCCAGACCTCTGCCATCTTGGAAACAGAGGTGCTGTTGGCACACTGGACTGCTCTGAGTGGCCAGTGCCAGCAGGCGACGTCAGAGACTCCTTCTGATAGACTCCTTCAGGTGTTGCTAGCCTATCCTCCCCCCTAGGTAGCCAAACCTTCTTTTCTGGCTATTTAGGGTCTCTGCTTTGGGGAATTCCTTAGATAACGAATGCAAGAGCTCATCAGAGTTCCTCTGCATCTCTCTCTTCACCTTCTGCCAAGGAATCGACTGCTGACCACGCTGGAAGCCTGCAAAACTGCAACAAAGTAGCAAAGACGACTACCGCGACCTTGTAACGCTGATCCTGCCGCCTTCTCGACTGTTTTCCTGGTGGTGCATGCTGTGGGGGTAGTCTGCCTCCTCTCTGAACTAGAAGTTCGAAGAAATCTCCCGTGGGTCGACGGAATCTTCCCCCTGCAACCGCAGGCACCAAAGAACTGCATCACCGGTCCTCTGGGTCTCCTCTCAGCACAACGAGCGAGGTCCCTTGAACTCAGCAACTCTGTCCAAGTGACTCCCACAGTCCAGTGACTCTTCAGTCCAAGTTTGGTGGAGGTAAGTCCTTGCCTCCCCACGCTAGACTGCATTGCTGGGAACCGCGTGTTTTGCAGCTACTCCGGCTCCTGTGCACTCTTCCAGGATTTCCTTTGTGCACAGCCAAGCCTGGGTCCCCGGCACTCTAACCTGTATTGCACGACCTCCTGAGTTGTCCTCCGGCTTCGTGGGACCCTCTTGTGCAACTTCGGGTGAGCTCCGGTTCACTCCACTTTGTTGTGCCTGTTCTGGCACTTCTGCGGGTGCTGCTTGCTTCTGAGTGGGCTCTTTGTCTTGCTGGACGCCCCCTCTGTCTCCTCACGCAATTGGTAACATTCAGGTCCCTCCTGGGCCACAGCAGCATCCAAAAACCCTAACTGCGACCCTTGCAGGTAGCAAGGCTTGTTTGCGGTCTTTCTGCACGAAAACACTTCTGAACGACTCTTCACGACGTGGGACATCTATCCTCCAAAGGGAAAGTTTCTAACCCTTGTCGTTCTTGCAGAATCCATAGCTTCTACCATCCGGTGGCAGCTTCTTTGCACCCACAGCTGGCATTTCCTGGGCATCTGCCCACTCCCGACTTGATCGTGACTTTTGGACTTGGTCCCCTTGTTTCACAGGTACTCTCGTCTGGAAATCCATCGTTGTTGCGTTGCTGGTGTTGGTCTTTCCTGCAGAATTCCCCTATCACGACTTCTGTGCTCTTTGGGGAACTTAGGTGCACTTTGCACCCACTTTTCAGGGTCTTGGGGTGGGCTATTTTTCTAACCCTCACTGTTTCCTTACAGTCCCAGCGACCCTCTACAAGGTCACATAGGTTTGGGGTCCATTCGTGGTTCGCATTCCACTTCTAGAGTATATGGTTTGTGTTGCCCCTATCCCTATGTGCCCCCATTGCATTCTATTGTGACTATACATTGTTTGCACTTTCTATTGCTATTACTGCATATTTTGGTATTGTGTACATATATCTTGTGTATATTTGCTATCCTCATACTGAGGGTACTCACTGAGATACTTTGGCATATTGTCATATAAATAAAGTACCTTTATTTTTAGTATATCTGTGTATTGTGTTTTCTTATGATATTGTGCAAGTGACACTAGTGGTACTGTAGGAGCTTCACTCGTCTCCTAGTTCAGCCTAAGCTGCTCTGCTAAGCTACCTTTTCTATCAGCCTAAGCTGCTAGACACCCCTCTACACTAATAAGGGATACCTGGGCCTGGTGCAAGGTGTAAGTACCCCTTGGTACTCACTACAAGCCAGTCCAGCCTCCTACACCATGGTGGAGCGTCAGACCATAATCACCTACAGACTCACATGTGCAACTATTCAGGACCTATGTGCATTACTGGATCCTGCACTGACTCCCGGAAATCGTAATCAGCATGCCATTCCAACTGAGGTGCAGGTGCTCTCCGCACTCCAGTTCCTGGCCACAGACTCTTTTCAAGTGACAGTGGGCATGGGTGCTGGTTTCTCACAGCCAATGTTCAGCCAGGTACTGACAAGATTTCTGAATGCATTTGTACAACATCTGCAATCCTATGTGCGATTCCCCCAAAGTGCTGACCTCCCTGCCATCAAGTCTGACTTCTATGCCTTTGCAAACATTCCCCATGTCATAGGTGCCATCGATGGCACCCACACAGCTATCATCCGCCCAAGAGTGAGTGAACAGGTGTACAGAAACAGGAAGAACTTTCAATCCATGAACATCCAATTGGTATGTACTGCAGACCAGTACATATCACATGTGAATGTCATGTTTCCGGGATCTGTCCATGATTCATTTGTTCTGAGGAACAGTAGTGTGCCACAGAAGGTGGAACAACTACAAGAGAACAGACAATGTGTCAGTTAGTGTCAGTTTGCCTGTCACTAACTAACACATTGCCGAGAACCAGCCTGTCTGACTAAGGGGCATAACAATGACGACTCTGTATTGCACCATTTCTCTAGGTGATTCTGGCTATCCATATTTGCGTTGGCTCCTGACACCAGTGAGGAATACCAGGACGGATGCAGAAAGGAAATACAATGAGGCCCATGGACGTACTAGGAGGGTGATAGAGTGTACTATAGGTCTCCTGAAGGCTAGGTTCCGGTGTCTACATATCTCTGTGGGTTCCCTGGCCTATGGGCCTGATAAGGTGTGTAGAATAGTGGTGGCTTGCTGCATGCTGCACAACGTGGCAGTTAGAAATTCAATCCCCCTTTTTGAGGTGGAGGGTGCTATAGGTCCTCATCAGTTACCTCGTAGAGGTGAGGAGAGTGATGGTGAGGATGATGAAAGGGAAGATGTCAATTCCAGGAACCAACTGATACAACTCTACTTCCAATAATGAGTGGGACTTAAGCCTGTAAATGTGGTTAGTGACTGATACTGTAAGTGTGCCATGTCACCTAGGGGGAATTGGTCATGATAGGCGAGACATGGACCTCTTCAGCATGGTACTGACAGACAATATATGCATTCCCTCCTTGCCTAATTTGAAACACACATTACCACCACCATGCACAAATTGACAATAAAGTTGTTCCCTGCCAGCTGCATCCATACTCCACTTTGTTAAACATTGAAGACAGGGGACAGTGTTACAGGTGAGATATGTGGTTTATTGGTGGAATACAGTGAAATGTGCTATGTACAGTGATGGAAGACGTAATGGTTAGGTGTCCTCAAAACCGACTTGGTGGCAGGCTTGTTTGATTTATTAGGTGGGCTCTATTTGTATTTTAGTACTTTATTTAGCCCTCGGCTAAGTGTAGTTGGTGAATGGGTGGGATGGTTGCTTGGCAGTAGTAGCAGTGTCAATTGTTGGAGTGGGGCTTGTTCGTAGCTGGGTTTCACGTGCCATATCTTGGCCTGAGACTATGTTTGGGCGCCTGCTGTGGAGCTTCTTGGGGTGGCATGGTTGGGCCTTGTGATTCCTGGAAGGGTATTTCCTGTTCTGTTTCAGCTGCTTGGGTCATTTGTTGCTGGTTGTCCAGGGCTGTTGTGGGGGCCTCTTGTCCGGTGTGGGTGTCTGATTGTTTGTTGACCAACTGCAGCAGTGCTCCAGCAATGGTGGCCATTGTGGCATTGTGTTCTTTCCACTGCTCCATGGCCTGTTGGTGTTGTTCCAGCTGCATCCTCTGACTTTGCTCCAGGGTGGATACAATCTGTGCCAACCTGTCTTGGGTATGTTGGTAGGCCCCCAATACCTCTGCAATGATGTCCTGGGCTGCTGCATCTATCCGGCGCCCTACCCCCTGACCCACTGGGGCACTTAACCTTGCCTCCTGTACCTGTGTCCCCTGCACAGGTCTTGACGTGCCACTTGTACTGGGACCCTCGTCTTCCTGCATGTTGGGGGTGGGAGACAGTGCCCTCTGTAGCTGTGTTCCACCTGTGGATGCCATGGCCCAGACCTTCCCCTGCAGCTCGTTCCATCTCTAGCGGATGTCATCCCTGGTGCGTGGATGGTGTCCCACTGCATTCACCCTGTTCACAATGGTCTGCCACAGCTCCATTTTCCGTGCGATGGGTGTGTGCTGCACCATGGACGCGAATATTTGTGGCTCCTCTTTTAGGATCTCGTCCACCATGGCCCTTAGATCCCTTTTGGTGAAGCGAGGATTTTTGGGGAGGACATAGTGAGGGTGGTGTCGGTACTGGGGACGGGGTTTGGGTGCTCCTATGTGGGTCGATATGCGTATCCTGTCTGCTGGCGTTCTCTGTCGGGCTCTGGTGCTCTCCGTTTTCTGGTCCTGGTTTCGTTGCAAGGGATTGTGGGGTGTGTCTGGGGGTGTTTTATGGTGTTCTGGATGTGTGTCAGGTGTGTGGGTGGTAGGCCTAGCCAATGTGTGCTGTGGTTGCTGTTGGGCCCACTTGCCGCCCGTGGTGGTCGCAGCTGCCAATGGTCGTCTGGCCTCCACTGTCCGCCGAGGTGATTTGTGCATCATTATTTGGAGGGCGGGATGTGGGTGTGCTTGGCGGTGGTGGGGTGGGGTGGGCCGGGATTCCCGTCGGCAGGGTCCTGGCGGGGAGTGGTGGTCTGGGAATTTTTGGCGGGGTTGGGCTTTTCGATCATTATATGGCGGGTTTCCATTTGCCGCCGCCGGCGGGATTCTGTTCACCGCCGCCACGGCGGTCGGCGGTCTTTCCCGCCATGTTCATAATCACCGCCTGAGTGAGAGAGTGCGATGGTCTGAAACACAAAGTGACTACATGAAGCTGAAGAAAGACTTACAACGTTTCCCATAAACTTACGGAAAAAAGGAGGACAAATTTCCTCAACAGAAACCCTAATTTAAAAATAAAAAAGGTGGCAGCAATCTCTGTCAAATATGCCAGCCACTCGGAGAACATTGCTGAAGGACAGGACGTGGGCGGCGACTCTGCTAGACAGCGCAGCAGAAGTCACGATTTGTTGGCAGAATCTTATAGATCATCTAGATGTGACAGCAACTAATGATGTTGTCATCAAGAGACAGCGGACAGACACATCTCCCCACCCGACAGGGTTAATGAATTAAATATCAAAATAGAGGGAGACACAGAGTGCACTATTGAAGGAATATTTAGGGAAAATGTAAATTTAAATAGCCCATTATTCCCTGTTGCCAAACCAGATCATTCATGTAGCATAGTCTTAGATTATAGACATTTAAACGGTCATACATGCACCTATGCAATACAAAGCGCACGTAGCACTAATTAACAACATTATGCGCAAAAAATACATAACAACCTTGGACATTTCCAATGAATTTTGCTGCCAACATCTAGCACCTGAAAGTCAGGACCTAAACGCTTTTAGCTCATTAGGCTCGCAGCATTGCTTTTCCCATTTATCTCAGGGAAATAAGAACAGCCCTGGGTTTTTTCAACCCGAGTAATATCAGTACTACATGAGATTGAGCCTAAGGCATTGTCTTATGTGGATGATATTTATTTCACAGATGACAACCTCAAAATGCATCTGGCCAGCGTGGATCAGATCATGTTAGGATTCGCTGCCAAGGGCTACAAATAAAATTTCAGGAAAGCTAAAATTGCTTTCTTGAGTGTCCTATTTCTGGGATGCGAACTATGAAGGCAAGAGCCTGGCCCCGCACTTTCTGGAAAAATGTGCTCAAGTTCAACCTCCAAATACCATTAAGAAACTGCAGTCGTTGCTGGGTTTCTTTAACCTTGGCAGAACGTACATACCTGATTATGTGCAACGCATAAAACCACTTTATGATTTGATTCTTCCAGATTTTTCAAGCAAACACTGGCCAACAGAACACACATGCATTTTCAGAGAACTTCAGCAAGACATGCTTGAAGCAAAGCATTTACACGCATGTGAAACAAAACCAACTTGGTCATCAGAATAATTGTTGGTGCCATCGGCTTTACCTACTTCTCATTCAATGAAGGTGGCACGGTACCCATAGCGTGCAAATCACATTTGTACTCATATGCAGAACATTCTTTTGCACCAACAGAAAAATACTGACTGCTGTTCAAATGGCTGTCATAAAAGAGAGGCCACTTGCCCAAGGGAAATGCATTATTGTTGTTATCCAGGTGCCATCCCTCAAAGCGGTCACCAAAGCCAGCGCTCCAAATGTAAAAGCATTATGTTCACGTTGGATTCAATGGGATACCTCCCTGACTGCCACTGATGTTGATTACATCTTTGACCCAAAACTTCAGACCCAGGAATTCCTGCAATATGAACAGGCGTACCCACACTTACTAATATATTACCATTAGACCAATACTGAACTGTCATTTTAACTGATGGTTCAGCACAACCAACTGTAGGTACTAAACATCAATACTCAGCCGCCTGCCCAGTCGTTAGCAGAGTGATGAGGAATGGTACATTCTACCCTCGGAATACCTACATGCAGATCCTAGGGGACTGCCCTGCATAGTTGGCAGAGCTTAAGGCTTTTGTCCTAGCACTGGAACATACGGATCCTGACCAACCAACACCGATTGTATGTGATTCGTATTATTATAATGACTACCCTAATCACTGGCACCTTAATGGCTTTAGAAATTCCAAAAGGAACACCATCAAGCACAGAAACCTTTTGGGGAAGGTAGCGGACCTACGTTGCAGGATATAAAAAGCTCATGTAGTGCATATATCGGGCCATCAACGTGTAGGAGTGCATGTTGTAGGAAAGACTTTGGCTGATGAAGCTGCCAAATCTGCAGTAGCTACGGCTTCTGTTGCTGCCATAATTCATTCTCCCACTATAGGGGATAATGAGACGTTGGCTGCTGTGAAAGCTTCAGCTGACAGCAAGCCTTTACCAAAAGCATTCCCTGTAAAATATTCCTACCCCCTCAGTCCCCAGAACATTGCATTTGCAACCATTCCAGAAGTGGGAGATTATGTGATCTCCAACCAAAACCAGAGGACAGATCTCATAAAAGCAGTGCATGACGGTGTTGCTTCTGCTCACTCAGGTGTGGTGGCTACAATATCACTCTAACAAAAATGCTTCTGGTGGCCAGGTCTTTACAAACAGACCAAGCAATGTGTCCTTTCCTGTAACATTTGCCAGCAAATTAAAGGGTCCACCATTAAACGCCCACCACAGACATCTCTCCTAATTTCAAACAAACCACTACAATGTCTGTACCTGAACCGCTGTGGTACTTACAACCTGATGGTGCATACAAATACATTTTAGTCACTGTTGATCCCTGTTCTAGATTCCTGTGGGTATGGCCACAATGGTCGGCTGACGTTCAGACTTTTATGAAAGACTTGCTGGTCTTTATCAATAGCTATGCGGTTGCAACATTCCACTCGGACCAGGGCCCTCACTTTGCCTCAAGGGCATTCAGAGACACCATGGGAACGATGGGCGATCAACTCCACTATTCCTCCCATTTTCATCCAGAGGGAAACAGCGTGGTGGAGAGGAACAATCGAGACCTAAAGCAGTCCTTAACAGCAACAGTTATAGGTCCAGGCCGTAGTTAAGAGCAGTAAATAATCTGCACAGAAAATCCTTGGGAGGTCGCACCCCATATGAGGTCCTTTTTGGGATACCTATGTGTGTCCCTGATCTTGATGGTACTGGTGTGGTGGCAGCAGACACACCATTTGACATAAATGAACGTGTCACTGTTTTACAGGAGCTACAGCAATTTCATGATGAGAATTGATCTGCCTCTGCCGCCACGGTGGGAATAAGAGATTTGCCAACAACATCTACAGGCTGGATTCCTAAAGTGTTGCTGTTTTACAGGAGCCACAGCAATTTCGTGATGAGAATTCATCCACCTCTGCCGCCACCGTAGGAAAAAGGCATTTGCCAACAACATTTACAGGCTGGATTCCTAAAGTAGGGGATCTATTTCGTGAAAAAAGGAATTTGGCCCATCCTACAGAGCACCGGTTCCAGTCCTGGGAATACACTGTACCAGAATTGTCATCATACCACTGCTGTCTGGGTCCAGGGAGAACAGATTTGTTTTAATTGACAACATCAAATTACACCATGTGGCCGATCCTGCACAGTAGACCTAGATGTCCTTCGGGTAGTACCCATTTCCCTCCCATGACCCAACAGGATATACCTCTACAAGCAATAAACAAAATTTCTGCCAGCACCAATGCTATAATTCGCTCAGTGCATGGGGAAGGCTGAGAATGAGCTTCTGCGGATTCCTGTCACCACTTCATTGGTGAACACTGTCCGAGATGTGGAACGTTATTATTTCAACTCGTCCCAGAGAGATGACATTGTCTACTATGAACCACCACAAATGGCTCCATCCACCAGCTCTGCACCGGCTCTTATGTTTGCACAGACTGCTTCTGGTTATTTCATTGACCTTGATGACTTTTCTTGTGACTCATCTGCTTCTGCAACTGAGACTGTATTAAAGACACGTAAGCTGTACATTTAGCTTAAGAACAATTGCTTAATTTATCCATGGTATTATCTGTGGATACTGTTGACATTGCTTGCTTTCTGCTTTGGATTGGTTTCGTTATTGCCTTTTTCCTTCTGATAAATGGTCATTTTCTTCCTGAACGCTCTGCTGTTGAGCAGGTGGATGACACCTTACCTATCTTCCCATGAGGTCTAAAGAGACTTGTCCCTTGTGAACATTTCAGCAGTTCCGATTTCAGATGGGATTGTGTGGGATAAAGTTCCATTTGATACTACTGTATCCCACACGGTTCTACTGAGGTAATTCAAATTTCATATGTATTTAAAGTTTCAATGAGTGATGTTATTACACCTGGTATTGTTTCCAATGACTGAGATGTTAAAACAGTTGCTTCTATGCTTTCTGAGCTTGATTATTACACTGTGATTGAAAGTGAAGATGTGTATTTGAACACAGCGAATTATGGGAAAATGTTTTGTTATCACCGTTACGGACATTTCTTTCAGCACTGAACTAGAGCGCCAAGATTAGTTAACAATTATTGACAGTGGGAACATTGTTCAACACCACCTGTGGGAAGTTCCAAAACATATGTAGATACATTTGCGGATTTTACTGGGCATGACACCAGCAATGTTGTGTCATATTATTTCAAATTGACGCCTTCCAAAATGAGGAAATTATTGCTAACCGACACAAAATTAATCTAATCAGGTTACTATGTTTTCCGTCTTGCTGTGCAAGACTATGAATATTGGAAAAACATTATTGAAATAAAAAGTGGATGGGGAACAAAAGATATTGGCAAAAAGGGAAGCTTTGTTTAGAGCATGCCTTATTCCTTTACAAATGATATTTTTAAATGATACCGTGAAGCAAACATCCTGCTTGGGGTTAGCAAAAATAAAAGAGTTCAAGGTATCCAGTATCCCCTCACCTTCTAAATTCCACAATGGGCAAACATTTTCAAATTTCACTAAATAACAATTAACTAGTTTGGTGCAGAATGGTACCTTTAATTCCTCCCTTCCCAGTCCTGGTGGGTGGTTATTGTGGCCAGTGGACACAAATGAGTGGCAGGCATGTCTTGTTAATTCCCCCGGGGGTTTCAGAGCAAGCTAGCCAGATCCTCGCTTTGTCTCAGCTCAACACTCAGGTACCATTACTACATACAGCATCGGTAAACTTTGCCAACAATAGCTGCGTTCCTCTACTTTAAAATCTGTAAAAGAACACCTAAGTCTCCTGTTTGAGGAAGTCAATTTACAAGATTTCCTATTAGGACCCAGGAAGCGACAGTCAAAGTGTTTCCTACATGCCATAGATAACGAGAACTGGAAACTTTTCCAGATAGAAGCTGCTGCATGTATAAGGCAGATTGATAAAGAAAACATGGAAAAGGCTTTATCTGTTGTTGAAAATGGAATGAACATTCTGTCCAACAGAATTTACACCTTAAATAATATTGTGTTGTCTGCAATTCATATCATTCAGAATGATGTGGCCTTTTTACAATATGGACAATGCCAGCTGCGTTCTATCATGCAGTTAAGTTGGACACTGCAGAATCTCAAAAGTGGCCACGTGCCCTGGAAGCACGTTAACATTACCCATTTTTTGTCCAGATAACAACGGATAATGGCTAAAAAAGAAGCAAGTTGCATCATGCTTAAGATTGAGAAATTGGAAAAGTTGTCTTTCACCGTAGCGGAAATCCCTTCACCAGTATGGATAATACGTGTAGTAATAAATCTGCCCATTTGCACCTTTGCAGTAGAGAGGTTTGAGCAGCTAGGAGACAGTCATATACACGAGGTGTGGGAGTTGCCTTTTGATTACAAATGTATGAACAGCGAAACTGAGGTCTTTCTTAGCGGAAGCGAAAGTGAGAATACTGTTAGTCATTCTATGATTTGTAAACAGGTGTCATTGCACGGCCTGTACAATACAAAGGTCATGAATTTGGCATGCTATCTAAAGGGTACCCCCATCTCTTTGATTTGTCCAGTATTTCAGATACTTTCTAAGTTACGTGGTTCTGAACGATTGAAGCTGCTACGGAATGAAGTTGGGAATGGCTTACATGATTTCAGCTACTCAAATGGTAACTTGTTGCAGACATGCTTAATTCCCTCCCCCCACACAACAATTAAAAATGTCAGACTTGTGGCCCCACATTGCTACTTCTAATGTAATCTTTGACAGGCTGAGCAGACTAAAGGTGCTATTGTTCCAGAAACATGTGGCCCTGTCATGAGGCAGAGAGATGTACGATCTCCAGATAGCAAGGTCATCAGCCAAGATACAATGCCTATTAAATACCAACTTCCCAAAGCATTTTGGCGAATTGGTCAGCAGAATATTCAATGCACTGAATACTGCGGGGACTGTGCACTTTTTTAACACGGTCTGTACTGGATTTGTTAGCACCTTCCAGACCGTGTTTGGAGTGATACATGCTGCCATACGCTCACTATTTTTTAGTGTCTTTGGCGGGTTCACTATAGCTTTGGCATTACTTGCGGAATTCTGCTACTGCTATTTTTTATACACAGTGGATGTTCTCTCTCAGCAAAGCAGAGTGATGGAGATACCACCAGCCCAACTGTGTCGTGAACACATGATGCAGTATTTCAGAGCTTCCTTGCTTGAGAAGCAAGAGCTAGATTATTCTTTGACATTCAGACCAGTCGTGATGTGTGTCCAGCCAGGCTTCCATTGCACCTGGTGCATCTTCGAATGTGCACCAATAATGTGTCTTGACGTGCAGCCTGCTCCTCCTGTGGACACGGATCTCTTAATGTTCTCAATGAGGGTTCCTTCACGGACATGCCCCTTGAGACTGGTTGATTCCTGAGGCATCCTATGACCCACTGCTTGTGGATTTTCTGGCTCTAACGGCCTCTGGCATACAGAACAGTGCTACTTACACAGTTCATTCTGCGCCGGAGGCTTCTGCACACTTCTGCTCCGTGGATGCATCTGCCAACACTTTGATCAACTTGTCACCTGCCTAAGTGGAATCCTCGTTGGTCTCAGTCTCCCTTGATGACATCGTAGGTTTCTTGCAAGAACATGATTATTGTTAAAATTCAACCATTTGCTTTTTTAAAAGGAAAGTGTGACACCAAATTGCCTTTTAATTTGGCCTGTCTGTTGGCCTGCTTGGTTTGTTAATTTAGACATATGTCTCTTATGTATATTTTTAGCTATGCTTTCAAATTTCTTACTCTTTTATTTGAGCATTTATAACATTAGGGCTTGGACTTCGCGCCCTTATTCTGGCAATAGGGGAGGATCTTGTGGGTCCATTTTAGTTAGTCACTTGGGCACAGTGATAGCGCAGCCTAGGCTTGCAGGCTGTGCCCTTTTACCCAGTTGTTTTTATTCATTTTATTTTCTTAAAACTTTAAGTGGTATTGTTTTAATTCCAATATCAGCTGCTATTCTGCCAAAGTGTCATTATCAGTGCTATGGATTACATACTTTGTATCATGTTCCTTTCCTCACAAGAACGGAATGCAATGCACACACAATAATATTTTTTATTCGCAGCCCCAAGCCTGTGTAAACAGTCCAGCGCTTAGGTACATACCCACATCAGGCTTCTGTGCAAGGAAGTAAACATGTCCTTTATAAAAAAAGATCTTGTAGGACAAAGAGCATTAGAGGGGGTCCCATCCAGAATTTCCATCTACGCTGCATACCGGTTTTCAGCCAGCCTCAGACTTTGTGTCTTCACGGATCTGGAGACTGGCAGCCTGACCTTGTACCACGGTAACGGGTGAGATGTGCTTCTTATGGATACTGTACAGACAGATTTGGCTTACATCGTCATGCTCTCACGTAGGGGCAGGAGATTAGGCTTTTAGGTAGGAATTGTATATTCATGTCATGACAATATGTTGGGGTTGTTAATATTCACATCTCAAATTTTTACAATCCTGATTCTGTTATTTCTTATTATCCTAATCATAGAAGCTCATGTGTTTTATCGTGGATGCAGTCTTTTAAAAAAATGTATTGAACACTGTCCTGCATCTTTTTTCTTGCGTATGTGTGTAAGAGACTTGTATGCGGAGAGAAGAGGGTAAGGCTTGTTTCCATCACATTTTCCCTGAGGGATTTTCAGAGTCCATGCAAGGCTGCCACAAATCACCTTTACTGGTCAAGTTTTGGTGAGGTGCTGCTAGTGAGCCGGGTGGGGGGGTTGGGCCGACAGCTGACAATTAGTGTGGGAGTGACTTTGTCGCCTACAACACAGAGGTGCTGCTGCCCCAAATCAAGCAGTCTTGTTGCTATGCAAGAGTCCTTATAACAAACATCAAAGGTCGGCAAAGCATTAGAAGGCCTTGTGGGGTAGGGGGAAAACATAAACAAGCATTGGCAAAGCCAAGAGGTATCAGCACTGCAAGAGATATTGGCTTTGCAAATGTCTTTCAGTCATGTTGGGTAGCAGCATGGCTGTTTTTCAACTTGGCTGAAAGCCAGGGAAAAAAGCACTACAACGCTGCTATACAACATGGCTAAAAAACATTGACCAGGCCAATAGCTCTCATATTGCTGAGACCTATGGGCTTTGCACTTAGTAAAAGGGGGACAACACAGTGTATGGATAGGCACAGTGTGAGCAATGGGACCCATGTCTGATCATTCATGTCGCCTGGTAGCATGCAAAGTAGGTTGTGGGTTTGTGTGCTATGTCTCATGCACTGTGTCCCCCTTGAGCTTAGGCACTGTTACACTTATGTAGAATGATGGAGTGGGTAGCAGCAGTTCACCCCAAGCTCTATTGTACACTCCGCTGCTAGACACAGCGGTTGAGTGGGATGGAGTTTTATTAGTGCTAGCTGTGGAGAGGAAAGCTCAGACCGTGAGCCAGGGCAGATGGAGTTAGCTCTAGTGTGTGAGGACGTCTCTTCCTACACTAAGAGATGTGATAAGGGTACTTGGATTGCTAGGGTGTATGATAGACAGCTTCACAGACCATTAGCTCCAGTACATGAGGAAGGATGTTTGCTTGGTGCCTATTTACTTTTGAATAAAATATACAGCAATTGACTGCACATTGGGTGGGGTTGGGTGACTAGTTTCTGTCCTTAGTCACCCCTGTGCTGCCTGGTTGAGGTGAAAGTAGGAACTCGTAGGGGTGCTGCTATGGCTAATATGCCGATGTGGTGCAGCTGCAATGTGCCATCTGTACACCTTGGGTAACTCTTGATGCCCAGTGTGCCATGTTTGAACGGATTGCCTCCTTAACACCTTGCTGGACTGTAATCGATTGCACATTGGGTGGGGTTGGGTGACTAGTTTCTGTCCTTAGTCACCCCTGTGCTGCATGACTGGGGTGAAAGTAGGACCTCGTAGGGATGCTGATATGGCGAATATGCCGACGTGGAGCAGCTGCAATGCGCCATCTGTACACCTTAGGTAATTATTGATGCTTCGTATGCATGTTTGAAGGGATTGCCTCCTTGACACCTTACTAGACAGTCTCTCTATATTGGCAACCAGAAGCATGGTTCTACAAAAACTAATGAAGTCTGCAGTGTACTCATGTACTGTATCTGTGCTTAAAAGACGCCTTGCATTTTCTCATTGAGAGGTTTCAGCCACCTGCTCAATAGATACGTTTCGCTGAAAGTAAACATTTTCAGTCACATGTTTGCGCTTCACAGACTTGTACAGGGAGAAATGTAAATATTTTGCATGCATTATAAGCTCTAAATGGCCATTTTGGATTAGAGTTCTGGTCGGTAGAAATGACAATTTTCTCTTGATTATTTGCTGTGCTACGTACTTGTTACTTTTGCATTAAATGCATCTTGGATTTTTTGACTTCCTGACGTTAGTTTAATAATTTCTGTGAGTAGAACACTTTGCATATTAATGCAAACAAAGGTAATGTAAACAGAAGTAGACTGATATATGGGAAAGTGGGAAGATATTTTGATACAGTGTTTCATCTGTAACAGCCAACTGGGCAGGAACAGTCACTTGACTATGACTTGATTTGAGAATAGTAAATCTATACCTCGGTTTAATATGTAGTGGTAGGCGATGTAGAGGATACAATATTTTGGTCGGCTGATATTGTTCACCTCAGATTAGTGATGTACAACCTTATAAAGATACCGACCTGACTGGAAATGTCATTATAGATCTCTACCTCTGTAAATGGATCAGGCGCATTATCATTCTCTAAAAACCCACCCACCTGATTAGAACAGCCATTACAGGAAACTAATGGATACATTTTTATCTGTTACATAAATTCCACACACTGTCTTACATTTGCAGGTTGGTGTTAAAGACCATTCCCCATTTTTATCACATCTTGATCTCCGTGGTCCATCAAGTGTATATGGAGGGTTGCAGCCATACTGAACAGTTTCCAAGTAGTCGTACTCTCTTTCAGTGGCAAAAGTCATGAACCCATTCTCAATGTCTGTAGGGCGAGCACATTTCACATCTGTTAGGGAAAGAAAGATCATTATTGAGTCAATCATTCACAGGAGCAGGCAGTTCTAGAAGGTATTTATAATAAACTAGAGGCAAATTTAATTCTTATGTGTCTATAACTTGCTCAAGAAGGTTATATTTTTATTTTCTTATCTGTGTTGTTTCCTCATCTCCTAATGATCTGTGCTATGCTTTTCTCGTTTTATACAAAAGTAATGCTGCTCTACACGGCCAAAAATGCCATACAAATGAAAAGACAGTAGCCATAGTTACTAATCCAGAGTAACTTTGAATGGTACTGAACATGGCCACATTACTTACCTGGGACATTTATTGCTTGTAATTTACATCTTCACATCACCACCCACACTGTGGAGAAAGACAACTTTGTATCCTAAACAAAACCAAGTTCCTCTTTTATTATCTTGAAAACTGTAGTTTATTTTTCTTTTTTTTTCACATGTCTTTGCCTCCTTTGAATACAAAAGGAATCCAGTTTTCCTGGCATGCCCTATTAAAGAGGCATGCAGGTATTCATGATTTGTAAAACCAAAACTTTTGACAAACTTACTTTGGGATGGAGCAGATGTGTTAGGAAGTCCTTGAATTGCAGTCACGTTACTTCATTGGATCATGTGAACCATGTTTCTGTTGTAGATTTGAAGACTATGATAGAAGCAACAACATCATTGCCAGAACTGGGAATGAAAACCAGCAGAGGCGGTGACTTGACTGTATAGCCTCACTTCCAAAGAGAGAAACAATTCTTTGGTCCATGTGATTGGTGTGTGGTGAGGAGTCTTCTCTAACTCTGCCCAGCATGCATCTGCATTCCAATGGCCGCAGCAGTTTGAAATGTTCTTAGATTCCCTGTTCCCCTTTCCAGGTTGAGAAGTCAGCTGGCAAAATGCAGAAGGTTGGAGGGAAATAAGGATGTCAGCCACAAGGTTTTAAGCCTGCCGTTTCTGCAAAACACCGTTCTCCTGAGAAGGCTTGGGCAGCCTTAAAGTGACTCCTGTCCAAAATGGTCACCTTTCCAGTGTTTGCTTTCAGAGTTAACCAGTTGAAGATTGTGCCAACCTTTTTCCTGTGATGTTGTTTTGTCCCTACACCGTGCATAAGGAGGCAGTGAGCAGAGAAGAATGTGACACCACTCTTTTTGGTCTGCATTTAGTGTTATGCTCATCATCCACTTAGATGCCTCCTGTTTCTGATTTTTGCTTTTTTGTCCTTGTAAGGAAATGCCTCCTTGGCATGGTTGCCCCCTGACTTTTTGCCTTTGCTGATGCTATGTTTACAATTGAAAGTGTGCTGAGGCCTGCTAACCAGGCCCCAGCACCAGTGTTCTTTCCCTAACCTGTACTTTTGTATCCACAATTGGCAGACCCTGGCATCCAGATAAGTCCCTTGTAACTGGTACCTCTAGTACCAAGGGCCCTGATGCCAAGGAAGGTCTCTAAGGGCTGCAGCATGTCTTATGCCACCCTGGAGACCTCTCACTCAGCACAGACACACTGCTTACCAGCTTGTGTGTGCTAGTGAGGACAAAACGAGTAAGTCGACATGGCACTCCCCTCAGGGTGCCATGCCAGCCTCTCACTGCCTATGCAGTATAGGTAAGACACCCCTCTAGCAGGCCTTACAGCCCTAAGGCAGGGTGCACTATACCATAGGTGAGGGTACCAGTGCATGAGCATGGTACCCCTACAGTGTCTAAACAAAACCTTAGACATTGTAAGTGCAGGGTAGCCATAAGAGTATATGGTCTGGGAGTCTGTCAAACACGAACTCCACAGCACCATAATGGCTACACTGAAAACTGGGAAGTTTGGTATCAAACTTCTCAGCACAATAAATGCACACTGATGCCAGTGTACATTTTATTGTAAAATACACCACAGAGGGCACCTTAGAGGTGCCCCCTGAAACTTAACCGACTATCTGTGTAGGCTGACTAGTTCTAGCAGCCTGCCACAAACCGAGACATGTTGCTGGCCCCATGGGGAGAGTGCCTTTGTCACTCTGAGGCCAGTAACAAAGCCTGCACTGGGTGGAGATGCTAACACCTCTCCCAGGCAGGAATTGTCACACCTGGCGGTGAGCCTCAAAGGCTCACCTCCTTTGTGCCAACCCAGCAGGACACTCCAGCTAGTGGAGTTGCCCGCCCCCTCCGGCCAGGCCCCACTTTTGGCGGCAAGGCCGGAGAAAATAATGAGAATAACAAGGAGGAGTCACTGGCCAGTCAGGACAGCCCCTAAGGTGTCCTGAGCTGAAGTGACTCTAACTTTTAGAAATCCTCCATCTTGCAGATGGAGGATTCCCCCAATAGGGTTAGGATTGTGACCCCCTCCCCTTGGGAGGAGGCACAAAGAGGGTGTACCCACCCTCAGGGCTAGTAGCCATTGGCTACTAACCCCCCAGACCTAAACACGCCCTTAAATTTAGTATTTAAGGGCTACCCTGAACCCTAGAAAATTAGATTCCTGCAACTACAAGAAGAAGGACTGCCTAGCTGAAAACCCCTGCAGAGGAAGACCAGAAGACGACAACTGCCTTGGCTCCAGAAACTCACCGGCCTGTCTCCTGCCTTCCAAAGATCCTGCTCCAGCGACGCCTTCCGAAGGGACCAGCGACCTCGACATCCTCTGAGGACTGCCCCGGCTTCGAAAAGACAAGAAACTCCCGAGGACAGCGGACCTGCTCCAAGAAAAGCTGCAACTTTGTTTCCAGCAGCTTTAAAGAACCCTGCAAGCTCCCCGCAAGAAGCGTGAGACTTGCAACACTGCACCCGGCGACCCCGACCCGGCTGGTGGAGATCCGACGCCTCAGGAGGGACCCCAGGACTACTCTGATACTGTGAGTACCAAAACCTGTCCCCCCTGAGCCCCCACAGCGCCACCTGCAGAGGGAATCCCGAGGCTTCCCCTGACCGCGACTCCTTGAATCCAAAGTCCCGACACCTGGGAGAGACCCTGCACCCGCAGCCCCCAGGACCTGAAGGACCGGACTTCCACTGGAGGAGTGACCCCCAGGAGTCCCTCTCCCTTGACCAAGTGGAGGTTTCCCCGAGGAACCCCCCCCTTGCCTGCCTGCAGCGCTGAAGAGATCCCTAGATCTCCCATTGACTTCCATTACAAACCCGACGCTTGTTTCTACACTGCACCCGGCCGCCCCCGCGCTGCTGAGGGTGAAATTTCTGTGTGGGCTTGTGTCCCCCCCGGTGCCCTACAAAACCCCCCTGGTCTGCCCTCCGAAGACGCGGGTACTTACCTGCAAGCAGACCGGAACCGGGGCACCCCCTTCTCTCCATTCTAGCCTATGTGTTTTGGGCACCACTTTGAACTCTGCACCTGACCGGCCCTGAGCTGCTGGTGTGGTGACTTTGGGGTTGCTCTGAACCCCCAACGGTGGGCTACCTTGGACCAAGAACTGAACCCTGTAAGTGTCTTACTTACCTGGTAAAACTAATCAAAACTTACCTCCCCTAGGAACTGTGAAAATTGCACTGTGTCCACTTTTAAAACAGCTATTTGTCAATAACTTGAAAAGTATACATGCAATTTTGATGATTTGAAGTTCCTAAAGTACTTACCTGCAATACCTTTCAAATGAGCTATTACATGTAGAATTTGAACCTGTGGTTCTTAAAATAAACTAAGAAAAGATATTTTTCTATATAAAAACCTATTGGCTGGATTTGTCTCTGAGTGTGTGTACCTCATTTATTGTCTATGTGTAGGTACAACAAATGCTTAACACTACTCCTTGGATAAGCCTACTGCTCGACCACACTACCACAAAATAGAGCATTAGTATTATCTATTTTTACCACTATTTTACCTCTAAGGGGAACCCTTGGACTCTGTGCATGCTATTCCTTACTTTGAAATAGCACATACAGAGCCAACTTCCTACATTGGTGGATCAGCGGTGGGGTACAAGACTTTGCATTTGCTGGACTACTCAGCCAATACCTGATCACACGACAAATTCCAAAATTGTCATTAGAAATTGATTTTTGCAATTTGAAAAGTTTTCTAAATTCTTAAAAGACCTGCTAGGGCCTTGTGTTAGATCCTGTTTAGCATTTCTTTTAGAGTTTAAAAGTTTGTAAAAGTTTGAATTAGATTCTAGAACCAGTTTTAGTTTCTTAAAAAGTATTCCAACTTTTAGAAGCATAATGTCTAGCACAGATGTGAATGTGGTGGAACTCGACACCACACCTTACCTCCATCTACAGATGAGAGAGCTAAGGTCACTCTGTAAACTAAAGAAAATAGCAATGGGCCCCAAACCTACCAAAGTACAGCTCCAGGAGCTTTTGGCAGAGTTTGAAAAGGCCAACCCCTCTGAGGATGGCAACTCAGAGGATGAAGATAGTGACTTGGAGGGAAATTCCCCCCCTCCAGTCCTACTTAGGGAGAGCAGGGCTTCTCAAGCCCTGACTCCACAAAGAATAGTCAGAGATGCTGGTTCCCTCACAGGAGGGACCAACAACTCTGAAATCACTGAGGATAACTCCAGTGAAGAGGACATCCAGTTAGCCAGGATGGCCAAAAGATTGGCTTTGGAAAGACAGATCCTAGCCATAGAGAGGGAAAGACAAGAGATGGGCCTAGGACCCATCAATGGTGGCAGCAACATAAATAGGGTCAGAGATTCTCCTGACATGTTGAAAATCCCCAAAGGGATTGTAACTAAATATGAAGATGGTGATGACATCACCAAATGGTTCACAGCTTTTGAGAGGGCTTGTGTAACCAGAAAAGTGAACAGATCTCACTGGGGTGCTCTCCTTTGGGAAATGTTCACAGGAAAGTGTAGGGATAGACTCCTCACACTCTCTGGACAAGATGCAGAATCTTATGACCTCATGAAGGGTACCCTGATTGAGGGCTTTGGATTCTCCACTGAGGAGTACAGGATTAGGTTCAGGGGGGCTCAAAAATCCTCGAGCCAGACCTGGGTTGACTTTGTTGACTACTCAGTGAAAACACTAGATGGTTGGATTCAAGGCAGTGGTGTAAGTAATTATGATGGGCTGTACAATTTATTTGTGAAAGAACACCTGTTAAGTAATTGTTTCAATGATAAACTGCATCAGCATCTGGTAGACCTAGGACCAATTTCTCCCCAAGAATTGGGAAAGAAGGCGGACCATTGGGTCAAGACAAGGGTGTCCAAGACTTCAACAGGGGGTGACCAAAAGAAAGGGGTCACAAAGACTCCCCAGCAGAAGGGTGATGAGACAACCAAAACTAAAAATAGTAAAGAGTCTTCTACAGGCCCCCAAAAACCTACACAGGAGGGTGGGCCCAGAGCCTCTTCACAAAACAATGGGTACAAGGGTAAAAACTTTGATCCCAAAAAGGCCTGGTGTCATAGCTGTAAACAGCATGGACACCAAACTGGAGACAAGGCCTGTCCCAAGAAAGGTTCCACTCCAAACTCCCATCCAGGTAACACTGGTATGGCTAGTCTCCAAGTGGGATCAACAGTGTGCCCAGAGCAAATCAGGGTCCACACTGAAGCTACTCTAGTTTCTGAGGGTGGGGTGGATTTAGCCACACTAGCTGTCTGGCCGCCTAACATGCAAAAATACAGACAGCAACTCTTAATTAATGGGACTAGAATAGAGGGCCTGAGGGATACAGGTGCCAGTGTCACCATGGTGACAGAGAAACTGGTTTCCCCTGGCCAATACCTGACTGGAAAAACTTACACAGTCACCAACGCTGACAATCAGAGAAAAGTACATCCCATGGCAATGGTTACTTTAGAATGGGGAGGGGTCAATGGCCTGAAACAGGTGGTGGTCTCCTCAAATATCCCAGTGGACTGTCTGCTTGGAAATGACCTGGAGTCCTCAGCATGGGCTGAGGTAGAACTAAAAACCCATGCAGCAATGCTGGGTATCCCTGAACTGGTGTGTGTGAAAACCAGAGCACAGTGCAAGGCACAGGGTGAACAAGTAGAGCTGGAGTCTGGAAGAATGGCCCAGCCTACCAAGAGAAAAGGAAAGTCAGTTGGGAAACCAACTGCAACACAGCAAAAGAAAGGGAACCTCTCTTCTCAGGAAGAAGTTCTGCCCTCTGAGGGAACTGAGCCTTTGGAGCTTGAACCTTATCAGGTTGAGCTCTTAGGCCCAGGGGGACCCTCAAGGGAAGAGCTGTGTAAGGGACAAGAAACCTGTCCCTCTCTTGAAGGCCTTAGGCAGCAAGCTGCTGAAGAGTCCAAAGGCAAGAAAAATGGAACACATAGGGTCTATTGGGAAGATGGGCTCCTGTACACTGAGGCCAGAGACCCCAAACCTGGTGCCACTAGGAGAGTGGTAGTGCCTCAGCTGTTCAGAGAGTTCATCCTAACGTTGGCCCATGACATTCCCCTTGCTGGACATTTGGGACAAACCAAGACGTGGGAGAGGTTAGTCAACCACTTCTACTGGCCCAATATGTCCAACATGGTTAAGGAGTTTTGCCTCTCCTGCCCCACCTGTCAAGCCAGTGGTAAGACAGGTGGACATCCAAAGGCCCCCCTCATTCCACTTCCTGTGGTGGGGGTGCCCTTTGAAAGAGTGGGTGTGGACATAGTTGGTCCACTAGAACCTCCCACAGCCTCAGGAAATATGTATATCCTGGTAGTAGTGGATCATGCTACCAGGTATCCTGAAGCTATTCCCCTTAGGTCGACTACTGCCCCTGCAGTAGCCAAGGCCCTCATTGGTATCTTTACCAGAGTGGGTTTCCCTAAGGAGGTGGTGTCTGACAGAGGTACCAACTTCATGTCAGCATACCTAAAGCACATGTGGAATGAGTGTGGAGTGACTTATAAATTCACTACACCATACCATCCACAAACTAATGGCTTGGTTGAGAGATTCAACAAGACATTAAAAGGCATGATCATGGGGCTCCCAGAAAAACTCAAAAGGAGATGGGATGTCCTCCTGCCATGTCTGCTTTTCGCTTACAGGGAGGTACCACAGAAGGGAGTAGGATTCTCACCCTTTGAACTTCTGTTTGGTCATCCTGTAAGGGGACCACTTGCCCTTGTTAAAGAAGGCTGGGAGAGACCTCTCCATGAGCCTAAACAGGACATAGTGGACTATGTACTTGGCCTTCGCTCTAGAATGGCAGAGTACATGGAAAAGGCAACCAAAAACCTTGAGGCCAGCCAACAACTCCAGAAGTTTTGGTATGACCAAAAGGCTGCACTGGTTGAGTTCCAACCAGGGCAGAAAGTCTGGGTTCTGGAGCCTGTGGCTCCCAGGGCACTCCAGGACAAATGGAGTGGCCCTTACCCAGTGCTAGAGAGGAAGAGTCAGGTCACCTACCTGGTGGACCTGGGCACAAGCAGGAGCCCCAAGAGGGTGATCCATGTGAACCGCCTTAAGCTCTTCCATGATAGGGCTGATGTGAATCTGTTAATGGTAACAGATGAGGATCAGGAGGCAGAGAGTGAACCTCTCCCTGATCTTCTGTCATCAGACCCAAAAGATGGCACAGTAGATGGAGTGATCTACTCAGACACCCTCTCTGGCCAACAGCAGGCTGATTGTAGGAGAGTCCTACAACAGTTTCCTGAGCTTTTCTCCCTAACCCCTGGTCAGACACACCTGTGTACCCATGATGTGGACACAGGAGACAGCATGCCTGTCAAGAACAAAATCTTCAGACAGTCTGACCATGTTAAGGAAAGCATCAAGGTGGAAGTCCACAAGATGCTGGAATTGGGAGTAATTGAGCGCTCTGACAGCCCCTGGGCTAGCCCAGTGGTCTTAGTCCCCAAACCTCACACCACAGATGGAAAGAAAGAGATGAGGTTTTGTGTGGACTACAGAGGGCTCAATTCTGTCACCAAGACAGATGCTCATCCAATTCCAAGAGCTGATGAGCTCATTGATAAATTAGGTGCTGCCAAATTTCTAAGTACCTTTGACTTGACAGCAGGGTACTGGCAAATAAAAATGGCACCTGGAGCAAAAGAAAAGACAGCATTCTCCACACCTGATGGGCATTATCAGTTTACTGTTATGCCCTTTGGTTTAAAGAATGCCCCTGCCACCTTCCAAAGGTTGGTGAATCAAGTCCTTGCTGGCTTGGAGTCCTTTAGCACAGCTTATCTTGATGATATTGCTGTCTTTAGCTCCACCTGGCAGGATCACCTGGTCCACCTGAGGAAGGTTTTGAAGGCTCTGCAATCTGCAGGCCTCTCTATCAAGGCATCCAAATGCCAGATAGGGCAGGGAACTGTGGTTTACTTGGGACACCTTGTAGGTGGAGGCCAAGTTCAGCCACTCCAACCCAAGATCCAGACTATTCTGGACTGGGTAGCTCCAAAAACCCAGACTCAAGTCAGGGCATTCCTTGGCTTGACTGGGTACTACAGGAGGTTTGTGAAGGGATATGGATCCATTGTGACAGCCCTCACTGAACTCACCTCCAAGAAAATGCCCAAGAAAGTAAACTGGACTGTGGACTGCCAACAGGCCTTTGACACCCTGAAACAGGCAATGTGCTCAGCACCAGTTCTAAAAGCTCCAGATTATTCTAAGCAGTTCATTGTGCAGACAGATGCCTCTGAACATGGGATAGGGGCAGTTTTGTCCCAAACAAATGATGATGGCCTTGACCAGCCTGTTGCTTTCATTAGCAGGAGGTTACTCCCCAGGGAGCAGCGTTGGAGTGCCATTGAGAGGGAGGCCTTTGCTGTGGTCTGGTCCCTGAAGAAGCTGAGACCATACCTCTTTGGGACTCACTTCCTAGTTCAAACTGACCACAGACCTCTCAAATGGCTGATGCAAATGAAAGGTGAAAATCCTAAACTGTTGAGGTGGTCCATCTCCCTACAGGGAATGGACTTTATAGTGGAACACAGACCTGGGACTGCCCATGCCAATGCAGATGGCCTTTCCAGGTTCTTCCACTTAGAAAATGAAGACTCTCTTGGGAAAGGTTAGTCTCATCCTCTTTCGTTTGGGGGGGGGTTGTGTAAGGAAATGCCTCCTTGGCATGGTTGCCCCCTGACTTTTTGCCTTTGCTGATGCTATGTTTACAATTGAAAGTGTGCTGAGGCCTGCTAACCAGGCCCCAGCACCAGTGTTCTTTCCCTAACCTGTACTTTTGTATCCACAATTGGCAGACCCTGGCATCCAGATAAGTCCCTTGTAACTGGTACCTCTAGTACCAAGGGCCCTGATGCCAAGGAAGGTCTCTAAGGGCTGCAGCATGTCTTATGCCACCCTGGAGACCTCTCACTCAGCACAGACACACTGCTTACCAGCTTGTGTGTGCTAGTGAGGACAAAACGAGTAAGTCGACATGGCACTCCCCTCAGGGTGCCATGCCAGCCTCTCACTGCCTATGCAGTATAGGTAAGACACCCCTCTAGCAGGCCTTACAGCCCTAAGGCAGGGTGCACTATACCATAGGTGAGGGTACCAGTGCATGAGCATGGTACCCCTACAGTGTCTAAACAAAACCTTAGACATTGTAAGTGCAGGGTAGCCATAAGAGTATATGGTCTGGGAGTCTGTCAAACACGAACTCCACAGCACCATAATGGCTACACTGAAAACTGGGAAGTTTGGTATCAAACTTCTCAGCACAATAAATGCACACTGATGCCAGTGTACATTTTATTGTAAAATACACCACAGAGGGCACCTTAGAGGTGCCCCCTGAAACTTAACCGACTATATGTGTAGGCTGACTAGTTCTAGCAGCCTGCCACAAACCGAGACATGTTGCTGGCCCCATGGGGAGAGTGCCTTTGTCACTCTGAGGCCAGTAACAAAGCCTGCACTGGGTGGAGATGCTAACACCTCTCCCAGGCAGGAATTGTCACACCTGGCGGTGAGCCTCAAAGGCTCACCTCCTTTGTGCCAACCCAGCAGGACACTCCAGCTAGTGGAGTTGCCCGCCCCCTCCGGCCAGGCCCCACTTTTGGCGGCAAGGCCGGAGAAAATAATGAGAATAACAAGGAGGAGTCACTGGCCAGTCAGGACAGCCCCTAAGGTGTCCTGAGCTGAAGTGACTCTAACTTTTAGAAATCCTCCATCTTGCAGATGGAGGATTCCCCCAATAGGGTTAGGATTGTGACCCCCTCCCCTTGGGAGGAGGCACAAAGAGGGTGTACCCACCCTCAGGGCTAGTAGCCATTGGCTACTAACCCCCCAGACCTAAACACGCCCTTAAATTTAGTATTTAAGGGCTACCCTGAACCCTAGAAAATTAGATTCCTGCAACTACAAGAAGAAGGACTGCCTAGCTGAAAACCCCTGCAGAGGAAGACCAGAAGACGACAACTGCCTTGGCTCCAGAAACTCACCGGCCTGTCTCCTGCCTTCCAAAGATCCTGCTCCAGCGACGCCTTCCGAAGGGACCAGCGACCTCGACATCCTCTGAGGACTGCCCCGGCTTCGAAAAGACAAGAAACTCCCGAGGACAGCGGACCTGCTCCAAGAAAAGCTGCAACTTTGTTTCCAGCAGCTTTAAAGAACCCTGCAAGCTCCCCGCAAGAAGCGTGAGACTTGCAACACTGCACCCGGCGACCCCGACCCGGCTGGTGGAGATCCGACGCCTCAGGAGGGACCCCAGGACTACTCTGATACTGTGAGTACCAAAACCTGTCCCCCCTGAGCCCCCACAGCGCCACCTGCAGAGGGAATCCCGAGGCTTCCCCTGACCGCGACTCCTTGAATCCAAAGTCCCGACACCTGGGAGAGACCCTGCACCCGCAGCCCCCAGGACCTGAAGGACCGGACTTCCACTGGAGGAGTGACCCCCAGGAGTCCCTCTCCCTTGACCAAGTGGAGGTTTCCCCGAGGAACCCCCCCCTTGCCTGCCTGCAGCGCTGAAGAGATCCCTAGATCTCCCATTGACTTCCATTACAAACCCGACGCTTGTTTCTACACTGCACCCGGCCGCCCCCGCGCTGCTGAGGGTGAAATTTCTGTGTGGGCTTGTGTCCCCCCCGGTGCCCTACAAAACCCCCCTGGTCTGCCCTCCGAAGACGCGGGTACTTACCTGCAAGCAGACCGGAACCGGGGCACCCCCTTCTCTCCATTCTAGCCTATGTGTTTTGGGCACCACTTTGAACTCTGCACCTGACCGGCCCTGAGCTGCTGGTGTGGTGACTTTGGGGTTGCTCTGAACCCCCAACGGTGGGCTACCTTGGACCAAGAACTGAACCCTGTAAGTGTCTTACTTACCTGGTAAAACTAATCAAAACTTACCTCCCCTAGGAACTGTGAAAATTGCACTGTGTCCACTTTTAAAACAGCTATTTGTCAATAACTTGAAAAGTATACATGCAATTTTGATGATTTGAAGTTCCTAAAGTACTTACCTGCAATACCTTTCAAATGAGCTATTACATGTAGAATTTGAACCTGTGGTTCTTAAAATAAACTAAGAAAAGATATTTTTCTATATAAAAACCTATTGGCTGGATTTGTCTCTGAGTGTGTGTACCTCATTTATTGTCTATGTGTAGGTACAACAAATGCTTAACACTACTCCTTGGATAAGCCTACTGCTCGACCACACTACCACAAAATAGAGCATTAGTATTATCTATTTTTACCACTATTTTACCTCTAAGGGGAACCCTTGGACTCTGTGCATGCTATTCCTTACTTTGAAATAGCACATACAGAGCCAACTTCCTACAGTCCTGCATTTGTTTATAGGATTCCCCTGTCTGGGAAGCTGTATGCTGTGCTCTTTCTGAACACTGTTTCTTGCTTATCAACTCCTGCATCAATAATCACCAACAATCAAGAACTACCAATATTATCAGATATTATCAAGGTGGTTAGATCTGTCCTTAATGGCTTTGTGTTCTTAGTGGGAGGCTTTTAAGGAAATGCTTGACACCTTTCACTTATTTATAGTAGGTGCAGGGTTGTACCATGGCGTCGCCTTTTCCTTAGGCAATCAAAAATAAAGTTAGAGAAAAGTTCAAAGAGTTCAATCCTTTGCAGATTGTTATGCCAGTGACTGTCTTTTCCATGGATCCTTTTTATCACTCAGCTCAAGAATTACAGCAACTTCTTCTTAAAAATATGGCTCTAAAACACTACTCACCATTAAAGTATACTGATATCCTAGTAGTCCCTTTTGGTGCTCCACATTTTCCTTGAGATCCTGGGGAGTTATGGGGATTTCACCTTCCACATTTCACAGATTATGCAAGACCGAGCTAAGAAGAAATATCTAATCAGCTCTTTTACTTGCCCTGACTTAGCTTGGGCCAATCCTTTATTTACCATCTCAGATACTTCCCTGGCATACTACTTTTTATTTGCTTTAAGAAGATGCTGAATAGTGTGGTATAGATATACTTATCTATATGACTTGTTTCTGCAATTGGTAGTCAGGACTACTTTGGTTGAGAAGACCCAAATGACATTATTTCCTTGTGGATTAAAAGAAGAGATCAAGGAGAAGTTAGTCCATACTCGTCAACGTATTTCAGTTTCAGAACTTGATATAGCTCTATTAATTTAACATAAACCTAAAGAGAGAGATAGTACAAGACAAAAAGGTATTAAATGGGGTTTACCAATTCCACCAGACTCCATCTCCTTTGAAGACCCACAAATACATTGGAATCTTCATCCAAGAGGAACCTATGCAAATAGGGGAGCCAGGGTCCTTTTAGTGGAGGGTGAAAGGCTGTCTTGTGCCTTTATTGTGGTGATTGTGGACATATAGCCTGTGTCTGACCTATACATCCACAAAAGGATTTGAGTAGACACCTGACCTCTGAAAAAGAGAAGAGAGAGGGTGTGCAATGGCTCCCTTATATTCGATTATCAATGAGTGGTTGTTACAGTTAGTTATTCCTCTTGCCTATGGCTATGAGACCTGAAGAATGAGGAACTACTAATATTCCATGCCACTGGATGTTGGAGCATGTGGAATGTTTATTGCTCGTGATTAGGCTAACAATGTCTAAGAGAGTTAAAAGGCACCTGTGGTAGACTAAACTGTTTAAGGTAAGTCAGTGCCACTGGCCTCAAGGCCAGTTAGGATGGTTTCATTACCATTAAAGATCTCTCTTGGAAATGATACAGAAGTGCTTTATTTTAATGTAATAGGCTTCCATAACTATGCTGTGATTTTTAGAATTCTTTATTTAAAGAAGCAAAGTCTATTTGTCTATTGGACTGCCAGAACAATATCATGATCATCAGAGTTTTATTGTGACCGTTGTTATGCTGAAGGAGGTTACTGGCCGCCTATTATGAAGTGAACAATTTCACAGCTAATCAAGACTAATCATGCCTAATTTCTCTTCAGTGATACCTTAGCATTTTTCATTTTCTTCACTTTTGCTAAAATTGACATCTGCTCTCTTCCCCATCAGAGGGAATAATACTGTGCCAGACCAATTAAAGTAGTTGTTGGCATATTCTTTGGATGGTCTATTCCCTGTTGGAGGATGGGAAGGAGAGAATTAAGCTCTATTTACTGAAAAACTTGCAAAATGTATTTATTGCACATTCATCTGAAGCTGTGGCACCTCAGTTGTTTGATCTAAAGAGCAATCAAGATATTAGAGCCAGCATCTGCTACTGAGGTTTAAATCAAATCACAATCACATCAGTATTTTGTTTACCTCTAAAAGCATTCGGGAATCAGAGCAAGAAGCACAAATGTTCACCAAACTCGATTTGCAAGGTGCATAGCATCTCTTGCAAGTAAATGTGACAAGTAGAAAATGGCTTTCCGCACTGTTGGCAGTTGATAATTATTCAGTGGCATTCAGATTGTACGTCCAAACAAAAACAGAGGGCTGTCTTATTAACACTACAAAAGAGTGATGGACACAAATAATCTGTTTTCTATTTGTCCACAGTTTTGCAAGAAAGTGAACACAGCTATTTGGTCACTATTTATGAAAATGGCTTTTTCCAAATGGAGACAACATTTGATGGGCACCAAGGAACTCTTTGAAATTCAGAGTGAACATACTAACAAACAATGTGTACAAAATCTCCAATGTAAGAACAGTTACCTAGCCAGATGGGGGATTTTTCTTTTTACAATGCGGCTACCGTAACATGTATTTCAGGATTAAGTGATCTTCTGGCTGATGCATTATTTAATTGTCACCCAGAGCTGTCACTTACAACCTGCCTATTATCCCTGCTCACCATGTGGTTGTAATTTTTCATTCTTTCTTCGATTGAATCCTAATTAGCTAGAGGATTTTCAGCTCAAAACTCAATTTATACAATATAACACTTTGTATTTCAGACTGCCTACAAGCTATTTTTATTCTTACCAAAGAACACCTTGATGAGATGCATGTGTGCCAGGATTCTACTTTTTAGGCCATAGACAAGTTAAGACCATGTTAGATCTTGTTTTGCATTCTCCTTGGCGACTTACAGATCAATCTGATGTTTAAAATATGCACTAGCTTCTCCCATTTATGTGCAAAACAATTATTGCATTCCAAACCTTTTGGATATTTACTCCCTCTACCAGTGGCTCCTGAACTGTGGCATTCAATCTTTACTTATTTCAGAATGGATCTTCAGCTCTTTGAAGGGTTTCCAGTTATAATAGGGACTGCTGGCATGTTCTCATTTTCACAATTTCTAAGATACCCACAGCTGAAAAAATGCCTACTGCTTTCTGCCAGATATGTTTTGTCTTCATAGATTACCACATACAAGAATTTCTTAACCCAATATCGTTCACACTTTCCAAAGCACTAAGCATTGAACAAGCTGTCTCTTTGTTACCCTCCTCAGTCCAATTAGCAGACCAAGAATGAACTAATTCGACTCTTCATTCTTTTCCTGGTGCAAGGTTTGGCTATCCCCACACTTTTTCCTGTTTACAGGTTAACAGTCAATTTTGAACCATGATATTTGTAACCGTTTATCATCACTTGTCAAGTGAATGCTGCGGACTTTCCTATGAAGTTTCCTCACACTTGGAGAATTAAACCTGTCTTCCATACTTCGCAATGGAAAGCATGTTTCTGATCCATATTATTGTATACCTTCAGAACCACAACTAGAGTAAACTGCAAATTTCTCCTAAAAAAAAAAAAAAAAAGGGTACAGGTACCTCGTAACCTAGTTAATATGAAATATTCTGGAAACCATAAATGATGCAAAATACCCTTGAATATACAGCAAAAATATGTACATTTATTATAAATGAATTGAAAATATCTCCTACGTACAAATTAGAAAGTTAAATATACCCTGTTACACTAACAAACAATTACTGAAGATTCACAAGAAATAAAACACTGCAATCACTCAAACATTCATACAGGGCAACATCCATATAAAAAAAGCCATCCATAAAACTTGGTCTAATGAGGAGAAACATGGACTGTAATAAGAATTGACTAAAGGTATAAACCCCAAAATATAAACAATCAGAAATAAAGAAATCTAGGGGACAAATAATATAAACATAATATGAACACTGAATCAATAAAACATCACAAATAGTAACTTATAAATTCTTACGGTTTTAAAATCACTCTGATTATGTTGAACTCTTAAGAGAAGCAAAACAATGATTTCATCCTTGCATCCTTAATGACCGAACATATGTTGATGATCAAAGTTCTTCACCATTTATTAATAACATTAAATAGCTGCGTCTATGTATTTAATCAAAAAGGAAAAAATCTGTTATTTTTTAGTCTGTGTTGTTCCCAAGTCGATTTTTGTGGTCCACTTGTTTCACCGTTTGTTTTTATATCTGTAAAGCTGATCCACTTATATTATTAAAACATGATCCACTTTAATAACTCATCTGTTGGCTCCTATAGTATGTCAATAGACGCCTATGTGCCAAGCTGATCTACTTATATTACTGAAACACGATCCACTTTAATAACTCATCTGTTGGATCTTTTAGTATGTCATTAGACGCCTATGTGCTGACTTGCGTTTCGGTGGACAAAAATATAATTCAGTAGCCACCTTCTTCAGGGCAAATCATAGGATATTGAGTGGCGGACCTTCAAGTAGACCTAGATGAAAAAACAAAAATACCTCTATGGCTCCCAGAACCAAAAATTATCGCAATACTGCCAATTGGCAAAAGGACCAAGCTAGACGGAAAAAAATAAATCCCAACAAATAAACACGGCAAAGGAGATGTGAAGAAACCATATTATACCTTAATCATGCTAATAAACACCTGAAGAAATGTCAAATACCACAAAGATAGAATAGAATCTATATAAAACCACCACCATGTTTGCACACATGTGGACTAAATTCATGATCTGTTCAAACATAGCTGATTCATCCAATAAGAAAGAAAGATACATATATAGGCAAATGGAATCTCCTCTAGATCATTGGATGTAGTTGTCAGAGGATATGGTACAAAATTCAAATTACCAGTACTAGACAAGTGATAATAAGAACTAGCTCTATATGCCAAAGCATAAGATAACAGAATATCAAAGAATTAAGGACTTTGAAAAGAAATAACCTTATATCCTGTAAATACCTTAGAAGAACATATTTGAATTTGTAAAGCATCTCTGTAATGTAGTGTATATATAAACAGGGCTCTCAAAAATGTAGAAACAGTATAGACATCTTGCATGTAGCCAAACATGCTGCCAGTGAAAACAGAACAAAAGGCTGGGCGCTTTTAAGGTCTAATTTATTAAACATGTGGGTAGCAACTGAAAGTCGTATGTATATAGGGGAGGTATACACGATCTTGTATGCACCAAAAAATATACATATCTCCAATGAGAAAAAAATTTAAAAGTAGAACTCTATAAAAGTGTTCTCTTATTAGATACATATTTCTAGTCTTGTATGTTTGTGAAAAGGATATTCCTCCATTAGCACTTCAACAAGGTTGGTTCTCCGGGCCTCCCACCCATGCCCCCCTCCGAAATGGGGAAGGAATAAGTCGGAGGTCCAGGAACCCCAGCAGGCAGGCAGGGTTCTCAAACTTCTGGGGATGCCATAACGGAAAGCTCACTCGCCTGGCATACGTCAAGACATTTTGGAACAATAGACGGGCAAATGCTACTACGTGCTCTGGTTACCATAGAAGGAGACAGGTAGAGCTACACGGTCTCAAAATCAGGAAAACACAATGAAAATACAACTAAATATTGGTCATGATCTAATCGTGCATGCCAATAAAGGCAAAATATCTTCATTTGTACTACATACTTATTAGGAAATTCGGCATTCTGAAACGCTTCTCCAGTCGCAAAAAGGGAAACCAGACCCTTTGCGAGTCCGTCTTTAAAACTGCTGAGGCCACGTGCTAATAACAGATCTCTACAAGAACAAAGAAATAGGACTAGCAAGATAAGATGCAAACAAAATGTATTGCAGCGGCCATATTTCTACTTAGTTTGTTTGTAAAAAGGAGATATTTTCAATACATATATAATACATGTACATATTTTTGCTGCATATCCAAAGGTATTTTGCGTCATTTATGGTTTCCAAGATATTTCATATAAACTAAGTTACGAGGTACATGTACCCATATCTATTATTTTTTTAGGAGAGATTTGCTATTTACTCTACTTTGTTCCCCTGGGCTTGCTCTCCTCATCATTCCAAGGGCCCTTGTGCATTGTTTTTGATATTATTTCACAGTGTATGTGAACCCCTGTATGGGCGGTTGTACGGAGCTCCAGGACAACAGGTCAGTATAACATCCTTGGTCCCACAAGTTGGGTGTTGTTTTACGATGTACGTGTGTGCACATTGACATGTCATGACTGATCAGGTCTGTAGCATGCACATGCTATGTGTGGGATATTGCCAGTGTGGATTAGCAGTGTTCGTTGTGTGTCGCCAAAGCTTACTGCTGGATTGGTATCATTTACATCTTGTCCCCCATTTTCTCATTGTTTCCCAATCAGGTCAGCGCCCACCAGAAGAAAGGGTTGTGGCAAGCCATCGCCAAGGAAGTGCGAACCCTGGGGGTCCATTGCCGGCGGAGCACCCACTGCAGGAAACAGTGGGAGGACCTGCGTCGCTGGGCCCAGAAGACCGCAGAGGCCCAGCTGGGAACAGTCTGTAAACGTGGGAGGTGTGCACGTCAGACCCTGACCCCCCTAATGGCCCATATACTGGCGGTGGTGTACCCTGATTTGGATGGGCGCTTGAAGGCAGCAAGCAGCCACAAGGGGGTAAGTGTTGACTGTCAGGTCACTACTGCATGATTGTGCCCTGTCACCCTCCTTGGACTTGGAATAAATGTAGTCAGATGTGATTTAGGAAATGTACAGTCCTGGATTCCACACCCATCAAGTAGGAGTGTGTGCTGGTCGCTATGTTGAGTCATGTAGGATGAGTAGTGGCGGTACAGTGACACATGTTCAGCTGTAGGTATGGGTCTATCATGTCAATGGCTGCATTCTCCCTCTATGCATGTACTGTAGTAGTTTGAAGTGGTCATGATGGCACTGTATATGGGTAATGACAAGCATGTTATGTGTAGGTTGGAGTTGCATCACTTCCTACATTAATGGATCCTCTGTACCACATGTACTCCTCACATTCCTATCAGTTAGTTAGTGTCCTGAGTCCCTCTTTTCTTAGATTAGTTTCATCCTTTTGTGGATAACATGTGATTGGGTATAGCCCTGGGATTTATTCTAGGAGTAGTCATTTTGGCATTGATGGGCATGTAGTTGTCTTCATGCAGGAGTTTGGTCTGCAGGGTTGTTATGGGTTTGGACATAGCTTGCATGACTCTATTTGGGAAAGACTGCTTATTGGTCTATTGTTTCGCAGGCAGGGACTGTTATCTGCATTGTTTGTATGTGAAGTGGATGTGTGGGTTCTAATGTTTTCCTCCTTTTCTGTTTTCTAACCCCTCCTTTTCTCTCTCCTCCTCTGTCTATGTGGGCATTAGCATCATCTGGCGAGGGAGGAAGGGCACCGGCGAGTGGGGATGCTGCAGCCCAAGGGACCCAGGAGGCAGCCAGCAGTGAAGCCGAGGGGACCAGTGGGACAGAGGGCGAGGGGAGCACCACAGGGGAGACTGGAGCTACCACAACATCTGACTCAGATTCCTCCTCCTATGGTGGCTCCCTTTCAGTGGCTGACCCTTCTGGTACCATACCAACACCATCATTGTCTGTCACCCCCCTTTCCAGCACCGCTCTCCCTGTAGCACCCCACCCAGTTGCCCGTGCCCACTCACCCAGGAGGGTGAGCATCTCCTTCGCCGCAGGCACCTCTGCCCCTGCCCCAGTCAGCCCCGCTGCCCTCAATGAGGAGGCTATTGACCTCCTGAGGTCCATCTCTGTGGGGCAGACAATGATCGTGAATGCCACCCAGAGACTGGCATCCCAGATGCAGCAGACCAATGTGTTCCTGGAAGGCATTCATGGTGCCTTGTCTGGTCTCCAGAGATCGTTCCAGGCTCTGGCCTCCTTGTTGACTGCAGCCAGTGTACCTTCATCTACGGTCCCCCCTCCAGCTACCTGTTCCCAAACCACAAGCCCTCTCCCTACACCCGTCCATGGCACACCAACACACATGCATACTCCCACTACAACAGACAAGGTGCGCAAAGACAGACATGGGCATCACAAACGTTCACACAGGCATGCACACACACAACACACATCTTCAGACACAACAACAGACACTTCTCCCACTGCCTCCTCCCATACAGTCATCTCCACCCATACCTGCCAGCACAGTATCATCACACACTGGTCCTGCTGTCATTCCTGTCATCCCCTCAATCACCACAACAGCAGACTCACAGTCACACACCCCACACACCAAATCCGCACTCACCTAGACTTCCATCTCTGCCACCTGCAGCACATCCACCTCACTTGCACATACCACCTCAACATTCACTCACACATCACCCATTCCCTCTCCCCGCATCTCTGCCCCTCCCAAGAAACACATATGTACCCACTCACCCACCCAACATTCAGCCACCACACACATCCAGACACTGCACACACCAGCATGCACATACAGAACACAGGCACGTCAGACGAGCACTCCCTCTACCTCCACTCCTCACCCTCAATCATGTGACCCCCCCTGTGTACCTAAGAGAGTTTTCCTTGCACCCCTTGGCCTCTTCCCTACTCCTCTCCCACACTTCTTCCCCATAAACAGCCCGTCCCCCTGCCCTCCTCAGGCCCTTCCACCTCCCATTCCTTGGGTCCCCCCTCTGGTGTTTCCCCTGCTCCTCCACCCATCAAAAACCCACCCCTCCCAGTGCCAAGGTCACCCCTCCCAAACCCAAGCCAAAACATATCCCTTCCACATCTAAGCCTCCCCCACTACCCCACACCCCTGAGGTGTCTGCCTGTCCTATTGCTGCCCCTATGAAGTGGAGGCCTAGCTTCAATCAGGAGTCAAGTTGGGCCCATATTGATGGACAATGTGTCCCGCTGAGTTGGACATTTTGACTTGCCACTGGCACTTTTTGTATATAGTTTATTGTTTGAATACAACTGCCAGCATTGCTGTGGTTGGCAAGATAAGATGCTTGTCCTGGTTTCCTACTACATGGTGGCGTGACATCTGTGTGTGGTCTGTGTGTGGATTGTGTCAGTGTTGTTGCTTGCGCTTGGTAGATGGTTTTGGCCATGGGGATGTTGTGATGTGTGTGTCTGCCTGCTTGTGTGTTTGTATGCGGTGTTGTGTGCGTCCGGGTGTCTAGTGCTGGATGTGTCTATTTCCTTGATTGTTGGTTGTACGTGTTGTGTCACCTGTATGATTGTTTGGATGTGTGTTCACAGCTATTGATTGTGTGTCATTGCTACATGGAGTTCATGGTGTGTGTGTATGTGTGGTGTCGCACAACGTGCCCGTCTATGCCAACATTGAGGTGTCTGTGGGGTAGTTGTTGTTGTGTGGTTATGGGATTTGTTGGTGGTGTTGCTGTGCGTTGTGCTGTATGTTTGGCATGTATCTGCATGGCTTTGTGTGTGTTTTAGGTATTTGGCATTGACGTATGTTGTGTGTGCATGTGTGTGGCCTCCTCCGTGTGAGTGGGGTGTGTGTGGTCTGTGTGGGAGTGTATGACTGCCATTTCCCTCCCTTCTGCGCTAGGTTTACTTACGGTAGGTCTTCTTCCTCGTAGTCGGTGGTCCTGAAGGTGTATGGTGAGATTCAATGCAGTGAAGACTAGCAGTTCATTTGCCATGGCGGCCGCGGCGGCGTCTCTGTGTCTTGAGGTGGGTGTTCCCATTTATGCTTTCTGTTTCCGCCAGGTTTTTCATGGTGGTAAGGCCCCACCGGATATCCTGGCGGAGTGGTAACTCGGAATATGGAGGGCGGGACGTTGGTTGCCTCCTGCCTGAGGTTGTCTTCCGCTGGCGGATGCTGCTCGTCGGCAGTGGCGGGCTGGCGGTGAGATGTCTGTATTGCCTTGGGTTCACCGCATTACTCGTTACTTGGCGGTCTGCACTGCCACCCTGCTGGCGGTTACAAGACTGCCATCGTCATGCCGGTTCGGTTACCGCCAAACTCGGAATGAGCACCTGAATCTTCATCTAATCCATCAAATAGACTGAAAGACGATTGGATTAAATTAGTCAATCTAAGGAAAAAAGCACAAAAAACTGAGGCCCATGCAGATTTTATGTCAGGATATCTAAAAGCATTAGTCATCCTGAATGTTTTGAGAGTTAGAAATGTACCAGGCATCTTTATCAAGATAGGGACATTTTTAGAAAAATTGTAATTGATTTCGAATAGGTGTTTGAGAGATTGGACACTATTAATCATTGAGACAGCGCATGAGGTAGTTTCTCTTCTGGTGGAAGATATTGAAGAATTAGAGAAAACATTAAAACAAACAACAGCTTTAGATGAAGCTAAGAAAAAACTAGAAGAAGTTTGCATAGAATTTGAGTCCTTTAATCAATATCTTATAAAAAGAAAAACGGATAAGCTTAAAAAAGATATTCGATATTTCACTCCAGGAAAAACGTATCCTTTTGAGGCTGAGAATTACTATAAACAGTAGGGGACACTACATTATCATCTGAGCAACAAAATTGGACATCTAAAATTTTTTGACTTTTCTGATACATCTGATTCTGAAGGAGAGGGCAGTTTTCATTGATTTGACTCTTTTGGCTGTAGGCGTAATCTATCAGAACAGAGCCTATCAAACTCACGTTTTGTAGGCAGCAGAAGGGGCAATTACAGACCCAGATTTCGATACAACTGGGGCAATAGATTTCCAAACTTAGATCCCACTCTACACTTTCTTCAAACGCGATACAATCAGTATTGGAGGGAGTAGACAATATTCCTTTATTCAATCTTAGTTCTAATTTAGTTGACACCTTTACTGAGACACTTGTATTTAGAGGCCTGTCTTTTGTTCCGAGTACTGTCCTGAATAGGTATGAGTTATTCAGAGATCTTTTTGCATTCCTTAGACGAATTCAACTAAAGAAATACTTTTTTACTGATTCCACTACACTAGAACAGAACAGTTCAGGACTAAAACCTGTATAATCTTTTATTCCTAATCTAGATATTCTAGGTCTGGAAGTTGCCATCTTTGAAAAGATGGTGTCACAGAAAATAAAGACTATGTTAAGGTACGTTCCAAAACCTCAGTTCAATTTGAATAAAAAGGAAAATCTTGCCTGAAGACATTTAAAACAGGATAAGGACATCACTATCAAACCGTGTGACAAAGGAGGTGGCATAGCAAAATAAACAAAATTACCTCTATCCTGAAATGTTCTGAATTTTATGTGAAAGTAACAAAGAACCCAGAGGAATGGGTTAAAAATACTAATATATGACAACAGCAGTCTTGCACTAGAGCAAGGATGCATCTGCCAAAAAGAATTTGCCCTTCTTACACAAGCTCACTCTAGATTATCTGTCATTTATGGAATTCCCAAAGTCCATAAAGATTCTACAGATACACCACTGCGCCCCATAGTTTCCACCACAGAGTCTGCTATAGAACCAATATCTCAATCTGTAAAGACTTTTCTTAAACCCTTAGTTACTCAGTTATCTTCTTATGTCAAAGACACGGGTCATCTTATTTCGAAAATAGAAGGAATGCAATTTGATCCTGAACAAGAAATCTTGGTAACCATGGACTAAGAAGCCCTGTACACCAACATCCCACAGAGAAAAACTTGACAACCCATTAGTGAATTACTAATCGACATTGAATCAAATCCCCAATATGAGTTTGTTATCAGTGGTTCAGATATAGTTCTCCATAGCAACTTTTTCAGATTTAATGGTAACATTTATCAACAGATCAAAGGAGTCAGCATGGTAGCGACTTTTGCTCCTAGCGTGGCGAATCTCTATGTGGCCAATTTGAAAAGAGATTTATTACAACGAGATAGCCCCATTTTTTTAGAATATAGTACAATGGTCACAATACATCAATGACGTATTTTTTATATGGGGGGGCGAAATGGAACAGCTGAAAGAATTTACCCTATGGCTCAACCTTTGTGATTTGAATCTAAAATTCACTGTTAAAAGTAATCGTCTGCAAGTTGAATTTTTAGACATTTGGATAAAACACCAGAGCGGACATTCTTTGTATACATCTTAGTATAGTAAACCTACAGCCAGAAATACCTTGTTACACTTTGATAGCTACCACCCTAGGTGTCAAAGGCAAGGGATCCCTGTCAGTCAGTTGTTACATTTTCGGCGTAACTGTACAAACTTGAAAGATGTCTTACATCATGCAGACATTTTGGCCAGCAAATTTATCCTCAGCGAACTCATAAAGGTCTCATTGAAGAGGGCTAAATATTATGTTTGCACTATGTTGTTTCAAAACAAACAAAAGAATCAAGATGGGAGACCTGTATGTGTCATCCGTCATTCTAATTTGAATGACAAAATTAGACACATTAATAATTCTCACTGGCACATCCTGAACATCGACAAGCAATCTGATGTTTTAAGCAAACCGATGTTTGCTTTTAAAAAGAACACAAATTTGCGTAACATGTTGGTTAAATCAACCATGACCACTGGCAAGGAGATCTGTTACTGGCTTAACGGCTATAAAAAGTAACCATAAATGTGGCAATTGTCAAGCATATGCGGGAGCCATCACATCAGATACTCTTGCATGAACCAAAAAGACTATACAGGTATCGAATATGACAAACTGCAGAACCAGAAATGTTATCTACTTCATTTTATGTCCATGCAATCTATGATACATAGGAGATACATCAAGAGAATTTAGGATGAGATACTATGAACACAGATCAGCCATTAGGATCAAAAAACCTAATGTGCCACTAGTATCACACTGGATGTCCACAGACCATGGGGAACATGAGATTAGATGGACTATACTTGAAAAAATTGTTACCAAAGCTGGACAGGACTCTGATGCTATTAGGAAGAAAAGATATGTTTTTTGGATTTTTCATTTAGATACATTCAACAATGGCCTCAATGAAGAAATGTCTTGGCAAAATACTATTTAAAGATCATTGGGGAACAGTATATGAGGCTGTCTGATTATTTCCGCCAACCTCCTTTCTATTCCAACATGGCTGCTACAGTACACTTTGTTTGCAAGTTATGATGCTAGTCCTATTTCTGTGGTCTTATTGAGACTTGTTATTACTACGTGGTTTTAGTGTGTTTAAAGACGGAATCAAGAAGGATCTGGTTTTCCTCCGTTCGACTGGGGAAGTGTGTCAGAATGCCGAAAATCTTAGTAAGTCTGTAGCGCTAATGAAGCAATATCGGCTTTATTAACATACACGACCAGCCATGACCTTTCAAGAATATTATATGAGGCTTTCTGTTTATTTCTATAGACGTCCTCTCTATTCCAATATGGCAGCTGCAATACATTTTATTTTCAGTTTATGTTGCTAGTCCTATTTCTTTTTTCTTGTAGCTATCCGTTGTTACCACGTGGTCTCAGCGGTTTTAAAGACAGAATAGCAAAGGGTATGGTTTCCCTCCTTATGACTAGAGAAGCGTGTCAGAATGCTAAATTTCCTAGTAAGTTTGAGGTACCAATGAAGCGATTTTGCCCTTATTGACATGCACGATTAGCTCATGACCCTTATTTAGTTGTATTTTCATCGCGTTTTCATGATTTTGAGACTGCTTAGCTCTACGTGTCTCCTTCTATGGTAACCAGAGCCCGTAGTAGCATTTGCGCATCTATTGTTCCAGAATGTCTCGACGTATTCCCGGCGATTGAGCTTTTTGTTAAGGCATCCTTAGAACTTTGAGAACCCTGCCTGCCTGTTGGGGTCTCTGGACCTCCGACCCATTTGTTCCCTGTTTTGGGAGGCAAGGGTGGGAGGCCCGGATATCAGAGCTTGTTGAAGCGCTAATGGAGGAATATAATTTTCAAGAAAGTACAAGACTAGAAAGATGCATATGATAAGAGAACGATTTTATAGAGCTCTACTTTTTAATTTTTTTTCTTATTGAAAATATGTATATTTTTCTGGCACATACAAGATCATGTATACCTTGCCTATATACATACGACTTTCTGTTGCTACCCACATGTTCAATCAGCTAGACCTTAAAAGCACCCAGCATTTTGTTCTCTTTTCACTGGCAGCATGTTTGGCTACATGCAAGATGTCTATACTGTTTCTAAATCTGTGCGAGCCCTGTTTACATATACACTATGGGGGTCATTCCGACCTCGGCGGGTGGCGGGCACCGCCCGCCGGGCGGAGACCGCCAAAAGACCGTACCGCGGTCAAATGACCGCGGCGGTCATTTTGACTTTCCCGCTGGGCAGGCGGGCGACCGCCAAAAGGCCGCCCGCCCGCCCAGCGGGAAGGCCCCAGCAATGATGAAGCCGGCTCCGAATGGAGCCGGCGGAGTTGCTGGTGTGCGACGGGTGCAGTGGCACCCGGCGCGATTTTCAGTGTCTGCTTATGATTGAACAGATCATGAATTTAGTCCACATGTGTGTAAACATGGGGGTGGTTTTTAAATAGATTCTATTCTATCTTTGTGGCATTTCACATTTCGTCTGGTGTTTATTAGCATGATTAAGGTATAATATGGTTTCTTCACATCTCCTTTGGTGTATTTATTTGTTGGCATTTAGGTAGTCATTACAACCCTGGCGGACGGTGTTAAAGCTGCGGTAATACCGCAAACAGGCCGGCGGACAAAAAAAGGGAATTACGACCCTGGCGGAAACCACCAACTGACAGGCGGAAGACAATGTACCGCCCACACTATCACAACACACCAATCCGCCACCTTTTCCGGGGCGGATTCACCGTGGATAAAAACACGGCGGAAACAGCTTGTGCTATGGGAAAACGCTCACCTCAACACATCCCACGAGGAACGAGGACACCATGGAGCCGGAACTACAAATCTTACCTGCCCTTGCATTCCTGCTCATCTACGACCAACAGCGACGTAGGCGCAGAACAAACCGGTGAGTACAGCACCTACGACACGGGGAGGAGGGAGGCAAAAATTACGGGGACACCCACCAAACACCCCCACCCCCACCCTCGCATATTACAACATACACACCAATGCAGTCACAAAAATCACAGTAACAACCCACAATCCCCCCGGAAGAATGCAAAGACAAATCGAATAGTGGTCAAACTTTGTATTGTGCCAATATACTACTCATCAAAAAATATACGGATATATATATATATCACGAAATCAGTCAAAAATAAATGTACAATACAAGAAATAGTGCAGAGATGTACACAACAATGTCCGTACACCAACAGTCCAAAAATGCATGGGCGACGCCCACAATAGATACCTGACCAAAATCCGAGAGAACACTGCCGGGGCATCAGATAGAAACAATACAGGCACCTCAGGGGGAAGGTAAGGGGGGGCACCTCAGCCAGATGAATGCGAAGCCAGATCCACGACGGGGCTCCATGACCATTGATGTATCCTGGGGAGTGCAAAGCCACAGTCTCTCAAGTCACTTCAGTGGGTGGGTTGCCCACTGTGCCATCCTGGGGAGTGCAAAACCACAGTCTCTCAAGTCTCTACAGTGGGTGGCTTGCCCACTGTTACATCCTGGGGAGTGCAAAGCCACAGTCTCTCAAGTCTCTACAGTGGGTGGGTTGCCCACTGTGCCATCCTGGGGAGTGCAAAGCCACAGTCTCTCAAGTCTCTACAGTGGGTGGGTTGCCCACTGTGCCATCCTGGGGAGTGCAAAGCCACAGTCTCTCAAGTCTCTACAGTGGGTGGCTTGCCCACTGTGCCATCCTGGGGAGTGCAAAGCCACAGTCTCTCAAGTCTCTACAGTGGGTGGCTTGCCCACTGTTACATCCTGGGGAGTACAACGCCACAGTCTCTCAGCGGTGCTTAGCCATGGCGGTCTTTGCCCTGTTCAGCGGTCTTCACCATGGCGGTCTTTGCCCTGTTCAGCGGTCTTCACCATGGCGGTCTTTGCCCTGTTCAGCGGTCTTCACCATGGCAGTCTTGGCCTTGTTCAGCGGTGCTTAGCCATGGCGGTCTTTGCCCTGTTTAGCGGTCTTCACCATGGCGGTCTTTGCCCCCTTCAGCGGTCTTCACCATGGCAGTCTTGGCCTTGTTCAGCGGTGCTTAGCCATGGCGGTCTTTGCCCTGTTCAGCGGTGCTTTGCCATGGTGGTTCTGGTACGGATATTGGTGTGTGGCATTACGATCTCCACACTGGACATTGGTGTGTGGCATGACGAACTCCACACTGGACATTGGTGTGTGGCATGACGAACTCCACACTGGACAGTGGTGTGTGGCATGACGAACTCCATACTGGATATTGGTGTGTGGCATGACGAATTCCACACTGGACGTTGGTGTGTGGCTTGACGTTCCATCATTGCCCAGCGGGGCTGTGGGATTCTGGACCCTCATGGGCTGTGACTCCGGCGGTGGCGGTGCTCTCCTGACCAGTGACGATACTTGAGCCCTCCTGGGCTATGACTCTGGTGGTGGTCTCTGGACCAGTTACGATACTTGAGCCCTCCTGGGCTATGACTCTGGCGGTGGTCTCTGGACCAGTTACGATACTTGAGCCCTCCTGAGCTATGACTCTGGCGGTGGTCTCCTGACCAGTAACGATACTTGAGCCCTCCTGGGCTGTGACTCCGGTGGTGGTGATGGTCTCCTGACCAGTAACGATACTTGGGCCCTCCTGGGCTATGACTCTGGCGGTGGTCTCCTGACCAGTGACGATACTTGAGCCCTCCTGGGCTATGACTCTGGCGGTGGTCTCTGGACCAGTTACGATACTTGAGCCCTCCTGGGCTATGACTCTGGCGGTGGTCTCCTGACCAGTGACGATACTTGAGCCCTCCTGGGCTATGACTCTGGCGGTGGTCTCTGGACCAGTTACGATACTTGAGCCCTCCTGGGCTATGACTCTGGCGGTGGTCTCCTGACCAGTGACGATACTTGAGCCCTCCTGGGCTATGACTCTGGCGGTGGTCTCTGGACCAGTTACGATACTTGAGCCCTCCTGGGCTATGACTCTGGCGGTGGTCTCCTGACCAGTAACGATACTTGAGCCCTCTTGGGCTGTGACTCCGGCGGTGGCGGTGGTCTCCTGACCAGTAACGATACTTGGGCCCTCCAGGGCTATGACTCTGGCGGTGGTCTCCTGACCAGTGACGATACTTGAGCCCTCCTGGGCTATGACTCTGGCAGTGGTCTCTGGACCAGTTACGATACTTGAGCCCTCCTGGGCTATGACTCTGGCGGTGGTCTCCTGACCAGTGACGATACTTGAGCCCTCCTGGGCTATGACTCTGGCGGTGGTCTCTGGACCAGTTACGATACTTGAGCCCTCCTGGGCTATGACTCTGGGGGTGGTCTCCTGACCAGTGACGATACTTGAGCCCTCCTGGGCTATGACTCTGGCGGTGGTCTCCTGACCAGTAATGATACTTGAGCCCTCCTGGGCTGTGACTCCGGCGGTGGCGGTGGTCTCCTGACCAGTAACGACGGTGCTGGCGGTTGTGTCTGGACCGCCAGAAATGATGGCGCACTTCTCCGCCGTGACACTCACAACAGGTTGGGGAGACTTCCTCGGGACCTTCCCCACCTTCTTTTGATTTACAGATGACTCACCAATTGCCTTGGATCCCATGTCACTGTTTGTCCCACCAGGAGTCTTGACACGGTCCCGTCGTCCACTCTCCAATTTCGGAGCCTTTACAGGGGGTGGGCTGACAGTGCCTTGGCTCCGGGTCCTTCTGCCTGCCCTGGTGGACAGGGCACTCCAAAAACCTGGTACACGCACCACTGGTACTGGAGGCTTTTTGGCTGAGGTGCTACGACGGGACTGATGAATTGGAGGGGGGTGGGTGGGGGCAAAAAGGTCAATTTGACATAGGGACAGTTTCTGACGTACACTGGGATGGGTAGCTGGAGGGGCTCTGGGAGTGGAGGAAGAGGAGGTGGTTGTAGGAGGTGTCACTTTAACTGTTTTGGGTGCAGGTGCAGGTACTGGAGGCTGTTGTGAGGTGGATGGATGTTGGGTGAGTGATTGCCGGCATTTGTGTACTTTGGGAGGGGGCGTCACAGACACACTGGGAGAGGACACAGGGGACGTGTAAATGGCAGTGGAGGTGGTGAGTGCAGGTGAGCGGCTTGTGGTGCTGGGTGTCCTGGTGCGAGTCCTAGTGCCTGTAGATGTGGTGCATGCAGGTGTGTGTGTAGATGACACTGGGAGGGAGGAGGGAAAAGAGGAGGAGGGGGACACAGTGGAGACAGTGGATGTTGCTGTGTCTGTATGGGTCTGATGCTTGTGTGAGTGCCTGTGATGTGTGTGGTGCCTATGTTTGCTTGAACTACTTGTGTGTGTTGACTTGTGTGCATGCTGGTCTGTAGGTGTGCTTGGGATGGGCTGGGGTACAGGGGATTGGGTCTGGGTGGAGGAAGTTGGAGGGGGGAGGCTGGACACAGGGACAATGGCTGCCATCAGTGCTGAGGCCAGAGATTGCAGGGTTCGCTGAAGGACAGCCTGACCAGAATGAATGCCTTCCAGGAATGCATTACCGTGTTTCAACTCTCGTTCTACACCCTGGATGGCATTCACAATGGTAGACAGCCCAACAGTGAGTGACCTGAGGAGGTCTATGGCCTCCTCACTGAGGGCAGCTGGGGCGACTGGGGCAGGGCCTGAGGTGCCTGGGGCGAAGGTGATGCCCACCCTCCTGGGTGAGCGGGTACGGGGCGAACGCTGAGGAGCTGCTGGGAGGGCGGTGCTGGTAGGGGAGGTGGCGGCTGTACCTGTAGAAGTGGGGCGCACAGATGGTGTCGCCACCACAGGGGAGCTCCCATCGGCGGACGAGTCCGTGTCGCTGTTTGGTGATCCTGTGGCCGACGTGAAGCTCCCCTCGCCCTCCGTCTCACTGGTGAATTCAGAGTCTGTGGTGTGGCCCTCCATGGCCATGTGGGATTCAGCTCCCTTGTGCTCCGGTGCCACTGTACCTCCGCCTGTTGATGCTGATGTACAGAAGGACAGGGAGAGCAGAAAAAGGGTGGAGACAGAAGAAAGAGAGTTTTAGTGCATGGCATACCGCTACCGTTGGCGGACAAGACAAACGCAGCAGCCCCCTGCATTACGCCGTGCTCCTGCCCTCTGCACATGCAATTTCTGGGATATGGCCTACATGGCAATGGTAGAAATCTGCCCACATGGATGGCAAAGGGGCAACTATACATCAATTTGCCTTTTTTTTGGAGCTGGGGTAGAGTGCCACATGGCCTACATAACGGAGGGGCCTTGCCTACCTAACTCGCCCTGGCCTAGGGACACCCACAGCCCACCACCCCCACCCATACAGCTCCACTACACGCAAAGTCCATAGGATGAGGTTGTACTCACCCCCTTGTGTCTGCTGTGATGTCCTTAAGCGCCCATCCAACTCCGGGTAGGCCACCGCCAGGATCCGGAACATCAGGGGGGTCATGGTGCGACGGGCACCCCTCCCACGTTGGGACGCCATCCCCAGCTGAGCCTCCGCCGTCTTCTTGCTGCAGCGGCGAATGTCCTCCCATCTCTTACGGCAGTGGGTGCCCCGTCTCTGGTGGGCCCCCAGGGTCCGGACTTCCTTGGCGATGGCACGCCAAATGTCCCTCTTCTGGTGGGCGCTGACCTACATGACATGCACAAGGAAAGAGGAACAGTCATTACCTACAGCACCGTCATTGTAATTGGCCCCCTCCCAACTCTATCCCTGTGGCCCATTCATCCCCATGCATGACTGTTCTATGTACTCTGCCCCTTTCCCTCATCCACCCAGCCCTCTCCACCCAGGCCTAGCCCATACAACGTGCTCCCTTTGTACTAACCTGTTGGTCTGGAGGACCGTAGAGTAGCGTATACTGGGGGAGGACCCCATCCACAAGTTTCTCCAACTCCTGTGCAGTGAAGGCAGGGGCCCTTTCCCCAGACGCAGCAGCCATCGTCGCTTCCAGACCGAGGTCACAGCAGCACTCGCAGTGTAGGTCCTCTCCTGTCGAAGGTCAGGCATCTAGTGATTGAAGAGATAGAAAATGGTGGTGACGTCCGCGGCGGTGACGTCCGCGCGGTGCGCATCATCACCGCCAGCGCACCTGTTCATTGGCTCCTGGGACCCATAGGGTCCAATATTAACCAATGCAGCATTGCGCCGCGCTCTACGACCGCCTACCGCGACGGTTTACAACGCCAGCGCAGTTACCCCACAATTCCAATGTCCCAGTTTAGAGGTCAGGCAGCCGCCATTTCAGGGGCCCACATGGCTTCAATTACTACTGCGTCACACATACTGAGGCCTACACTCAAAACCTTTCCCGGATGGGTTAATTGTCTGGTGTAGTCTTGTGTGTGACTGTGGGTACATACCTGGAGGAATGTTGACAGTTTCTTCGCTGTTGTCCTTCTTAGGCACCGTCAGTTGGGACATATTGGTAGATGGCGGAATCCGCCGGTGTACTGACCGCTGGTGGACCTGTTGACAATGGAAGAGCGACATGTCATCGTGACCTACCGGTTTGACCGTGCCACAATCCAGGAACTATGTACCCAGTTGGAGCCAGACCTGATGTCACCAATCCGCCATCCGACTGGAATCCCCCCTGATGTGCAGGTGCTGTCAGTGCTCCATTTCCTTGTAAGTGGGTCTTTTCAGACAACTCTGGCCATGGCATCAGGGATGTCCCAGCCTATGTTTTCCAACGTCTTGTCCAGAGTGTTGTCTGCCCTGCTGAAACACGTAAGGAGATACATAATTTTCCCTGAGGTGGCAGATTTGCCTACAGTGAAAGGTGACTTCTATGCCCTTGGACATATCCCCAACGTCATAGGTGCCATTGATGGGACCCATGTAGCTCTGGTCCCCCCACGCAGGAATGAACAGGTGTACAGGAACAGGAAGAGTTATCATTCCATGAATGTCCAGATGGTCTGTTTGGCAGACCAGTACATCTCGCAGGTAAATGCAATGTTCCCTGGCTCAGTGCATGACGCCTACATCCTGCGGAATAGCATCATCCCTGATATGATGGATGAACTCCAGAGGCACCGTGTATGGCTATTGGGGGACTCTGGTTACCCCAACCTGTCCTGGCTACTGACCCCAGTGAGGAATCCCAGGACCAGGGCAGAGGAACGGTACAATGAGGCCCATGGGCGGACTAGGAGGGTGATCGAGCGGACCTTCGGCCTCCTGAAGGCCAGGTTCAGGTGCCTCCCTATGACAGGTGGGTCCCTATTCTACTCACCGAAGAAGGTGTGCGACATCATCATCGCCTGCTCCATGCTTCATAACTTGGCATTGCGACGCCAGGTGCCTTTTCTGCAGGAGGATGATCCAGATGACGGTGTTGTTGCAGCGGTTGAGCCTGTGGACAGTGATGAGGATGAAGCTGATGAAGATGAAAACAACAACAGGGAGTCAGTCATAGAGCAATATTTTCAATGAGACACAGGTGAGTACAATTTCATGTTTCACATCATATTACATTTCACACGTCTACCTCTATCCTGTACCTACATTTCACTCCCTATTTGGTAACTGAGTTGTCCCCTTCCATTTCAGTTTCAGTAATGTGGTAACCTACGTGTCAACAGCTTGCACCCTTGAAAGGCTTGTGATGTGTGACATTGGTATGTTGACCTTCCAATGGGTAACCTTTTTTAACACTGTAATTGACAATGCAAAGTTCACAATCATTGACTGACTCCAATATTATTGAGGTTTAAAGGGTGTTTATTGAAGTGCATAAAAATGTAGGGGGTTTGTGAAATGGGGAGAGGTCATGGTGGAAGAATGTCCATGGCAGAGTCCAGTCTATTAGTCTCACAGGTACATTGCACATCTGGCCATTGGAAGTGGAGCTGGGGCAGTTCCAAGCTGGACAGGGTAACAAAGTGGGACAGTGGGGGGACAATCAGGGTGGTCTTATTTCCTGGCGGGGTCTTGCCATCTTGCTCTGTCCTGTTCCTGGATCTCAGGGCCCGCTTTTGTGGTGGTTGTCCGTCTGCAGGGGGTGGGGTGCTGGTGTGTTGGTCCTGTGGTGGGGCGTCCTGTCCACTAGCGCCGGCAGAGGTGGTGGGCATTTCATCGTCCTGGCTAGTGTCAGGGGCCCCTTGGAGTGCCACTGTGTCCCTCAAGGTCTTTTGAATGTCCGTCAGCACCCCTACGATGGTGCCCAGGGCGGAGCCGATGGTCCTGAGCTCCTCCCTGAACCCCAAATACTGCTCCTCCTGCAGACGCAGGGTCTCCTGCAACTTGTCCAGGACCGTTGCCATCGTCTCCTGGTAGTGGTGGTATGCTTCCATGATGGAGGATAGGGCCTCGTTGAGAGTAGGTTCCCTTGGCCTGTCCTCCCCCTGTCACACAGCAGCCCTCCCAGTTCTTCGGTGTTCCTGTGCCTCCGTCCCCTGGACCGTCTGCCCACTACCACTGCCCCCAGGTCCCTGTTGTTGTTGGGGTGGTGGGTTACCCTGGGTGCCCTGTAGTGGTGGACACACCGCTGATTGAACTGTCCTGGGTAGGGAGGTATGGGCCCGCTGGGTGGGTGCTGTGCTGGTGTTACCAGAGGGTGTAAGCTCGGTGTTGGGCTGTGGCTGGGCAAGGGAAACCGACTGTCCTGAGGCCCACGATGGTCCGGGCTGGTCATCAAGATCCAGTAGGGCAGAGCTGCTGTCGTCACTGTGGGCTTCTTCTGGGGGTGGAGTGGTGTTGTCTGGACCCTCTGGTGTGGTGATGTTCCTTCGGGTTCCTGCGGGGGTTTAAGTACATGATTATTGCATGTGTGTGTTTCATGGTGTGCAATGGTTGGGTGTGCGTGAACCCCAGTGCAGGCATTCCTGTGTGGGGGCTTGTGTGGTGATGTTTGGGGGGTGTTGTGGGTCTGTGCAGTGGGCATGCTTTAGTGATGGGTGTCCATGCTTAGTTGTGTCATGCAGGTCTTGGGGTTGGGATGGGTGGTTGGTGTTATGGGTAGATTAGTGAGGAGTTAGGGTGATAGGGGAGGGTGTGAGGGTGGGGTGGGGTGATAGCATGCAGGTAGGGTGGGGGATATGATAGTGAAGATTTGACTTACCAGTATCCGTTCCTCCAACGACTCCTGCGAGGCCCTCAGGATGCAGGATGGACAAGACTTGCTCCTCCCATGTTGTTAGTTGTGGGGGAGGAGGTAGGGGTCCGCCGCCAGTCCGCTGTACCGCAATGTGGTGCCTGGATACCGTGGAACGCACCTTCCCCCGTAGGTCGTTCCACCTCTTCCTGATGTCCTCCCTATGTCTTGGGTCCTGTCCCACAGCGTTGACCCTGTCGACTATTCTTTGCCATAGCTCCATCTTCCTGGCTATGGATGTGTACTTTACCTGTGAGCCTAATAGCTGTGGCTCTACCCTGATGATTTCCTCGACCATGACCCTGAGCTCCTCCTCGGAGAAGCGGGGGTGTCTTTGGCGTGACATGGGGTGGTGTGTGTGATGTGTGGGGTGGTGTATGTGTTGATGAGTGTGGTTAGTGTAGTGGTATGTGGTGTTTTGTGCGTGGATGTTGTGTGGGTGATGGTGTAGTGTGCCTCTGTGTGATGGTGTTATCTATTCTGTGCTGTCCCTCTCTGGCCTTCGTCTCTAATTTGTGGTCGTAGGGGTTTGTGGGTGATGTGGGTGTGTGTTTTATATTGTGTTGGGTGTGTGGGAGTGGTGTATGTATGTGTATCAGGTGTGTGTATTTGTAATTGTCCAATGTGGCGGTGTTTTGGAGCTGTGTGTGTATTTTGAGCGCGGCGGTGTGTACCGCCAATGGAATACAGCAGTTGAAAGACCGCCGCGTGGATTCATGTGCCGTAATAGCATGGGTGTGTTTCTGTTGGCGTGGAGGTGGAGGATTTGTTTCCGCATATCTATCGCTGACCTTTGGTGTGGCGGACTTGTGTGGGTGTCTGAATTTCGGCGGAATCCGTGATGTGTGTCATAATAGCTGTGGCAGTCTCCCGCCACCGCGGCGGTGTATTGGCGGTCTTCTGCACGGCGGTAAGTGGCTTTTACCGCCAATGTTGTAATGACCCCCTTAATTTTTTCTGTCTAACTTGCCCCTTTTGCCAATTGGTTATATCGCAAAATTTTTGGGTTCTGGGAGCCATAAAGTTATTTTTGTTTTTTCATCTAGGTCTACTTGAAGGTCCACCACTCGATATCCTATGATTTGCCCTGAAGAAGGCCTCTTGAATCATTTTTTTGTTGACCGAAAGGTGCGTCGGCACACAGGCGTCTATTGGCACACTGTAAGAGCCAACAGATGAGTTATTAAAGTGGATCATGTTTCAACAATATAAGTGGATCAGCTTGGCACATAGGCGTCTATTGACATACTATAAGAGCCAACAGTTGAGTTATTAAAGTGGATCATGTTTCAATAATATAAGTGGGTCAGCTTTATAGATATAAAAACAAATTGTGAAACAAGTAGACCACAAAAATCGACTTGGGAACAACATGGTCTAAAAAAATAACTGTTTTTTTTCCTTTTTGATTAAAGATATAGAAGCAGCTATTTAATGCTATTAATAAATGGTGAAAAACTTTGATCATCAACATATGTTCGGTCATTAAGGATACAAGGATGAACGTATTTTTTTTGCTTCACTTAAGAATTCAACATAATCAGAGTGATTTTCAAACCCTAAGAATTTATAAGTAACTATTTGTGATGTATTATTGGTTCAGTGTTCATAGTATCTTTATATTATTTGTTCCCTAGATTTCTTTGTTTCTGATAGTTTATATTTTGGTGTTTATGCCTTTAGTCAATTTTTATTACAGTTTATGTTTCTGCTTTGTTAGACCAGGGTTTATGGATGGGGTTTTGGTATGGATGTTGCCCTGTATGAATGTTTGAGTGATTGCAGTGTTTTATTTCTTGCTGATCTTTAGTAAATGTTTGTTAGTGTAACATGGTCTATTTAATTTTCTACTTAATTTGTTTGTTAATAGGAGAAATGTTTGATACATTTATAATAACTGTACATACTTTTGCTGTATATCCAAACATATTTGACGTCATTTATGGTTTCCAGAATATTTCATATAAACTAGGCTACGATGTACATGTACCCATATCTATTATTTTTTTAGGAGAGATTTGCTATTTACTCTAGTTTTGTTTCCCTGAGCATGCTCTCCTCATCACTCCAGGGGCCCTTGTGTATTGTTTCATCTTCAGAACCACCTCCATACAATATGCAGGTCAACTTGAATATCAGGCTCAAAAACTGATAACCAAACGTTTTAATGCCATCCTTACTTTTTGATACATTTGAAAGGTTATCCATCCAGTAAATGTTCTTAGAAAGATGTTTCTTCAGTTTGGGCCATCTTGTTGGGTCATATTTTTTCAGTGGCATCCCTATAAACGCAGTGCTTCAGGGGAGCATACTGCTTCATGAGATTATTACAGAGAATGAGACTCACCAGAGGAAGACGCTTGGTTGTTTAACCTCACGTCCAGAGAGGGGAAGACAGCATGCCTTTGGTCCTGGTGCTTGGTGTGTTTGGTGCTGTCTGCCTCAGCTCTTGCCACCAAGGTTGACATCCCAATAGCTGCAAGAGCCTACATGATCCATAGTGTGGATCGCCATACTGAGGAGTCGGTGGGCAAGATGCAGGGAGCATAGAGGAAAGGAAGGGTGTCAAACATGTTGTATTTCACATGCCTGAGGTAGAAAACGGCATTAGTCTTGATGCAAATCTTAATTTTCAGGATTATTATTTCTTGCCTACACCATATAAAGACGACCTTGGTAAGAAAAGGATGTGCTACTAGGCTTCATATCCCTATTTTCCACTCACTTAAATGTTCTAGTCCATCAATATTTGCTCTCATTATATGTAGCAGTTTTTATTATTGATTTGTTTCAACCCTGCCTCAGGATAGTGTTGGTGCCTTGCTTATCAACTCCTGTATCATTCAACATATAAAGTCAAGAACTCCCAATATTGCTAAGGAGGCATTCAGAGTCTTTTGTGGCTTTTCCCTCCTAAGACCATCTTAATGAAACACCTTTCATGAGTACATTAGGTGCAGGGTGGAACTGTAGCTACTGAGAGGACTTGTCTTTTTATTGGACAATCAAGAAAGGAACTAGCGAGACGTTCTCCATGTCCAGGCTTTGGCAATCATACAACTATTCTGGTGACACACAGATCATACAAAACAGAGGAAGCTGAAGTGTCTAGACTCCTTAGAACTTGACACCCGCCTCTTAAAAAAAGAATGCATCTCAACTGTGAAGAACTCGACCACTGGCTCAAATGCATTGATAAAAAGATGCTGAGTAACAACCTCAAAGACAATTTTCAAGATTGGAGAACCACTTTCCAGAATGGAGAATCTAACTTGTAGAGGATGGAAGCAGTACTATTGCACAACCTGCACCTCAACTCTCTATTACTGATCACAGAGTCAAGTCATTTTCTAGTGCCTCAATTGAACTAAGCCAGAAGAAGCACCATTCAAACTCTTTAACAGATCTTCACTTGTCTAGGTGATACTTTTTTGTAATTCCATAATTCCATCCTGGAATTTATACTTTCAAAACTCTCTGGTGAAAGTTATGTGTTGTTAATCTGATCTGTAAAGTCCAACTTGCCACAAACCTTGGTGCACTGCAGCCCACAAACTACCTTAGCATTACATGTGGATGATGCGCTCTGGGTAATGATCAGTTTTGTGGGACCTCAAAGGATTATTTGTTGTCAGTAGGTTTCAAACCTCTCGTCACCATGACAAGACATACTCAAGAAAGCACAATAAGGATATGTTTATGCTTTTATTAAAATCAAAGTTGTATCCTAGTGCATAAATTGTATATAATTGTAACTTTAAAAATGAACAAAAGTGTCAACTGAATTGGTTAATAAACAGAAAATTAAAAAGAATTGCAGCATTGGTATGGATTAGAATTTGAAATTCTCTTTTTATGAAAAGATGCATTCTTTATTCTCCAGCTCCTCCCTTATTGCATCTATCGAAACTGTCTTAGCACCAAAATGGCTTGAGTCAGTTTATAAGGTGGCCTCTGACATACCTCAGTTGAACAAGAGAACTGTTGTGTTGTGTAAAGAAGGACATAATTTATCTCCGTCTCTAGCTACCCTGTCCCAGCAAGCCAATAAGGTGCAGCTGGCGCCCATAAAGCGTAGCTGTGCCCTCTTCTTGTCCAGCTAAATGCACTTTATTCCACTTATCTCTTTTTCTTTACTTTTCTCTTTATTTTGAAAAGGGCAGGTCCCCTATTAAATTATGAAAAAATTCAAAGATAAACAAATTAAACTTGTTGTACCTCCACCTAAATCTATCAGGCATTCTAAATTATTTGAATACATATATGAACTATTGCTGAACTATCAAACTATGCTAAGGCACATATTCGTATACATATGCAATTAATACTAAATATATGTGTTTATTAATGAGAAATTTGTATTCAAATTAATTTATGAAATATGTGAAATGGCATAGCAGGATATGTGGGTTACTCAGAAATAACAATTTACTATCACATTCATCATGTAGACCATAAATATGGTGTGCACACACTTCATTGGCTCCCTTAGTCAGATTCTCTTCATTCAAGGCACTCTGCATTTCTCACAGGACCAGCCACAGCAAAGGCACTGAAAGCATTGATGAAACATCACTCAATGTACAAAATGATGGAACTGTCTCCAAACAAAGAGAAGACATATGAAAGATTGCTAGGAACTCAGAAAGGAAGTAAAGACCTGGCTCTTCCCAAACAAATAATACCCAGAGCCTACCACCCACTTAAGGACAGTATAACATCAGACAGGGGACCGGTGGGCTGGTCAATATATAAGGCGAGGACTGACAGAAGGTAATCTGTCACGATGGTGTTAATTTATTGTTTTAGGTCTTATCTATGGATCTGTAGATGTTGACTTTTCCATTAATTTATGTATACCTTATAAAACAAGTTTTCCCTCGAACTAGAGAACAATGTAATAGTTGGTTATATTAAACCAAAGAATAAAGCGTGATGCTTGCGAAACATACAGACATGGAATGTGCCCAGGTTTATATGCCCAAGACAGGCATTTGTTAGAAGGTTTAACAACATAAGTATAAAAAGTGTGTTTAACCATTGAAGCTTAGATCATCTGCTTAGAAATAGGCCACTAAATTTGAAAATCAAATCGCTTGATACATTCTTGATACATTTATTGATTTTAATTCACTGGTTCTAACGGCATGGATTCATGGAAATGTATTGTAAGAGGGATTCTGGGCATTTTTTGTTAGGCAAGATAGAACAAATATTTTGTACTGTACCACTTCTCTACTTGTTTGACTCTCTTTTTCCAAATCAAGTTCTCTTTGGACCAAAGTGGCACAAAAAGTTCATAATATAGAAAACCCACAACATATGAATCTTAAATTAGTGCCGCTGTGGATTTGTTATATACACCACATACAAATTAACATCAGCATCAGTGTAAAATGTGGAACTTTAATAGAACTGCAATTCATCTCATAAGCAAGGGCAAGGGAGTGTCCATTTGCATATGTAGGAAAGAAGGACGTACATTTGTTCCTCACCTATGCATTGGGGAATTCTACTCCAATTGCCATCAGCACCACAGGTTGCAGAATCGTTTCCAAATAATGCATACTTTTCAATGCATTCATACTGGACAACATCTTGGAAAGTATAGACGTTTTTAGGCCTTGCTTTAGAAACCTTTAACTTTCCAAATTCTGGAATGGTGGGAGGAGGACATATCACAGCTGGAAAAAAAAGCAAACATGACTTTCTTTGTGACTGTTTAAATTCTGACTGATCATGCAGTATGTATAAAACGTCGGACGTATGCAATGTAGCAATTATTGGGGATGACCACATCAAATTGAAACAAGCATTTGTAGATCAAATGCGTGTGTCGTTGGCTGCCAGCACTTTGGCTTTATAAACACTTCTTTTGTCACGGTTTTGTAAAATGTTATTGCATGTAGGAACTGCCAGGCTCTCATTAGTATATAAAAAGTGTTTGACTAAAAACAAAAATGTTTTTGTTGGTCTCCAAAAGAACATTTCCCTAATATTCACTGGCACTAACGGGATCTACTTTGAGTGTGGATGTGCTCCTTGTGAAAGAGCAGAATGCCACCACTCAGTGAAGTGAGCTAATGGTTGAAGTGGTGTCAACAATTTCGTTTATCACAAAGGGACGAGACACAGGAGCAGTGGAATGCAAAGGGAATTCAATACTGAGCCAAAAATAATTTACCAAAGGGCATTATCTTTAGGGTTATTCAGTGAATATAATTAAAGTAACATAGACAATGTGGTCAGCAAACCACATAATAACATATACATACTACAGAACATAACACATGATCCAGTTTAAAAATAAATAATTGGGTCCCTAAGAGTAAATAACCAATACTTTGCCTGAGAAAACACTTTTTCCAAAGTTCATGTGACGTAGTGCCCTGCTCCATACTTACAAAATGGTGTTAAGCCAATACGATCCCTTTACACGCATCAATTTGCGTGAAAGAAGCTTGCAATCGGTGTTGGTGTGGGCATTCCACCACAACACCCATTGCATCTGCCCCAGATTTACTAGAAATCATAAACCTGAGGCAGCACCAAATACTAATGCCACCCATGGGGTGGCATTAGAGGGTGAGTTAATGAGGGGAAATACCTTTTTTTAGAAAGAGGAAAACACTATGAATAATCATTAAATAATGACCAATTGTTACTTCTATGTGTGATGCATTATGCAGCACACAGAGAAGTAACAATTTGCAATTATTGATCGTTTGTGTGCAGGAAGGGACACCTCTCTGCACATATACAATAATTCCCTGCAATGTAGGCACCCTTGCATTGTGGTGCAAGGGTGCCTGTGTTGGTTCTAGGCAGCTAATTTTAGTGCCAGCGCTAGGGAAAACACAGGGGTGCACCCTACTGTGGTAAATAGGGTGCATCCCTGCGTTTCTGAAATGATGCACTATGGTGCTGTAAAATTTGCAACAGTGCTGCGCTCTGCCACTTCTTTGTATATGAGTCCCATTGTGTGCTCAGAGAAAAAAGCAATACATTGTGCACTTGTCTAGAAATTCCATAATAAGTTATATAAAACAGACTAAGTCAAAAGGGCTCTAAGCAATATTAGAACATTGGAATGTTGGCATGTCCATTGAAGACAATGGACTGCTGCAGGCTTTTACAGGCCGGTAAAAGCCCGCAGCGCCAACATTCCAATGTTCGCTTTGTTCACAGCAACAGCTGTGAACAAAGCCTCACGGAGCCCGAGGGGATTTAAATCCCCTCGGGCTCCGTGAACATTTTTTTTTTTAATAGAACATTCTGCCCTGTGTGGCAGAATGTTCTAATAGCCTTAGAACCCGCCGTAGCGGGCTCTACTGGCTATTAAAGTCCCTCTCCCTTGTTAAATGCCCTCGCCTTCGGCTCGGGCATTTAACGCGGGGAGCGGGCCTTTAATAGCCGGTAGAGCCCGCTACGGCGGGTTCTAAGGCTATAATAAAGGCTTTCTGTAGTTAATTAAGTGAATGCACAAAAATGAAATGTTTCTAGCAGCAATATATGCAAATATCAAAAGAGTAGCAATGTAGCAGAGTTCTGAACAAAAAGAAGTTGGAGAGATCTTGACAGAAATCTCAAGCTCTTTTAGGTTGTTCTAAACTATAAACATGCTGACAAATATTGTGACATTTCAAAACATGTATGTTGGAAATGGCCCTTTATGCAGGGTTATCCCCAAACGTTTTGCCTTCTTCCTCCTATTTGTTTAGGTCTTTTTTTGCTGGTTTATTGTCTCTGCACACTTTACCACTGCTAATCAGTGCTAAAGTGCAAGTGCTCCCTATAGAAATTGCACTGTTGATTGGTTTATCCATGATTGGCATATTTGATGGTAAGTCCCTAGTAAAGTGCACTAGAGGTGCCCAGGGCCTGTAAATCAAATGCTACTAGTGGGCCTGCAGCACTGGTTGTGCCACCCACATTAGTAGCCCTGTAAACATGGCTCAGACCTGCCACTGCAGTGTCTGTGTGTGCAGTTTTAAACTGCCAATTCGACTTGGCAAGTGTACCCACTTGCCAGGCCTCAACCTTCCCTTTACTACATGTGACGCACCCCTAAGTTAGGCCCTAGGTAACCCCATGGGCAGGATGCAGTGTATGTTTAAGGTAGAACATATACTAGTGTGTTTTGTATGTCCTAACAGTGAAATACTACCAAATTTGGTTTTCACTGTGCAAGGCCTATCTCTCTCACAGGTTAACATGGGCCTGCTTTTAAATATCCTTAAAGTGCAGATTCCCTTTGAGAGTAGATAAAAAAATGGAGTTTAGGGTCTCTAAACTCACAATTTAAAAATACATTGTTTAGATGAAGGTGGCTTTAAATTGTATGTTTGAAAATACCACTTTTAGAAAGTAGGCATTTTCTTGCTTATACCATTCTGTGACTCTGCCTGTTTGTGGATTGTCTGTCTGGGTCAGTTTGACAGTTGGGCTGTTTTGCACCTCTCTAGACAGTGACACAAAAAGGAATGGGGTGTAGCCTGCATATCCTGATGAGCCATCTGAGAGGAGGGAGGAGTGGTCGTTCACACTTGAAAGGACTGTGCCTGCCCTCACACAATGCAGTCTCCGACCCCCTGGTGTGTGTCTGCGGGCCTGGCCTGGACAAGGAAGGGTCTTGCAAACACTTGAGACCTTGCTTTGAAGTTTGCCAACTTCAAAGGCAGAACTGGGTATAAGAAGAAGACCCAAAACCCCAGACTTTTAGAATCTTTCTGGAATCAAGAGGAACCTCTGCCCAGGAGAAGAGCTGAAGGAGGAGTACTGTCCCTTTGCTGTGTTGCTTTGCTGGACTGGCCTGCAGTTGCTGCTTCTGCCTTAAAAGAGTGCAAAGGGGGAACTTTGCTGTGTGTCCTGCTTGAGAAAATTCTCCAAGGGCTTGGAGTAGAGCTTGCCTCCTGTTGGAAGTCTCAGAGAAACCAAAGACTTCAGACCTGCAGCACTGGGAACTGTGTGTTTTGTGCTGTTCAAGAGGAGAAACCACCGCAAAGCCGCAACGCCGCCGCTGGCCTGCACCGTGACCTGTTAATGCCACACGGAGTCGCATTGCCCCGCATCGCGACCCTAGTCTCACCGATGCCGTCATCGGATGACTTCACTGAGCTGCTGCTCGCACCGCGACCTGTGGGTCCCGCACTCCAGCATCAGCTGCTCACACCGCAACCTGGGCATCCCCGATGCTGCCGCTCCTGCTGACACTGGCGCCGCTGCCTGTACCGTGGCCTGTGGACACCGCTCGTGAGGTACACAAGCACTGTCCCGTCCTTCACCGCAGCCGCGGTCCACTGACGCCAGCACCATCGACTTCTGTGTTGTCACCAGGCATCCTGCCTGGACCGTGGCCTGTGGACACCGCTCGTGAGGGTCACGAAGCACCGTCCCGCACCGCTGGCTTGGGCCTACCGACGACAGAGCTTCTGCAACGACGACGACGCTGCCTGCACCATGACCTGTGGATAACGCACGCCGCATCATCCCCCTTCACACTGCAGCCCCGACGCCATCCACGCTGGCGCACCTAACTTCATCAGCCTGGAGTTTGATCTGCAACGCGTGTGACCTCAAGGGCACGATGACTCCTGCACCGACTCCGGAACCGACATCGCGACGTCAGTGACGCCGCTCTCCAGAGCTCAACGTGAGAATCACGAAGCCCTGCAAATCCAAGGTACTGTTTGTGGGTCTTACCGACACCGTAGCTGGCCCGCAATGCCCCGGCCGGCCTAAACTGTTGGTTTTGTTGATCACGATGCTGTGATAGCCCCAGGTGGAGCTATCGTCTTCAAGGAACTGTAGTTTCGAGTAAATCTTGCACAATTCATATTTTTCTTACTGTATGTAGGATTTTTATTGTATTTGTTTATATAGATAAATATTGGCTATTTTTCTAGAACTGGTGTGGTGTCCTTTTGTAGTGCTTTCACATATTACTGTGTGTTATGTAAAAATGCTTTATACATTGCTTCTGAGATAAGCCTGACTGCTCGTGCCAAGCTACCAAGGGGGTGATCAGGGGTTATCTGAGTGGGTATCTCCCTTATCCTGACTAGAGTGAGGGTCCCTACTTGGACTGGGTGCAAACCGGCTGCCAACTAACATTCTGTTAGCAACGGATTTAGGAAACAAAATGTTACATTAAATTAAATACATTTCATTTGCTATCCATATAGACACGTATAAATTATATATTTTTTAAATGTTGGGCTGGACACGTATTTAATTATTTTACTTTTACATTATGAATATGAGTGCAAGTATTCTTTTCTGCCAAAATAAAATAACGATTTAAAATGCAATGCATGAATTCATTCCCCTGCACATCATCACTCCTGCACTGTTATTTCTGCACTTAACTTGATGAAAGAAGCTTTACAGTAGACAATGGAACATCTGCCAGCAGGTCACTGCCATTAGCCTTGAAAGATTCACCTTGTTAGCCAATCATAAGCTACACCGTCGAGCAAGACGATTATTTGAAAATGAATTCATGTTATCTTTCTGTTTTACAGAAAGAAACGTGCACATTTTTGGCGTACGCTACAGCTATCAATACAAAAATAATGTCAAGAACATATTAACTTGTTAATTAGCTTTCCCAATGGGCTGCCACCTTGCTCTACGCTCCATGCTCAAATGTGCAGAAGTAAAAATGTGAATAACACCACAACCAGCCAATGGATGGAGAGGGCTGGCTGAATGCCACTGTTAGTAAGTACATAATATACCTCATTTTAGTAAACTCAAAAGGTCTTGGCTAATGACATCTGTTAGAAATGGGTCTTTGGTTGGCAGTCAGGTTACCCCCTGTCCAAGCAAGGACCCTCACTTTAGTCAGGGTAAAAGAGAATCACCCTCAACTAACCCCTGCTTACCATCTTGGTAGCTTGGCATGAACAGTAGGCTTAACTTCAGAGTGCTAGGTGTAAAGTATGTGTACCAACACACACACAGTAACTTAATGAAAACACTGCAAAATGACACAATACAGGTTTAGAAAAATAGAGAATATTTATCTAAACAAAACAAGACCAAAACGACAAAAATCCACGATACACAAGTCATCAATTAAAAAGCAAAAAGAGTCTTCATGTAGTTTGGAACACACACTAACACTGTTAGTGTGAAAAAGTACCTTCGTTGCGTCAAAAATAACCCAGCACAGGCAAGTGTGCATCAAAAAGGGCTTGTGATGCGTCGATTTCACTCACAAGCGAGACCTTGCATCGTTTTTCCTTTCGTCGGGTCGGGCGTGTCGTTTCTTCTCTCCGCAGGAGAACGATGTGTCAATCCGGTCAGCACTCTCAGGTCCGTGCAGGCCTTGTGTTGTTTTTACACGCCCAGCGGTACTTGCATCGGAAATCCAGCCGCACGATGATCCAAAAACCACACACCGTGGATTGCGATCTCTCCAGCCTCCGTCAATGATGCTGTGCATCGTTTCTCCAGCTCCGTGCATCGATTCTTCGGTTGCGTTACAGGCGAGCGTCGATTTTCAGCCGCGAAGCCAGCGGCACATCGATTTTCCAGCCACAGATCTTAGTCGCATCGATCTTTTCCCTGCACAGCGTCCTGTGCCTGAAGTTCTTCTTCTGAGGCTGCCAGCTTCTCTTTTCAGAGTCACAGGAACTGGATGAGCACCACTTGGCAGAGTAGGAGTCTTTCCAGAGACTCCAGGTTCTGGCAGAGAGAAGTCTTTGCTGTCCCTGAGACTTAAAGCAACAGGAGGCAAGCTCTAAATCAAGCCCTTGGAGATTTCTTCTCAAGGTGGAAGGCACACAAAGTCCAGTCTTTGCCCTCTTACTCTGGCAGATGCAGCAACTGCAGGATAGCTCCACAACGCACAGTCACAGGCAGGGCAGCTCTTCTTCCTCAGCTCTTCAGCTCTTCTCCAGGCAGAGGTTCCTCTTGATTCCAGAAGTGTTCTATAGTCTGTGGTTTTAGGTGCCCTTCTTTTACCCAATTTCTCTTTTGAAGTTGGCCTACTTCAAAGCAAGGTCTCTCTTGAATGTGAAATCCTGCCTTGCCCAGGCCAGGCCCCAGAAACTCACCAGGGGGTTGGATACTGCATTGTGTGAGGGCAGGCACAGCCCTTTCAGGTGTGAGTGACCACTCCTCCGCTCCCTCCTAGCACAGATGGCTCATCAGGACATGCAGGCTACACCCCAGCTCCCTTTGTGTCATTGTCTAGTGTGAGGTGCAACCGGCCCAACTGTCAAATTGACCCAGACAGGGAATCCACAAACAGGCAGTCACAAAAAATGGTATAAGCAAGAAAATGCTCACTTTGTAAAAGTGGCATTTTCAAACACACAATCTTAAAATCAACTTTACTAAAAGATGTGTTTTTAAATTGTGAGCTCAGAGACCCCAAACTCCACATGTACATCTGCTCCCAAAGGAAATCTACACTTTAATCAGATTTGAAGGTAGCCCCCATGCTAACCTATGAGAGGGACAGGCCTTGCAACAGTGAAAAACGAATTTAACAATATTTCACTGTGAGGAAATATAAAACATATCACTATATATCCAACCTTAACCATACCCTGCACCCTGCCCTTGGGGCTACCTAGGGCCTACTTTAGGGGTGCTTACATGTAAGAAAAGGGAAGGTTTAGACCTGACAAGTGGGTACACTTGCCAAGTCGAATTTACAGTTAAAGCTGCACACACCGACACTGCAATGGCAGGTCTAAGACATGATTACAGAGTTACGTATGTGGGTGGCACAACCAGTGCTGCAGGCCCATTAGTAGCATTTGATTTACAGGCCCTGGCACCTCTAGTACACTTTACTAGGGACTTACTGGTGAATCAAATATGCCAATCATGGATAAGCCAATTACATACACATTTTGTAAAGGAGCACTTGCACTTTAGCACTGGTTAGCAGTGGTAAAGTGCCCAGAGTAACAAAAACTACAAAATCAGAGTCCAGCACACATCAGCAACCTGGGGAACAGAGGCAAAAAGTTAAGGGAGACCACTCCAAGGATGAAAAGTCTATCAACATCCCTAAAAATAAAGAAAGATGGCGAGTCTGGAGTTGGTTAAATATCCTCTGATGCACCTGTTGCTTCACCAATATTATTTGGCTCTCATAGAGAAAGTTGAGAAGAAGCTTGGGTTGCTTCTAGTTTCTCGTTTGTAAAGTCCTCTAAGATAAGGGCTGTGGTTTCAGCTGCCTCTCACCAGATGTAACAATTATGCTACATTCTACCACAAATCACAATTAGAACATTTTATGATGGTCAGTGAAATGACTGGCTGGGCAGGTACCATAATACCAGACTATTGGAGGACTGCATTTTAGGTAGGTTCACATTTGTTAGGAAAGAAAACAGTCATTTCTTATGTGTCACTCCCACCTTTAAGATAGTTCACTGTTCTCTCTCAATATAGCCCCTATTCTTCTAGCTTTCAGAAAAGTCCTGATATTGTATCTTTAGAAATAGATTCTTCTACTGTTTGAATGTGCTTGCAGCTTTGTTTATATATAGTACCATTTACAGGAAGCACCTCATGACAATGACATTTCATGTGTGCATAGCACCACATACATAACATGACAATAATAGTTTGTTAAAGGATGAAATCACAATGTTGACCAACTATTATAATAATTATGTCCAAGGTGTCCCAGGAAAATTCGGTCTAAAAAATGATGCTGGTCAAAATTCTGTCTGATGCTATCATATAAATAGTTGAGTGCCCTCTTGTCAAGAGGGACTGTCAAGTTGCCAAGGAATTCCTTTAACATTAGTAAAGGTCCAGTGTCTCTAAAAGTGCATTAGCTTTCAACTCATGATTGTAAAATTAGTTCTGTATGCCTGACATTTAGGGTAGTTAATTGGTCACATCAGTACTGGTTTCAGAGGATGTTTAAAGGGGTGGAGTGTGGTGGGATCATGAGGTTATCATCCTCCCTTCCAATAAAATTATTCCTTAGATTACAGCCATATAGTAAACATCAATAATACATTTGCCCAAGATAATGTGCTAAAGCTAGAAAGATAGCAGGGTCAATGCTAAAAGTATTTTTGCAATTTCCTAAAAATGCATTAAAAAGAAAATTAAAATCAGAAAACTGCCAGGAGAAACCCTGCCAGGTTAATACTAAGAGTACAGAATATGCTCAGAACTGTGGCATTAAGAACAAAGCAATACAGAATTACTGTAGCAACAGTATTTCCTATCAGACCTACTGTGGAAGAGAATATGCCTTTGGAGTCATTGTGCTGTCAGGTTACTTATAAACAACTGCTATACCAGAGAAAAAGCTAAATATTTCGATGCCTAGAACATGTACTGTGGCATTTAAATTACACTGTTCGGTTTAGTACTCACTTCATAATTACTTTGCGAATTAGAAAGGCCAAAGGAATTTCTCTGTAAATAATAAGTCCATCCGAATTAGCGTGCAAGTAAACTTCTCACCAGTTGTATTATAAAATTTATTTTTTCTATTAGAATTATTTTGGCAGTCAAATGTATTTATTGCCAAGCCATTAAGTTTACCCACTGGGCCAGTTGCTTGCCTCTAGAACCACTGTGCAACTTATTTTTCTAGTACTGCCTGCTCAAATTACTATCTAGCTCATTTTGCCTTTTAACTGTGTTGCCAGAAACGTATCTGACCCCTGTATCTCCTATCTTCCCAATACCTTTATCACAGCATTAAGCCACGGCTTTGGGGAAGAACTGCAGTGGATTCTTCACTTCTCCTGTTTATTAAGCCGGTGCTCGGTCATTGGCATTTGTATATCTCGGAGATGACAAGCCTAAGTGAAATTTTAGGGAGTTTCAAAAACACATTTAGACGGTGTTAGACCTGACAATCTTATGAAGGTCATCCCCCAATTTTATGCCAGCCTCCCTCCACTTTTCTGACAGTGTTTTTGCTGGTTTAAGGACTCTGCACACTTTACCACTGCTATCCAGTGCTAATGAGCATATGCTTTCTTCTACAAACATGATAACATTGGTTCATACCCAATTGGCATATTTGATTTACTCGTAAGTCAATAGTAAAGTGCACTACATGTGCCCAGGGCCAGTGAATTGAATGCCACTAGTGGGCCCGCAGCACTGGTTGTGCCACACACATAAGTAGCCCCTTAACCATGTCGGAGGCCTGCCATTGCAGGGCCTGTGTGTACAGTTTTACTGCCACTTCTACTTTAACTTAAAAGTACTTGCCAAGCCCTAAACTCCCCTTTTTCTACATATAAATCACCCCTAAGGTAGGCCCCACGTAACCCATAGGGCAGGGTTCTATGTAATTAAAAGGCAGGACATGCACATGTGTGGTTTATGTGTCCTGGTAGTGGAAAACTCCTAAATTGGTTTTCCACTACTGTGAGGCCTGCTCCTTTCATGAGGTAGCATTAGGGTTAGCCTCATATATTGTTTGAGTGGTAGATTGTGATCGGAAAGGGGTAACCAGGTCATATTTAGTATGGCCAGAATGGTAGAGCAAAATCCTGCGTATTGGTGAGGTTGGATTTTATATTACTATTTTAGAAATGCCACTTTTAGAAAGTGAGCACTTCTCTGCACTTAAAATCCATCATTGCCTTACAGTCTGTCTCCAATCCACATCTGGGCTGTGGTTGACAGCTCCCTTGTGCATTCCATCCAGACAACCACAAACACAGGACAATCAGACACATCTGCATTCATCTGCATACTGAATGGGTCTTCCTGGGCTGAAAGGGTGGAGTGCCTGACACTTACATTTTAAAGGCCAGTGGCCTGCCCTCACACAATGGACTGCCAAACCCCCTACTGGGACCCTGGCAGACAGACCTGTAATAAAAGAGGACCTTGTGCACTTCAAAACCACTCTTTGAAGTCTCCCCCACTTGAAAGGCATTTTGGGGTATATACACTGGGTCCCTGTCCCCAACAAATCAGACACTTCTGGCCCTGAACCTGCAACCTGTCAAGAGGAACTGCCTGGGTGCCCAAATGACTCATCTGGACTGCTCTGCTGAGAAGGACTTCTGCCACGCTTTTGCCCTGCTGCCTTGCTGTCCTCTGACTTTGCTTAGAAGTGCTCTCTAAGGGCTTAGATTAAGCTTGCCTCTTGTTCTCTGAAGTCTCAGGGCAAAAAAGGCTTCATTTCTTGAAGAAACTCCTTGTGTGCTGAAAATCGATGCGCAGCCTGCCAGAAACGATGCACAGCCTGCTTTGTGATGAGATAATCGCTGCACAGCCAAAACAGAACAACGCAGCTTGACTTCCCGAGTGAGGATTCGACGCAGCCTAACCAGAATGATGCAGCCCGACTTCCAGAGTGAAGAATCGACACAGCGCCCGACATGCGACAGCTAATTTGACACATCACCTACTGGATCGACTCAACGTCTGTGACTTCTTCCCGCACACCTAGGATCTTCCCAGCATCATTCCTGGGCATCAAAAAGATCCCCACATCATAGTGAGGAACCAAGCCTGCACACTGGAAATCGATGCAAAGCCTCTTGAAGTGCGGAAAGGAACAATACATCATCTGTGCTGCGCCGGAAAATCCGACGCGCACCCTATTTTTCCACGCATCTCCTCCTCTGTGGTCTCCGTGCGTGTTATTTTTTACGCAAACCAGGTACTTTGTGAAACCAATAGACAACTATTGATTTCTAAGATTTAAGACTCTTTTTAATCTTGTAAAAGTCATGTGTCAACTTGTGCTTATTGAATCTTTATCGTTTTGGCCTTAGTTTAGCCAGATAAATGTATTTTTGTGATGTTTTTACTGTGTTACTGTATGATTTATTGCACTAATACTTTACACATTGCTTTCTAAGTTCAGCCTGACTGCTCACTGCCAAGCTGCCAGAGGGTAGGCACAGAATAATATGTATTGTGTGTGACTTACCCTGCCTAGGATTGTGGTCCCTATTGGATAGGGGTGGCCCGTCCGCAGTGGCGGAGGGATGTCGCCACCCTGGATGAGCAGCAGATGAAAAATAAAACGATAGCTTGCGATCGTTTTATTTTTCATTTTTCATCTGCTGGCTCAGCCAGCAGGTACAGGCAGGGGCGGGTCTGGGTCACGGGGGGTGGGAGAGTGCACTAAGTGCGCAAGTGTGTTTGGACGGCTGTTTCAGGCTGGCCAAACACACATGCGCACTTAGGTTTCTCAAACCTTGCTGAATACATAGCCGGGCTGAATAAACAGCACAGACTCCAGGCTTGTGTCTGAGCGGCAGTGACTGCCACTCAGACCAATCCTGGCGCTGCTTACATGCTATGTTTAGCATGTAAGCAGCGCCAGGATTGCTGGGGAGCCTGTGCTCGTGTCCCAGGAAACCACAAGAACAGCAAGACTGCAGGAGTCGGTGACAGGAGACGGCGACGGGAGACGGGGCGAAAGGTAAGTGGTTTCTTTTCTTTTCTTTTTAAAAATGTTTTCCCCGTCATTCATCATCCCCCCACCCCACTCCTTGACATATGAGGCGGCCGCCATTGTATTTGGACAAAGGTAAATACCTCTGCCAACTAGAGACCCCATTTCTAACATATGGGCATTCTTTCATTTTGCAAAATCCATGTTCTTGAAGATGGGGAAAAAATCAAAGAAGGTGCCCTGCTTCCATGCCTGCTAACTGTGCTGTCCTGTGCCTGCCAGCCTGTACTTAATCGGAAGACACAGCTGGTCCATTTCCTTTTGTAATCATCTTGAGTAGCTCAGAAATAACCGCAGCTGTTCGAGGGCAAGTTATTCAACAATGGTTCTTCTGATTGTTCCCGAGATGTATCATGCTAATGTGATGCATCTGAATGATTGAAAAGTGATGTAATAATAGTAATTCCTAATTTTCTTCTCTTGAAATCATCAGTGTTATTTCACTGGGGTCTTCCTTGAGATAGGGCTTAATCTTCACTGTGTTTGAATTGTGGTCTCCCTGGGTTGTATAGTTATAGAATATACTTGTGCCTCTAAAGGACAGTAGTCATTTTTGAACCTACACTGTGTAAACAAGCTTTCTGTTTCAACCAGAACATTATAATCGCTTTTCTGAAATGTTATTTTATCAATAGGGATTGCACTTTCCTTGTACCATGGATTCCTGAAAACATACATACATTTACAACCATTGGAGAGTATAGCTCAGTATTTATATTGTCATGGGAGAATGTATGACAATACAAGACTGCATAGCTGGAGAATCTTTTCATATACTTACGATCACACACAGGCAGCTTGTCACTCCACCCTCCATTTTCCGTGCATTGGCTGGCCTCTGAACCATTCAGAATGTACCTGAAATCAATTTGGAGACATGTAAATGAATAATAGTCACTCTGTTTGGATATTTAAGAACACTGTCCCAACACATTCCGCTTTCCAATCTATTATCCATATTTTATATCTGCACTGGCACACTTAAGACTTCTTGGGGATGAGGCACCTAGAGCACTGCTAATACATTTCTAAATTGAAACAGCAGATATTTATTCCAATGGCAGTACTCCATAGTTTTATTATAGCGATCAGGGCGATTACAGTATATCGTATACTGAAAATACATGGCACAATCATAGGTTCTGGATGCATCATATAAGGCTCTTTGCAATCAGTACAGATAAGAGGACCACGAAACCCCGAATGCAGGAAGATCCATATCTAGCTAATTCTGCACAATTGGAATATACTGAACTGCGGAAGGTAGACACTGCCATTAAGAGCTTAAATAAATGTGAGAAGCAGCAGAAGCAGGCTGAGTGCCCAGCTCATAGCCAAAGGCTAATACTGTCCTGGGGGCTGTAGTCCTTTCTAAACAAAATGGTATCGGAAACACAGAGCTAAAAATTTATGTTGGATGAGTTGTGCCACAGTTCTGATTTCCAAAGCTGACCAGGAGAAAAGTCAGTACCTTATAGAGAAAACAATTTGTTAACACAGGACCAGAAATACATTTGCAGGGGTTGTAAAAATGGTGTGTTACTTGGCAGGCAAGAATTATTCCATAGTCAAATATTGGCAGTGGATTTGTAAAATTGGCATGGAAATTAAGGTTGTATGTCAGGCTATCTTGTACAAAAATAATAACTGACATACATATCATGAATTAGATAGTGTTTAAAAAATAAATGTTTCACGGGGCATAGTTTTTTAATATGTATTACCTCCAATTGGTTGACATTCTTGTAAATGATATTCGAGATACAATATTTATATCGCACAATGGCCCTCATTATAAGTTTCGCGGTTGCATGACCTCCAGACTTGTGCTGGCGGTCGCACCGCCAACAGGCTGGCGGTGCGACCGCCATATTATGACCGTGGCAGAGCCGCCACGGTCATACCGCCGACACCGCCAGGCTGCCACCAGCCTGCAGCCTGCATCCTGGTGGGCCCGGCGGGCCCGGCGGTTGTAATCCACCAGGGCAGCGCTGCCCTGGGAATTACGAGTCCCTATCCACCAGCTGTTCCATGGCGGTAAATACTGCCATGGAACATATGGCGGAATTGGTGACTCGGGGGGCCCCGTGGGGCCCCTGCACTGCCCATGCACTTGGCATGGGCAGTGCAGGGGCCCCCATGCACAGCCCCATTGCGCAATCCACTGCCCGAATTTGCTGCTGCACCCGCTGCACCGCCACATTGCCGCCGGCTCCATTAGGAGCCGACTACAATGTTATGGCCTTACTCCCCGCTGGGCGGAAACACTGTTTTCGCCCGCTGGCCCAGCGGGGATGTCAAATTACAGCCGGCAGATTTCAGGCTGCATTGGCGGCCTGCAGGCGGTACAATATTTGCGTTCGGCGGAGGGCCAATATTTTGACAACAATATACTGAAACAATGCCTCCAGTTGACTCTTGATTATTCTTTTGCTTTGTAGACTTTTGGCAAAGTTTGGTGGGGTAAACCTACAGAGGTTTTGGGTCACGGACAACCTGGGAGTGCTACTTTCTCAAAAATGTGGTACTAGGCCTGTATGTGCCCAAAAAACATATTACTTAGAAAAAACAGGGGTTCTTGTTACTGCCACTGTTTTTTTTAAACCTTTACCTCAGTGTACCTGTTCTCTTTCTAAAATATAATTTTGTATTATTATTGCGGGAAATCAGGACCAATAGATGTGTGTTCTGCACAAGTAATAGGTTTACAGTTGTCCTTACTGGGAGCCAAGCACCCCATTGTAGCGCCTGACTCTCTTAGAGTAGTGAAGCAGAGCAGTTCAAGGACTACTCAGGAGAGGTGGTGAGGGCTAGCAATCACCGTTCACAGGCACACAATAACAACACTCAATACATGTTTGTCCAGTCAGTATGTTTTCTTTAGAAAAAAGAAAAGTGCATTTAATACATACACACTACTAAATACTACACAGTAATTAACAAATATATGCATTGAGAAATGGAAAGTACCATAGATGGCATTATCTATTTACATTTTACCCCCTAAAAGGGTCATGCATACACATAAGGCAAGTCTACTGGCTTGGTCAAAGGTTCAAGATGAACAAACCACAATTTAAAGACATTGGGGTTCATTCTGACCCCGGCCGGCGGCGGTAGCCGCCGGCCTGGCTGGGACCGCCAGAAGACCGTCCCGCGGTCAAAAGACCGCGGCGGTCATTCTGGGTTTCCCACTGGGCTGGCGGGCGACCGCCAAAAGGCCGCCCGCCAGCCCAGTGGGAAACACCCTTCCACGAGGAAGCCGGCTCCGAATGGAGCCGGCGGAGTGGAATGTGTGCGACAGGTGCAGTAGCACCCGTCGCGAATTTCAGTGTCTGCTAAGCAGACACTGAAATTCAAAGTGGGGCCCTCTTACAGGGGCCCCACGACACCCCTCACCGCCATCCTGTTCCTGGCGGTCGAAACCGCCAGGAACAGGATGGCGGTGAGGGGGTCGGAATCCCCCATGGCGGCGCAGCAAGATGCGCCGCCATGGGGGATTCCTCAGGGCAGCGGAAAACCGTCGGGACACCGCCGGTTTTCCGGTTCTGACCGCGGCCATACCGCCGCGGTCAGAATGCCCTCAGGAGCACCGCCAGCCTGTTGGCGGTGCTCCCGCCGGCCCCGGCGGTCAAGGATCGCCGGGGTCGGAATGACCCCCATTATTCTGTAGGTAAATGGAATCATCATCAATAAAACAACTATGTATTAATGCACTTGTTATTGTTAATAAAGCATATTTACCATTATCCATAATCACTAACAGCATTATTATGCAATTAAAGCATTATACCTGAGCTGAACACGTGTCTGTATGTTTTATAAACTTTCTAACTAAGAAAATGGAATCATAAAAACAGCCCTTAGAGGCATCACATTGCAACTACATTACATGCAACCAAAGACTTAGGCCCTCATTATGAACATGGCAGTCAGTTCCGCTATGCCAGAGGTGGTGGTAGAAACCGCCAACAGAGGAGTGGTCCGGACTGCCAAATAATGATCCAAACGAAACACACGCATCCCGCGAACCACACACTGGCAGGAAAGGAGCCCCGCCGACGATGGCAGAGTCTGCCCACAGGCCGTCGGAAAGGCCCAACCCGCCAATCAAATTATGAACCACAATTCCGCTGCCAGTTCCGGGGCGGGAACCACCACCACACAAATCTAGGCAGAAATGAACCAAATATAATGAAACACTCACCTGAGTTCCACAGAACGTGCAGCGGCAGCCATGGACAGAGAGATGCTGATCATGCCAGCCTTGCTCCTTGCCATATACCTACACGACCGAGACCGCCGACGAAGGACGACGACGGTAAGTACCGCAACCTACGACACAAGAGAGGAAAGGGCCCAGTTACATAACCACCCACCCCCACTGCAACGCCCCCCCAACCCTTCCCAGCAGCACAAGTCAGACACCCAACACCAAGAGGTACGTACCCGACCGAAGGCCACTGCAACTTGAACATAGTACATACAATAGCCCCATACCCATAAAAAATTAAAACAAACACCAGGGTGTAACTGCCTGCAGCCAAAACACAGGCCACAGAGAAACGTTAATTATTAGCTCACTGAGCCAAACAGTGCTCACAGGGCCAATGGCCAGTCCATAAAATGTACATTGTCCTGGGCCACAAATGGCCACACCTGACTCCCACAAGTGCTGGGTACTCCACAGAACGGGGCACCATGTGGGGATCCAGGCTCCTCACGGAAGGGGTGTAGAGGGGTGGGGGTGGGAATTTTCAACGGGGTGGGACTTTGACTTTCTTGTGGAGGTTGGAGGGGGGTGGGCTTCTCCTTTGAAGGGGGTGGGGGCTGTTTTGCTCGGGTGGAGCTGGATGGCCTAGGCTCAGACCGGGCCTTCTTCTTCATTGGGGAAGGTGCACGGGAATGGAAAGGCTGGATTGAGGTGGGCTGTGATGTGGAAGGAGCGGAAAGGGCAAGGAGGTGGGCACGTTTGGGGACAAGACGGGGTGGGGCAGTGGGTTGGAAGAGGTCAGCATGGGAGAGGAGCTATTGGGGTGGGCGTGGATGAGGGCATGGGAGTGGAGGCAGAGGGAGTTTATGTATGGGGTGTAGGTGTGCGTGTAGTGGGTGCAGGTGACTGCTCAGTATGCTGTGGTGTGGTGGATGTCTGATGGGTGGGTGTCTTGGTGCGTTTGTGTGTTGTGGCAGATGGGGGGGTGGACACAGTGGGAGAAGACAGACAGCTAGTGTGGATGTATGTTGTGTGGGTGTCTGCAAGTCTGGTGAGTGTGCTGCATGTGCCAACTACAGTAGAGATAGTGAGTGCAGGTGTGGTGTATGGGGTGCATGTATGGGTGTCTGCGATTGTGGTGAATACAGGAAGAGGAGCAGCAAAAGTGAGTGAAGGTGCAGTGCATGAGGGTGTGGATGTAGAGGGGACAGACAGGGAGGTGGGCACACTGTGGGAAGTGGACATTGTTGTGTGTGCAGGTGTCTGTTAGCTGTGTGAATGCTTGTGGTGGGAGGTGGGGTGCTTGTGTTTTGAAGTGTGCTTCTTGTGTGTTGATGTGCCTGTAAGCGGGTCTGATTGTGTGCTTTGGACGGGTGAAGGGAGTGGGGTGCTGGAAGGGGTAGAGGAGGTTGGAGGGGGGACAGTATGGCCAGAGAAACTGCCGTCCGAGAGGAGGCCAGAGCCTGAAAAGATCTCTGTAGGGCAGGCACAGCACCGTGAATGCCATCCAGATAGGCATTGGTCTGCTGCACCTCTGATGCCAGATCCTGGATGGCATTGACGATGGTTGTCTGCCCTACAGAGATGGTTCTCAGGAGGTCAATAGCCTCCTCTGTGAGGGCAGCAGGGCTGACTGGGGCAGGGGAGGAGGTGCCTGGAGCGAAGGAGACGCCCACCTTTCTGGGTGGGCGGGCACGGGCAACTCGGTGTGGAGCAGAAGGGAGGGCGGTGATGGTATGGGTGGTGGCGGAAGATATCACGGTAGTGGTGTGTGCACTACTGTCCTCCACTGCCGGAGGACCCCCATCGGAGGAGGTCTCAGAGTCACTACCTCCTGTTGTAGTAGCCTCCCCCGTGGAAGTCCCCTCGCCCTCCCACCCACTGGTCCCCTGGGCATCCGTTGTCTCTGCCTCAGAGGATCCGTGGGCCGCTGCCTCCCCACTTGCTAATGCCTCAGCTCCTTCGCCTGATGTTGATGCTGTACCAAACCAACACAAGAGAACAGGGATGGGTAGACAAATCAGGAGAGACCCTTGTAAATAGCTGAATGCTGATACACAATGGCCAGACATTCACCCACCCAGCAAACACACCCAACAGGCAGCACTGTGCACTATGCCCATGGCCATGCCCCTCACTACTGACCAGAATACTGATCTACAACCATCCCCTGAAATACTTTTGGAGCTGAGGTAGGTGAAACCTGACTGGCACACCCCTACATCCTTTGGGGAACATACAGTAGATGGACACCAGTCAATTTCACTGCTGTAAGCAGCATGAGCTCTATCGCACACACAGTCATCCTTCCAGACTGAAGTATGGTCAGTGAGTACTCACCCCCTTGTGACTGCTGTGCAGCCTTCAAGCGCCCATCCAGGTCTGGATACGCCACCACCAGGATCCGTTGCATGAGGGGGGTTGAGGACTTCCCCAGCTGGGCCTCAGTGATCTTTCGTGCCCAGCATCGCAGGTCCTCCCACCTCTTTCGACATTGGATGCTCAGCCGGTTGTAGACCCCCAGGGTCCGTACCTCCTTGGCGATGGTATGCCAATGTGCCCTCTTCTGGTGGGCGCTGACCTAGAAGGGTGACACAGAAATGGAACACAGAGGTCAGGCACTTGCACGATAGGAATAGCTGGCAGATTGTCCAACATGGGACTGACAGTACTCTCAGACATGCAGGACAGTGACACGCAGCGTTCCATGCACCATGGTCCATCCAGGCTCATAGAAGCACACATATGTGCAATCCACACCATCCATTACTCACACAGGGCCCCCCAAACCCAGACTCACCTGTACCTCTGGCCTTCCGTAGAGTCTGCCGTACAGGGGCAGGACCCCTTCCACTAGCTTCTCCAGTGCTTCCTGGGTGAAGGCCGGGCCCTTTCCCCACACCACGTGGAACATCTGTAGCCAGAGGCAGGCCACAGCAGTACACAGAGTGGAGTACCTGTGCGCACAAGATCAGGGAGTCAAGTGATCAAACAATGACGAACGCACGTACGTTCCGCGGCGGTATGCACCGTCACCGCCGACGGCGATCATGAAATGCCAGGATTCCCCATTGGCATCCAAGTTAGCCAATGAGGGTGCGAACAGCGGTCAACACCGCCGTACGCTGTGACGTCAACCCGCTAGCGGTATTAGGTCACTTCCACAACGAAGGGGCAGAACTACAGTGGGCAGACATTTTGCCATCACCTACGCATCTTGAAATTCCTACTACTCACACTGCAGGGACTACTAGTCACATGAAGCACCTAGGCCTCTATCCATTCTGTATAGTAGAACACATGAATTACTCTGTTCCCTACTAGTGATGTACATGTACATCTGTCAGGTAGCAGTTATTGTACAGACAATACTATGAACAATGCAGTGCATGTATTTTGCACATTTTGCCTATGTATATATGCACATCACTCCTTTTTGTTAGCCCTTGTAGGCACCGACCCTTGTGGCGAGGAAGGTCACCATCGGTGTACAGACCGCTTGTGGATATGGGGACCATAGTGGAGTGTCAGATCATTATCACTTACAGACTCACACGTGCAACTATTCAGGACCTATGTGCATTACTGGATCCTGCACTAAATCCCGGAAATCGTAATCAGCATGCCATTCCAACTGAGGTGCAGGTGCTCTCCTCACTCCATTTCCTGGCCACAGGCTCTTTTCAAGTGACAGTGGGCATAGGTGCTGGTTTCTCACAGCCAGTGTTCAGCCAGGTACTGACAAGATTTCTGAATGCATTTGTACAACATCTGCAATCCAATGTGTGATTTCCCCCAAAGTGCTGACCTCCCTGCCATCAACTCTGACTTCTATGCCTTTGCAAACATTCCCCATGTCATAGGTGCCATCGATGGCATACACATATCCATCATCCCCCCAAGAGTGAGTGATCAGGTATACAGAAACAGGAAGAACTTTCATTCCATGAACATCCAATTGATGTGTACGGCAGACCAGTACATTTCCCATGTGAATGCCATGTTTCCGGGTTCCATCTATGATTCATTTGTGTTGAGGAACAGTAGTGTGCCCCAGAAGATGGAACAACTACAAGAGGACAAAGGGTGGATCATAGGTAGCTTTGCCTGTCACTAACTGACACATTGCAGAAAACCAGCATGTCTGACTAAGGGACACTACAAAGACAACTCTGTATTGAACCATTTTCTAGGTGATTATGGATATCCAAACTTGCGTTGGCTCCTGACACCAGTGAGGAATCCCAGGACGGATGCAGAGAGGAAATACAATGAGGCCCATGGACGTACTAGGAGGGTGAAAGAGCGTACTATAGGTCTCCTGAAGGCTAGATTCTGGTGTATACATATCTCTGGGGGTACCCTGGCCTATGGGCCTGATAAGGTGTGTAGAATGGTGGTGGCCTTCTGCATGCTGCACAACATGGCAGTGAAACATTCTATCCCCCTTTTGGACGTGGAGGGTGCTATAGGTCCTGATCAGCTACCTCAGAGAGGTGAGGAGAGTGATGGTGAGGATGAGGAATGGGAAGATGTCCATTCCAGGAACCAACTGATACAACTCTACTTCCAATAACTGTGGGACTTAAGCCTGTCATTGGGGTTAGTGACTGATACTGTCAGTGTGCTCTGTCATATAGGGGGGATTGGTCATGATAGGCGACACATGGCCCACTTCTGCATGGTACTGACAGACAATATATGCATTCCTTCCTTGCCTAATTTAAAACACACAGTACCACCATCAAGCACTAATTGACAATAAAGTTGTTCTCTGCCAGTTGCATCCATACTCCACTTTGTTCAACTTGAAGACAGGGGACAGTGTTACAGGTGTGAAATGTGTTTTATTGGTAGAATAGAGTGAATTGTGCTATATACAGTGATGGGAGTCGTAAGGGTTGGGTGTCCTCAAAACCTACTTGGTGGCAGCCCTGTTGGATGTCTTAGATGGGTCCATTTTGTAGAATAGTCCTTCAATTTGCCCTCAGCTAGGTGTTGTTGGTGAATGGGTGGGATGGTTGCTTTGCATTAGTAGCAGTGTCAATTGTTGGAGGGGAGCTTGTTCTTAGCTAGGTTTCCAGTGCCATATCTTGGCCTGAGACTACGTTTGGGCGCCTGCTGTTGAGCTTCTTGGGGTGGCATGATTGGCCCTTGTGATTCCTGGAAGAGTATTTCCTGTGCTGTTTCTGCTGCTTGGATCATCTGTTGCTGGTTGTCCAGGGCTGTTGTGGGGGCCTCTTGTCTGGTGTGGGTGTCAGACTGTTTGTTTACCAACTGCAGCAGTGCTCCAGCAATGGTGGACATTGTGCCATTGTGCTCTTTCCACTGCTCCATGGCCTGTTGGTGTTGTTGCTGCTGCATCCTCTGACTTTGCTCCAGGGTGGACACAATCTGTGCCAACCTGTCTTGGGTATGTTGATATGCCCCCAATACCTCTGCAATAACGTCCTGGGATGCTGCATCCATCCAGTGCCCTACTCCTGACCCACTGGGACACTTGAACTTGCCCTAGCCCCCCTGTGCCTGTGTCCCCTGCGCAGGTCTTGACGTGCCACTTGTACTGGGGCCCTCGCCTTCCTGCATGTTGGGAGTGGGAGACTGTGGCCTCTGTAGCTGTGTTCCACCAGTCTGTGCCCTGGGTACACTGGTGTGGGTACACCTTACCTGGCCTGCTGGTCTTGACTGGTTGTTAGGGGTGACAGTGGTTTCCTGGGTGGGGCTGCTGCATGGTGAGAGTCCAGGACTGTGTGAGGGGCCTGCCTGCTCATCAGTGTCCAGGGATCCCTTGCCAAGGTCTTGTGATGTGTCTCTGTCTCCCTGGAGGGCTGTGGCACTCCTTGTCCCCTCCATTAGGGTTGCATGGGTGGTGGTGCCTGTTAGGGGACATAGACATGTCTGTTACATATGCCTGAAGGTTTGAGGTGTACAGAGCTGGGCTATTTTGGGCTGGTGTTACTTTCAGTGGCCTTCCAGGGTGCCTTTGTGAGGTGGAGATTGCATTTAGTGGCAGTGGTGGGGTTGCATTGTGGTGGGGGGTATTATTCCATTGTGGGTACGTGCAGGGGTGGGTGGCTGTGCACAGCGGGAGTGATGTGGGCCTGTTAGTGGGTTGTAGGTGATGCCGGGTGGTGGATGTGGTGGGTAATGGCTGGGTGGGGTGTAGGTCGAGGTGAGTGTGGGTGGGGTGGGGTGGGGTGGTGCATGTATTGCAGATGTGTTGTATATGAGGTAATTGTAGATGACTTACCCAAGTTCATTCCTCCAGTAAGTCTAGTGAGTTCCTCTGGGTCCAGGATGGCGAGTACCTTCTCCTCCCAGTCAGTGTAGTCGGGTGGTGTTGGTGGCGGTCCTTCCCCAGTCTTCTGCACTGCGATGTAGTGCCTAGATGCCATGGCCCTGACCTTCCCCCCCAGGTCGTTCCATCTCTTCCAGATGTTGTCCCTGATGCGTGTATGGTGTCCCACTGCATTCACCCTATTCACAATGGTCTGCCACAGCTCCAATTTCCGCGCGATGGGTGTGTGCTGCACCTCGGACCCGAATATTTGTGGCTCCACCTTCAGGATCTCGTCCACCATGGTCCTTAGGTCCCTTTTGGAGAAGCGTCGATTTTTTGGGGGGGACATAGTGAGTGTGGTGGATGGTGTTGGAACTGGGGACAAGGTATGGGTGCTCCTGTGTGGGTCGACATGCGTGTCCTGTACGCTGGCGTTCGCTGTCTGGCTCTGGTGCTCTCCGTCTTCTGGTCCTGGTTTTGTTGCAAGGGATTGTGGGGTGTGTCTGGGGGTGTTTTATGGGGTTCTGGATGTGTGGCAGGTGTGTGGGTGATACGCCTATCCAATGTGTGCACTTGTTGCTGTTGTGTCCACTTGTCACCTGTGGCGGTCAAAGCCGCCGATGGTCGTCCGGCCTCCACTGCCCGCCGAGGTGATTTGTGCATCATTATTTGGAGGGCAGGATGTGGGTGTGCTTGGCAGTGGCGGGGTGGGGTGGGCCGGGATTCCCACCGTCAGGGTCGTGGCGGGAGTGGTGGTCTGGGAATTTTTGGCAGGGTTGGGTTTTTCAATCATTATATGGCAGGTTTCCATTTGCCGCCAATGGTGGGATTCTGTTCACCGCCGACACGGCGGTCGGCGGTCTTTCCCGCCATGTTCACAATGACCGCCTTAGCTCCTAAAGAGCGATTTTGTACATGATTCTCCTTTGTACGCTTTTATGCCACAATAACTGTAGCCTTAGACTTAGCCCCTAAAGGAAGCAACACTGCCAGCTGTAGTGTAGAGTGCTTTGGAAACGTTAGAGCAATTTCAGAGTAGTCCTGCTTTCAAGGACTGTGCAAACAGAGGGTGAGTAATTTTTTAAAAACGCTTTAGGGGGAAGCTGCTTTGCTCCTGCATCTCCCCCACCCCAAGCTTTCATACTGTTGGTGATGGTGACCCTGTTAAGCTGTGGGCACCACAAGTAAATCAAATGAGGCAAATGAGAAAGTCCACAGGAAATCATGGGGTGCTCCTCCATGAGCAGTGAATATTTTCGTAGTGGGTCCCCTGCTGTACCTGAAGGAGCCACTGGCCTCACATCATGCACTTCTTTTTTCTTGGTTTTGGGTGTGCCTGGTCCCATCCGGGCATCCCATGTGCACCTGATATTGGGGGCAACCCAAGGAGCCCTCCCCTGGCTGCCTTGACTGCTCCTGTGTGGCAGCTCCTCTTCCTACTGCCACAGGAGCAGGCAGCTCTGCTCTTTCCTGCCTGCTCTGTGTGGGCTGAGTGTTGTTCTCCTGGTGTGACAGTGCTCCCCCTTCATTTTCTGCAGTCCCGGAAGAGGTGGGGCTCCCGGGGACAAAAGTGGAAACAAGGAGAAGGCTCCACATATACCCACTCCCTGAGTGAAATACATTATTGAATCCTGCGCTGACCTCTAGGCTCTGACCCACCCCGGAGGTAAATAAAGAAACAGCAGCAGAGCCCCATGCAGACAGCTGGAAGAATGATCAAAGGTTGCCAAACTTTAAAATGCCATAGCACGGGCCCTGCTGGACCAATTGTGACGATCTTGAGCTCACTCTACTCCTGGCATCAAGCTCCAGCCACTAGAAACCGTTGCAGCAGAACTCCTTCCCTCCAAAGTGGAGCAGACCACAGGGAGCTGGTTCCCCTGGCTCCCTGTTCCAGCCTTCCTCCTGGTCTCTGTCACTGAGCTTGGATGTCCGGTGGCGGTAAGGGGGTGGTCTCGCTGGCTCCTGGGGAGACCCACTGATCCTGGGGTCAACTGGACAGAGTTCTTAGTCCTTTTTAGGCATCAGGGGGTTGCTTCTTTCAGTTCTTCACTGCGGTCCCAGGGTCCATCAGCAGAGCACAGAGAAATCACAAGGCAAGAAACAGTCTCCTCCTTGTACAAGAGTTTTAAAGAAGAGTGGAAGGATTCAAAGCCAGTCACCCCTGGCCAATCCTAGGGTACCACGTCACCACCTCCACCCCCGTCCGAACCCTCCTGCACAGCATGTTTGGACAGTTCAAAATGGCATTATCCAGGAGTTATTAGTCACATATCCTTTAGGGAACTCAGCTCTGCCCTTCGCTGACATCACTGCAAGGGCCTTCCTTACTAAATGTTCAAAGGGGAACCCGCTCCTTTGTTGGCTCTGGAGGTCTGGGCTCCCTCCAGTGTTCAGTGGGCTTACAGCTAATTGATTGATTCAGATCATTCAGCCCCACCCTTTTCCTCCTCAGGAGTTGGCTGAAGCACTGTTAATTGCTCCCTTTGTTTGGGGAGGCCTTTGTTCCTTCTGCTGGAGAGAAATGTAATTAATCTGGCAGAGCAGGGTGATAAAAGGCCTGAGCTTTGATCCTGAGCTGAGCCAAGGAAATATGGCAATTCTGGACTACTCATACATTGTACAGATTTCCTTTTGGAACTTGCAGAATTGATATTCCCTTACAGGTTACACCCCATTTCGATATGTCACTAGTCTCTGTGGGCCAAAGGGAATTGAAACTGCACTCAATGGCAGTTTTCTCCCTATATGTCTAACAAAGTGCCACAACAGACAAACCAGTAAATCACACTGACTTTCCCTACTAGTGTACAGTAACATTATATGGCCTACCACAGGTCAATATCTAATTATGCAAAGTCCCCTCTGTGCTAGACAACTGTTGTGCAGTTACAGGGCTGCACATGACAATAGTCTCCCTCACACAGCCCACATACATGTGCACATGCATGTCTCCACACAAGTACAAGTGTACTCAGTCAAGTGCCCTTACCCTTGCTGCATTACAGTGGCCTTATCGTAAAAGGTGGACACTGGCAGGAAACACGTGTAGTCCATTTGTCATGTGATTACCATAGGTACAACATGAAGTGAAACTTACTCAGAGTAAAAAGCCTACAACAGAGTGATCCAAAAAGCAAAAAATCCAGGGTACTGAATGGGTGGAACTCAACTCAATTGCAATCATTATTTACATGATGAGGATGCCATGTCTGTTCCCCTGTTAAGCTGCATAATTTTAGTTTCAATATTTCCTTATTTGTTTATTTATCTATCCATCATTTTATATAGCAGGAACCCTAATCACTGGGTATGAGAGTTCTGACAAAATGAACACAAATACGGGAGAGATAACATTATACAGAGACATAAACAAATAGAAAAACAAGCATTTACTATGCATCTCGCATATTTCAAACAAGTTAATAGTTATCTTTTGACAACAGCACCCACAAGTAAAAAAAATAGAAAAAACATGAGTGGAAACTGAGTAAAGACAAAATAAAATAAAGTTAGCTTTAAAAAATTAAACTTTGCGATTTTGTTTGTCCTGCTGGGCACATTTTTGCCAGTCACAAGCCTTCTGTTTGTGAGGTACTGGAAGTTAAAATTAACAAAATAGTACCTCAATCACATCAGGAGCTGCAGATGGACACTAATTAATTTGAAATCAATTAGTGCTTGATCCCGCTCCACACGTAGGAATGGAAATGATACCAGACCATCCTTAACAAATTACCAGGCGGTAAAGAAGAGTGCCAGGCAAACCACACATAGTGAGCGATAGCGGGCTCCAAACTCTTTACTGAACACAACAGTGTCTCGCATGCGAGATGCATGCACAAGCGCATGCACTTGCAAGCTCGATTCTAATAAATGATAGGTAAAGGGAGCATGGTCACAACTGCTTCAAATAAGAGTACAAGCTTATATGTAAATTTGCTGTTTCATCAAGGCTTTTAAAGAAATTTCAAATATAAACAGAATAGGGAAATAGAGAAAGGATCCATATGGAGATGCCAGTAGATAGTAGATATTTGAAGAGTATTTAAAAAATCCAAAGGAGGGGTTGTTAGACTGTAGCTCCCGGTAGAAGGTCCATGATAAAACAAAATAAATAAAGTTTCGAAAATGGTACGTAATTTAGGGAGATAGATGTAGATTAAATATGGAATTGCTGGAGCAATACTATGTGTTTCTGTTTCTAGTATGTTTTGCAGCTTCTACATGAAGTCTGTAGCTTAGTTCCAGATCTTAGATGCACTTCCTACAAAGGACTGTGGAAATGTTGCTTATGTTTTAGAAGAATGACCTTTGCAGGGGAAGTGAGTCAGAGATCCTGAGAAAACTGAGTCTTTATGTGATTATACATTTCCAGGTGTACTGCTTTATGGACAACAGAGGTCAATTTGAATTAATCTGAATGAACTTCTGGCTTCAATGCCTAGTCAGTATAGCATGATCAGCTCCTATACAACTGTGCATACAGAGATAAAAAGTTATTCAAAGTTGAGAACATTTCTTAAGATTCAATGTAAATGCGCATAGCCTCTGGGTAGCCCAATTTTGAAGACGGTCATATATCATATACTATTTGATCACAACTGTCAAAAAAATATTGAACCAGACAAGATATGTTTCAAATACTGCCAGCAGAGTATGGATGACTGAAAGGAGATAGAGCCTATTCAACTGATTGTCTGAGAGGGCATGCAAAAACGTCCTCCTTGACAGAATACGATGTTGAAATTCTTTCAATTCTGTTATGTAGAACACCATTGTGGTGCTATTATAATTACTATATGCATGACAGAATGGCAGTCTTAACTCAGCAGCAAGTTGTAATTATAGAAGATGCCAGCCCCGATACAATGATGCACCTGGAGAAATTATGAGAGGTGCAATTTTGGTTTGCCTTCTATTGCTTTATACTGAAAAACCTTCCAAAAAATGTTCATGAAACTACACCAAGCAGAATGACTGTATAGAACACTACCTTCTGCTTGAAATATTGTACTAACCTTGCTCTCACAGTGAAAAGATACACACAGGCACAAATATGACTAAGGGCACTGAGAATCCAAAGCCCACAGTTGTGGATAGACTTCAAAATAATTGTCCTTGTAACCGATTATGAAACAGACGGTTAGATGTTAAATGTATTTTAATTTTAGCTCTATATTGCCGTTTCTGTTTATATGACATTTCAGTATATTGTTTAAGTGCATTGAAGTCAGTATTTGGTGAGCTATACATTTAATAAAGAAAAAAAGCAAATGAGTGACTTTCTTGTAAACTCGCAATCTTATGGCAATTATTTGTGTTTAGTTTAAGGAACAGTGGAATATTAATTTATCTAGAATTTTAGAAACTATGTGTGTCCATGAATTTGTCACCAGAAACACATCAAATCTAAGAACAAAGGGCCAGATGTACGAAAAAAGCAATTTGCGACTTGCAAATTGCGAGTCCCTCCGACTCGCAATTTGCAAGTCGCAAATTGCTATGCAGTAAGGTGTCTCAGACACCGACTGCAACTCGCAATGGGGTCGCAATGACCCACCTCATGAATATTCATGAGGTGGGTCGCAAATTGCGGCCCCATTGCGAGTATGGGCACTCGCTAACATGGAGGCCTGCTGACGTCAGCAGGCCTCCATGTTAGCGACCTGCTTGTCAATAAAGCAGGTTTTTTTTTGTTTGAAGTGTAGCCCGTTTAACCTAAGGGAAAACGAGCTGCACTACAAAAAAAAACGAAACCTTTAGTTTCGGATTTTTCAGGGCAGGTAGTGGTCCCTTGGACCACTCCCTGCCCTGAAAAAATATTTTTGGGTGCAATCACAAACTGGAAGGGGTCCCATGGGGACCCCTTCCAATTTGCGATTGGGTTACCATCCACTTGAAGTGGATGGTAACTGCGATGCCATTTGCGACCGCATATGCGGTCGCAAATGGTATTGCATCCCAATGCGACTCGCAAATAGGAAGGGAACACCCCTTCCTATTTGCGAGTCTGAAATGCATTTTGCGAGTCGGTAACGACTCGCAAAATGCATTTCTGCATTGGGATATGCGTTTTGCGACTCGCAAACGGCAAATTTTGCCGTTTGCGAGTCGCAAAACGTTTCGTACATCTGGCCCAAAGATTTCTAAGACAATTTAGCAGGAACTGAGAAAGAATACACAGCACAAAAATATAATTGTTAAAGACAGCAATAGAAATACCAAATTAACCTCAGACCGTTAATATACCTTGCTTCCTTTAGACACATAACCCGACTTCCTGAGGATTAGCTTGCAGTGAGGTATAGTGCATTGGATTCGTGCTCTACAAACATGGAGAACTTGTGGCATTACTTTGTCCTTATAACACTGTGGCGGGTAAGATGTACAATGTTTTAAGGGCACTTAGTAATTATCTTCATTACACTGAGAACAAGTCTTCTTCACTAATCTTTCATTTCTTCCTACTTGTGCTTTAAGGCTTGGTATAGTAGTGGATGTCTTGGTTAGTTTGAAAGCATTTTCTGGTCTGGAGCAGGTGGGGGGGCTTTTTCGTACAATTATATCTTTCAAGGGGCAAGTGATTTGTCATCTTCAGGAGTGAGAACGCATCTCATTTAGTAAAGACTGCAAAGACCTTGAAGCTGAGTTATGTTGAATTACAGGTAAATAATTGAGGACTAGAGGTAAAAGTCAATGTGTGATTGCAGTCCCAATGAAGGTTCAAATCTCAGGGTTTGAAACCACAAAATGATATTTTGGTATGTATTAAACATATTTTGTAAGTCAGTAAAACCTCTTAGCTTGCAAAATCCGATTACTGATCCATTCCAAATCGCAATTAGGAAGGGGTTTGAAAGAGGCATTCCATGCTAATTGCAATTCAATATGGTATGCACACTGGTTTGCAAATGAAATTGTGGCCGCAAACCATTGGTCGCTTAGTGAAACCTCAGGGGAGGAGGTATCTGACACCACAATCTTTTCCCAAATGGGAAACCTTTTACTTTTTGTCTTTTTAGATCAGTATTGCTTCCTTTAAGGAAAATGGGGTACTTTTAACATTTAAAAAAACTTTTCCGTTTTTGGTATGCAAACACAGGGATGGTGGCCTGCTGTTTCTTGTAGGCCACCACCTCTGGGTTTACAGCCAATCATAGGGCATCACAAATAGCCCCACAGTTGCAGATTTAGCTATGTGATCTGTTAGTACATAATCACATGATAAAGGACTGGTTGCAAAATGTTAGTGGACAGTTTGCATCCACTTTTGGCGTCCTGCCTGATAGTAGTACATATGTATGGGTGCCCACCGTATGTTTTCATCCAATAGAACGCAGCTCCCTTAAATGTACACTACTCCATTAGATAAATCGCGAAGTTATACTGCTATAATAGGAACACGCATGCTGATTTAGACTGCTATGAATCTCGCGCAATTTTGAAAATGAATGGAACTGAGGCACTGGGGGAGGAAGTGATTAATTTCAACATTACACACTTGTGTCAAGTGTGGAAATAAACCTGTCAACATTCCACACGTTCTGTCACAAATGTATGTTCCCATAGTAGTTCTTTCCGGGACCTAAAGAACAGGCCACATCAAAAGAAAATCACATTTGATTTTGATATTGAAGATTTTTTTTAATGCCAACTATTTCTTGCTCCAGAAGACTTCTACCAAAGGGAAATCTATTGTGGTACCCACATATCAACACTATGGGACGTGTTCCTCAGAGGCCGTTAGTTTCAATCGGTCAATGTAATTATTCACTTTTTTTGCACGCAGCAGCAAAAACGTTTCCCAGGATATAATTCACATCCGGTTACAGAACACGCCAAGAAATGTCCTCCAGCTGAAAGTCACAGTCCATCCTTCGGCCTGCAGTTGACTTCGAACATCTGTCTCTTCTTTTCTGTCGCCAACTTTTGTCAACGTGACCTTTAGCGCCATCATTATCGGACCTGGGGCTTTCCAGAAAACCAGTGATCCGGCACAGATGTCCAAGCGGCTTGGCCGAAGGCACGGGCTCCTGCAATCCGGAGGAGCAGACTGTGAGCACTTAGAAATCACCCTTCTAAACCCCTTGGCCAGAACGCAGGAGCTTTGCAATCTGTTGCTCAACGTCATGCGGATATGCAGCTGAATTCGATGCCAACTGGAGATCAAATTGGACAAGAAAACAGATAGATCAATCTCGTTAATTGCACTGAGGTGCTAAACCTTCCTTTAAAGCCAGGCTTAGAGAAGGTGACATTAGACAAGTAAATGTCTTGGTTCGGATGACAAAAATTGACAAACCCAAAACTTGAATGGCTTTCGTCAAAAGGTGAAGGTTAGGTTTGTTGAAGTGGGCTTCCGGGGCTCCGAGTCAAGCAAGATGGAGCCTTGGGAACAGAAAGGAAAACAGAAGTAGCGAATCCACAGACTGAGGACTTAAAAGTGTGGCTTGGGATGGTGTAAGTAGGACTTCGAGAGTCATCCAGTCAGCAACTCCAACAGTTGAGGAAGGAGAAAAGTCGTAGCTAGGTAGGGCCAGCGCCACGCCTTGAGCATACGAATTGGTAGGGGTGGCAGACAGCAGCATGTTACTGGGACTCCATACCCGATTATTCTCCTAGGTTTTATGTCAGAATCTCGAGGTGAAGAATATTGACCCTCACAAATATCAACGTTATAAATATCGACTAACATCAATCTATCTGTTTCAACACATTACAGTAAATGCATGACATTTATTTTATTTATTTAGTGAGTTTTATAAAATGCAAACACAACCCACGGGTATACAAGAGCTGTTCAGTGAAAAGGCCATTACCATTATACATAGGCGAATAAAGGAAACAACATTGTTATTTTAGTAGTACCACGAAAATGCTCCACCCATTTACCACAATGTACGGGTATAAAGATCACTTTATCCTTCCACAGCATAAACTGTACGTTATATAGATTTTATCAGCTCTTTTCCTGGTCGTTTGCAATATCACTACTGATTTTGGTGGGGGGACAGTACTATGTGATATGTTGAAACAGTGTTTAACCATGAGCTGGTCATTCAGAGAGGAATCTGTCAAAGCAAATAGTTAATACTTCCCTTTTGAAAGTGATGGTCGATGGGTTCATTCGAATCTCCGTCAGTAGAGATTTCCAAATTTTGGGGGCTGAGCAGTAGAAAGCATGGGCTTGGGTCAGTGATTTCCCGAATCTCACTAGATCTAGTAGGAGGAAGGGAGTACTTCTAAAAGAGCGACTACCACCTGCTGGAGTAAATTCTGGGCTAGGTGCACGGGTGTACCATAGTGCAGGGCTCTGTGAGTCAAGCATGCTATCTTAAGTATCCATGCTTTGACGAAAAGTGATTGCAGAGACATGAGTGAGGGTGTGATGTGGTCAAAGTGCCTCAATCCTGTAATCAGTCTAGCAGCAGCATTGAGGGTTCCCTTTGGTACTGCCAATTGTGTTTTGGGTAGTCCTGTTAGAATTGCATTTCCATAATAAAGTGTGGGAATGACTAGAGATTGTACCCTGAGTTTGGTTGCCAGGCAGAATGGTTTCACCTTTTTAGGAGTCTAAGTTGGAGTAATACACAATGTGTGGATGCACTAATGTGGTCTTACATTTTGAGATTTTTTTTTATGGTTATACAAAGTAATTTTGTTGATTTGACAATTGTGCGTTTGCAGTTAGGAGTATCTCAAGAACACTAACGTAACACACTTACCGCAACTAATCCATAGAGAAAAAAAACCCTTTCTACCAATCTCCTAGCTTTTTTATCTCTAACCTTGGGTTCTAGAGAACCATGCTACTCTCCGCATAGCACTTCAAGTCCTCAAGCATTATATAAATAAAATTTACAGCTACAGTTGCAATATGGTCAGGCATCCATATGGAAGTATAGATTTATTGTTTATAGCACTCCATCTACTTATCTTGACAATGTATTTGTATTTGACATTGTAGAGCGTATATAAGTGAGGGTCAATATTAAAACTTCAGTACTGTGATAAAACATTCCAATTATGCTTTGTGGGAAAAAGCACTGAGAACAAGTCTGGCAACCTCGATAGGTATCCCCAACATTAGAATCTTGGAGGATTCAACAGTAGAAGGTGGATCACTATGGTGTAAAGCGCAATGAGTGGGAAACATGGCCTACTAGGGACAGGTAGGGGTGAGCATATGGGGTGCTTCCACCCAATGGACATGGCTGGTAGTGGCGCGGTTGTGCCCTGACTCACAGGCCAACTCCAAACCTCAATAGCAGGAAAATACTCTAATCTGTCCTGGCCATGGGATGGATGCATTGCTTTAATTCCTTAAAAACATCAGTGGTGGTCAATTAACATTATAATGCTGATCCACGGTGAACCTATCACTGTAATGTATTAATATGAAGGAAGGATTTAAAAGGGTGATCACTGGAAAAGGTCCTTTTATATAATGAACGTTTTGAATGAATATACATTTTGATGGTATGTATGTAATTTCTCAGTTGATGTCCTATTTTAGTATGTAGTGTAGCTCTGGGAAGTAGACCATTATTATGTTATATAGTCAGTGCTTCACAAAGTGCTAGCTTACGCAAAACCTGGATTAATTGAAATGGTAATACATGTACACATCCTTGGCTCAATTTGCAGCAAGGCATAAGCATTCTATACTTATTTACGTTATATGATAATCCATAATAATCAGATATATGTACTTAATATTCATGCAGTGAAATACACAGACTCATGTGGAAGCAAGCCATTGTGGCTCACATTCACTAAGTGCAGTGACATTCCCAACATTTCTCCCTATTACCAGGGGAAGGAAAACCTCCTCCCTCCCTGGTTGTACATAACTTAGAAATGCTTTGTGCCGGCTCTGTGCTGTGGTTTGCTTAAGTGCCCTTTCTGACGGGAACAAGATATTCTGACATAACCTGGGAGCCAATGGCTGGGGCAGGCCACACCACTTCGGGAGTCTGGTAGGATCCCAAAGGACTCCCAAATGGATTGTGACCGGTAACTCATGACACACGGACTGCCTGCATGGAAAAAAACACAGGTAGAACTACCAGTGAATACTCTTCTTCATTCTCCACAGTGCCTTATGCCTATTCGGAACAATTGCATCCCACTAGTGGCCTGGATCTAGGATTTTGCCAGAATATCCAACTCTTACTCCATGCAAATCCAATCCATCCTCTAGGAAGAGGATCAGGCATTATCATGGGTTCTCTCTGAAAGACCCTTGATTCCTTCTACTCACCTATCACAGGTTTCACAGTGTCAAAGCTCCCTGTCAAGCCTGGCATTGGGATACTCGCTCTGTCAGGGATAGAAAATAAATTGAACTCTTGAACCTCCAGAAGACACATGCATTCTCACAATAGCCTAAACTCTGCTGGAAAAACATCAATCATGTCACTGCAGTCACTGGCGATCACTACATCCTTGGCTCGAGGCATTCCTGATTAATTATTTTTAATTTCTTAACATGACATACAGTGTTGTGATTTGTCGTGGGTTTCATAACTTGAGCTTGCCCAGTAGTCTGAAAAATAGTCACCTGCTGAAACTATCATCTGTGGCTCACATACACTTGACATTCATGACAGGCAACAAATCCCCAAAAAGATGTGGTAGAATCTCTTGAGTGCCCTTAATCCCCTAGCTCACGGCCCTTTGGTTCTCAAAACAGAAGCTGTGTGTGCTACCCTCATCTTTTACTACGTCAGCAACATTTAAGCTATACCTATGTCCGCCAGTGCTTTTCGCCATCCTTACAGTGCTTCTCTAGCCTTCCCTCCTTTATTACATGAGTGCTCTGTGGGAATTTCTGCATTCCTGTTAGGAAAATAAAGTCAGGCCTATTGGTTTTGCCAATGCTGTTTGAGTACACTTAATTTTACCAATTTTGTCTCCGGTTTAGCAAGGGCAGGGTTTGTTAAGTATTAAGGTCAGGATTTCGAAACAAATGAAGCAATGGTCTGACTAGTCCGATTTGAGAGGTTTAAAGATTACTATGTGGTGTTTCTTTGTAAAAAATCAGGTCCAAGGCAAAGCTCTTGCTGTGGGTAGGGAAAATGCAATGTTGGAATAGGTTGTTGTATGAAAGAAAGGACTTGAAGAGGGATGCGTGCATGTCTTTGTAATTTTCCAAGATGATGCTAAAAATTACCAGGTAGATGCGATCACAAGAAATGAGTTGATGAGGGTGATAACTGATGAAACCATTAATTAAACTCATTTTGCTGCCAGGTGTTTAGTATGAGGTTGTCAGTTTGAGTACTTTAGGTGCCATATTGGTACTCTTCAAACTGAGGTTTTGGAATGAGAACATTATTGAGTTAATCACTTTGGATTTAAGTTTAGGTCTCGCCTAGAAAGCGCATGCTCTCTCTCGTCGAGACATTTTTTTACATACAGTGTGCTTACAGCTCACCCATAGCTCAACATTGTTTAGCTTTAATGTTGCTGTAATTTGCTTCATTCTCTTTGCTATGGCATGCCTACATCATGTCCCCTTTTTGTGTTTGGTTCTCACCTGCAACATGAACCAAGTACTTGTGTTCTTCCACTGCTTCCATGTTTGGAGCTACCTTTTTGTGTTCAAGCACTCATATGAGTGCTGATGTTTTTTAGGCTGCCTCCAATACTGCCTTCTCAAATACCACTGCATGTGCTTCTTTTCCTTGCTGCTTCTTTTCCCTCATACCTATCTCCTGTCCATTTTGCTTCTTTTCCCTCCCACCCACTCACCTTTATGTTGCTTCTTTTATCTCCCATCCACCCCATCCATGTTACTTCTTTTTGTACATGTTGCTTCTTTTTCCTGTCACTCCCACGTCTCAATCGTTTTATCTCCCCTCCCCATCCTAGTCCATGTTTCTTCTCTTACCATCTGCTCCATCTGTATTTCTTCTCCCCAAGCTCCCAGTATCTGTTTCTTCTTTCCCCACTATCCAGTCCTAGTTGCAGTTCGCCTCGACTCATCAAATAGACAAAGTGAAAAAAAAAAGGAATATCACGCGGCCAGCGCTCGCTGCTTCATGTCGCTTTTTTACCATTCTGCTGTCCATCCCTACATGATTTCCTGTTCACCACCGATTCACCACCCCACCTGCCCTTCAATTCAACACCCCCACTGGACTTACAAAGCCAACGGTGCTCCCATAGGTGAGACATATTAGCTTTGTCAATGCCTTTTTTGCTCTCCTGTTGTATTCCAGTGGTAAGATAATGGCATGGAATATGAGCAGAAACAGGCTTCTGTGAGTGAAAAAGCATCATGACCGCAGTCTTTTTTTATGTTGTTCAACAAATGCAAACAATAAAGGGTGCAAACTTGCACCCACAGCAAGTGTGCAGCCATAGAGGGAAATCGGCTTCACTGCATCAGCATGCACATACATGTCTTATATCAACAGTTCGCAGATTAGATTCACCATAAATCTTGTATAAATGCAAAAGGGACATCACAGCATACACAACAGACCAATCTCTGTGCAGGCACAGTTTCTCCATCAACCAGGTCCAAGGCATAGTATTTTACTCAGTTTTCCCAGTTTTTAAAACATTTACTTGAGCACCTTCTGCTCTTATAAGTGACTTTTTCTGCGATCATGTACATATCTATCCCCGTCCTCCACTCCTGAAAGGTCAGGATCTCTGGCACACCTCACTGCCTCACCACCAATTCCAAATTGCAGAGCTTGGCCTGCGGGGTGTCTACATCCATCAGTACACACAGTAGGACATACTTGGGCTCTAGTGGAAAATTAGCACCCATGACATTAAGGAGTTCCTGCATTACTTTTGCCCAGTAGGGCTCTATGACTGGGCAACCCCAGAGTGTGGGTAGAAATGTTCCTCTGGCCCCATGGCATCACAGACAGTTTGGAGATTCTGCTGTCCCCATGTAGTGTAAGCTGTCTCGGTTTTAGTAAACCCGATGTAGAATTTTAACTTATATAAGTTGCAGTCTGGATTTAATAGCCACCACTCGTGTTTGCATCAGGGCTGCCTCCCAGTCTGTATCGTCAATCTCACTCACATCTCTCTCCGATCTTTCTCTCGACCTTGTTAGTGTGTTGTGCATATTATTGTTCAGCTTTTTGTAGGTGAGGGAGACTTCCTTTTCCTCTATCTCCCCATTAGTACCCTACCCTCTAGGGAGGGATATTCTTGTAGTTCTAGAACCTTGAGTCCCTCAGCCCACCATGCAAGTTGCAGCTGTGCATACCTTAAGCATTAATTATAATACAGCTGGTACTCCCTCTAAGTGGATCGGAAGGGCATAAGGTCTCCCTCCTCTAGCAGGTCACCAATCTTCGAGATACCTATCGTGTTGCAGGCTCCAGAGCCTTTCATTTCCCCCCGCTCCCTCCACATCACCCCTTCCCAAATAGGCATTTCTCTAGTCACTCTGTTTGCCCACCCAGTGAATCTGCTGGCCTTGGCCCAGGTCTCTAGTGCCACGTGAGTTTCGGGTAAAAGCTGTCTAGTCCCTTTTCCTATGTCGAGAAAGTGTCAATAGGACCTTTTCAGAAATTGAGACCGCTCCAGTCTGTATGTGGAGTGTACCTGAGGTGCAAACACCCATTCATTTATAACAATCAAATGGGCAGCCCAGCAATATGCGCGCATTTTCAGTTAGGGCTATCCCACCATTGAAGGAGTTACACTATAGCGTCCTGAGTGGTATTCTAGGGTGCCCGTTATTCCATATCAGATTTAAGATCTCTCCATCCATTTTTGTGAACATCTCATCTGGGATCCTATATTTATATTTTCTAATATGTGTTCTATAGGAGTTTCAGCAGTGATCATTTTAAATATGGCCACTCTGTCCAGTATTATCAAAGGCAGTGTGCGCCAGCACTCTGCATCTCCATGAAAATTTGCCTTCACCCACCCCAGGTTTCTATCAAGCCACCTCTCCTTGCGGGGAGTCACGTACATTCTGAGGTATTGAACTCCCTTTATCACTGTCCGTAGCCTCCCAGGCAGGGTAAACAGGTCTAGAGAACCATATGGATGTCATAGCACTGATTTACCCCAGTTTATGTTGTACTCGGAATGGACACCATACACCTCAAAGCCCGAAAAACAATCAGAATTGTTGTAGTCGGCTGGCTGATATATAGAAAGATGTCATCTACTTAGAGCAACATCTTTTTTCTTCCATAGTAAGTTCAGATATCTGGAACCCCTGGATCTTTGGGGGGTCTCTGGCAATGCAGACTAAGGGCTCTATGGTGAGGTCAAACAGGAGAGAGGACAGGGAGCATCCCTATTGAGTCCCCTCCCAATTGGGAACACTGACGAGAGGATACCATTGACCTACATCGCTGCTACTGGAGCCTGGTATAGCAACGCTAGCCATGGTATGTATTTGGGTCCAAATCCCAATTTATCCAATGTTTGTTGAAGGAAAGGCCAGTGTATGGCAACAAAGGCCTTCTTAGCATCCAAGGAAAGGAACACTTGAAGTTCCTGCCTGAGATGGACCTCAGCCATTCCGTGGTGGAGCCTATGTAGGTTGAGTCTGGTGGACCTCCCAGACATAAAGCCTGACTGATCCCTATTTACTAGGGGAACTATGACCTTGGGGAGCCTGGTGACCAGTATTGTGGCCAGTTTCTTAGTTTCAACGTTCAACAATGATATCGGGCGATATGACTCACAGCTAGTTTCTGGTTTACCTTTCTTATGTATCACCGTAATTGGGTCTCGTTGAAAGTCTGGTGGCAGTTCACCTTTATCTCGAGCCTCAAGGAATAGGTTTAGGATATGTGGCCCCAGAATCAAAGCATATCTTTTAAATAACTCTGCCATTGGACCTGGGTGTTTTTCCCATTTTCAGTTTTGCAGTGGCCTCCTGTACTTATGGGAGTGTGATATCTTCTTCAAGGGCTGCATGACTTTCTGCTGGAAGGACATGGTCACAGTCTTGAATGAAACAGTTGCACTAGAGACCTTCAGTTTTGGAGGGCATTGTTGGTGTGATGTACAGCATATGGGTAACTGCGTTTAGAAGAACTCTTTTGAGGTTACTTGGGCAGGTTGATCTTTGATTGTGTTCAGAACATCCACTACTGGAGATTTGGTTATAGGATATGGTATGGGTTCTGTGATCCTAGAGTATTTGGCATACTAGAGGTAAGGTACAGATAGGAATGTTCAGAAGCATTAGGGTTGGTGTGGCTGTTGGGTAGTTCAGAAGGCGGTATGTTGCATGCAGTGTATGAAGGTCAGGAAAAAAACCACTTAATAGTGATCTAGCCTTCATTTTCTTTCTTCTCAAGCAGTTTATTTTGGGGAGTAGATAAAGAATTTATGCTCTGAGCAGGAGTAAGTGGCTTCAATGAAGTATGAGGTGAATAATCACATATTTTGCCTCAAAAGTTTCTTGGTCTGTTTTCGGATAGTAGCTTTTAGGTGACAGTACTGGTGACTTTGTTTCATGCTGGCAATATGCTGTCTGATGTAATTCGCTGAGAAACATGGGTGATAATAGGGGGATGGGCAAAATGGAGAAAAGTTTGTTTTTGTAGTCAGAATAGATGGCAGACATATTATCAGTGTTAACAAATCTACCCTTAGCAGAAGCTTTTAAGGTCTTCAAGCTACAAGTTGATGTGGTGGACACATGAAAGGTGATATGTAACATTCGTACAGGTTGATATGTAGCTCACAGTTGTGGTTAGAGTAAGCTTACTTAGACATTTTTTTCCCGTGATTGATTTTTATGTCCTTTGAGACTAAAGAAAAAGCACAGTGCATCTGTTAAAGAGGGTATGCCCTTGGAACAATGAGTAGAACTGTTCTGATGAAGCCGAGCTTCAGATTGTGGTATTTGTCACCCAATATGGTTTCATGGCTTGCTATCAGGACTCAGCTTTAATTGTTTTTGAGGCTAGTTTTGATTAGAACAGAGCAATAGGATTTCTGTTGATTTTTTTGTTAATCCATGCTTATACGATATGAAAATTATGTAGGCTTTTGTTTTCAGGGGAGAGAAGAAATATGGCAGCTGGCTGATGCCGCAATGGTTCCTGCGGGGGAAATGGTTAGTGATTACTTTACTGATGTGAGCATGAGACTGAGCATAGTGTGTGCTGAATGTGCCCTCTAGCTAAATTAGGGGACAAGACTGACTAAATTTAGACTTCCTTACCTGACCAGATGGCAGCCGATGCTGAAGCAGTATCGCAGTCATGGTTGTTGCATCCTGGAATCCTGCTTGGTCTGAGTGGCTGACTCACTGAGATGTGGCAGCAGTATAGCTATGGGCAATCCACCTCTATAGAAATCCAGGGAGAGCCAGCACTGGTATAGCGTGTGGTGCAGCTACAGAGAAAAGGAGGGATGTGAAGAGCGACTGTTGACTACAAGGATTTTCACACAGACACCTCCAGCGCTCTGAATGAAGGACCTACAAAGATGACTGCCTTCCACCCAAGTATTTTTTAGTATATGTACTTCAGCTGTGAATTAAGTATTTAGGCCCAAGTCTGGGTTGGAGGGGACAGTATTGCAGACACAATAACAACCCACGCTGGGCCATTAAGTAATAGAAGCACTGTTATGGTCACAGCGACGAAGGCTTCTGTGAGGTATAGGTATTCTCTGAGAGCAACACTTGGGAGGGGGACTGAATCAGAAGTGGCCCAGGACAAGGAGAGGAACAAGAGCACTTTGGCAGGAAAGGCACAGCTAGTTAACAGACACCCCTGTACTCCCTCAAAACCATACCCCAAACCCAAAAGCTGGAAACAGAGGACTAGGGCACCATAACTATTAAAAACATTGATCTCTTCAAACTTCTTTTTTAGGATCATGAACACAAGTTGGATGGAGGTGAAAGGGATAGCGATAGGGGTGAAGCCAGGGCAGTCAAGGGGTAAAACGACACATCAATCGTTATGGGTCCTTCTACACAGTTGCTCAAAGCACATGTGAATACTTCATGAACAAATAGGTTTGAGTGTCTCAAATTACAAAACATGTAAGAGGTTGCAGTATTAGGGGGATGGTTCTCAGGATACAGAGCTGTGTTGAAAGGCAAGCAATAATAGTGCTTCTGAAGACCTCCATGTCCTACAAAAGGAGGCCAATTTAGAACTAAAAGGTATTATTCTAAGCCTTAACACCAATATAACAGTGACATTTGAAATCTCTGAGCAGGATCAGAAGGAGATTCAGGGGGCATAGGAGGCCCTTGACTCTAAACTAGATAATCTGGCTGAACAGACAAGGCTTTTATAAGAGAATATGGAGAGAGTAAATGTGAGTCTTCAAATTAACATACAGCAGATTGAGTCCCGGAAACAGCAAAATAATAATAATAATAATAATAGAGAACATGGAGGGATGGGAGATACATACCAGTAGCAATAATTTAAGAATTCTGAGTATCCCAGAAGGGGTGGAAGGTAGTGATCTAAAGGAATTTGAAGTTAAAATGTTCAGGGTGGGGCTCCTGAAAGACAGACAAGACCTTTAACTGGATATGGATATACAGAAAATAATATAAGGACGTCTACAGGCAAAGTGAAACCAGCACAATTCCATGGAGAATCGTGTTCAATTTTCAAAGTTACAGAATGGAAGAATTAATCCTGGGGGCTGAATGGAAGCTCACTTTTGATTGACACTTTCACATAGCAGATCCACTCAGACATTGGTAAGATCACTGCTCAAAGGCAATGGGAGCTAAGGAGCAAAAATGAGGAGCTGAAAAAAATGGAGGCAAAAGTATAGCTTAAATTCCCAGCTCTATTTAAGGTGATGTGCAAAAATTAAATGTGCGATCTGAGGGAGGGTGCAGAGGCAGATGAATTAATCAAGAAAATGAAGTCAAATCCCTGCCAGTTCTCAGAAAGGTTTTACTTTTTAGAGCAAAACGTATGAACACCATTCTCGCATTGACTATTTTTTTGTTGCTAAATGTCTGAAAAGGATGGTTAAGACACTGAGCCACATATCAGTGATACTATCAGATCACTCAGCAGTTTTACTATCTGTAGAACTTCCTGCTGCTCAAGGGAAGTCAAGGAGGGCTCTTGATAAAACTCTCCTTCAGGATGATACGCATATTAGCTATCTTTATTGACAAAACCAAAGAGAATTTTGACATAAACTTAGATATGGTTAACAATAAGAAAGTCTGGAATGTATACAAAGCATTCACCAGAGGTATGATTTCAAAGATCATGTCTTAATGGAATGCAAGGAGGCAAGTAGAAGAGGAAAAACTGATAAAGGAACTTGCAAGAAGGAAAGTGAGATTCAGACTTTCTCAGGTAGAAGCCCCTCTAAGAATTCTACACTTGAGATATGAGTTGGAGGTGCTATAGGGTCAATTTAAAATAGATCTGGATAAGAGGATTCACAATAGGTGGAGAGCCAGTAAGCTACAGTATTTCTAGTATAGGTAAATGTGTAGGGCATTGCTCGTTTGGAAAACTAAATCTGTGTTATCTAGGAACCATATTGATCTGCTACTATATCCAGAAAGGGTGTACCCAAATCATAAAGGCTTTATACCAGGCAGGCAGTTTAATGAGCCGACACATCTTATGATTGGGGCAACTGATATAGTAGAAACATTTAATAGACCTCTGACCATACCCACCCTAAATGCTGCCAATGCATTTGATATGATAAGCTGGGTATAGTTATGGTAGTCTTTAGGCATCTTTGTCATCAGTAGCAATTTGATTAACATAATTCAGTTGCTGTATAGATCGCCCACAGCCAGTGTACTAATAAATGGAGAACTAACTGGATCCTTCCTTATCACTAGAGGTATCAGGCAGTGATACCCCTTATTCTTACTATTGTTTAATTTCTACATTTAACCTTTTGCCCAAAGGATCTGGCTAGATAGCTGTATATTATCCTTTACAGCTTCAGGTTTGGCCGTAAAAATAGCACTTTATGCAGATGACATCATCTTATATACAGCTAATCCTGTATATTCGATCTCCAAACTTAAAGAGCATGTTAAAACATTTGGGAACATTTCTGGTTACCAAATGAATAAGGAAAAACAGAGGTCATGACAGAGTCATACAAGGTGGGTACCCAGGGAACTCAGGAGACTAAAAATCAGATAAGGTATTTAGGAGTCTTGGTGCCACATAGCTTGCATTATCTTTCAAGTATCACTTTGGACAGGGTTTGCAAAGAAACAGAGACTCTTCTAAGGAGATGGGAAAATGTCCTGTTGAGTATCTACGGAAGAGCACATTTGATTAAGAAGATGATTCTCCATAAGATCACCTTTCTCTTTATCACCATACCACTAGAAGTGACTGAGGTGATAAGATTCAAGGGAGGGTGAGCAGTTTTTATGGGCATTCAAACATATCAGAATGCCCTGGAAGAAACTCAGGAAGAAACATAGGAAGTAGGGGTTTGTTCTCCCAGATTTTCAGGCGCACTGTCATGCTTTTCAATTCAAGAACGGTAGAATGATGGTGATTAAGCATGAAGCGTAATATATTTGGTGACTCTATGTGGCTATGCTAGGGGGGTTTGGACAAGAAAACTGTGTATATAAATTTGGAGACACAAAATTCTTTAAAAATATGGCCCTGGGGTTCTGATAGCATTGCCACTTCAGGAAGGTTTTCGGAATTTATTCTTCTTCTTATTATTATTACACATCTCTACCCCCAGTATGGGGTTCCTCCGGGATCCCTGTCTGTCTAACAGACAAGCTTAACTATCCTCTTAGACAAGCAGAATACAACACCTGGGGTGACCTCAGAAATGAAATTAGGTTGATTCAATGGGAGCAGAGCAGCAACAGAAGGAAAGCTGTTGAGATTTAAATAACATATCAGGGGACTGTAAGGCACGTGTTATGGGGTCCTATTAGTTAGGAGCACGAGTCCTCACACACCCAGTTGGGTGTCATGCTTCATCATCGGACAGGCTCCTCGTCAGACTGGCGCTGCAATGTCTGACGGGCACCACCCAACGGGGGGCTCTTTGCCGGAGATCTTTTCTCGATGATGCCACACTCACCCTAAGGAGATCAAGGGGAAGACACTGAGGAGGGTTGAAAAAAGAAACTAAAATTGGTTCAGAACCCTAGCTATATATTTCACTTTATTCGATTTGTATAGGGTGGAGACCAAGATTAAAATATTAGTTACGAGAGTTGGACAGAAATAATGACCAGCCACTCTCTGACTAACTGTCTTATTATGGGGGTCAAGAAACTACAAGACCCACCTCAACAATCGGGTCGACATGTTTCGCGTCTTAGCGGTCCACACGGATCCAATGACGCTTCCTCAGGACCTAGTATAAAGAAACTCCTCCTACTAAAAGCTGAGTAAGCTATTAACATATCAAATTTGACAGTCAAAAAACAGGTAAGTAACGTCAGTCACTTACATCAGTCCATTATGACCATTGGTTTGCTGCCTAATCGTCACCCTGAAAAATACCAGTACATCAATAATTAATTGACATTAAAAGCATAATGTGAGATAAACTGTGTGGTAAATGGTGAGAGTGTTGGTGATTGCAAACCCACACCATATCAAAACAATAAAGTTATATCTGCTTACCCTTCTAATTCAAGTAAGGGCTTCCTGGGATCACGCAAGCCTATAGCCAGGTTCATATAGCAAGCTAGTTGATAGTTGTTTGCAAAGAAAACAAAGTTATAAGGTAAATAACAGTGCTTGTAATAGTGTCATAAAATCACTCTGTTCCATCAGCTTTTCGACGAGTAAGGTGATTAACCCCATGGATAAATTACAGAAAGTCTTGCAGACGTTGTGCAACATGCCGTCTCAGTGCACTAAAACTCGTTCAAAATTAGAATCATGCACAGTAATAGCAGTAATACCTCTAGTCCAGTGTCAGTCATCACAATCAAGACACATCGTAAGCAAGTGGATTAGAGGCACTCGTAAGTATGGAGTTAAAAGTTAAAACCCGTGGTCCCCACAAATCACAGCCATGCATTGCGCTTCCCTAGCCATGACAGAAAACTTCTTTCAATTTGAAGACCAACTCTTTCATCAAATCCGAGGGACGTCAATGGGTAGCACTTTCGCTCCCAGTCTAGCATGTCTCTACATGTATGATTTTGAAAAACGATTCATACTGCCTGACTCCAACCCCTACTTTGACAATATTAAAGTATGGCGCCGTTATATTGACGACATCCTGGTAATCTGGCAGGGCCCCATTGACGAGATAACAGCCTTCACCACTTGGGTCAATAATTTGGATCCTTTCTTGCACTTTACCTCTTCGGTCTCAACCACCACGATCCCCTTCTTGGATCTGATGATTAGCATTGAAGGAGGCATACTGAAGACTTGTACATATCACAAAACCACAGACCGTAACAGTTTGTTACTATATGACAGCTACCATCCCAAAGCACTTAGAGATAATTTACCCTATGGCCAGTTCTTACGGCTACGCCGCAATTGCAGCAACATCCGTTCTTTTGACATACAAGCTGTAGAATTAAAACACAAACTAGGTGACCGCCACTATCCTACTAGAGTGGTCAATACCGCTTATAAACGAGCCAAGTATAGTGACAGAGAGTCACTACTTCAGACGGCCCCTAGAGATCCGACAAGTAAATTAACATGTGTTACTACCTTCACACCATTGTCCAATACCATTAAGAAAATCATCAACAAAAGATGGGACATTCTCTGTAGTGGCGGGGAGAACTTCTCTAAGCCTTTATTTGCTTTCAAAAGGACTACTAACTTGAAAGATATCTTGATCCATACACGACCTAGACCCAGGTCACTACCAACCAGACAGGGGACCCTCTGGGACCTACCACCGGTTAGTGGTCATTACCCTTGTGGCAACTGCAATGTTTGTGCACTCACTAAGCGAATAGATGCCTTGGATCTAGCACCTATTGGTAATTGGCGATTACTCAAACATACCAACTGTAACACTAAGAATTGTGTGTACTTGATTACGTGCCCGTGTGGCTTACAATATGTAGGGATGACCACCAGAGCGGTCAAAACAAGAATCAATGAGCACCGTAGCAATATCCGCTGTGGTCGAACTTCGACGAAACTAAGTATTCATTTTATTGAAGCACAACATAACCCTGATGACATACGGTGGGTCGTACTACAAACATGCACCCAAAGTAGTACAGAATCCCTCTTTGAACTAGAGCAGCGCAGGGTATTCAAACTAGGGACTCATCGCAATGGACTGAATGACGACATCCCATGGACAAGCTTCTCCCAATGATTCAGTTATCTACACTTAATCTATCACGAGGGACCCAATAGCATTTGCCAAGGGCCATTTGTCCACTATTTATTATTAAAAAACAACCCCCGCGAGCTCCATTACCAATGATAGGATCAACTGACTCCTTAAATTACACATGAGTTAACATTCTTTGCCATTTGGTTATAGTGGAGCCTGCAGTGCCAGCCGTTATGAGTATTTCGTGGACTGATTGACTTTTTAGATGATCCATTCAAAAATGGCCACCATTATATACCCTGAGTGTGTGCCTGCAATTTTTATAGTCCACCTTTGATGTCTAGTTACAACGAAGACCTTGCGTAGGACGCTCCTGCGTCACTTAGCAACGCACACACCGGTCCTCGATCCCCGTTTCCGGCCTCACTGGGTTTATATCGCCCGGTTCGCGTCTCCCATTCACTTTCGGGAGCGCGACCACGGGTAGGTGTAATCCACCCCCAGCCGGAGAGCTTCAAGTAAGTGCACATTATTATGGCGTGTGAATGACTGCGGCATGTCTCTCTTTTTTGACTCTAGCATATAACGCCAATATGGAGTCAGCATGCTCTCCGCACCCCGTCTGTAAGATTCTCGGCATTTTCCGAATCTTGTTAGACGTAACCAGATCGGTATGCACCATCTGGGCTGTGATTTGTGGGGACCACGGGTTTTAACTTTTAACTCCATACTTACGAGTGCCTCTAATCCACTTGCTTACGATGTGTCTTGATTGTGATGACTGACACTGGACTAGAGGTATTACTGCTATTACTGTGCATGATTCTAATTTTGAACGAGTTTTAGTGCACTGAGACGGCATGTTGCACAACGTCTGCAAGACTTTCTGTAATTTATCCATGGGGTTAATCACCTTACTCGTCGAAAAGCTGATGGAACAGAGTGATTTTATGACACTATTACAAGCACTGTTATTTACCTTATAACTTCGTTTTCTTTGCAAACAACTATCAACTAGCTTGCTATATGAACCTGGCTATAGGCTTGCGTGATCCCAGGAAGCCCTTACTTGAATTAGAAGGGTAAGCAGATATAACTTTATTGTTTTGATATGGTGTGGGTTTGCAATCACCAACACTCTCACCATTTACCACACAGTTTATCTCACATTATGCTTTTAATGTCAATTAATTATTGATGTACTGGTATTTTTCAGGGTGACGATTAGGCAGCAAACCAATGGTCATAATGGACTGATGTAAGTGACTGACGTTACTTACCTGTTTTTTGACTGTCAAATTTGATATGTTAATAGCTTACTCAGCTTTTAGTAGGAGGAGTTTCTTTATACTAGGTCCTGAGGAAGCGTCATTGGATCCGTGTGGACCGCTAAGACGCGAAACATGTCGACCCGATTGTTGAGGTGGGTCTTGTAGTTTCTTGACCCCCATAATAAGACAGTTAGTCAGAGAGTGGCTGGTCATTATTTCTGTCCAACTCTCGTAACTAATATTTTAATCTTGGTCTCCACCCTATACAAATCGAATAAAGTGAAATATATAGCTAGGGTTCTGAACCAATTTTAGTTTCTTTTTTCAACCCTCCTCAGTGTCTTCCCCTTGATCTCCTTAGGGTGAGTGTGGCATCATCGAGAAAAGATCTCCGGCAAAGAGCCCCCCGTTGGGTGGTGCCCGTCAGACATTGCAGCGCCAGTCTGACGAGGAGCCTGTCCGATGATGAAGCATGACACCCAACTGGGTGTGTGAGGACTCGTGCTCCTAACTAATAGGACCCCATAACACGTGCCTTACAGTCCCCTGATATGTTTTCTTTCAGGAACAGTGTATCACTTTATTAGTAACTTATATAGGAGGACATACACTGGACCTCGAATCCTCCAAATCCCTCTATTCTTGACGTGTTCAGTACAGCAGCTCTGCTGCGGGATTATATTTAAGTCTTCTCTAGACTTCCCGAATGATGGATAATTTCCAAGGGCTAAGTTTTGACGATGACATTGTGTCAGCAATTTTACAGACCCCTTCCATCCTGGGAAATGAGGGTGCTGGACCCTCGGGTCCCACAAAAGCAGAATGGGATAAACTGTCCTCGCTGAAGCGAGACCTTATTAAGACAGTACTCCACGGGACTATTATGACAGAGTACCTGAGAGCCAATATAGCCCCCAATGGACTACTTGTGTCCAATATGCCACGGATCTTTCTGCAGGACTTGGTCTTTAGAAAGGACTGGGCACAAATAGCCTGGAAATGCACCCGCGACTGGTTGGTGCTTATTATCAACACCTCCAGGCGATTAGCAGAATCCATGGCTGTACAGATTACCTTTATGGAGAATACACTGAAAACGTCAGTCTCCATCACAACATTCAAGAGTCGATTAGCAGAAATCAATGCGGATCTGAATGAGTCAAAAGAGTTTTTGACTCAACAAAAAATCACTAAATTACAGAAAGACATCAGCAATTTCAGCAGAGAAAAAGTCTATCCCTACACCAAGGAAGACTACTCTGCTGATGCTCAGTCCGTCTCGTCAGATGAATCTACTACGTCTCTCAGAAGACCTCGTAAATTCAGTCATAGCTCCTCATCTGACGGGTGGAGCACTGATGATGAGAGACCCCAACCTTATTTTAACTACCCCAATTATCATCCGGGTCAACCACTGGGATGGCAACAACCTTTCCCCTTTTATCAACCCCGCCACATGTTACCTTACATGCCTTTTTTAGGCCAAGGCAGGGGCAGGGGAAGAGGCAGAAGGCGAGGAAGAGGCAGGAGAGTACACTGGGCACAGGAGGAACCCCAGATGGTCACACGGAGTCAGGGCAAAGCGCAACAACCAAGGACTTAGTCGTCAACCTGTCTGATAGACCCCTCTCCCCAGATGAAACCAAGGTTCTCAACAGGGGGTTAGGATTTGTACCCACCCCCAGAGAAGATTTTTTCCGCCTCCAATGTGAAGTGGCACAATTTTTCAGGAAAATCAGATTACAGGCTTTTTTTTTTAAAGACAAGCCCAATGATACTGCACCTATAGATTCAGGTCTCAAAAAACAATCCAAATTTACGCCACCTACAACGGCCACACCTTGTGAGATCCTGGCATTTGAAAAGGCGGTAAATACTGACCTTAACAAATTACGACCTAAGCATAATTTTGTTAACTTACCCAAAATTGAGAATGACGCCCTCAAGAGGTTGGCAGCCGACAGCAGCATTACCATTAAACCAGCAGACAAAGGCGGAGCTACAGTCATATTGAATTCAGTTGACTATAGACAGGAATGCCTTCGTCTCCTTAGTGATTCCATGTACTATGCACAGATCCCCAATGATCCAACGACTAGAATTCAAGCTGAAATTAGAGGAATGATAAATGAGGCTGCCGGTAATTTATGGATCTCCCGAAAAGAAGCTGAATTTCTAGATACACAGAACCCTAGAATTCCTTACTTCTACTGCCTCCCCAAGATCCACAAAGGGAAGGTCCCTCCACCCGGTCGCCCTATAGTCTCAGGAATAGGTTCGATTCTTGAACCCCTATCTACATTCTGTGATCATTTTTTGCAACCTCTTGTACAACAATCCTCCACATATTTGAGAGACACTAAAGATGTCCTGAACCTTATAGAATCTATTAATGCCACCTGCTCGGTTCAAGCATTAATCACTTTAGATGTTGAAGCACTTTACACTAATATTCCACAACAGACTACTTTGACAGTAGTAGAGGCAGCCCTTCTCTCAGCTTCACTCGATTCTGCCACTCCTGTGCATTTTATCATGCATTGCGCTTCCCTAGCCATGACAGAAAACTTCTTTCAATTTGAAGACCAACTCTTTCATCAAATCCGAGGGACGTCAATGGGTAGCACTTTCGCTCCCAGTCTAGCATGTCTCTACATGTATGATTTTGAAAAACGATTCATACTGCCTGACTCCAACCCCTACTTTGACAATATTAAAGTATGGCGCCGTTATATTGACGACATCCTGGTAATCTGGCAGGGCCCCATTGACGAGATAACAGCCTTCACCACTTGGGTCAATAATTTGGATCCTTTCTTGCACTTTACCTCTTCGGTCTCAACCACCACGATCCCCTTCTTGGATCTGATGATTAGCATTGAAGGAGGCATACTGAAGACTTGTACATATCACAAAACCACAGACCGTAACAGTTTGTTACTATATGACAGCTACCATCCCAAAGCACTTAGAGATAATTTACCCTATGGCCAGTTCTTACGGCTACGCCGCAATTGCAGCAACATCCGTTCTTTTGACATACAAGCTGTAGAATTAAAACACAAACTAGGTGACCGCCACTATCCTACTAGAGTGGTCAATACCGCTTATAAACGAGCCAAGTATAGTGACAGAGAGTCACTACTTCAGACGGCCCCTAGAGATCCGACAAGTAAATTAACATGTGTTACTACCTTCACACCATTGTCCAATACCATTAAGAAAATCATCAACAAAAGATGGGACATTCTCTGTAGTGGCGGGGAGAACTTCTCTAAGCCTTTATTTGCTTTCAAAAGGACTACTAACTTGAAAGATATCTTGATCCATACACGACCTAGACCCAGGTCACTACCAACCAGACAGGGGACCCTCTGGGACCTACCACCGGTTAGTGGTCATTACCCTTGTGGCAACTGCAATGTTTGTGCACTCACTAAGCGAATAGATGCCTTGGATCTAGCACCTATTGGTAATTGGCGATTACTCAAACATACCAACTGTAACACTAAGAATTGTGTGTACTTGATTACGTGCCCGTGTGGCTTACAATATGTAGGGATGACCACCAGAGCGGTCAAAACAAGAATCAATGAGCACCGTAGCAATATCCGCTGTGGTCGAACTTCGACGAAACTAAGTATTCATTTTATTGAAGCACAACATAACCCTGATGACATACGGTGGGTCGTACTACAAACATGCACCCAAAGTAGTACAGAATCCCTCTTTGAACTAGAGCAGCGCTGGGTATTCAAACTAGGGACTCATCGCAAGGGACTGAATGACGACATCCCATGGACAAGCTTCTCCCAATGATTCAGTTATCTACACTTAATCTATCACGAGGGACCCAATAGCATTTGCCAAGGGCCATTTGTCCACTATTTATTATTAAAAAACAACCCCCGCGAGCTCCATTACCAATGATAGGATCAACTGACTCCTTAAATTACACATGAGTTAACATTCTTTGCCATTTGGTTATAGTGGAGCCTGCAGTGCCAGCCGTTATGAGTATTTCGTGGACTGATTGACTTTTTAGATGATCCATTCAAAAATGGCCACCATTATATACCCTGAGTGTGTGCCTGCAATTTTTATAGTCCACCTTTGATGTCTAGTTACAACGAAGACCTTGCGTAGGACGCTCCTGCGTCACTTAGCAACGCACACACCGGTCCTCGATCCCCGTTTCCGGCCTCACTGGGTTTATATCGCCCGGTTCGCGTCTCCCATTCACTTTCGGGAGCGCGACCACGGGTAGGTGTAATCCACCCCCAGCCGGAGAGCTTCAAGTAAGTGCACATTATTATGGCGTGTGAATGACTGCGGCATGTCTCTCTTTTTTGACTCTAGCATATAACGCCAATATGGAGTCAGCATGCTCTCCGCACCCCGTCTGTAAGATTCTCGGCATTTTCCGAATCTTGTTAGACGTAACCAGATCGGTATGCACCATCTGGGCTGTGATTTGTGGGGACCACGGGTTTTAACTTTTAACTCCATACTTACGAGTGCCTCTAATCCACTTGCTTACGATGTGTCTTGATTGTGATGACTGACACTGGACTAGAGGTATTACTGCTATTACTGTGCATGATTCTAATTTTGAACGAGTTTTAGTGCACTGAGACGGCATGTTGCACAACGTCTGCAAGACTTTCTGTAATTTATCCATGGGGTTAATCACCTTACTCGTCGAAAAGCTGATGGAACAGAGTGATTTTATGACACTATTACAAGCACTGTTATTTACCTTATAACTTCGTTTTCTTTGCAAACAACTATCAACTAGCTTGCTATATGAACCTGGCTATAGGCTTGCGTGATCCCAGGAAGCCCTTACTTGAATTAGAAGGGTAAGCAGATATAACTTTATTGTTTTGATATGGTGTGGGTTTGCAATCACCAACACTCTCACCATTTACCACACAGTTTATCTCACATTATGCTTTTAATGTCAATTAATTATTGATGTACTGGTATTTTTCAGGGTGACGATTAGGCAGCAAACCAATGGTCATAATGGACTGATGTAAGTGACTGACGTTACTTACCTGTTTTTTGACTGTCAAATTTGATATGTTAATAGCTTACTCAGCTTTTAGTAGGAGGAGTTTCTTTATACTAGGTCCTGAGGAAGCGTCATTGGATCCGTGTGGACCGCTAAGACGCGAAACATGTCGACCCGATTGTTGAGGTGGGTCTTGTAGTTTCTTGACCCCCATAATAAGACAGTTAGTCAGAGAGTGGCTGGTCATTATTTCTGTCCAACTCTCGTAACTAATATTTTAATCTTGGTCTCCACCCTATACAAATCGAATAAAGTGAAATATATAGCTAGGGTTCTGAACCAATTTTAGTTTCTTTTTTCAACCCTCCTCAGTGTCTTCCCCTTGATCTCCTTAGGGTGAGTGTGGCATCATCGAGAAAAGATCTCCAGCAAAGAGCCCCCCGTTGGGTGGTGCCCGTCAGACATTGCAGCGCCAGTCTGACGAGGAGCCTGTCCGATGATGAATCATGACACCCAACTGGGTGTGTGAGGACTCGTGCTCCTAACTAATAGGACCCCATAACACGTGCCTTACAGTCCCCTGATATGTTTTCTTTCAGGAACAGTGTATCACTTTATTAGTAACTTATATAGGAGGACATACACTGGACCTCGAATCCTCCAAATCCCTCTATTCTTGACGAGATTTAAATAACTCCAGCGGAGATCGTGTTGGTCAGCTCAAGAGTGGACGGATGAGGACTGATGGGAGCATGATGACATATTACAAAGTCTGACCCAAAAAATAATTTGCCTTCTCCTAATGGGACTTCATAAATGCAGAGGAGAAGTACCTGACTGAACCATATGGAGTGTGGAGAGATGGCTTGCCAAAGATGGCAATGGAAAATTTATGGCAGGTATCTCTAAGATTATTTTATCCTGCAGTAAAAACTGTTCCCTTAAAATAAGCACAATTTTTTCACTATCCGTAGGTTAAATTGTATGCCCCAAAGACTGGCTAAGTTCGCACAAGAGATACCGAGTTGCAAGAAATGAACCAGCCTAAGGCTGGATAAAGATGCATGTTTGTGGATTGTTGGGGCTGCAGGGCTACTGGGAAGCTATAATTAGGACCATAAGTGAAATTACTGAACATAAGATTAAGGTAAGCTGCAGTCCAATTTTAATGGGGACTGATCCATCTATTGGTATATAGCTAAACAAGCCCCTGCAAATTGGCGCTTTATTTAATTCTGCTGGCTGGGAGAGAAATTTGTAAAAGATATGCTTTTAAAGATCCGCCATCGGCTAATAATTGGACTGATTGGATTGATTGGATTGAATCAGCTAAATGTGTAAGCCAAATGGATATTGCATGCAACCCTAATAGTAAATTCAGAGTATGGCAGCCTGTCCAGTGATTCAACATGGCAATATGCTGTTGTCGGGAATTCAACTACAATGAGAAAAGGTAGAAGCAAGATGTCACATTAGATATAAGATGTCACCATTTGGTTGGCAGCTTATTGATTTGTAAATTTTCAATTGGTGCAACATCAACTGTATAAGGAAAATATTAGAAACACGAATCACATTTACTTGTGAAATCAAACATGATGAAATTCACCTCTATGTGTGAAACCGCACAGTGCAAAGAGGACATTCAGGAGCAAAATCACATTTTGATGGAAAAACACACTAAGGTGCAATTTCGCTGATAGTGAAACACCACCAGGCGTGTGTGCATATTTTAGAGGGCACAAATCACATCTAAAAGAAAACTAAGCACTACACAAACCTACATACTACCAAAGGAATCATACCCTTTCACTGAAAAGAAGTCTAAAACAAGCCTGTGTCCAGAAAAAATATGATACCAGTTGAAAAAATAATGCCAACATTATCTGACACTTCGCTTCCAACAAAATGCTCCAAAATATTTGTAAAACAATAGTAACTGATGTTGTTAGCTGTTAATTAATGGTCCATTGATAGATAGCTATACAATAAATCCCATTAAACCCCATGGCCATCTCAGTCTTGTTTCTATAAAATGCTCGCATGTCGGAGTTGGGGGACCAAGAAATTGAGACATAAACAGAAAAAGGGCACTAAAGACTATCCTCACGAACAAGCATATAGGCCAAGAATGGTTTGCAACACACAAACATAAACAAGTAACTGAAGCTGCATAAGAGAGAAACGCGTACCTAAAGTATAAGCTGGATAAAAATACCTGAAGTATGAACTGGACAGGCATGCACATGCCCTATCGTACTTCTTATATGGTATTGTCACACAGAAAACGTGATTTTTCTTAAAAACATAACACCTGACAAATATTACAGTTATTATACATACGCAAATAGAACGCACTTTTAAGTGTTGCATTTAGACTGGGATACTTTGTTTTCAGGTGGCTTCTGTCTTCAGTAAACTGTCCCAGTCAGCTACTGTCACTGCTCCTGAAAACAATGCACCTCATGTAATGCTGTGGAAGAACTCTGTAGGGGGCGGAGGAGTAATGCACCTGATAACCATTAGCATGACACACATGTATATATATATTTATATATATATATATATATATATATATATATATATATTCACATTATTTATTTTGCAATCTGTACGCGTCTAATATGATTACAGGCAGGCAGAGGTAGTGAAATCTTAAGCAGGTTTGTCATATTGGCTTTTCTTGATATGGCCAAGTGATGTTGCTTCTATTTAACTTCAGGTCAGATGTTGCGAGACGTTACTGAATTGCCATATATTATGCATTGTCTAGGTGCTGGCATTTGTCAGGCAGCTGCCATTCTCAGGGCTCTGATTGGTAGACCATCCTGACAAAAATGATATTCATTCTTGGTTCTATTTGGAAACTGGAACATTTTATACTTGGCATTTAACAGAAATACATTGCAATTGCATATTTATTTTATTGTGATCCAAACCCTTGTTAACAGTGTTACTGTAGGTAGTGGCAAGCCGGTACACTCGGTCATATGTAGATTTGTTCAACATGAAATAGCGGATGATTCCTGGATTGTGAAGTGAGTACATAGGCAGCGTTCCAAATATATACAATATTAACATAAACTAACCCTACAAAATAGCCAGGGATAAAGGTGGCTTGTCAAGCATTGTTAGAAGGGGATGTTAAGCAGCGAAAGTCAAAGTGACAAAACTTTCAATATCAGTTCACTGGGTTTTAAAGGTCAGCTTGAAATTAGTGAAGAAAATTAGCAAAAATGTGAGAAACGGGGCAGCATGACTGTGGGAGATTGGGTCGGGCGGGATGGTGACTCGGTCACAGCCAAAGAAGGGAAGCTAAATCTGCAATTTAGCTATGCTTACTTTTACTTCTACTGATGAGAAAAGGTTGTGCATTGTTTTTAAAAGAGCTAGCAAACCTGATTACTACTACTGTTCCCACAGTTCCAACCCCTGTTGCTGCCGTGACTGCTTCAGAACACTTATTTTCACCCACTAACTCGAAAATGCCTCTGTCCCGTCTTTTCCACCTCACTCCAGTCAAGTCTCCCTTGAGGCCATGCTGAATGTGCTCTTACTGGTTGTGAAAAGGGACACAGATTGGTGCATGGTGAACACTGAGTCACATGGAAGCTGCCATTGTAAGTGATGATGGAAGTGGGGATAGGCCGCTGAGCCAGAGCTCCACTGCTTCAGGAAGGCAAGCAGACGGATGCAGCAGCCCAGGGACCCCTGCTAGATACCAAAGCGCAAAGGTGGCTCTTCAGAGCAGGAAAATAGCGGCTATAATGTGAGAAAACATACTGAATGGAATGAATGGTGAGACAGAAGTTGAGTGACAAGGGGCAGGGGAGGAACCAAACTCAAACCTACCTCTCAGTGGATTTCACCAGTAATAGGGGTGGGGTCACCATTGGCACATACTTTTATAAGGCAGACTTATTCACTCTGTCTTAGTGGAAGCAGGACTTAAAGGGTATGTAGAGCTTGAAAGCGCCTTTTCTCATGCCGGATTCTATGTTTTAACATCCTTGGCTGAAAGAAGGGAATATTTCAGAGCGCTAGCCATTGCCTGACCAAGGAAAGACAATGAGACCCTTGCTCTACCTGGACATATACAACTGATGGACAATTGTTCAGGCTTTGACGTGATAACTTATAGTCTGAGTCGATGCAGAAATAGAAAGATTTCAAACACATGCATTGTCATGCTGTGTTCCTGGTGTATCGGTGACACATGCAAACTACGTATTTATATCCAAAATGTTTTCTCAACATTCTACGCTAAGTACCATACAGAACTAAATATCTTGAAAAATATCACACTTGCACTCATGATATGAAAACATCCATATTTTAGCACACCTATCAGCATCCCATCAGCGTCACCAAACATTTTATTTAAAAGCCGGGGCAAAAGTCTTTCTTTGGAGCGGGGTTTGATTCTCCATGCAATGAAGCAAAGAATAACAATTAGTTGCCTTGAGAATATCTACAAACCTAAATTTTGGCTACCGATACCGTAGTAAGTTAACTAAATCTCAAATTAAGAAAATGTTACATTGTTTTGCAGCTCCAGCTGAGCTACCTGACAATGTACCTAAAATATTGTATAAATTATAGACATAGGAAAGGACTGTGGGCCACTTCTGACTAGACTTGTGATCAACCCTAACCTTCAGTTTTGTGTTCTTCAAATCGAGAAGGAGAGATAAGAGGCCATTCTCAGAAGTGCAAAGATGAATAGCAAGCCTAATCAGGGACAAATGTTCTATTTTAGTCTCCAAGAGCAAAGCTGATGTTCAATCTTACAAAAACCAGTGGATCTCTTCCCAGTGCAAAATAACAGAAAGCTCACCCAGCGGAATGCGCTTAGAACAGAGAGTGCTTGTCCACCTTTAGTTTTCATTAAATGTTTGGAGGCTATGAAAAGAGGAACATGGTAATATCTAGATAGAGTGGAAATACTACAGAGAACCATGCAAGGGACCCACATCTGCAAGAATATGCATCCATTAGTAGAGAATCTTCACAGCATAGCCATATTGGTAAAAACTGAATTGCTTTTGTTGTAAATGCTAAAAGTCTATTCAGCTAAAGTTGTATTCAGCATCTGCAGCATCTTTAAGGTCTCCCTTACATAGACCCAGGGCATTGCTGGTCTGATGCAGCACACACCATTGTTGGCGTCATTATCACTCTTATTTTCTTTCTTTTTACTGGTGCACCAGTGTCAGCACATGTTGGCTTCGCTTCGCCTCCATGTGTTTATTTTCTACCATGGATCACGTGCTTATCAATTTCTTGTTTAGTGTTTTTCTGAGCTGCTTGTGCTCAATTGTGGTACTTTTTTTGCTTTTACTTGCAAAACTACTTGAAACTATCAGAGTTGAAGATTGCACTCTCTGGCATTTCTAAGAGCTGAACACAAACAACTAGCAATAAATTACGTTTGTGGCATGTGACCAATTTCCAAAACGAAAATTTTGTCTACTTGGCTCTTTAACTGATGATCAAGCTGTTAACATACTTCCATCATTTAAGACAGTTGCCATACAATATTTGCTTTTCAGAATTAGGGTTTGGTGATATCAAAAGGTTTATGTTTCACCTTCACCTCCACCCACACCTCACCTCTAGAATCACCCTTACTTCCCATTACCTCTACTCACGAGAGCCCTAAAGTCACCCTCCTCTCCTTTTACTTCTACCAACCCCTTAACCCGCAAGTCACCTTCCCTTACCTCTACTAAACCCCCAAATCACTGTCACTTCCCTTTGCTTCTCCCCACCCCAAACCCTCAAGTCAAATTCACTTTCCATAACCTCTGTGCACCCGGAACCCTCATGCAGGCATTGCCTTCCTTTACCTCTACTCACCTAAGCCTTCATCAGCCTCATCTTCCTTTACCTCTGCCCACCTAAGCCCTCAAGTGACCTTCACATCCCTTTAACTCAACCCACACTCAAGCCCTCCAGACACTCTCACCTCCCTGTGCATCCACCTACCCCAAACCCTCACGTCACTCTCACCTCCCTTTACCTCTACCCACTTCCGAGCCCTCAAGTCAGCCTCACCTCTCTTTACCTCTACAACCCCTGTGCACTTGAGTCATGCTCACTTCCCTTCACCTCTACCCATCCCAGTGCACTCAAGCCACCTTCACCTCTCTTTACTTTTATCCATCCCTGAGCTCTCATCACCCTTACCTACCTTCACCTCTACTCATCCCTAAACCCTTAAATCACTTTCTATATAACATGAAAAGTATGTTTAAAAAAAAAAAAACGTACCTGTGTGGTAAAGGTCCTGCATGGTAAAGACTGCGAATTAAGGCTGTTTACCCTGAGGCAGGACACATACACACCCTTCCTTAAACACTTTACTGCCTTCACTGTGGTGCCCCTAAGTTGTTTGAGGGCACTGCTGGGTTATTTTGTGCCCTTAAGTCTGTTTGAGAAGCACCTTCACCACTTTGACAGCTTGTCCTCTCTTCCCCTGCCTACCCCCCACACCTATGGTTTAGTTGTCACCTGAGACAGCACACACACTGTCGCTTGTGAGACATTCTGTTTAATTACAGGGGGCTTAAAGCCTGCCCATTACTTACTTGTGGGTGGCTTCATCGCCTCTCTCATTTCCTTGCTTCTCTTTGGTCAGCTAAAACTGGCTTCACTTCCTCTTCATCTGTTTGTCCCTGCCCTGGAGCATAGCTTAAGTACAGCTTCCCTTGCCCAGTGTCCTTCCACTGCTCACCACTTTCCGAGGTATTTTATTTCTTTTTTTATTGGTACCCGCTCCTCAAATGGTGCTTTGGTTCCTGCTCCGCATGGCGTTTTTGGCGCTGTTTTTTTGCAGGGCCAACACAGAGAATTCCAGTTTGGATATAAGATCATCAAAGCTTTTTGTGAATGCAGAGAATAATCCCATACTAAAAAAACAGATTTCTGCCCCTTGAGTTCAGTGCTGGTGGGTCATAGTGCTGTTTTGTCATAACTTTCAGTCAAGCTGCAAAGCCGCCTCACTGCTATACAATATGGCTAAAAGAAATTGACAAAGCAAACAGCTCTCTCATAGGGGAGAACTATTAGCTTTGCCACAGCTCGTTTTTATATATTTATACCACACAACCCAATTTAACAAACCATGTTTAGACACAGACTTTAATATACTATGGTCAATGCATGAACTGGAATCAACAGAAAAGCCAGCTCTTCATTATCCTTCTGCAGGAGAAGCAGGTTTAGTTAATGAGAAGGGAAGACAATAGGACATTACTTACAGGTAAAGATGGGAATGGATGATTTGTCTTGGGAGGTGTAGCTGAAGGAATCGGACTCTATTAATGACTACACATTTCTCTAGAATCACTTCTGGGACCTCGATCTGTGATCTAATGCATCACAAGATGTTACAGGCCAAATTTGCTTAGTTGGTCTCAACCAGGTCCCTTTACAACATTTAATGAGACATTTCAGAAACAAATGCCATTGTATATTTAAAAAATGGATTGTTTGTTTCGCCATCTTTTCACAACATTGGCATGAGGATTTTTTGTGATATAAATAGGGAAGGGATGCAGCTCCCTCTGTGTTAGAGAATAGGACAGGATACTCTAGTATTTTGTAGGGTTAATTCGGCGTTTAACTGTGCCCTACAGACAGAATTAGCCATATTTTCCAGAACATGTATAATAAAACTACATATTTCAGTCAGCCCTCTTCATCCACTGGCTTGTTAGAGTGTCAGAACTTTATGGTGAAATCAGACTCTATGTTGAAGATGTCTGAATGCAGGCAGTCTGCTTCTCTGGCTTCTGTAAATTGTTCCTCACTACTATATTTAACAGGCAGTTATTGTGAGTACCTATCTTTGCTGAGCATCCCTACAGCATTGCAGTCACAGGTGTCATGAAGGTGAAATGCATTCCACAATTTTGAGACCAGTTTATATGCATGGGGGAAAGCCGAGGCAGGTTGCATATTCAGATATAAAGCAGTGTGGCTCAAATTTTCTGGGGGCCGGGAGTCTCTAAAATTACCATGGTCAGACCCTGAACAGACCATGATAAGGGTCCTGCATTTGGGATTTGGGACCAGACTGCTAATCAGCAGCCAGACTTACCTCAAGATATTGAGGAAAAACCAAGAGGGATAGATGCAAAGGTCTAGGAGATCTCTGCCACCTTGGATAGGGCTAAAATGAATGTTCCATGGGCTAACCCTAAAATCCATAATGTAATTGAGACCCATAATTATTTGTACAGGTTAGTCCTAGATATCTCAAAATCCAGAGTTGAATTTAAATTAGAATAAATGTGAAAGTCCATGACTCATCATAATCTTATCTGAGTGGAATTTACATTTTTGATGAGATATTGAAAAAAGTGACCGGCCAACATGTGTTTTAGCCCATGGGACGTGTAGGCCTGGGACTTTTTCAAGTCGAAAGGTAAAGGTCTTTGATTCCAGTCTCAGACAATAAACAGAAATGGAGGACAACCACAAAGCTCTGATTAATTTAAAATCAACACTGGATTTTGACAATATCTAGGACTAACCTATTCCAGTAATTGCCTCAAGTTACTTTGGAGTTCGCAGCTTCTATAGGCTATTCTAGAGCTTTTCTGTGGCATGCAGTGTTTCAAGTAAGAATGGGAAGAAAGAACATTTTGATACTTCTCCTGGCAATGTGTGCATCTACAGCCTAGTGTTCAAACCTATTTTATTTAACTGGCAAATGCATCCCCAGGAAGATTCTGCTGAGGACTTTGCAAGGAACATGATATGGGTTCCAGGCAGGCTATTCGCTCTAATAGAGGGTGGTGTTGCAACCACAAGGTGAAGAAATTGAAGAATCTAACACCTGCTTGGTTTCTTATTAGTTTCTGATGGTCCCTACCTTTGGGTTTCCACATAAACATAGAGCACTGCTCCTGTTGTTCTGTCCTTTAAATTATTCAGATCTTACATAACTTTTAGGATAAGTGAAAAATCCTGGCACTGGAAAACCAAATGCATCTCCAATGGACAAACAGCTTTCTCACATTAGACTTAGCACGTAAAAAACTGGTGCATCCACTCTAAAATCCACTGCCACCAACCATTTGCTAAAACAAAGCAAGTATTGATGGGCAGTGGACATCTTTTTGTGGAGGAAGTTTTATTTTGGCTCCATCATAATTTTGGGAGAGCCCATGGCTGAACAACAAATGTAAAACAAGCATTTGCAATGTAATAGGATTTGCAAATTCCGAACAAGTTAATTTTCATCTTTTAACAACAGATCCCCTGAGCAAAAACAAAATAAAACATAAGTGGAAACTGACAGAAGACGACAACAAAATAAAAGAAAGTTAGCATTAAAAAATAAAACTTTGAAATGTTGTTTGCCCTACTGGGCATGTTTTTGCCAGTCACAAGCCTTCTGCTTGCAGGGCACTGGAAGTTAAAAAGAACAAAATACTGCTTTGATCACGTTGGGCGCAGCGGATGGGCACTAATTAAGTTGAATCAATTAGCGTTTGATCCCTGCTTCACACAGAGGAACAGAAATTATGCCAGACATGCCTCAATGGATTACGAGTCTGTAAAGAAGAATGTCACACAAACCAACAAATGGTGAGCGACAGGCGGGCTCCAAGCCCTTTACTGAAGACAACAGCATCTCACATGTGAGATGCATGCGCTAAAGCATGCACTCGCAGGCTCAACCCTAGAAGATGTAGCACCTTCCAGCAGGCCAACAGTGATCGAGGATCCCAGTTCGCCTTTATATTTTGGAAAACCTTGAGTGATTTATTGAAGATAGTCAATAATTCCATTGCAGTTTTCCTTCCATAGCCAGATGACTGAGAGGACAATATTTTAGTGGAGATCAGGAAACCTAAGGCATCAATATCAGGTAGGGCTGAAGTTATTGGAAGTAGCACTTATAGTTTCACTAATGTATTATGTACAAATTAACTGTCCACGCTGTAAAACTATGACATTGCTGTGCGCTAAGGATAATGAAATGGATTTTCAGCAAAATTATAATAATGTGGGAGATCCTGTGTTTCAGTCAAAAGAAGGACCTAAAAAATATGCAAATATAAAAATATAATCAGTTCCCGATTCCCAGATTGGGGCTAAAGTGTGTCTGATACTAAAGGGCATATTTATGGGAATAGTGAAGCAGTGCAGCTCATCAAGTCCCCCTACCTTGCTGCACTGCATCACTGGGAAAGCGCAGGAATGTGCGGTATTTAAAAGAAAACTGCACATTCCTGTTCTTTCCCCTGCTCTGGCGCCCTTTTGGCAGCCTATCGCCACCGCATGGTACCTGTGCTGCATGCAGGATTGTTTTTTGCGAGGTTGGGACACCTTCCTGTCCAAAACAAATTCTGAGAGGCTTTTTCCTCTTTCTATGTGATGCAGAATACAGCACACATAGAAAGATGAAAAAACTAGAAGAAATAAACATATTTCTCCTCGTTACGTGTCAACTGGTGAGGTGTATCTCTTTGGCGCATTCCCAGGTTTACAAATTCTTGTATATCTGGGAATGCGTGAAAATCCATGGATATTTTGTGGGAGCCCCCACGCAACAACATTGGAAACACCTTGGAAATGCAGCGATTTGTGCTGTGTTACATTACTCGAGATATATGATTATGACCTTGCATGACTTCATAAATCCTTAAGGTTTGCGTGGATCTTGGACCATGTTGCGTGGTGCAGGAGCAACGCAAACCAGGTCACACATATGGCCCTTAGTGTACATATTTCTGGGTCTGAAAAACAATTTTAATCTGTATATATTGATCATTCAAGTTCTATAAAATAATAAAATCAGTACTTCTTGGGCCATAAATGCCTGGTTATCCATAAATACAAGTGTCATTATTGAAACCCACAGACCTAGGGAAGGAGTAGAAGTTGTTTGCCACGGACTTCTCAGATACAGGATATTTTTAATCAAAAAAATCAGAAGGGTAGAGTTTTATTACTTTGTGGCCTGCAAAGGTTAAGACCCCAAAATCATTTTTTGGAGCCTGCTGGAGGTAAAAGCAAATAATCTGACTAGACAATTCAATTTTAGTTTCCCTGCGGAGGGGAGAGATGGCTGGGTAACCTTGCCCATATTTACACTAGACTGCTATCATATCTCAAATTCAAGAACACGGGTAGTAGAACTTGTGTCCCTGAAAAAGAGTATGTACAATGACAAATGCTCATAATCAAAGGGAATGCCTGATGTATATATGTCAGCTGTATTAAGATGCTTGCCTTAGCCTTTGGAAGATTCAGCACATATACTACCATGAGAATACATTTAGCAGTGAAATGGCAGATGGTGTCAGCAGAGGCAGTTTAGTGGTGAAGCAGAGGTGGAGTAGGAAAACAAGTTCATGAATGCACTAAGGTGACGAATAATGCAACAGAAGTGCAGGCCTGCTCCGGGTCTATAGAAAGAAACCTTCCCAGCACAGGAGCCTATTCTTTGGTGAACTCCGAAGAAGCAGTACAAGTAAATACAGTTGGAGCCCTTTGCATTGCTAGTTTCGAGCAGCATGTCCTGGGTATAGGAGAATTAAGGGTCACTTGAGAGCCTTGAGAGAAAAGCATACAAAAGGGTGAACAGTGTAGATGTGTTCTGTACTCTGAAGGCAAATATATGATGTACTAACAATTTCAAATTCAAAAGAAGACTCAGATGGGCTGAAAAATATTCTTAAAGAGAAGGTATGAAAATCAATGTATAGGAGATTTAGTAACGATGCTCACTGAAACGTACACATATCACACACATTTGGAGCACCGATTTAGATTATTCTTTTGTACATTTACCTGATTTTCACATATGTAAAACGTTTTCATTAATAATAATAATAATAATAATAATAATAATAATAATCATCATCATAAGAACAGAAATTTACCATCACCCACAACATTTACTGCTTCACGGGTAGCTCATGATATGGAGTGTAAAGCCTTGAGTGAGACGTTGGCAGTTAATGGAAGGAGATGTTCATGATGGTATGTGTTAGAAATGGGGTCTTTGGTTGTCAGTCAGGTTACCCCCTGTCCAAGCAAGGACCCTCAATCTAGTCAGGGCAAGCCACACACAATCCAAATTATCCTGTGCCCACCCTCTGGTAGCTTGGCACTGAGCAGTCAGGCTTAACTTAGAAGGCAATGTGTAAAGTATTTGTGCAATAAATAAAACAATAACACAATATAGCACCACAAAAATACACCACACAGTGTTTAGAAAAATCTGTATTATTTATCTGGATATTTGCAGGTCAAAACAACCAAAGATGCAATAAGTAAATGTAGAGATATCACTGAAAAGTGACATAAAGGGCCTCATTACAACATTGACGGTCAGATACCGCCAGGGTTGTTTTGGCGAATGTACCGCCAACAGGCTGGCGGTACAAATTGCCATATTATGACCGCGGCCATAGCACCGGGGTCGCACCGCCGGGACCGGCGGTTTCCGCCATCGTTGTCACGGCGATTATAATCCGCCAGAGCAGCACTGCCCTGGGGATTATGACTCCCCTTCCCGCCAGCCTGTCCATGGCGGTAGAGACCGCCATGGAAAGGCTGTCGGGAAGAGGAGTCGCGGGGCCCCTGGGGGCCCCTGCACTTCCCATGCACTTGGCATGGGCAGTGCAGGGACCCCCAGGCACAGCCCCACCCTGCTTTTCACTGTCTGCTTAGCAGACAGTGAAAAGCGCGACGGGTGCACCTGCACCCGTCGCACGGCCGCAACACCGCCGGCTCCATTAGGAGCTGGGTCCAATGTTACGGCCGACATCCCCGCCGGCCCAGCGGGGATGATGTAATGTGGTCGGTGGGATTGCGGCCGCATAGGCGCCCGCTTGGCGGTCCAACCTTATTGAGCGGCCTCCGCCACCAGCCAAGGTTGAAATGAGGGCCAAAGTGTCTTAAGTCTTTTTAAAGTAAACAAAGTCTCTTTTAGCACAAAGTACCTGGTTCGCGTGAAAATTCTCCGCAATGGGCCACAGAGGAGGAGAAGCGTGGAAACAAAGGAGGTATGCGTCGATTTCTCGGGCCGCACACGGTGATGCGTCGTTTAGTTTCCATGCAGGGACGGCTGTGCGTCGATTTCCAGCGCTTGATAATGGATCCTCTCTGGGTTGCGGGGTTTTCAGACTCCCCGGGGTCTGTGCGTGGAATCCTGGGCTTGTGGAGGCAAGTCACAAGTGCTATGTCGTTCCGGTGGGCGTTGCGGGGAAGTTTCTCCTGCACGGCAGGCGTTGCGTCGATTTCACCTCTGGAAGTCGGGCTGCGTCATCCCAGGTCGGCTCTGCGTCGATCTGGTGGGCCGTGCGTCGAAGTTCCGGTTGCAACGCAGGCACCGCGTCGATCTTCTCCTTGCGAAGTCGGGCTGCGTCGTTCTAGTTCGGCGTGCAGTGAATTCTTCACTGCAGGGCAGGCTATGCGTTGTTTTTAGCAAGCCGTGCGTTGAATTGTCGCCGCACAAGGAGTCCAGTTGCAAGAGAGAAGTCTTTTTTGTTCTGAGTCTTCAGGGAACAGGAGGCAAGCTCTAACCAAGCCCTTGGAGAGCACTTTTTCACCACTGCCAGGGAGCAGCTAGGCAGCAGGGCAACAGCAAGGCAGCAGTCCTCCACAGAAAGGTGAGTCCTTTGGGCAGCCAGGCAGTTCTTCTTGCCAGGATGCAGGTTCTGGTTACAATTTTCTTCTCCAGGAAGTGTCTGAGTTGGAAGGGGCAGAGGCCCTGTTTATATACCCCAATGTGCCTTTGAAGTGGGGGAGACTTCAAACAGTGGCTTAGAAGTGCACCAGGTCCCCTTTCAGTTCAATCCTGTCTGCCAGGGTCCCAGTAGGGCAGTCCTTTGTGTGAGAGCAGGCCCTCCACCCTCCCAGCCCAGGAAGACCCATTCAAAAGGCAGATATATGCAAGTGAGGCTGAGTATCCTGTGTTTGGAGTGTGTCTGAGTGAATGCACAAGGAGCTGTCAACTAAACCCAGCCAGACGTGGATTGTAAGGCACAGAAAGATTTAAGTGCAGGGAAATGCTCACTTTCTAAAAGTGACATTTCTAAAATAGTAGTATTAAATCCAACTTCACCAGTCAGCAGGATTTTATATCACCATTCTGGCCATACTAAATATGACCTTCCTACTCCTTTCAGATCAGCAGCTACCACTCAAACAATATATGAGGACAGCCCCAATTTTAGCCTATGAAGGGAGCAGGCCTCACAGCAGTGTAAACACTAATTTGGGAGTTTTACACTACCAGGACATGTAAAATACATAGGTACATGTCCTACCTTTTGCCTCCACAGCACCCTGCCCTATGGGTTACGTAGGGCATACCTTAGGGGTGTCTTATATGTAGAAAAAGGAGAGTTTTAGGATTGGCAAGTACTTTTAAATGCCAAGTCGAATTGGCAGTGAAACTGCACACACAGGCCTTGCAATGGCAGGCCTGAGACAAGGTTAAGGGGCTACTTAAGTGGGTGGCACAACCAGTGCTGCAGGCCCACTTGTAGCATTTAATCTAAAGGCCCTGAGCACATATAGTGCACAGTACTAGGGACATATAAGTAAATTAAATAGTCCAATTGGGTATGATCCAATGTTACCATGTTTAAGTGGAGAGATCATATGCACTTTAGCACGGGTTAGCAGTGGTACAGTGCGCAGAGTCTAAAAACCAGCAAAAACAGTGTCCAAAAAGTAGAGGGAGGCAGGCAAAAAGTTAGGGGTGACCACCCTAAGGCCTCAGGTCTAACATGATGCTAAACTGGGCAACCGCCAAGGCATTTTGTAGGATTATCATGGTGTGGATGAGGCATACCAGAATATGACGGGGAACACTGTCTCAATTTGCAGGGTAGTGCAGTGCTTTGGTGTACGTGTATATTAGCTAATATACGGGCAGCGACTAACCCCTCTCCCAAGGAATCAATTGGATCTGATCCAAAAAGTTATGCAACAGTAACAACTTTAATCAACCATTTTTCTTAAAATTCAACTGATGCAGGAAAAGCTTTAGGGGTTCATTAAGGTTGCGCCAAACGTGAGAGATAACCAGATCACAGCTTCAGATAAAGAATATAAAAATTAAATTAGCAAGATGATCATTACTAATCAGGAGGATGGATGGGCCAAGAGTTTGAGGCCATAAAACGTTTCGGCAGTAGAAACTTTTGGCTGTTGATTGACTTTTGCTCTATGCAACATAAATCAGAATTCAGACAGCTACATTTCATTGCTTCATCGAAAAAGCTTGTTGAAACTCTATGTACTTCCCTTATGTAAGCTTTATACTTTTCTTTAGAGACTTCTGCCAATGTAACCTGGGAATCTGAGATTGGAATGACATAAAAATCCAATCTTAACGCGCCACACTGGCACAGGATCCTGATCCATTTGTAAAGAAAGACATTGAAATTTGGACTGCAATGCCTAATCCGTTTGGGTAACAGTGAATTTGACTGCAGTGGTACTTCATAATTCTGGAAATGTTCTATCACTTAAACAATTTACATGGGAGGTTATAGAGGGAATACGATTAATTATCAATTGATATCACTGATGGATGATGAAATATTAATATAAAACAGAAGGCAGTGTTCCAGGAGAAATAAAGTAATGTTCTACGAATGACAAATGTCACTCTGATGCTACTCATAACTACATCTATATAGCCAGTCTCATTTAGGTGCCTGTTTCATCGACTACAGATCAGCCATCAACAAAGTAGATTGAGGGGGCTGGGGTCCTCATTATGGTTACAGGATTTAGATTAGTCTAATTTGTACTGGACCATACCACCATATAAAGAAATATGGGCAAGGGTACAATTGACAAAGGGCACTTAAAAAAAAAAAAACGTACCTGTGCTTACCTCTACTTACCTAAGATGGGGTCCCCCATCCTCCGCGGTACCTCTGGTGAGGTTGGGGGTTTCCCTGGGGACTGGGGAGGGCACCTGTGAGCTTATTCCATGGTGTTCCACCATGGAAATAGGCCCACAGGTCCCCTAACGCCTGCCCTGACCCAGGCGTTAAAAAATGGTGCAAAGCAAGCTTTGCACCATTTTTTGTCCCCTCCTTCCTCCCGCACGGGGGGATAAATATGGCGTTAAGGCCATAGAGTCATTTTTTGCATGGGAACGCCTGCTTTGCATCTCATTGACGAAAAGTAGGTTTCCACGTCCCAAAAATGACTTTAACTTCATAAATTTGGCCCTAGACATGTCTAGAGCCAAAGTATAAATATGAAGTTAGTTTTGCACCAAATTTGCATTAAACAAAATGATGCAAATTCACTGCAAAACAAGTATAAATATGCCCCTTAATTTCAATTGAAATTATGTGCTCAAATTGCCATGTTCGATATGCCCAATTTGCAACCTGATATTGATTGGTATGTGTGCAAGATCATTTGTGGAAGTGAATGTGCTTTGTATTCAGTTCTTATGAATAGTTTAAAATGGAGGATATTTTTTACAAATTATTTATTTTGGCAGATTTGTAGCGATTATGTACTTGTTTTTAACTGAATCCACGTCAAAACAAAAATACCCAAAATAAAAACGTGTCACATAAACCTTTACAAAACAAAATCGCTGTCTTCAGATCCATAGGTGCGTGCATCCACCAGCTGCTGACATCTTACTACCTCCCAAGTGCTGTCGGCCGATGGCTGACACTGGGGAAAGTTTAAAAGGAACAGGAGGCTTCCTTTTTTCTGCCAAACCCAGGACTGAAGTGAAATCTTTTGAACTTCAGCTACCACCCCTGCCCATCTGTGACATAAGCACTGGTGTCACAAACCCCATCAAAGCAGTGAGGAAGGAGCAGGTGGTTTGCTCCCTCGGGTGTCCAGTGGAGATTACATCCCCTAGGCGGCAGTGGTTGATTTATAAATAAAAATGTGCCGTGCCCAAAGCTCTCTTTTGAAACATGGGCTACTGCAATTAAATGTGTGAGCACTGAAAACAGATGCAGTGTAATTTTAAAGCCATCTCGGGCCTCTTTAATCTCTTTACAGCCACATCCTGCCCCCTCAGCTCACTCTTGCAGCTTTCTGCTTTCACCCTTTGTGCCATTTTTCTGTTTTTCTCTTCCTCCGTCTTTCCCATATATGTCTTTTGCTCGCAGAAATGCCTGGAGCAAAAAAATAAGTGCCAGCCCCCAAAAATAATTGCTGGTGCCCCCCACCAGCAACCACAGGGTCAAATTAAGCACTGCTAGGCAGCCTCACCACATTTGAGAAATACATTGCTGGAAAGGGGACAGTTTCTGCTTTCCTTGACTGTTTCAAATTAATTCCTGCTTAGGGATCACAGACATGCTGAGACCCATGAGCAGGCATTCACAAGATTTTACAGATTCTTGTGATTTTGGAGGTCAGCATATAGGCAGAGTCCCATGGAGGACGGGTTTGGCCCCGTAGGGAAATACAAAATGGTGAACAACATGTCCAGGGGATCGGCTATCTGGCATACCGGCAGACCCACAGGGAACATAATTATTTTTAGCAAGCATGTTTGTTTTCCCTTGGAGGGACTAAGGGCCTGATTCTAACTTTGGCGGGCGGCGGAGGCCGCCCGCCGAAGTTCCCCCACCAAAATACCGCTCCGCGGTCTAAAGACCGCTGAGGGTATTTTGGGATTTGCCCTGGGCTGGCGGGCGGCCGCCAAAAGGCCGCCCGCCAGCCCAGGGCAAATCAACCTTCCCACGAGGACGCCGGCTCAGAATTGAGCCGGCGTAGTGGGAAGGTGCGACGGGTGCGGTGGCACCCGTCGCGTATTTCAGTGTCTGCATAGCAGACACTGAAATACTTTGTGGGGCCCTCTTACGGGGGCCCCTGCAATGCCCATGCCATGGGCATGGGCACTGCAGGGCCCCCAGCGGCCCCGCGGCACCCCCTACCCGCCAGGAACAGGATGGCGGTAGGGGGTGTCAGAACCGCAGCCATGGAGGATTCTGTAGGGCAGCGGAAAACCGGCGGGAGACCGCCGGTTTTCCTTGTCTGACCGCGGCCGAACCGCCACGGTCAGAATGCCCTGCGGGGCACCGCCGGTCTGTCGGCGGTGCTCCCGCCGACCCTGGCCCCGGCGGTCTGAGACCGCCAGGGTCAGAATGACCCCCTAAATCTACTGGACCACCAGGGAGTTTTGTGAGCCCGTTTTATGGTCTCAAGAGCAGATTTTTACCATATATTTCCCTGATATTAACATCTTGCATGCAGTCTCCCATACCTTGCAAAACAACTGCGCAGAGTGTATTTACAAGTTCAAAACGTATCCACTGTGCAAATGTGTGCTCCTTGTTAGGTCTAGCATTTGCCGTTACCATTTTGATTTTTAACTATAATTATAGACATATTTATGATTTTTACCTACAATTATATACATATTTAATATATTTATGGGGGCTTTTAGCCTGCCCTCTTCATCCAACGGTCTGTGTTTGCGTCATTCACATTTTTCTTCCACCCACTACAGCATATTGCATGGGGCAGTGGATCAGCCCAATTCAGCCATTAGCTAGCTTCATTGTGGGTGATGGCATTCTGCCTTTTCACAAATATTATATCTGAATACAAAGTAGAACTCTTCAGATCCAAGAGCTACATTGGAAATATGTGCTTCTTGAAACGAAATAATAGGCAATTTCTTAATGGTAGGAAGAGCCCTGCAGCTCTCCCAACAATAACATTTTGAAAAAGCCACGACAAAACAAAACATTGATTGACTAAGCCAGCGCTAGACCTATTGGCTTTCTAAATGCTTATTTATCTATCTGGTTTGCTCATGGGGCAAATCTATTTCAAGACACCCACTCCTTGTTTCTGTCCCTGGCTGCTCCGATATGGCTTTGTTTAGCTGTCTCCCACCTTTGGAATCATTTCTGCTGCATATGAGTACCATATTAAATTAACAGTGGCTGAAAGAGGCTCACCCCTGGTCCCATGAGGTATGCTGTAGTATTAAGTATGGGGCAAGTTGGAATCATGCTTTATTGTTTTTTGTTTCTTTTAGTGTCTTTGGGGAACTTCTTTGGATTGCAGCATCAAGACCTCAATGCTTTTTTGCTTTTCCACTTCTTGACATATCTCCCACACGCAGACATATACTGACTAATTTGTAAGCACACCTCTGCCATCTCCGTAGTATACCATAGGGTAGGTTCTAGACTTGGTGGAATACAACTGGCCAGGCCCTAAATTGAGTGGTGAAGGACAGCTCTGATGCATCAGAGGGTGAGAATAATGGAGCGGAATCTGGAAGCAGTGTTACAGTTGGCAGACTACCATTCAATGACTAATTTTCCAGTGATTGTGAAGGACGTGGTCATGGCAGTCACAATGGCCCTTCTCAAGTGAAATCTGTCAAGTGTAGAGACAGTAGCAGGGGAGCCCACTAGAGAGATCAATCACAAAAGGCTTTCTTTGCAGCCCCCTCCTCCCCCAAGTGTATTTCAGTTTCAAATTGACCCACTGACAGCACATACTGGATGTGTATGTCAATACTGACATTTTTTGCCTATTGACTACATCTATTTCTTTTCGGTTGTTGACTTCCTCGAGGAAATTGTGCATCAAAGTCAATCAATAAGAGAGGAGAACCTATACTTGAAGGTTGATTCAGCTTCACAGTGCCAATAAGAAATCAAGAGAGGAAGTTCTCAATGATACTGTTAATGGGTACACTTTCTCTCTTGATTTCTTACTGGCACCCTGAAGCTGAATCGCTAAATCACTAAATCGACCCAGGAAAACGTTTTCCTTTTATAAAAGAACTGTCATTAGCTGGTAATACAGGGTCAAGGTAAGAAGCATGCCCTGATACAGTTTTTATCAGGGAGAACTCTATGAGGAAGCATGTCACTGTCATTACCACTGGATGAGAGTTATTTTATAAAAGAAAAACATTTTCCTAGGTGGGTTTAGGGAGTTCTCATTCCTGCTGTTAATGGTTTGACTCGCTTTTGATTTCTCACCTAATACATTTGGTGGTATGTGTGTAGAAGTTGCTCAATGACAGGCTGAGAGGCAGTGGGACTGGTGATCACATGGTGTATGAATGTCAGTGGTATGTTGATGTGAATATTATACTGTGTTGTATTGGGCTCGTGGCTGGCAGTATGAATGGCACTGTATGTGGCATATGAAAAGCATGTGAATGGCCCATAATGTTGTTGGTGCCTTGTCAGAGCTTAATGGCTCACTTTCCGTAGTTACGGGTTCTAAACTCTGACACTGTTATTACTATTTGCTATTTGAACCTAGCACTTCTGGAGGTGCTTAAACCAACCGGTACAAGTCTGTACTTCAGTAGTGGATGGACTCCAAAAGAACAATAACAACCCCTCACAGTTCTGAAAACCGAACATTCAGAGGTGTACCTGGTGGTGTAACCTGCATTGATCTCACTCACTTAAATACGCTGCAAATTTCAAACTTTGCTTAAATGGCTAAAATCACACATTTCTACTCACATTTCTGTTACACAAACATCCCGAATCTGTGTTTAGCTTTCTACTACCTTATGTTTCCACATTTCTCTTGACAGAAAGTGAGGAAGTGCAGCTTTTAGGCAACATTTAAGGTAGGCAGGGCAGTGTGGATAAAACAACATCATTGGATCAACACAAGGTACACCTGGGAATTAGATTTAAAAAATGTCAGGGTTTGGTGTGTTTCCCTGGGTGGCGGACGAGTGGGGAGCAACTACACCCATTTCCAAGCAAGGTCATTTTTGACAAGAAATAGTGATTTCTCCAAATTGCATTTTGGAGCCTGTTCTGTTGTAGGCACTAGCCTCACCCACACAAGTGGGATACCATTTTTAGTGGGAGATGTGTGGGAACACTGGATGCTAGGAACTTTGTGGATCACTGCAGATTCTTGAAATGTCTGTATTATAAGGAAAATGAATGTATGAATGTGTGTAGTCAAAGTTTGAGGCTTGTAAGGACTTCTAGCTAAGAAAACATTGGGAAATCCACACAAGCCGCACCACCATGGACCCGCCCCCCACGGGTGTCTATTTTTCAGAACTGTCTGGATGTGGTAGGCTACCTTGGGTTTTGGTTTATCTTATGCCCAAAATTCTCAGCTAACCTTGATGGTATCACCACAGCTTCTGGAACTTTGGAACTTTCTTTCACAGAAATGTGAGGAAGATGCATGCTGTTTGCCAACGTTTGACGTTTGAAGGGCATTGTGCGTAAGTTAAAGGAGGAAAAATGCCCTACCTCTACAGCTCTGCTTGTTTCTGAAAATTGAGAAGATGGTGATCTTAGCACAGCAAATATTTCATTGATGACATGTTTAGAAAAAAATATGCACTTTCTTACATAGCACTGTTTTCCCATTTTTCCCAAATTGTAGCTATATTTTGGCTATTTTTTCAGTTCCCTCAAAGGGAATCTACAAACCCTGGGTACTTTTAGAATCTCCAGGATATTGGAGAAAAGGGACCCACATTTGGCATGGCATTCGTATGTGGAAAAAAAGTTGTGACAATGTAAAAGTAAAGTACCCCAAATAGCAAAAAAAAAAGTTATCAGCACTGGGGGGAAAAGCCTCAGTAGAGTTAAATGATTAAGGTTTTTTAATATGTTAACAAACATTTTTACCATACTTTTGTGTCAGATAGAAGCGTTGTTACACAGTGATGGATGTATTTTGTGTTTTTGAAGCATGTCTTACCCCACGTTGCATGAGAATTCAATCCAGTTCTGATACGTCAGTGACGTGTGATTTATGAATCCGTTTTCCAAATTCCCAGGATAGGGGCACGATCTAGCTGTATATCAAAGAAACAAAAGGATGTACATTATATTTCAGAATGTATGGAATAGAAAAATAAGTATATTTTTCAAACAATGAAGACATGACTTGAAATATTTTAGAAGTCTGCTTTGTACCCTCGCAAAATTGATTTGCAGTCCCAGTTTCTGTGAGATTGTCCTGCAGTTGAGGTGTCTGTCTTGCATCCCACTCCAAGCTAGTCCAAGTGCCAAATGTCCCTTACGTAGCTGGTAATGAAAATCTGTGCACTTTGTGAAACAAGTTGGCTTACAGGGAAGCCTGAATGACCCGGAGTGATGTTTCTGCACCGTGAAAGCAGGTCTGCTGTAATGAGTGCGAGGGGTCAGGATATATTTGCATGAAAACTGGTCGGGAGGAGGTGTAGCACAGGTCTCCAACACTAGGCCCTTGTAGCAACGTGCTTGCCTTTAGATTTGCTAATGCAGAGATTTGTGAGCCCCCGCAGTGAGGTATTGAATCTGCTGGAGAACGGTCTAAAGACCATGGTTAGTCGTATACGTGATGTTCTGGCCTACCACACTCCAAGTTCTTGCACTGTGTTTACTCCAGTGGAGCCTCAGCCTACTCTGTCAGCATAAATCCTTCACTGGTATGTCACCGTTACTTCGCAGGTATTACGTTGAGGACCGTTACGTAGCAGATAAGTACCTTGGGAGGCTCATTACATCGCAGTAAATTACATCTGGAGTTTTTACTTTGCATCCATTTGTAAAGGATTTTACTTTGCAGGTAAGTGTACTTTATGTGTGCATATACATATAAAGACAAATAAACAAATAATGTTTGGAGGTCTTAATGTTTAAGGAAGTCTAATTTATCAGTCTAGTAGGGGATTTTGGTGTTCAGAGATGGATAATGTGTAGGGGTAGTAAGGAGGTTTTTGGGTTCTGAGATGGGTAGTGGATAGGGGTAGTAAGAGCTTTGATGATACAGGGATATGTATTGTGTAGGGGTAGTAAGGAGTTTGCAGGCCTAAGGGATGGGTTGTATTAGGCATAGTAAGGGTTTTTAGCACGCAGGGATGGAGAGTGAAGAAGGGTAGTGAGTAGATTTTAGAGTTCAGGAATGGACATTGAGCAAGCAGTTTTTTGAGTTCAGTGATGGATCGTGGATGGGGTAGTAAGGAGTTTTTTGGCCTCAGGGATGGGTGTGTATTGGTGTAGTAAGGGAATTTCTTATAGAGGCTTCTAACTGCATATTCATCACCTTAGAATATTCCTCAGGCGTCAAACTGGATTTAGAACATCATGAGTAATGCCTCTGCCCACTGGTAGGTAGAGTTGAATGGCTCCACATTGGTTTTGACTGCATCAAAAGTGATGTCATGGTGCCGGTATAAGCACCACCATGGTGTGCTGACATCAGTTCCTTCCTTTTCACTCCCAATAACCTGAATCCAGACAATCCCTAGGTAATTTTTTGACCATCTTTTTCAACCTTTTTTGTCTTCTACTTTCGAGCTTTTACCCCCATTGTGCTAGGGACATGCCCTATATGAAACCTACAACGTTTAAACCTTGCGGGGGATGCCACAGGCAGATGTCTGTTTCTGATCCCCACTTGGTTTGTCTCTGGTGCTGGGGATAGGCCATGACTTCGAGGCCTGTGCCGAATGCCTTTTGATGTGCCTCAAGGCGATTTGCGAGTGGACGATGAAGCTCCTCGCAACAGAAGAATGTTCCACACTGTTCTCAGTTCCTCTCCTCAGGCAAATCTCAGAACTGTTCCCGTTTACAGTCATTTTCACACTCTAAGTCACCGTACAGATGGCGACACGGGTGCCTTCTTCCACCCCAGCTCGCTTCCCTCAAGTGCTGTTCCTAGCACTGCTCAACAAAAAGCCTATTCTAATCCTTGAGCCCAAGCTGGAGCCTTCCCAGCACCGTTAGATGCCGCTGAAGCTGCTGTCCATGCTTTACCAGCCCTGACCTTCCCGCCACTAGATTTTTCCTTACTCACTGAAGGGTGAGATGAGGAGGAAGGGTATGATACTATGGAGGGGAACCATGTTCCATCTTAAAACTGGTACAAGGAGCTGGGTGATGCTAGTGATTTGGACACTTCCCCTCCACACCATTGTTTCAGAGGAGGCGCATCCTTTACCACCATGATGTGAAGGGCGGTGGAGGTCTTGACTTACAGCTGCCATCGGTCAAGGTCAACACTAAAGCTTTGACTGAGATACTTCACCTAGGAGGAGGATCAGCTGAGTCATTGCTCCTCAATAATGAAGCCCTCAGCAACATTCTCCTGGGGGCCTGACCCAAACCTTGCCCAGGGAGGACCTGTGCACCCATGACTTCCTGATGCCATCATACCGACCCAGAAGATCCACCCTTACTCTCCCAGCACCCTTCCCCTAAGAGCCTTGTTGTGCAGGCCTCAACATCTAAGGACAACCTAAATGCATCTCCTTCCACCCCACCAGACAGAGAATCCAAGTGGCTGGACACCTTTGGAAAGTGCATTTTTCTTCCACCAGCCTAGCCTTGCTGTCAGTGAAAACCACTACCTCTTACTTCTTGGTTCTATGCATTGTGGGACTCAGTTGCACAGCTGCTTTCCATGCTTCCCAAGGAGGGCACCACCATCCTCAAACAAGCCCTTTTGGATGGTCAAAATGCAGAAACAATTGCCATTAAGTGCGGACTTCACTCCCTAGGTAGAGCTGTGGTTTGTATGGTGGTGCTTCTTCATCATGCCTGGTTGTAGTCCACATATAAACCATGGTTGCAGAAAGTGTAAACATGAACCTAAAAATGGTAAATTGGGAATTGATGTGTCTTTATCAGTCATCAGCTAGAATATTATCCATAGCAGGAACCGAGTAAACACACATGTCTTCGGAATTACATCGCAGCGAAAAGGAGCTGTTTGCACGCTATAAATCAAATCAGTCCTGCACATGCGGTAATGACATGCAGAAAAACAAAAAAAAGCTATTAGCGTTGTAAAGTCCTAACCAGACTTTTCTCACTACATAAATTGAAAATGAAAAGTAATACAGTTTTACATAAGCGAGCCAATTTAAAGTGCCACGCCATGAGAGTAAAGGAGCACACAAAAGGAAACAGAAGTTTGCTCGCTGTCAAATGTATCAGCAGTTATGCAATATCTGTGTAACACGGTTGATGTCATGCAAAGCGCTCAACTGCTGCCCAGTGAGATCCTGCTGCATAGGAAATAAAAATAAAAAGTAGTCCAGAAGCCATGCGGAAAATATGGAGCTTTGTATGTTTTCAGTACCTTACTGGTGCTGTCGAGGAGGGCTAAACACCGGAAAAGGCATGACGTATGCATGCCTTTCACAAATGAAATCAAGCGAATTTTAAAAGGCAAGCCCATAAGCCAATGAAACTGATGGCTGTGACATGGGCGTGGTTAAAAGCCCACAGCAAGATTACAACAGGGATGAGCGCTCGACCCTAAAAAAGACAGAGGGAGATTTTCAGGCATTGTCACTGGATCTTGGAACAGTATCTGTGATGGATACTGGTGTGTACCATTGGTGGGCCAGATGCTAATACTACATTCCGATACAGTAAACAAGTTACTCTCTTGCAACTATCCCAGAGCAGAGATAGTTAGCAGTGAACACTAACTTTAGGAGGTGGTAAAAGGATTGAAATTCACATACATCACAAAACAGAAACTCACTTGATAAACTCAATTTTATGACAGAAATATTTTTGTAAAGAAAGAATAGGCCTGATTTAGTTACATTCCCTAAAATGCACTCAGTGATTTTGAGTCTCCTCCCCCCAAGTAAACAACGTCTGATGGATCTGAAAGTGTTTTATTGTGTACAGTGTTTCTATGTGTGAAAGGTGTCTTGTGAAGTCATAAGGGAACATTGTGCACCCTTGTCACAGCACTAAACAGTTAATACAGCCAAGGGGGAAAGGTACATTGCCCTGTAAGATTATCCGATTTTCCCCTTATTGTCCTGATAATCTAGGGGCCTCATTTACAAGGATTGATGCATTGCAGCTTTGTGTCTGCGATGGGTCAAAATCACTTGCACTGGGTGAAGACAGCTTACAATAACATGGATGTGCTGTGTTTACAATACAGTGCACCATGGGGTAGGGTCCCAGGATGCGTCAGAAATACTGATGCACCCGAGGGAAGGATGCCGCAATGCATCCTCCTAAAAAGTGACGCATTGCTGAAGTTGAACTTAGAACTAATGCAACTTCAACAATGTGTCAAAAACACATAGGTGATGCATCAGTTATGACTGATGCAAGTAGCCTTATGCATGGGTACCAATGTAACAGAGAATGAAGTGGTGGAAAACTCAGCTTTTACTTTATTACTTTGGTCCTGGATGTGAAGTGTGTGACATATTGAGTGATACTGTCATTTGGGTAGATGCAAGTATGTAGTGTAATGTAAAGTGGCAAATAATGTGTTACCTACCTTATGTGTGTACTTGTATTTGTACTCCTGTTGCGCTTTGGAGTACGGTTGGCTGGACTTGGGGACCCATTCTTATATAGAGATGTGACAAACCTGGCCTGTCAGACCATGGTACACAGCGTCACATTGCATTGCTGAAGTTGATGTTGATATCTCAGGTGCCATGGTCCCAGGTTGGTCAAAGGGTCCTAAAACATGATTGTTACATGTGTAGGCCTAATATAGGTGAGGGGTGTGATTTTATAAGTTATTACTGTGTGTAAAATGACTTCAACTGGTCAGATTCCTATTAAAAAGCCACTGCATCATTTCCTATGCCTGGGCTAAGGAGGCGTAGGTATTTTGACGAATTCTAAGCTAAAAGTGACACATCTCAAAGATGCATCACACATTGGAAAACTTGTAAATATCACTGCGTCAGTCCTAAGTGAGTTTTTACCAAGGAGTGTCTACCATGCATAAATTATAAACTGTGTGGCGGAGCCGGTTTCAGCAGGTATTTTTTGACGCAGGCCATCAAAAACTGATGCATTGGGCCCAATGCGTCCTTTTGTAAATATTGGGCTGAGAATGACGCAACGGCAGGTCAAGCTCTTTGTAAATATGCCCCCAAGTTTCCCTTGTCCTGGTGTATCAAATATGCAACCTAGGTGTGATATTTGATAGTGATCTCTCATTCTCCACAGATAAATGCTATTTGCAAACACAGGGGCATATTTATGGAAAAGTCACACATCCCTTATGATGCACCACTTTACTAGCGCCCCATTGCATCCCCCTGATGACACCATGTGTGCGCCGTATTTACAATACAGTGCACCATGGCGGTCAGGTCCACCTTAACGTCATCATTTGTGGTGCTAATGTGGTGCCTTGCTGGATTAGCGCCACAAATTATGGCGCTAATGCAGCAAAGCACAGGGATGCCCACTGTTTTCAATGGGAGCGTCATCTTAGGCAGTCGTTAATAATGATGCTAAAAATGGTGCAATTAAATTTAGTAAATTTCTCCGCGCCATTTTTCTGGGCTTCACGTATTCCATGTGATGCTGTTATCATGCTGGGCAGCAACTGTAAAAGTAAGTGGACTATCAAGTACTAGATACCTAATGCACATAAGAACATTTGTATGGTGAACTGAAGTGCCTGGGACGCTATTGCAACTATAAGGAAATTAAGAGCTCCAGCTCAGGAAGTTATTTATATGGAACTGTGCATTATGGGAGTTGAAGTTTGGTTATTGAAGGCACATGACTGTGTATTTAAAAAGCACTGGCTCACTCACACCTGCTCTTACTTACCTGTGAACAAGGCATGCTGTTGCCGAAACACGTCAGGATTTTTTGTCTTGCTGCTCAGAAATGCTATTAAATGCTTGGATTTTAACATGGACTGGTGTTTAGGCTTTTCGTGTTTGGGAGATATTTTCTGTGGGATGCTTCACCCCAGTAACCCAGGCTGCCCTGCAGGGTCTGTGGCCCCTTACGGAGCAGGAGGTGACAATGATACTTTTATGGAAGGGGCCCGACCCGCTCACCTTCATGCAAACAAGGCATTTATCCGAGAAATATATTGTGATGGAGGTGAGCAAGGGATAGGAGGGAGACAGTGTGCATCTCCTCTTACTTTTCATGTATTCCATGTGATGCTGTTATCATGCTGGGCAGCAACTGTAAAAGCAAGTGGACTATCAAGTAATGGATACCTAATGCACATAAGAACATTTGTATGGTAAACTGAAGTGCCTGTGACGCTATTGCAGCTATATGGAAATTAAGCGCTCCAACTCAGGAAGTTATTTATATAGAACTGTGCTTTATGGGAGTTGGAGTTTGGTTATTGAAGTCACATGACTTTGTATTTAAAAAGCACTGGCTCACTCACACCTGCTCTTACTTACCTGTGAACAAGGCGTGCTGTTGTCGAAACGCGTCAGGATTCTTTGTCTTGCTGCTCAGAAATGCTATTAAATGCTTGGATTTTAACATGGACTGGTGCCTGGGCTTTTCGTGTTTGGGAGATATTTTCTGTGGGATGCTTCACCCCAGTAACCCAGGCCGCCCTGCAGAGTCTGTGGCCCCTTACGGAGCAGGAGGTGACAATGATACTTTTATGGAAGGGGCCCGACCCGCTCACCTTCATGCAAACAAGGCATTTATCCGAGAAATATATTGTGATGGAGGTGAGCAAGGGATAGGAGGGAGACAGCGTGCATCTCCTCTTACTTTTCATGTATTCCATGTGATGCTGTTATCATGCTGGGCAGCAACTGTAAAAGCAAGTGGACTATCAAGTAATGGATACCTAATGCACATAAGAACATTTGTATGGTGAACTGAAGTGCCTATGACGCTATTGCAGCTATATGGAAATTAAGCGCTCCAGCTCAGGAAGTTATTTATATGGAACTGTGTATTATGGGAATTGGAGTTTGGTTATTGAAGTCACATGACTGTGTATTTAAAAAGCACTGGCTCACTCACACCTGCTCTTACTTACCTGTGAACAAGGCATGCTGTTGCCGAAACGCGTCAGGATTTTTTGTCTTGCTGCTCAGAAATGCTATTAAATGCTTGGATTTTAACATGGAATGGTGCCTGGGCTTTTCGTGTTTGGGAGATATATGTATATATATATCTACATGTGTTGATTTCCGGGATCCACAATCGGCTCCCAGGGTTTCAGGGTTAGAGTGACGCATAAATTATGCAAAACACAAAAGAGAACTCTGGGTAGTTCCCACATTTAGGTGGAAAGCCGCTGCTGTAAGGAGCACTCTACAACACCAGCGACACTCTAGATTTGTTCACCTCAAATGTCTGTTTATCTAGCAAAGTTTTTAAGCATAGGATCAGGACAGTGCTATCCACGCCGAGCCAGATAGGGACAAAGTCTTTTGCCATTTGTACAGTAAAAAATCTTTAAGTGTAGGATTTATACAGTGTCTTCCTTGCTGAGCTGTAAAATGACAAAAGCCATTTACCACTCCAGGTACAGTATTACAGCTTTGGATTGGTCAAATACCATCCAAGCCAACCTCGAATGAGTAAAGAAACCCCTGACACGTCTTTTGTTCTCATTAGAGCTCATCAGAGAGGGTTAGCTTTTCCGACACAAGGCAGCTCCCAGTACAAGTCAAAACAAGACCTATTCAGGGTTAGAGTGATGCATAAATTATGCAAAACACAAAAGAGAACTCTGGGTAGTTCCCAAATTTTGGTGGAGAGCAGCTCCAGTAAGGCAACTCTACAACACCAGCGACACTCTAGATTTTCTCACCTCAAATGTCTATTTATCTAGCAAAGTTTTTAAGCATAGGATCGGTACAGTGCTATCCACGCCGAGCTAGATAGAGATAAAGGGGCATATTTATATTCCGTTTGCGCCGAATTTGCGTCGTTTTTTTCGACGCAAATTCGACGCAAAACTAACTCCATATTTATACTTTGGCGTTAGACGCGTCTAGCGCCAAAGTTCATGGAGTTAGCGTCATTTTTTGGCGTGAACACCTTCCTTGCGTTAATGAGATGCAAGGTAGGCGTTCCCGTCTTAAAAAATGACTCCCAGGCATGTGCGTGGTATTTATACTCCCGGGCAAAAATGACGCCCGGGAGTGGGCGGGGCAAAAAAACCCGCATTTGCGCCTCTTTTTAACGCCTGGGTCAGGGCAGGCGTTAAGGGACCTGTGGGCTCAGAATGAGCCCAGAGGTGCCCTCCTCTGCCCCCAGGGACACCCCCTGCCACCCTTGCCCACCCCAGGAGGACACCCAAGGATGGAGGGACCCATCTCAGGGAAGAAAAGGTAAGTTGTGGTAAGTGTTTTTTTTAAAAAAAAATTGTGGCATAGGGGGGCCTGATTTGTGCCCTCCTACATGCCACTATGCCCAATGACCATGCCCAGGGGACAGAAGTCCCCTGGGCATGGCCATTGGGCAAGGGGGCATGACTCCTGTCTTTGCTAAGACAGGAGTCATTTCAATGGGGGATGGGCGTCGTAAAAAAATTGCGCAAATCGGGTTGTGGCGATTTTTTTGCCTCAGCCTGACTTGCACCATTTCTGGACGCCCATACGCCATTTTCCCCCTACGCCGGCGCTGCCTGGTGTATGTCGTTTTTTTTAACGCACACCAGACAGCGCCGGCGGCTAACGCCGGCTAACGTCATTCAATAAATACGGCGCCCGCATGGCGCTTCGGAATGGCGTTAGCCGGCGCAAATTTTGTTGACGCAAAACTGCGTTGGCGCAGTTTTGCGTCAAAAAGTATAAATATGGGCCAAAGTCTTCTGCCATTCATACAGCAAAATCTTTAAGCATAGGATTTACACAGTGTCATCCTTGCCGAGCTGTAAAATATATATATATATATATATAAATATATGTATATAGAGAGAGAGAGAAAGAGAGAGAGAAAGAGAGAGAGAGAGAAAGAGAGAGAGAGAGATCTGTCTTTTGTCTAGTGGCAGTTTTGACACCATAAAGTAGCGCAGGCCTGCTCTAAAGGATTAAAGGATATACATGTATTTAGCTGAGTGGATTAGTAAAGCCAGGCGTTACCTGTGCTTTAAAACAAATGAAATGTATGTGGAAGAGGGCTATGGAGATATGTGGGGCACTTTTGCTGGGTGGTACTGAGGGAATTAGAAAAGGAGGTCATGGGAGGCAGAGCACCAAAAAGGACTGTTGCAATGGGTGCCACCAGTGCTAAAGGCTGTGATGATGGCTATGTGGTAAGGTGAAGTAATAGTGTGTCTTTTTGTGTTTTTTTCAGTGTCTTCAGAGAATCTTCTGAATCAGAGAAGAAGTGAAGGTAAGGTGACAACATTTACTATTGGACACATCATACACAACCACGAGCAGTTTTGTGACTCTACCTGCCTTCTACGTAGGCTAGTACTTTAGAGGGGCAGTTCAGCCAGTAGCAGAGATGGCATCTCGTTGGATGACTTCTGCTCAAGCCCTAGCTCAGGCGATGGAGGATAGCTCTGAGGCAGGGTCAGTGACTGAGACAGCATCTGAGGGAGAGGACAATGGAGCAGAATCTGGGAGTGATTTTTCAATTGGCGGAATGCTATCCGATGACACCCCTTCCAGTGATTCTGAGGGAGATGATGACAACAGTCATGCTGTTCTTTTGCAAGCACAGTCTGTGCAGCGGGGCAACAGAGGGTTAGCTGAACACAGAGAGCAAGTGCGTGTGGCCGCAAGCACAGAGAGAGTGTTCTCTTGGCACCCCCCAATTTAGTTTAGCCCCAAATTCAACCTTTTACTGGTGACACTAGATCAAAGTCGATACAGCCAACTTTTTGCCAGTCGACTACATCCATCTGTTTTTGGATGTTGAATTCCTTCAGGAAGTTGTGCAGCAAGAAAATTTGCATGCAGACCGGTTTCTGAGGGAGCATGGAGGCACTCTAGGGCCCCGTTCTAGGCCACACCAGTGGGATCCCACTTTGCTGGCGGAGTTGAAGATATTTTTGAGCCTTACGCTCAAAATGGGGTTATTGCAGAAACCTACCTTGCAGTCCTACTGGACGACTTGCACAGTTTGGGTAACCCCCATCTTTGCACCATGCATGAGCAGAGATCGCTTTTTGCTACCTCATGCTGCATTTCAATAACATATCTGCTGCATTGCCCCGGGACCATCCAGACCATGACAGGTTGTTCAAAATTCAGCCTCTCGTGGAACATTTGTCTGCCAGGTTTCCAGAGAACTATACTACTGGGAAGAATATAGCAGTCGATGAGTCCTAAGTCCTGTACAAAGGATGTGTACAGCTTGAGAGTGTATACAGGGAAAGACTCTATCCTAAACCCTGTAGGTTGCCCTCCCACATAAGGAGTCACAGATAGGATTGTATGGGAGCTTGTCCAGCCACTCCTTCACAAAGGTTAGAACCTTTATGTGGACAATTTGTATACAGGAGTAGTGCTGTTCAGTGAGTTCCACAAAGCTGGCACTGTGACCTGCGGTACAGTTCATTGTAACTGCAAAGGATTCCCGCAGGAGCTTGTTTGCAAGAAGCTCCAGAAATCCCAGAGTACTGCGTTGTGTTCCAACAACTGCTCGCAGTCAAGTTCTTGGATAGGCGTGATGTATACGTGCTCACTACAATTCATGATGAAAGCACTTCCCCATCACAGTTTGGGGTCAGATGGCCCAAGTCCACAAGCCCATCTGTATACTTGATTACAATAAGTATATGGGTGGAGTGGACAAGAACGACCAGGTTTTTCAACCATACAATGCGTGTTGTAAAACTCGCACTTGGTCCAAGAAACTGTTTACCCACCTGATCCAGATCGCAACATACAATGCATATGTTGTTTACCGTGAGACAACCACAGGAAGACTCATGACTTTCCTTGACTTTCAGTTGTCTGTAATTGAAAGCCTCACTGCTGTTACAGAAGTAGCAGCAGCCTTCTCCTCATATGTTCTAGAGGATGTGGCAAGGCTGCAGGAGCGAAACTTTGCTGATCGCATTCCTAAAACACTCAAAAAGGATCGTCCAGGTCGTCGCTGTAAAGTGTGCTCGAAGCACAGAAAGCGGCAGGAGAGTTGGTATTATTGTCCCCATCTCAACCAGGCCTCTGTGTCCCTACTTGCTTGATGTTGTATCATACTAAAGCAAAGCTTTGGGAAATTGACTGAGGTGGAGCTGCCATTGGGTAATCCTTTCAGTGTCTGTGCATGGATACCGAATGTCCATGGGCCACTGCTTTATTAGGCAAGCATCCACAGAATTTTTTCTTCATCTACTTCAGGAAATCATGGACTTCCTTATGGCCTGCTTGACACATATATCCACCGTCCAACGTGGTAGGTGTTCTGTTCAATTAATGTGCATTATAGTCCCCATAGTGCACATACTAGTGGACAGAACATATGCCACATTGTCATGGAGTACCCTGTGTGGCAAAATGTTAAAGGCATGCCTGAATTTTGAAGTACTTGTTAGGGAACTTCTGTATGCTACACAGGGACCACCAGGATAGCCAAGGAGAATCAGAGTAAGTGTAATAAGTCAAACAAATGTCCTGTCGGACAAATTCACCAACATTTCTACTTGTTTGAAAGTGTGCAAACTCAGGATTTCTTCACGAGCATGTTTGCCTTAGTTTCAACAGCAGAATTGCTTGCTCAGTTCGAGGCATAGGCCTCCCAAGGCATAATTGACACCCCCTACTTGCATCCACAAACTAGTATAGGTTCACTTGCCAATTGTACAGGATTAGTCAGGAACCTGATGAGGGCAGACATGAATGGGTAAGGAAAGCTTATGGTATGTGTGCCTTCACAGGGATATTGCACAGGTAGAAGGCAGATAGTAAAGGCGGTACAGATGTACATCATCTACACATATGGGTTCAAACCCATTGATGCCATCCCAGCACTAAGGGACAATGACACATATGGGTCAGTGTTTGACCCGCTTTTAATGTACATTCTCCATCAGAACTTCATAGATGTTCAATTTGCTGTATGATCAGTGCATTATAGTCACAGCACTGCGCATCATGTTGGCTGAGACATTTGCTATGTTCTCACGGACTCCCCTGTGTGCCAAACACTACCTTTTTTCATAGCCTATGACCATCTCTTTAGGGAACATTGCGAGAATTCCCCAGCATGTCTGCCCAGCATGTCTGCTCAGTTAGACGAATCGCTTCGCACGGCATACTCGGACCCTTTTGCCTTCAGTGACTTCAGTGAGGGGAAGTCCTGGAATCTGCAGGCAGCCACAAATTTTCTACCATCCAGCGTTCCAAAACGTTGCCTCGCTTGTGTGGGTGAGCAAGTGACTGCAACAGGGAAGAGCCCAAAACGGATTGTGGAGACATCAAAATTACCTGCCACAAAACAGCCTCATTTTATAAGACAGTCACGTGAGTATTTGGTCCTGGGCTCGGCGGCCATATAGGGAAACCTAACAAACCCAGACATTTCTGAAAAGTAGACACCCAGACAGTCCACGGAAGTGTGGCGTGTTTGGATTTCACACAGTTCTCTTACCCTGAATACCCTCAAAAGTGAAACTTGGATTAAAAACTAAATTTTTCCTTTTTCATCACAGAAACTACAGGAATGTACAGGGATTCACACGGTTCCTACCACCCAGTATTTCCCCACTTGTCCTGATAAAAACACAACCCCACTTGTGTGCCTCTGCCTAGTGCCTGCGTCAGGAATGGATCACTCCCAGGTTAACAGTAGCCCTCATGCAAGAACTACCATTGACCCTTGGGTGATCCATTCCTGTTGCGGGCAATAGCCTACCCACACAAGTGAGGTACCATTGTGAGGAAAAAGTGTTTTGTTTGCAAAAGTTTGAGTTTGCAAAGAATTCTGGGTTATAGAACTTGGTGAGAGCCCCACAAGTCACCCCATTCTGGATTCCCCTAGATGTCTACTTTTGATACATGTATAGGTGTGCTAGGTTTTCCTAGGTGATAGCTGAGCTAGAGGCCAAAATCCACAGCTAGGCACTTTGCAAAAAACAGCTCAGTTTTCTTTGGGAAAATGTGATGTGTCCATGTTGTGTTTTGGGACATTTCCTTTCACATGCACTAGGCCTACCTACACAAGTGAGGTACCATTTGTATTGGGAGACTTGGGGAAATTCTGGGTGGAGGGAAATTTGTGGCTCCTCTTACATTCCAGAACTTTCTGTCACTGAAATGTGAGGGAAAAGTGCTTTTTTGACAACTTTTGAGGTTGGCAAAGGATTCTGGGTAATAGAACCTGGTGAAAGCCCCACAAGTCACCCCATTCTGGATTCCCCTAGGTGTCTACTTTCCATAAATGTATAGGTTTGCTAGGTTTCCCTAGGTGGTAGTTGAGCTAGAGGAAAAAAATCCACTGTTAGGCACTTTGCAAAAAACAGCTCCGTTTTCTTTGGGAAAATGTGATGTGTCCATGTTGTGTTTTGGGGCATTTCCTGTTGGGGGCACTTGGCCTACCCACACAAGTGAGGTACCATTTTTATCGGGAGACTTGGGGGAATGCTCGGTACAGGGAAATTTGTGACTCCTTTTAGATTCAAGAACTTTCTGTCACCGAAATGTGAGGAAAAAGTGTTTTGTTTGCCAAAATTTTTCGGTTTGCACAGAATTCTGGGTAATAGAACCTGGTGAGAGCCCCACAGGTCACCCCATTCTGGATTCCCCTGGGTGTCTACTTTCCATACATGTAAAAGTTTCCCTAGGTGGTAGTTGAGCTAGAGGCCAAAATCCACAGCTATGCACTTTGCAAAAAACAGCTCTGTTTTCTTTGGGAAAATGTGATGTGTCCATGTTTCGTTTTGGGGCACTTCCTGTCGGCCCACTAGGCCTACCTACACAAGTGAGGTACTATTTATATCAGGAGACCTGGGGGAATGGATAGAAGGAAATGTGGGGCTCCTCTCAGGTTCCAGAACTTTCTTTCACCGAAATGTGATGAAAAGGTGTTTTTTTGGCAAATATTGAGGTTTGCAAAGGATTCTGGGTAACAGAACCTGGTGAGAGCCCCACCAGTCACCCCATCCTGGATTCCCCTAGGTGTCTAGTTTTCAAAAATGCACAGGTTTGGTGGGTTTCCCTAGGTACCGGCAGAGCTAGAGGCCAAAATTCACAGCTTGGCACATTCCAAAAAACACGTCAGGTTTCAATGTAAAAATTTGATGTGTCTATGTTGCTTTTTGGGGCGTTTCCTGTTGCGGGCACTAGGCCTACACACACACACACACACAAGTGAGGTCCCATTTTTATCGGGACACATGGGGGAACACAGAATAGAAGAACAAGTGTTACTGCCCATTGTCTTTCTCTACATTTTCTCCTTCCAAATGTAAGACAGTGTGTAATAAAGAAGTGTTTTTGAGAAATGCCCTGTAATTCACATGCTAGTATGGGGACCCCCAAATTCAGTGATGTGCAAATAACAACTGCTTTTCAACACCTTATCTTGTGCCCATTTTGGAAATTCAAAAGTTTCCTTGATACCCATTTTTCACTCTATATATTTCACCAAATGAATTGCCATATACCCAGTGTACAATGAAAACCCATTGCAAAGTGCAGTTCATTTATTGGCTCTGGGTACCTAGGGTTCTTGATGAACCTACAAGCCCTAAATATCCCCCCAACCAAAAGATTCCTGCAGACGTTGCGGGGTATTGCTTTTGAAAATCTGACATCACAGGAAAAATTTACAGAGTAGAACATGGAGAGAAATGGGTGTTTTCTTTCACCTGAATTTCATTTTTTTTTTATTTCAGCTGTTATTTTCTGTAGGAAAACCTTGTAGGATATACCCAAATGACCCCTTGCTGAATTCAGAATTTTGTCTACTTATCAGAAATGTTTAGCTGTCCAGGATCCAGCATTGGTTTCACACCTATTTCTGTCACTAACTGGAAGGAGGCTAAAAACACCAAACATAGTAAAAATGGGGCATGTCTCATTAAAATGCCAAATTGTGTTGAAAAATGTGGTTTTCTGATTCAAGTCTGCTTGTTCCTAGAAGCTGGGAAGTTGGTGATGTTAGCACTGCAAAGCCTTTGTTGATGCCATTTTCAAGGGAAAAAACACATGCTTTATTCTGCAGCCCTTTTGTCCCATTTTTCTGAAAAAAAATGAAATTTCAGCAGCATTTTGGCAAATTTCTTGGTCTCCTCTAGGGGAACTAGGAAACTCTGGGTACCTTCAGAATCCCTCAGATGTTGGTAAAAAAGGACGCAGATTTGGCATGGATAGCTTATGTGGACGAAAAGTTATGAAGACCTAAGCATGAACTACCCCAAATAGCCAAAAAAGGGCTCAGCACAAGGGGTGAGGAGGCCCAGCAGCTAAGGGGTTAAAAGTGGGTCTTCCGCAGGACAAAACAAAGCAGTAGCAACCTGACAATAGGATCCTGGAGTAATCACAAAGCTTCAAGAGAGCTGGACAGGCAATGTCCTTATTGATGAGTTCCAACGTTATTCAATAGATCACTTAGTGTGTCAGTGACAACATACCAAACAATGTGGGACCATAACATGGGATGTGTCTGTAAGAGTTATTCACCTTGGCATATGCATAAACCTATTTTTCCAGGAGCAGCAAATTCTGGCGACATTCTAGTCCAACTGGTCAGGTGCCTAGGATCTGTCTGTCCTCTACAGCTAGCTTCTGGACCATCTTGACACCCAAGGCTTTTATGCCTGAATTAACTCTTTAATTGAACTATTATATGCCTACTATATGACATTGTAATGGAAGGAGAATTTGGGATACATCACAATATCTAGGGTCTTTTGTTCACCTATTTGCTATTTTCCTTGAGTGCTCTTGGGCCACCAATTAAGTGGTAACACCTTAACATGAATCCTAAATAAATAAATACACTGTTAAACATCCCTCTTACACTTTCCTGTACTTATATGCTGCCCACTCTCTCATAGCCATTGTTTGACCTCTAGGGCAGTGTAAAGTCCTGGCAGTTATTCTGCTGCCCTACTGTGGCCATTGTTTCACTCTGCTTCTTACTACAGCCCTCACAAGTCCTCCATAACACTACTACATGCTACGTCTTATCCAAGGTTACTGCTGCTGTGTGTTGTACTTTTTTCTTGCAGTGATGTTGCCCATGCTGTACCTGTTCTTATGGTTTGATGGGATTATGTGGGGTCCGTTCTTGTCTCTGCTGTGTGTAAAGAATGCTAACTCTGCTGCTAGCTTTACTTTCTGACTTTAGCGTTTGGGTGCCAGCCCACCATTGGAGTACATTTGCAAAGTTCCCTAGACCATCAGGGGAGACACTTAAAGACTCACAAAATGGTTGGCAGAAGCCAACAGGAAGGTCTAGTCAATGTCCAGTCGCCACTGGCCAGCTAGGCACCTGCAGGAAAAAGCCTCTTGTAGCTTGTTGTGTCCCTGGAGCTTTAACAGGAGGTCAGCCTATAACCCATCTAGTCCACTTTTTTGTCCTGGGTACAAGAGGGAGATCAGGTCGTCTCAGGTGTCAGACAGCAGGTTCAGTCCTCTTTTGATCTTTCACAGGTTTAGGTGTGTTTTGAAGTGGGTATCTGGAGATGCCACATTTATGCTTGGCACAAGCTAGTGGGTGGGAATGAACCTTGGGGGCATCCTAACCAATGGAGTAACCCTACATAGTTTGGGCATTTTCAAGGTGGCTTAAGTCTTTGACTACAGTTAATGTGGGCTCTGAGGGTTATGTGGAGAGTGTACTAAGGTAATCCTAGTGTCTTCTGACATTCAGTCATTCAGTTCCTGTATCCCCAACCAACTATGAGACAAACGTCTGGTAGAACAAAGTTGAAAATTCAGCTACCAGACAGTTTGTACACACAATTCTTATACCATTCTCCTTCTGTGCTTTGAGGTGTGCCCTAAATTTGACATGGAACCCCAGCAGACCTGTCAAACAGGCTTTGACACTGTAATGTCAAAAAGAGGCCCACTGTGATTGGGGCCTGTCCCGCTACGGTTACGAAAGAAGAACCCTGCCTAAGTATCAGATAACATTTGTCTGAGGCAGGTGAGGCCTTGTTGAAGGGCGCCCCAAGTGTCGTGAAAAGCCCCAGCAGAGTATCAAGAAAGGTCTTGATGCTCCAGCTGGAGCATTTTCATTCTTTGCAGGACTCAATGCTCATCGAGGTCAACAGATCATTGACCCTTCATAGGATGTGGTAGAACTATTAGCACAATTTCATTACAAACCAATTAAGTTACACAGTATGACCAATGTACCCATACAAGGAAAACTTCATTCAGGAATAAAGTTAAAGGATTTATTTCAAACTGAAGCTCAAACTCATGTAAACCATTTGGAAGACAAAGTTATAAAGGTACAAAATCACCAAGTGTTGCCCAAGGGAATGAAATAAGTTTGGGCAAACTAACATTAATAAAACTAATCTTTCAAGAAGAATGATGCAGAACATCTACAAGATTATCTGAGATACAGAAATCAAACATTGCTCAGCTTTGATAGCATCAAGTCAACTTCAAATCAGCAGAGTTCAATTTTGCTGGGCACAGGAAAACCCTATACTACATTTCCAAATCAGGGAAATACATGTGTGGGGTGGAACACATGTGGGCAAAGACAAAAAGAACACAAAAGACAAAAAGAATTTTGAAAAAGGAAGTCTTGGGCAGCAGGCTACTGACTAAGGTGGGCAAAAGATATGTAAAAAAAGGAAAATGTCAACATGTCAGAAGCTCGATCAAGAGTCTTCTGCAGAGGTTAGAAGGAAAACTCCAAGCCTACCTAAGGAATTTGAAAAGGGCAAAGGCAGACAGGAACATACCTCCCCAAGGGGCTCTGCAGGACACAGGAAAAGGGGCTCCTCTTATTATGTTAGGGAATCTGGTAGGATCTCCAACCAAGGGAAATCTGAAAAATCTGACCAAAGGCCAATGACATATTAAAGTTCATATGGCAATCTGATTCGCTCAGGGCAACAGTTCATTTTATATTGAAGGGGTATCATCCAAGAGAAATCGATCACAGGACTCCAAACTGCAACATTAGTGTTTCTTCCCAGGTCTGTCATGGGAACAGCATTCCTCAATGTAGCTCCACACAAATTTGAAACAAATGTTTGCTAGTCCACAGTTCAGGATATTCCTCATCCAAGGTCAACTTTCTACATTTGTTATGTGTAAAACAATAGGGGTCTATTACCAAACCTATTACTCTCATGGGATCAAAATCTGAAAGTAAATTCACATATTGGGCATGACTTACCATTTTCTACACAATCAAAAAATACAGGCCTAAGACACCTCACTTAGACTAATGTGAGTGAATTAATGCAGCACAATAATACATCAAATTATACACATTTTAATATGCAAACTGTGAACTATTCATTAATAATTCTTCATTAGCATTTTTAATTTCTATACCTTTAATCCCTTGGGTGCTGGGGATGAGCTGGTTACGTTCTCGGCCACGGTGCTCGTGTGCCGAGGACGTAACCAGCTCGTCCTGCACCAGGCCCACAGGGGGGAGCACTAGTGCTCCCCCCGTGGACCTCCTACTCCCTGCCCCTGGGCAGAGATGGCAGGGGAAGTGCCAGCCGACCTCCCCAGATCCCCCCAGTGACATCTGTTGATATCACCGCACGATCACGTGCTGACCTCAGTAGAGGTCGCCCCCACCGTGCTGGAAGCTCAGCTTCCAGCGTGATCAGAACAGAAATACTTTCGTTTCTCTACCGAACAGGGGTTATCAGAGAGGCATGAAAGGAAAGGAAAGGCTTTTCTGCAGCATGATGGCATCAAATGTATTTTAGGCCATTTCTGTACCCCTTGAGGCAGATCGGCTTATTTTTATTAGGCCAATCTGCCCCCAAGGGAGGGCAGAGACCACTAGACACCAAGGATTTTTTTTTTCAATATAAGGGGAGCGACCCCCTAGGCAAGGGTCACTCCCCGGGAGGTGGGGAGATTTACATTAGGTCATTATCGGCCTACTTTTATTAGGCCAATCTGCCCCAAGGGGGGCAGAAACCACTAGATACCAGGGATTTGTTTAGTTTTATCATTTTACATAAGGGGAGAGACTCTTTAGGCAAGGGTCACTCCTCAGGAGGGGCATATTATATTTGGCCATTACTGCCCCCCTTGGGGCAGATCAGCCTATTTCTATTAGCACCAGGGATTGTTGTGTGTGTGTGTGTTTTGTTTGGGGCAAGGGTCGCTCCCCATGGGGGCACATTACTTTTGGCCATTTTTGCCCTCGCTTGGGGGCAGATTGGCCTTTTTTTATTAGGCCCTTCTGCCCCCAAGGGGGAAGATTTTTTTTTATTTAAAAGAAGGTTGCAGTATGGCCATACCCCAACCCCAAATAAATGGGGACAAAGTTGTTCTGCCTACCGGTGGGCAGATGGGGCAATTTCCCCGATCCACTCCCCGGGGGGGGGGCAGAAAGCCTACTAGATGCCAGGGAATTGTAAAACAAAATAGAGGGGTGGGAGGTGCCTAGCAATATGGGCATGGTTATGCCCTCCACTCCAATTGGAGGGGGTAACAGTCTTTCAGCCCCTCCAGCAAACTAAAGGAACGTATTCCAATGGCAAGCAAGAGGACATTTAATTATTTTGGGTTCTGATTTTACATTTGGGATAAGGGAGCATGGCTAACTCTCAATATCGTCCCACTTCAAATGGTGAGCAACTACACTTTTTGGACTTTGGGATGCTGCCACCTAGAAAAGTCTACCAGACCTATACACATCTGAAAACTAAAAATCTGGGTGCTTCACATGCACCCCACACCATTTTCTTACCCATAATGCCCTGCAAACCTCCAACTTTGCTTGAAATCATGCATTGTCTCTACATTTTTGTGATGGCACATTTCGGAATCTGAAGGAATCCACAAAATTCCTACCACCCAGCATATTCTCATCTATACCTATAACATTTCTGCCCCACTTGTCAGCCTAAAAATGTTTTTTTCCAAACAGCTCTTTTGGACCGCTTTGGTTCCCTCTCAATTTTGACATGTTTTTGGCCCTTCCCTGTCACAGCCACTTGGCTCACCTGCCCAAGTGAGGTATCATTTTTATGGGGAGACTGAGGGGAACATTGGGTGGTAGGAAATTTGGGCCGGTGCGGTGATCCCACACAGAAATTTGATTTTTTGCTAAATTTGTGGTTTGCTGAGGATTCTGGGTAAGAAAACACTGGGGGATCCATGCAGGTCACACCACTCTGGACTCCCTCAGGTTCTAATTTTCAGAAATGTCAATGGTTGGTAGGTTTCCCTAGATAGCTGCTGAGCCCAGTGTCAACATCAGGGCAGTGTGTGCTCTACGGGCGACTGGAATGCAAAAACCCAGCACTTCCAAGATAACGTAATTCATGCATTATGCTAATGTGCTGTTGTTTAACCTTTTGCATTGCAGAGTTTAATCCTGAAGACTTATATTCAAGGTGCTTATAAATACTGTTCATTTGCAATGTATTGCTGCAGGCTTTCAGAGTGTGTCAGGGTGTGGTCCCTTTCCAGGGCCTTCTAGAAGCTTCCTCTGCAGCGTGACTGGGTGTGGTTTGTGGGCTGGGCCAAGACTCTATATAAGGGAGCCAGCCCAGCTCCACGTGCTCACTATTCAGAGGTCCTGGTGCAGAGAAGCAGCAACTTCCTGAACTACTGTTTCCAGATGCCTACTTTGATCTTCCAGGCCTTGCCCTTCACTTTGTTGGTGATTCTTGATCAGGGCGGTAAGACGGAGGTCGGGCTGGGCCCCCGATCCTGTTCTCGAAGGCTTTCGAGTTCTTGGCCCTACTTTTCATGATAAAAGATTTTACCTTGAGCGTGTGAATGTGCACTTGGCTTTTTCTGGCATTTGCATGCTTACATTCGAATCGGCAATTCATTTCTAGTGCTTAACTCGTGATATTCATTGTGCGCTACCATTTCATGGCATTTACATGGTGGCTTTCGAATCAGCAAGACGCGCAATTCATTTCATGTGCTTAACTCATGATATTCAATGGGCGCTACCATTTCATGGCATTTTCATGGTGGCATTCGAATCGGCAAGACGCACAATTCTTTTCCCGCAATTGAACTTGATGTTTCAGATCGTTTGCAGTGTGCGCGATCATTTCATGACATTTGCAGATTCTTGTTGAAATCAGCAATGTGCGCAATTCATGTTTCGGCATTTAAAAACTAAGGGGGGCATTCTGACCCTGGCGGTCCATGACCGCCATGGCGGAGGGCGGCGGAAGCACCGCCAACAGGCTGGCGGTGCTTCCTGGGCGATTCTGACCGCGGCGGTAAAGCCGCGGTCAGAAAAGGGGAGCCGGCGGTTTCCTGCCGGTTTCCCGCTGGCCCAGGGAATCCGCCATGGCGGCGCTGCTTGCAGCACTGCCATGGGGATTCCGACCGCCTTCCCGCCAGCCTGTTTCTGGCGGTGTCCACCGCCAGAACCAGGATGGCGGGAACGGGTGCCATGGGGCCCCTGGGGGCCCCTGCACTGCCCATGCCACTGGCATGGGCAGTTCAGGGGCCCCCTAACAGGGCCCCAAAAAGATTTTCACTGTCTGCTTTGCAGACAGTGAAAATCGCGACGGGTGCCACTGCACCTGTCGCACCCCCGCAACTCCGCCGGCTCCATTCCGAGCCGGCTTAATTGTTGAAGGGGCTTTCCTGCTGGGCCGGCCGGCGGTCTTCTGGCGGTCGCCCGCCGGCCCAGCGGGAAAGCCGGAATGGCCGCCGCGGTCTTTTGACCGCAGAGCGGTCTTTCGTCGGGAACCGCTTGGCGGGCGGCGACCGCCGACCGCCGCGGTCAGAATGACCGGCTAAGTGTTAGAATTCTAGATGTTACATTATATGTGCATAATAAGTCCCTTAATACAACTCCTATGGTGTTCCAGAAAAAGTTCAGATTATTTCTTTGTCCTCATGTAAAAAGACTATGTTTGATTTTGAAAACATAATTCTAGGGGGTTCTTTTGTTTCTAATCAATGTGTAAGATTTCATTAAGAGATTCATTGAGAAGTTGTATTAATCATTCTTAATTCGTTCCCAGGTAACCAGACGTCTTGAGGCCTAGTTTTTTAGACCATGCTTAAGTTATCCATGGTTACAGTATGACAATGCTTAGAATAGTAGTCTAGTAAAGAATAATATGATATAATCTTGATATTGTGTGTTTTAACCTTTTGCTTCCTACAGGTCTCCTTCCCAGCTGTTCCCTACCTAATCCCCTTTTCCCCACTTGGACTTTCTTAGACTCTGTGACATTTTAATCAGAGTATTGGAGCTGTCTTGTAGTGGACATGTTGGGAATGTGCGCAGACCCCGAGGATCTGGTGACTCTGACACCCAGGACCAAAAACGTAGATGCCCCCCTTTCAAAAACAGGTAGTTTTGTAATAGGTAATTTTGATGTGTCCATGTTACAGAACCTGGAGAGAGCCCCACATGTCACCCCATCATGGATTCCCTTATATGCCTAGTTTTAAAAAATGCACAGGTTTGCTAGGTTTCCCTAGGTGCCGGCTGAGCTAGAGGCCAATCCACAGCTCAGCACTCTCCAAAAAACACATCAGATTTCAATGTAAAAATGTGATGTGTCCATGTTGCATTTTCTGTTGCGAGCAATAGGCCTAATCACACAAGTGAGATACCATTTTTATCGGGAAACTTGGGAGAACACAGAATAGAAGAGCAACTGTTATTGCCCCTTGTCTTACTGTACATTTTGTCCTTCCAAATGTAAGACAGTGTGTAAAAAAGAAGTCTATTTCAGAAATGCCCTGTTATTCACATGCTAGTATGGGGACCCTGGAATTCAGAGATGTGCAAACAACCACTGCTTCTCAACACCTTATCTTGTGCCCATTTTGGAAATACAAAGGTTTCCTTGATACGTATTTTTCACTCTTTATATTTCACCAAATGAATTGCTGTAAACCCATTGCAAGGTGCAGCTCATTTGTGGGCTGTGGGTACCTAGGGTTCTTGATGAACCTACAAGCCCTATATATCCCCGCAACCAGAAGAGTCCAAACAGACGTAATGGTATATTGCTTTAAAAAATCTGCCATAGGTGGAAAAAGTTATAGAAGAAAACGTAGATGGAAATGGCTCTTTTTTTCACCTCAATTTCAATATTCTTTTTATTTTAGCTGTCACTTTCTGTAGAAAAACCCTGAAGGATCTACACAAATGACCCCTTTCTGGATTCAGAATTTTGTCTAAGTTTCAGAAATGTTTATCTGTCTGGGATCCAGCATTGGTTTCACACCCATTTCTGTCCCTCACTGGAAGGAGACTGAAAGCACAAAAAATGGTAAAAATGGGGTATGCCCCAGTAAAATGTCAAAATTGTGTTGAAAAATTTGATTTTCTGATTTAAGTCTGCCTGTTCCTGAAAGCTGGGAAGATGGTGATTTTAGAACCACAAACCCTTTGTTGATGCAATTTTCTGGGAAAAAAACACATGCTCTCTTCTGCTGCACTCTGTCCCATTTTACCGAAAAAAAAAAAAAATTCAGCTGTATTTTGGCTAATTTCTTGGTCTCCTCCAGGGGCACCCACAAACTCTGGGAACTTTTAGAATCTCTAGGATGTTTGGCGTGGATAGCTTATGTGTACAAAATTGTATGAGGGCCTACGCGCGAACTACCCCAAATAGCCAAAAAAGGCTCTGCACCTTAAGGGGAAAAGGCCTGGCATCGAAGGGATTAAACAAAATAACTGTTAATACATTTCAGTCATTATAACATGGAACTGCATCTCTCTAGTTCTTGTAAACTTATTAAAATCATTGAAAATTCAATATCTTTTCAATACATAATATTAGTATAGAGTCTATATTTCATCATAATATCAGTTTAATTCTTCAATCATTTAATTAACCCTCAATACCACCAGGGTTTCTAACATTATTCTAAATGAATGCAGATCTATACTAGCTTCTCAGTGCATCTTTCTACAGTCAAACCATCAGTTCTTTGGTTCACATAATGCATAAACGGTCACATATAGATGACTTCTGTGACATGTGGGACAGCACTAAAATTTCTACTACATCACAGTAGTGGACTGGTAACTAAAAACATTCCAAGACAATGCATGTTTTCATATTCAGCCCCTTATTGTATTGAGTGAGTATAGTGGGTGAGCCCGTCGATTTACAGGATGATTTGAGAGGGAGGGGACAAATATATATATATATATATATATATATATATATATATATATATATATGTGTTTACAAGAATATTATGTGCATTCCTTTAAGCCTTTTTGCAGACTAAATAACTGATTATCCCTCCACCCATTCACCCTTAACAGCAGCTCCCTGGACCTCAGAAAGCTGGGGGTTTACGTGTGTCCCATGTGATCAGTCCTGCATTCAAATATACCTTAGAAAAACAAAAAGGTGATGAGAGGAGTGCTTGACTTAACATCAGTCTCTGGTAACTAGTCAGTGTTTTGTTACAGTCTGCATTTTTTACCATTATGTCACTGTAAACTGTATAAGGCTATGTGCAAATCAATCTTAGTCTTGCTCCAATGCCCACAGTCCAGTCCGCACGGCCAAGTTCCAGATGGAACAAGAGCAACCCCAGACTGGTTTAGGACTACTAGAGCCTTATCAGAGAGGTGCACCTTGAGTTCACTGGCACAGTGATCACATGGCCAGCATCTCATCGTACTCAGGATGTCTACTGTAACTAACAAAAGCAGTGGGAGGAATGCTTGAGTTCATTTCAGCCAATAATTATCAAGTGAGTGAACTTCACACTTCTTGTACTTGCAATGCCTGCACATATCGGTGTTTGTGCGGGGATCGTTAAAAACGGCCGCTGTCATGGAGGTCTGTGTGTGATTGAACATGCAGGAAACGGTTGAGGGGCCTGTGCTATTGATCACAGTGTACGTGTGACAGAGCTCCTGCCATTGGTTTCTAAAAACTGACACACGTCAATCATCTGAAGACCATTAGCATTAGTGCTCTAAAGAACACAATCAGTGCATGTCTGATAGGCTGAACATTGACGAATGGCATCTTAGGCATACAGTTTTTCGTTATTTCTTCTGATGCTCTGTGTGTCCCGAGCTGCACTACAGAGGAGGCACTTTAATTTTAGAGCCTCTGAGTGACAGGGTAAAGAACGTGGGGCTGGTGTGTAAATGCCTTAATGGTCAAGCTGTTTTTCCTGTCTTGTTTCTTGTTTTCTTCCTCTCCCTTTATATCTCTCTTCCATTTTTGTTGTTTCCATTATCGGCTCTGTGTTTCTTGTGTCTCTCCTACACCATGCCTTATGTCTCCCAGGGCTGGATTTGGAACTCAAAGTAGACCTGGCAAATTTTGTCAGACCAGCCCGCATAGGGTGCATAGCGAGCGAGCCTGACCACTTTAATACAGCTTTGGAGATTCTCGCCCCAAATGAAAATTTGGGGAAAAAATGGGAAACCGGTGCATTCTTCAACACAGTATTCATTATATATTCAATTGTATTAGTGTTGAAAACATAGTAAATGATGACCTTAAAGTGCACCAGGATATGACATTCTTTATTGGGGCTCTTCAACGATATCTTCACGATCACCCTCTAACAGTGCCTCTCATCTCTCCATAGCCCCTCTCTCAGATGCCTCATATGTTATGTAGCACATCTCCTACCAGTGTAGGGTGTTGGAGCACTTTACATCACACACACATATAGAAACAATGAATCATACGTGTGTAAATCAGTGTATACAGAATGTTACATAGGATAAAGGGGACTGCAAGGTGTAGTGCTCACGTCATCCATACTGTAGGCATTTTTTAAGAATGCTTGATCTGGGGAAGCATAAACTCAGAATTCAGAAAGTAACACAATGGTTAGGATTGTCTTTATTAATAACAATGTATTTCTACCAGGGGGGCGTGGCTAGCCTGGGCAAGATGGCGGACGCGTGAAATCGCGGCTCCATCTGGGCCTCGCATTAATCCTTTCTAAATCGATCCCACTTGGGGCTGGAGACAGGAATCGTGGATCGGACGGCCACCGTGACCCTGGGCGGTGCCGCCCGGAACCGTCTGCTGGCCGCTGGGGCGAACCGCGTGGAGAGCGCGAGGTGAGTGGAGCTGGCTGCTTCGGCCGGGAAGAGGCCTGTTGAAGGAGAGCTGTGGAGGTGCTGCGGCCTCTCCGCTTCCCCTTTTTACTCTCTTTTCTCCTGGAGAAGAGTTGATGGGGAATGGAGGGCGCCGGTGGAGACCTGGGCCGGCCTCATTATTCAATAGCGCAAAATGGAGCAGATGGTCACCAGATAAGGACGGAGGGGGACGTTTCTGGTGCAGCGCCTATACTGGGCACCGAGGGGGTCCTACAGCGGGCAGGAAGTGGACAGCGGCGGCAGACAGTGGTTCTGGAGTGACTGGGAGGCCGCGGCCACCCTGCTGGAGCACCCGGATCAGGGGCGGGCTGCTTGGGTGAGACGGTTGTGGATGAACACTGGCTGGCTGAGGGCTGACACCGTGTACCCACCCACTGGCCATAAAATACAGATGGGGTGTTGATCATGGTGGGGAGTACCTCTGACTGCAGCTCAGAACTCCAGGAGTGGTGTAGGGCTGGGTCGCAGGAGTCCTTGGTGCTCCTCCACCGCAAATCGGATGACCTCCAGAGGCCGGAATAGGGACAAGGTGCAAGCTTGCAGACACATGGGCGAATTGAGCTGTGGGATCATGGAGAATCTGCAGGCCACCCTGGACAAGATTTTAGGGGCAATAAAAGACACTAAGACGACGCTCCAACTGGACATTGGCCAGGTGTCGGTTGAGGTGGGCTTGCTGAGGGCGGACCACCAAAAGCTGGCTGATAGGGTCCAGGAGACTGAGACCGCTTTGGCAGAGCTCTCTCCAAAGCAGGTGGAACTCACGGCCATAGTGCTGCAGTTGACAGACCGGATCCAACGACTGGAGCGTAGAGTGGAGGAGGCAGAAGGCTGGAACTGCAGGAACAATGTGAGAACTGTTGTTCTCCCGGAGGGTACCGAGGGCATGGACATGGTGACCTTTGTGGAGGGATGGCTGCACTCGGATGTGGCCCCGGAGCAACTTACCCCTTTCTTCACGCTGGAACGAGTGCACCGGGTGCCATCGAGACCTCTGGCCCTGGGGAGACCACTGCGGGTGGTTGTGGCCAAACTACTGCACTATAAGGACAGGTATGTACTGCTGCAAAGGGCCAGAGAGGCTGGGCCCTTCAGGGTGGCAAATGGTGTGGTGACTTTACTCCCAGACTTTACAGTGGAGGTACAGAATAAGCAGGCTTCCTTCATGGCAGTGAAGAGAGCGCTCAGGGAGGAGGGGGTTCAATCCTTCCTTTTGTTTCCGGCCAGATTGAGGGTGATATCCAAAGGCCAGACCGTCTTCTTCCAGTCCCCGGATGGGGCCTGAGAGTGGCTGGAGGCGTGCGGGGCCGGGGAGGGCCGCCACGCCAATTCGGACTGTGTCGGATGCCGGGGCCGCAGAAGTCTAAGAAGACAGCGAAGCAGGCATCGACTGAATACGGAGCCGACCCCAGCCCAGAAGGAATCTGCAAGGAAAGCGGCCTTGGCGGCTGTGGTGTCCATGCGGGGTGTGGACTCTTTGGCAGAGGCCAGCGAGAGGGATTCGGACCATGCCTCTGTTTCCTCTGCTGCGGGCTCCAGTCGTTATGATGGAGCTCCCAAAGTAACCCCTCAAAGCGCTGATGAACTGGGTTGAGACAGACTTTGCTACTCTGGCCCTGAGGTAAGGATGGTGACTTGAATACGGGGCCCTGATGGCCACGGAACCCCCCCCCACTTTTCGGTTTCTCGGCCACTGAGTGGTGAATGGCAAGAACACAGACTGACTTGCTGTTTTGGTTGTGCTATTGCACTGTTTATTGGGCCACCTACAGTTGGAGAGGTGCCCTTGGGATGGGGAGTTGGGACTTGAAGTTATGTGTTTTGGTTATGTGCAAGGGGCTGAGATTTACTTGTCCGAAATTGATATTGATGATTGGGGAGGTGGGGGGGGGCAGGGGCTGGGAGAGGAAGGTATGGGATGGGCGTACGACCCACCTTGATATAGTCAAGATGGAATGGCGGACTACAATTTGTTAACTTGGAACATACGGGGGATGGGGTCGCTGACCAAAAGGCATAGAGTCTTGTCATATTTGACATGGTGCTGTTGCAGGAGACCCACCTTACCTCTGGGTAGGTTGATAAGCTTAGGTGCAGATGGCGGGGACAGGTGTTTGCTACCACATATTCGGCTTTTCTACAGGGTGCGCTGGTGTGGATCAGAGCAGGAGTCCCATTCGAGGTAGTAGCTACTGATATAGCCAAGAGGATAGATTTGTGATAGTGGAGGGTTGATTGCATGGGACACCGGTAGTGCTGAGCAGTATATATGCCCCTAACCAGGACCAGATCCCCTTTATGCAACGACTCTCGAGCCGCCTCACCAGACAACAGGAGGCTGAACTAATGATTGGAGGGGATTTTAACAGTGTCCTAGACACTGAGTTGGACCATTCCATTCCTCCACTAATAGGTGCAATATCGCACAAGATAGCTAAAGGACTGCGGACTGGATGCAGTGTTGGGGCCTGGAAGATGTGTGGCGGAATCAGCACCCGGGGGATAGAGATTACTCCTACTACTCGGGTTTCCATCAGGTACATACCAGAATAGACAGGGTGGTGTGCACAGCAAATATGGCCCACGGAATCATACACTCCAAGTACCTAGGACACACCCTCTCTGATCTTAACTCACTACTTCCTACTTGGAGATGTGTGGAGACCAGACCTCCTATCCCAATGTGGAGACTGGGACTGGCCGCACTAGATGACCAGGCATAAAGAGAGGAGCTTCGCTCTTACCTCACTGACCACATTAACATTAACAAGGGGTCCATTACATCCAGACATGTGGAATGGGAAACTCTTAAGGTTGTAACTAGGGGGCATTGTATGGGGCAGACAGTGGGGATAAAACGGACTCTGAAGCGAGAACTCACCGTTTAGAAAAGATTATTCATGAGGAAGAAAGGGATGGGGGTACATACCTGGCAGGGCGACATAGACTCATTGATTCAAAGAAATCTCACGCCCAGACTGAGGAACAACTACACTGCCACAACCTGCAGAGGTACTTGGCATCTATACAGGCAGAGGATGTTGGAGTGGTTGATGAGACCCAGAGGGGAGGGCGCACCAATAATGAGCGTGCGTGACATGGGAGGGGAGCGTGTGTATAGGCCGGCTGAAATAAATGACGCCTTTAGGAATTCCTTCACCTCTCTTTACAGGCAGCCAGAGGTAGATATACCAGAATCACTGGGCAGCCGCTTGCAGTTACTATCACTTAGAACCCTGGCGCTTGAAGACAGGGACCCACTGGGCGGGCCAGTAACATTAGAGGAAGTCAAAGGCGCCATTTGGCAGTTGTCTGCGGGTAAGACGCCAGGCACAGATGGACTCCGTCTGGAGTGTTACAAGAAGTATTCGACCATTGTGGCTCCTCTACTGGTGGAGGCAGGCTCTACTATGCAGAGGCACTTCAGCAGGGTATGCTCCCTGAGACTCTGAGGGAGGCATTGGTGGTCCCCCTGCCCAAGTCTGAGTCCAGGGAGGCATCGGTATCTGATTTCAGACCACTCTCAATGCTGAACTGCGACATTAATATACTGAGCAAGATTCTGGCCAGCCGGCTAGTCCAGCAGATCTCCAGTCTAATACATGATGACCAAAATGGGTTCATACCGGCACGTAATACTTCCCTTAATCTTAGGCGATTGTTCGCGCTTCTGCACATGCCACAGACGGAGAGGCCGCCCGGAGCAGTACTCTTGTCGATAGATTTTGAGAAGGCTTTTGACTCGGTACATTGGGACTACTTGAGGGCAGTGATGGTTCGGATGGGTTTGGGTGAGGGTTGGGTGCGATGGGTTGATCTGCTGTACTGTAAGTCGATGGCGACGGTGAGAACGGGCCGGACGGTGTTGGCAGCCTATCCTATATTTAGAGGCACTATGCAGGGCTGCCCGCTGCTCCCACTGCTGTTTGCACTTGCTATTTAGCCCTTGGTGGCCCAGTTCTGTGTGGAGGGTAGGGGTAGAGGAGTGATGTGGGGCCTAACTGAACATAATATTTCACTCTACTCTGACAACATACTAATCTATCTGAGGGAAGGAGCGACGGGGCTGCCTAGGGCGCTAGTGTTACTGGAGGATTTTGGTGCCTACTCAGGCCTTAGACTGAAAAGAGGCAAGACATACGTCTTCCCGTGGACAGCCGGTGAAATGCAGCCTCCCACTTGCCCTGCGGACATTGTGTGGGCTCCTCATACCTTTAAGTACTTGGGTATCCAGGTCTTCCATGACTTGAAGGATCTCCTTGAGGGTAGTCTTGGTAAGGCGCTCCGTTCATTGCGGGCGACTGTGGGGTTCTGGCGAAGCCTCAAACTATCCATGATGGCTCGGGTGTCTTTGTCCAAAATGATTAACTGCCCCGCCTCCTATATTTCTTCACCAACCTTCCGGTGATTATCCCCTCAGGCTGGTTCAGGGAACTAAAAGTGCTGCTCCAGGAGCTCATTTGGGACGGAGGACGCAGACGAACTGCTCTGTCTATCCTCTGCTGCCCGGTGACTGCAGGTGGATTGGGGGCCCCAGACTTTGAACTCTATTATCTGTCGTGCCAGCTTCAATGGATCTCCAGGTGGTGCGTGGGTTAGGGAGGACTGGACCAAGTCACAGCTGGAGGTGAGACGAGAGGAGACTTAATAATAGCACAAATGCTTGGTCACCGGATAACGGTTATGGTGAGGAACGTTTTGATGACAGTGGCATTCTCCTGCTGGAAGAAATGTCTGCGATGTCTGGGAACAAAAGTGGCCTACTCGCCGGTGATACCACTGACGGCAGTATACCGGGGCACCACGGGTCAGCCAGCGCGAGGGGCTCAGATGAGCGCCTGGACAGGAGCGGGGGTGGAGTCACTGGGTGATTTCTTCCACAGTGGAGTGAGAATCTTTGCTAATATGACAGAGGAGAGTGGAGTACCAAGTGGGCAATTCCTACTTTATCAAACCCTGGTACATCATATACGTGAATACTGGTGCACAGTAAATGCGGAGCCGGACACACATGGGATTCTTCATCTCCTGCTGACCTTGGGGGGGAGACACCCATCTCATCACTAAACTTTATAGGGCCCAGATTGAGGACACTTTGGGTTCTCTACAGCCTCTTAGAGTGAAGTGGGAAGGAATGTTGGGTAGAGACTTGACAGATGCGGAATGGCGAGAGTATTGGCTTATCCTCGAAGGGTCTCACGGAACACCCGTCTTAGGTATATACAGTACAATTATGTTCATAGAACGTACCTCACGCCGCACAGGATATGAATAATAAATGGGGGTGACCCCAGGGCATGCCCCAAATGTGGTGCACTGGATTTGGACTTAGACCACATGGTATGGAATTGCCCTGCGATGCGGCGGTGCTGGAGTGGGGTGGTGGATGATCTTGGAAGAATGTTAGATCCAAGAATGGAACTGGATCCCTCTCTCTGCTTGCTGGGCTTGAGCTCTAGGCCAGCCTCTAAGAAGGTTGGCAGTAGGTTCCTGGACCTGGCTCTGGTGCTTTTTAAGCGCTGTATCGCCATGCACTGGAAGTCACCTAGGAGCCGTTCAATGGGGGACTGGAGACGAGACGTGATGGTGTGGGCACGGGCTGAGTTACAGGTTTTGGGGCGTGAGGAGGCATGTGGGATCCGTCAACATCCTATCGTTCCACTCTGGGAGGAGATACTGGATGCATGGGAAGAGCAGATACAAGACATGGGGGCTGGTCCAGTGGCCCAGGGAGGGAGTGCGGACATAGTACATACGAATACCGACATAGGTGACAACTAATACCGCGATGCCCAGAGGTGAGCGGGGACTAAACGCAGAGCAGAGACTATGTGAGAGCGTGGCAGTGACATAGCTGGGGGCACCCTGAACATTCCACACATTACACTGAGACACTAGCCGAAGGAGCGGACTGACCGATCCCCAGAGGTGGCCTAGTGGGGAGGGACGAAAGTGAGGTGGTGCATGTACTTGAAACATGCAGCTCTTTAATGGCAGTTCATAGCTCCCTGTGCTAGATTATGATTGTAAGTTATGAACTGCACACTAACAAAGGATCTCTGTTGATATGTATAGTGCGTGTTCTTTGCAGACATATTGACCCTCTGCACTACCTTAGATGAGTCAAAACTGCCACTAGACAAAACTCTGATCTCTCTCCATCATGTACTTTAATTATCAGAGTTATCTTGGCACCTTTATTGCTGCCTGATAACTGTTGGATATATAAAGATCTCTGCAGTGCTTTTAAAACTGTTGCACTATCATCCCGCTGCCCACAGGTAACTAAAGCACCCCTCCCCCCAGTCCTTCCAGCCTCTGGGGAAACGCCTGATGCCCAGTCTGGCCAATCCGACCTTTACGTCCCTCCTGCCCTGCCTCTCCTGCTTGCTATCTCATTTCATTCCTCCACTGTTTCCAATGCTGTCTCTTGATGTTTTTTCACCCCTTCCCTGTCTGACTCCTACCTCTGGTGTCTGTCATTTGTGTGTTACCTTTTTTATTTCACTTGCCTTCCTAAATCTCTCTGTCCTTTCTTTCTCACCTGCTTCTGTCTCTTTAACACCTCTCTCTCATTCGCTAAGCTCTCTCTCTCTTTTGCTCATCTGTCTCCTTGCACTGTCGTACTGTCTCTCTTCTGCTAGCCGTCTTTACCCGCTTGCTTGTCTGACACTGTCTGTTGTCTGCTGTTCTTTCTCTTGTGTTCCCTCTCACATATTCCTAGCAGTCTGTTTATAGCTAATTCTTCTCACAAACACATGGTTCAGCCTGTGGTTTTCTTCTTTTTTGTCGTGTTACCAATTTATAAGTTCTGTTCTGTTTCTCTCTTACTTTTTCTTCTCTCTTTCTCAGCTCCTTTCACAACTGTTTCTTTGACACCTGCCTTTCACCCATTCACTCTTTTTCTCCTATCTATCTTGCTCTCACACTCAGCTGTCTCTTTCTAGTCTGACACTTTATAGCTGTCCCTCTCCTTTGGTCTCGCTGTCTCTGTTGCCTACCTCACCGACACAGCTCGTTTCTGACTTTCTCCTCATAACCGCTCATGTTCTTTCTCTTTCTTGCTCTCTTTTCTTCTGTTTCTCTCCTTCATCCATCCTTTACTCACCTATGCTATCTTCCCCTACTCTATAGTTTTTCTTTTCCTGACTGTTTTTTCTCTTGGTTTTGCTCTTTTTTCTCCCCCACTCCATGTGTTCAGTGACAGCAAGAGAGGCGGAAGGGCACCTTTTCCTCAGGGCCTCTGTACATCGCCACAATGAATTAAAAAGTGCATCGATAAGTTTGCTGCATCTGCACATAGCCTAGCAAATCAGTGTTCATATCTTGCCAGACTCTTATTGGTTTGCTTATTCCACCTAGCAAAGTTGCTTATAAGAGAAAAGAGAGATAAAACAAAATTCAGTGAGCTTTGGCTGTAAAATATTAACCTCTTAGCTGCTGGGCCTTACCCCCACCCAGTGCTGAGCCCTTTTTTGGCTCTTTGGGGTAGTTCGCGCTTAGGCCTTCATAACTTTCTGTCCACATAAGCTCCTCCACACCAAATTTGTGTCTTTTTTTCCAACATCCTAGGGATTCTAATGGTACCCAGAGTTTGTGGTTTCCCCTGGAGGAGACCAAGAAATTAGCCAAAATACAGTAAAAATTTCGTTTTTGTTCAAAAAAATTGGAAAAAAAGGGCTGCCGAAGAAGGCTTGTGGTTTTCTCCCTGAAAATGGCATCCACAAAGGGTTTCTGGGGCTAAAACCACCATCTTCCCACCTTTCAGGAACGGGCAGACTTGAATCAGAAAACCACATTTTTCAACACAGTTTTGGCATTTTACTGGGACATACCCCATTTTTACTATTTTTGATGCTTTCAGCCTCCTTCCAGTTAGTGACAGGAATGGGTGTGAAACCAATGTTGGATGCCGGAAAGCTAAACTTTTCTGAAAGGTAGACAAAATTCTGAATTCAGCAAGGGGTCATTTGTGTAGATCCTACAAGGTTTTCCTACAGAAAATACCAGCTGAAGTAAAAAAATATTGAAAGTGAGCTGAAAAAAACAGCCATTTTTCTCCACGTTTTACTCTGTAACTTTTTCCTGCAATGTCAGATTTTTTAAAGCAATATACCGTTACATCTGCTGGACTCTTCTGGTTGCGAGGATATATAGGGCTTGTAGGTTCATCAAGATCCCTAGGTACCCAGAGCCAATAAATGAGGTGCACCTTGCAATGGGTTTTCATTCTATACCGGGTATACAGCAATTCATTTGCTGAAATATAAAGAGTGAAAAATAGGTATCAAGAAAACCTTTGTATTTCCAAAATGGGCATAAGATAAGGTGTTGAGAAGCAGTGGTTATTTGCACATCTCTGAATTCCGGGGTGCCCATACTAGCATGTGAATTACAGGCCATTTCTCAAATCGATGTCTTTTTTACACACTGTCTTACATTTGGAAGGAAAAAATGTAGAGAAAGACAAGGGGCAATAACACTTGTTTTGCTATTCTGTGTTCCCCCAAGTCTCCCGATAAAAATGGTACCTCACTTGCGTGGGTAGGCCTAATGCTCGCGACAGGAAAGGCAACATGGACACATCACATTTTTACATTGAAATCTGACGTGTTTTTTGCAAAATGCCTAGTTGTAGATTTTGGCCTCTAGCTCAGCCGGCACCTAGGGAAGCCTACCAAACCTGTGCATTTTTGAAAACTAGACACATAGGGGAATCCAGGATGGGGTGACTTGTGGGGCTCTCACCAGGTTCTGTTACCCAGAATCCTTTGCGAACCTCAAAATTTGGCCATAAAAAACACTTTTTCCTCACATTTCGGTGACAGAAAGTTCTGGAATCTGAGAAGAGCCACAAATTTCCTTCCACCCAGCGTTCCCTCAAGTCTCCTGATAAAAATGGTACCTCACTTGTGTGGGTAGGCCTAGCGCCCGTGATAGGTTATGCCCCAAAACACAACGTGGACACATCACATATTCCCAAAGAAAGCAGACCTGTTTTTTGCAAAGCACCTAGCTGTGGATTTTGGCCTCTAGTTCAGCTAGGGAAACCTAGCAAACCTTGGCATTTTTGAAAACTAGACACCTAGGGGAATCCAAGATGGGGTGACTTGTGGGGCTCTGACCAGGTTCTGTTACCCAGAATCCTTTGCAAACCTCAAAATGTGGCTAAAAAAACCCACTTTTTCCTCACATTTCGGTGACAGAAAGTTCTGGAATCTGAGAGGAGCCACAAATCTCCTTCCACCCAGCGTTCCCCCAAGTCTCCCGATAAAAATGGTACCGCACTTGTGTGGGTAGGCCTAGCGCCCGTGACAGGTTGTGCCCCAAAACACAACGTGGACACATCACATATTCCCAAAGAAAGCAGACCTGTTTTTTGCAAAGTGCCTAGCTGTGGATTTTGGCCTCTAGCTCAGCTAGGGAAACCTAGCAAACCTTGGCATTTTTTAAAACTAGACACCTAGGGGAATCCAAGATGGGGTGAGTTGTGGGGCTCTGACCAGGTTCTGTTACCCAGAATCCTTTGCAAACCTCAAAATGTGGCTAAAAAAACCCACTTTTTCCTCACATTTCGGTGACAGAAAGTTCTGGAATCTGAGAGGAGCCACAAATCTCCTTCCACCCAGCGTTCCCCCAAGTCTCCCGATAAAAATGGTACCTCACTTGTGTGGGTAGGCCTAGCGCCCGCGACAGGTTATGCTCCAAAACACAACGTGGACACATCACATTTTCCCAAAGAAAACAGACCTGTTTTTTGCAAAGTGCCTAGCTGTGGATTTTGGCCTCTAGCTCAGCCGGCTCCTAGGGAAACCTAGCAAACCTTGGCATTTTTGAAAACTAGACACCTAGGGGAATCCAAGATGGGGTGACTTGTGGGGCTCTGACCAGGTTCTGTTACCCAGAATCCTTTGCAAACCTCAAAATGTGGCTAAAAAAACCCACTTTTTCCTCACATTTCGGTGACAGAAAGTTCTGGAATCTGAGAGGAGCCACAAATCTCCTTCCACCCAGCGTTCCCCCAAGTCTCCCGATAAAAATGGTACCTCACTTGTGTGGGTAGGCCTAGCGCCCGCGACAGGTTATGCTCCAAAACACAACGTGGACACATCACATTTTCCCAAAGAAAACAGACCTGTTTTTTGCAAAGTGCCTAGCTGTGGATTTTGGCCTCTAGCTCAGCCGGCTCCTAGGGAAACCTAGCAAACCTTGGCATTTTTGAAAACTAGACACCTAGGGGAATCCAAGATGGGGTGACTTGTGGGGCTCTGACCAGGTTCTGTTACCCAGAATCCTTTGCAAACCTCAAAATGTGGCTCAAAAAAACACTTTTTCCTCACATTTCGGTGACAGAAAGTTCTGGAATCTGAGAGGACCCACAAATTTCCTTCCACCCAGCGTTCCCCCAAGTCTCCCGATAAAAATGGTACCTCACCTGTGTGGGTAGGCCTAGCGCCCGCAACAGGTTATGCCCCAAAACACAACGTGGACACATCAGATTTTCCCAAAGAAAACAGACCTGTTTTTTGCAAGGTGCCTAGCTGTGGATTTTGGCATCTAGCTCAGCCGGCACCTAGGGAAACCTAGCAAACCTTTGTATTTTTGAAAACTAGACACCTTGGGGAATCCAAGATGGGGTGACTTGTGGGGCTCTGACCAGGTTCTGTTACCCAGAATCCTTTGCAAACCTCAAAATGTGGCTAAAAAACACTTTTTCCTCACATTTCGGTGACAGAAAGTTCTGGAATCTGAGAGAAGCCAAATTTCCTTCCACCCAGCGTTCCCCCAAGTCTCCCGATAAAAATGGTACCCCACTTGTGTGGGTAGGCCTGGTGCCCGCGACAGGAATAGCTCACACAACGGTCAATGTTGGTCCTTACATGAGGCAGCTGTTGACCCTGGGGTGATCCATTCCTGACGCAGGCACTAGGTGTAGGCACTCAAGTGGGGTAGTGTTTTTATCAGGATAGGTGAGGAATCACTGGGTGGTAGGAATTATGTGGATCCCAGCATATTCCTGTAGTTTGTGTGACAGAAATGCGAGAAAAATAGAGTTTTTATTCAACATTTCAGCTTTGCAGGGTATTCTGGGTAAGAAAACTTTGGGGAATCCACACATGTCACACCTCTGTGGACTCCCCCGGATGTCTAGTTTCCAGAAATGTTTGGGTTTAGTATGTTTCTCTATATGGCCGCCGAAGCCAGGACCGAAAACACAGGTGCCTGCCTTACAAAACCAGTTTGTTTTGTGATAGATAATTTTGATGTCTCCAGAATACGATTTGGGTGGTGGAATTTGGATTTGAACTAAATTGAGGAGCTCCCAAGAGAGCACTCTCTCTCTCTGCTTGCCACTGCATTCACCTGCTTTCTGGGTTGGGCTAACCCACTATTACCTCGTTGCTCAGACTGTGCTTGCGAAGGGACAGCAGGACTGTCCTCATCACCTCCCTCATAATTTACTGGAAGAGGAGTTATCGAATGGGACTCCTCCGACTGAAAAATCACTCCCAGAGTCTGCGCCATTGTCCTATCCCTCAGATGCTGTCTCAGTATCTGATGTCTCAGTCTCTGATCCAATGTCAGAGCTGTCCTCTATAACCCGAGTGACGGCAGCAGTCATCCATCAAGATGCCATCTCTGCTATTGGCTAAACTGTTGCTCTAAAACACTAGCCTACGTAGACAGTCACAAAATCGATGGTGTGTGTGAGATACGTGCAATAGTAGAGGCCACCTTACCTGCGCTTCTTCCCTCAATCAGCACGTTCTTTCAAGACACTCAAAAAACACCTTGTCACATACCATTCGTCACAGTCTTTAGCACCTCCTGCGCCCAGTCCAACAATCATTATTGGTGCTCCCACTCCCTCCTCCTTGGATTCCCTCATTACCACCCAGCAAAAGTGCCCTTCATCTCTCCATAGCCGCCCCCCACCCCGCACATACATTTCATTTGTATTATAGCGGAGGTAATGGCTGACTTTACTAATGTACTCAGCTATTTACATAAAATACAGATTTGCTCTTTGCAGTAGGCATATAAACCTTCTGCGCTTCTTTATGGCACTAAAACTGCCACTAGACAAAAGTCTGATCCTTTTGTAGCAGAAACATAATCACAATACTTACTTGACATTTTATTGCTGCCTAAAAGCTACAGTTGAAATGCGTCAGTTGAAGTATGTGCATTGCTTTGAAGACGCAAGCTGCAACTGCAAGACAACTTGTGCCACTTTAGCGCCGCCTTAGCATCAAACAAATGACACAAAGTTGGCCTTTGCCCAACGCCATATTTACAAAGTGGCGCAATGCATGCATTGTAACCCCTTGCACCACATTATGCGTGTGCCAGGCATAATTTATGCAAGGGGGGGTGTTCCCACGCTAGGAGGCCCGAAAAAATGGCACAGTGAAATATACAAGATTTCACTGAGCCATTTTTCTGTCATTTTTAATGCCTGCTAGTGTAGCAAAGTGCCATAATCGCGTCAAAAATGCTGATGCAATTGTTCTAACTACCGCCATGGTACACCCTATCCAAAATATGGTACACACATGGTGGCATTAGAGGGGCACAGGGGGACGCAAGAAAAGTGGCACTGCATTGGATGTAGCTCTACTTTTCTTAAATTCGGCCCTAAGCATGAGTTCTTCAAATGCATAAGAACTTGAAATTGTTGAGGTCCAGTGCTCTGAAACTGTTTTCCAGTGTTGCATTTCAGCTCGTGTCCAAGTTCCACTTTGCATGAAAACGGGCAGCAATAGTAGATGCTTTGTTCCTGATTTAGAGTTTGGTGGACAGGCTACTCGTCTTAAAGTGATGAATATCCTGTCCGCCTTATAAAAGTCAACATAATGAGCTGGATGGAATATCAATCAGGTTTGTGATGGAGTAACCCATCCAAATAAACTCTAAGGGCCAGATGTACAATCGTATGTTTTGCGACTCACAATTTGCAAATCATTTGCAAATTGCAAATTGCGAGTCGTAAAATCAAATGTACCACAGTGTCACAACACTGTTTGCGATTCCCAATGGGGTCGCAAATGACTTACCTCATCAATATACAGGAGGTAGTTCGCAGTTTGTGACCCCATGGGAATGGCCGCGCTAGCAGGGATGATGGCCTGCTAGGGACAGCAGACCACCCTGTCTGTGACTGCTTTTTAAATAAAGCATTATTTTGAATGCAGCCTGTTTTCCTTAAAGGAAAATGGATTACATTTCAACCAAAAAGAAGAAAAGTTTTCTTTTAATTTTTTCAGAGTAGGTAGTGGTCCTTTCCATTTGCAAATGGGTTCCCACCAATTTGAAATTGGTGGTAAATGCGATTGTTTTGCGACCGCAATTACGGTCACAAAACAATCATACATGCTACTGCGACTCGCAATTAGGTAGGGACACCCTTGGAACGCCCCTTCCTAACTGTCAGTTGCAATCCCTATTTTGCGAGTCGGTATTTGCCTGCCAGCTCGGAAAATAGGAATGGTATTTTAGAAAATGCCATTTTGCAGTCGCATACATCATGCCTTTTCCAGTGTTTAGCCTGCCTACACAGCACCGGTAAACTATCAAAAACATACGAGGCTCGATGTTTTGAGCCTGGGGTCCGTACTACTTTATCTGTTAATTTTCCCCGCAGCGCGATCGCGCTCAGTTTTTCCGTTTTCAATTGCAGCGCGATCGCGCTGCATTTTACATAGCGCGATCGCGCTGTGTTTTTTTCTTTTAATTTGTGTGGCAAGGAAAGTTAGGTTAGGAGTTTACAGCGCAAATAGCTCCAACTCGAGCAAATGCGAGCCCCATTGCATTGAAAATGCTTCTTTTTGGTGGAAAGGGAAAAGTTCCGGATCCCTCTATGCTCTTCTACAGATAGGTATATGAAGTGGAAATTGCTCAGTAGCACACAGGGGAAGCGTGTTAGTGTGGGGCTTCACGCACCTAAGGTTGTTTGTAGTACCCCTTAGCTGCCTACTGCTGGTATGTAGAAATTGAGTATTGTACATGGAGGTGACCAGCACCTTCAGACTAAGGAGGATGGATGCAATAGTCCGGGGGGGGGCTTAAAGTTGGAGCATAGTATGAAATAGGGCTGGATTTGCAGAGGGGCAACTGTAAATGTTACAGCTGTAGATAAGCCGAAATCAGGGTTTAGGTGGCCAGGGAAGTGCGGTGGCTCAAACAGCGACTTGGCCTGGGAAGCTGGATTGCCTGGTTGCGGTGGAGGTGTGCATGTAAAGGTGAGGTATTCTAACAGTGTCGCTCGAGTTTCTAGTGCTTGTACGTGTGGGGAGTTGGTAAACTGGCGGTAGCAGAGATGGTGCCACTGCTAACTGTTAAAGTTGATTCACAATCCTTCCTGTACATTTCCACCGCAGGCAGCATTGCCATGTCAACAAAATCCCACTGAAATATTCGTGGGTCAAGACTCCCGCTACACCTGGTGACAGAAATGAGGACCCTTATATCACAGACGTGAAGCCATGTCAGCTATCAGTCACGCGTTTCTTACCTGCGCATTTAATGGTGGGTTCGTTCCAGTTGCCGCTGAGTGGACAGATCATCCTGCGCTGGCCGCTGCGCTGTACGTAGCCTGGCAGGCAGGTGTAAATCACGTCTTCCCCAGGTTCATAGACCCTTTTCTCTGGCTCAGCTGCAGCAAACTCCACCTTAGGAGGGTGCGGGCACGCTAAAAGAGAGATGACAACACAATCCTGCAATCATTATTGACATCAGGTGTTGGCATTCATGTCCTTTTCAGAGATTTGAATCAAAATAATCCTTTCTGCTCCTTTGTTAGGTCTCAATGTTTCCCATTTGTCTTCCAATAGTTTTACTTGCAGCTGAATTCGATATAAAGAATATATGGATTGAGTTATCTATAAACCTGGCAGGTGAAACATTTACTAGCCGAGACTGGGTATTAATAATAATTTTCTTTACCCCTCGGTGAAGCTGCTTGGTAAGGCAGCCCTACTCTGGTCTGGTGATTAGATAACATAACGTATTTGAAAAGCACACATTCACCTTGAAAAGTATCCTAGCGCTAGGGCCACGGATGTTTGTTGTTATTCAACTCAATTCTACTCAGGTTATTGACCTCAAAAAGATGGGAGGCTGAGTGGGCCACTGGGATTTCAATCTGTGGCCATGAGCTCAAATACAGGTCACTGGATTGGGTGCATTAGTCCATGGAGCATTAGTCCAGACCCATATTAAATGTTATGTTATGTCATGTTACATAGTATTTCTAAAACGCAACATCCAACCAAGGATATCTTGGCGGTGGTGAGGTCATAGAGGGGGGCGAATGAGTGAAAAGGTCTGATCCAAGCCAAGTTTATTTGAAGGCTTGCTTAAAAAGCCATGTCTTCAATGCTTTCCTAAAGTGGGGGCCAGTTCCATGATAGTTCGGATCTCTATAGGAAGGGTATTTTACTCCTTGGGCGCATTTACTGAAAACCTTTGTCCTCATGCCCTTACTTTCTTAAACCTAGATAGTACCAAAATGTTGGCTGGTGTTGAGTGAAAGGTCATTTTAGGGGAGCATCATATTAGTCTGCCTTTCAGAAATTATGGGGACACTCCCATTAAAGACTTGAAAACTAAACAGCAGGCTTGTTACATGTTCCTTAACAGGGAGCCAGTGAATATTTTTAAGATAGGGGGGTGACGTGTGCTCTGCAGGGTAATCTGATGATCAATCTGGCTGCTGCATTCTGAATCAACTGTAATCTCTTTAGGTCACTATTACAAAGTAACACGCTCCATTTTAAGATTAAGAGGATTATTTATTGAAATGCAGGTCAACGGCCTCTGACCAACACCAGCTGTCAGGTTCCTGTCCACTTGTCACAACTGCCAAACCCCACAGTCAAGGAACCCCGGCAAGTGGCAACTGCAGAAAGGGACAAAGAAAGTAGGGAAAGGGTGAATACAATGGAAGCAATGTATATAGAATGGTTGTTAATATGCAATTCCCGCATTGGAATAAATTACAACAGTCACTAACGGGAAGGCCAAGGTGTATGATGTTTGCATAATCCAGTCTGGAGCCAATGCGCTAATGGTCAGGCTAAGGTACAGATTGTAGAGTTGATAGAATGTTGACTATGTAGTAGAGAAAGTGGAATGTGGGGAAGGAATGTGTTCATATGAAAAAAGAGGGGTAACAGAGGACAATGGAAGAGAAGCTGGAGGTGACTTGTTGGACTGAATAAACCCAGATATTGAACTACTTCATGTCAAGTTCGTCTTTACATAACTGGCGACAAACTGAAGTCTGTGTGGGGGATAGGCACTGAAGGACCTCCACTTCTGGAAAAAAAATAGGAATGAACTGGAAATTATATCCTTGATGTGGGTAAGTGCTTTACTCTACTGTAAGCTTTGACCAGTGCACAAATTGGGCCAACTGGTTTTGAACGTGGAAAATATTGCCAATCGCATCAAAATAAAGAGGATAATGTTAAGTAAATTGAATCAAGCAAGACAAGTGCATTATTGTTGAGGGGAATAGCACTGATTACTGTGCAACAACGTGAGTTGGCAATTGTATTAAATCTATGTTGCTTTATTTAATTGGAAGCTGCTGGTACAACCATATTCAAGCTGTTACTGAAGGAAACAAGTAATCAGATAGAACGTTGGAGCGCAAGTCTTTTGACTCCCTTCACCGGTGCATAGAGTTGAGCAGTGAGAGCCATGCGTTCTTTAAGTTCTTCACCGGCATGAAAAAAAGCAGCACAAGCCTGCACATTCTTTAAATTCTTTTGTAAACACTATTCGACTGAAACTATCACAAGCTAGCACTCACCTCAAGCCAGAGCAGCTCTGCATCATTTTAATCATGTGCATGTGCTTGGTAACCTGCACTGTTTGTTGTGCACTCAAATTGTCATGAGATACCACTCACTCTCTTTCTTTCCAGGTAAGTGGAAAGGAAAAATAAGTGTATGTAAATTATACTCACAGACAAGGAAAATATGACTGATCAATATATGGCTCCACCTCCCACGTTACTTGCAACTCCTTGTGACCCACCAAAACCATAGAAACAGTGAACAAAAATGTTTGTCATCTACATGCTAGCATTTGGGGCAGATAAATATGGTCCTGTGAGGAGACAGGCAAGTTTTAGGTATTTAGGGGCATAGGTTGTATGAAGACCATCCAGAGATTTCTTTAGGTATGGGAGATAGGCAACTCAGCATTGTATGTGAGGTGTCATTATAGATATTAGATGCATGTTTCATCGCAAAAGTGAATTTAGTGCTAGAGCGACATAAATTATTTCCCAGAGTACAGAGGTTAGACAAAGATATTGCATCTTGTGTGGCCACAATAAGGGGCTTGTCTTTAATATGCCAGTTTGACAACTTGAGGGATTCCCTCATATGGGATGAAATAGGAAGCTGCACAAACAATAAAAGAGTGAAAGAGAAACCACTAATAAAAGATCCTACGCTTGAGTAGACCATTCAAATTGTTAAAGGTTTAGAACATACATAAACATGCTTCAAAAGAAATTCGCAAGAACAATGTGAGTGAGTTAGCGAAGGAGCAACAAGGAAGCCAGGTGTCAGAAATGAATCTATTGGTGGAAGAAATTAGGAAAGTCAAACTAAAGAAGAAAACACAGTAGCAATGCAAATCTAACGAGAAAGCACACACTCAAGCCCAGTCCCAAGGAACAACTCCAAGAACAATAAAGTGTTATCGTTGTGGTGCACCTGACCATATTGGGTCCACCATCATGTGTGCAGCAAGAAGGCTATATGTCGCTATTGTGGTAGAAGAGGACACTTCACTAAAGTGTGCAGAACAAACAATCGAATAGCAAAAGTGAAGGAAATAGATGACAAGTGAAAGTATACAGAAACTAGTGCTGAATGTAAAGGAACTAATTGAAGATGAACAGATTGTGAGGATAATCTCCAAAGGGAGGATAATAGAAAAGGAAAGCAAAGACAAATTGGAGAAAACCCATTGCTAACATGAACCTTGATAACCAAGAGGTGAGGATGTTAGCAGATTTTGGACGTTTGTACACATTACTGTCCAAAGACACTTTCTACAAAAATTGGGGCATGGCAGATACCAAATGGAATGAATAAACATCAAAGAGGTGGGGTCTGGAGGAAAAAGAATAGAGATCAGTGGAATGAAATGGATGGCAATTGAATCTGAAGGGGAAGCGGTACTAGGCATGTCTATATAACGAAATGAGGGTTCAGACCTACTGGGTAGGCGACATCAAAAGGATCTGAAAATGGTTATAAACCTCAATGCTGGAAACCATTCAGAATTGAAGTTCAGAGTGTTGAAGTGGAAATTGAAACACATGGATTGTATGGTGGGAAACTAATGGAAAGATATCCAGAAGTGGTTATGGAGAAACCTGGTAAACTGAAAGGCTTCTCTCACTAAATAATTTTAAAGAAATGTGCAACACTTGTTGTCCACAGAGTAAGGAATATCCCACATTTGATGAGAAAACCTTTACAGAAGGAATTAAACAAACTGCTGGCACAAAGGATAATAGAAACTACTGAATTCCCTGGAGTGGTTGGCACCAGTAGTGGTGGTACCAAAAAGAGGGAGGAAAATCTGGCTATGTATTGACTTGCACGATCTGAACAAAAATATAAGGGTTGACAGGCAACCACTGCCAAATATTTCTGAAATGATAACAGCAATGGGGGGGGGGGGTTGAAGTGGTCTTTAGTGTGAGTGACATGTCCGCCACATTCCACAGATCGACCTGCACGAGGATTCTAAACACTTGACATCATTTGTTCCACCGCTGGTGGCCTACCGCTATTCAAGGATGCCTTTTGGCCATGCTTCAATAAATAAATCAGGGGATTTGTAAAGCGCACTACTCACCCATGAAGGTCTCAAGGCGCTGAGGAGGGGAGGGGGAGAAGGGGGGGAGAAGGGGTGGGAGGTGCTGCTACTGCTCGAACTGCCAGGTCTTCAGAAGTTTCCTGAAGTTTCCTGCAGTTTCCTGAAGGTAAGGAGGTCTTTGGTCTGGCGCAGGTGAGTAAGAAGAGTGTTCCATGTTTTGGCGGCGAGGTGCAAGAATGATCTACCGCCGGTTGTAGTTCTGCGGACGTGTGAGAGGGTTGCGAGGGCAAGGTCAGTGGAGCGGAGATGCTGGATCGGGGTGCCGAAGGAGAGTCGTCTGTTGAGGTATTCTGGTCCAGTGTTGTGCAGTGCTTTGTGAGCGTGGGTGAGTAGTTTGAAGGTGATTCTCTTGTTGACTGGGAGCCAATGCAGGTTTTTGAGGTGGCCTGTGATGTGTCCAGGATGTGGCGTGTGGAGGCATTCTGGCTGCGTTGCAGCCTCTTCTGGAGTTTGGCTGTGGTTCCTGCATAGAGGGCATTGCCGTAGTCCATTTTGCTGCTTACAAGAGCTTGAGTGACTTTTCTTCTGGTTTCGGTGGGTATCCATTTGTAGATCTTTCGGAACATGCAGAGGGTGTTGAAGCAGGAGGAGGAGATGGCGTTGACTTGCTGGGTCATGGATAGTGAGGGTCCAGGATGAATCCTAAGTTGCATGCGTGGTTGGTGGGAGTCAGAGCGGTTCCGAGAGTGGCAGGCCACCAGCAGGTATCCCATGCGGAGGGGGTGGAGCCGAAGATGTCGTCGTGTCGGAATTGAGTTTGAGGTAGCTGCTCTGCATCCATTCGGCGATGGCCTTTATTCCTTTGTGGAGGTAGGTCTTGGCGGAGTCCTTGATGAGGGAGAGGATCAGCTGGATGTTGTTGGCGTATGAGATGATGTTGAGGTTGTGGGGTCAGGCGATGTTAGCGAGCGGGGCCATGTAGACGTTGAAGAGGGTTGGGCTCAGGGACGAGCCCTGGGGTACGCCGCAGATGCTTCAGCCTCAGCGGTGTTCCAAAGAATGATGCAACAACTATTCAATGGCCTGGAATATGTCCTGTGCTTCCAGGATGATGTTGTGATTTTGGGAAAAAGTGAAAGTAAACATGACCAATTGATGGATAAGGTACTAAGATGATTGAAAAGGTATGAATTGACAAGAAAAAAGAAGAAATTCCAATTGAAAAAGAGTCAAGTTACCTACCTAGAGCATGAGATTTCCAAGGATGGTATCAGACCAAAAAAACATAGTAATGGTAGTGAAGGAAGCACCTAGACCTACGAGTGTAGATCAATTTAAGTAATTCTAAGGACTGGCAGAATATTGCTCCAACTTGGTAGCTGACCACTGAGATTGTTGAGCCCCTATGATAGTTAAAGAAAAAGAATGGCATTTTTAAATGGGACAGAGATTGTGACACAGCCTTCAACAATGTAAAAGAGGGAATAGTGTGAGCTCCGACATTGGGACATTTTGATGTCACTGCCAAAGCTCATTTGGCAACTGATGCAAGCAATGTGGGGATTAGCAGTGTTAATGAAGGTTAAAGATGGTGAAGACAAGATAGTGGAGTTTGCACTGAGGCATCTTCAAAAAGCGGAGACCTTGTGCTCTGTAATTGAAAGAGAATTCCTACCATGATGCCAGGGTATCAAACATTTCAAGTACTTTGTGTGGGGACCACCTTTTAAAGTTAAAACAAATCACAAGCCCTTAATACACCTTTTCAAAGGGAGAGGAAAAGGAACTAGCAGGGAATGTGACACCTAGAATATCCAGGTGGATGCTATCTGTGTTAAAATACAACTTCGAAATAGAGTATTTGAAAATGTGAAAAATGTAGTGGCAGACTATCTAGCTTGCCTATAGAAGAATAAAATGTGGAAGTAGACGTAGAGGTAGTGATGGATGGGTGTGAAGAAGTGACTCTGGGAAAGGAAGAATGGAGATTTGCTTTGGAAGAGGACCTTATTAGAATGAGAAAATTGTAGAGATGTGTAAAGGCAGGTTGGGGGAATGGTGAAAATCGTGGTAAAGAGTTGCATACCTAACATAATGTAAAAGATTAATTGTGTGTGCATGAAGGGAAACTGATGTGGAGGAACCAAATCACCCCACCTGAGAAACTTAGAAAAAAGATAATTCAAATTGAAGGACATCGGGGTCACAACATGACAAAGAGACATGTGCGTCAATCTTTCTGGTGGCCCAAAATGGATGAATCTTTTGAAGGCATAGTCAAGGAATGCTAGTCACATGCCAACAGTGATAAGACCAAGATCATAAGGCAACCTCGTTTGGGTTGTGTGGAGTTACCCAGCACGCTTTGGGAAAGAGTGGCCAGAGCCTTTTTAGGTCCTATAGCCAGATTAGATTCTAGGGATAAGTACATGATTGTTTTGATTGAATATCACACCAGATGGTTTGTGACAAAGACCATAGATCACACTGATATTGAAAATGTAGTGAGGTTGTTGGAATTAATTCAGAAAAACACTGGTATCTGATAATGGGTTGCAGTTATTTTTCCAGAAACATGAGTGAGATCCTAAAAAAATTGGTTTCACACATGAACAAGTGCCTTTATTCAGACCTCATGGATTAGTGAAAAGGGTCAACCGCCTAATTATAGAGAATATTCAGCTATCCTTCGTCAATGGGTTGCAATGGAAAGATGACCTGAAGAAATTGACATAGGCATTCAGACTAACACCACATTCTGTGATCAGAGTATCACCTTTCATATCCCTTAAGGGAAGAGATCTGGGAAGTAAAGAGATCCCAGCATGGTTGAAGAGTAAAAAATGTGTGTGGGTGGACTCAAATGCATAGAAAATTGCAAAACTACAGAAACCTAATGAATATTATAATGCCAGGAAAGGTGCTAAGAGAATAGGGATAGTCAGGAAAGGAGAAAGCAAGTTTTTCCAACCATTCAAAGTAAAAGAGGTGAAATGGAGTGTAGTGATTCTGGAGGATGGATTTGTATGGGGGACTCATAAAGCCAGGCAAAATGTCCATGATGTATTTGAAACAAGATATTTATGATGCATGTCTATCAAAATATATGTATGTATGCATTTATACTAATTGTATTGAGTTATTTCTTTGTTATATATAATGGTATAGTGTTTCTTTTTCTGAATAGGCAGATTATATTCAATGTATGTATATAAGGGGGGAGATGTGTAGAGTTGATAGAATGTTTACTACATGGTAGAGAATTGGAATGAAAGGAGGAATGTGTTCATATCTAAGAAGAGTGGGTAACAGAGAACAAGGGAAAAGAAGCTGGAGGTGACTTGTTGGACTGAATAAATTTGGATATTAAATTACTTCTTGTCCAGCTCATCATTACACAGATCTAGGTCAATACTAATCCCAAGACTCTTCGCCACTGGTTTTGGAGCTGTAAGAGGGGCCAGAAGGTGTTAGTCCACAGTTTTATTTTTGCCTAGCACTACCATCTCAGTAATTTCTGCATTAAGGCCACAATTATGACCCGGTTTGCACCACACAACATGGTGCAAGAGTGATGCGAACCTTAAGTCACATTTTTGACTTCACGCACAGCCACTTTGAGTGGCTCTGAGTGGCTTAAAAAATCTGGAGAAAGGCAGCACAGCACAAATCGTGTGTTGCCTTACTTTACGCTAGGGAGGCATTCCATGGGTGTTGAGTGGGTGTTGATCACACACACATTTCTCTTAGTGAATTTCTATTCTCTTCCTACTAGATATCCATCATTAAAATCTTCTCTTTCCAGCCTTCTAGTTATTCCACTGTGAATAAACATGAAGGAGTCATGGGTGCTTCCTGGATATTGTGACACAATATCAGTTATGATACAGTGGGCATTGCATACCACATGAATGTTGAGGAAATATGTTTTTTCCTGTTTCTGAAAATGTATTACAGATGGTATGGGGACACATGGGCACGTGTCCCATCCACATACCCTGTGACATGGGGAAAATTTGCAATCTGGTAAAAATCTATGTTGGTGAATGTAGGTCAGCATGGCATCTAGGAATGCATGGAAGAACCGTGAAAGCACACTTTGTGACACCCCTTCTGCCACTGCAATCACCCCTGGTAACTGCCAGAGGCTAATATGTGTAATTAGCACAACACCTGTACATGAGTAGGGATTGCATTACTGTGCAGGCTCCTGCTTTCAAGATGTGGGTGTTAGAGTGAAATTATCTCCAGTATGACAGCGCTACTTAGCCTGTATTTCTCAAATATTTCTTCCTCAGTTTGTAGAAAAAGGGTCTGCCTGGCACTAAAAATCGTCTCTTGTCTTCATCTCCTCCTCCTCCGCTGAACAGCCACTATTTGCACTTTATTGCAAAATGGTAAAGAGCACCCATTGTGGTAAACCCTGAAGCATTCTGGGCTGGTTTATATACTCCCTACCAATTTACTACCGGTTCAAAATCTGTGCTAAATTGTATGTGCAAAAGATTCATTTTGCGACTATCCGCTATTTGTGAATGCAAATAACATACTGTTTGCGAATCACAAACAGGGATTTCCTAATTGCGATTTAGTATTTGCATTTGCAATTTTTACTGACTCACAAAACAGTTATGCTGCATTGTCATTTCGGGTTTGTGAATGTTTTTTGTACATCGCAGACAGACATTTTTGCATTTGCAAACCTCTTTGCAACCCTTTTGCAAGTTGCAAAATATTTGTACCTGTAGCCCTAGATTTTTGCCAAATTTGTTGCTGGTCTGTTCAGCCATTAGGCTGTAGTGCTGTCCAAAAATCTTTATGGAAATTGTATGGGCAAGTTGTTTTTTGTGACCCCCTTTCTTCTCAGGCCACACTTGAGGGATCACCCCAAAACCTTTAGTGAAGGAGCTGAGGTGGGTGAACTTTTTTGTGGAAAAGATAGATACAGATAGGTATACATATATGGGTATGTATATATATGTGGAGAAAGCTGTATATATAGATATATTTAAATATATACATATATATATATATATATATATATATATATATATATATATATATATATATACATATATATATATATTCTGCCTGACACATAACCTGTTCCTCTTTGATAATGAAAGTTTCTTACAAAAACAAGGGACAGCTATGGGAGCATCCTCTGCTCCCACCTATGCCAATCTATATATGGGCTGGTGGGAGAAGGAGGTGGCATGGTCAGAAAGCAATAACATCTATATGGATAGAGTGATATTGTGGGTGCGATATATCGACGATCTGTTCATTATCTGGGATGGCACAGAACAACTGCTGTTGGAATACATAAATGTATTAAATAATAATCAATTCAACATTTATCTAGATGCCATCTACAATAGAGATACCATCTCTTTTTTGGATGTCCTACTACAAGTAGAAAACAATCATTTAAAGACATCCATATATCGAAAGCCCACGGCTTGTAATTCTATATTACATGCCAATAGTGGACATCCCCACTCACTAAAATGGAGCATTCCATATAGCCTGCTACTGCGGGCCCGCAGAATATGCTCTGATGAAAACCAATATGAGTTGGAATCTAAGGCTATGGTTAACAGGTTTTTAAGTAGAGGCTATCCTCCAAAAATCTTAAATGATGCTTTACACAGAGTACGGAATAAAAGCAGAGATGAGTTACTTTTTAATAACTCAGTAACTAGTAATGATTTCCAACATACAGCACCTAGAATATTTCTCCAGTACAATCAACAACATGAGTCACTCAGAACTATACTCCAAAAAAATTGGCATGTTTTACAGAACGATCCCATTATTAATGATCACATAGAAACCCATCCGTCCATAACATTTCGTAAAGCACGTTCTTTGGGAGACTATCTAACTAGAAGTTATTTTTCAGTAAAAACCAATACATCTTGGTTGAGCCAAAAAAGTTTGGGATTTTGGAAATGTGGCCACTGCAAGGCCTGCAAGTATGCTAAAAACACATACAAATACCAAACTTTTGATGGTCGACAGTGCGAGATCAAAGATCGGATTACATGTGACACTGAATTTGTGATTTATGTCATCGAATGTGGATGCCAGAAAAAATACATTGGAAGTACCATTCATAAATTAAAAGTTAGGTTCTTACAGCATTTTAGAGCCATTAAAAATCAGGACAAGACCTATCCTCTGGCTAAACATTTTTGGGAAGTACACAAAGGAGAATGTGGCACTTTAGCTTTCTATGGCATCAAACACATTAAAAACAACTCCAGAGGTGGCAATAGAATACTCGAGCTCAGACAAATGGAATCCAAGATGATTTTATTATTGGGATCTGAGTCCCCATTGGGGCACAATCTTGATGCTGAGCTCTATGTCCATCTTAGATGAAAACACACTGTTCATTGCTTTTTAGATGGAGACTCCCCCTGTGTTTCAATTCCTAAAAATAGTAGTGCTAATTTGGCAGTATGTTATCTATATTTCCTTTTTAGGAAGATGGGTGATAAGATCTTATCTACTTAAATGATCGTGCCATGATGTAATCTGTAAAATAGACATGACTTAATAACTTTCCCTAGTTTGAATTCATATCACAAACTGATGAAACATAGATGGAATTAGTGCGTATACAGATTTGTACTGTACCATTGATGATGATGTTTGATTCCATTTTATTCTTCTATAACTTGGCGACTGAAGAATATTAAATATCATATATAGAGTTATATATGTACATCTAGATTATAACATGGACCAAAAGATCAACAGATCTGACTGTTTTTAATTGGAGTTTTTGTAACACTTCTATGCACTTTATATGCTCTTTTGCACTTATTATTAGTTTAGTTTTTCAGCACATTGCACTTTACGCCAAGGCCTCATTTTAATACAACATATTTATATGTATGTGTATGGAATTACCTAGTATACAGATAAGGACAGTGAGGAACTAGATTTGATTATACGGGCATCCGATAAAAACTATGGTATTAAAACATAACTATTGTCACTACCTAAACATGATTTTAATACAAGACACTAATTAATTATAAATAATTATATGTATATATAACGAATGATAATTTAAACATTGTAAAATTGAAAAAATTGATATTACCGTTTCTTCGTTTATATTTACACTATTATTGTTCTTGTTATTTAATTAATGTTTTTATATGATCAAACATTATGAATTATTGGAAGCAATTGCCTTTTTTCCTAATATATTTATTATTCAATATTTATTCCTTATGACTGTCCAATTTTAACTTTGATGTTATCTGTAAATATTGGCATCAATGTAGGTTTATTCCTCTATTAATTGTTGTATCTATAATAATTATAATTACACACTTCAAAATGGCCGCCGCGTTTGTAGTACATCACAGTGTTATAGAAATAAATGTAGGACGTAATAGCTATATGTAAATGATGCCGGCTGATTAGCCAAACTGTCCAGTAGAAGGCGTTTTGCCGAAACGCGTTGACAGACATCTCATTCGGGACTCTGAATTACCTATATAAGCTAAATAAATAAATTTATCAACTAAATACGAGCGCTTTGGACTCAATTGACCTCGACACTTGGGAGATACGTGATGGGATCGGTGCAGCCGTCAGATGGCTATCAGTCCATCTGTTGAAGAAATAATATATATATATATATATATATATATATATATATATATATATATATATATATATAAGATGTGTTATTTTAATTCTACAATCAATGTATTATACACATAAAATAATTCTTATAAGAATATACTAATTATATTATACATTATATAGCATATAACTAATCAATTTTCAAAACATATGAAAACATTTTAAATATATTCAACCATTATAAATAATATTTTAAAATATATATAGCTAAAATTTATATTTTTAAAATAAAGTAAAAAAAGTAAAGCATTTCAAAATATAAAACACAATGGAAATAGAAATTAGAAAATAAAATACTTTAAATATGCTTGAAATATTTTTAAATAATTCTATCATAAAGTGTGGTAACACAACTATTGTATTTACTTATGTTGGATGTATGGAATCGTCATCTCCCTACATTTTTTAGGATGTTGTGGTATTCCAGAGTGGGAGGTTGTAGCAGTGTTGGGAGGTGTGGAGTGCTGCTGGGGGATCTCTGCTGTGTATTCTTGTTCTCATTAAACTCTGGACTCCTTCCGTTTCCGCTTGTTTTTAGTCCTTAGAAATAACACCAATCCAAAATTATCAATAAAATACAAAATATATTAATCTAACTAAAACCCTGAAAAGTCCAGTACTAATAAGGGGAAATGTATACACTTCGGGATTAACATTTACTTTTCTAGCTACAGTCTAACAAACACTGGGGAAGTGCATACCTTGGGAGTAGAGAGGAGAGGAAGAGAGCAGAGTTGCTGTTTGAAGTGTATTCTAATAAACATATCAGAAAGTGCATACTTTGATGAAGTCAGATGTAATATTTCTAGTGCCAGTATAACAACCTTTGAGGAAGTGCATCCTGTGGAATGATAAGCTTTACTATTCTAACTCCAATTTTCCAAATACTGGGGAAAGTGCATATTTTGGCAGGTGCTAGAGGAAGCCAGATCTACTATTCTTCCTCAAGTTGAACAAATGTTGGGGAAAGGGCATACCTTGGGGCGGTGGAGGTGGGGGGGGGGGGGGGGGGGGGGGGCAGTTGAAAAAAAAAATCGTATTAATCAGTTACCTTCCCATCCCCCAATAAACCAACAACCCAAAATAAACATTATACATAATTATAATATTGTGTGAAAATAATAAAAAATGAGTTTCACAATAGCATAAATAATGAAATAAAAACATAATACAAAAAAATAAAACAACACAATACATACGATATTATAGTAAACTATATTTTAAACTTTAATAATACTGTAAAAAATAAAGAATGATCTTTTACGAATCAATATTTTTGTCTACTATACTTTTGTAGTCATGATGTTCTGACAATGATATTATGGTGAAATTAAATTTTGGAGTCAATATCTGGGGGGCACCTTGGCCACTTCTGTCTGGGTAGCCAACAGAAGTTTGCTTAGTTAGACTTGTAACTTTTTGTTTATCTTTATAAGAATGATCAGCAGTATGTAAGTAACAATCCAAATACGGAACATACTCTTGGCCAAAACTTGTGGCTGGCTGATGGTGTCATTCATGAAATAGTTTTTGCATGCAATTTGTATATGCAACTTGGTTGCATGCAAGTTGTGCATGTGCATGTGTGCTGCTTGTAAACATAGATGACTAGGTAAATGGTTGCATCTCTGTGTGCCTTTGTAAATTTGTGCTTGTGTGGGTACATAGAGACCTGTTTCTGTGTGGTTGCATATGTGCACGTGTTCCCTGTATGTTGCTGTATGTTCTGTGGCTTTGTGTACATGTACTGTACAAAAACAAAGGGCCTCATTACAATTTGGAGTTTTTTTGGGAAGACCGCTGCAGTGGCGGCTGCCAAAAGACTGCCATGTTGGCAGTAATCCGACTGCCGTATTAAGAGTTACACTGAGAAGTCTGCCAAAAAACAGCCAGCTTTCTGAAACTGCCAGGAAACTGGAGGACAGAAAAGAAGCAGTCCCATCACCAGCACCGCCAGCCCGACATAAATCCACCCATCAGATTATAAATCCACAAATCACAACCGCGGTTCTTCCTTGGCAGAAAACCAATGACGGTCTTAACCGCTGCGGTCTCAACTCACATCACAATGAACACAGCACCACATTGGATAGTTTGAATACCCACAACTGACACATATCCACACACCTGACACACCAACACACTGCACTATATAACACTACTCTACAAAACCCACATTCCATTGCAAACAGAATGCCACACGGAACACAGACAAGAAAAATCGTTCTCAGATATAGAAAAACCAACATTAGGAATCCCATACATTTCACTATGCACACATCACACACCTGCACAACATACACAACACCCATTTTACAACGACACATAATCCACAACAACCGTCACCTACTTACATCACAATACCTACACCTCACCATATACATTTTTCTGTAGCCTTTTTCTTTGTGCACTACCACGCCATCTTCACCACCACTACCATGTCCCCACAAAAACACCCAAGTTCCACGGATGATGAGTTGAGGGTCATAGTGGACGAAATTGTCAGGGTAGAGCCACACCTGTTCAGAGCACAGGTCCAGCAAACATCAATTGCCAGAAAAATGGAGTTGTGGCAAAGAATAGTCAACAGGGTCAATTCTGTAGGCAGCTATCTACGAACAAGGTAGGACATCGGGAATAGGTGGAATGACCTCAAGGGGACGTACAGTCCATGGCCTCCAGGAACCAGCAGGCGGTACAAAAAACTGGAGGTGGTCCCCCACCTTCTCCCCCTACTTTCACATCTTGGGAGGAAAAAGTTTTGGACATACTGCATCCTGAGGGCCTGATTGGAATACCTGAGGGAGTGAAGTTGTGTAAGTAGCCACATAATCCATGTCACACAATTGCCATGTCCTGCATGCTCCCTCACCACCTTAACCCACCCCAATTAACATACCACCCACAACACCTCTGTCCAAAATACCTGATACGCCTCTCTGGCATGCCACACGTCCACTAAACTCACTGGCTCCACAGCCCTTGGAAATGGCACATGAAATACTGGCAACTCATAGCACTACACCTCCCAGAATACAATATCCCACCATTACGAAAATCAGAACAGTGTGCCAAATTAGAGATGTCATGAATGTCAAACTAACTACCAATCTAACCATCTTGAATGTTCAAGTGTGAAACAGTTAATGAAATTGATAGCAATGCAATGGCCCACTCCCACTATCATCACAACCAAAACACAGCTATTTCAGAGTGCCCAATCGTTATGCCCTTATATTAAAGATTCCTAAGATTGAAATGTACTCACCTGGGGGGGAATACAGATGGCAAAGTGGGTTCACATGCAGTACATCCAGATACAGGTCAATGTCTATTACCTACTCACATAATGTGCCCCCTACTCTGACACTATTGTGCATTGTACAGCTCTTATGTGTGCCATCTATTATGCCAGACAATTAACTAGGCAACAAAGGTGAACACCCATGTAAAAAATCAGAAAACATAAGATGATATCAGCAGTACAATTACTACCAACATAATTTAACAGCTGAACACATGGTGTATGGAATTCAAGTTACAGATTTTCACGTTAAACGAAGTTAGATTGTACAGCAGCTGCCATTGTCATTCCTGAGGATCATGTTAAGGCACTGTCTGCATCTCATACAACTTCAATAATACCCCACATGTAACAGTAAGTCTGTGTTCCAGTTCTCCCACAAGTAACCTTGCAATTGTTACCATGGACAGGATACCAGAGACTGTCACTACCCCTCAGGATGAAGGCCCAGTGAGGACAACACACCTGGATGTCTGGAAACTGATGATGAAACTGGCGGGGGCACCTGGTCAGTCAGTAACTGTCAGCCTCACCCTGCCCACATCCACTCCTCCCAGCCCCGTTGCATCTACAACACAGGCAACCATTCACCCCCAAACCTGTGTCCCAAAGACTGTCTCATCAATTGTGTGCCCCACCATACAGGTACCTGAGTCTTCTCTTGTCATCCCTGACAATGATGGTCCTACCACCACTGGGAGTGGGCACACTGTGCCAGGGGCACAGGCACGAGGGGTTAGGGTGCGAGGGAGGGATGCTGTGGGCCAGAGGATGGGGGGGTCAAAGAGACAATACTGACCAGGAAGCCATCTCACAAGTCTTGGGAGCCTACCAAAATTCCCAAGGCACGATGGGCCAGGTAATCACCATGATGGGGAAATCCAAAAGCTGGGCCAACCACCAGGAAGTCATGCAGCAGAGGCAGGCACAAAATGCCATCCTGGCTTCCATTGCTGGGGTGCTGAGGGACATCACCACTATCCTGAGTAGGTCTGCAACACAACATCAGGCATCTTCCACTAGTAATTACTCTTTAGGCCCTTCAACATCTGCGGCTGCTGGTGGAATTGAGGCCCTGTCAGGGGAAGGACATACCTTTTGTAGCAGAGAAACTCCCCCTGCAAATTTGGACGTCCACCCAGACATCAGGAGGAGAAGATGCCAAGACCAAACCCACTGCCAAGAAGTGGATCTCTCCTGACTTGTTCCCCTTATGTGCCACAGATACACCCTGTTGACTGTTCTGAAACATATCTCCATTTTGCTATGCTGCAAGGACACTGCACTTGTGTATCCTAATGGTGGAGCAGCTACCCTGATGATTTCAGCCACCATGACTGAACCCTTCACTGTTTACTTTGTGTGCTTTTAAGTTCACGTCTTTACATATTGTTTCACTGTCCACAATACATATGTCCTTCTATAATGTACAACCTTTGTTATGGACATCACACATGGACTCCATCAGCAGGAGACTCATTACAATAGGATTGCACCATGGACAGATTAAAAACTGTTGAATACTGTATCTACACACATTTATCGGAATATATGCAAACAGCACATAGAGTATAACTGATAGTAACATCAGGATGTTTGCTAAGGTGTCAAACAATGCTAAACCACAGGATACAGAAGTTAGGGACATGTCGATCTTCCTACAAGCCAGGAGATGTACATATTGGTCCTTTGCATTACTCTGTAAAGCCTTATCACATACCCATACCTTAGCTTGGTAATAATCATAGCCCATGGTACAGAAAGAGATCAGTATTGATGTCCCCAGTCCAGGGATCTTTCACTTACATTGGTCACATACCTGTAGGCTTGCCACTCACCTATGTCAGTCCACAGACACATGCACATGGGTCTGCAAAGGAGGAACACATTGACTGCTAGGTTTAAAGTAGATTACATACAACAGAAACAATTATGATGGTAGAGGCAATGGTTCTACATTTCCACGTGTCAGACGCATATGGACACACAAATGACGCCATTTGACCACCTCCAGTAAGCAACAGGTTAGCTTGATGGGAAAACACATTTCCACTCCAGTGGCCTGACAGTGTGGCTATGTAGTTACACTCTACAAACTCATGGCAATTAGTACCTGGTTTCAGCTATGTCCACTTCTCATGTCTGCCTGCAATTCCCATCTGCTTCCGACATTGTCTGTCACTTGCCAAGGATGAGGAGCCAAACTGGACCTCTGCAAATCTGCAACTCTGTGATTGACAGAGACACGGGACAGGACATAGCAGAAAACATTCCTCAATTCAGACAAGTCATGTTCACAAGTGTGACTTTGTATGTGCAATAACAAAACATGACACTGTAGGCCACTCTGTCCAATGCACAATACAAAATTACAATCTGCATGCACAACTCACTCACAGGCATTGGCGATACCTACTGCCTCACAGATGATGGTAAAAAGGAGGTGACATGCTACTCATCAACTCTAGGTAACAAAAAGAAATCACAGCATTGAGAAGACATCACATACTTTGAGTCAGTTGAAGTACTGATTGATGAGATCTGCCCTGAAGTCTCCTGCTTCATCTTCATCTGCCTCATTATCACTTGGCAAATCACATTTCCAACCACAGGTCCTGCTGACTCCTCCTCATCTGGTAGGAATGGTATCTGACATTTCAGGGCAAGATTGTGGAGCATGCATCAGGCAACAATAATTTGACATACCTTGTTGGTTGAGTAGAGGAGGGCTCCTCCTGATATGTTGAAGCATAGAAATCTTACCTTAAGGAGCTCAAAAGTCTGCTCCACGACACGCCTTGTCCTTCCATGGGCCTCATTGTAGCGATCTTCCCCTGGCGTGATTGGGTGGTGTCAACAACCAAGAATGGTTCGGATAGCCAGAGTCACCTGTAAGCAAATAGGTAGGAAAACACAAACAAATATCTAGGACATGCACAATTGTGATGGCAGGAGATAAAATTTGCAAACACACATTTCAAATCTGACTTACCAACCAGCCAGACCCTCTCTGTGTTGAGTCATGTCATCAGTAGTAGGATATTTCTGTTCCGCATGATGAAGGAATCATGGACTGATCCTGGATACTTTGCACTGACTTGTGAAATGTACTGGTCTGCCAAGCACACCACTTGAATGTTGATGGAGTGGTAGTTTTTCCAGTTCCTATATGCCTGTTCATTGGCACTAGGGGGGAACCAAGGCTACATGGGTGTCATCTATGGCTCCAGCTACATGTGGATTGTGTCCCATAGCATAAGACTCTGCCTTCACATAGGCCATATCTGGGGGGGAACCTGTTGTAGCTTTCCAGGTGTTCCAACAAACCACCCAGTACATCCTTCAAAATCAGACTGAACATGGGTTGAGACATCCCTGCAGTTAGGGCTACTGTATTCTGAAAGGACCCAGTGGCCATGAAGTGTAGCACTGACATGACTTGAACGATGGGAGGAAAGCTGTAGGGATTGTGATTGGCAGGCATCAGATGTGACTCCAACTGATCACAAAGATCAATGATTGTATGCCTATCCAGGTGATATGGCTGGATGGTATGTCTCTCCTCCATGGTGTGCAGGTCTACTAGTGGGCGGTACACTGGTGGTTGCCTTCCTCTCCTCAAGCCAGGGTAACTATGTGGAAATACAGTATGTGACATTAACAATGCACACATAATGAACATCTCCATATACAACTCACGCATAACTGCATTCGAGGTTGATTACAACACCTGACACCCACAGTACAGCATATGGGTATGCATCCTATGACACTCCACGTGGTGCACATTCCCTCTATCACTAATGTACTAAAGATGCATATTTATCTGTGACTGTCAGTGTTTTTTAGTCCAACCGACTTTACATGTTGTACACATTTTCTAGCCTATTATGTACATTAGCAACGCATAGCAGGTCTTGAGAATAGGTGTACATTGCTATCACCACAAATCCCTATGTTACACAACTTTTACTACTCACATGCACAAATAGACAACTTAAACTGAAGGCAGTAGTTACAGATATTCAGCACAATATAGGGATTTGTTAATGACGCAGATTCTAAAACTTTTCCATGCATGAAATGTACTCAAAATGGCAGTCACCTAACCTACTGTACTGGACATGTGAAAGTAACCTAACTCTGCCGCTGGATGTTGTCGTGGCGGTAGGTGGTCACAACGTGGTGCAAACTGCCATTGGAACACATTGCTGCCTTTGGCGGACTTGGGCCAATGGCAATGTCCGTCGGCAGTGATGATCCTGTACATGGTGGATGTGACAGACATTTTCTGCAGTATTGCTCATTTGACTCCTGACACTGCTGCCAGCAAGACCTCCACTACCAGGGCTGCTGTGTACTGCCTCTGGGAGCTATCATGCCACTTCCTGCAGGTGATAGGGCCCCAGTCTTCACCCTAGAAGAGCTGGACAAGCTCATGGAGGAGGTCCTACCTCTGTATGAACAGCTATATGGTGCACCAGAGGAGCAGGTGAGTCCAATCGTAAACCAATATGTGAAAGGTGCAGTGTATGATAGTGTACCTGAAATGTAAAGTAGTAAATGTTTTGCTGCACGCAGATGCAAAATTGTGCATGAGTGTGTACAGAGAGGATGGGACTCTTTGCCTACTTGCTGTCACTGAAGGGTTCTGTCCACTTGTGTTGGTAGGGTGCATGTGGACATGACTTTTACCTTTTGTCTGTGTTATCAATGCTGGTCAATGCCTGGTCTGTGCATTGCTCTGCCTCCCGTGGCTCCACCGTCTAAGTAGAGCCCTTTCCCTGGCTCCTCTGAACTCCTGACCCCTGTCAGGAGTTTGCGGCCCTCCTCCACCCGCAGGCTTCTGCCTGGGCCTCATCCCTGGTGTCTAGTGGGAGAGCTCAGCTTTCCTACTAGGCTACCTTCTGCCTCTCTCCTTCTTTTGCTTTACTTTGCTCTGCTCTCTGCTCCACTACTGTCCCTTAGTGCTCCTTTTCCTTGTTTCTCTCTCACTCCGCTCTCTCTCACTTTCACTCTCCCTCTCTCTGTCTCCCCCCCGCCGCTGCTATCCGTGTGACCCCGCCCCCTTTTTCAACAACAATGACACCATCGAAATCATGAACACCATCCACTCTGGCTTTCCGTCTGACCCCTGCATTACCACATCCTCAACAAAGCAAACTCCTTCATCGCACCCCAACTACGAAAGATCATCAACAGCTCCTTTGAGTTCGCCACCTTCCTGGAGAGCTGGAAACCCTCCGAGATCAATGCCTTCCTCAAAAAACCCAAGGTGGACCCAAAGGACCTCAAGAACTTCCGACCTATCTCCCTGCTCCCCTTCCCGGCAAAAGTCATCGAGAAGGCCGTCAACAGACAACTAACCCGCTTCCTAGAGGAGAACCGCACCCTGGACCCTTCCCAATCCGGGTTCCACAGCACCGAAACCGCCATCATCGCTGCCACCGACGACATCAGAACCATACTGAACAGAGGCGAAACCGCGGCCCTCACCCTCCTGGACCTCGCGGCCTCATTCGACACTGTCTACCATCACACCCTAGCAATGCTGGATTCTGTGACAGAGCCCTGGACTGGGTCACCTCCTTTCTCACCGACAGAACCCAGAGAGTCCGCCTCCCTCCATTCCCCGCGGAGGCCACCGTAATCATCTGCGGCAAACCCCAGGGTTCGCCCCTCAGCCCGACCCTCTTCAATGTCTACATGGCCCCGCTCGCTGACATCGCCCGATCCGACAACCTCAACATCATCTCATACGCCGATGACACACAGCTGATCCTCTCCCTCACCAAGGACTCCGCCAAGACCTACCTCCATAAAGGAATGAAGGCCATCGCCGAATGGATGAAAAGCAGCTGCCTCAAACTCAATTCCGACAAGACGGAAGTCCTTTTCTTCAGCTCCACACCCTCCGCATGGGATAACTCCTGGTGGCCTGCCACTCTTGGAACCGCTCCAACTCCCACTGACCACACATGCAACCTAGGATTCATCTTGGACCCATCACTATTCATGACCCAGCAAGTCAATGCCATCTCCTCCTCCTGCTTCAACACCCTCTGCATGCTCCGAGAGATCTACAAATGGATACCCCCCGAAACCAGAAGAACAGTCATCCAAGCCCTCGTAAGCAGCAAACTGGATTACGGCAATGCCCTCTACGCAGGAACCATGGCCAAACTCCAGAAGAGGCTGCAACACATCCAGAACGCCTCCGCACACCTCATCCTGGACATCCCCCGCCACTGCCACATCACAGGCCACCTGAAAGACCTGCACTGGCTCCCAGTCAACAAGAGAATCACCTTCAAACTCCTCACCCATGCTCACAAAGCACTGCACAACACCGGACCAGAATACCTCAACAAACGACTCTCCTTCTACACCACGACCCGGCATCTCCACGCTGACCTCGCCCTCGCAACCGTACCAAGCGTCCACAGAACTACAGACCAAAGTCCTCCTTACCTTCAGGAAACTTCTCAAGACCTGGCTGCTCAGGCAGTAGCAGCACCCCCCCCTCCTTCTAATCCTCCCCTTCTCAACACCTTGAGACCCTCGTGGGTGAGTAGTGCCCTTTAGAAATCCCCTGATTGATTGATTGATTGCCCATTAAAAAAGAGAATCTGGAGTGCCATCTCCAGGCAAGTGCGGACCCTGAGCTGACAGAGCACCCACTGTCCTCCCAATGAGGGAGAGGTACTCGTCGGACCTTGACCCCCCTAAAGGCCCACATTTTGGCGGTGGTCTACACTGAGGTGGATGGGCGTTTAAGGGCGGCACAGCAGCCACAAGGGGTAAGGTACTGACTAAACACATGTACATGCCACTGCCTGTTAAGTGCATGATGTCTAAGTATCTCAGCTGTGACAATGTGCTAAGTGCTACAGGTAAAGTGTCCCCTAGGAAGACATAGTACTACAGTTGCCAACTTTGATACACAAATGTGGACATTTTATTAGGTATTGGGATATGTTACTCAACTACGTCAACCACATAGTATCACAGCATGTGGTGATGCACATGTGACAGTGTCATATGTGTATCTCTAAACTGCTATACATATGTGTAACCTGCTTTGTCATCCTTCCCACCTACTGTTCCACAGTCCATATACCCCATTGGTAAGTTGTTAAGCTCTTTGGTCTCTGACCAGTCCTATTCCATTGGATCTAGTTCTATGTGCAACATAGGGTGTGATAGATGAGTAACAGGGCTAAGTAATCCTGTGTCCTGAAATCATTGGGAACTTCGTATAAGGCTGTCATCCCAAACAGGAATGTGACATGGCATACTTACTGCACTCCCTCTGAGGTGTAAGGGGGTGTCCCCTTGGTTATGTCTGAACTATACATTGGCAAATGTGATATTTGATCAGGGTGGACATCGTACATAGTGAAAATCATGGTGGTAATAAAACATAAACAGTACAAGACATATCATTGACATGTGTTTTCAAACATTTTGTACAATGTATATGGTGTTGAGAAGGTAAGTGGCTAGCCTGCTGATCCCTTAGGGCATGTATTTTGTCCATGCTACATATGGCAGTACCATCCCTATATGGGTGCAACATACACTGTTTTGTGCCTATATCATGTGTCAACAGGTGCTTCGTGCCTATTGTTATGCTGAGGTCTCTACTTTTGCCAGACTTACCTTTGCTAATCTGATGCTGTTAAGACAGATTTGTAGTGGATCAGCCCATTTCTGCCTGATTTAATAGTGTAGCTGGGGTTCCATTTGACAAACACATGTTGGATGGAATGGGATATGTTGTCAGTCATTTGCTGAACTCTAGGTGAATGTGTCAATCATGGTTACATTAGTAGTGGGTTATGTCAGTGTTACTCCAGTCCTAGGGTGTTAGGTTACTTTATGCTAATGATTAGTGTCCTTTTCTATTGAAGGTGTTGGTATGCTCCCTGTAGTTGTCTGTGGGTGTATCCTGTGTGCTAAGTAGGTCCCTATTGCTGGACATGTAATTGTTGTCTATGTGTCAACGAGTAAGGTTAGTGGTTCAACAAATCCATTCTAAACCTTCTTATATACTTTTGATAGATGTGTCTATGACATGCTGTGTCATTTTATGAGGCTCACAATTTGAGTATGCCACATGTAGTGAGTTCATCCGAGGTATTTGTCATTGTGGCCCTCATTACAACCCTTGCAGTCCGTGTTAAAGCAGCGTTAATACCGCCAACAGGCCGGCAGTAAAGAAAATTGGATTTTGTCCCTGGCTGTAACCACCATCAAAGACCACCACTTAAACACACCGACCGCCAGGGTGGTAACGGCCGCTGGGCTGGAGAATTCGGTCTCCAGCTTGGCGGTCGTTACAATCCCACCCTCGGGATTACGACCCAGCCTACCGCCTTGGTTTTCGTGCCAAACTTACTGCCACGAAAGCCATGGTGGTAGGCACTGTCAGTGTCAGGAAATCCCTTCCGTGGCACTGATAGGGGTCTCCCATGCCCCCATCCCCAGAGTTCTCCCCTACCATCCCCCTCCCTCTCCTGCCCCCACACATATACACACCAACACGCTCACCCATTTACACACATGCACACAGGCATACCCACTACCACCCACGCATGCACACATACATATCCACACTCCGCAACACACACCAACATACTGTGTCACACACATGCATTCACAACACACAACACTCACAATCACTCATTCACGCACGCATTCAACGGGACTCACACCCGCAGGCACACATTCCAAAACATACACCCCCCCCACATACACACAACATCCCCCACTCCCCTCTCTTGTCGGAGAACCCGACTTACCCACTTGCAGGGGGTCCTCCGGCTGGAGACGGTCCACAGCACTGCTGTCAGCAGCAGCGTCCGCCAGAAAAACACCACCAGGCCGTATCATTGCTCATGATACGGTCGGCGGTGTTTTTCCGGCGTGGCGGTGCTGCTGTCAGCAGCGCGGCCTTACCGCCGTCCGCCGCCATGACCGTCGGCAGTGTTCCACCAGCATTCTGGCAGTATACCGTTGACGGTCACATGTTAGGTATGTGATTGCAAAGCAACATGCTGTGTTGTATTTAAAGTGAGAAGAGTTTACTTTCATGAAACATGAGTACTGGTGATGGACTGGACAAGTGTGGATTAGGGGTAGGCAATGATAATGTGTTTTCAGTTAACAGCATTTTCTAAGGATAATTTGTTGATACACAGTGATGATCTGTATAGAGAGAGGCTGATGTAGCCAATTAATCTTGTGCATCAATAGTTTGTGTTACAGCTGAATTGATGGGATGGTGGTGTAGCGGTTAGATGGTTGCCTTATACTCTAACTACGTGTGGGTGTATTGTACTGGGAGAAAACTAGGCGCTCTGGGTAGCGAGGTGAATATCAACGAAGAATGTTGAATATCGAAATGGTGCACTCTTGAAAGACCACACCCAAAAGGTCTTGATAGATGCTAGAAGCACTATTGCAAATATAAAGTACAAGAGGCACTCATTATAACATGAAAAATAATAGTACTCATAAGTCAGTTTACATAGGTAATGTTTTGTCATATATTTCTGAAAATTAATAGGATTATTTCTAACATAATCCCCAATTACAGTATCACTGTCCAAATCCAAATAGTAGAATTAATTGATCTGTTGTTCCAAGATTGCTATGATCCAAAGTCCAAGTCCAGATTGCCTTTCGCTGAGTAATTTCTTGCTGAAATGAGGAGAGAATCTCCTCTAGGATTTTGTAATTTTTCTCTGTAGTCTCGGGAAGGTTAAGCTCCTTAATTTCTATCTCGAGTGTGGCAATTTCTTTTTGTAATTTAGAAACCTTCCTTTCGGAATTAGTGATAAGAATATCCATAAGTTTTAATGAACTAGAGGTTAGTTCTTTGTCCCAGAGAGTCAGTAAATCTGGGTCCAAGTCATCATATGTAGGAAAAATTTGGGAGCGTAATCCCCTTGGGATACGATTGAGCTTAAGATATTGTTTTAATGTTGCCCCATCCCACCATTTTGAGAGTTTGTTCTTTCTTAATTTTTCCAATTTAATAAATTTACTCCTTAAGCCCTCCTTACGCGAGTGATTAGAGTTTATATTCAGATTAAATAATGTATTCCCTTGTGCAACATTATTAAACAGTTCTTCTGCTAGTTTCACTCTATCCATCTTGTTTAACCTCACCCTAGCGGCCACTACCCAATTGTCTTATACTCTAACTACGTGTGGGTGTATTGTACTGGGAGAAAAATAGGCGCTCTGGGTAGCGAGGTGAATATCAACGAAGAATGTCGAATCTCGAAATGGTGCACTCTTGAAAGAACACACCCAAAAGGTCTTGATAGATGCTAAAAGCACTATTGCAAATATAAAGTACAAGAGGCACTCATTATAACATGAAAAATAATAGTACTCATAAGTCAGTATACATAGGTAATGTTTTGTCATATATTTCTGAAAATTAATAGGATTATTTCCAACATAATCCCCAATTACAGTATCACTGTCCAAATCCAAATAGTAGAATTAATTGATCTGTTGTTCCAAGATTGCTATGATCCAAAGTCCAAGTCCAGACTGCCTTTCGCTGAGTAATTTCTTGTTGAAATGAGGAGAGAATCTCCTCTAGGATTTTGTAATTTTTCTCTGTAGCCTCGGGAAGGTTAAGCTCCTTAATTTCTATCTCGAGTGTGGCAATTTCTTTTTGTAATTTAGAAACCTTCCATTCGGAATTAGTGAGAAGAATATCCATAAGTTTTAATGAACTAGAGGTTAGTTCTTTGTCCCAGAGAGTCAGTAAATCTGGGTCCAAGTCATCATATGTAGGAAAAATTTGGGAGCGTAATCCCCTTGGGATACGATTGAGCTTAAGATATTGTTTTAATGTTGCCCCATCCCACCATTTTGAGAGTTTGTTCTTTCTTAATTTTTCCAATTTAATAAATTTACTCCTTAAGCCCTCCTTACGCGAGTGATTAGAGTTTATATTCAGATTAAATAATGTATTCCCTTGTGCAACATTATTAAATAGTTCTTCTGCTAGTTTCACTCTATCCATCTTGTTTAACCTCACTCTAGCAGCCACTTCCCAATTGTCTTATACTCTAACTACATGTGGGTGTATTGAACTGGGAGAAAACTAGGCGCTCTGGGTAACGAGGTGAATATCAACGAAGAATGTCGAATCTCGAAATGGTGCACTCTTGAAAGACCACACCCAAAAGGTCTTGATAGATGCTAAAAGCACTATTGCAAATATAAAGTACAAGAGGCACTCATTATAAAATGAAAAATAATAGTACTCATAAGTCAGTATACATAGGTAATGTTTTGTCATATATTTCTGAAAATTAATAGGATTATTTCCAACATAATCCCCAATTACAGTATCACTGTCCAAATCCAAATAGTAGAATTAATTGATCTGTTGTTCCAAGATTGCTATGATCCAAAGTCCAAGTCCAGATTGCCTTTCGCTGAGTAATTTCTTGTTGAAATGAGGAGAGAATCTCCTCTAGGATTTTGTAATTTTTCTCTGTAGCCTCGGGAAGGTTAAGCTCCTTAATTTCTATCTCGAGTGTGGCAATTTCTTTTTGTAATTTAGAAACCTTCCTTTCGGAATTAGTGATAAGAATATCCATAAGTTTTAATGAACTAGAGGTTAGTTCTTTGTCCCAGAGAGTGAGTAAATCTGGGTCCAAGTCATCATATGTAGGAAAAATTTGGGAGCGTAAACCCCTTGGGATACGATTGAGCTTAACATATTGTTTTAATGTTGCCCCATCCCACCATTTTGAGAGTTTGTTCTTTCTTAATTTTTCCAATTTAATAAATTTACTCCTTAAGCCCTCCTTACGCGAGTGATTAGACCTTATATTCAGATTAAATAATGTATTCCCTTGTGCAACATTATTAAATAGTTCTTCTGCTAGTTTCACTCTATCCATCTTGTTTAACCTCACCCTAGCGGCCACTACCCAATTGTCTTATACTCTAACTACGTGTGGGTGTATTGTACTGGGAGAAAACTAGGCGCTCTGGGTAGCGAGGTGAATATCAACGAAGAATGTCGAATCTCGAAATGGTGCACTCTTGAAAGACCACACCCAAAAGGTCTTGATAGATGCTAAAAGCACTATTGCAAATATAAAGTACAAGAGGCACTCATTATAACATGAAAAATAATAGTACTCATAAGTCAGTATACATAGGTAATGTTTTGTCATATATTTCTGAAAATTAATAGGATTATTTCCAACATAATCCCCAATTACAGTATCACTGTCCAAATCCAAATAGTAGAATTAATTGATCTGTTGTTCCAAGATTGCTATGATCCAAAGTCCAAGTCCAGATTGCCTTTCGCTGAGTAATTTCTTGTTGAAATGAGGAGAGAATCTCCTCTAGGATTTTGTAATTTTTCTCTGTAGCCTCGGGAAGGTTAAGCTCCTTAATTTCTATCTCGAGTGTGGCAATTTCTTTTTGTAATTTAGAAACCTTCCTTTCGGAATTAGTGATAAGAATATTCATAAGTTTTAATGAACTAGAGGTTAGTTCTTTGTCCCAGAGAGTCAGTAAATCTGGGTCCAAGTCATCATATGTAGGAAAAATGTGGGAGCGTAATCCCCTTGGGATACGATTGAGTTTAACATATTGTTTTAATGTTGCCCCATCCCACCATTTTGAGAGTTCGTTCTTTCTTAATTTTTCCAAATTAATAAATTTACTCCTTAAACCCTCCTTACGCAAGTGATTAGAGCTTATATTCAGATTAAATAATGTATTCCCTTTTGCAACAATATTAAATAGTTCTTCTGCTAGTTTCACTCTATCCATCTTGTTTAACCTCACCCTAGCGGCCACTACCCAATTGTCTTATACTCTAACTACGTGTGGGTGTATTGTACTGGGAGAAAACTAGGCGCTCTGGGCAGCGAGGTGAATATCAACGAAGAATGTCGAATCTCGAAATGGTGCACTCTTGAAAGACCACACCCAAAAGGTCTTGATAGATGCTAAAAGCACTATTGCAAATATAAAGTACAAGAGGCACTCATTATAACATGAAAAATAATAGTACTCATAAGTCAGTATACATAGGTAATGTTTTGTCATATATTTCTGAAAATTAATAGGATTATTTCCAACATAATCCCCAATTACAGTATCACTGTCCAAATCCAAATAGTAGAATTAATTGATCTGTTGCTCCAAGATTGCTATGATCCAAAGTCCAAGTCCAGATTGCCTTTCGCTGAGTAATTTCTTGTTGAAATGAGGAGAGAATCTCCTCTAGGATTTTGTAATTTTTCTCTGTAGCCTCGGGAAGGTTAAGCTCCTTAATTTCTATCTCGAGTGTGGCAATTTCTTTTTGTAATTTAGAAACCTTCCTTTCGGAATTAGTGATAAGAATATCCATAAGTTTTAATGAACTAGAGGTTAGTTCTTTGTCCCAGAGAGTGAGTAAATCTGGGTCCAAGTCATCATATGTAGGAAAAATTTGGGAGCGTAATCCCCTTGGGATACGATTGAGCTTAACATATTGTTTTAATGTTGCCCCATCCCACCATTTTGAGAGTTCGTTCTTTCTTAATTTTTCCAATTTAATAAATTTACTCCTTAAGCCCTCCTTACGCGAGTGATTAGACCTTATATTCAGATTAAATAATGTATTCCCTTGTGCAACATTATTAAATAGTTCTTCTGCTAGTTTCACTCTATCCATCTTGTTTAACCTCACCCTAGCGGCCACTACCCAATTGTCTTATACTCTAACTACGTGTGGGTGTATTGTACTGGGAGAAAACTAGGCGCTCTGGGTAGCGAGGTGAATATCAACGAAGAATGTCGAATCTCGAAATGGTGCACTCTTGAAAGACCACACCCAAAAGGTCTTGATAGATGCTAAAAGCACTATTGCAAATATAAAGTACAAGAGGCACTCATTATAACATGAAAAATAATAGTACTCATAAGTCAGTATACATAGGTAATGTTTTGTCATATATTTCTGAAAATTAATAGGATTATTTCCAACATAATCCCCAATTACAGTATCACTGTCCAAATCCAAATAGTAGAATTAATTGATCTGTTGTTCCAAGATTGCTATGATCCAAAGTCCAAGTCCAGATTGCCTTTCGCTGAGTAATTTCTTGTTGAAATGAGGAGAGAATCTCCTCTAGGATTTTGTAATTTTTCTCTGTAGCCTCGGGAAGGTTAAGCTCCTTAATTTCTATCTCGAGTGTGGCAATTTCTTTTTGTAATTTAGAAACCTTCCTTTCGGAATTAGTGATAAGAATATCCATAAGTTTTAATGAACTAGAGGTTAGTTCTTTGTCCCAGAGAGTCAGTAAATCTGGGTCCAAGTCATCATATGTAGGAAAAATTTGGGAGCGTAATCCCCTTGGGATACGATTGAGTTTAACATATTGTTTTAATGTTGCCCCATCCCACCATTTTGAGAGTTCGTTCTTTCTTAATTTTTCCAAATTAATAAATTTACTCCTTAAACCCTCCTTACGCGAGTGATTAGAGCTTATATTCAGATTAAATAATGTATTCCCTTGTGCAACATTATTAAATAGTTCTTCTGCTAGTTTCACTCTATCCATCTTGTTTAACCTCACCCTAGCGGCCACTACCCAATTGTCTTATACTCTAACTACGTGTGGGTGTATTGTACTGGGAGAAAACTAGGCGCTCTGGGCAGCGAGGTGAATATCAACGAAGAATGTCGAATCTCGAAATGGTGCACTCTTGAAAGATCACACCCAAATGGTCTTGATAGATGCTAAAAGCACTATTGCAAATATAAAGTACAAGAGGCACTCATTATAACATGAAAAATAATAGTACTCATAAGTCAGTATACATAGGTAATGTTTTGTCATATATTTCTGAAAATTATTAGGATTATTTCCAACATAATCCCCAATTACAGTATCACTGTCCAAATCCAAATAGTAGAATTAATTGATCTGTTGTTCCAAGATTGCTATGATCCAAAATCCAAGTCCAGATTGCCTTTCGCTGAGTAATTTCTTGTTGAAATGAGGAGAGAATCTCCTCTAGGATTTTGTAATTTTTCTCTGTAGCCTCGGGAAGGTTAAGCTCCTTAATTTCTATCTCGAGTGTGGCAATTTCTTTTTGTAATTTAGAAACCTTCCTTTCGGAATTAGTGATAAGAATATCCATAAGTTTTAATGAACTAGAGGTTAGTTCTTTGTCCCAGAAAGTCAGTAAATCTGGGTCCAAGTCATCATATGTAGGAAAAATTTGGGAGCGTAATCCCCTTGGGATACGATTGAGCTTAACATATTGTTTTAATGTTGCCCCATCCCACCATTTTGAGATTTGGTTCTTTCTTAATTTTTCCAATTTAATAAATTTACTCCTTAAGCCCTCCTTACGCGAGTGATTAGATCTTATATTCTAGTGGTTAGAGGGTTGCCTTATGTTGTAGTGATAATGTTGTCATATAGGATTGTTGGAAGTATGTAGTTGTGACATGATGTAGGCTCTAAGTGGTTCCTACCTGGGGCATTGTTAGACATACATGTGTTGTTAATGTTGTGGATTGTGTACTGTATGTGTATGTTAAGAATGTGATGACCCTCTCTCTTTCTCTGTATCAGCATCGGCAGGCAAAGGAGACGGGGCACAGCCGAATGGGGAAGCTGCTGGCCACGGGACCCAGAGTGCTGATACCACCGTCACCAAGGGACCCAGTGGCCCGGAGGGGAAGGGGAGTGCCCCGGGGGAGACAAGATCCACATCTTCATCTTTAGAATCCTCCCCCAGTGGGCACTCCCTGGTGGTGGCGGACCCATCTGGGACCACCCCTACACCATCTCAGTCTACTACCACCGCCCTCCCTGTAGCTCCCCACCCAGTTAGGTGTGCCTGCTCACCCAAGGGGGTCGGTGTCTCCTTTGCCACAGGTACCTCTGCCCTTGCCCCTGTCAGCCCTACTGCCCTCAGTGAGAAAGCTATAGACCTTCTGAGGTCCATCTCTGTGGGTCACTCAACCAGAGTGAATGCCATCCAGGGACTGGCAACTCAGGTCCAACAGAGTAATAAGTTCCTGGAGGTCATTCACGGTGCACTGGCTGGTCTATAGAGATCCTGTCAGGCTCTGGTCTCCACATTGACGGCAGCCAGTCACCCGTTGTCTATCGTCCCCACTCCACCTTCCTCTTCCCAGTCCCAAACCCCTCTTCCCAGACCCAGCCAAAACACACAGACAGACAAGCATGCATCCACCTCAACATCCAAGGGTAGCTCTGACAAACACAAGCATAACAAGACAAACCACCGGCATGCACACAAGCAACATCCACCTGCACACACAGCAACAGTCACAACCTGCCCTGACACCCCCACCACCCCCAGAATCACAGACAGCCTGTCTGACACACCTGCAGACACCACACCAACATTCGTAGTTCTAGCCACTGCACCTATCCTACCCACTGACAGCACCAGAGCAGACCTTCAGACATCCACCCTGGTCACCACACCGGCAAACACCATGACCACAGATGCGCCTACTTGCAGCACAACCACCATACCTGCAGTCACCCACCCACCACAGCATCCCTCAGCACCTCCACCCCCTCCTCCCAAGACACATAAATGCCCTCTATCACCCACCCAACAGACATCCACATACATATCTCGCACAAACATGCAGCCAAGACATCCACACCAACACCTCCTACAACCACTCCCTCTCCCTACAGACCCAAATTATTTTGCTATGACCATCCCTGTGTGTCTAAAAAAGCTTTCTGTGTCGCTCTCCAAGTCCAGCCCTTCCTCCTACAAGACCTCTGCTGCCTCCCCCAGGAGGTGCCCATGCCAAGAAGCCTACCCCTCCACCTGAAAGCATACCCTCCCCTAAACCTAAGTACAAGCCCACCCCCTCAAGCCAGGTCCCAAAGCCCCCCTCCAAGACCTAAACCCAAACCCCACCTGCAGCCCCTCCCCAATAGATAACCCCTGAGGTACCTGCCTGCCCCATAGATGCCCCTACCAGTGGAGATTACATACCAGTCAGGAGTCAATTGCAGGGCACACATATGTACACTGTGTGCATTGTTTCATTTTATGAAAGGCTGACCTATGGCCTTTGTTTTAAAAAATTTACGCTTCAAATAATAATTTAAACCAACCACTTGTTGGTTTCCTTGTTACATCTTTGTCATGCATTTCTTTCCCTAGTATGGAGTTATTTCTGGCTGATATTAGTTGTGTGTTTGTATGTGCGTGTGGGTTGTGCTGGGGCTAAGTGTGTTGTTTAGGCAGTATGAGAAGTTGTGTGCAGTGATTTTGTATGAAAGTGGTAGGGTATGTGTTGTGTGATGTACATTTGTGTGTTCAAGAGTAATTGTTGTGTTGGAATTATGTGTTGCTTGCGTTGAGATGTGTTTGTTGGTGTGTTGTGTGACTTTCTGTGCTTTGACTGTGTGCATATTATGTGCACGAAATGTTGGATATGGTGTTTTTTGTAAGTCGATCATTAAGTAGTAGTGTGATTGTGTATTTGTATGTGTTTTTTTGCCTGTTGGAGTTACGTTATGATGTATATCTGATGGGTACCTGGGTAGTGGCCCATTTCGGTTTCTGCCAAGTGATTGGAGATGGTGAGGTTATGTTGTGGTTGTGACGTGTTGTGGTATTGTGTGGTACTGTGTGGGAGTTGGCCTGTGCAGTGTTTCCGTGTGTACCTTTGTGTGTTTGTGACATTTGTATGTGTGTGTGTGTGTGTGATGGCGTGTTTGTTGTGTATATGCGAGTGTGTGTGTGGCTGTATGTGAGTGTGCGTGTTACTGTGCAGTTACTTCCCGAATGTATGTTTTGTGAGTGTACAAAAAATGACAATCTACAACTGTAACAGGTAAGTGTGTGTACTTATGGTTGCTGTCATCGTCACAGATTCCATAGTCTTTGGGCGAGCAAGAGCAGCAGAAAGACATCTGGTTCTGGTTTCCTGGCGGCTCTGGACGAGTATGGTTCCTGAAAGTGAGAGTCTCCTTTTATGCAATTGGTTTCCACCTGGGTTTCTGTGGTGGTGCGACCGCAGCAGAAACCTTGGCGGTGTGCAACCTTGTAATCTGTCGAGCGGAAATATGGTCTCTGCCAGCCTGCAGGTGGCTACCGTCGTCCGTGGCGGCCAGACCGCAATGACAGTGCCGGTGGTGCTTGGCTCCATTCTGTTGTGAATACAGCCAATGTCATCATTTGGCCGTCTTCTCCGCCAGCCTGTTGGGGGTACGACCGCCACCACCTACATGGCGGTCATGAGACCACCAAAGTCATAATGAGGCCCAAAGCTTTTTGGTTTTGACAATGTTTGTTCTGTTAAAAATTTAGGACCATAGTTATACTTTTTTAGCGCTGCATTTGCGCCATTTTTTGACGTAAAATTGGCGCAAACGTACAAAATACAATTGTTTTTTTTGTAAGTTTGCGCCGATTTTACATAAAAAAACGACGCAAATGCGGCACTAAAAAAGTATAAATATGGGCCTTAGAGTCTGGATGCAGAACAGCTGCCAAAAGCTTTCAGATGTTCAGCCGCAATAGCTAGATTATATACATGGTGATAACCTCTGAAAAGGGTGAACTAGACATCCACCAAGTTCAGCTGATAATCCATATCCAACGAACTCTAAATACTCCTACATTATTTCCCTACATTTCACTTTTTTGAGAGTTCTAGAAATTTGTGAATTATCTGATCAACGAGATAGATGTCTGCACCAGTAAGATATAATTACATTAAAATATAATGGACTCTCAAACACAACCTATCGTAGTTACAAACCATGATGTTTTGGACAAACAAATGTAAAAAAGTAGAGTATTCCAAATTGTTTACTGGTAGTGACAAATGCTGTTCCTTTGTTATTATCTCGAGGATCTGTTATGGTTTATTACTTTACCCCAGGTGCAAATTCTTTGTTTCAGCAATTACAACCTGCCTGTTTATTCCAGTGTGCATAACCCCCTTTGTGAAGCATCCTACCTACATGTATGTATATATTTACAAACTTTGGACACATACATGACCAGACCCTTTTTATTTAGGCTGATTCTGGGTCGCCTATTACATTTTGGGTCATTCTTCCCAATGGATTGTGAACGGAAAACAGTTAGGTGCAATGCATGCATTTGTAAATTGGATAACACTATAGATATAATTGAAAATGCACACAAAATACCTCTTCTGATTTTATAAAGCAGCTATCCATGTAGATCAAGTTTCAAGTTTTTTTTATTATGATACGGAACTCCACTGGAGGTCCACATAGGACTATACATGTTTATGAAGAACCGTTAGAAAAAAATAAAAAGATTAAACTTTCCTAGACAGTTGAATAAATTAATACAATGATAAAAAAAACACATAAAATATTTATAAACTCTGACACAAAACATTTCATTTGGCGGAATAAGGAGGCCATGTAATAACTCAGAGGCGGTACTTAAGGAAAAAGTGAAACAAATAGGGTGCAGCCACCTGTGGCGATGAAGCGATAAGGCTGGACAAATTAGTACAACATGTTTCAAATCTTGGGTGCCATTATGGCAAGGATTACAAATAGCAGAGGAACTGAACCATCTAGCCTGTAATTTATTGAGGGGGAGCAATCCCTGTCACAGCAGGAGCCAGAATCTTCTCACCCTGTGGGTCATGTTCCAGATGAGATAGTGCTGTGTAACCCCCAGCCTTAAGGCATCAGATATGATGTGAAAACTCTGCCTGTGTACGCAAGCCTGACTGTCCTGGCGGAAACTCACCGCCCAAGTTAAATTCCTGAGTGTGGATTTGAGCAATGCTGTAGAGAGAGTGAAAATTACTGAAGAATCTAATTACAGAAGATCGATGGCATGTAGAAAATTTCTGCGGATGGTATATTTTGCTCTGTGGCCGGCTAATATTTCTTTTTTAGCAGTGACCGCAAGGAGTCATCGCTGCACGTCATCAGGCTAACCATCCAGCAAATTACTGTGACCAATCCTTGAATGAAGGAACTGCACAAGCCCAGTTCAACTCACAATGTTGGTGCCGAGAAGGCAGAGTTTACAGATAAGAGATTCCTCAAGACACTTCCCTCGAGTTTATTGAGAAAGATCCATTTGGAAACCACAATATGCTCTATGCTGTAGAGTAGGAACGGAGTTATCTTTTCCCGATAAACCTCTAGGAGCTGCTTAAAATGCCTTCTGCCCATTGCCCTATATAGGGCATTCAGAACATTAGCTTGAGATTGAGCCTTCCTTTGATTGTGCTCAATATGCTCTCTATCTTTAAGGTTCCCACAGAAGATTTTACCCAAAAAGGCATATAAGTTTAATCTTTCGAGTTGTTGGGCTCCCAAGGTCCAGCAGAAATTGCTGTACTTAAATCTTTTTTCCCCATGAAAGCACATGATTTTGCTTTTAGAGCAATTTACCTTTAAAAAGTGGGCTTCAGTGTATTGCTTGAGGGCTTGAAGACAATTACTAAGCCCCTTTTGGAAGTGATCTAATATGAATATGTCATCTGCGTAAAGCAGACAACATAACAGTCTACCTCCTAATTTAGGGGCAAAACCCTCACACTGAGTTAAATGAGTAGGTAAGTCTGTGAGATACAAAGAAAATAGCAATGGGGCCAACATACATCCTTGTTTTAGGCCGTTTTTAGTTGGGATGGCATGAGATAGGCCTCGTTTACCCTCTAGCAATACTCTGCACCAGGTGGAGGAGTGAAGGGCTACCACAAGGTCAAGGAGAATACCAGGCATGCCTAGACTTAAGAGCTTCTTCCTCGAGACACAATCTACTTTATCAAATGCTGTGGAGAAGTCTACAAAGGCTGCGTAGATCACTTCCCCTTTCAGAGAGACATATTTCTCATTAATAACTTGCATGACTGAGATATTTTCAATTGTGCCATGATTTCTCCTGAAGCCTGACTGTTCCAAGGGGATAATTTTATTCCTTTCTGCCCAATCATTAACCTGTGAAACCAAAAATTTGGCAACATTTTCCGACCGCATTCAAAAGTGCAATCTGGCGATAATTCCCAGGGCAGCTACGATCCCCATTTTTATACAGGGGAAGAGTGATGCATCCCTTCCACGATACAGGAACTTTCCTGGCTTTGTAGCAGTATTGATGCGCCGGGAATAAAATCTTACACCAGGAGGGTATGTTGTGTTTTATTATCTGTATAGGGATTTCATCTGGGCCCATTGCTGCAGAACTACGCATTCCTCTTATAACAGCCTCAAGTTCTTTTAGAGTGGGATATGAATATGAGGATTCAATTCTAGTTTGGGGCAGTTCCACAGGGGTCCCATTGGAGGCATAGAGGCTCGATAGAAGGGTCGACCAGCTTGCTTCATTGATAGACGTTGGGAGGGGCCTGGTTCTTGTACCACACACCCCTGCAATCAATGATGAGAATCGCCTAGTGAGACCGGTAGAGACTGCTTCTCTTACTGCAGCCCAGAATCTACCTGTAGCATCCTTTTTAGGTGCACTCTTAACTTCCCCCTCCTTCTTTTAAAAATACCTAGCTGGGATTGCCTTGCAGATGTGTGTCCCCTACACTGTTTACGAATAAGAGCATTCATTTTTCTATTCAATAGAAGTAAGGGGTGGGGTTTTATTATGTGGTTACTCTGGGACTTCTGGTGGGGGAACAAAATAATCAGTTGCATAAAAACAGTAAAACTCTCCAGAACATTTCCTGCCCAGCTACCAAGATCATTCAGAGTACTTTCTAGGATACCTTTAAGCCCCTCAAAACTTCCAGAGGACCAATGTGTTCTTCCCATTTTGACATTAAGCCGGGGTGCTGCCCTTCTAAACTCCAGGGATCAGCAGGTTGCGCCTTCAAGTCGAGAGAGACAACCAAAGTGTTATGATCACTGAGAGTAGTCTGTAATACTGCTATATCCTTTAGCAAGGAAAATGACTGATAGCTTGATACCACGTAATCCAAAATTGCAGCACTCCTGGGCGATTTATGCGTAAGGTGGGCTGGGGAGTCAGATAGAAGTCTACCGTTAGAAACAATAAAATAATTTGCTTTAAAGTGCTCAAGAAAGAGCTTCCCACACTTATCGGACCTTATTTCATGGGACTAAATGCAGGGGGGTATCCCAAATGCTTCCTACTTTTCCTCATCCCAAAAGGATGAGAGCCCTAAGTTAGAAATTTTACAATTTAAATCTCCAACCATTATAATTTGGGTTCCGGGCTCTCTGGCGTTGAGTTCCTTAATGAAGTGAAATACTTTAACTAAAAGATTATTGAAAGGGGCACTAGGGAGGACATAAGAGTTTATCAGTGCGAGAGAGGTTACCTTGTCTCCATCACCAATGCTATGTAAGGTTACAGCTAAAAACAGGTTACTGGGGTCTCTAAAGCATTCACACTGCCAGTGCGGCCTATTGGGTAACAAACATGCAACTCCTCCCTTAGCATGACCGCTCTTTGAAGGGGTGGCATTGCAGCAGAAAGAGAAGTAATTTTTTAACTGCAGCTTCCCAATGGCCCAAGTTTCTGGGAGGCAAATAATATCAGGATTTAAAGTCCAGAAAATCAATTTATTCCCCTTTACCCTTTACACCTGCCGCATTCCAGGATGTAAGGGTAATCTTGTTGCTACATTGATGGAGCTGTTAGCCGGGAAGTTGTGGCAGAATTATTTAACACTGCCAGCAACCAGTTCCAAGAATGGGGATTAATACATGGACCAGGAGGCGGACAAAGTGGGAAATCCCTGAATAATACTTCCCGGACATGATCTCCCCGGCAGATTTTAAAGTCCTGATACATATGGGAATTGGTGTCAGGATTAGCTATGGGAATAGCAGGGGGGGGTAATTTCCACTCTCCATCGGAATGCTGGGGAGCCCACTCGGTGAACCTTAGACCCGTCTCGCGCAAGACAGGTACCACATCAATACCTCTACATTGTCGGGACTTTAAGTTGCTTAATATTTTGTTGACGATTAGTTTGGAAAAAAAGGATACTATGGACTTAGGACCAAAACCAGAGGCCTCCAGGGAGACCAGGTGTATGTCACTACTTTCAATTAGTCTAAGTGGTTCAATGTCTGAAAAGCATTTTAACAGTTGGGATCTGTTTAAAAAAAGATCATTGTCAAATAAGAGCATAAAGTCTAAAGTCAACGTGTCCTCAGGGTGACGTCCCTGTTCCCTTTTCGAGGGTTGCGGCTGAGCCAGTGTGGGCATGAGCCCTGGATGAACTCCAAAAGATTGTGCAAAGGGATTTAAGGATCGCCTAATTGGTTGAGATATAGTCAGATGGTGGGCCAAAATTGCATCAACCATTTCAGGCTTGCCGATGGATCGATGAGGTACGGACATTAGTTGAGAGACGGTATGTGTGGAATGGGGTTGTAGAGCTGGAACCTCCTGGGTTCTTGCAGGCCAGATTGATCTTTGGCGAATCATATCTTTCTCCGTCCTTTTTTAAGTAATTCCGGATTGGTTTTTTAGTTCTTTTGGCTTTTTTCCTATTGCGTATTGGTGTTTGCTCTAAAGTACCCGGAGCACTGGTTGAGATATTTGCCTTTCCTCGAGTTTAGAAGATTGGAAACATGCCCGGCCCAGAGTTTTGGCAGTCAGGATCCAGGCCTTTCTCCGATGAAAAGTGACTCAATACAAACCTAATAGAGTTGACTGGGATCTCAATAGAAGCAGGATTCATAGGAAGTAGCTCAACCTGGGGTGAACCAGCCTGGGAGCAAAAGTCAGTACTAAGGGGTACTCGTTGTTCGCAGGGATATGAAGTTGTGCTAAGTGATCATCACGATGTAGTGTGAATAGTTCAGGATTAACTCCATTGCCAGCAGTAATTTCTTTTAGTATGGCCGTTACGGAATCAAAGATGCAATCGGAACCTCCAATCAGTCTTTCTAGAAGGTTCAAAATAGAAGATAAGAGACACTCTAAGCTTAAAAGCGAAGAAGAAACCAAAACATTTTGGTCAGGGTTGTTACCTATGGGGATTGACATTAAGGCTCAGGTTGAGTGTTGCTGAAAGATGAGAACATAATGAAGAGTGGTTAGATGGTGTACTGCTGAAGAGCTGCAATCCCGGGGATAGACGTAGCGGGAGAAGCAGGGGAGATTTTGCTTCCTGTAAGGGCCCATATCTTTTAAGGAGTTCTAAATCAAGGTCAGGGAGGGTGAAATCCACAGGGGGATTTTATGGGCCAGCAAGTGGAAAAGAAGCATCAATACCAGATCCAAAAGGCAAGTTTTCCCTTACAAGGGCCGGGATGGTGGAATCATGGATTGAGGGAGAGGTTATAATGGAAGAAGGCGAAGAGGCTTTACGAAAGGCCGGAGTCTCAAGGATAAAGGACGATGTGTAGGGCGTGGTGAGGCTCCTGTTTAGATCTGCCAAGACATGAGGGAGAACTGGGTCCTTGAGACAAGGACCAGAAGGGAAAGGCTCTCCTGATGGGAGAGTGACCTTGCAGTCTGGGGATCCAGACTTTGGAGGATTAGGGAGAGCCTTCTCTTTGGCCTATAGAGAGAAGATTTGATTTCTGCATTTTAGGCCTAAGTGACTGTGGCTTTATTGCACAAAGGGTTGGATTTTGTTTTGGAACAAGATCTCCCCATGAGTAGCCAGCCAGATCTCAGCTTTTAGCAGTCATTGTGACCCACGATGTTATGTTGGATGTTACACTTGTATTTACAATGGAAGATGTTCTAATAGATGGTGGAAACTTCTGATAGAAGATGGAGACTTCTGAATAAGATTGGGGTGAAGGAGATGGCCAGATGAAGAGAACAGTGATTGGAGTACTGTTTAAGAAAAACCAACAGTATCTTGCAGCTATGGTGAACAGGGTCTGAGAAAGCTAGGAAAGCTGCTGGTAGAAGAGTTTCCACCACTTGCATCAGGTTAAGACCTTCATTATGATAGTCTATGACCCCCTCCCAGTGCCTCTGGCATTACTGTAGGTCCCCACGTGGGTCCTGTGTCTCCCCGAAGTTCCACACAGCACCATAGGGAGTCACTCTGCGCCACCCAGGCTGCGGTATCTGGGCTTCACACAGTTTCTTGCCAGTCCTCACTGTGACTGACTGGAGATGAACAAAACCCAACGGGACTTAGAAGGGTTACCGGGCTAGGATAGCCCACACGCTGTCTTCACTGTGCAGTTCCTGCTGCGGTTGGGGGGCCCGCAACCTACACAGGAACTGGGTGATGAGCAGGGTAGATTAAATTACTTCTGCACGACTTGTAGCCCGGCTTGCCGGCCCACTACCAGCACACCAATGGCATTCGCTCCGTTCTTCACAGCTCCTGCAGAGTCATTGTGACCTCCCTGGGCGTTTGGTGGCTCCACTCTCGCCAGACAGACTGGGGTGATCAGGCACAGGTAGAGAAGTGTCTGGAGCCCTAGGGAGCACAGCGCACAACTTGGCAGCCTGGTTGGGGGAAGGGGCGCCTGCCCCAACCCTTCGAAGATGGAGAGACTGGCATATGCAAGCAGGGATCGAGGGGCCGGCAGTGAGCAGGTAAGTCCTGCAGCTGGACAACAAACCAGCCCCTAGCGGGAGTGAGGGTGCCGGCAGCTGCAACTGGCTCCACCTGCAGCTTGCCGCGCTCACAACTTGCCGCACGTTGCTCCTCAACAATGTGGCGTCACCAGCGTCTCTCTGTGGCTCCAACTGGGGTGATGGGAATCATCGAAAGGGACAGGCAGGGAGACGGTGAGCTTCTGAGTCCAGCGGCAAGTCGAGGAACCAGGACAAGGGACCAGCCCCCGATGAGGAGGAAGGGGGCCGGGAGCCGCGAGCAGCTCTGCACGCAATTCGCCACGTTCACAGCTGCCACGCATTGCTCCTCAGCATTGTGGTGCAGCGTGGCATCATAGCATAGCGTCTACAGGTCAGCCTGTATGTAATGCTCGCCCGTACAGGTACACACCACCAGCACACGGAATTCTGTCAGTCCAGATTACACATCAACTTGAATCGACTCTCACAGGGACCTACTCTTTAGGGAAGCAACACAGACATCTATTTTCATTCTCCCAGGTCATGATTAGCTACAGAAAAGTTAGATCTGAGGGTTCTCTTTCAAATGCAAATCCTTGTTACAAAGTCTCAGTAAACCCTTTCTGAAGGTAAGACCATTGTCCTATTATGCACATTATGGACTTTGGTGGTGCTGTCCGAACTATTTGCTAATGAGATGCAACTACTGAAATCCATGTGCTCTTTAGGTGCTGCTGTTCATGCCCATTGCACTGGGGCTTAAGAACCTACCTCTCTTCAAAAAATCCATAATGTATTCCCACGGTTCCTCACTGGCATTTTTTTTTTTATAGAAATATTTTATTCAGATGTGCATGTGAGTAGCATAACATTTTCATTGTACATTACGATTGTCACAACCAGTTGATCTGCATCCCCTTTATACAAAGTACTAGAAACCCATAGGCTGTCTGAAAATGTTCAGTATAAATAGTCAGGGAGTTACTGCATTCCAAAACCATAGTAGTTCCATCATTTCTTGAAAACGCTTTCATATTCTGGCGGACACCCCCCAGTGCCACATAGATCACTTGTTCGAGTTTACTGCACCAGTCAGTGCCTCTGGTCCATACCTCAAGCAAAGGAGCCAAGGATGCTTTCCAGTTACGTACAATGTCTTGCTTGGCAATTAGCATACCCAAGCCTATCAGTGTCCTATCTCCATAGGGCCTACCTACGTTGTCAAGAATACACACCAATGTAACCCTTGGACTCATTTCGAGTTGGGTTCCTGTGATAGTAGACACCGGGCATGTCCAAACAACAAGGAAGAAGTCCCCCATCAGGTTCTTGCACTTATGACATGTAGGCGAACCAATGATGCCCACCCTCCACATCCAGTGAGGTGATATGCAAATATGCCTGATGCAAGTTCTTAAATTGCACAAAGTGGTGTCTGGCAGAAATTGCTAATGTTTCGTGAGCCATACAGGCATCTATCCAATCTGCCTCATCCAATTCTCCCTCCCAGGTCTCCCATTTGTCCCTTAGGGCATCCAAGGACATAGGTGAGTGTATAACCAGGGACTTAAAGATTTGCAAGGTCTTGCCTTTACCTAAGAGGCACATGAGGATCTTGTTTTCTAGGGGGCTGTACAATGGAATGTCCTCCAGCATTTCCTGGTATGCTTGCAGGGCGTGTTGAAGTTGCAATTAACGGTGAAGTTGGCGTTTGGAATTCTGTTTTAAGTTCTTCGAAGGATTTCATCTGGCCCCCACAAAGATGTTACCTATTCTTGAGATGCCTATTGAATCCCAGCCAGGGAACCCCTCCAGTGAGGATACTTGGGATAGCCAGGTCCCCTTCCAAAGTGGGGTTTCCCTCATAATTTTCAGATTCCACTTTGTCCATCGGAGGACAGCCCTCCATGCCTTAAATATCATTTGGGTTACCTCTGGAAGCTCGGGTGGGATGGAGCCCCCATACAGGATGTGCATGATATTATCGAGTCCTAGAAGGTCCAGTTCACCCTTGTAGGCAAGGTCGTTCTATTCCCCATGCAGCCACACATTATTGGGAAGGAGTTGTGTCACGCAATAATATAAGCATATATCGGCCATGGGAAGACCACCCTTGTACATCGTCCGGGCACATTTCTCAAAGGCCACCCTAGTGGTGCCACCTGCCCATATGAATTTACGTACCATGGCCAGGACTGAATCAAACTTTTGGAGGATATAGAGCAGCCTTGGGAGAACCATAATTTTAAATAATGCAATCCTAACCATGGTGTTCAGTGGGAGGGAGTTCTAGCGTGTAAGATCTTCATGCGGTTGTTGGGTCACGGAGCCCAGATTGACACTCAAGTTCAGATTAGGTTCCCAGGATATGTGCATTCCGAGGTATTGGAAGATGACCCTCTGAATTTGGATTTGAGATTGCCATGCTACATCCTGCTGATCACCTTTCAGGGAGACCAGCTTACCCCAGTTGACTTGCAGGCCCAATGCCCCCCAAAGATCCCCAAGATTTGGAGAAGTCTGGGACCTGTCTCAGCCAGGCAGGACATAATAGCAAAATGACATTTGTGCATAAAGCTATGAATTCATTTGTGACCAGACCCCAGTCAAAGTCCCACAACTGAGCATTGCACCAGAGCCACACCGCCAATGGCAAATAAGAGTGGGTACTCTGGCCCATGGTCCTGCATAGAGAACTTTAATCAATGCATGAAATCGGGGTCGCAAGCCCAGTTTAGTGAAGACCTCTGTGAGGTAGGCCCGGGTGACCGTGTCAAAGGTTTTTTCAAAGTCTCTTAGAAGGAGGGTTGCAGGGCCACCCATCACTTCAATACGGGAGAGATCAGCATGTACCCTTTGCATTCAGTGTGTGATACTTTGGCGAGGGATGAAGCCGCATTGTTCGGGGTGGATCAGGGAGTGGATGACAGTCAGAAGCTGAATTGCTAGGAGCTTAGCGTAGATTTTAACTTCACTGTGAATAAGGCAGATGGGTCGAAAGGACAAACATGTGGGTTGTATAGGACCACTATCATGACCTGATCGATGTTGTCAGGGAAGTGGCCCTTGGTGGCGGCATTCACATACAGCTTAAGTAGTGGTGGAATGATGTCTGGGCAAAGTCTGCGATAAAATTCTATTGGGTAACATTCAGATCTTGGGGTTTAGTCAAGATTTAAATCTGCTAGGCCTTCCCCTGTCTTCTCTGCCAAAATTTCCCGATCCAAGGTTTGTCTCTCCGTGGAGGACAGGTGAGACAAAGGACGTTCCTCTTCAGAGAGGGGAGGTTGCCTCTGAGGCAGGCTGTTCCTCTGGAGCATGTAGCTTTTGATAATAGCAAGCAAATACAGTGGCCTTCTCGCATGACCCGTCGACCCATTCTCCCTTGTCGCCCAGAATGCATGGTATCACTCTGAATTCAGAGTGGTGGTTAACCAGCCAGTGAAGTAGCTTGCTGGATTTATCCACCCCATTCATGTAGAGGCCAGCCAATATTTCCGGGCCTCATATAGACTCAGTAGGTGTAAGGTGCTTCTGTCAAGATCTAATTGCCATTTTTCCGGCTTGCTTAAAGTATGTGGCCCCTGCACTCCGCCAACACTATCACGACTTCGAGTACAGCAATTCGGCGGTGCTTGTTGCAGTCAGTCCCTCGAATCTAGGAGAGGGACATGCCTCTCATGAATGCCTTCCCTGCTTCCCAAAAGGTTCCCACTGACGCTACTGAGCCCTCGTTCAGCCTCACGTAGGACTGAAACTCCTGGAATAATAGTTCTATAATCTTATCATCCTGTAAGAACTAGGGGCCAGATGTAGCATGCATTTTGCATGGTGCAAACTGCGAAAATCGCAGTTTGCGCCATGCAAAATGCAGATTGCGATGTTCATTCACAATTTGCGAGTCGGTACCAACTCGCAAATTGTGAATGCGACTCGCAAATAGGAAGGGGTGTCCCCTTCCTATTTGCGACTCGCATCGCTATGCTAAATTGCTTTGTGACCGCGAATGCGGTCGCAAAGCAATTTGCAGTTACCACCAGTGTCACACTGGTGGAAACCCATTCGCAAAAGGGAAGGGGTCCCCATGGGACCCCTTCCCCTTTGTGAATGTTGTCAAAAAGGGTTTTTCCGAGCAGGCAGTGGTCCAATGGACCACTGCCTACTCTGAAAAACTGAAACCAAATGGTTTCGGTATTTATTTTATTTTGCAACTCGTTTTCCTTTAAGGAAAACGGGATGCAAAATAAAAAAATAAAAAACTGCTTTATTTAAAAAGCAGTCACAGACATGGAGGTCTGCTGACTTCAGCAGGCCACCATCCCTGTGAGTTCAGGGACTCGCTATGGGGTCGCAAAATGCGACCCACCTCATTAATATTAATGAGGTGGGTCTTTGCGACCCCATAGCGACTCGCAGTCGGTGTCTGAGACACTGTACTGCATTTGATTTTGTGAATCGGAAATTGCGAGTCGCACCGACTCGCAATTTCCGATTCACAAAATCGGAAAATGCTACATCTGGCCCTAGGTGTTTAGGCACCACATAGGGCGAATGCCTTTTGGTGACATATCAAACTAGAGCAGGAGGGTGCATGATCAATAGCCCTTGGGGTAGGATGTGACAGCCAAAGCTTTGGATAAGGTCTCCTTTCGATAGGGACAAGTTGTTTATCTGGGACAATGATTCATGGGCGACCGAGGCTCATCGGAGTGCCATATTTGCCAGGTGTCACTAAGGCCATGCCACAACTATGCCTAGGAGTATCTCTTGGGGCCCCGAGCCAGTCATTTTAATGTCATTAAAGTCCCCGCTCCAGAATCATCGTTCCCTGTGGGCTACCACGTTTTTAAGGGTTATGAGTACAGTGTGATGCTACGTGAGGGGGGATGTAGACATGTTATGTTGTAAGGGTCCCCTTCCATTGTGCCTTCCAGCAGAATATATCTTCCAAATGTATCACATGTGACCCTGGTTATAGCCATCGGTAAGGATTTAAGAAGCAAGATAGATACTCCCCTAGAACCTCGAGTGTGACCCAGATGGAATACTCATTCATAGCCTTTATGGGCAAGGAAAGGACAATTGTGACCCTGTAAGTGGGTTTCCTGCAGCAGAACTATTCCTTGGTTGTGTCTTTGCAGAAACTGGACCACCACCCCTCTCTCAAGAGAGTCTAACAGGCCATTAACATTCCAGGTCAGAACAGTGAAAGAATAAGAGATTGTACGCATGATGTAAAATAATCATTGGCTGTTGTGTGTTGCCCAAAAAATCTATATGTGGGTGTTTTTGGCTAAAGTACTACTAGTAAGTGGTGCTGATGGTTCCCCCCATATGGGAGGGATTTAGACAGGGTATTTCACTTAGTTTGACATAGTACGAAGCAAGATGAAATTAACTGAACATGAACCCTAAGAACAAACCCCGTCACCCCAAACGTTTCCCTCCCTACACTTACTTACTTATTAAAACAACAAACATTTGCGGGGATCCCTCTATACGGAGGCTCCAACATTGTATCTTTCTTAGAGAGAGGTACAGCAGAGCAAGTTATGACAAACTGAACCAAAAAACTCAAGCACCATACCCCATAACTCCCAAATCCCTCCACCCATTACTTCCCACCCTGAAGAAGCATCTGTTGCCAATTCCCAACAAAATGTAGAACAAACTATACAACATGGGGGGGAGATGTATCAATGCGGGCAAGTATGTTCCCCTCCATTACTCCCATGACCGCTATGAAATAATACGTTACAAGGATACTATAGTGCTGGGGTGCTGAAAATGTCAGAATCAAGAATATACAAGGTTCTTCTGGGATCAGTCTGTAAGCGTGCTGGGCCCATGTTTAGATGACAGGCCATCATCATGAGATTGGTGTCCCTTTTCCTCATCTGATACCGAGCTAAGGTCCATCTCGCGTAGTCTGTTGGTCATCGCCTTGATCTTTTCCGCTGCCGTTTACCCTTCAGTTTACCGGATTCTTGGTTGGATGTGGGGGGATGGGTCTCAAGTTACCCCATGGAACAGGCTGGTTGGGGGCTCAGTGAGCCAGGTCCATGCCTCTTGGAGAGTCAAAGAAGATAGTTTTGGACTGGTGGACCACCCGCAATTTAGCCAGGTATATGAGCATATAAAAGACCTGCATGGATCTCAGTTTGGCTTTAACCTGGTCAAATGACTTACGCTATGATTGGACCATACGGGTGTAAACCGGGAAGATCATGATGCACTCCAATTGAAAAGGGAGGTCTTTCACAAGGCGTGTGCCTTTTAGGATGGCATTGCAGTCTTTATGTTTCAGAAAGCATGCTAAAAGGGGCCTTGGCAGTGCTCTGAGGAGGGGTTCCGGGGCAAGGGACTGAGGCGTCTGCTCAATGACAAAGCAATTGGAGAGGCTGGAGGAGTCCTTCCATGACCAAAGCCATTGCTCTAAGAATTATTCAGGGGATTGGCCCTCAGAGCCCTCTGAAAATCCAATAAAAAAAACAAAGATCATTGCACTTGGCCCTGTTTTCGGCATGCTCGGTGCGATCCTTTAGGCTTTTCGTATCCTGGGTGAGGCGGGTGACTTCTGACGAGCGGTGTTTGACGGTGTCCTCCAGGGTCGATATCCTCTCCTCAGCCTCTGAGATCCTCTGAACCATCCATCTGAGGTCTTGGCAGAGTAGGGACACATGCGTCCCCACCGCTCCTATCTTAGTTTCCAAGAACATCTTAGATTCGTGGATAGCTTGCAAGATGAGAACTGTGGTGTCTCTGGTCACTAGGGCATCTGTGCAAGGGGCTCCTTCCACAGTTCCCTTGGTGCCCCCAATAGAGGTTGTATATTTGTCCATTTAGGCCTGGCTCATTGGTCCCTAATTGCTGGCCATGGTGCTGACCCCACAACCCTGGGGGCAGGTGTGGGTCTGATGCCCATTGAAGCATTGCAGCACTGTGGTGTAGTTGAAATACAGCTGTTACCCCTTAAGGATCCACATAGAGTGTGCATCAGGGGAGCTGACCTGCTTGCACCAGTTAGGACCAGAGGCAGTGGAGAGGTCCCCCGGGCAGGACGATCAGTCAGTCCCAGTTGGTCCCTTGGGGTAGAGTGCCTACCACCCCGATCCCAATAGGGAGAACTGTGCTGCAGCGTGCACTTTTACGTCATGGAGCCACTGTGCCAGGATCCTCTGTCGGTGAGATAGGCAGTCAGGGGTAGATATGAACAGTCAATGTCCGTGGTGTGACCGGGCTGGGCTATCCTGCAGTTTGAGTGCCCAAGGTCTGGGTCTTTTTTGCACCGTGCAAGTGAAGTGGCCCAGGTGCGCCCAACAGCAAATCTCACAGGGGCCGAGGATGTAATGGGAGGGGGCACACTGGGGTCCAGTCGACTGAGATGCAGAAGAGGGCATCCTCAGCAGGGCACAAATTCTACCAATGAGGGGCACCTGCTCCAGGGGGCCTGCTATGGACAGGTGCAAGATGCACAGAGTTGCTCATTGGGAAACATTAGGCCCCAGGACCCGATCTACCTGGGTGTGGACGGCAGATTATACAAAGGCCGAGAAGGGAGACAGGCCTCGTTTTGTGGGCCTCCCCTCTTGGCTCAGGGCATTAGACACCCGTCCGGTGGGGCCCCACCCACATCGCAGTGGTCAGCCTGGCAACCATGTGGCCTACTTTTTGTGCCTCTTGGGGCCCGCAGGAGCCTGGGCCTTCGTCCCTTGGTCCTTGAGCTCGCATGTTGGGGCCCACACCCCCAGTAAGAGAAGAATCACTGCTGCAGCTTGGGGTTGGCATTTTGACAGGAAAGCTCTGTTTGGGCTTCACACACTGTGTGCATTCTCTGCAACGCGGGCCGCGTAGACAGAACTCAGCACGGGGCCCGCGATTACTGATTTTGTGCACCGCCGGCTGCTATGTCAGCACTGCTCCAGGGGTCCAGAAGCATCTCTCAGAAGAGCTTCAATAACATTTATGGGGTGGCAAGCTCGTCAAAGCCACATTACCACCTTTTCTAGGCACACCAGCACCCTTGAAGGCAGTGAAAAGAGAGCAGAGGTGCAGAGATCTCAGGAGAGCCCACCCACCATCTTGGCCTTCCAGGCCATGCCCTCGTCTGGCATTATTGTGTCACTTTAAGACCCCTTTATCCAAAGACGGAGAGTCTCATGTAGTCTGATGAAACAAAAAAGGAAGCTCTACCTGCCTCCCATGAGACAACTGGCTCATGGAATGGAAAAAGGTCCAGAAAAGATCCTGTTTTCATTCCAAAAACTGTAGATACCAAGTAGGGCCAGCTGGGCTATCTGTATAGACTCTTTGCCACATATAGCAAGGTTTTGCATCGCCCTTGTGCCACTCAAGAAGGTGCAGGGGTGACGCAAACCACAAGTGAGTTTATTCAATCTCAGGCCCAACTCCCTCTTTCCTGCTTCTCTAATACCTTTTACATCTTGCAGGGAGAATGTATGACCCTTTAAATGAAATCTCCTATAGTGAGTGTCAACACCAGGACAGTGCACGCGCTACGGGCATCTAGAATCCAAAAACCCAACACTCTCAAGATAATGTAATTTATTCATTGTGATGATATGTTATTGTTTAACCTTTTGCATTGCAGAATTCAATCCAGAAGATTCATTCTTAAGGTGTTTATAAATACTGTTCATTTGCAATGTATTGCTGCAGGCTTTCAGAGTGAGTCAGGGTGTGGTCCCTTTCCTTGGCCTTCTAGAAGCTTTTCCTGCAGTATGCCTGGGTGTGATTGTGGGCTGGGCCAAGACTCTATAAAAGGGAGTCGGCCCAGCTCCACGTGCTCACTATTCAGAGGTCCCGGTGCAGAGCAGCAGCAACTTCCTGAGCTCCTGTTCCGGTAGCCTACCTTGACCTTCCAGGCCTCTGTGCTTCGTTCTTCAGTGGTGATTCTTAGTCAGGGCGGTAAGGTGGAGGTTGGGCTGGGCCCTCGACCCCGTATTCGATGACGCTCTAATTCTTGGGCCTAATTCCAGACGTTAACAACATTTTGCTCATGCGAGTGTAATTGTGCATTTAAACTTTCGTGGCATTTTTATGCACGCATTCGAATCGGCAAGACGCGCAATTCTTTCCTTGAGTGCTTTTCATGTTATTCATTGTGCGCTACCATTTCTTGGCATTTTCATGGTAGCCTTCGAATCGGCAACACGCGCAATTCTTTCCCTGTGTGTGATCCTTGATATTCATTGTACGGTACCATTTCTGAGGCATTTTCATGGTGGCATTCGAATCGGCAAGATGCGCGATTCTTACTTTGTGGTTAATTCATGATATTTATTGGGCGCTACCATTTCTTGGCAGTGTCACGGTGGTGTTTGAATCGGCAAGGCGCACAATTCTTTCCTTGTGTATAAATAATGTAAATTACTGTGCGCTACCATTCTAAGACAGTTCCTTGGTAGCATTTTCGAGTTGACAAGTTGCGTGATTTATTCCTTGAATCTACATTGTGTGATTTCATGGTGCACAAGTCTTTATGGTGTTTAGTACACATATAAAAATCTGCTATGTGCACAATTTACTTTCCAATGTGTTTTTGAGAAGAACAAAACAAGACCAGAGTTCTAGATGTAATGCTGTGTGTTCCTGATATGTATTCTTAAATGGAGATTCATATGATTGTTTAGAAATTGCTCAGAGTGTTTTCATGATTCTCATGCTAAAGAAAGTACTTGAATCTGAAAGTTCTATTTAACTTTTCTTGTTTCCTCCTCAGGTATTCGGTCATCTAAAGCTTAGTCAGTTTTAGAACTATTCCAGGGTTGTTTATGTTTTCAGAAATGACAAAGCTTAGAGTTGTAGCATGGTACTGATTTCATGAGATGTAATTTTGATGTTTGTGTTTTAACCTTTTGCTTCCTGCAGGTCTCCTTCCCAGCTGTTCCCTTCCTAATCCCCTTTTCCCCACTTGGACTCTCTTAGACTCTGTGATAAAACTAATCAGAGTATTGGAGCTGTCTTGTGGTGGAAGTGTTGGGAACGTGCACAGACCCCGAGGATCTGGTGACTCTGACAGTGAGTGTCTATTTTCCAGCCGTATGGAGCTTGCCTATAGTCCTCCAATGGACATAGGAGGTCATTATGAACATGGCGGTAAACACCACCTCCAGCCATGGTGATGGCGAACAGAATCCCGCCATTGGCAGTTAACAGAAACCTGCCATATAAAGATGCAAAAAACAGAATCCACTCAAAATATTCCTACCACCAGTCACCGCCAGGGCCTTGTTGGCGAAAAAGCTGCACATCCCACCCCACCACCACCGAGCACAAAAATCCCCTGCCCTCCAAATAATGATGCACAAATCACCGAGGGCGGTCAGTGGATGTCGAACGACCATTGGCGGTACAGACCGTCACAGCCAGCAAGTGGACCCAACAGTAAGAAATGCACACATTGGCAAGTTTGAAACCCACACACCAGACACACATCCACAACACCATAAAACACTCACAGACACACTCCACAATCCTTTGCATCAGCAATAGGAGAAGCCAGACGTACAACACTACATGCATACACCGAACGCCACATAACACGACTCACACACCCAACCACACAACAGCACCCACACCAATATCCACACAACGCACCACCCACAGCAATCGCCATGGGACCCCCAAGCACCCACGCTTCACAGAAAGGGAGCTAAGGACCATGGTGGATGAGATACTCAAGGTCGAGCCACAAATATTTGGGGCACAGGCCCGGCACACACCCATCGCCAGGAAGATGGAGTTATGGCAGATCATTGTCAACAAGGTCAACGCAGTGGGAAACCATCCACACACAAGGGACGACATCCGCAAGAGATGGAACGACCTGCACGGGAAGGTGAGGTCCATGGCATCCAGGCACCACATTGCGGTACAGAAGACTGGCGGAGGACCCCCGACTACACTGACTGGGAGGAAAAGGTACTGGCCATCCTGCACCCTGAGGATCTCACTAGACTCACTGGAGGAATGGACTCGGGTAAGTCATCCACAATTACCCCATATCCACCACACCTTGAATGCATGCACCACCCCACCCCTACAACTACCACCAGAACCACTACCCCACCCAGGCCACAATCACTACATCCAGTCACCCTGCATGCCCACAAACCCACCAACAGGCCCACATCCCTCCCCCTCTGCACAGCCACCTACCCCTGCAATGCATCACAATGGCACTACACCACCCACAATGCGCCTCCACATCCCAAGCAAAATGCAATGGCAACCTCACAAAAGCACCCTGCATGGCCCACCATTGGAAGCCCTGGACAAAATAGGCCTGCCCTGTGCACCCCTATCAAATTTTGCAATTTTAACATACATGTCCATTCCCCCCAACAGGCACCACCACCCATGCCACCCTGATGGACAGGCCAAGGAGTGGCAGTGGCCCACATTGAGACAGAGACACCACTCAGGACACTGGAGAGGGAACTCTGGACAGTGAGGAATACCCTGGCCATTCACACAGTCCTGGACTGTCACCATCCAGCAGCCCCACCCAGGACACCACTAACACCCCTTCCACCCAGCCACCAACATCAGCTCTGGGCAACTGGCCCCACACCTGTGTATCCAGTCTACAGATTGGTGGAACACAAGGACAGAGGCCACAATCACCACCTACCAACAGGCAGGAAGACGATGGCCCCAGTACAAGTGGCACCGCCAGACCTGTGCAGGGGACACAGGCAAAGGGGGCTAGGCCCAGTGGGAGGGCAACAGTGGCCCAAGAGGGGTGCCAAAGGATGGATGCTGTAGCCCAGGGCGTCATCTCTGAGGTTCTGGGAGCATACCACCATACCCAGGAGAGGATGGGCCAGATCGTGGCCACCCTGAAACAGAATCTAAGGCTGCAGATAGCCCACCACCAGGAGACCCTGGAGCAGTGGAAACAGCTCAATGCCACCATGGCCACTATTGCAGGGGCGCTGCTAGACCACTTACCAACCCAGCCTGACACCCACACAAACCAGGAATCCCCCACCACAGACCTCGATACAGACCAGCCATCAACAACAGCAGCTGAACTGGAGCCACAATCTAAGGACACACAGGAGACCAGCACCTCCACCAGTACAGGCCAACACCAGGGACCCAAACGGTCCCTCAGGGCCAGATATGGGACAGGAACACCTGCCAAGACCAAGCCACCCTCAAAGAAGTGACTCGGACCAGACCTGTCCCCCAAGTGTGCCACTCAACTGCCATCCCCACCGTGCAATATTAACTCAACAACATGTAAAATACAGATGGACGTATTACCACTGCCCACAATAGCTGAGACATGTAGCCAGTATGGACATCCACCAGCAGCCCACTCCCATCACTGTAAAGAACACCCTGGCATCCCTGGCACCTAATAAACACATGTACACCAATGTCAATGTCTCCTGTCAGTATGTTGAATCAAATCAAACTGTGGATGCAATTGTCATTGTAATCATATAAACATACCTTTATTGCAGTAATGGCACCCCAAGTACAACATGGGGTGGTGTCAACAGAAATGTCTAATAAGTTGTTCATCATGTCACATGTCACATGCAAACCTTGTTACAGTGAAAATGTCTATTGACCCGACATCTACATAGGGGATAAGTCAGACAGACAGTATGCAGCACAAACAACAACAGCAGCAAATTGTACATCGTAGTAACCAGAAGTATAATTGGATCAGTTGGTTCCTGGAGGGTAAATCTTCCCTCTCTCCATCATCACCATCACTCTCATCCCCTCTTAGAGGAAGCTGGTCTGGATATACAGCACCCTCCTCCTCCAAGAGGGGAATAGATTATCTCACAGCCACGTTGTGCAGCATGCAGCAGGCCACCACTATTCTACAGACCTTTTCAGGGCCATAGGCCAGGGATCCCCCCAAAATATGGAGGCAACGGAATCTAGCCTTCAGGAGACCAATAGTGCGCTATATCACCCTTCTAGTACGTCCATGGGCCTCATTGTAATTCCTCTCTACTTCTGCCCTAGGATTTATCACTGGTGTCAGGAGCCAATGCATATTGGGGTAGCCAGAATCACCTGCAAAGAGTGGGCAAAACAGGACTGTAACTAACAACCTTCAGTTGCTGGCAGGCTGGCTGTCAGCTATGTGTGGAAAATGTGTCAGACACACTTATCTATGATCCATCCTCTGTCCCCTTGTAGTTGTTCCATCATGTGTGGCACACTGATGTTCCTCAGCACAAAGGAATCATGGACTGATCCAGGGAACATGGTGGGTACTGGTCTGCAGTACACACCAAGTGAATGTTCCTAGAGTGAAAGTTCTTCCTGTTTCTGTACACCTGTTCACTTACTCTTGGGGGAATGAGAGCTATGTGGGTGCCATTGATGGCACCAATCACGTGAGGGATGTTGGCAAAGGCATAAAAGTCTGACTTGATGGCAAGGAGTTCAGCACTTTGGGTAAACCTCACATATGACTGCAGGTGGATTCCCTACAGGGTATCTTCTATAGGGAAATCCCTTCCAAATCGAGACCTGTTGACACCCCTCGTAGGGATTGGTATAATCAGGATTGTGTGCGAGCAAGATCTAATCTAAATGAGGCTGTAAAAAACTCTACCCAAGTGGCCGTTAAAGAGGCCCTACGTAGGTATGTTAATGCCCTGAAACAAGCAAAAAAAGACTGGGATAATGAGATATGGCAGAAGCTGCTTGCAGCAGTCAAATACAAAGATGATAGTTCCTTCTGGCGGCTGTTGACCTCTAGTTCGAAAAGGGGCAATGATGACATTGGTATGTACATACAGCCCGAAAGATGGGTGTCCTATTTTTCTGGAATTTATGCTCTGCCTGCACCACAATCTCTGGAGGACCCTGGATGTGATGAGTGTTGGGCTGTTAACAAGACCACAACTGAGAGCATTGTTTTTACTTTAGCCGAAACAACAGCTGCAATTAATTCTTTGAGGCCAGCCAAAGCCCCTGGTCCAGATAAGATCCCAGGGGACCTGTTCAAATCAGAACCAAAGATATGGGCATGGTACATCAATGTATTGTCTAATGCCATAGCAGCTGGTAGCCCTATTCCAGATTCCTGGCGTGGCGCAGAAATAATACTGATTCACAAAAAGGGTGATGTAGGTTCACCTGCAAATTATCGACCAATCAGCCTAATTGATATTCTTCAGAAGACGTTTGCTAAGCAGGTCCTAGATAGGCTTACCGATTGGATTCAAGACAACCAAATTTTATCCCCCTTACAGGCCGGTTTTCGGCCTAAAACTAACACCATGGACCAAGTCCTCAGGCTGTCATTACTATTTTGGAAGTATGTCACCCTATCTAAGCAAAAACTTTATGTTGCTTTCGTAGATCTAAGATCTGCATTTGATTTAGTCCCAAGAGAGAAACTATGGGGAGTATTAAATAAAATCGGTATCCCAGGAAATCTAGTGCATTTGATCCAAAGATTACATGAAAAAACATTTGCACAAGTCAGATGGGGTACGCAGGGGGAACTCACCGACAAAATAGATATTAAGAGAGGAGTACGCCAGGGCTGTGTTCTTGCCCCAACGCTATTTACATTGTTTATCAACGAGGTGGTGCAAGTCGTTACCAACTGCCAAAATGATGCTCCATCCTTGAACAACCATAAAATTCCAATTTTGCTATTTGCTGATGATTCCCTCCTGATCTCCAGAACCCCTATGGGTCTCCAGGTACTTGTGGATAAGTTTAGTTTGTTTTGTGGCGACTATGGCCTTGAACTCAACCATAGCAAAACTAAATTTATGACCCTGGGTTGTGGCCCCACTAAGAGATATTCAATTTTCCATAATGGTACCCCCCTAGGTATGGTAAGCTCCATAGATTATTTGGGGGTGAGAATTAGCAACAATCTGCATTGGGGGGCCCAAATTGAAAAAAGTTCAGCTATTCTGGCGCAGAGATCTGGGGCCATTTTACGCTTTCACAAATCTATTTCTGAGAGAGTGATTACTCCAACTATTAAAATTTACCAAGCAAAGGCACAGAGCGCTGCGGTCTACGGGTCTGAAATTTGGGGGTCCTCGAACACTGGCAAGCTTGCAGTGGGGGAAAACAACTTTGTAAGGTCGACTCTGGCCTGTCCTCGCAATACCCCACTGCTGCCTATGTTCTGGGACCTTGGCCTTTCACGCATCTCTGATGTAATTGCCCTACGACCATTGCTATTCTGGGTCCGTGTATGGACCACCCCAGAGCTATCCACATACAAGGAGTCTATTCAAGACATTCTAGACAGACCAAATGTACTTACCATTCCCTGGTTTAGCCACATCTCAAAATGGTTCCACAGATTGGGTCTTAGTGAGTTTTGGAGTCATCCAGAAAGTATAAGGAAGGATCAGAAGAATCATTTAAAAATTGTTTACTGGATATATGTCAGGGAAAACTACTTGCTGTGTTCAACACACGGCAGATTGACTTCACAATTTTTTGATTTTAAATGGTACCCGTATCTGGAACCATTTATGGATACAATTCTTGACCCATTAAGTAAGAGTCTATATATTCAGTTCAGATATGGCTGTCTGCCTCTTAAATCCTATGGCAGCACATGGAGTGCGACCGCAAGTCCTGACACTTGTCCGAGTTGTAATCAAATTTCTGAATCTATTGTACATTTTATGTTTATATGCCCTGTTTATTTGATTGCGCGACGGAAGTGGTTACGACCTGTGTGCAGTAATATGGGGGTAAGACATTGTATTGTTGCCTTAAGGATCATGATGAGGGAAACTTCTCTCCCTCTATCCTGTGCGGTTAGTAAGTATATTGTAGCTGCTTGGCATATACGTACTAAATTTCTGGGGAAATAATGATGATGAGGACCAAAAAAAAAAAAAAAAAAAAAAAAAAAAGTGTTTTAGTTGCCAAATTTTAACTATACACATAGACTGAAACAAAACCCTTTGTCTATTTAAATGTTAGGTATTAGGGGGTTAGGTGCTTTTTTTTAAGGAAAATAATTTTATGTGTTTTAAGGCTGAAATATATGTTTTTATCTTATTCTTATTCTTTTTAACCTAATTTATATTTCCTTTTTCATTCAATTGTTGGTTGTTTTGCTTTTATGGTTGAAAGAAACCGAATAAAGCTATGTGTTGGACTGCAGGTGTCGTACAAATGCATTCCAGAATCTGGACAGTATGAGGCAGGACATTGGCTGTGAGAACCCTGCACCCATGCCCACTGTCACCTGAAATGAGCATGTGGACCGGAAATGGAGTGCAGAGAGCACTTGCACTTCATTAGGGATGGCAGGCTTATTATGATTAGCCGGTCTCAGTGCTGGATCCAGTAATGCACAAATTTCATGAATAGTAGCACAAGTGAGTCTGTAATTGATAACGATGTGACGTTCCACCATGGTCTCCAAATCAACAAGTAGTCTGTACACCAATGGGGCCCTCCATCGCCACATGGGTCTGTTCCTAGGAGGAGTGTGAAGATGACATATTCATCTTCACACCATGTTGAATATTCATCACTGCTGGCAAACAAGTCGATGACACATATGCGTTGTAGGATGTTAAACTGGAGTGAAATGTTCTCACTGATACATCTGGACTGTTGTGGTGAGTAAAAATGTGTTTGTCCATGCATTTGGGGGATGGGGCCCATAGGGCCTGCATGGGGCCAATGAGAAATTAATAACTGTGTAGTAGTGTGTAAAATGTCTGCCCCCAGTAATCCAGATATGTAGCAGTGGAAGTGACCTTATACCGCTAGTGGTTGTCGTAATGGTATAAGGCGTTGTTCACCAGCATGCACCCATTCATTGGTTAACATGGTTGTCAATGTGGAATATGGGCCTATCATGATCGCTGCCGGGGGTGATGGTGCACACCGCTGCAGAGCGTACTCTATTTCGCCACCCCAACTTCACTTGACTCCCGGATTACGTGCATGCAAGTACTCCACTGAGTGTGCTGCTGTGTCCTGACCCTGGTCCTGGAAATGGCATGAGTGGCAGGGGAAAGGGCCCGACCTTCACCACCGAGGAACTGGAGAAGCTGGTGGACGGGGTCCTACCCCTGTACGCCAAGCTCTATAGTCGACCAGGGGTACAGGTGAGTAGGCGGATTGGGGTGCATGGATGTGTGAAATGGTAGTAGATGGCTGTAAACAAGTGTGCACGATTTGACACTGTACAGCCGTGGAATGCATGACATACTGCGTGTGTGAGGTGCTGTAATGCTGTTTTAAGTGTCAGTTCCATAGGGGACATATAGCCAGCTGTATGAAATGGGCATTGTCTGACCTCTGTGTCTCTTTTCTGTGTGTACCTACAGGTCAGCGCACATCAGAAGAGGGGCTATGGAAGGCCATCGCCAGGGAGGTGCGGACTCTGGGGGTCTACAACCGGCGGAGCACCCACTGCAGGAAGCGGTGGGAGGACCTGCGGCGCTGGGCCAGGAAGACCTGCGAGGCCCAGCTGGGGAAGTCCTCCCAACGAGGAAGGGGTGCCCGTCGGGCACTGACCCCCTAATGCACCGCATTCTGGCTGTGGAGTATCCAGACTTGGATGGGTGCTTAAAAGCTGCACAGCAGTCAAGGGGGTGAGTACAGAGACCATTGTATGCCTCCTTGATGGATGTCTGAGGGTGCTGTGGTAGGGATGCTGTCTAGTGCAGGGACTCTGACAGATGTCATTAGGCATAGTGGTCCACATGGGGAGTTAGTAAGGGTGAAAGGCGCCGCACATCTAGGCAGTAAAACAATAATTTTAGACAAGTATCAAAGTAACTGCAAAGTCTGGTGCAAACTGGCCCAGTGCCTTACTACCCGGTAGGCACCAAACAGGGTATTGGAATACCCAAAGACAAAATTGAACAAATTGGCCACAGCACACAGAAAGTATAGTCCAGTAGTATGGTAGGGATAATTATCCCTTATGGTGTGTTGCTATGATGCAAAGTTGAATGGAGTCTCAAGTCCTGTTTGTAGAGGGTGTCTTTTATTTGTAGATGCTGGAAATCATTGTGTCATCAGCGAGATACAGCCAACACGTGTTTCGTCACAACAGTGACTTTATCAAGGCTGCAAAATGATAATCAAAACAAGAGTTTTGGCATATAGAAGTATATGGGCACAGGAGTGTGTTTGTAAGAGAGCATGTGAAGAAGACTCCAATACTGGATAATAGTAACCAGTGAGCCATGTGTGAGCTAAGTGGGCATTAAAAGGTGGGTAAGTGAGAGGTTTAAAAAGTCTGGCAAACATAGTGAGTGGTAGTGACCCAAAGTGCAAAATATGAGCAAAAAAAAAAAAGTGTAAGTCACCGTGCTGTGAAATCAAGAAAGAATGTTTCAGAGGTATAAGGACAGAGTATATGGTGGATAGAAACCATTAAGTTCCTGGAATAAGTAAGAGACGAATGTAAGGTGAAGGGAGATAGGTTTGAAAGCTGAATACATACGGAAAGGCTGAGACAAGGCGATCAGAGAAGTAGAAGAATACAGATACAATAATGGAGTTGAAAAAATAAAATGGAAAGGCCAAGTGTGTGGCTCATACCTGGGCCAGCCGGCCAGTATGGTGCGTAACGAAGGTAAGTAATGAGGGAGCCTCGTGATCTGTTGCGTGGGCTCAGGAACGTGAATGGTGACTGAGAAAGGAGACAACGGTAGTCAAGTGAACAGGATTAGAGTAAAGAGAAGAATAAAAAAATAGAGAATAGAATTTAGAAGCAAAAAAGAAAAGAAAGAGAGGAACAAAAAAGTCTAGGGAAAAGGTATATATATAGTACATAAAGAGTTTATAGAGAGAAAAAAGGAACAAAAATACATACCTTCTTAGAGTAGACCTAATGAGAGTATGGTTGAGTGGGAAAAAATGATGATTGCAGACCCTGGTAAGCCTATGGTTGGAACCTAATAGGTGATGGATATGAGGGAAAGGGAAAAGAAAACTGAGCTATTATCATGTAATTAATGGAAATTGCACATGAATTGCGTAATTGCTGTGTACAGACCAAGCTAAATAGCTGGTAGGAACGGTAGTGTTAATGGAAAAGACTAAAATGAAGTGGAGTCCTGTGATTTGACAAGGTCGTCATAATCGTGAAAGATATAATGAGCAATAACTGTAGAACAAGTGATCTAGACGGTATGACACATTAACGTAAGCTAAGAGTGGTCCCGAGAAAATGAGAGACCTAATAACGGTAAAAGTGATGGCCTTCAATAGGCGCGCACACTGGTGTTGTAGGGAAGATAATGGCGTGAAAAAAGCCCGTGTGCAAAGGGCAGCGCAATGACAGTGGTGGATAATAATATAAATGAACAGGTGGCGAGGCAAGCAATTTAAGTAAACACGTGCGGCAATTGGATACCGCGGTGCGAAGATCAAAGGGCAGCGTTTAAAGCGCTTATACGCTAATACGTCGGTAGTTAGCAGATATTAACAATTATCATGAAAAAAGCCCGTGTGCACAGGGCAGCACATTAACAGTGGGAAACCACTCTTAGCTTACGTTAATGTGTCATACCGTCTAGATCACTTGTTCTACAGTTATTGCTCATTATATCTTTCACGATTATGACGACCTTGTCAAATCACAGGACTCCACTTCATTTTAGTCTTTTCCATTAACACTACCGTTCCTACCAGCTATTTAGCTTGGTCTGTACACAGCAATTACGCAATTCATGTGCAATTTCCATTAATTACATGATAATAGCTCAGTTTTCTTTTCCCTTTCCCTCATATCCATCACCTATTAGGTTCCAACCATAGGCTTACCAGGGTCTGCAATCATCATTTTTTCCCACTCAACCATACTCTCATTAGGTCTACTCTAAGAAGGTGTGTATTTTTGTTCCTTTTTTCTCTCTATAAACTCTTTATGTACTATATATATACCTTTTCCCTAGACTTTTTTGTTCCTCTCTTTCTTTTCTTTTTTGCTTCTAAATTCTATTCTCTATTTTTTTATTCTTCTCTTTACTCTAATCCTGTTCACTTGACTACCGTTGTCTCCTTTCTCAGTCACCATTCACGTTCCTGAGCCCACGCAACAGATCACGAGGCTCCCTCATTACTTACCTTCGTTACGCACCATACTGGCCGGCTGGCCCAGGTATGAGCCACACACTTGGCCTTTCCATTTTATTTTTTCAACTCCATTATTGTATCTGTATTCTTCTACTTCTCTGATCGCCTTGTCTCAGCCTTTCCGTATGTATTCAGCTTTCAAACCTATCTCCCTTCACCTTACATTCGTCTCTTACTTATTCCAGGAACTTAATGGTTTCTATCCACCGTATACTCTGTCCTTATACCTCTGAAACATTCTTTCTTGATTTCACAGCACGGTGACTTACACTTTTTTTTTTTTTTGCTCATATTTTGCACTTCGGGTCCCTACCACTCACTATGTTTGCCAGACTTTTTAAACCTCTCACTTACCCACCTTTTAATGCCCACTTAGCTCACACATGGCTCACTGGTTACTATTATCCAGTATTGGAGTCTTCTTCACATGCTCTCTTACAAACACACTCCTGTGCCCATATACTTCTATATGCCAAAACTCTTGTTTTGATTATCATTTTGCAGCCTTGATAAAGTCACTGTTGTGACGAAACACGTGTTGGCTGTATCTCGCTGATGACACAATGATTTCCAGCATCTACAAATAAAAGACACCCTCTACAAACAGGACTTGAGACTCCATTCAACTTTGCATCATAGCAACACACCATAAGGGATAATTATCCCTACCATACTACTGGACTATACTTTCTGTGTGCTGTGGCCAGTTTGTTCACACATGGGGAGTTAGTTGATAAGGGACAGGTCTGCAGTTCTTCAGGCCCTTCTGTGATGTTGGAGATGGATGTATACCAGGGTTGTGTCCAATAGTCAGGGACATAGCCATGAGTATAGATGTAGGTGCTGGATTGTGGTATATTTGCTGGGTGGGAGTATGTGTGAACCAGTTATGTACATCCATTCAGCTATTTACAATTGTTTCTCCTGTTTTGTCACCCCACCCCTGTTCTCCTGTGTTGTCTGTGTACATCAGCATCATCTGGTGAGGGAGCAGTGGCACCAGTGAGTGGGGATGCAGCAGCCCACGGTTCCAAGGAGGCAGAGTCGAGCGACGCCAAGGGGACCAGTGTGTTGGAGGGAGAGGGGCGTACCACGGGTAGGCAACTACCACTGAATGGAGTTATTCTGACACCTCCTCTGATGGGAGCTCCCTGGTGGTGGCGGACCCTAGTGGGCCCACCCATTCTTTGTCATCATCCACCACCCCCATACCATCACCGCCCTCCCAGTTGCTCCCCATCCAGTTGCATGTGCCCGCTCAACCAGGAGGGTGGGCATCTCCTTTGCCCTAGGCACCTCATCCCCTGCCCTATTCAGCCCTGCTGCCCTCACGGAGGAGGCTATTGACCTCCTGAGGACCATCTCTATAGGGCAGACAACCATTGTCAATGCCATCCAGGGGCTAGCATCACAGGTGCAGCAGACCAATGCCTACCTGGATGGCATTCACGGTGCTGTGTCTGGCCTACAGAGATCTTTTCAGGCTCTGGCCTCCTCTTTGACGGCAGCCAGTGTCCTCGGTCTTTCCGTCCCCCCTCACAGCACCTCCACCCCTTCCAGCACCCTACTCCCTTCACCCGTCCCAAGCACACATTCTGACAGCCATGCACAGACCTCAGCACACAAGAAGCACACAGAGAAACACAAGCACCACACTTCCCACCACAGGCATACACACAGCCAACATACAAAGGCACACACAACAACATCCACTTCCCCCAGTGTGTCCACCTCTCCCGCCTCCCTGTCTGTCACCTCTACATGCACACTCGCAGGCACTGCACCTTCATTCACTGTTTCTGGCCCCATTCTTGCAGTCACCACAACATCAGACATCCAGTCATGCACCCCAGACACCACACCTGCACTCGCCACAACAACTCTGAGTACCACTTGCAGCACACTCACCAAACTTGCAGACAACATCCATTTACACTGGCAGCCTGTCTTGTCTCACTGTGTCCACCCCCCTCCTGCCAAGACACTCAAACGTTCCCAGACACCCACCCAACACACATCCACCACACCTCAGCATACTGTACAGTCACCTGCATCTGCGTCACGCACACCTATACCTGTTACGACCACTCCCTCTACCTCCACTTCCACACCTTCCTCCAGGTCCACCCTAATTGCCCCTAAGAAACTTTTCCTATCCCGTGTAGACCTTTTTGAACTTACCGGCCCACCCCGTCTCATCCCTAAACGTGCCACCTCTTTGCCCTGTCCACTCCTCCCACGTCCAAGTCCGCCCCTGTCCACCCTTCACATTCACGTGCACCTTCCCCTGTGAGCAAGAAGCCCCGTGCTGGTACATCTGACGCACCCCAGTCAAAGCCCGCTTCCCCACCTTCCAAAACAAAAACCAAACCCCTCCACCTCCCAAACGTAAGCCCAAGCCCCCCCTCCCTGACGTAAGTCCCAACCCCCGCCAGCACCCCCTGCCCTTGTTCCCTGAGGTGCCAGGCTGCCCCATTGATGCCCCTTTATGGTGGAGTACCATGTGCACATGTGGCAGTCAAGTTGGGGCCATTTGGGCCCATCAGCCTTTCAGCTATGGACTGGCCATTGGCCTAATGTGGACGTTCTGTTGCTCCTGAAGCGTTAATAAAACTTTGTGTGGCCAGTGTTGTTGTTGGCACACTCTGGATCCATGGTTACTCGTTTCATTGTGTGTGTGGGGGGTTGTGCACATGTTTATACTTTGGGCAGGTTTAATTTGCCTTGTGTTGGGTAAGTACCTCTGGCTCTGGGGTGTAAGGCTTGTGCTGTTGTGAAGGGTTGTGGGTGCGTTGCGGGGTGGGTGGAGTGGGTGGGTATGTAACTGTGCCCTTTCTTCCCTTGCTCAGTAGGTTGCGGTACTTATTGTGGTCGTCTTCATTAGTGGTCTCGGTCGTTGAGGTATATGGCAAGGAGCAGGACTGGCATGATTTGCAACTTTCTCTCCATGTCTGCTTCGGCATCTTGTGTGAGCCTCCGGTGAGTGTTTCCTTTTATTTGGTCCGTTTCCTCCTGGCTTTGCGTGGCGGTTGTTCCTGCCCTGAAAGTGACAGCGGTATAGTGCTTCATTATTTGTTGGGCAGGTTGGGCCTTTCCGTCTGCCTGTGGGTGGTCTATTCCGTTGTTGTCGGCAATCCTCTGCTGGCGGTGAGTGTTTTTCAGGCTGCCTGTTTTTCATGTGCTTCATTATTTGGCGGGCAAGACCGCCAGCCTGTTGGCGGTAGTTACCGCCACCGCCGGCAGTGCGGTCTTTCCCACCGTATTCATAATGAGGGCCATAATCTTGAATTAAAGTATTCCAGGTTTTGTATTATTTGAAGCAAAATAATGCATCTAAAGCAAAAAGGTAATCAGGTTTCCAAAATAGTGTTTTCCAAGAATTGACATTGAAAGTTATTTTTGTTTGTTCTAGTTTTTATTTTTATTTGTATCTCTGAGACAATGCGTAGTTGTAACAATGTAATTGGGAAGGGTATGCCCATACGTGGGTCCCATGCTCGCCAGGCCACTGGATTCAAGCGAGCCTGGCTGATGAGCGGCGATAGCCCAAAACCGGTCCCAGAATGCTTCTTTCCGGTTCAGGGAAGACCTGGCCTGACAGTTTGGACTGGACTGTTCCCATGGGGAACAGGGTCAAGACTGATTTGCATATGGATGAGTCCAAACTAGAATGGCGGGGCAAGCAAAAAAAGGATGGATTTAGGAATAGATCTGTGACTGGGGTTGGCTGTTTGACACATTCAGCATTCTGTCCATCATCTGTTCTTTTTACATTTGTCATCCTAAGTGGAAATGATATGCCCAGGCATAGGTCCCATGCTCTTTATACAACTGGATTCAAGCTAGGCTGGCTAGGGGTTATACCCCAAAAATGGTCCCAGGATGCTTGTTTCCGGTCCAGGTAGGATCTGGCTTTGCAGTTAAAGCCCCATGGAGAGCAGAGTCAAGACTGATTTGCATGTGCCTGGGTCCAAACTGGAATGACATGGTAAGCAAAAGTATGATGCTTTTAGGTCGGAAAGTACAAAGCCTGTAGGCACAGCACTTACAGGAAAACATATACATTTCACACGGGTAAGAATGTAAAGATAAATAAGTTCATTAACTGTAAAAGTGACTATGTGATTTATGTTCTGATTTGCACTTGTGGTTTGAAGTATGTACGAAGTACGATTTCTCCGGTCAAAAAGAGAATTTTTGAACTTTATCGAGCAATCTCTCATCATGATCTCACGTACGCGGTGGTGAGACATTGGCAGAAAATACATGAACCGAGCACTGAAAAAATCTCTTTTTTTGGCATTGATAGGGTCCCATTAAATGTCAGAGGAGGAGACAGAGAAAGAACTTTGAGGAGACTGGAATCTGAATATATAATCAAGCTTGGGAGTAAGTTTCCTGGAGGACTGAATCTGGATGAAGAACTTCATGTACATTTGGGATAAAATGGTTATAATTTCTCTCCACGGATGTGTCATTTATTGCTGTGTTGTCTTCCCTCTCTCCCCCCTTTTATCTTTTCAGGGCATTAGTAGTACATAAGTTTTTTCAAACACAGGGCTTGCCGTGACTTGCCTCAAATATTATGTATTGTATTTGTTTTAGGGTTTGGAATAAGGGCTAATGGGTTTCTGTTTTGGGGATAAATGTGGGTTTTGAAAAAACTTTTTTTGACAATTTTCAGCTTATATATAAATGTTTGTTGTTCCTCTATCATCCACAGATATATCAGTAGGATTGAGAAATGCTCTTTCTTTGGAAAAGTTATGTTGTTGGATTATGTGTATCATCCGGCTTGCTGTCCGAAAGAACGGATATTTAATATCCAGCCACTGGGCTTGGATCTACAAGTTTTGATAAGTAAAGCTAAATAGATAATGTCTGACAGCTTTATGTAAAATGCCATCTGACAGACAGGATAGTAAGCTTTCCTTTGCCTATTTTTTCCTTGTTTAAACATATTAACTGTGACTATTATTTAGGCAATGCTGTTGTAGTTTGAATTTAAAAAGTCAATGGGCTTGGGCACAGGAATGGAATAGGCAATGCTGATTGGATAGTTCTAAGCAAAACGCCATGTCACAGGTGAGAAAAGCAATTTTCTTCTATCTGACTTTCTTTATTTTCTTAAAACATGTTGTTGTGGTGATACATTGTTACATACATTTGCTGATGTGTTGTAGTAATTGTTTTGAGGGCAACGAAGCAACAATGTTAAAAGTTTGAATTATCTTCTTCATGTTTATTTTGAAAATGTGCTGATGTATCTTCAAATGTGGCAACATTGTTTCCACTGTGTTTTCTATGATGAAGGCCATGTTGGTCGATACGCGTGAGCGTTAAATAAACTTTGTAACAGTTTTCTGGAGTGCAGGTGGCGTGAAGTGGAGTGAAATACGAAGGAGTCTTGTGTGTGTAGCAGGTCCTATGCCCGCTTGCCCGGCACCGCCATTTGACGAATGTTCACAAATTTTTCAAAAGTAATACGACAGTCAGTTCAGCTGCTGCAGTGAAAATTTTGGGGTGATTCGTCAAGCGGGACGGGTAAAAGAGGTGGCCAAAAACACTTTTCCCCATTTTATGCCTATGGGATTTTTTACAGTTTTGCACACCACTACAGCACAAAACCACTGAACGGATTTACACCCAATTTAGCAGGAAGCAAGATCTTGGTCCAGAAAGTGTGCTTTTTATAATTTGGTGTAACTTCATTCAGTAGTTTTTTAGTTATTTAGCATTAGAAAATATAGATAGCTACGGGTGCCAATCCTCTGCAGATCCACCCGTGGTGGATTTGTGGATCCGGGAGAAAAGCAAGGCCCTGATTGGCTGGCTGCAATCTGATAGGAAAGTTGCGGCTGGCATTTTGTTTGTCGCATTGGCCTAGGGGTGGTAAAAATACAGTGTAAAAATATTTTAGGGGTCATCATATCGCTATCCTGAACCAAATGGAGAGATAGAGAGGTTAGGGACCTCTCATGGGTAAATAATTTTCATCTGATCGCGGCTCCACGGATCGACTGTGGGGCTTGGCGTAGCCCCCCTATGTAAACTCATGGAGGATCTGCAGATTCAGGGAAAAATGGAAACAATACACCCACTGTATCTATCCCCATGCTGCACCCGGCTCAAGGCCATGCTCAGCTTGTGATTAGGTGCATGCGGGAGGGTTGACCACAGGTATTGGCCCTTGGCCAGACTCTGAAGCCAACCACTGCCACATCGTGAGCAGTGTTGGTTATATTAACGTGCATGTTAAAAAAAAATATAGAAATGTACTTAAAAAAACAAAGGTTGGAGGGACGTTATAGCTAGGTTGATGTTTTACCAGTATATAATCATAGAAATTCAGCAGTTGTAGTAATACTTATAGTTATACTTATTTGAAGAAACTATAACTTGGCCCAGAAAGTAACTTTAGGCAACGAGTTATAGTATAAGTATAACTGCTGGATTTCTGTGGTTTTGTACAGGTAAAACGTCTACCTTACTATAACGTCCCTGTAACCTTTGTTTTTTCCGTTAAAAAATAAATATATATATATATATATATATATATATATATATATATATATATATATAGAGAGAGAGAGAGCCTCAGTACATATGTGAAATAACATTTACATGGCCAATCGTGCACGTTTTATAATCTGAAGTCAAAAAACATATACACAGGGGACAGAGGATGGATCATAGGTAAGTGTGTCTGGCACATTTTCTACACACAGTCACATTCAGAACCTCATCTAGATAACCAAACATAAATATTTTCTCATGTTAAAATATACCTTTTCTTTATTATCTTCTATGTATGGATACATGTCTAAAGTGTAGACATATCTTTATTGTTGGATACAATTTTTTTTATTTTTTTTATATTTAGGTGTACATAAATCTTATATCTTTATAGAAGGCTTATGCAATGCCTAATACCAAATACATATATGTATATACATCCCATCTAAATGCACAAACCACTATTTATAAAGCAATCATGCATGTCCCTGTAATCTATGCACATGCATGGATTCTTCTCATCATAGTCCTTTATTGCTTTAGTGCCAAATTTGAGACAGTAGTAAAATTATTAGACAATCATCTCTTCCTCACTCATTTCATCAAAACATAAACAATGAATGTCATAATATCAGTGATCATTAGAATATCAATATAGCTTTTGAAAAACTACTAATTTTTTTGAGCAGGTCATTTGGGCCCTCATTAAAACTCGGGCGGTAAATTCCGCCTAACGCTGTGCTGACGGCTGCCAACATACCGTGACTGCGGCGGTATTCCGCTACGGGTATTATGACCCACACTTCCGCCACAATACAGACACCCACACAAGTCCGCCACACCAAAGGTCAGTGATAAACTGGCGATAGCAAAACCCACACCGTTACACCAACAGGAATATGCCCACAGTATCACGACCCACAAATTGCTGCGGCGGTCTTTCAAACGCGGTGAACCCGGTACACACCGCTGCGCTTAAAATACACACACATTTACAAAACACCACCACATTGGACAATTCAAACTACACACACCTGACACACATACACACACCACACCCACACACTCACACCACTATAAAACACCCACCCACATTACCCACAACCCTTTACAGTGAAAAAGATTATAGCACACAGAGAGACAAAAGGCAGGAGCACCCACTCAATCAGAGGCACAGAACACCATCACCCATATACCATCCAAGCACATCACAGCATACACCACAACACATCACCCCACACATCATCACACATTTCATGCACACCACATCCATGGCACCCCAAAGACAACCCAGGTTCTCAGAGGAGGAGCTGAGGGTCATGGTGGAGGAAATCATCTGGGTAGAGCCACAGCTTTTCGGATCACAGGTGCAGCAGACATCCATAACTAGGAAGATGGAGCTATGGTGGAGAATAGTGGACAAGGTCAATGCTGTGGGACAGCACCCCAGAACAAGGGATGACTTCAGAAAGAGGTGGAACGACCTACGGGGAAGGTACGTTCTGTGGTTGCAAGACACCGGGTAGCCGTACAGAGGACTGGCGGTGGACCCTCACCTCCTCCCCCACACCTAACTACATGGGAGGAGCAAGTCTTGGCGATAATGCATCCTCAGGGCCTTGCAGGAGTAGCAGGAGGACTGGACTCTGGTAAGTCATATTTTTACTATTATATCCCCCACCCTACCTGCATGCCATCACATACCCCCACCCTTACCCTCACTCCCATCACTCCATCACCTCACATCTACCCCACCATCACAACCCACCCATCACAATGCCAAGCCCTGCATGCAACACCAATGCATGGAACCCCATCACAGACCTGCATGGACACCCATCACCACAGCATGCCCAGTAAGTCACCACTCACACAAGGCCAAGCTGACAGGGAAATCACAATCATAGAGGGAAACACACCCATGCACAATATGGCCCATGCAGATGCACTGACACTGCATTTGCATCCACACAAGACCCATAGTCAACATCACCGGAGAGGAGGTGCCAGCTACATCCAGTCCCCCCACAGAAGAGGCCCACAGTGACGACAGCAGCTCTGCACGCCTGGATCTTAATGACCAACCTGGCTCATCCAGGACCTCAGGATAGTCGGGTACCCAGGCACAGTCCCAACCCACCACAGAGCCTCCCTCCTCAGGCAACACCACCACAGCACTCACCCAGCGGGCCCATGCCACTGTCCCCAGGACAGGTCAATCAGCAGTGTGTCCACCACTACAGGGACCCCACGCAACCCCACAAACCTACAACGACCAAGGACCTGGGGTCAGTGGCAGTGCGCACACGGTTCAGGGGACAGAGGTACAGGACAACACGGAAGCTGGGAGGACTGCTGTGCGACAAGGGGAGGACAGGCCCAGGGAACCCACTCTCCACGAGGCACTCTCCAACATCCTGGGAGCATACCACCATTCCCAGGAGACGTTGGGCCAGATACTGGCCAAGCTGCAGGAGACCCAGCGGCTGCAGGAGGGACAGTACCTGGGAATCAGGGATGACCTAACAAAAATATATACCATCCTGGTCACCATTGCAGGGGTGCTGGCAGACATGGGCAAGATCATAAGGTAGGCTGTGGCACAACAACGGGTGCCTGACACTAGCCAAACTGAGGAACAGCCTTCCACCTCTGCCAGTGCTAGTGGACAGGAGGCCATGCCACTGGAACAACAAGCCACCAGCACTTCTCCCCCTGCAGAAGGAGAACCACCCCGCAAACGGTCCCTGCGATCCAGGCAGAAGACAGAGAACATTGCCAAGTCCCCCGCCAGGAAATAAGACTCTCCTGATTGTCACCCCTCTGTCCCACACTGTCACCCTGTCCACCTTGAACTGCCATTACTCCCCTTCCTATGCCCCATTGGACAATGCACCTGTGATACCAAGAGACTGGACTCTACACTGAACTTCCTTCCACCATCAGCCCAGCCCCTTGCACCACCCCCTCTACTTATGAGTACCTAAATAAACACCCTTGGAACAAATATCAATCTGAAGTCTGTCAAATGATTCAAATATGTATTAGTACAAGATTATCAACGAATTGCAATTCAAAAGTACAGTGAAACATACTTTAGGATGACCTCTGGTGGGCAGCAGTACACATAGCAGGAGCCAGAGTGGGGCACAGAGATCTGAAAATGGAGATGCCAAAGGGTACAGTCAGTGGCCATAGACATAGGGAAACAGGCTGCCTTGCACAATGTCCAACAGATAACTGAAATGTTAAGTGAAGTTACAGTGTCTTACCTGTGTGTCACTGGAAGTACTGCCAAATAATATTGTCAACATCTTCTTCCTCTGCCTCCTCTTCCTCACTGTCCACAGGCTCCACCGCTGCCACAAGACCATCTCCAGGCTCATCCTCCTGCAGTAAAGGCACCTGGCGTCTCAAGGCCAGGTTGTGCAACATGCAACATGCCACGATGATCTGGCACACCTTCTTGGGTGAGTAGTACAGGGATCCACCTGTCAGATGGAGGCACGGGAACCTGGCCTTCAGGAAGCTGAAGGGTCTTTCTATAATCATCCTTGTACGCCCATGTGCCTCATTGTAATGTTCCTCTGCCCTTGTCCTGGCATTCCTCACAGGGGTCAGTAGCCATGAGAGGTTGGGGTAACCAGAGTCACCTGCAAATATTGAGGGACAACTGTTAGACACACACTAACCCTTAGGGACAACCACATACCCAGACACCTACTCATACTGTGTGGGGATCTTTGGCTCACCTATTAGCCACACCCAGTGCCTCTGGAGTTGGCCCATCACATATGGGATGCTGCTATTCCTCAAGATATAGGCATCATGCACAGAGCTTGGAAATTTGGCATTCACATGGGAGATGTACTGGTCTGCCAAACACACCATCTTCACATTCATTGAGTGATAGCTTTTTCTATTCCTGTAAACTTGTTCATCTCTCCAGGGGGGGACAAATGCCACATGTGTACCATCAATGGCACCAATGATGTTGGGGATATGTCCCAGAGCATATGAGTCAGTGTTCACTGTGGCCAAATCCTCCACCTGGGGGAACACGATGTAACTGTGCATGTGTTTCAGCAGGGCAGACAACACTCTGGTCAACACGTTAGAGAACATTGGCTGAGACATCCCTGATGCCATGGGCCCTGTTGTTTGGAAGGAACCACTTGCCAGGAAATGGAGCACTGACAGGACCTGCACTAGAGGGGGGATACCTGTGGGTTGGCTGATAGCAGACATCAGGTCTGGCTCCAATTGGGCACACAGTTCTTGGATTGTGGCACGATCAAGTCTGTAGGTAATGATAATGTGTCTGTCCTCCATTGTCGCTAGGTCCACCAGGGATCTGTACACCGGAGGTTGCCACCATCTCATAATCTGCCTCAGTGGTTGAAGCCTATGGAAGAGAACAGTGAGCAGAGGGTCATATTCACACTTATATTGCACTAATGGTGAATTGTTGACTTTACTGAAACAATATGTGAACTCGAGAGTCCTTTGATGTGCCAATGTCTGCTGTGACGCAGTTAGGTGCCATGCCCTGTGCCCCCCCAAAATGGCGGCTGCCTGACCTGTGAGGAGGGACAAGTGGAAATGAGGTCATTGTGCTGGCGTTGTGCGCCGTCGCGGTAGGTGGTCGATGACCGCAGCGCAAATTCGCATTGGTTATCATTGGGCCCTATGGGTTCTAGGAGCCAATGGTGATGTACACTGACGGTGACGGTATGCACCGCCACGGACGTCAGCCATTTTCTATCTACTCATTCACTTGCTTCCTGGCCTTAAACAGGAGAGGACCTACACTGCAAGTGCTGCTGTGACCTGTGTCTGGAAGCGACAATGGCTCATGTGTCTGGGGAAAGGGTCCCTGCCTTCACTGCGGAGGAGTTGGAGAAATTGGTGGATAGGGTCCTACCCCATTACACGTTACTCTACGGTCATCCAAACAAACAGGTGAGTACAATGTGAGCATGATGCGTGGGCCATGAATGTATGGACTGCTGTGTGTGTAAGCCACATGCAGTGGGGACAGAGGGGTCCTGGCCAGAGTGCAGCATGTAAGGTGGTCAATGTATGTGTGTCAGGGTATGTGTGGGATGTGGTGGGCAATGAGTATGACGGTCCGAACAAGTGAATAATTCCCTTTTCTGCTGTCTTTTTCCTGCAGGTCAGCTCCCATCAGAAAAAGGGTATTTGGCGTGCCATCGCCAAGGAGGTGGGAGGACCTGCGCCGCTGGGCAAAGAAGACGGCGGAGGTCCAGCTGGGGCTGGCTTCCCAACGAGGAAGGGGTGCCCATCGCACCATAAACCCCCTGATGTTCTGCATTCTGGCGGTGGCCTATCCGGAGTTGGATGTGCACTTGAGGGCATCACAGCAGCCACAAGGGGGTGAGAACAGAATCTGAAACCTGACTTTGCGCCCATTAGGAGGTACCCTGCTGGGGGATGTGAGCTGTGGGTGCCCCTAGGCCAGGGCGAACATGACAGGGTATATCCCTTGATGGGCAGGCTCAGTATCACTCCTACCCCAATAGTGTTGGCGGCCGTCTACTCCTGGGCAGGGTACTGTGGGTTTCACGTGTGCAGCTAATGGCATTAGTCATTAAACCCCATGGACTGGTGACTGTCTTAGTAAATGGTTGGGTATGGCCTTGTGCATAGGGCTGCTCCCTCTGTGTTATGTACGCCAAGGGTAGTGGTGTTGCTGGCATTGACCAAGTGTATCCTCTGTCTCCCCCCCTTTTTGTTTTGTCACCCTGTCCTTGTGTGCATTAGCATCATCTGGCGGAGGAGCAGAGGCACCGGCGATGGAGCAAGCTGCATCCCACATGGCCCATGGGGCCTAATCCACCGAGGGTGAGGGCACCAGTGGGACGGAGGGCGAGGGGAGCACCACGACGGGGACAGGAGGGGAGATCACAGACAGCGACTCCTCCTCCGATTGAAGCTCCCTGGCGGTGGCGGACACCTCTGTGCCAACCCCGAAAACAGGTACAGCCACCACCCCCCTACCAGCACCGCCCTCCCAGCAGCCCCTTAGTGTGTTTCCCGTGCCCGCTCACCCAGGAGGGTGGGCATCTCCTTCGCCCCAGGCACCTCAGGCCCTGCCCCAGTCAGCCCTGCTGCCCTCAGTGAGGAGGCTATTGACCTCCTGAGATCCCTCACTGTTGGGCAGTCAACCATTCTCAATGCCATCCAGGGTGTCGGGAGGCATTTGCAACAAACAAATGCATACCTGGAGGGCATTCACTCTGGCGTGGCGGCCCAACAGAGAGCATTACAGGCTCTGGCCTCAGCACTGATGGCAGCCCTTGTCCCTGTGTCTAGCCTCCCCCCTCCAACTTCCTCTCCTCAACCCCAGCCTTTCCCAGGCACACCTTCAGACCAGCATTCACCCAAATCAACACCCAAAGGTGGCTCAGGCAAACATAAGTACCACACTTCATCTCACAGGCACTCACACAAGCACCATCCCCATGCAGACACACCAACATCCACTGCCTCCACTGTGTCCCCTCCTCCTCTTCGTCCACCTCCCTCCCAGTATCGTCTCCACTCACATCTGCATGCACTACATCCTGATCCACTACCTCCATCACCAGCACGCCCATCACAACATACCCCTCACTGGCAGTCACCACCCCCACAACCATGCACACGTCCCCTGTGTCCTCTCCCAGTGTGTCTGTGACCCCTCCTCCCAAAGTACACAAATGCAAGCACCCACCCACCCAACAGCCATCCACCTCACAACAGCATCCAGCCCATGCACCTTCACCCAAACTCAACTGAAAGACACCTCCTACTACCACTCGCTCTTCCTCGACTCCCAAACCCTCTCCATTGAGTGTGTCTCAAAAAACATTTCCTGGCAAACATTGACCTGTTCCCTACCCCTCCCTCCCACCGTCCTTCCCCTCGGGCAAGGGTGTCCAGAACCCATGCCAGCACCTCAGCCACCAAGTCGGTGTCTGCTGTGGTACCTGCAACTCCCGAGGGCTTCAAGGGGGCACCCGTCATGCCAGCCGGTGTGCCACCGACCCCTGTAAAGGACCAATCCATAGCACCACCTGCAAGGTGAAGAAGGGGACAGCATGCACCTAGGGCAAGGAGCACGACCCAACCAGCAAGGCCTCCTCCAAAACTGCAGCTGCCAGAGCCAAGGTCCTAACAGCAGCTGCCAGGGTGAAGAAGGGGCAAGGCACCTCAGGCATCGGAGCCTGAAGGTGGGGGCCTGGTGGTCACCATAAGAACTGACAGCCCCACCACCAGCACCGTGGGCAGCACCACCAGTATCCCCGCCGCAAGCACCGCCACCTGCACTGCCACCTGCACCACCGCTGCCATCACTACTGTCAGCAGCAGCATCCCCAGTGGCCAGCCGTCAGAGGCTGCAGGAGAAGGGCTGGTGAATGAATGGTGAAGGGTGAATAGTTGGATGAAAGGGTGATGGATGGATGAGTGAGAGGACAGACGGATGAGAAAGGATGGATGGATTAGTGAAAGGGCGGATGGATGGGTGGAGTGAAAGGGTGGATGGATGGACGGAATGAAAGGGTAGATGGATGGATGAGTAGATGGATGATGGATGAATGAATAAGTGAAAGACTGGATGCTGGGATTTTGTGAACCCCCAGCTTTAGAAGCTACAGTGGGTGGAGTTCTTGATGGGTCTCTTCTGTCTGGAATTTGGCAGACAAAGGGGAGTGAGTGAGTAAGTGAGTGAGTGTGAGTGAGTAAGTGAAAGGATCGATGTGTGAGGGAAAGGGTAGATGGATAGGATTGTGCCAATGCAAAGGGAGATTGGTATTCTCTGGGTCGACCTACACATGTGGTTAGAGCAATGTAAGCAGCACATATTGGTGGCAACATTCAACAGAAAACGAGTCTAATGCAACCTCAAAAACTTATATTCAATCACTGTACAAGTTATCTTTGTACAAGATATGTAAATCCAAAGTCTGTGTGTCTTTCACAGGATCACTCCATGTTCCCTTTGTACTTTGCAACAGCAGCAGTTAACTACAAATGCCATAACTTTGATATGTCTAACTGAAGAAGAAATGCGAAGGAATCTAAAACAGAATAAAAACAAAAGATTATTTAAATAACTTGACAAAACAGGCACATCACAAATGATTTATTATGAGGACACATTTATTAAGACCAATCAAAGATAAACAATGTAAATGAACACAGTAGTCAATGTGTCAAAACTTTGATCAACTAACATCTTTGTTCTGGGATTTCCTTAATGTGCCATACCTAAAAAATGTCCTGCACAGACTTTTATACTCATGACTTTCAAAGTTGTTTTTACATTTAATGTAACAATATGTAAAGATATAATTGCACTTGTGAAGAAGTTGTCAATAACATCTTGATGTATGTCAATTCCTTCCTCTTCACCACTATCATCTTCATTTAGCATTCCAACATCCTCACCTGGTAGCTAGCCATGTTCTCTGTCCTTTGCAATGTAAGGGATGTTCCATTGCAGGGCTATGTTGTGCAACATGCAGCATGCCATGGTGATTTTGCACATCTTATCGAGTGAACAGAGGGCTCCACCTGTTTTATCCAGACATCTAAATCTGGGCTTTAGGAGCCCAAAGCCCGCTGCACTGGCCTCTTTGTTCTTCCATGGGCCTCATTGAAATGGACTTCCCCTGGGGTTGTTGGATTCCTCAATAGTGCTCACAACCATGGTTGGTTAGGATAAGCGGAGTCTGCTATATGAATTAAAAAAATTAAGTGAGCCGAAATATATATTCCCATTGTAGATCCTTGAACTAGAAATTAACCAATAATTATTTATTTATTTTACATGAAGCTTTTTATTTTTCTTTAGAAGTGGAAAGAAAGGGAAACAGTTACAAATTATGCACGGATGCAGCAATGTGAATAGCTGAGACACACTACCTTGACAAGATACATAACATAACCATGCTTGATTGCAATAAATCTGACAGCCGTTGACGATTGTGTTGTGCTACCAGAGTTGAACAACTAGTATAGTGATGCTGTAAGTCCCCGCAGGCTTCCGACCTATGTGCTATTTCGGCAAGTTGAAGTGCATAATACATCAGTGCATCTTCATGGCTGATAGTTATAAATAATCACAGGATAATGATATTGAGATTCAGTATAAACATTACATACAGTAACACTACAATGAAACCATAACCTTATCTGGATCAGCCCCACAGCACTCCCCCCCCCCACAACGCGTCTGCTCATCTAACTAAATCGCGTTAGCACGCTGCCCCAGGTTCTGTCACGGTCTGCACGTCTATTACAGCCATAGGCTGCAGTACTTTGAGGGACACCTGGTTTCTTACTGGTCAAGATAAGGGCGACCCCTTCTAGTAGCCACGGTGCTGCCGACTGGAAAAAACACCAAGGCAGACCGTGCTCTCCAGGAGAAGTCCAGGGGAAAAACCCAAGTAATGGGAAAAAAACCTCTATCACAGGAACTCCTGAAAAAGAGGAAAAAACTATGAAAAAGTGCAAAAAATATAAGTCAATTCTGCAGGGAAGAAGCAGGAGCGAGTAGAAAACTGGAAACAGGAGCGAGGATCACCACCAAGACGGATGTGTTTGCAGCGCAAAGAAGGAGGGAACTACAGTGCTTATATACCATGAACCAGGAAGTGACCAAACAGCAAGAACGTACAACACAATCTTGAACTGGGAAAGACCACATAGAAATGAATGAGAAAAAAGACCCAGTAGAAAAGAAAAAGGAAAAACGCATGGTGGGAAGAAAAAACATCAAGGAAGAAGACAATATGGAAGACCAAGAAGAAAGAAGACATGAAGACAGAAGAAAAAGGAGAAAAAAGAAGAAAAAAGAGAAAGGACCCAAGTAGATAAGTAGGAAGGGAAAGTCAGGGAGGCTGCCAGGGGCTGCGGCACGACCCGGAGCACTAAATGTGCCTCATGGGCTGCACCTCAGCAAAAAACGGCAAACGAGCACAAAAAAAACAGGCTGCCGGCGCAACCGCGGGCCTAAAAAAGCACACTGCAGTAATCCCCGACATGACATTAGGTCCCCTCCATGAGGCCCTGGGCTTGTCAGGAAAAAGAAAGAAAAAAATGCGCAGCAAACAGGGTGCATGAACTGAAGAAGCATCTTCCTGTGAACCGTCACTGAGGGGGTAACCTTTCCAGTGAATCAGGAATTGTAGCTTGTCCGAAAGATGCGTGAATCACAGATCTCCTGTACCTCATATTCAGGCTGGCCATCCACAGAAAGAGGAGGAGGTTGATCGTTAGTCTGTGGAAGAAATCCCGATGAAAGGGAGACATCAATGTGTAATGAGGTACAAAAAGCCTTCTAAAAACGTGACACATATTGGGGTCCCCAATCTGAAATGATTACTTGTGGAAGACCATGTAGACGAAAGATATCTTGCATAAAAATATAGCTCATTTCTTTAAGGCTGTGAAATGCGCCATCTTGGTAAATGAATTAATGGTCACCATGATCACATGATTTCCTGAAGAAGACTGTAACAAACATATGAATCTGTAGACAGGGTGTGCCAAGGAGCAGAAGGAACAGGTAAGGGCATCAATAATCCTGCTGGCTTGGTCCGAGGAGTCTTGGTTTGAGCACATACAGGGCATGATGTTACATAGGATTCAGCATCGGTCTTAAGTGTAGGCCACCAAAAAGAACATAGGAGCAACTCCTGTGTCTTCTTGATTCCATGATTTCCAGCCACTGGAGAATCATGGCACATCTGGAAAGCCTCGATCTGAACTTTCTTGGTCGGCAAAAATAGAGTGTTTTGATGATAGAAGTAGTCCTGATTCTTTTGTAATTGAGGACTCAAGATATTCTATTCTTCAAGTGGAAGATATTGGTATTCTGTCCTAACACGATCCAGAAAGGACCGGGCAAACCCTACGATTTGACTGGCTTCTATTATTTTTGGATAAGAAATGTTCATGTTTCTGGATAGAGACGAGATAATGCAGCAGCTAGTAGGGTCTGAGATCCACGAATGTAGGTCATTACAAAGTCATATATTTGCTGAAAAAGAAAGCCCATCTTGCCTGCCGGCTGTTTTGACACTGGAAATTTCAGAGATATTGTAGATTACGATGATCAGTTCTTGTTTTGAAAGGTTCTTTGGTATCCATTAGGAAATGTCCCCATTTTTCACAGGCAGCCTTGAGAGCAAGTAATTCCCGTTCTAACACAGAATAATTGCGTTCGACTTCTGACAGTATGTGGATAAGTAAAATACAGGATGTTCCAAGCCATTGTCTTCTTGATTCTGAAGTAAGACCACTCCAATAGCTCTCTCAGAGGCATCAGTGACCACTATAAAATTCTTAGTTGTATCCAGGTGCCATAAGATAGGAGCTTGGGTAAAGGCCCGTTTCAGATTTTGAAAGGCCATCTTTGCACTTTCAGTCCAAACAAATCCCTTCTTCAGATTTTCTCCTTTGATGGTCTGAGTGATAAAACTCTGTTGATGGGCAAAGTCTTGTATGAATTGCCAATAGAAGTTGGAGAGACCTAGGAAGCATTATGTTTCCTTAATAGAAGAAGGAGAGGGCCAATCCAAAATGACTTGTACTTTATCTGGATCCATAGCTATTCCAGTCTAATTGATACAGAACCCAAGATACAATACTTCTGTCTTGTTAAATGCAAATTTTTCAGGTTTGCAGTATAGCTTATTCTGTCTGAGTCTTTCCAAAACCTGAAGTACATGCTCAGTATGCTGATCAGGTATACGAGAATATACTAGGATGTCATCCAGATATATCACCACACTGTGATTCAATAAATCAGAAAACACGGAGACCATGAATCGTTGGAATATTGAGGGTGAGTTTGTTAAACCAAAAGGCATGACTAGGTATTTATAATGGCCAAATTGAGTACAAAAAACTGTTTTCCATTGATCTCCTTCCTTGACACGTAAGAGATGATAGGCACACCTTAGATCCAATTTGGTAAACCTCTTGGCACCTTGGACTGTGTCAAGTATATCTCTAAAAAAGGGGTAAGGGTTATCGATCCTTGATGGTTATCTTGTTCAGTCCATGAAAGTCAAGACAAGGACGCAGATCTTTTAATTTCATTGGAATGAAAAAAAGAGGAGCCCCAGCAGGAGAGGAAGAGGGGACAATTAAACCATTCTGTTGATTATCATCTAGGTATTCTTTAAGTACCTTCTTTCCTTGTTCGGTCAACGAATACATTCGTCCTAATGGAACCACTTCTCCCCGAATCAAAGGAATCGTGCAGTCATACACCCAAAGTGGAGGTAAAACGGGTTTGCTAGGCTTCTGAAATACATCACTGTATTCTTGATAACTACTTGGTACTCCCTGTATCATGTTAATAGAGCTGCTCATATCTTTGGAAGAAAGGATTAAAACTTTAGGGGACCAATAAGAGTTTGTCGAGCAACAGTTCTGTTGGCAAAACTGTGATGATAAAGATATTGTTCTTGTTTCCCAATTAATATATATGTTGTGCCGAGTCAGCCAGTGAATTCCTATCATCATGGTATGATATGGAAAGGATATTAGATCAAAGGTAATGTGCTCCTGATGTCTTCCAAAACGCAGACCGAGGGTGGGTGTAGTATCCACCACTGGTCCTGAGGTTAGTGGGGAACCATCTACTGTGTGTACTTGTCCCAGAGTCTCTTTGGGAACTCGTGATATACCTCTTTCTTTGGCCCAAGCCTCATCCAAATATGTACCTCTTGCTCCACAATTGAATAATGTAAATACCTGCTCTTCTTGATTCTAGAAACACTGTACGGTGACGGACAGTATAAACAGAGCTGTGGTATTCTCTTTGGAGGAACATATTGAAGGTAAGTCTACTCTTCCCATCCCCTTCCGCCTCACAGTGACCGGAAGCTGGCATTTCCCGTAGGTCTGGAAGTACGGACAGGACACATCCGGATCAAGTGATCAGCCTTGCCACAATAAAGACCAAGGCCCTTTCATCGCCTATCTTCTCTTTCTGATTAAGATAAAGGACCACGGACTAGGTCTATCTGCATGGGTTCTTCTTCTGTAGAGTTATTCGCCTCACAATGTACTTCGTCAGAACGATGGGCTGTGGAATGGGGTAATCCAGACAGATACTGTAATCAAGCCTTTCGCCTTTCCATCTTACATTCCCACAACCGATACTCTATGTTCAATGATTAATCGATCAGTTCTTTCAGGGATCCTAATTGAGTAGAATGCACCAATTCATCCTTTATTTCTTTTCCTCAGCAAAACAGGGTTACAAAAGTGCGTTCCACCCATGTGGTCTCAGCTGCTAACTGTTTAAATCGGGTTATTTATTACAATAGATCCTGATTGCCTTGCTACATATCGCGTAATGCTTCTTCAGCAGCAGCCTCCAACCTGGGTCGTTCGAACATCTGTTTAAAGAAATTAAGAAAGGCAGGATAACTGGATAATACAGGATCCTCAGCAGATACCAAGGGGGTCTCCCAAGCTAGTGCGGGGCCAGACAAGGCACTGATCAAATAACCAACCTTGGCTTTGTCAGATGAAAATTGGAAGGGTCGAAAGGCAAAGAAGACTGTCAAAGAGTCAAGAAATTCCTTTACTTTATGAGGATCTCCGGAATATCATGGTGTCGGGATGGACACAGGAGATATATCCATAGGTCGAGAAGTCAAGGCTTGCCATAGTGCGGTATTCTCAGCACGCGGTTTTTGTAATTCTTGGGCTTGTTGTTGCACAGTATGAAGCATGGATTGTGCATTTTCTATGACATCATCATGTGGTCCCTCCATGGTTTTCATGCAACGCTGATTCTTTTGGCGGTGCAATTTGTCACGGTCTGCACGTCTCCTACCGCCATAGGCTGCAGTACTTGGAGGGACGCCTGGTTTCTTACTGGTTCTGAACTGGCCAAGATAAGGATGACCCCTTCTAGTAGCCAAGGTGCTGCCGACTGGAAAAAAACACCAAGGCAGACCTTACCCTCCAGAAGGGGTCCCAGTCAGGGAGGCTGCGAGGGTCTGTGGCGCAACGTGGAGCACGAAGTGGGCCGCACTGCAGCAAAAAACGCCAAATGAGCACAAAAAAACGGGCTGCAGCGGTTCCCAAAATGCAGTTCCCTTTCAGCTGTCCCCACCAGTTGGCCCTCCCCCTCTATGAGGGGGGTGCCAGGCGCATCACTCAGGGCAGCAATAGCAATTCGCCGCACTCAGCTCACTTAACCGTCCGCCGGCACCATGATCTGCGCATCGTCCACATCCTGACCTCCCTCCGCACCTCACTTAACATCTCATCCCACGCAGAGGCCAAAGGGTATTTAGGCAATCCCAAGCAGTCTTTCCTCCACAGCCCCACTCCCTCCGTCTTTGCCCACATCAAGAAGGACCTGTTACAAGCTTCTTGCACAGGGGGCTCTGTGAACCTCCATCACCTGGTGATGAGGCACTTGGACACCAGAAGGCCCAAATCTAGAAATCTCATGGAAGCTCTGTGTTTCTTAGCTCTGGAAAAAAAAGACCCAAAATGCATGCTTCCCACATGCGCAATTGTGGGCATGTGGTACATGCCGATAGCTGTGCAGTCATTTCTCGCCAGTATGGGCATATTGAGGGATGGAACCTTAACATATGCAGCAAGTCCGCCGCCACCGGTGCACTACGGGGGCAGACCACATTCATACAAAGAAAGAACTGATTAATCTTCACCGGAGTGAGATAGGCTCTATGGAATATATAGAACTGGATGAGGAGGAACCCCGCGTTACACGGAATGTTGATGTGACTTTTCAAAACTGCTTTCCACTCAGCATCCGTACACGGCCTAGCTAAATCTTCTTCCCAGCGGGCTCGCAGCGTGGAGTGGGCATGGTCCATGTGCGTCTAGAGGGCATCTGTGAGCCAACGTACTCACTGCATGCCCTGCCACATCACGTGCATATACTGCACCAGCAGGTGCATCAGTGATTCAGCAGTAATATCTCCCCAACACCAGGTCAGCGATGCAATCAGGGAGTTATATAGCAGGAATTGATGGGCGGCAGGCCTGTCTCTTCCACCAGTGCCTCAACCCGGAGGAGCTTGCCCTCATCATATAGATCGCCTAGCGTGTGCAGCCCAACAGTGTGCCAGGGCCATAGCTGGTGCATAAGGAATGACTGTGTGCGTGAGGCGCATACTCCTATGTAACAGTGATGTGCCACACTCACCAGGGGCAACTCCAGAGCCCCTGACCGTGTATTCGGATGGAACAGGCGCGTCACTTCAGATGTTGACCAGGGCTGCATCACCGTCACTGTATCAGCTAGATGGAGCCCGGCAAGCCACTGGGACACCCATTGCAGCTGGGAGGCCAGATAGTAATGCTCAATATTGGTCACCGCCAGGCCACCCTTATCCAATGGCGAGTATAGTTTGATAATGCCACCCTACAGCTGTTTTTATTCAAGATAAATTCCTGAGTTCTAGATTCAAATTCCCTAAAAAACTTAGCCGGGACATACAGGGGTAGGGTGGAAAAGTAGTACAGTAGTTGAGGAGGGACCATCATTTTCAGCAACGTTATCCTTCCCATCACCGAGAGTGGCAATGTCTGCCAGAAACTCATCCGGGCACATATAGATGTCATTGCCTGTTTGAGGTTTCCATTGTGCAAGACTTCCACAGTGTGGTATATGTTACTGCCCAAGTACCTGAACATTCTGGGTTGCCATGATATGGATATGCCCACTAGGGTAAGACCGGGGTCTGGCCAGTCAGGGGTAAAAGGAAATAAGCATGACTTCCTCCAGTTAACCCATAGACCCGATAGCACTGCGAAGCACTGCAGTATATCCGCAACTTCCTCAGGAATATCAGCGATGTTGTTAAAGAAATTAACCAATAATTATATTGACAGATTGTACTTACCAACAAGTCAGGCCCTCTCAGGTCCAAGTTGTGATATTTACAGGGGTATGCTGCTGTTCCGTACTACAGAGGAATCCTGTGTTGATCCTGGGAAATGCGCAGCCACGCTTATGATGAACTAATCAGGTAAGCAGACAACTTGCACATTGATTGAATGGAAGTTCTTTCAATTGCAGTAGACATGTTCTCTGTTGTGTGGTGGCAGTAAGGCAATATGGCCCATATTTATACTTTTTTAGTGCCGCATTTGCGCCGCTTTTTGACGCAAAAGCGGCGCAAACTTACAAAATACAGTTGTATTTTGTAAGTTTGCGGCGCTTTTGTGTCAAAAAGCGGCGCAAATGCGGCACTAAAAAAGTATAAATATGGGCCAATGTGTGCCCTCAATTGCTCCATCCACATGTGGTATGCCACCCAAAGCACAAAAATCTCCCTTTGCATTGGAAAAATCCTCATTTTGTGTGAAAACTGTATGAAGCTGTTGATGCATCTTATCATTGAAGAAAGAACTTCTTGAAGCACACCAGTGAAATTAATTGTGACATGCCACCAGGTACTGCCACAATGTATTGGAATGATCCTGTGGCCATGATTTTCACTATGGTGTTATTGATTCCTTTTGTGAGGCAGAAGATCTGGCTCCAGCTATTGACATAAATAAAGAATCGTTTGCCTATTCAATCCATTTTTTTTTAAATATCCATTCTTCCACGGTGGCAAGGTCTGGAAATGGTCGAAACACTTAAGGCTGTCGTCTTCTACCTCTATCTGGGTCTATGTGTCTGCACTTAAGAAAAACGAAAAATGTTTATTTAAATTTCATTTCTTTGATATTTAATACAAATGACATTTCTGTTTAAAAACCTATTGCTTTTTGGAACCTATCTGTACCGGCCTTTTTTTAATAGGATTTGTTATTTCAAATAACATTCTGTTCATGTGTATTCTTTTTTTTTTTAAATGCGTAAATGATACATTCTCAATGCATTATTTACACATTATTGTTTTATCAAACGTTCTGTCAACTGAAGTATAAACAAAACAGCACATCTATCGCAGTTAACCACAGTAACGCACTACATAATACTGTTTTGTATTTTTTTTAAATGAGTAACATTCACATTTTGTGTATGTAATTAAACTAGCCACCATTTTGAGTGGTGGTGATGCACTTAACATTCACAAATACAGTGTTTCACAATCTAAAATGGGGGGCGCCTGACCTTGTCATCAGGACATTTGCAATTGGAAGGTCGTCAGTAGAAGTTGACTGTGTAGTGGCTGTAAAACTCCATGATGGACACAGCCATAGGCTAACCAGTGTGACAGCAATGTACAAAAGCCAATAGATGTGTCCATCTTTGTTGACAATCATGTAGATCGTGTACATGTACGCGACATTTCAAAACAAGCTCACTTGCCTCATAACACTGCAGCCAACAATACCTCCTCTATGATTGCTGCTGTTTCCAACCGCTGGGAGTCACGATGCCCAGAAAAGCAGATGACAGGGCCCCTACCTTTCAGCAGATGAGCTTGATTTGCTGACCATGGAGGTCCTGTCCCTGTACAGCCAGCTGTATGGCTCACCAGAGGAACAGGTATATTTTTAAAAGAAAATGTATTTTTCACTAACTTGAAATGTCCCTTTCAGTTTCTGAGTAGAGTGTACTGACTGGAGTGAAGTCAGTTCAGTATTGGAGCTGTGAACAAAATGATGTTTCTGAATAATTTTAAATGTCACAAAATTGAAATGAAAAGTTACCAAGATGATTGAGGGAATACTTCATTTCAATTTATTCACATTTCAACGTTTTGCATTTACAAACTGTATGCCCCCTACTCCTAATCGCCAGCAGAATCTCTACCATAGGTCTGAGTGTATAATACAGCCATTTGTTCAAATGAGAGAAATGTAAAGTACAGAAAACATATTTTTGGTATGCAGCCCTGCCAAGTTTCCCAAGTTCAAGCGTTTCAAGCTGCTCCAGTCCAGTTTTTATATTTGAATTCTGGGACTTGTAGTCTTGTTTATTCTATTACAAAACAAGACTAAAGTTCCAGAATTCAAAGGAAAAAATCTGGCTGGAGCAGCACATCAAACATGGACCTGGACTCTAGGCAGGTATGTTTACGAACTTGTCTGCAGAATAAGTTTCAGCACTTTAAATTTCACCCATTTTCCAAACAATGAGTGTGTGTTTGTGTTATACATGTAAAAGTGCCACATATGGTGTAAGGTATGTCCTGCGCTGCAGGTACATATGACACAGGCTCTCGGTCACCCATAAAAAGATATCCCATTCCTACTTACACTTCTTCATACATCACCAAAAACCTCACTCTCACTGACAAACATGGCAGCCCTTTCATAGTGCTCTTAGTCATAGTATATGGTTCAAACCATGGTATCCGGCTCTATGGACATTAGGCATTAAGCTATTGAAGCTAGACTTGGGGGTGTGTAGCCTTCAGTAGCTCCAGATATGTGTACTGATCAGAAGTAGCTCTCACTACATGAAATGTTTCAGACCCCTGGCCTAAAGAATGTTAGTGGCCTGGATTTGTAAAATAAGGACATGAAAAGGGATAAGGGTATTCAACAGGTGACTACAAATTTTTAGTTTCAAATTAGAAATAAATGTTATAAAATATGCTGTATTAACTTTTTAGAAATGCTTGTGATAGATGTATCAAAATTGTGTTACATCAATAATGAAACAAAACCTCACAAAACACTTTTTCTTTCTTTTTATGTATTCATACAGGTCAACACCCACCAGAAAAAGAACATCTGGAAGTCCATTGCGAAGAGAGTGCAGACCCTGAGGGTCTACACATGGCACAGCATCCATTGCACAAAGAGGTGCAAGGACCTAAGAGGCTGGACCAAGAAGTAAGCAGAATTCATGCACAGCCAGTCTTCCTGACTTGGGAAGCGCGTGTGTTGCACCATGATCCCACCTAAAGGCAAACTTGTGGGCAGTTGAGAGCCCCTCATCAGCCTCAAGGGATGATTGACAGTACATTCTTCCAAAAGCAGCCACCATGTTTTTCGTCCAATGGACTTATTCAAGGCTGTGAATATGTACATGTGGAACCAATTAACATCATGTGTGATTACCAGGTTAAGAATAAACCCTGAGAAAAGTGAATTTATGAAGAAAGGAGTATCTCCAAGTTTCCCCATGGTGCCCGTCTTTCATTTGAGACTCAGTTTAGTCCGCTTTCCCTTTTGACTCCTTCAGGGGCAGGAAGCTTCAAAGATCCGCGTCCTATACTGGGGCGGTTTCCACTTGGCAACAACTGGAGCACGGTAAGTTGAATGCTATCGCTTTCCCTTTTGTCTTTTGGCTTATAGGGATTTGGATGTTGTTCACATTTAGAACTCCGCTATTATCTTTCTCCTTTGGCTTATCATGGTCCCTTAACAAGCCTTAACACTCTGAAGTGCTTGCATTACTGACACCTTGGAAATATTTCAGTGATGGTAAGCTTTTTACACCTTTGATCACACATTGTTTGCTTGGTATACCGTAAATGTGGTGTATATTGTATTAGGTGTTTGGCCACTATACATTATTTGTGTTGGGGTGCTGTTTTCGGTTTCTCTGGGTGTTATGTTTTGGACTCACTTACCTTGAGTACCAGTATTATTCACGCTTTTGAGCAAACACATGCCTGCCTAATAAAAAGAAGTACATTAATTAGTTTGATGTTATAAGGGGCAGTTGTACTAAACTACCAACAAGGTGTGATGCTCCATCACAATTGTGAAGGAGGTTACGTTTGCTCAATTATAGGTGACATAGCATAAAATTAACTTTTGATGCAATGGATGTTCCAAGCATCACATTGGTGAGTTGGTATGATAGACAAACAATAGTAAGCATGAGAGTCAAAATGACTAGAATCCTGAGAACATTGAACATTTTTTAGTAAAAACATGTTCCACACATTTTCACAAAAAATAGCTTTCAAATCAAATTTATATTCAAAGTTGCTGATTGTCATGATGCCTTTCTTCTTCAGAAATGTGCATGTAAGCCAGACAGTTTTTTCAAACATGATTTTGGTAGGTTTAGACAGGAATGTGACTGCATTGGTGACAGGGTAACACATACCCCAAAACACCTTTTTTGTCGTCTGTTATGTCCAGATGACAAATCACTATTGCTGAAAAAAAGATTAGTGAAAGGGATTACTGCAGATAGACAATGTTCAATGCATTGTTTGCTAGATGTAGATTTTTGTGACATGAGTTCACACTTCAAAACAAACAATCTGTACCATTGAGAGGTGTTAAACCATTATTGGAGAAAATTGAAAATGATTAAGAGATATGATCAAAAATTAAATGGGAGTAATGATGTGAAATAAAACTGTAAGCAAATGGGTCCTGAAAATGTTCCATACATGCATGAGGTAGTGGTTAAGCATACCTAATTTTGAAAGCCTAGAAGCATGTTAACTTTGACATTTTCAATATGTTTGTTAAAACAAAACCTCATGATCAGTTTTATTTACACAGATACAGTAAAAATGCTGTATCTGTCTTTTCAGCATCTTCAGGAGCAAGCGAAGGGGGCATTGGCCACGAAGGTGGAGAAGCAGCTGGCCACTGTCTGTCGGGTGGTGAGACCTCGGACACCGATGGACACAATAAAATGGAGGGTGAGGAGACTGGAACAGAGGCCACCAGCTCGTCATCTTTGTAGGGCTCAGCAAGTTACCAGTCCCTAGTGGTAACAGACCCTACAGGACCTTTGCCATCTGCATCCTGGCCTACCACCCAGATTCCCATCTCCACCCTTCCTCTTCCCCCCTTCTCCAGGTGGCCAAACCCACCCCCTAAAAGAGCTGGGGTCTCCTTTGCCGCAGGCACCTGCCCACTGCCCCTGTCCCCCTGGCTGCGCTCAGTGAAGAGGTTATTGACCTGTTACACCCCATCTCTGTAGGACAGACTGCAGTCCTGATTGACACCTAGGGCATTAGCTACTAAATGCAATAAATGCTTGCATTTCTGGGTGCCACTCATAGTTCAATGTCTGGCATGCAGAGATCGCTTGCAAAAATAACCTTTGCACTGATTAGCAGCCCCAAAACCAGTCCAACCTTGTGTCCCTGCCCCGGGCCCTTCCTCATCCCAAGTTCCAACTCCCACCCCAATATCAAGTGCGCTCACTTCTTTGGAGGCACCCACCCCAATAAAGACAAGCAGTATACACACACACACACACAAACACACAAACAAACACAAACAAACACCAATCCAATATACACACAGTACTGGCACTACATTCACAGGCACAACTATCACCACCACAACCACTGCACCTACCAGCAAACCCACACACACCACAACCGCCAGCATACCCACAGGCACCACAACAACCACCACACACACACCCACCACCACTGCCACAAGCACCACAACCACCACCACATCCACAACCACAGGACACCCACCAATACCATAGCCACCAGCACACCCACAACCAGCCCACCCACAAACTCCACAACCACAACATCCACCTCAACAGCACACTCATCCAAACAAACACAGTCACACAAATGCACACTGTGCATGTAGGTAGCTTGGATCAAACTTGTAAATGTAAATAAATATACAGGTGTGTTTCTTTAAATTTCTTAAACTACCACATTACACACATATGCTTTGCACATTATTATACTATTGCTTCTAAGTATGAATTAAAAATGCAAGAGTCCTGAGCTAACGTAAACAGTAAATTCCAATTTTATCATTTAAAAAAAAAGATGTAGATATTCATTATGATTCTCTACAGATATATATATATATATATATATGTATATATATATATATATATATATATATATATATATATATTTTTTTTTTTTTTTTTTTTTACTGGAAAAAAACTAAAACGGTTACAGGGATGTTATAGTTAGGTTGATGTTTTATTCATTCAAACCATAGAAATTCAACAGGTATAGTTATACTCATGTTAAGAAGCCATAACTCCTGGCCTAAAGTTACTAAACGGCATGAGTTATAATTTCTTCAGAATAACCCTTTGGAACGTGACAAGGTCTGGGTTGCTGAAAATTATGTTGAATGTATGTTCAGGCCAGTGAGGATTATTCTGGAGTGGGGCATATTGGGTTTGTCAAACCATATGTTCACCAAAGATGCATGGGTTTGAGCAGTTTGTGAGTATTTATTGACAAATGTGTCTAGAAAGGTGCCTGGAAGATTTCCACTTCTTGGTGGTGGTCTGTAAAGACGGAGAAAATTGGGGGAAACGGTTGGTGTAGTATTGCATCTGGCAAGGAAGTCCTCACAACCTTTCAAGGGAACATCCTCAGCTTTGGTGAAAGTTGTTGATTCCTTAAATATATTTGTAATTGTTATTGTATTTATGTAGCACTTACTATCCCTGAATAGGTGTCAAAGTGCTTTTCGGCGAGTAGCACGATACTCTGGTACCCAAAAGGATTAGTGGTGGATTAGGGAGATATGAGTACTGTATTAGTATGAGTTAATTTGAGCAGGGGATATGTGAGTTTATTTGTAGGTTTGAAAAGAATAATGGAGGGATAGAGGAGGGAAGAATCCAGAAGTGTTAATTGGCAGTTTATAGTAATAGGATGAGGCTTGGGATGAGTAAAGGAGAGATGGAGGAGGGAAGAGTCTAGGGAGATCATAGTAGTAGAAGGGGTTTTGGAGTCAAAGGTGAGATAAGTGAGTGAGAATTTAATAGGGTTGTTTGGGAGATCATCGTAGTAAACTGAGGTTTGGGGTGAGAGGAGCGCTAGATGGGGGAAGAGCTTAGGCAGGGTTATTTTGGAGATCATAGTAGTAGAATGGGTTTGAGATAAGCCAGACAGTGGGGGTGGAGGATAGATTGATTGAGGTATAAAGAGAGGGGGAGACAGAGTAAAGCTTAAAAGAGAGTAATTATTTGTTTCTCTCTTGTACAGTAGGACTCAAGTAATAAATAAATAGATACATAAATACATAGTAAGGGAGTATGGGCCAGATGTAGCAAAAGACAATTTTGCGACTTGCAAATTGCGAGTCTGACCGACTCGCAAATTGCAACTCGCAAAATTGTATGCAGAAAGGTGTCTCAGACACCTTATGCGACTCGCTATGGGGTCGCAAAGACCCACCTCATGAATATTAATGAGGTGGGTCGCGGTTTGCGGCCCCATAGCGAGTCCCTGCACTCACAGGGATGGTGGCCTGCTGGAGACAGCAGACCTCCATGTCTGTGACTGCTTTTTTAGTAAAGCAGTTTTTATTTTTTTGAATTGCAGCCCGTTTTCCTTAAACGGAAACGAGTTGCTATACAAAAAAAATAATGAAACCATTTGGTTTCATTTTTTCAGAGTAGGCAGTGGTCCATTGGACCACTGCCTGCTCTGAAAAAATATTTCTAGCACATTCACAAAGGGGAAGTGGTCCCATGGGGACCCCTTCCCGTTTGCAAATGAGTTACCACCCACTTCAAGTGGGTGTTAACTGCGAATTGCTTTGCGACCGCTTTCGCGGTCACAAAGCAATTCTACATCGCGGTGCGAGACGCAAATAGGAAGGGAACACCCCTTCCTATTTGCGAGTCGGATTCACATTTTGCGAGTCGGTACCGACTCGCAAAATGTGAATCAGCATTGCGATGGCCGTTTTGCATGGCGCAAACTGCGATTTTCGCAGTTTGCGACATGCAAAACGGTTCCTACATCTGGCCCTATATGTGTAAGGAATATAAAAATGGATATAATATTTTGCAATTTAAAGTTGTGTTGTGTAAACACAGACTTTCAAGACTTGCAATATGTGAAGTTAATTTATTTGTGTACTTTTCTAACATTATTTTACATTTCCTCATTTTTCAATAGCAAAATGTTTGCTGATAAAATGGTTAAGATTACATTGGCTCATTGTCATAGATAAAAATGAAAGTAGGGATTCCTAAGTATCTAGTCTAACAACTTATCTAGGAACTATGCAATGACCTTTGAACATGTTAAGCATAGAATGACATACACGTATATTTGTATACACCCACACATATACACATATATATATGCATTTAACCGTGAGAAAATATACATTTACCCAAGGCTAAACTGCCTCCTCTTTTGCCTATGCAATTTTGTGATTGTCTGGTGGAACAGCTTCATGCAATTGTGGAGCCATGTCTTGATCCAGCCATGATACAATTATGAAGAATAATTCAGGTTGTGTTTCTGTCAACAGCTCAAAGCTTTTTAGCCATAGAACAGGTATTTATTATTAGGCAGCTTAAGGAATGTGGTGTGATTTTGTGCTGTGTAAGAGTAGGTATTATCCTTGAAGGTAGAAGCTGCTATTGCTGATTGTGCTTGCTGTAGCAGCACATAAGTTGAGTGTTTTTTGATTATGGTTATCCTCATCAGACAGACATAGAAGGCATTTGGTAGGGTCTGTGTGGGGTGGTAAGGAGACTAGCTGACATTGTGGGGGTGGGTTGTTTAGTTGTCTTAAAATAGGAGGGTTGTTGTGTGATAGACAAGGGAAAGAATGGGGTGATGTTGCTGTCTTTTGCCAATGTTGGAGGTGGAAGGGGTATGGGTTAGAGATGGTTGAGCATGAGCATCTGGTTTTATGGGTCCGAACTGTGCGATGGTTGATAGAAGGGTAAGTGAGTCATACTGTTGAGTACTTTTGGGTCGACTGTTTATTGTATGGAATCTGAGGTGGTGATAGGAGAGAATGTGTGTTCTTTGTATTGACATTTGTTGCAGAGTGGATGTGTGTTGGTATTTTGAGATGGATAGGAATTTTGAAATGTCAGGTGTTTTGAAGAGAAATGTTGTGTGGATGTTAGGGTTTGGTTTGGTTGTTAAGTTTGGTCTGATATTGGTGTAGTGACTTGAGATGTAAGTTTGAATGTGAAGGATTGTGGTAATGTGGAGGGGATAGTATTTTGTGTTAAAGTAGAGGCTCTGGAGAGTGAGAAAGAGGATAAAAAGGAGTTAGTTGGTTTAATTTGTGTGTTGGAAGGGGGAAGAGTTAAGTTTATTGTTACCGGGGAGTGTTGAAAGAGTTTTGTCTTGGGCTTTGGGTGACAAGAAGAGAAGGGTTGTGTAGGTTGTGGGTATGAAATAGAGTTAAGAGGGCTGGTACGGGTAATATTTTGAGTTGGTAGAAGGTTGCTTGTTTTCTGGCTCAGAAAGGACCTGTCTGGGTAGTTTTGGCAGAACTGTTCCTATTAGAGCAGGATCAAGGCTGGTTTGCAAATGTCTGAGCCTGATCTGCATTGTGGGCAAAACAACGATGGACTGGGAGGCAGTACCAAGAAATTACCAGTGGCTGAGATTAATTCAAGCATCCCACCCATTACTTTTTTGTATACTTCTTTATCTTGAAGCACCAGAAAAAAAGAAAATCGTGTATTAGCATAGTAAGAGAGCAAAACTCCATTGTTATCGCATAACGCTAGCTTACCGCTGTTTTAGTCAATCATAAAGCCTGCAATTCCACAAAACACGTGCATCTTTGTAACTCCTAAAGTATAAGCATGTGTGAATGCCACAAGAGACATTCATTAAGCGAAACCTACAACCAGTGATTCTCATGTGGAAGACCCCACTAAAATCAGGAAATATCTTAAAACTGACCAAAAAGAAACTGTGCTCCAAGGTAGGGGACTCCCTCTTTAGGAGGTCCGAAGTTGCAGACCCTGCACCGTACTTAAAGAAGATGTTTTGCATATGAAAAGCTAAAATCATAAAAATACCACTAAATTACACACTGCTCGAAGAAACAAGCTGACTATCTCGCACATGCGCAACATCTGGCCGGTGCAACAACAACTTCTGCACAGGCTGCGCAGGACGGAATCAACATGTGCATCGACTGACTGTAGCAAAGGTTACATTTAGGCCCCCTTCGGTCAGCGTGACTGTAAGTTTTATACCCGTTGGTTGGTTTATAATTTCCCATGACCAGCGTAAGTCTGAACAATTTGAGTCCCTCATTTACTTTTCACTATAGAAATGCCACAGAAAGGACTGCCTGTTCCAATAGTTCTCCACCATGGAATTTTTTTTTATGAACACCCAATCTTCCTGATGCTATCTCGTATTTTATGACAGTGCTATATCGGGATATAAATCGAGTTGTCCATATATGCAAAAAATATAGGAAAAGTAATAGTTTATTTGCTCAAATAACAGCTACTATTGTTTTCCAACTCATGAATACTCCTTTTATTGATCTCAGATGGATTAATGGCTGTATCAAGTTTCACAAATGCATCTGTGACTTTTAATTGACATACTGAGCGCTGTGTGAGATGTTAAGCCACCGAGCTGGGTGTGTCGCCCGCGGCAAACAAAATAAAATTAACGACAGAGGGGCCTATCTCAGGATTAGAGGTGGGCCATGTAAATCACAGAACATACATCACTTAAAGTATGGTAAAGTCTCTTCACTTTGTAGCAACTTAGATCCATCCCTGGCCCCGCCCCCACCCTCGCAACAATGCCATTAGTGAACTAAGAAGCTCGACAGTTGACATGTGAACACTGTATGTGGTCTACATTCTTATTGAAAGAGCAACATTAAAGTATAATCAAAACATTGCTAGTTTTTTGTACAGTGGGAATTCCGAACTCGTGTATTTGAAGGTGAGTTCATGTGAGATAGTGAAGAAAAAGAGGAGCAGTAAATTAAAATATTTGTCTCAAATCACACAATGTCGTTAAGACGCCATGAATCCAGGTTTTCTGGTTTCACTTTTGAGGAAATTAGCCACTAAACGGGAATCTACTTGTCACTCCTGTTTAACAAAAATGTTAACGTTTTGTTTGTACCGCCCTGCGAATGAAGGGTGGGGCGAGGGTGGCCGGCAAAAGCCACATGAAAGCTCTGCTCGCTATGAGCGCGAGGCTCCAACAGGCCCTTCCGCTGATCGAGTCAAGCGTCAGGCTCGAGCTTTCAGCGGTTCACCCACCTCTACTCTCGATTGATACTTTTCGTGCTCTATGCTTTTTAGCAAACATCAAGTGGTGTTTTTAGCCTAATAGTTTCATTTTAACAAAACACGCATAGGCTTAACAATGCCAGCAACGAAAGGGCTTTTGTTGTTAAGTGACTTATGACTGAAGGTATCACACTTGACATGAAGCCAATTAGTACCTATAAATGCTAAAATATTCCATGTAAAGTGCTTAGATTAAAACCATCTCTTGAATAACAAATTGCAATTGCAATATCTGCCATTAAACCTTTTATTTCTGCATCTAAGCTAAGGCCATGCTTTCTAAATAAGGCATCAGCCACTTACCTGCATCAGTGCTTACGGAGGCAGCCCACAAAACAAGGCCCGCGACCCACAGCATGGCAAGTGACTCCTGCGCACTCAATAGTGATCCAAACTCAGACTTCTGAGCAGGGACTTCGAACATTAACCAGTCCTGTTTACAATAATCCACTGATACATGAACTGAGACACACTGGACATCTGGAAAGCATCAGGAAGCCCTCGTCACGTGACTTTAGAGAAAGTAAGAAACAGAGGCTTCTGCTTAAGACATTACCATGGTGTTTTTGTACGCCGAGGTCAACCGAGACAATGGCAGGTCCCGTGAGCCCTTCCGCATGAGTGTTACTGCTTCTCATATTAATTTTTTGAAAGAGGGGAGTCGAGCTCGCTGGCCTTTGCTGACGTTTGCTACAAGCCTTCCAACATGATGTACCCTAGCCCTTACTCAGTGCTTGGGAATTTCCTAATGGAAGTTCACTCCCACTTTTACATTTCTGGGCATCTAAAACTCTTCCGTAATAGGTCCATGCACGAGAAAAACAGTGAGAATTGGCACCGCTGGTCTGGCCTATTTTTGGATCAGGAAAAATGCTTTTTAGTTGATTGCCTAGTTTGTGTGAGTGGTTGTGTGAAGTGGGAAATGTACAAATGAGTCTGCGTTGGACAAAATGGTAAATGAATCAGCGAGTGAGTTCTTGGATGAGGGAGTGATTGAGTGTACAACTGGATCCATGAATATTTGAATGGATGGCCAGGTGAGTGAACAGATGGATGAAGAGGCAAGGGTGGTGTATAGTGCATACGCTATGTATGTGGGGAAGGTAGAGTGGGCACAGGCAGTGTCTTGTCTGGGGGTGGGTGACAGGAAGTTTGTGAACGGAGGGTGTGGAGCTGTGTTTGAGAGTAGTGAGTGAGTGAGTGATGGTAGTGTAGTTAGTACACACGCTAAATTTTCCTGCCTTCTTCTCCCCTGTCTCGCACATTGGCTCCATTCTCAATCCTGCAGGAAATGAGGGAGTGCAATGTCGATTTTCCTAGAAATTTATGAAGGAAAGTCTTAATTTAATAAAAGACATTGAGGCAAGTATTATGCCTTCAATTCTTGCTTTATATCAAATAGCAGCAGTCAACATAACAAACTACAAGTCCCTTCAGACATATAAAAGTGACCAATGGAATGAAAAACGTGGTCCAAGTGAACCAGCCAACCTACCCCTATAATACATTACCTGACTGCGGACAGCCCTGTTTTCTTGTGCGAGAAGGTAATAAACATCTAATAATGGAAACAGAGAAAAAACAATAGCAAATGTCATAGTCAAAGATAAAAGTGTTTAGAAAAAGTTCATGAATCCAGGACTTCTGAAAACAGCTGGATGAAGTTTCCAATCGCTGAAGTCCATCAAATGATGAGAATGCCAATCTGTAGTGGAATTGAGGTTACCCAGAAGGTATTCTGCTGGAATGGAGATTTTGTTACCCAGACAGAATTTCCAAAGACTCTTTGCTAGTTCTGCCAGAGGCTTTGATTTGGTACTGCCCAAATGTTGCCTATACGTAAAAGGATAGAGCATTGTACCCTGTCTTTCTCTAAGCTTTTGATTGCAAAGGAGCCTGCAAGCATCTCTAAACAATTGATGTGCAATTTGGACTTCTCTAGAGATCATGTCCCTCCAGTCAAAATTGTACCACACCGAGTGTTCCATTCTGTCAGGCTTGCATCTGATTCTAATATAACATCTGGGCCTGATGCAGAGACAGTCCTGCCATTCCAAGCATCTAAATGCTCTATCCACCAGAGGAGTTCTAGCAGGGACTCTGGGTCGATGACGATGGAATTGGAATAAGTTAGGCCCCTGCAAAGATGTTGAATTTATTTGTCTTTGGAAAGCTCTGTAATGAAGAGGTCCTGGAAAAATCATTTGTATAGAAGAGGAAAGAAGACCTACTATACTTGCTAGCGATCTGAGTGAGATTTGAGCACTGTGAAGGGTGTGAAAAATCTTGTGTTTTATCACTTTTACTTTTGTTTGAGTAAATTGTAGATTAGCGGAAGCTGAATTTATTAAGAAACCTAAAAATGTGATTTGTTGAGTGGGGAAAATTATAAAATTTTCTATGTTTATGACAAAACCCAGATCCAAATTAAGAGAACACGAAAGATGAAGCTGATCGCGTAGAGTTTGAATATCTTGACTCATGAGTAACATTTCCTCTAAGTATATAAGTCTGCTTCCTAGTAACCTGAGGAAAGCTACAACGGGTTTCATTACCTTTGGGAAGCACCATGGTGCCAAAGAAAGACCAAAGGGAAGGGAAGTAAATCGATATTATTGCATTTATAAGAAAAACACCACACTTGGGGCTGGTAAAGTAACTCATTTGTTACAGCCACTAATCAATACATGAATAGCAACATGTACATCGATATTCAGCAATCAACCTCATTCAGTTTTTAGTGTTTGGCAAGTGAGGCAGAACACAATTCAAACAACACTGCTCAATGCGCAGTTCACTTGGTATATAAAAAGCGCATTGTGCTTGCTTTTGTGTTGATTAAAGATTGTTTTTTACCTTGAGCGTGAAAAACATGCTTGTCTTTGCCTTGTTCTATTCTCAAAGCAACAGGGTTGTGGGCTACAAAATGGTACAGAAACCTCTTTGAGGCCGGGTGAGGAGGTGAATAAATAAAGAAGATCTGCGCACAAAAAGAAGCAACAAGGTTGGGGGGCAGGTGGGAAGAGACAGAGCGACTGAAAACACAAACATTGGTGTGGAGTACTCAAAGACAAAAAAAAGTAGCTCTTAAAACAGGAGCAGTATATGGACACAAGTACTTTGTCTTTGCTCTGGGAGACAGACAAACACACGAAGGTGCATGACCTATGTTGGGCTCAGTGTAATGAAACAAAGATTGGCATCGGAAAGTTTCTCTTTAGGACTGATTTATGGAGGGATTGAAGTAGTGTGAGAGGTAATCACCCTTTACATCTTAAGCACAGCTATGCTATTTTTAACAAATAAATACACCACACTGGCTAGGCTTTGAGCAGTCTTTTTGTTTTTCTGTCTTTTATGTAGGCCTGGCCAAGGGTTTAAAGAAATGTCCATCCAAAACACAAGTTATTGCATGACCTGGTTTGCAGCCAGTCAGGGGCGGCTCATCCATGAGGTCGAAGGAGCATCACTCCCCTGCCCTCCCCCACTGCGCCAGCAGCAGCATCTGCAAACATTTTCAAGAAAACAATAATAAACTGTGTTTTATTATCGTTTTATTGAAAACGTGTGCGCTACAGGCTGTGCGCTCCCAGTCAATCCTGACGCTGCTTTGAGCAGCGTCAATTGGCATAGGGCAGACTGGGAGCCTGTGCCTCCAGAGGAGCGGATGGAGCAGCGGCGTTTAAAAAAAAAAAAATGTAATAATTTAATTTTATCGCCAACCCCCCTGCCCCCTGTGCCCCACCTTGCCCCTTCTGCTGGTCACGAGCCGCGACTGCAGCCAGTTCCATTTCAAGCAGTGCCTATGACCCCAGACACAGAACAATATGAGATTTCTGTTCTGCTGGTTCCGCAGAGATCCCTGCATCAGGCTGCATGAATGGGCTGGACCTCCAGCTTCTTGGACTCAGCTGGCACCCAGCCTTTCTCTGACTCCAACATATGGGGGGGTTTGGTGATTATGTCCAGCCCAGATTGTTGAGGTTCAAGTCTGTATATCCTATACAGAGAAAACAAATACTTTGCTAAACTAGAATGAAAGCTCAACCGATTAGTGCACCCGCTGGAAACATTTGTGTACTTTACTAACCACCATTCTTGTGCGCAAAGCTCAATGTGGTATGCTCATGATGAAATTAATCTGCTAAAACCAAGTTTAGAAATAGTTATGAAGTTATATGTGGTAGAAGTTATTCTGAGTACAGTATTAGACATGTTTCTGGTTCTTGCAGATTGTTATTTATATGTCTTTCTGAGGGATGGTCAATCTAATGAAAACGCTAAACAAAAACGACCTGTGCATATGATTCCTAGAGTTCATACATAAATGCCTCTAATATGCAGCAGTGGATGGTGGCTGCTCTGTAATCATATTTTTCCTTCTTGGAATTCACCATCATGAATTATATATAAGTGCCTCTAATATGCAGCAGTGGATGGTGGCAGCTCTATGGGTTGTCAGAGGTACAGTATTTATACCCATTTCAGTCTTTTAAGTAGGCAAACTTCAAAGAGAAGTCTTTGTAGTGCACAACACCCTGCCTTTCTGTGCCCTGGCCCCAGATACACTCCATGGGGGTATGAAGACTGCTCTGTGTTAGGACTGGCACAGCCCTATTTAGGTGCAAGTGTTAGCTCCTCCCACCACTCTAGCTCATGAAGACCCATCAGCCTCGTGATTGGCCATCAGGATATGCAGGTCACGGTTATATGTTGAAACCACGAGTGCTTCAACCATCCATGGCTCAACAACGAGTTCAGAAGAACGACCTCGTTGGTATCACTAATGCCTTTACCACGAATGCCTTTACAAAGATTTTTCGTTGTTAAGGCATTCCTGGTAAAGGCATTAGTGATGAGAATGCACAGTTCCAGCATGTGTCCCTCCTAGCCCCCCACCCCTAAAAATTACTGCAACCCACCCACCCCCACAACCACTCCAACCCCCAAAATTACCACAACCCCAACCCCCTCCCCTAAAACCTAAAGCACCCCAACCCCCCAGCCCACCCCTAAAACGTAAACCCTGACCCCCCCAAACCCTAATCACCCCAAGCCCCCACCCCACCCCCAAAAACTAAATAACCAAGTCCCCACCCAGCCCCTAAACCTAAAGCACCCCAACCCCCCAACCCACCCCTAAAACCTAAACCCTGAACCCTAAACCCTAATCACCCTGAGTCCCCCACCCCACCCCCCAAAAAACAGCCCCAGTCCCAGCCCAACTTACCTCCTCCTTCACTGCGTTGACTCCCTTCTTCTGTGCCTTAACCACGCATGTACGTGGTTCACACATGCGTGGTTAAGGCCCAAAAACCAGGAAGTTGTGGAAAACAAAACCGTTGTTTCGCTTTCGTTTTCCATGACTTCGTGGTTTAGGAGTCATTGTTCCGGGTGTTTCCCGCAGATCACACTTCAGCTTCTTTTGTGTGGCTATCTAGATTGAATGCACAAACAACCCAACTGTCATCCTGACCTAGACGTGTATGCAGCAGACAGGCAGCGGCACAGAATGGTTAAGACAGAATATGCTCACTTTTTAAAAGTTGCATATTAAGACATGCAATTCTAAAGACAACTTCACCAAAATATGTGTTTTAAATTGTGAGTTCAGAGACCCAAACTTCATAGCTCTATCTGCTTACAATGAGAAATTACACTTAACAAATATTTCAAGGCAATCCCCATGTTATCCTATTGAAGAGATAGACCTTGCAATAGTGAAAAACGAATTTAGCAGTATTTCACTATCAGAACATGTAAAGCACACCAGTACATGTCCTACCTTTTAAATAACCTGCAACCTGCCCATGGGGCTGGCTTGGGCCTTCTGTAGGGGTGACTTACTTGTAGTAGAAGGTAGACTTGCCAGGTCGAATTGGCAGTGCAAAACTACACACACAGACACTGCAGTGGCAGATCTGAGACATGTTTACAGGACTACTCATGTGGGTGGCACAATCAGTGCTCTAGGCCCACTAGTAGCATTTTATTTACAGGCCCTGGGCACACAGAGTGCACTTTACTAGGGACTTACTAGTAAATCAAATATACCAATCATGGAGAAACAAATCACCAAAACAAGCTAGACAGGGAGCACTTTCACTGTAGCACTGGTCAGCAGTGGTAAAGTGCCCAGAGTCCTAAAACCAGCAAAAACAAAATTCAGCACAGGATCAAAACAGGAGGTCAGAGCCAAAAAGACCTGAGATAACCCTGTAAAAAGACCACTATCAACAGGCCCTATCTCAGATCTTAATGTTGTGAAATGTCCTGTACAAGTACCTCATCTAATCTTTTTCTTTCTATTTTGAAATTTACCAAATTCAGAATGCAGGAAGGTGTCTCTCCCTGCACATAAACAATCATTAAAAAATAACGATTTGATACTTCTGTGTGTGCTGCATTATGCAGCATACATAGAAAGTGCCAAATCGCCATTGTAGATTGTTTATGTGCAGGAAGGGACACCTTCCTGCACATAAACAATCAATCCACTCAACACAGACACCCTTGCACTATGGTGCAAGGGTGCCTGTGTTGGAAGCTAAATTTAATGCAGGAGGAAACATAGGGGTGCACTGTATTTTAGTGAATACAGCACATCCCTGCATTTCTAAAGTGATGCAGTTCTGCAAATTTTGGAGCAAAAGGATGACGGACGGAATGCCGAGCAATGCAAACTTTCATCCCAGTTGCAAAGATCTGGATTTAATACATCGCTTTTTTGCTCACCATGCCACCTCAGTTTGGACTCAGCCAGATGCAAATCAGTCTTGACCCTGTTCCTCATGGGAACAGTCTAGCCTGAACTACCAATCCAGTTCCTCCGTGGACTGGAAACAAGCATCCTAGGACCGGTTTCAGGGTATCACCCTTCATCAGCCAGGATAGCAGATTTGGTACTAAGATGCTTCCTAAACCCATGTTGTGAGGGATCCAGACAGCCAGGTAAGTACGTAATTGGCTAATTCTTGGTTGATGTGCTTTTCAAAGATCGTGGCAGTGGCAGGCAGGAAGAGAAATAGGGCAGAGGTTTTTAAGGTCGCTAGGATCATCCCCGGGTTGCCATAAACATCTCCTTACTGTTGATCACATTGTTTTTTTAGAAAAACATATCAGAAGAAGGAAAAACCATTTGCCATTTTCTTCACTTAAACTGTGACTGCTATTATTATGCGTGATCTTCCTTTCACCCTGGGTACTGGCTCTGGCAGCAGGCATTGTGACATCAGAAGTCGCATGTAGTTACTTATTACAGTTGAGCAGGTACATCACAACTCAACTGTAATAAGGAAATAAGGGACAGGCTTTTATACAAGGATTTCAGGCTCCCATATATAAATAATGAATACCTGTCAGGCCTCCAAAATTTATTTTAAGACGTATCTTCTGGTGGTGGCCACTGCCATTACTGGGTCTATGCTTCTTGCTATTTTTGTCCAGTTCTCTGGAATGGCTCCTGTGTCAGCTGAATCAATGTACAACGCTCCATTAATCCCCAGCTAAATTGTAAAGCACTTTCAGAATACCAAATCATAGATAGTGTTTTGTCAATTGTATTTATGAAGGAATGAATTGATCTCAAGTTCTGCCATATGTAGTTCTGTGCTGCATAAAATTTCACTTGCAGACAGCTTTTAGATGTTTGGTGTTGAAGACATATGGCCTGGTTCAAAAACGTAAACGTACTCCTCCGTGTAAGTGTAAGGTTTTCACTATTCACAAAAGAATTTACGAGTTCATAATTTTATGTGCGGAGTCACTGCAATGAGTGCGGAGACTGTATATGAATAGCAAAAATTTTTAAGTTTACCTTTATGAATCAGGCCCCTTTTGTTTACAATACAAAGAGTGGACTTTGGGCCAGTCCCTTGCTTCTGATTAGGTGGAATATTTTATTCAAAGTGTAGATACGACATTTTGAGATGACCACCTTACATATGCATGCATGGAGGTCATCCTGAACTGTTTTTTCTTAAAGTGTATGAAAAGGGGCCACAATGCTTGCTCACTTACAGCAGCCATCTGGGGAAAAAGCATTTGCAAAGCCAAAAGCTTTGCACCAACACTTAAAAGAAGTGAGCTATAGGCTTTGCTACTGTTTGTTTTTTGCATATTCTAATATTTGTACTGTAGATAATATAGTGAAAAACAAACACAAAGAACAGATTTCAGTGACATAACATGACTGGATAGTGTAGCGGTCTGCCATGAAGTAACTGTGTTTTTTGTTGATTTCGGTTATGTTTAGGCATTAAGGGGCAGATTTTTGAAAATGGCCTTTGATACTATAGAGTGGGATTACTTGGCCCAACTACTCAGTAAGGCCGGCTTTGGTGGCAAAGTCCGGCATATGGTCCAACTACTACATGTGCGATCAGCTGTCCATGTCCTTGTTACTGGGACGCCGTTGGAGGCCTTTAATATCCATAGAGGGACGAGTCAGGGTTACCCTTGTCTCCACTACTCTTTGCCTTGGCTATAGAGCCCCTTACGCAGCTGCTGCATGGCTGCCCACTATACACCGGCTGGAGGTGGCCCACGGGTGACGAGGACTGTGTTGCCCTTCATGCCGACAACACACATTATACATGTCGAACCCAGCTAAAGGTGGTCCCCGTTGCCTCCACCTCCTAGGTTTGTTTGCTGAGGCTTCTGGTGTCAAACTGTACGTAAAAAAAATCCCTTCTCGTACCTCTGTTGAGGTCTTGGGATGTCATTGATTGGCAGTCGAATATTCCTATCCGATAGCTTCACATATTTAGGCATTAGAGTGGCCGTAGATCCATCTGTGAACTGGGCCTTCAATAGAGATGGGTTGGGCTGGGGTGGACCTCAAGAAATGGAACTCCCTTCTCTTGAATGTTATGGGCCGTATAGCACTATACAAAATGATGGAGCTGCCTAGATTTTGATATCTGTTCTAGGATCTTCCCATCAGCATACCAAGCAATTGTTTCAGGGAAATGGATGCGGTGGCTAACACATTTTTAGGGCAAAAGACGGCTACGCAGCTGGGATACATGCCAACGCGGCCCCTATGAGGGTGGCCTAGGTATGTCCAATCTCAAATTTTATTACTTGTCATCGCAAATTCTGATAATCAATGAATGGCTTACTGTGGGCTGGGATGATCTAGCCTATCGTTTAGAACTAAGACTGATGAGGTTTCCATGTGTAATGGACCTGCTCTGTCTCCCACAGTATTCCGGAGATCACCAGGAAGATGTTTGTGGGGTGGTGTGGAACACTGCACCGCACAGGATGGTGGGGGGAAATCACGCTGCACACGCTTCTATGGTGGGGGAAGTGGTTGTGTGAGGTGGCTAGCCTGGGTTTTTTTTGCAATGGGACGCCATTGGTATAACACTGGTCAGAGACATCTGGTCGGGTTCCCATATGATGTCCTTCGAGACATTGCAGCAAACCCATGCCCTAAGAAATGCACAACTTTATAAATTCCTACAATTACGACATGCACTGAGGGGCACATACCCCGGGACACCTTGGTGCCTGAATTTAGGCCAATGGAAGCAAAGGTGGTTATGGGAAGGCTGGAGAAGGGGGAGTTTCTCAGATATATATGTCCTTGATATTGAATTCAGATGCCCCCCTCCAACTCCTGAGTTCCACTTAGGAGGCATGGCTGGGATCATTAGAAGATGCAGACTGGAGGGATGCCCTTATGGCACCTCATGAGATTACTATCTCCTCCAGGCTGCGACTGGTGCAATTATACTAACTACATTGTGCTTACGATTGCACCGTGCAGGACTGCGGTCATTCCTACGATGGATTCGTTGTACGAGCTCACCTACTGATTTTTTCCATGTCGTGTGGAGCTGCCCAGCTATTGGACGATATTGGAGGCAGGTATTGAGTGAACTCTCCATGGTGTTGAGTCACACAATAGAACCATCCTCCTATGTGGTAATTCTGGGGTGTCATGGAGGGAGTTGGGAAGTCAAGGGCAGAAAGAACTGTGTTGGGCATAGACCTGTTGGTGGTGATGAGGGATACTGCAGTTCAGTGGACGGCGAGTGGTCCACCCCCACTCTTGAGGTGGAGACGAACGGTAGACTGGTGCGATCAAATAGAATAGTTGATATACCGGGCTCATGGATGTCCACAGAAACATGCTAAAGTTTGGTCCCAATAGCTGGGGAGTTTCCAGGCTGGCCCAGAGTTATTGCAACTGTGGAAGGAACTGAACAATCAGTGGACAATCTAATCTTAGCTTTGTTGACTGTTTTAATGTTGTATGACAGAATTCTGGGTTCTAATGGCTGTACTGTATATAAACATCTTAAATATGTTTGACTTCCGCAACTGTGCAAATTACCCCATTGAGTAGAGAGATCAGGCGATAGTCTGAGCAGGAGATCAACGGGGCTGTGTTTTTGGCAGAACCACCATCGTGGCCTGATCGAGATCATGCGGGAAGGTGCCCAGCGACACCGCCTCTTTATATAACACGTGCAGACTGGCAGCAAGGACATCTTTTGTGTAAAAATCAGCAGGGAAGCTGTCCTGACCAGGTGTTATCCCAGTCTTGAGGGACAAGCTGGCATCACCAATCTCCTCCAAAGAGATGGGCTAGTCTAATGCTAAGTGCTGAGTGCTGTAGTGGCAAGGCATGGGGATCTCTTTGAGAAGTACTGTTTCCAACACCGAGGCAGATTGTGATGCCTCTGTTTACAAAGTGGCACAGTAATGCGCAAACGTAGCTTCTATATTATAGGATGAACTTTGGGGAGACCCCCTAAGAGCCATTAACTTTAGGTATGATCCTGCTAAGGACCTATTGTGGGCCAATAGAGTAGTTTACTATTTTTATCTCCTCATCCATATATCTGCAACTGGGAGACACGCCAGATCTGTCTCACCACCTCCAGTGAATGGGCTCGAATTTCCTCCCAGACCAATGTAAGCGCTTGATCTACATCACCACACTCTTTGCCTACAAGGAGGGTTTCCAGCTGCAATGCACGGACCTCCAAGCAGGTTATATGTGCTTGTTTGTCCTTGTCTTGCCATAGAAAAAGGGCTTTAGCATGGCCCCGGATTGTGGCTTTACATGCAGCCCACGGCGTCGCCGCCAATTGGACAGTGCCGTCATTAACCGCAAAATAAGAATTGAGCTATGCACGAATCTTATCAACAAAGTGGTCATCTTGTAACAGCCATGCGTTTAAGCACCACATGGGACGTCGGGCTGAGTCCGTTGTGCCAAAACTGATGAGCAGGGCATGACCAGATATGTCACAAGCCAACCTACGGATTAGGGATACCGACGATAAATCTGTGGCCGGCATAAATACCATATCAATACGTGCATGAGTGTGGTGTGCAGATGATGTGTGTGTACATAGTCAGGTCTTAGGATGCCAGGGGTGGCATACATCACTGAGGCCAAGACCTGCCAGCCATTTATATAGAGAAGTGGAGCAACATTGTCGCACCTTGGATGGGGGCCGCATAGCATCCAGGGCAGGGTTCGGGACAGTGTTCATGTCACTGCCTATAATAGTGAGGCCTGGAGGCATCTGGTCCGCTATATCTGTAAGTGCGCCTAAAAACGGTTCAAGTGCCTTAGGTGGGGCATAGGCACAGACCAAGTTGAGTGGATGACCTTCTGATATCCAAGATGCCAGAGCAACATATCGGCCCTGGGTATCCAGCCACGATTGCAGCATCACCATCGAGAAGCCACAGCGCAGAAGTATTGCCACCCCTCGGGATCCCCGAACAAAACCTGCGTGATACACACAATCAATCTCATATCGTGGGAATAACAGGCAGGTAACACCCATCAAATGCATTTCCTGCAGAAAGAAAATGGAAGCACAGAGCTGTAGCACAGATTGCAGCACTGTCGCTCTTTTAATTTGGTTAAGGTGCCCATTCACATTCCATGAAAGTACTGTATATGGGGCCATAAAGTAGGCATCACAACACAATGGACCGGATCAAAGTGTGAATTGGTAATAAGAGGGAACTGACTCCCCCAGCAAGGCACATAGGAATTGGTCCAGAAGGGCTTTCTGGCAACTTTATGAAGACTATGCTATGTGACAACCTAGAATAAAAAATATAAAAGCAGCAATTGAGTGGATAAGGGTACAGAAAACTCATCCAAAACAACTCAACTGCCCCCAACTGCCTCCCCACCTCATACTTCCCCCAAAATGAAGAAGCATTTGTCGCCCCCACCCAACCCACATCTCCTTTTTAAAATGGTGTGGCCTTTTCCATAAACACAATCGACCATGAATATGAGGGGGGAATAGAGTCTTTCAAACATCAAAAAAATCGTAAAGCAATTTTCTTCTGGCCAATTTCGGTATGGGATATTGATTCAATATAGAAGGAGGTGAGAACATGGTAAAGTTTGGTATGAAGTTCAACAAAGATAGCAAGAAGAGATTAGGCACTTATGCAGACTTACTATGAAATCGCTTAACATAGCCTTTCCAAGATGGCATGACCATTGAAAGGAATACGGTACACAGTAATCTAGCATAGAAACAGGACTAACCCCACGCAGACCATTTAAATGGTTCCGATACACAATGCTGTACCCGACATGGTCGATATGGAGATACGGCAGGACCGCAGTGCATCTGAATATCAGGTAGGAACTCAATAAGGTACTTTGACTGTAATTTGTCTTTCACTAGAACGAGATCCTGCCTACTCTAGATTTAATTTCGGCGGGGGTGAGCAACCCATTTTCACTGAGACAAGCGGATATTTATTTTGTCCCTGACCATGGGACAAGAGAATATAAACCATGGTTTACAAATGGCTCAGATTGAGGAGTAAATGCATAGTCCCACGAGCCAAGATAAGGTTCTCAAATGCATGAGCTTTCTTTATTAGCCGTGTTTTGCTAAACTGGCCCCCAGAAAGACGACAATGGGTTTCAGAATACATTTAACTATTAGGCATAAGCGACTGGTGAACTTAATAGCTAAACAATGAAGCTCTATCACAAATCTTCAAATTTCTTCTACAGATCCTCAAACTAAGACAGAATTCAAAAGAATCTGGAACAAGCGCCACTAAGGAGTAACAAGATGTTTAGACCTACTTATTATAGAGTGCCAGTAAGTAAGTAGATACCATCCTGTAACTACCTTAGTTAAATAATAGAAACTTATGGAAACGGTTTATAATAAAGTTTATTTATTAAGGACCACCTACATTTGTTTTCTCTTTCGTTCCTTTACCTTTTTTATGTTAATCACTGAGATAAACAACCTCCTAGGTGAATGGGGGTATAAGGGCATTTTTCACCCCATTCAGGGGGTGGGGGGCTTTCTGAGCACCAGCATGCTTCTACAGAAGTCCAAAAATACATAAGCATTGTCATTGTATTTAAATAGTGCTTACTACCCCTGACGAGGCATAGAATTGCATTTAGGCAGGTAGCACGCTATTCTAGAACCCAAAAGGATTAGTAGTGGATTAGTAGAGGGAAATATGACTATAGTATGCAATGACCTATGGACAATTTATGCATATAATTATATATATATATAAATATATATATATATATATATATATATATATATATATATATATATAAAAAAAGAGAGAGAGAGAGAGAGATAGATAGAAAAATTGGCACAGGTGTGTATTGCAAAAAAAGAATGTATAATATAATAAAAATGTTAATTTGTTCAATTTCTTTAGCCTTGAGAAAGCACTTGCCTTGCATTTAAAAGTGTGAGACACGTGTTGGCTACAGTATACCAGAAAGCAGCCAATGGAGAGGGTGACTTACAATTATATTTTAATATGATGAATCATGAGGAATTTAAAAACGTAAACCAATCGGCTGAGCATCTTACATTTAGAGATTGTCTCTGACCCATGATTGAATTAGAAGACGTCTCTTTGTATAAACGCAAAAGGAGAATTGGACACTCAGCACCAATACAAATAACCCATGAGGATGAGTTGGCCCAACCCCTGAGGAGTGTCCTAGAGTTTTCTGCATCGAAAGGAGTAACACAACAATATCAGGCATTCCAGTTAGGGTGAGAAGAAAGTCGGGCCTGAAACAGTACTAACTTTAGACACACAGATGTGCTCACAGGCAATGTATTGCCCCGCCTCACACCCTCTTCCACTCAAGTCCTGCAGCATGACTAATCTGCAGCTTCAGTATCCAAAGTACAGCAGGCTTTCAGAAGTAGGTCCAGAGCAGTAAAGCTAGTGTCATATGCATCCTCATGGATGTCACTCTCTTTCTCTCTCTCTCTCTCTCAGAACGATCCATTCTCTCCCACCTCGGCTTACCTGGCAGGATAAGCCTCTGTTGCTGATGGGTTGAACACCTTAATTGCTTTGCCATTCACATTTGTCGAGGAGGTGAGTTGGCTTCACTGGACGTCTGAAGTCTTCAGCCTCGTTGGGCAGAATTTGTCTCTTGATTATACCCCGATGGAGGCCTTATGCATGGTGCTGCTGTCTTTCTTCTCAGGAAGGACACATTTACAAGTTCTCCAGCTTTGCTTGGTCTGAGTGCAAGGAATATGACTCTGCATAACAAATACAAGTTGGGCAGGATCGCCTCGAATCTGTGTGTTAATTACCAATAAGGCCAAAAAGGGCTATTGAGAGACTGTTTAAAGCCTGATTTAGAGTTTGCAGATAGGTTACTCTGTCACAAATGTGACAGATATCACGTCCATCATATTACAAGTGGCAATGGATATAATGCACCTGTAATTCAGCAGATGGAATATTCGTCATGTTTGTGATGGAGTACGTAGTCCACCAAAGTCTAAATCAGGCCCTTAAACTGTTGCACATGAGCAATATCTAATTTTCTTGTTCTAAGCCCTCCTTTGTAGTGTCCACTCTCCCATGATGGTCCAATGTTCTACAACAACATGGCCAACCACTGCATTAGTTTTCAGTTTATGAGTTATTTTCTGATGAGACCTTCTCTCACATTAGTTAATCAGTTTAAGTCTTTCGATATATAAACAGCATTTTGGTAGACTATTTTTGCTATGCAACCTGAGGTTCTCCATGGACATTATATTTCTGGTGTTTCTCTGCAATTCCAAGATATACTGTTATTCATGATTGCTCACAAATAGATTCTTGGCTTTGTTTACTGCAGGTACCCTCAACTGACCCTTAAAGTTTAACTGCTTGAACTTATTTATTTCCATTGAGTGGTAACCATTTTTTTCATAAGGCTTTACTCCACATTGATATGCAGTCAGTGAAAAGGCTTTGCACTACAACGACCTGATGATAAAACCAGTGGCGTCTGACTTATGTTTACGGCGGGGGAGGCGGGGCCACAATAATAATAATAACAATTTTAAAAAGTCACTTAGCTGCAGGCGTCTTCCTCGTGGCATCCTCCTGCTGGCGCTGCTTTCATGCTGGTAATCAGCATGAAAGCAGCATCAGGACTGGTGGTAGCGGGCTCTCTCAGAGCTCACAAGAGCCCTGGAGGCCTGTGATTTCTCTAACCCTGCAGTCTTAAGCCAGCTGGGTTACAGACATTTAAAGTGTGCATGTCTGGCTGGCAGTTGCGAGATGGCTGGTCAAAGGGACTTGCACACTTTAAAGAAGTGCACAGCTCCCTGCTGCCACTCGGCAGTAATTGCCAGGCCCCACCCACATGGAGGGGCCGCCCCTGGATGAACCATCCATGGAGATGTTAACATTTTCAGACGTTTAAAAAACTGAGGGGCTCATTTGACATCTGTAAAAAATTGTGGATATCTTGTGTGGCAAGTTCAGCAGATGTCGCAGTTCCACAGCTCTATTTCAAGTAGAGGAAGTGCCATATTTCTGACTCTGTTGGTGAAAACTGTGGGTGAGGGCCTATCGGCCATTGGACTTTCACTCAATGCATGTAAGACAGCAAGCCTTACTTATGATGGACATTCTGATACATTTTTCCTGTTCGGGACTGTTAGGGAAAGCATGGTGGTCTCAAACAGTAAACGAAAAAAGGATCCCCCATATGCTGGGAGACTACTTACAGACATTAGGGCTATTTGTTATTTGCTTTTCAATAATAACCTTCCACTTTAGAAGTCTGTTTATGAAAAATAAAAAAACTGCACTGAACAGGCACATTCCACATGGTGTCTGTGTGACACGGCTACAATGCCAACAGTGGGCCTGCTGCAGCAGAGGCTCTGCTTATGGCACTGAGATTGCTCCTGCCTGCCTGCCAGGGGTTGTCTAACTATGGTGGCAGGTCTTTCCAAAGGGGATCAGAGGACCACAGGTCTCCCTGACCAGCACACTTGCAGGTTGCCCAACCATTTTCTAAATAAGTATCTGACTCTGCACTAACATTTGATGTAGATGTGTGCCTCAGGTAGCCAGTTTCGGGTAGAGGCATCATATTTCAGGGGGTTGCAGTGATTCATACTCCTGGCGGATACAACAAAGTGCAAAGGTCATGCTCTCAAGAAGGAGCAGTATGGAGCATGGGCTTGAAGTGAGTCGAAGTAGGTGATAGATCAAGCATTGCTCAGCTACAGCCAAGTATGAGACATATTGTACTCATGTACACGCATAATTCAGTGCTGCGGTCCTACTAGGAGCTCCTTCTCTGCTGTCCATAGGGTTACAGGCCCATTGGCCACTATCACCACTAGTGAGGCTCATGAAGCCAAGATAAACTGGCCTAAACTGGCCTGTCAGTGATATTGCTTTTGCTACTGACTAATAATCTTAGAGGCCAGCCCGTATCTGGTTGCCCCATAATCCCTACCTTGATGCCTAGTTATCCTCGCTCCATTGCTCTCCCTTCCAACCCAGCATGAATCTTTCTACCTTAAACCCATTCTACTCTTGCACTACAAGCTAAATAATCTTGTTTAACTTCCCAACTTCTCATTTTCTTCAGCCCCGACACCAGTATTTACTCTTCAGTCCAGCTGCTCCATGAGCCATTTCCATTCCATGACTGTCTCTCCAGTCTAAACTTTTCTCTTCCCTGACTGTCAAATGCCTTCTTTTCCCATGCCTCCCCCACCTCAACAGCACCCTCCACTTTCCCATGATGCTTAAAACTGCTAATTTCAGTTCCCCCCTCTTCATTTCCTCTCTCTCTTTTTGTTCATTTCTCACATTCCCTCTCTGTTTCCATTTCTCTCCTGTAACTTCCTTTGCTCCTCCATTTTTATCTTTTCTCTAGGTATACTGCTCATTCCATCAGTATCAATCAGTATCCATGTTTGAATTTTCCTCTATTAAAAATCAGCCTCTATCACCCATCATACATCTAGTTCCCCAACTTGTCCTTCTTCCCCTCAATTTTCCCATCTGTTTTGACCATTTCATTCCTTTGATGCAACCCACTACCATTATCGCTCATGTTTTTTAAAAAATGGTCCACAAGCATTACATAAATTGTTAAATTAACAGTAATCTTTCTATGTCCATCAATACTTATTCTCACACCCTGTCTCCCTATGCCCATCTGTGTCTTTCTGTTCCATCTTATGCTCATTAACAAGCACTCTTCTGTCCAACATGCTACAGACACACATTAGAGATACAATCACCATACAAGGGGTACATTGGTTGTAAGCAAAAGACCACATGAGGCTTCGCCATGATCCAACAGTGCATCTGGCTCAACATGCCCAGGGACCTGACCAGTGTCATCTCCATGGGACTCTTGACCTTCCATTTACCACTCAAAGAAACACTTATGACAACCTTTCAGATGCTCTATGGATACCTTGAACCAATGACCTCTTCTCAGAGAATATGACAGACCTCTTCACAAAATCCGCCATCAATTATACTATCTTCCTAAGTGAGCCGTGGTGCCTCTATCATGTTCATGAAGGAAGCACTTCTGGGCCTCATAGGTAATCTTATCATCATGCAACACATCATCAAGCCTACTCCACTTCAAAGACCACACTCATCACCCTAGCTTTCACCAACATTAAATTCATTGAATATCACCACCCATTGCCAGCAAACAGTACTGATTCTCCTACAACCCCAACCCTTATGGATTAAACACCAGCTGTTGACGTCCCTGAGCAACAATACTGCTCTTTCAAGGAATGCCCCATTCAAGTTCTTCATGAAGATGTCTGCAATACAGCATCCTCAGGCAAAGTTGATATTTACACCCACTGCAAATGAGCTAATTGAAACTATAACCCCCCCATTCTCAAGCACAAACAAATAAAATGTAAACAATAATAGTTATGGTGCAAAACCCACCTCGGATTGCTGCTGTATTCTGGATACAAGGAAGAGACTGCCTCACACACTCAGGGGGTAGCACTAATGCTGACACCAACAGCTAACAGAGCTCTGATTGCATGAGAAGACCATGGTCCCAGAATCATCACAGCGACCTGCTCCACAAAGAAAAAGAGGACCAACATAAATTTTACTTAGAGCTACGCACCTACAAATGGCAGCAAAGAAGAGGAAAAGGAACAGTTTTACAACAGACTCCAGTTCATCCTGGAGAAATTAAATGGGTTGAGAGAGACATCACCAACTGATGGGGTACTTCAATTCCAAGATTGGAAGCAACAAAGCTAGGTACAAAAAAGACATGGGCAACCATGGCCTGAGCGACATGTACGAGAATGGTGAAAGGCTTGGAAATCTCTATGCCTTGAATAGTCTGGTGATAGATAGTATTGCATTCCCACAAAAAACATACACATGGCAATGTCTGTGTCATCAGACCATTCAACAGCTAATGAGATCAGTCATGTCTGCATTGCTAAGAAAGTTCCAGAGGTCCCCGCAGGATGTGGGAGTGATGAGAGGAGCTTACGTGGCATCAGTCTATCAACTTGCCTTGGCCAGGCTAAAGCTGAAGAAAGCATGCATGGAACCAACAAACCAATGCCAGCAATATACGCACTCACGCTCAGTAACAGGTTTCAAGTCCTGCAAGAACTAGAGGACAACAGAGACCCAGTAGAAAGTCAGTGGGAGAAGGTCAAAGAAACAGTGACATTAACCTTCCAGGAGGTACTGGATCCCAAGAAACACCAGCATCAAAAAAGAATCTCCATTGAGACTATCTGTAAAATTCAAGAGAGGAAGAAAAAGAAAGCTGCTGTCTACACTAGCCAAACAAGAGCAGAAAAAGCAAAAGCTCAAGGCAAATATACTAAACCCAATAAAGAAGCAAATAGAAGCTTAAGAGAAGACAAGTGAAGAATATGACATACCAAGAAACGCTCCCCAGTAGATACAGCAATCCAGAAAGACCTGTTGAAGACAAACAGAAGGCTTGTGACTGCAAAACCATCCCCAGCAGGACAAACAAAATTGTAATGTTTTATTTTTATAGCTAACTTTTTTTTATTTTTTCAAAGTAATCTTTTCTCACTTCCACTCATGTTTTTTTTTGCTCATGGGTGCTCTTCTCAAAAGATGATGATTATCATATTCAAAATCTTGTGAAGCGACATTGTCTCTGTATTATGTTCCGAAATGATGCTTGAACAGATAATCATGCAGTGCCGTCCAATCTGCCCCACTCCAATTCACCGCTTTACAATCCACCACACTTTATTCTACACCAATCCACCCCATCCAATCCAAACCACTCACCCCAATTCAATCCAATCTAACCCACCACACTCCACTATCGCAACCCACCCCAATCTAATCCGCCCCACTCCAATTCATCCCACTCTAATCTAAAACAATCTGCACCACTCCAAAACAATATTCCCCACTCCAATCCCAAAAAATCTACCCCTCTCCAATCCAAAACAATCTGTCTCACTTCAATCCACCCCACTCCAAACTGCCCCATTCCAGTCCAAAACAATCTGCCCCACTCTTCTCTGCACCACTCCAATCCAAAAGAATCTACCCTCTCCAATCTGCCCTATTGTAATCCAAAATAATCTGCCCCATTCCAAACTGCCCCACTCCTATCTGCCCCACTCCAATATAAAACAATACATCCTACTCTAATCCACCTCACCTCACCCCAATCCAATCCACCCCACTCTGTCCTAATTCACCCCACTCCAACCCACCCCTCTCCCATCCAATCCACCTCACACTAATCTAGTCCACCCCACTCCAATCCAATCAACCCCACTCCAATCCACCGTAATACTATCAGCCCCACTCTAATCTGCCCCACTCCAATCCCAAAAATCTGTCCCACTCCAGTCTTTACCACTCCAAACCAAAACAATCTGTCTCACTCCAATCCAGCCCACTCCAATCTGCCCCACTCCAATCCAAAACAATCTGCCCTACTCCAATCACCCCGCGTTCCATTCCAAAACAATCTGCCCCACTCCAATCTGCCCCAGTCCAATCCAAAACAACCATCCCCACTCCAACCTGCCTCAAGCCAATCTGCCCCACTCAAATCCCATACAACCCACTCAAATCCAAAACAATCTGCCCCACGCCAGTCCAATCTACCTCATCTCACCCCCATCCAATCCATCCCACTCCATTCCAATTCACCCCACTCCAATTCACCACTATCCACCGACATCAAAACAATCCACCCCACACCAATGCAATCCCCCCCAATTCAGTCCAGTCCAATTTACCCCACTCCAGTCCAATACACCTCACCCAAATCCAATCCAATCCACCCCACCCCACCTCAATCCACTCCAGTCCATTCCACCCCACTGCAATCCAGTCCAACCCACACACTCCAGTCCATCCCACCCCACCCCACTCAAATCCAACCCACCCTACTCCAATCCAACCCACTCCAATCCAATCTAGTCCACCTCATTCCAGTCAAGTCCCCATCTACCCAATCCAGCTCACCTCATTCCAATCCAGTCCATCCTACTCCAATACAATCCACTTTTATCCACCCCACTCCAGTCCAATCCAGTTGTCCACATTAATCCATCCTACTCCAGTCCAATCCACCCCACTCCAAACCACCTTGATCTACCCCACTCCAATTCAGTTCACTCCTCTCTGATCAATCCAACCCACACCAATCCAATCCACCCCACACCAATCAAACCCACTGCACTCATCTCCAATCCACCCACCCACTCCAATCTACCCCAACCCAATCCAATCCACCCCACCTCAATCCAATCCAATCCAGCCCACCCCTATCCAATCCACCCCACTCCAATCCATCACACTCAATCCAATCCACCCCACCCCACCCAATCCTAATCCTACCCACTCAATCAAATTTACCTCATCTCCATCCACTGCACCACACTCCAGTCCACCCCACTCTAATCCAATTCACCCCACGTCAATCCAGTCCACCTCACCTCAATGCAATCCACCCCAGTCCAATCCCACCCAACCTAGCCCATACCAATCAAATCCAACCCACATCACCCCGATCCAACTCACCCCTCCAGTTCCTCCAGTCCACCTCACCCCAATCCGTCCCACCTCATTTTAATCCACCCCACCCCACTCCAATCCACCCACTCCACTCCAGTCCACCCAATCTAACCCAATCCACCCCACCCAATCCCATTTCAGTCCACTGCAGTCCAATCCAAATAATCCAGCCTACCCCACTCCTATCCATCCCACTCCCAGCCACCCCGCCCCACCCCACTTCAATACAACCCACCTCATCTCATTTCAGTCTTCCCCACTCCAATCCTATCTATCTACCCCACCGCACTCCACCCCAACTACATGCAATCCACCCCACTCCAATCCACTTCAGCCCAAGCCACACAATCCAATCCAACACACCCCACCCCAATCCACCCCATTCCATTCCAATCCAATCCAATCCACCCCACTCCAGTCTAGTCTAATCCATCCCACCCCACTCCAATCCAATCCGCCCCACCCCAGCCCTATCACTCATTTCCATACCACCCACCACAATCCATTCTAATCCACCCCACCTCCTACTTCACTCAATGACACTGTACGCCCCAAGCAGTCACACTGGTGTACAACATGGCAAAACACATTGCCAAAGCCAATTGCTCTTGTTTAGGCGAGATTTTTTGGCTTTGCCAATGCCTGTTTTACTTTGGGAAGAATATTGTGTTCCATGTGTGAACGAACAAGCACACATACACACATATACATGTGTGCACACACATACTTACGTTCACACATGCACATTCACAGACACATACACAAACTCACCCCCAAGAGGAATTGTTGCTTTCAGGTGCCTGTCCGAACATTGCAGATCTATAAGCAGTGTTTGGATCTCTGTGAGACTACAGATTAGCCTTTTCCACATAGTCCCTTTACTAAGTGCCTCATCCCACAGCTGACATGATTGTGTCACTCATTCTGTTATGATCAACTATTTACTGGATGTAGACCTTTCAGGAACTATCTTCATGCCTGGTTCTCCTTTTTTCTTGCAGTTGGAAGTCAATCGCTATCAGTGACACCATTCAGATACAAAGTTAATTAAGTAAGATGCGGGGCTCCTCGAGGTTTTGTACACCTATGTGTATGGTCTTTTCCTTTTATTAATATCATTTGTGCATTTGGTCTTGAATGTATGTCAAATACTGATGACACCCAGCTTCTTTGTTTGCTGTACTGAAGAGCAATTTCCAAAGCAATGTCTTTCAGCAGCCCAGTCTTGGATGAACAGAATATGCTCAACTTTAATGCTGAAAGACCTGAGATTTTACTGCACCATTTTTCTGGGCCTCCTAACGGGGCGACGCTTCCCTTGCATAAATTATGCCTGGCGCAGGCATAATGTGGCGCAAGGGGTTACGGAGTGGTGCAATTTGTAAATCTGGCATGGGGAAAAGGCCTCGTTGACGCCACCTTAGCGTAAACAAAATGACGCTAGGGTGGCGCAAGGAGGCGCTAGGGGCTTGTAATATGCCCCTACGTTTTAAATTGGATGAGGACTGTCTCTTGAAGGTCAGGGTTATTCAGTAGTATCCTTATAAGCCTTAGCTTTATTCTACATGAATACAATGCCATGGTAGTGACAGCAACTATTCTTTCTGGACTTAATAATGCCAATCCATGTTATTTGGGTATGCCTGCAAAGCTTTTGACCCAGAACATTGCCATGAAGATGGCTCTTGGATTGCGCAAATTTGTTTGTCACAGAGGACAGGTGTACATTGCACTGCCTATTGGTGGAACAGAGAATACTTTTCAAAGCTCTCTACTGCATCAGTACCACTGCCCTTATGCATCTGTATCACTAAATAGACCCTTATTTGCTCCTTGTGCTCTTAATACCAAGTCTGGGTTTTTGCTCTGATATGTAATAAAACTCACCTTAGAGGAAACCTTTTTACTTTTTTGGCCCCACGAAGGCGGTAACGCCGAAACGCGTCCTTGTGCAAATAAATCTTGCTAAATTATTATGCCCGTGGAGTGCGGTCCTTCCTTATGGTAGGAAGAAAGTGTGGATATATATATATATATATATATATATATATATATATATATATATATTTATTTTAGTATTATTCTTATTTTTTTTTTCACTGAAAACCCGATGGTTACAGGGATGTTATAGTTAGGAAAAAATTGTAATAACATTTTTGAGGAAAAAACTATGCATGGCGGGGGTGCGAGTTATAGTTACCTTAGTGCATGAGTTATAGAGTTATAGGTACTTGAGGTAACTCTAACTGTAACTGGTGAATTTCTATGGTTTCGTAGGTTTAAAATGTGAGCATAACTATAACCTACCTGTAACTTTTTTTTTAAAGTGAATTTATATCTATCTATCTATCTATCTATCTATCTATCTATCTATCTATCTATCTATCTATCTCTATCTATCTATATATATATATATATATATATATATATATATATATATATATATATATATATATTTAATACTTACCTGTAAAACCTTTACAATGAATATGCCTTTACTATTCATTCCTTTACAACGAAACAGTTAGACAAGTGCATAAATTAAATGCACTTCTCTGCTATACCTAATGTGATACTTATTCTGATGCTATATTATTAATGTTGAATTTACACGTTTGCATATTATGTGTGTTTTATTAACAAGTATATTAATGCATTTTATATTCCTTGTGTTAGCATAATTTAGGCCTACAGAATTTGTATTTGCAGTCATATAAATTGATGAATCATTGTTCTTTCTAAGCAGAAATTTTCCTCTATGTTCCGTTCCCATGAGTAGCAAAGGGTTCTTTGCTCAATTGCACAGAGACTTTTTGCTTAGTAACCTTGAAAAAGGAACATTCAGGCCTGTGGACATAATGTGAAATCATTTGTTTCAACTGACATACGGATTCACATGGGATTACGACAAGTCCATTGTATACCCTAGGAATTAACTGGATTGTTGCAAGGGAAAGTAAATTCTTACAGAACTGTTTGGATTCACACAGAAAGAGGAGATGATACGAGATCGAACTTGAGAAAACACCGGACTGTCCCAACTTGAAGCATCACCACTATTTTGATTGGATGATGCCACTTTTGCATGATGTGAGGCCACTGAACTGACAAATTGGAGCCAGGGAAGAACTTTGTGAGTTTCAATTAGTCTTTCCTAAAGTCTTTCCTCAATTCTAGAGCCCCTTGCCCCCCTGGCTCTTGCTTTGCACTTTCTCTGATGTCATAACTGACTAGACTTTGGGGCTGATCTAAATGCTTTGCAGATGAAGAATACTTGAATGCTGTCCTTTGGAGGGGTATATCCCCCTGCTAATTACCATGTCCCTTGACATGACTTTCTTTTTCTGGAATAGAAGCTAGCATGCTGACACTTACATATTTTATTTTTCTAACCAGTAATCTATAGCACTAGATATATTCCTTCCAAATTATTGTTGTCTCTTTTGTATTTTGCCTGCATGTGTTTGTCCCCACACATTCACTTCCTCATTTGGTTAGTTGTAGGGACAATCTATGTCCAGCCCAAATTGTGTACTCTGCTTAATTGAGCTTGGTAAATGCTAACTCAGTCGGACTTGAGATATGTTTGTGTGTTTCAAATGATTCCCTTAATTATATGTATTGTTCTTCTTGAATGCTTGTGTTAATGCTAATTCAATTATTTTTTTTCTCCCACTTTGGGCAGTCAATTGTGTTGATATATCTTTATAATTTGATTTTGCGTACTGTCTTCATGGCACTAACTTTGTGGTTATAAAATGAAGGTTTTAAACTTTCAATTGATTGGAGTCTTCCTTCCGTACACATAGGTCATAGTGTCTAAATTGTTTGGGGGGTGTTAACGTAAATTTGTGTATGGTTTATGTGAGAAAGGGCCTCTTTTGACATGGTAGCTCCCTACTTTTTGCCTGAAAAATGATGAGGTTTCAGACTGTAAGTGCCCTGGGCCCCTGCTAAACATTTTCTCAGGGCCAGATCTCTTTCCCCAAAAATGTACTATGTTTGGCACTCCAGCCACCTGTGTACGTCCCTAGTAACTGGTACCTCTGGTACCTAGGGAATGGGTACTGAAGAGGAGCCCTTAGAGCTGCAGCACCAATTGTGCCACTATGAGAGGCCCTTACCAGCCTCATGCAGACTGCCACTGCAAGCGTACCATGTCCACTAATACTGCATGCAGTATAGGTAAGTCACCCCTCTGGCAGTCCTTACAGCCCTAAGGCTGAGTGCACTATTATGCATGTGAGGGCATATGTGTGCATGAACACATATGCCCCTACTGTGTCTTTGCTAAACCTTAAGACATAGCAAGTGTACACGGGAGCCATAGCAAATGCATGTGCTGGACATTGGTCATTATGAGTTCCTCAGCTACATGACAGCCTCTCTGAACCCTGGGTTGTTTGGTATCAAGCAACTCAGGATAATGAACCCACACTAATGCCAGTTTTGGACTTATTATAAAAAGTACCCAGAGGGCACCTTCGAGGTACCCCTGCAAAACCTAAAGCCCTGGAATGATTGCTGACTTGTCCTGACCAGCCTGCCACCACCAGGCATGATTCTGAACTCCTGGGGTGAGAGCCTTTTGCTCTGAGGAGCCAGAACACAAAGCCTTTCCTGGGTGGAGGTGTTACCCCCACCCAGCCCCCGGGCAGGCACTCTGGACCAGCGGTCAACTTCAAAGACTTCACCGCCTTTGAAATCTGACCTTTGCCTGCCTCTGCTGCTAGCAGCAGATGGCTGCCCAATGGTTTTCCCCCACTTTGATTGGGAAAAATGGCAAGCAAACCTAGCAAGCATAGGAGGAGTGGCCATCTCCAGCCTGCAACACCCATCCGGCGAGGTGATCAATCCACTTTATTTCCCCCCATCTCGAATGGCAGGCAAATAGCCAATTAGGGTTAGGGATGTGACCCCTTCCTACAGGAAGGGGTCATGTAGTGGATGTAGCCATCCAAATTTAGGTGGCCCATTGGCCACTACCAGTTACTCTCCCTAAAGCCCCCTAAATGCAGTATTTATGGGGCACCCCTATACCAAAAGATCAGATTCGATGAACACAAGAAGACCAGGAACAAAGAAGACCCGAAGCACAAGAACAGAAGTACTGCTGCAACAAGGAAAAGGCGGCAAACCCCGCTTGCTGCTCCTAGGACTCATCAATCACTGCTGAGGTGTCACCTGGAAATCAGAAGGACTCTCCAAACCCCCAGAGGACCTCCACCCTTCTAAAAATTGCCAAGAACCTCCATCAGAGTGAAGGTATCACTCTCCTGCACCCTGCAGGCAAGGAACCAGTGAAGTCCAGTTCACTGACCGGAAGCTGGCCAATGAACCATGCCTTGCAGCCAGACCAAAATCCACACGACAGACCCAAAGGACAATTTGTACTAATGTGCCAAGTTTGGTGGCACTGGAACTTTCAGGGCCTATACCCAGGGTACTGGACCTCCAACATCAGACATCAAGAAGCAAAGTCCACTCCAAGAACACCAGAAGCAAGCACCAGTTGAGGAACTTCAGGACACCCAAGCATCAGTCCCCTGAGTGGCCCTGCTGACGTGCAAACCACCCTCCAAGTGACCTGCTCCTGGCTTCAAGGACCATAAGACGCACGACCCTTGGCAGACCTATCTGCGCTGCGTTTGTCCTCCCTGTCCCCTGCTTCGACAAACCAGCTGTGCTCTAGGGGTCCCCTACCCCTTGTGACCTCTACCCTCCAAGGGGATCCACTGGACTTACCTTTAAGTCCATCTGTGCAGTGTGTTTCCAAGTGGTCCCCATCTCCATTGTGCACGAGCTCCAGGACATTCATTGGCTGCTCCTGCTTGAACCGGGACCCGCCTGAACATTTTTGGCTGGCCCACAGAACACCTCCACAACCTCAACCTAAAAATAGAAGGTGACACTTGTGAGGACATTGCCAGATTTTGTATGCATTGTTAAAGTTTTCCCATTGATTCCTGTGTAATTACACACAGAAACAGAACATTTTCAAAAATCTGAAAAATCATAACAAAAAAAGTACTTACAGTAAATTGATTATCTTGGTCTTAAAAATTGTATAAAAATCTGAAGTATTTTCTTAAAATGGTTCTCAAGTTATGTTTCTGAGTGTGTGTCCACATTTATGATACTGTGAGTACAATAGATGCTTAGCACATCTCCAAGATAACCCTAACTGTTCCTGCACACTACTACAAAAACAGAGCATTAGGGGGTCTGCTTTTTTGCCTCTCCATACCAAGGTGGGGTTGCTTGAACTCTCTGCACTCTGTACATCATTTTTACACGCTGTATAGAGAGCCAGCCTCCTACAAGTCACCACATTCTTTCTGGGTCAAAAGGACTGTTGAACTCAGTGAAATGTTTGATTCCTGTGAAGGATGAAAAACATGTTTGCACAAGACACCCTTCCTGCTTCCTTTCTTTAGCTTAAATTAACCTGTAAATGAGTGCCTGCCTGTTTATTGGACATCTTTTAAATGCTAGTGCTGGGCCAAGTAAACAGCAGTACAGTACTGTGCTTTTCCAGGGGAGCACATGTAAAGGTCAGCAGGGCCCCATGCAGTCCAAGGGCATGTTTTGAGTATCATTGCCTTATACCAATCCTTATCTTGCTTATTAGGCACCTTAAGGTCCTCAAGGACACAGGTGTTGCATAATTCCTCCTTACATAGATTCACTTCTACATGCTGGCTCATCAGGCAGGATTTGGGTGATTACACCTTCTGTTCATCTTGCATAATTTGAAATCATGGTGGTTCACCTGTGATCAAATAGCCTTCCTCCTCACAGTGCTAAATTAGTGTAAAGGTTTGACTCAATTAAATGCGGTTCAGAACTTGTTAGCCCAGGACAACCCCCCTCATGATCTAAGTCTACCCTGGTACCAGTTCAAATAAAGATTTCATAGGAGGCTTGAAATGCACTTCCCTTTCAGTCCCCATATTAACCTCTAGTCCTGATACCTTCGCCTTATGTCAAACACTTTTCATCCTTTTCCATTGATTTATGCCACTAACCCATGGCCCTGCTGAACAAAAGTAAGTGCAACTTGCATATCATGGGTTTTAATCCAACTTACCAAACTCAATTATCAAAATTCGGTCTTTCTTTCTACTGAGTGATAACATAAGTGACAATTAGGCCCTCTTTACGGTTGGTTTCTTAATTCTGATGGGGCAGGTAACACCAGTTCTAACCACATCGTAATGATGAGACCTGCAGTTTGCAGTCTGTCTCCGTGTAAGAGTAAAAGCGAAAATTAGAAATTCCTAGGCAATAAAACATGGAATTGCCCATTCTCCAGATTTTCTTCGTTCCTTAATGGACCCTGAGGTTCTAACTTGTAATGGGCCAAAGTTTTCCCAGCCCAGAATTTTACTGGTATTTCCAGGGTAGAGAAAATCCATCCAATTTACAGGGCCACTCATAATGCAGGCTTTATTTGTCAAAAAAGAACACCTATTATCAATGCTTAAAATCTTTGCCATTTTAGGGTTACCTCAAACATTAATTGATAGTGGTCAGTGTAAAAAAAATCCTTTTTTGTGTGATCACCCTCCATTTAGTGTTGGATTGTTTTGCTGGTGTTTGGCCTCTGAACACTTGAGCGCTGGCATCCAGCACCCAGTGTATGTACTCTGACCTCTAAAAACATATAGCATTGGCTAATCCGTGATTGGCATCTTTAGTTTACCTATACATCTCTACTAAATGGTACCCAATGTACCCAGGGCCTGTAAGTTAAATGTAAGTAGTAGACTGTTAAATGTTAAATGAAGTTAAATGTAATAGTAGACACCTATTGTGTTCATTGGTCAGTACGAAGCATGTATTCATGCCTGCCCCTGCAGCTTGAGTGTGCAGTTTTAAAACTGCCATTTCAACCAGTTAAAATCAATCTTTTAAGAGACGTAATCTTTCCTTTTTATTATTTATAAGCCTTCCCCAAGGTAGGCCCTAAATGCCCATTGGGCGGTGTGTGTGGTATTTAAAAAGTAGTACATGTATGCTTAATATTTATATGTCTTGACAGTGAAAAATGTAGAAAGGCATTTTTCACTGTGGCAAGGCTAGCTCTCACATAGGACAGGACTGGGTTCCATTAAAATAAATTTTTATGCATAACTTAATTTTGGGAATAACAAGAACCATGATTCAGGGACTCACCCAATTGGAATTTAAAATCCAAACTAATGTTATAGTATTTTTTTAAAATTACTACTTTGAAAATGTCACATTTAGAAAGTTACTGTTTTCCTACCAAAGTATCTAGTAAGGTTTTCAGGTTTAATCCCCACCTGTCATCGGGCAGTCTAGTGGGAGGTCTAAATTTCTCTCGGGAAATGTAATAAAAAGGCCTTGGCTGGGAGGAGGTGCGATCTCCTTCTGAAATTATCATCCGGGGAGAATGTGCCCAACTGCACAAGCTTAAAAGGCACATCTCCTGTTACAGGCAAATGTCCCTCACACCTAGGGCTGCCCGGGCCACTGTCCAAGTAGCCAGGGTGGCAACAATTCCAATAGAGGAAGACCTGTTCCAGAACTGGTTTCCAGTGTGAGTTCCTCACTTCCTCAGGACACACCTCTGCTGTGTGCCCAGAGTTCTGCACAAGAGAAGAAAGGCTCTGCCATGTTGGTTTTAGGTGGCAAGGGACACTGGGAGATAGTTTACAGTAAAACACACAAGAAGTGCTGAAAACCTGCAAACATGGGTAGGGGTACTCCTGGAAACATTTGCCCCAATAGTTAGGTAATGGGCGAGAGTTTCTCCCACCCACATGCTGGCAATGAGTATTTAAAGTGACACCCTCAGAACACCTATAGACCTGTGAAAGATGGAAGAACTACTCCTACTGTTGAACCTGTGGACAGAGACCCAAAGGGCTGGACATGCTCTCACTTGTACCCAGGGCTGAGAAGTTGGCTGTAAGGGTCAGTTGGCTGGCCTCCTGTTAAGCTACAGGGTCACCAAAGCTGTAAGAAGCCTACTTTCCTGAAGAGCTCCTCTGACCAGGTCCAACTGGACATGCCCTGAATCCTGCTGGTGGCTTCCCCTGGAGTGAGTTCTCAGTCCCCTTGTCAGGAGGCCACAGGCGCTTGCACCACCCACTGCCCCTTCCAGCTCTGCCGATGACAGTACCAACACAACTACTGACCATCATACATCTATAAGTGTGACATCTGAGACTATACCAGCCCCCCAAAGCTATAGGAATGGCTTAGAAGGCAGGTATCAGTCATTTTAATGCACATTGAATTATTAAACAACTCTAATTGTGCATATCACGAAATTACTCAAAATGCACCACCATGTGGCAGACTGTCAATAGTGCTGGTATTCAATCAATCAATCAATCAATCAAGGCATTTATAGAGCGCGCTACTCACCCGTGAGGATCTCAAGGCGCTAGGGGGGGGGATTACAGCTGCTCGAAGAGCCAGGTCTTGAGGCGCTTCCTGAAGGCGAGGTGTCCTGGGTAGTCCTGAGGTGGACAGGAAGGGAGTTCCATGTCTTGGCTGCCAGGTAGGAGAATGATTTATCTCCGGCGGTGGCTCTGCGGATGCGAGGGATGGCGGCGAGAGCGAGGTTGGTAGAGCGAAGTTGACGGGTGGGTGTGTAGAAGGCGAGGCAACTGTTGAGGTATTCGGGGCCCTTTTTGTGGAGGGCTTTGTGTGCGTGGGTGAGGAGCCTGAAGGTGATCCTCTTGTTGACGGGGAGCCAGTGCAGGAGTCTCAGGTGGGCGGATATGTGGCTGTGGTGGGGTACGTTGAGGATGAGGCGTGCAGAGGCGTTTTGTATGCGCTGAAGGCGTTTCTGAAGTTCTGCTGTGGTTCCTGCGTATAGGGTGTTCCCGTAGTCCAGGCGGCTTGTGACGAGGGCGTGGGTAACAGTCTTTCTGGTATCGGCGGGGATCCAGCGGAAGATCTTACGGAGCATGCGAAGGGTGTGGAAGCATGAGGAAGAGACGGCGTTGACTTGCTTGGTCATGGTGAGAAGGGGGTCCAGGATGAATCCGAGGTTGCGTGCGTGGTCTGAGGGGGTGGGTGTGGTGCCCAGGGCCGTGGGCCACCAAGAGTCGTTCCAAGCAGACGGGGAGTTTCCGAGGATGAGGACCTCTGTTTTGTCTGTGTTCAGTTTCAGGCGGCTGAGCTTCAACCATTGTGCGACGTCTTTCATTCCATCCCGCAGGTTGGCTTTGGCGGTGGCAGGGTCTTTGGTGAGGGAGAGTATCAGCTGGGTGTCATCGGCGTAGGAGATGATGTTGATGTTGTGTTTGCGAGCGATGTTGGCGAGGGGGCTCATGTAGATGTTGAAGAGAGTGGGGCTGAGTGAGGAGCCCTGTGGGACGCCGCAGATGATCTTGGTGGGTTCTGAGCGGAAGGGCGGGAGGTAGAATCTCTGTGTACGGTCCGAGAGGAACGAGATGATCCAGTTCAGGGCCTGTCCTTTGATACCAGTGGAGTGGAGGCGGGTAACTAGGGTGCGGTGGCAGACGGTGTCGAAGGCGGCCGAGAGGGCAAGGAGGATGAGGGCAGTTGTTTTTCCGTTGTCCATCAGGGTTCTGATGTCATCTGTGACGGCGATGAGGGCGGTTTCTGTGCTGTGGTTGGCCCTAAAGCCAGACTGGGAGGGGTCGAGCAAGTTGTTGTCTTCGAGGAAGTTGGTCAGTTGCTTGTTGACGGCCTTCTCGATGACCTTGGCTGGGAAGGGGAGGAGCGAGATGGGGCGGAAGTTCTTCAGGTCGCTGGGGTCCGCTGTAGGTTTCTTTAGAAGCGCGTTGACTTCTGCGTGTTTCCAACTTTCGGGTTTGACAATTAAGTGCTGGTGCCAAGCACCAGAAACCATCGGCTCATACTAAGCACTATGAGTCCTGACCCCCAAGTAGTGTCCCTAAGATCCTGGGGCCCTTGGATAGTGCCAGGGTGTACTCCCCTAGCCTAGCTCTAAAAGCAAACACTTAGAATTTTTTCAAGGATTTTTGCTTAGAGAATAGACCAGGGCCAACTTGTCCATTCAATCTGACCAAGTTGTCTTGCTGCCAATTCAAAGATTCAAGTTACTCCCACACTGAACTTTTCCACAGCAGAAAATCTTTTCAGCCGGACATCGGGGAGTATCTACCTTGCTTCATGGAGCCCTATTTAGCCTCAACTTGCAGCTTTGGCTGGCTGGAGGAATCTGAGCTCCAAAAAAGTGACTAGGTGCAAAAGTAGAAATCTTCATGGGCAAATGCACCAAAAGTATCTGTCCATTAAGGAACCTTCCTTGGGGGCATATTTTGAATTTTCCCGGTTTGAGCTTTTCTGCCAGAAGTGAATGGCTTCATCTGGACTTCGTCTGATGGCTCTCTGACCTCATGGAACCCATCTCGACCACAACCTACTGCCTTGCCCTCTGTGGGGGTTTTTGACTTCTTTTCCAGAGACTAATTGGCCGATTACGAGTTCGGCGGATGGGAAGACCCATCTGCCAAACTTCCGACAGGGAGGTTGCAGCCTTACCGGCTACCACCCTGCGGGCCCCATTACGACTTTCCCGTTGGGCTGACGGGCAGAAACCAAGGTTTCTACCCATCAGCCCAGTGGAAAGTGGAATCAGCCTTTTGTTGCTGGCTCATAATCCAGCCGGTGGCAATGCTGCCGCCCACAGGTGGCACCAGCACCCTTGTAATGGGCACTCTCTGCACAGCATTATAAGAGTGTTGGGCAGGGGGGCCCTCGCATGGGCAGTGCTGGGTCCCCCCTATGGCCCCCAGCACCTGTTCTCCACCAGCCTTTTTATGGTGGTGAAACCGCCATGAAAAGGCTGGCGGAGAACCAGGTTGTAATCAGCAGGGTGGCCCTGAGTTCAGAGCCGCCCTGGCTGATTCCAACCTGCACAGCTACGAAAGGGTGAGTTGAGGTTAAAGTTTCTGGGCCCGATTCACAAAGGTAAACTTGGACCTTAAGTCTAACTTTACTTGAAGTAAATGTAGACATTTGGTTTAAGTTTACCTTTGTGAATAGAGGCCTTAGACTTTTGGTCTAAGTTTACCTTTGTGAATCGAGCCCACGGAGGCCTAACTGGACCTAGTAACAAATAGTGTCATTATTACTTGATGAGGATTACCAACCCCTTCAAGGGATATTCAACTTTCTCACAGTCGTGTTGCAGTCCATGAAGCAAATGTGCAAGCACTATAAACAGCTGTACGTCATTTTTATCTGCAAAAGCACCCACACCATTTTAAGAATTCATTCTCTGAGAGCGTTCTTACGAGTAATGAGCACTCATGAGCATTATTGCACTCTTGCGGCAGTTAAAGCACTTCGAACTCAGCTGTGAACCACAGCACATTATCCTAGTTTGCAACACATGTCCTTGAGTGCATGTTCGTATAAGAGTAGATTGCACAGTAGGTCATTTGGCTTCCGGTACACTATGGACAGTCTTGTGTTTTTCAGGATGCAATAGCAATGCACAAAAACACATTTTGAAAAGGCGAGAGTTCTTACAGGAAAAAGAAATTAAATATTAAGCAGAGTGGATTTCTTTATCAGTGCATTCCTTGGCCTCAGGCCAGCCAGCCAATCTGCCCAAAGAAACAGACAATTCAGCACAAATGCAGCATTTTAATGGTAGAAATGTAATTACAGTTGTTGAATTTAAGAGCTTTGGGAAGAAGCGATGTAAGGCCTCAGTTATGCTGAATGAGGCCGCATATCCACCGTTTAAGGGCTACTCGAAAATTAGGCCTGGATTATTGAATTAAACCACAGTGGAGTCGCTGGAAAATGCATCCGTCATAAATTCTACAGCATCGTTCTCCCTGGTGAGATAGGGAGGGTGTGTGCGTGCGTTTGGCTTCCTACAGAGTCGAGGTGGTAGCATTGACTAAAGATGTACAGTAAAGATGTACAGTAAGTAACATAAAGTGCAATAATGACAGCAAAGGCAGACATAGAAAAGGCAAGCCCGTAATAACGGCTGCTACAGCCCTTTTATTTACGTCCCTGAGATGGGGGGCCTGCAGTAGAGTTTTAGGTTTACAGTAATTGACAAGCTTTGGCATAGCCGATAGTTCTTGGCTTTGGCAGTGTTTTTAGCCATGTTTTACATCCGAGCAACTGTTGTGCAGCATGACTAAAAGGTTAAAAAAACATATTACCTGCCCAGCAAGTGGAGAAAAAGGAGGGTCGGTGTGTGGAGATACTGTGCGTCGTACAGCAGAGGGTCAGCAGGCTGGAGAAACACAAAGAGGGGGAGAAGTACATAAGAGAGGCAGTTGAGTACATCATTGGCAAAGTCATTAGGTTGTGTCTTTGGGAACTATTGCCTTTGCAAATATTTTTTAGCACTGCTGTACAGCATGGCTAAAGAGAAAACCAAAAAAGGCACTAGGAAGCAACCACAGTGACTGTGTCATTTTGTAGGCATGTGCACCTAATATGCAGGCACCTAAAAAATGTGCATTGTTTTTTTCTTTTTATTAACTGATCCGGTTGGATTGGTAAATAACCACCACCCTACTGACCACCCTACCCCCATCACCACCCTAACCAACACCACTCTAGCCACAACCACCCTACAATAGCTACCACCCTATCATAACCACAACCACACTAACCACCATCACTGTACACTAACAACACATCTTAGCCATCACCACCAGCCTCCCCACCCCCTCAACACCACCCACAATCCTATCACCAACCTAATCAGTACCCTACCAGCACCACCACTACCTTACCTCCACAACCCAACCACCACTACCTTGTTTAGATGGATGGCCTCTGGGCTATTGCCAGCTCCTTGCAAAACTTCACTGATAGGTGTAGCTCACACATTGACCTACCTCTCTTTTATCGTCCCAGCCAGCCTCCAATCCCAGTGGGAATGGAGGTGGACCGGAACTAGCTTTGAGTGATCACAGAAGAAGGGTTGCTCACTTCCCTGGCTACATCTGTAGGGTGGACACAGGGGCTCTGCACCAGTGCAGAAAGTTTCTGCCATCTTAGTTTTAGGTAAAGAGGGACACTGTGAGAGTGTTTGCAGTAGGGCACACAAAAACTACTGCAAAAAGGAGTAGTGCTCCCTCCAGGAACAATTTTTCTATTGGTTAGGGAGGGGCCAGGAGTAACCCACATGCTAGGGTCAGGCATAAATGTAGTATGCATGGGTATCTTCCTTGGAACACTACTGGACCTGTGGAAGACAGAAGAAGGACTACACCTACTGGTGTGACCTGCGAGACAACCCTGTGGGCTGTAAATTCTCCCACTTGTTAGAAGGGCATGGAAGTGGACTCCAGAAATCAGTTGGGCTACTGCTTGTTACACTACAAGGCCACAAAAGCAACAAGACACCCACGGCTGACCAGTTTTAACTGGACCTAACATAGACCCACTAGTGGCTTCTGTTGGACTTAGTCCTGACCTCCCAAGTGCTATGCCTACAGTCCTGGAATCCTTGGCTGTGTCAGAGTGTACTCCTCCTACATAACCCTAAAAGTTGGGACTTAGAAACTTACATCAAACATTTTGCCTCAAGAACACATAAAGGGACTGGGACCAGCCTACCAGCCGACCTGTTGAGAATGCTTTTCTGGTGGGGCTGACTTTGACATGGCTCCCTTTATCTTTTTTGCTGAGGACAGAATCTGTTGACGCCAAGGCTTCTTCATCCTGCAGCTCCCTCAATGCCACCATCTATGAGGACCCGAGTCAAACCAAAGACCTCCAGGGTGTGAAAACTTGATATTCTCCCACATGCCTAAATCACTGTTTTTGCTCCATCTTGATGCCAGAGTCCATCAACGTCGACCCCTCTTTTCCCGGCCCCAGTCCACTGCCTCCTCAACATCACCATTGGGGCAGAGTACCCTTTTTGCTGTTCTGTAAATCAGGCCCCAAGTTTTCAGTGCAATCAGACTAAGGCCCACTATTAGTTTGTAGCCTGCAAGTGCTAATTTAAACGCACATTTTTAATAATTCTAATTTTGCATTTTGACCTGCTGGCAGAGAGAGTTATAGTTAGTTCATTGAATTGTAGCTGGCATATTTCAGGGTACATTCTTAGTGTTTTTTGATTTTCTTAATGTTAGCTCATGTTTTCTTTCAACACCTAACTATAACATCTCTTTAACCTCTGGTCAATTGGGAGCCAAGTTGAAAGAGAGGGGAGTCCGAAAACACTGTTTTCCCATGTTAATTCTGATAAGAAATGTTGCTATCCAATACAGAAAAACACAGCTGAACAGAACTACACAAAATTTGGTAAAATGTTAGGAATTTACTCAGAAATCATGCTTTTTGTTATTTGGTGTAAATCTGTTCAGCATTGTTAGAGAAATTTGCATTCTAATTTTGCATTCTCAACTGCTGGTGGAGAAAGTAATAGTCCATCGAACTGTAGCTGGCATATTTTAGGGTGTTTTTGTAGTATTTTTTGATTTTCTTAGTGTTAGCTATTGTTTCATTTCAACACCTAACTATAATATCTATGTAACCGTTGATCAGTTGGGAGCCAAGTAAAAGGGGAGGGGAGTCCCAAAACACTGTTTTCCCAGGTTAATTCTGATAAGAAATGTTGCTGTGAAATACAGAAAAACACAACTGAACAGAATTACACAACATCTGGTAAAAAGTTAGAACTTCACTTAGAAAGCATGCTTTTTATTACTTGGTGTAAATCCGTTCAGCCTTTTTAGAGAAATTTACATTTAAAGAGGTGCTTGGGTTTGGCTTGAAGGGATTCAAAGGTTAGGTTTGTCTAGACGGTTGGTCCTGCGGGACTCCTGTGCTACCAAAAAAACTTTTAATTAGGGTCTACTAATTGGCCTAGAGAGCATTTCCCTCCTGTCAGCCATTTCAATACACTTGACCCAGCCCTGTGGGACCAAACAATCTGATTTTCTTGCTGCAACTCAGAAGAAAATGTTGTAGCAGCGTTCACAGGACTCAGGAATTTGGCCCCTGTTCTGAAAAAGTTTTACAAAATGGCCTAGGGAAGGGAGTCACACCCTGACTCGCTGGCACTTGTGGTGGTGGGAACCCGAGGGGCAAAAGTAAACAAAAAAAATCAAGCCATGGGTAACACTGGACCTAACGCAACCCTCATAACAGTTACCACAGTACTCCAGGAGGACTAAACACTAATGCGTTACCCTCTTAATACCAAGGGTCTATTCAAGCTTCCCCTGTGGGTTTAAACTTGAGTGTTGTGCACAGCAAGAGCATCCCAAAAACACCAAAGAAATATAAAGAAGAAAATATAGGTCAAGTATCTCTTGAGGAGATAGACCTCCATGTGGTCTTTGGCTGTGCGCAGCAGTGGGTTGACCACACTGTAGTAGGATTGGCAGCAGGGTCTGGCCAGAGGTCAATCACTGCAGCCAACCCCCCGCTTTGTACTGGCAAAGGGTATGTGCAGCAGGGCAATGAGCGTCCATGGGGAGTTGTGTGCAGGATTTCAACAGAGGCCAGTACCTGTACACTCCTCCCGTCACATACAGCCAATTCACTGAAACACACACAGGTTAAAGTGATGTTTTAGTTTGGTGTTGAAACAAAATACATACTTATGTTTAAAGAATAAAAAAATGCTGAAATTCACCAATTACAGTTTGCTAAACTAACCATAACTTGCACTCCTGCAATGCACTGCTTATGACCTTAAATTGTTCATTAAACACAACACGTTAAATGACATCACTAATGGGTTCCTAGTTTACCAAAATATTTTGCATGAAATAACAGTCCTGGAGCTGGAACTGGGTTACATGTTGTTTCTACAATGCCAAAACGTTTCAATTCCACTATGCTGCAATTTTCCTCATATATTTCTTGTCCCAAAATCCCATCTACTTCACATTCCTTTTTTGAGTTAAACTGAACTGACATAGGACATGAACCAAGACCAGCTTTGGCAGGACAAGGCTTTAACAAGTATACATGAAAAACAAGGTGGGTTTCCAAAGACTGATAGAGTTTCAATGTTACACTAATACAGTTTGTTCCTTTCACAAATACTCCTACAAACGTAAGCTTTAATTTAGAATGCATTTTCAAGTGCATATTGTTTGTAAGGAACCACTCTTTCTCACCTACAATACTGAGATGGAGGATTTTTTTTTTAATGATAAACTAACAACTTACGAGCGCCTTTAGCTTTTTTCAAGGTCTCTTGTACAGGCATCTGGATGTCCATTAGGATAGTTAAATGTTCTTTCACAACGGGGAAAGAGGTTGCAGTGACTGATCTCAAAGGAATATATGAGAATGAGGACTATACATACAAAAGAAAGGTGCCATCCAAATAGATCAATGATCTGTGTTATTATATGCAAATTCTGCAAATTTCCTCTTACTTCAGGCATCCTCTTGTGCCAAGACTTGATTTTCTAGACACTGTTCAACACATGAAATAAATCTTCCAGCGAGTCTGTCCATTTGAGGATGAGAAAGCATGAAAGGACATACTTCTATGTCTAACTCTGTGCTAGTAATTTTTGTAATTTTTGTAACTTTGCTTGATTTGGGAAAAGGAAACTATAAACAAATCTACAAAATTGCACACAAATATAATTAGGGCATCTCCGGCTATTTTGATTACTCGGCCTGCTCTTGCCTAACTATGCCTTATGTTTACCTACTTCCCAGACCCATTTGCCCCATCCAACCTATTCTTGTTCACCGCTCTCCTTTTTTTCCACTTTATTTTCACTTTTTTCTTTTCCTTTGACTGTCACTGTGTTTTTTTTTTTTTTAATCTGTTTCTGTTTTTGTCTGCCTGCTACTTCCAACCAGCTATGGCAGGGGCATGCAGCACTGCTCAAAACCCCTATGGCTGATGGTGGCACAAGGGGTAAGGTAAGTGATGTTTGAAATGTTTTCATTTTATATATATACTCTGATTATCCATGCAGGGAGGAAATTGGAGACGTTAGATAAGATAAAGGAACTGGAACAAGAGCTGGGCAAATAGCCATTGCATGAAGAAATCAAAGATGCCTTAGACCTAATGGAAAAAAGTAAATAAACATGAGGTTGATGTGGAAAAAGGGAAGGCAAGAACGTTTAACAGAGGTTGCATCGACTATGCGACTGGAAGGATTTACACCTTTGCTAGAAGGTATGATGCCTTGAGAAACAGAAATACAAAAGGGAGAGAGCACTGGGAGCTGTGGAAAATGCTCACATCTCATTCCTTGGATGAGAATTTACCTATCACAAGCCTGGATTTTTCCAGGGAGATGCAATTAACTCAAACAAGCACCCGACAGAGAGGCAAAGGATGAGCTGTCACTCTTGGGAGAGGCAGGGGCAAAGGAAAAGGAAAATCCAGAGGAATAGGGGACAATGGAAAACAAAAAACAGGAAACAAAAAGAAAAAGTAAAACAACTAAGGAAACTATTGAATGAGGAGAACCTAGGAGCCAATCTAACTTCCAAAACCCTATTGGAGACTCAAATTAAAGTGTAACACAAGGGCCTATCCTTTTGTCCTGATACGTTATTGGACTTACCAAACCTTCAAATCGATGTGTACAAATTTGTGTGCAAAATAAATCTGAGAAAGCACGATATAATCAATCCGTCAGCCTCTGATGAAAATAATAGTGGTGGCACTAGTATTTCTGAAATCGCTTAGAATTATTTAATAAACACTTAGGACATTAATAAACATGGAGGATGTAAAATCTCATCCGCAGAGATAACGGACATAACACTATGTGAAAGGGTAGGGATTACAACTTGGAAAGGAGGGAAGATTGGTCTTAAACTGAAATCATCATTTTATCCACAACTCCTGGCAGGCAATAAAATAGATGTATTTCAGGAGATCATGAGAGAGAATTTTAATCGCCTTGCCCTTTGAGACAACAGAAAAAATAATGAATAAAAGAAAAAACAAAATTTGATGATAGGTGAATGTAAAGCCATTAAAGACCTGAGAGAAGACAGACAACTTGTGATAAAGGCTTCTTATAAGGAAGTCAACATTGTCGTACCAGATGGTTGTAAATATTTGGCAGAAGCAGAGAGACAATTAAAAAACAGACAACATTATACACCACTCAAGGAGAATCCAATAAAGGCTGTCGTCTCTGAATACCATGAGAAGTTACGAGAGTAGCTTGATTTAGATCTAATTGATGATGATGAAAATAAATATTTGAAAGTGATCCATCTTATCAGTCCCACTATTTACTTTCTTCCAAAGACACACATAAACCTGAAGGAACCAACCGATCGCCCTCAATTAAGCTATATTAGGTCTCTGTTAGAAAACACATCTAGATTCATTGATATTTGGTGAATTGAGTATGTGACATCACTTCCATCTTACATTTGAAATTCAATGGGTTTCTTGAATAAAATCTGAGAAATCCTGTGGCAAGATACCTACTTACTGGTAACTATTGATGCAACATATCTTTATACATCTATTCACCAGGAAGATGGCATTGATGCCTGTAAATACTTTTTAAGAGCAAGATGTGAAAGTAATTTGGAACATTCTGGAATGCTCTTAGATATGACACAATTTTGCCGTACTCATAACATCTTCATGTTTAAGGGAAAATGTTACCTACAAAACAGGGCACAGCCATGAGGACTTCGCTTGTCCCAACATACGCAAGTCTTTTAATGGTTTTTTGGGAGGCTGAATCCATATGGACAGATGGTAATCAAACTATTCTACAATATGTGAAACATTGGGCAAGATTTATAGATGATCTTTTTTTAATGTGGGAAGGACATTAAGAAGAACTGAAAGCTTTAATTCAAATCTCGAACCAAAATGACCTCAATCTAACTTTCATGTATATTATCAGCCCTAATCACAACACTTTATTGGACATCTAATTTTTTGTGAAGAATGATAAGGTTTGCACTAAAATTCACCTTAAGGCATCTTCATGCAACATTATTCTCCATGCAAATAGTGGCCATCTGAAGGTCTCAAAATGGAGTGTTCCTTATGGAGAGATGGTACGAGCAAAACAGAACTGTTCTGAACCTGAGGACCTAAAGAACCACATTTTAGAGATGACTGATATATTCCTACAAAGAGGGTATCCAATGAAAATATTAACAGATGCATCTGAAAGGATCAAGAATTGATCAAGGGAGGAATTTCTTGTAATTCGCAGTAAAACATCAGAAAGAGAAGATCAAATGCGTATTATCATGGACTATAATTCTACGTATAGGGCACTGAAACAGATATTTCAAGGAAATTGGAAAAATCTGAAAGTGGATGAACATCTAAAATTTGCTTTAACTGAACACCCTAGTATAACTTACAGAAAAGTTGCATCACTAGGATAGCTCTCACAAAAAGTCACTTTACATCAGAGGAAGTAAAGACAACAAAAAATTTGCTTAGTCAACCAGCTTTTTGGAGATGAACAAAATGTAAAGCCTGTTTAAATGAAGTCAACAAAACCACTCAGAAACTGTGTAATGGCAGAAATGAGAAAATCAGACAACATATTACTTGTGAAACCAAGTTTGTTGTTTATGTTTTATAGTGCTCCTGTGATAAATTATTGTTGGAAGCACAATGAAGAAAACTAAACTTTGGATCCTAAGGCACTCACAAGCCATTAAAAACCAAGATTTCTCATATCCTATAGCCAAACGTTTTTGGGATCATCATGGAGGCGATATAAGTGGTTTTAAATATTATGGAATCAGACTAAATGAAAGAGGTGGAAACTGGGATTTAGCATAACGGAGAATGGAATCCAGAATGATTATCTAGTTGGGGATAGAAATACCAATGGGTCATAATTCTGATGCTAAGTTACATGTACATTTTTAGGATTTAACAGGGGTCTTGTGGTGGTATCTTGATTTACTTTTAAATGCCAAGCAGCATTGGAGACTCTAGATGAGAATAATGTGTTAGAATTTAATTGATGTGGGGAAGGTTGCACATATGTTGAGGTCTGCACTTACCCTTTGTAGAAAATAGATACTTTACAGTGTAATACTTTGTGATTTATACATTTTCCAACTGAGGCTTGTGATTTCTGTATCTGAGAATGAAATCACATGATGGGACCTAAACCAACACTACTTAACTCCCTTGGACCTCTTGGTTTAATCTCTCATGGTCATTGTCCAAACTTTGGGAACAATGTAATTTGTATGTGATTATATAGTTTTGAAACAACCCTTGAGACTCCCGTATCTCAGAATGTAATCACATGATGGGACCCAGACTAGCTCTAGTGCACTTTTAAAGCATTATCTTGCACTTGGCACTTTCCTATCACCCCCTCTACTCCCTGCTTCACCCCCTTGGACCTTGTGCTTTCATCTTTCCTCTGTCATTGTCCAAACTCTGTGAATAATACTTTGAATACTAGATCTAGAAGCACCTTGGAGATGTAGCATGTCATATTTTTCTCGAAATGACAATATACTTTTTATCATGTGATAAATCGGGAATGTGCAATAACAATAGCTTGGTTAAACTATGTGAGACATCTTTTCAACATAGAACGGAACTTCTTTACATGTATGATTTCATTGATTTATTTCACTTTTCTTGTAATGATAACAATACATGTTTACTTCAAGTGATATTTCACGGTTATGCAATACCAATAGTCTGTTATTTATGTGAGGCATCATTTGAATACAAGTTGAAGTGATGTTTTATATGCATTGTAATTGAAAGTGGCTTTTAAAAGGTAATGTATACTTGCACTTTTGCACTTTTCTCATAATGATGATAAATTCTTAATCATGTGCTATATTGGAAATGTGCAGTATGTTTAGGTAGTATACTGCATAGTTCTCTTTTTGGTTAATGAGAAAAATGCTATGCAGTGGAATGGTGCCCTCGAACTTTCCTGGATATCTCTAAGTGTTGCAGCATTACTCTGCTGTCATACCTACTGTCTTCTCATATATTATGTACCGAAAAGATGTACCCCTCCTTTAAAAAAAATGTGCTTAACAAATATTATTATAACAGTTACTAGGATGTTTAGGAGTTCCTTTTTTCACAGTTATTTTCAGAAAACGGTGATTGTAATGTGATATTTTCTGTAATTATTTACGCTCTAGTTGTTGTTTTATGTAAAAAGAAACAAAGGACTGCAGTGGTGATGGCTACTTTTAAATACCCTGCTGGAGTGTTGGGACGCTATGCTCACTGTTTGTTGGTATGAAATAAAATGGATAGTGGAATATAAGTGATTGCTGTGCCGTTTTTCTATTCTTGAGGAGAAAGGTTGGAATCCAGTTTGAAAAAAAAAAAAAAATAATATATATATACATATATATATTACCACAAAAAATCGGTCTAACAGGCAGAGCACTCTAACTGCTGGTGCCAGCGTTAGGGATAGGACCGCAATCCCTCGTTAAATGTTTACCAAAAGGGGTGCTGCACTCCTGGAGGCTTTCTTCTTGCAGTTTTATTTAACTGATAAACAGCATCAAACAAGCACCACAGCACCACAACCCGTTTCGACTGTCTGTCTTTATCAAGTGGTTTCAATCTGTGTTCTCGCATTGTTTACATAAACATAACTTTTAGATACGTTGAGGCCTTATGGGATCCGTAGTTGTCAGTATAGCCCACCTGGGGCTTCTTGTTAGCACTGTGACATAATTAATTAGTTAACACGGCTCTGTTTTTCCATTTGCCAATAAAACCTCCAATTTAAGTATGCTATTTCCTTTTGTTTAAATGCACGTTTGTTTTAATTCTTATTGCAATGTTCAACATACTTTCACAACCTTAGTCATTCACAAGCTGTGCTTTGTTGTTTTAACCCAATAGCCTTTTCACAGCAATCATCTGATTCTACACATATTTCTAGGTCCCAAGCTGCTTGAATACAATAAAACATTGCTCTTTGCCTCCAGGCCCTTTTGCCAATTAGCAAGGCCCCATCAGTATTGTGATACATTTAAAGTACATATGCTCACCCACTTCCTTGGTGAGGCTGTCCTATCCATTGCAAGATGGTGCAAGGCACATTAGAAGTTCCGACGCTTCAGTCATTAGTCTTCCATTGTACAGTATGTAGTTATAGTTAGGACCTATCTTCCATAGGAAAAGCGTTTTTTGTTTTACTAAGAAATGTTAGCACCATTTGACGAATCTTCATAAAATTTTCAAAAGTAGTTTGTCGCACACTTCAGCTGCTGCCTGGGAAATTTGGTACTGATTCATCAAGAAGGAGCCGAGAAAAAGGTGGGGGTTCCCAAAACATGTTTTCCCTAAGCAACTTCCCAGCGGCATTTTAGACATGACTACAGCTCAAACCTTTGGACAGAAATTCTACAAAATTTGGCAGAAAGGTAGATCTTGGCCCAGAAAACATCTTTTTGTAATTTGGGGCCAGATGTACGAGATATTTGTGAGTCGCGAATCGGTTGCAAACTGGTTAGCGAATGCAAAAAGGGCCATACTGTAAGTAAGAAACCCATTCGCTAACCTAAAATTGTGATGTGACTGAATTGCAATTTGCAAAAATTTGCAAATGGAAATAGCAAGTCGGTATTAGGGGGATCGCTAATACTGACTCACAAACCGGATGTACCAGGATGAACCAGGTGGTAAATGGGTGAAAACTATAAAAGCTGGCCTCGAATGTACTACGCTGTCCACAATGGCTGCCGTGTACCTGAGTGCAAGGAGGGTGCACACATTTGCTGCTCCAGGGGAGAAGGAGCTGGAGACAAGAAAGGATTTTTCATGCCTGGCTGACCCTTTTTCCAAAAATAAAGGAGGAAATATATGACCAAAACAGGCTAAGTAGCACAGTCATCCTGGATATTATAGAGCTTTTAAGACCACATTTGGAAAGCAGTACTCTCCACAGCAATTCCTTCTTCACCCATGTGCAGATGTTGTTCTCATTACACTTATTAGCCAGTGGAAGTTACCAGGATGTGATAGCTGTTCTAGGATGGGGGGAGGGTGTCAAAGTGCACTTTTGTTTCTTTAGAAGATTCATAGATGCCATGCTTATGTTCTTTCACCACTACACATACCTGCCCAAGAATGCACAGGAAATACAAAGTACTGAAATGAAATTTTATAAGATTGCGAATTTCCCCCATCATAGGGTGTATAGACATGTTGAATATCTATTTAGGAACCACAAAAATACTAATCCCCGAGCATTCAGGTTATATGCAAAAGAACCACAACATTATCACTGGTATAGTATCACAGTTTCTCAGAAGCACCCATGACTCCTACATGTTTAGACACAGTGGAATTTACAGACAACTGGAAAGTGGGTAGTTTGATGATGGATATTTATTAGGTACTGAAAACAAATATCCAAACATATGTAATTGCCCACTACACCCAAAATATATGTTGCCTCACACTAATGTATGTTTTTCAGGTGACAGTGCGTACGACCTACTCCCATGGATTCTCACACCTTACCTCTCTCCCACCAACCAGAATAATAGGAGATATAGCACAGCATACATTCACACCCGGTGACAAATATCCTGTCCCACAATTGCCATATTTGAAATGCATGTAAATCCCTAGTGAAGTAGAACCACACATACCCAGGGCCTGTAAATTAAATGCTACTAGTGGGCCTGCAATACTGATTATGCCGTCCACTTAAGTAGCCCTTTAAACATGTCTCAGGACTACAATTGCAGCCTGCGTGTGCAGTTTTATATTGCTATTTCAACATGGCAAAAAAACACTTTTATCACTCTCAGACCTTCTTTTTAATACATATTAGTCATTTTTAGCATAGGCCCTGGACAGCCCAGTTGGCAGGGTGCAGTGCATTTAAAAGGTTGGATATGTACTTTTAAGAGTTACTTGTCCTGGTAGTGAACACTCTTACATTCGTTTTCACTACTGCAAGGCCTACCTCTCCCACAGGATAAAATTAGAGGTACTTTATTACATTTAGTAAGGTGTAACTTCCAAATGGGAACAAGTAACCAGTTCATGTTGGGTGCCTTTGGAATTGTAATGAAAAATCATCTTTAAATGGTAATTAGATTTTTAAATTACAATTTTGAAAATGCCACTTTTAGAAAGTTGGCATTTTCTTGTCTTAGCCATTTAGTGCCTATAGCCTGTCTCTGGGTCAGTGGCTGCAGCCTGTGTCTGGGTCACATAACTGAGTGTAGCTGACAGTTGAGCTTTATGAATTCCTTGTGGACAACCACATACAATCGAGAGCTAGGTACTCCTGGATGGCCCCTTACTGGCAGGATGGGAGGGTGGACCTGGGCACAGCCCTGTTTACACTTGACTAAGCTGTGTCCTGTCTTCACACAAAGGGCTGCATGTCTGGAGCCAGGACAGGGACAGCAAGAAGCCGGTGCTCTTCAAAGAGAATTTCTAGAAGCTTCTCCCACCTTCCAAAGGAAGGGCACCAGATAAAAAAATATTGGACCTCACACTGTACATTTTCAGTAAATTTCTGGACTTTTGGACACTCTGCCAGGAAGAAGGACTGTTGTGCTGCTGAATGGACTACCACTCTTCATGACTGCTGCTCTGAAGGAACTACTGCCCTGCTGTGCCAACCAGCTGGCTGACACCCTCATGCCTGGGTAAGAAGAACTGGAACGGCATCCCAGGACCCCAAAGTGATTCCAAGGGATAGTTGACAGGCCTCCTGACTATAGCCTCAGAGACAAAAGGTTCCAACAACCTTGATCCCAGCACCTGGAATGTACCATCTGTGAGTCCTGCCCTGCCAAGTGGTGCCACCTGAGGCCTGGACCCTTGGAAGTGAGCCTAAAGATCCTCTGCTTTTATGGACCCAGCAGAACCATCTAATTTCCTCTGCCGTACAGCGCAAACCCAAGCAAAACTGATGAATCACCTCTGCTGTCAGGGTTCTCCCGGCGTAAAGGACTCCACATCGACCTTGCAGCCCACATCGAAATTGCTGTCTGTGTGGAGCTTTTCCAACACAGGCTCTTGCATTGCAAATCTCTCATCCACAGCAATCTCTCCAACAATGCAGGTTCTCACATCGCAGCTCCTCAGAACCAAAGCATTGCCTCTAATGCTCAGTGCATCCCCAACAGCAGACTTCGCGTCACAAGCCCTCGTTGATGGTGTCCTCAACAGTGATGCAGGACCTCATAGCTCCACAGTTCCTCTGAATCAATGCATTTCCTCAACTGCGGGACTCATCCTCAGCGCATGACCTCACCATTCTATTCTTTTCTTCTTGAGTTCTTGTAAAGTGCATGGCTACCCGGAGGCATCCCAGCGCTACCCAAGACCAGAAGGGGCAGAGGAAATTAGCTGTCAAATAGCCAGGTCTTCAAGACTTTGCAAAATGGAACTAGTACTCTAAAAGGTGCAGTTCGAAAGGCAGCAGGTTCCAGAGTCTGGAGACCAAATGAGATGTGGACCGAATACCCCATTGCACCCTGCGGACCCTGGGCACCTTCAGTAGTTGGGCCAGAAGATGAACAGAGGTTTCTCTCTGGAAGATGTGGAGAAGCGACAGAGCGGAGAAGAACAGGGCCCTTGTTATTAACATCCCTGTGCAAAATGCAAAAAGTCTTGAACTGAACGCTGCTTACCACCGGTAGCCACTGTAGGTCTCGCATGGCCTGGGAAGCTGACATGTGTTTGGGGATATACATCAGCAAGCGTGCAGTGGCATTTTGTACCGTTTGCAGCTTCCTGGTGACACAGCAAGGGGAGCCTAGGAACAAGCCATTCCCATAATCAAGTGGAGCTAGCACCAGGGCCTGCACGACTACCTTTCTAACTGTAGCAGGGACGATATAGAGGACCATTCGCAACATTCTCAGGATGCCAAAGCAGCTGGCAGCAAGCTTCGTGGCATGCTGACACATAGTCAGACCCATATTGAACCATATACCAAGGCTCTTTATTGACTCTTTAGGACTAGGTAGACCACAGAGATAGACCAGCACAGGACTTAAGATTTGGGTAGGTGAAGTTGTTGCCCATAAGCATAATCTCTGTTTTATCCGCCTTTGACTTCAATTTACAGTTTGAAAGCCAACAGGTGACCTCCTGCAGACATGAAGATAGAGGAGACTGACCAGGATGAGCATCATGAGAGATAGACATAACCAGCTGTGTGTCGTCTGCATAAGACATCAGCGACAGTCCATGCGCCTGAACAATCTCAGCCAGGGGGCACACATAGATATTAAATAAAGTAGGGCTCAGAGAGGAACCTTGTGGCACCCCACAGCATGCCAGTAAGCTGACTGAGAGAAAAACCTGATCCTGGACCTGAAAATAACGATTCTGCAGAAAGGAGGCAAACCAATTAAAAGCGGTATCTGTGACACCAGCACTAGAGAGCCTTGCAAAAGGATGGAATGATCTAAGGTGTCAAAGGCCATAATGAGGTTAAGTAGAATGATAGCTGCTGAATGTCTCTGGTCTTAGATATTTCTGAGCTTCTCGACCACCACCAGTAGTACTGTTTATGTACTGTGTAAATGGTGAAAACACATCAAAGTAGAATGTAATAGCAACTGTGATTCGAGAAAGCCCCAGAAATGCTTATTAACATGTTTTACCAGCAATCTGGAGACGCCAGGTAGAAGGGAATGCTCCACAAACCAGAGTTTAAGGTATTCTTGTTCAGAGGGCCTCACTAGGTCCCGGTAGCCAGCCGGTGCTCCATCGTGGTTGGTCTAAACCTGTGACTTTGTCCCAGTCTGGAGCAACCAGATATCTACAGTTGGCGCTTTGAGCTTCTTGGTGCTAAATTTACAGAAATATTTAAACATGCATATCTCCAGTCCTACTAATTGAATTTGTGTTTGTTATGGTCTTATTTTATTAATTAAAGTATACTCTATTTTTTCTAAATCTAGTTTGGGATCCTTTTGCGGTGTATTTGTCCTGTGCTACTGTTTGAGATGTTGCATAAATGTTTTACACATGTCTGTACGTTAAGCCTGACTGATGTGTTCCAATCTTTCCCGGGGTTGAGCACAGGTTAATTTAGGGTTTGTTTGTGGAGTCACCCAGACAAGGATTGTGGTTTCTGCTTGAGTAGAGTTTTACCCCCTCAACCAACAACCCAGTTTCTTAACTCAGGAAAAACATATTTGTTGTGCATTTAATGAATTTGAAGTGGAGCCTGAGTCTAGTTTGGGGCTCAACCTACATTTAGACAGGAAGTAAACAAAGTAACAGGAAGGTCATTATAATTGTTACATGCTATTAATTCTAAAAAAAAAAACATACTACCCTGCCAGGTTGTCTCGTCTAATGTCACACAATATGTGTAGTCAAATAACCTGCACAGCATACATTTAATGCATCATAATTGTTGATGCCATTATATTATGAAGCCTGGTCATTTAAAAAAAAAAACATTAAGTGTGTGCTGATAGAGATGCCCCCCCCCCATTAATTTAGTTAAACTTTTCATAAATTTCTTTAAAAAATGTGTTACTGCATTATGAGAATTATAATGGTCATTATGACATTGGTGGTCATCTGACCTCCACGCCGGCGATGGCGGTAGTACCTCCGCCAGGCTGGCAGTAATGACGGCCCAATTATGACAATGGCGGTGATCCCTCCCATAGACAGCCAATATATCACCGCAACTGCCATGGACGTATGATTACTGAACACGGCAATAGCAATCTCCAGGCAGACGGAAGACAAGGATCTGCCCACCATATTATAACATAGCAGACAACCAGGATTTCCAGGACATTAGCAGCGCCACCAAAAGCCTGGCAGAAACCCATCACATAAAAGGAGACACTCACCTCGAGGGACACAGAGGAGTCCACAGCCCCCATGGAACCAGAACTGGAAGTCTTCCCGATGCTGTACCGTGCCATGGTAATCCAGGAGCACCAACGCCGACGAAGACGACGGTGAGTACAGCCGCCTAGCACACAAGGGAGGCAGGGAGGAGAGAGTGACACACACACGCACAACACATATCATACACACACACCCAGAAACATCTGGTGAGAAATCTCACACCAACATAATCCAGAATGAAAGAATGCCAGGGCACATACCTTTGGTCCAACCAATGTAACACATTTGTATAGCGACCTCAAGATTGGAAATGCAAATATTTTACAGATAGGGCCATGGGCCAGTACAAGTGAAGCACAATGCCACAGGGCAACGTCCAAGGCCCAACTTGACTCCTGACAGTCCAGTCACTCCACTGAGCAGGGGCATCATGGTAACGGTAGGCAGGCACCTCAGTGGGCAAGGGGCGGTGGTGGGGTGGTAGGGGATCTTTTTCACAGGGGGGTCCTTGCGCTTGGGTTTGAGGAGGGGGCGGGTCCTTGCCCTTCTGGCTTGGGGGCGGAGGACTGGCCTTGGGACAGGGTGCCAGAGTTCTTCAACTTAGTGGCAGGAGTACACTTAGGGGGAGGAACAGGAGTCGGTTTGGAGCTGGAGGTACTGGGCAGGGGGGTGGGAGTTTCCTTTTATGGGCAGGACGAGGGGTGGGGGAGGGAAGAGGTCAAAGCGGGAAAGGAAAAGCTTCTTAGGATCAGTGGGGCGGGATGTGGTGAGGAGGTACGGGAGTGGAGATGGAGGGAGTAGTTGTAGGAGGAGGAGGTGTGCTGGACTTGGGTACAGGTGCATGGACAGTTTGAGTGTGTGAGGTGGATGGCTGTTGGGGGTCTGAGTAGGGGCGTTTGTGTGTCTTTGGAGGGGGCAGACAGGGTGGGTGAGGACAAACAGAACATGTGGATGGATATTGTGGTGGTGTCTGCACTGAAGTGGGTATGCTGCATGAGGTGGTGATGGTGGTGACTGTGCATGTAGTACGTGGGGTGCATGTGTGCGAGTCTGCTGTTATGGTGACTGTTGGCAAGGCTGAGCAGGTGGCAGGATCTGGGACTCTTGATGCTGTGCATTCAGGTGTGAGTGCTGATGTGACTGTGAGGGAGGAGGGGGAGACAGTGGAGGCAGTGGCTGATGTGTGTGCATCTGTGTGTTGGCTGTGTGTGTGCTTGTAGACTGAAGTGTGGTGGACTAGGAAGAAGTTGTGGGAGGGGGACAGAAGAAACAGGGACATTGGCTGCCGTCAGAGAGGAGGCAAGAGCCTGAAAAGATCTCTGTAGGGCCTGCCACACTGGGAACCGCACCAACACCCACCGACCATACATGCAACGTGGGATTCATCCTGGACTCATCACTATCAATGACCCAGGAAGTCAACGCCATCTTCTCCTCCTGTTTTAACACACATACTCACAAGGCACTGCGTAACACCGGACCAGAATACCTCAACAGATGGCTCTCCTTTTACACCCCGACCCGACAGCTTCACTCTGCCGACCTTGCCCTCGCCACTGTCCCACGCATCCAGAGAACGACCGCCGGGGGGCAGATCATTCTCCCATCTCACCCCCAAGACATGGAACACTCTTCCCACCCACCTGCATCAGACACAGGACCTACTTACCTTCAGAAGACATCTCAAGACATGGCTATACGAGCAGTAGCAGCCAACCCCCCTCCTCCCCTCAGCGCCTTGACACCCTCACAGGTGATTAGTGCACTTTACATATACTCAGATTGATTGATTGATTGCCTCCAGCCATACCCCCCCACCTGACACACTGCCAACACACACACATCTACATTCAGTCATGTCGCTTGCAACATACCTATGGTGTACTCACTTGTTGGTCTGGAGGCCCATACAACTGGCCATACAGGGGTAGAACCCCATCCATGAACCTCTCTAACTCCTCCGACATGAAGGCTGGAGCCCTTTCCCCTTTAGCACGGCCCATGGCAGGTACCAGACACAGGTCACAGCAGCACACGCAGTGGAGATGTAGTCCAGTGGAAAGTCAGGAATCAGGTGAAGTAGTAGGAAGAAAATGTCAGTCATGTCCTCAGCTGTGAACACCGTCACCGCCAGCGTTGATCATCATTGGTGCCTGTACTCCATAGAGCCCCATGATAGCCAATGAGGAATTGCATGGCGGTGCAGACCGCCTTCCGCCGTGACGCATAATGCCGGCTGAGTGAGGTCAGTTCCACCTGTCCCTGTATACAGGACAGGCGGTTGCCATTTCCTACTCCTAGTACTCATGTATTGAAATTAAAAGTGCGTCTTTGGTGTTGGCTGTACACACCTAGACAATTCTAGTGTCCAAGATACATACGTGCTCTGTGTACTCTGATGTTGTGTGTCTATAGGCCCTGTTGTCACTCCCTTTTTACTTTTGGGTCACTTAGGTACCAACCACTGTGAAGGAATAGGAGGAGGAGGCAAGCACCCGTGTACAGACCCCTTGTGGACTTGGCTACACTGGAGGAAAAGCACATCATACTCACCTATTGTCTGGACAGGGCCACAGTCACAGAGCTGTGTGCACAATTGGAACCTGATCTGCTACCTGCTATGCGTTACACCACAGTAATTCCCCCTCTTGTCCAGTTACTATCAGTGCTCCATTTCCTGCCAACAGGTGCTTTCCAGGTGACTGTGGGTTTGGCTGCAGGAATGTCACAGCCAATGTTCTCTATTGTGCTTGGAAGGGTTTTGGCTGCCTTGCTCAAACACGTGCAGCTACATCGCATTTCCCCAGGTTGATGATTTCCCCACTGTGAAGGCTGAATTCTATACAATGGGACACATACCACATGTGATTGGGGCCATTGAGGGCACTCATATTGCCTTAGTCCCCCCCCAGGGCCAATGTGCAGGTGTATAGGAATAGTAAGAGTTTCCACTCACTCAATGTACAGACGGTGTGCCTTGCTGACCAGTGCATCTCCCACGTCACTGCCAAGAATCCTGGGTCTGTGTATGATGCCTTTGTCCTAAGGAATAGCAGCGTCCCACAGCTGATGGAGCAACTACAGAGGCACAGAGTGTGGCTTATAAGTGAGCTTGAGTCCCCACCCAATGTATGTCAGTGTATGCCTACAGGAGTCATACCTCATGCCATTGTGCAAGGCTAATGTGTGTCCCTCACTTCTTCTAGGTGAGTCCGGCTACCCAAACCTGTCCTGGCTCTTGACCCCTGTTAGAAATCCGAGTACAGGGGCTGAGAATAGGTACAATGAGGCTCATGGGCATACCAGGAGGATTGTTGAATGCACTTTTGGTCTCCTGAAGGCCAGGTTCAGGTGCCTCCATCTGACAGGTGGGTCCCTATGCTACTCCCCTGACAAGGTCTGAAAGATTGTTGTGGTGTGCTGCATGCTGCGCAATTTGGCCCTTAGACGCCATGTGCCATATCGTCACGAGAAGTGGGGTGACAATGCACCTGTGGCAGTGGTGGGCACTGAGTACAGTGAGGAGGAGGAGGAGGAAGAAGAGGAGTATGTGGACAACAGGACACATATCATACAACACTACTTCCAGTGACACTCAGGTAAGACTGTTGAACTATACATTTCTCCATTTAAGTGTTGTGCTGTGTGGCAGTAGTATGATCCCATTCACTACCTTTGCATCCCAACTGACTGTCAGCTTTGCCTTCCCTCATTGCAGATGTTGGTGTGGTTACAACAGTATAATGCTGTGATGTGCACAGACTGCTGAGACACATCTGTAGGATGGATGAACAAATTACAGGACATTTGCACAGAATCATGCAATTCAAAACAGTTCAATACATTGTACATTTCCTTCAGATAAAGCACTATTACTCAAGTTCTATCCAAGGGTGTTTATTAATAAATTAGGTATACAATGCAAAGTGCAATATGGTGGGGTGATGGTTGGGAAAAGTCCTGTGTAGTCAGCCAGTCTGTTTGTAGCACAGGTCCAATGTCCAAGGGGCCATAGGAAGAGGAGCAGTTTAAAGTGGGCAAGGTAACACAGTGGAACACAAGGGGGACATTCTGGAGGGGCTAATTTCCTGGCAGTAGTCTTGGTCTTGGCAACTGTCACTGGTGTCTGTCTGTCTGGTTCGCAGGGAACATTTGTGGGGTGGTTCACCTTCTGAAGGGGGAGGGGAGCTGGTGGCCTGTGAGTCCTGTGGCATGGCCTCCTGTCCACTAGCTTCAGCAGATGTGGAGGGCTGGTCATTACACTGGCTAGTGGTAGGGACCCACTGTGTACTCCTGCATGATGTTGTCCATGTCACCCAGCAACTCTGCAATGGAGGCCATGGTGGTATTCAAGGCCTGCAATTGTTGCATGTGGTGTTCCCCGTGCAGCTGCTGGTTCTCCTGCTTGATATTGAGCACCTGACCCATCCTGTCCTGGAGTTGTTGGTATGCCCCCAGGACATTTGTGAGTGCCTCCTGGGCAGTGGGTTTCCTGGGTCTGTCCTCCCTCTGGCGCACAGCTGTCCTCCGACTGTCCCTTGCCCCCTGTGTCCCCTGAATGGTGTGCCCACTCCCACTGACCCAGGACCCTCATTGTCTTGCCTTTGTGGTTTGGACATGGGTCCCTGTGCAGGTGGGCACACCGCTGATTGACGTGTCCTGGGGATGGAGGTCTGGGGCGTTGGCTGGCTGCTGTGGTGTTAGATTTAGAGGGGGGCTCTGTAGTGGACTGGCTGTGGGATGGGGTAGCCGACTGATCAGTGGTCCCAGATGGGCCAGGGAGTTCATCCAGATCCAGACCTCCTGAGTTGCTGTCATCACTGGGGGCATCATCTAGTGGGGAACTGGGTAGCCTTGGCAACTCCTCACCACTGACATTGGCTGCGGTACCTGTGGGGATGTAAGTGATGTTGGGGTACTTGTCTGTGACATATTCCACATTTGTAGCTTTCCCAGTGACATTGGTGTTGACCTCCCACCTTTGGTAGTGTGTGGTAATGTATTGTGGGATTGGTAGTTCTACATGCTGTGCATGCATTGGTAGTTGGTGTGCATGCACAGTTGGAAGGAATGTGCTTGCAGTGGGTATGGCATGCAGGGGTTGCCATTTAGGTGTGGTAATTGGGTTGGTGCACTGTGTGAGATGGAGTGGGGAGAAGGGAGTCAGGGTTACGGGGTGAGATGGCATGCAGGTATGGGGGGTGATAGGTTGGAAATGGTGACTCACCAGTGTCCAGTCCTCCGGCTACTTCAGCAAGTCCCTCAGGATGCAGTATTGCCAAGACTTGCTCCTCCCATGTTGTCAGCTGTGGGGGAGGAGGTGGGGATGCACTGCCAGTCCTCCTGATGGCAAGCTGGTGCCTTGCTGCAATGGGACACACCTTCCCCCATAGGTTATTCCACCTCTTCCTTATGTTGTTCCTAGTGTATGTATGTTGTCCCACGGCATTCACCCTGTCCACAATTCTCAACTCTATCTTCCTGGCAATGGTGATCTTCTGCATCTGTGCTCCAAACAGCTGTGGCTCTACCCTGACTATTTCTTCCACCATGAAACTCCTCATCAGTGAAACAGGGGTGCCTTTGTGGAGACATGGGTGTTGTGTGGTGTGTGTGTTGTGCCCAGGGTGATGTGGTGGGGTGTGTGGTGCGTGGCATATGTATGGGTAGTTGTGGTACATGTGCGCTGTTGTCTCTGGGATTGACGTGGCAAGGTGTGGCAGCTTTCTTGTGTTTGCAAAGGATTGTGGGTGTTGTGGGGTTGTGTTTTATAGTGCTGTTGGTGGGTGTGTGGGGTGTGTGTAATTGTGTCAGGTTTGTTTTTTTTGTTCTGCCCAATGTTGCCTTGTTTTGTATTTGGGTGGCCAATCTCGCCTTGGCGGTGCGCACCACCTATGGTTTACCGCCGCTGAATGTCCGCTGTGGTGATTCATGGGTCATTATTTGGAGGGCATTGTTTTGGTGGCGTAACAGTATGGGTGCTAGTTCCGACAGTTTATTGCGTTTAGTGGGTCTGGCGGATTTGTGGTTATGGCTGGTTTCTGTCTGTTTTGTGTGTATATGTCGAAATCTGACAGACGGATGTTCGCCTCTGTTGGTGGCAGTCACCGCAGCAGTATTTGGTATTTACCGCCAATGTCATAATGAGGGCCTATGTGTGGGAAAAAGTTCCTGTGACATAGATCACCTTATAGAATTCCAGTGGCCTTACGGGACCATCAATGTTGTGTGATGGTCTGACTATTGAAACAAGTGTTTGTGGTGAGTACTACAATTCATGTTCTTCTTTCCTTGGATCATTAAGCTGTAACCCTGCCAGAGGCCAGTAATTGAAGCCTTGGTTGGAGATAGCTTTTCAGCTGTGCCCCCATAAAATGGAGGCTATTGCGGTAGAGTATTGCTGGCTGGAGATCCTTGAGTAGGAGGAAGAGGAATCTGGCTGGAGATCCTCCAGTAGGAGGAAGAGGAAGCTGCCTTGGAGGTTTTCTCAGATCACCAGCCGCTGGTACCTCAACCACGTCATTGTCACCATCATCGCAAGCAGGAAAAGCTCCCAGCCAACAGCACTTCTCCACCCAGCCACAGTGGCCCTCCTCCTGTGGATCATGCAAGGCGTGGAAGAACTCAAGGAAGGCATGCTAAACATTTATAGGAGGATGGACGCTATTGATGGATGTTTTCTTTAGGGAGGGGGTGGGTATATGTGGGAGATGAGGGCAGGAAGAATAGTTGGGGATGGATTAGGTAGATAAGTTAGTTTAGTTGATTTTACTTTTTGAAGGTTTAGAAAGACGAAGTAGGCTGTTGCCGAATGTGAGGGTGGGAATTTTTTTTCTTTTTTATGTTAATTAATGGGTTTCTTCTTTTTCTTCAATGTGCCCTTTATTTGTTTTTTTTTATTTATTGCTTGACATTAATGGTTAGTGTAGCATCCCTGTTAATTAAACAGGAAGCTCCCCCAATGCTTAACAGGCTGAGCACCGCAGCTGGCCCATCAGAAAGAAATTGGCCAATCACGTCTATCCCCATCGTCCTCTCTTTAGTCTCTGTTTACCTAGGCTCTCAGGTAAAGAGGTTGGGTTAGGTTGGTTACCTAATCTTACTTTCTTCAGTCCACACACCTGCAATGAATGATGGAAAACTCACCATGCTCAACCCTTTCATGCTTAGATCTGATTGTGCCTGAGCAACACCTACCCTCCATCAGTTGTAGTTTTATACTGCACTGCATTACCCTTTGTAACTATTGCCCACTAATAATGTCTGCAAACTCAGAGCCAAAACAGTCCCTTATCCCTGATCTTAGAACTTATTTTCTATATAGAGTAGAAAAAGTGTTGTATGCTACCTCCCCAATCAGCAAAGTATCTTAATGCAAAGATTTATTTTCCAAAGGCGTTAATGCTGGTGGTGGCTGAGGCTAAGATGGAAGATCACAGCTGTCAATCCAGCCAAAGGTTTATCATTCTGCATTTCCATCAATTAGACTAGAAACAAAACACGGAGTGAATGGAAAATCCAAGACAGGTACCATCATGATGAAACTACTTAAAGTTATCAATCAATCAATCAGTATTTGCATAGCACAGCACTATCATCCTGAAGCTATCCAGGTGAAGCGGATGCAGGGTCTCAGTCGAAGAACCATGCCTTAAGCTTCTTTCTGAAGTCGGTCTGGGAGGGTGATGTTCGTAGGTAGAGAGGGGGGGAGATGTTTAAGAGAAGGAGCGGCCTCCACTGTGGCTGCGACTGATGCTGGGGACTTGTGCTAGGGCCAGGGAGGCAGAACGTATGTGTCTGAAGGGTTTGTGAGAGTTCCTGCAGTGGCTGATGTGCAAGGCTTTGTGGGCTTGCGTGAGAATCTTGAACTGGCATCTCCTATGGATGGGGAGCCAGTGGCGGTTCCTGGGGTGGGGTGATGTGGGATCATTTGGGGAGGTCTAGGATGTGTCTGGTGGCAGCGTTCTGTATGACCTAGAGTCTCTTGAGGAGTTGGGTGAAGATACTGGCATAGAGCGCATTACCATAGTTGAGTCCGCTAGTAGCTAAGGCAGTCTTCCTGGTGTCAGTTGGGATCCATCTGAAGATCTTGCGGAGCATGCTGAGGGTGTGGAAGCAGGATGTGGAGACTGTGTTTATTTGGTGTTCATTGTCTAGGATGAAGCCGAGGTTACAAGCGTGGTCTGTTGGGGTGGGTGTAAGGCCTAGCACAGATGGACACCCGCAGTTGTCCCATATGGAGATGTTTTTCCTGAAGATCAACACTTCTGTTTTTGTCTAAGTTTAGCTTGAGGCAGTTGGTTCTCTTCCAGTTGGCGACACTCATCATGGTGTTGCGGAAGTTCGTTCTGGTGGTGGAGGGGTGATTGGTGAGCAAGAGGATGAGTTGTGTGCTGTCTCAGTAGAATATGGTGTTGAGTCCATGGGATCTGATGATGTCAGAGAGTGGGGTCATGTAGGTGTTGAATAGTGATGGGCTGAGGGAGGATCCTTGAGGTGTGCCAAAATAATGTTTCTAGGTTCTGAGGTAGGTGGACCATTTGTGATCTTCCTGCCAGGAAGGGGGCTATCCACTTGAGGGCATTGTCCTGGATGTCTATGCTGTGGAGCCTGTTGATGCTGGTAGGCTTAGGGGGGATCAAGGCTGCTCTCTACGCGTGGTCAAGGAGGGATCTGATGTCGTCTGTGGCCGCTATCAAGGCTGTTTCTGTGCTGGCACAGGAAGCTAGATTGGAGGTGTCGAACAAGCCGTTTCTTTCCAGGTATTCTGCCAGCTGGATATTGATGGCCTTCTCCAGGCCTTTGGTGGGGTACCAGAGCAGAGAGATGGGTTGGTCATTTTTTAGTTCGCTGGGATAGGTGGAGGGTTTCTTCAGGAGGGGTCTGACCTCTGCATGTTTCCAATCATTGGGGAAGGTTGCCATGGTGATGGAGGCATTGAGGATGTTGATGAGTTCTATGCCCATTTATTTCATTCCTAGATTGAAGAGGTTGTCAGGGCACGGGGCGCTGGGCACCCTGGAGCGGACAAATGACATGATGGTGGTGGACAGTGTGGTGAGTGTTGTCCAGGAGGTGATGTCTTGGTTGGTGTGTGCAAGGGGGTCAGGGTGTTGAGGTTGACTTTTGTAGGTTGGGTGTCGAAGCTGTTGTAGATGGTGACTATCTTGCTGTGGAAATAGTCTGCTAGGGTATCGCAGAGTATTTAGGAGCGATGGATGGTATTTTCCATGGCTGACAGGCTGGAAAATTATTTGACTATGTTGAAGAGTTCTCTTGTGCAATTGGTGTTTGTTTCAGTGCGGTTTGTGAGGGCTGATTTCTTAGCATCCTTGATGCGTTGGTGGTAGTGATTGCAGGCTGTATTGTAGGTGGTTCGATCAGAGGTGTTTTTTGGTGGTGCGCCATTGTTTCTCTAGACATTTGCAGTGGAGTTTGATGGTTCTGGTGTTTACCAGCTGACTTGTCTTGCTGGTTCTGGTTGGCTTCATAGGGGTGACTCTGTCAGTGCATTTGATGATCATGGTGAAGTTTGGAATGGCATGTTCTAGATTTGACGTGGCTTCTGGTTGTGTGGTGCTGAGGGCCTGCATCTTCTGGGTCTGTGTCATTTTGCTCCAGACGCAGTAAGCTGTTTTGGGGGGTTTGGTGGTGCTGTTCTGGTGCCTTCAATGGCGAAGTGGACGATGGTGTTGTCAGACTAAGTGATCTCTGTGATGTGGCAGTATCTGACTCTGTCGCTGGTTGTGAATATTGGGTCCAGTGTGTGTCCTGCTTTGTATGTGGTGTCAGTGACCACTGTTGATGAGGCTGGTGAGGCTGATGTTGTTCATGTTTTCCAGGAGGGTGGTGGTGTTGGTGTCGTCGAGGTGGAAATTGAGTTTCCCAAGTAGGATGTAGTGTCTGGAGTCAATGGCTACAGGGGGGGCGATGAAGTTGGAGGTGGCGTTGTAGAACATGTGCTGAGGTCCCATGGGTCAGTAAGTGAGGGTGCCTCTAATGGTGGGCTTGGAGTTGGTTGGAAGTTGAAAGTTGAGGTGTTCCATAATGGATGTGAGGTCGTCTTTGGTGGTGTTACATCAGATGGTTTCTTTGTGGATGATCGTGATGTCTCCCCCATGTTTGTTGGTGCAATACCTATGTATCATATTATAGCCGTCAGGTGTCACTGTGGCTATATTGGTGTTTGAGGAGAGGTTAAGCCATGTCTTGGTGATTAAAATAACATGTGGGTGATGATGTTGAGGGTGTCCCAGATTTCTATGGCGTGTTTGTAGAGGAATAGGACATTGAAAAAAATGCACTGTTTTGGTTCGTGGTCTTCCAGCGGGGTGTGGTAGCGGATCTAGTGTGGGTGGGCAGTCCTGTGTTGCAGGAGAAGTGGCAGTGTCGGCAGGTTAAAGGTCCTTCTGTTTTGCAAGGGGAGGAGGTGCAGCATTTGTTGTTGTCTCATCTGGGGTTGAGGGCTTGGAGTTTGGTGGAGACGTAATGGTGGGTGGTCAGAAGGCAGGCTTCATGGCAGTGGGCGTGGTCCAGGCACAGCCTTCAATATGCCAGGAGTGCACCCACTGTGCGCGTCTACTGCGCGGCTGCACTGTGGCTTCCATTAAGTAGGTCCTGGGGAAGGAGGGGTTGAGGGCAATGGGAGGGGCTGGCAAAAACAGGAGGGAACTTAAGCATGGGGAGAAGGTGCGTGGGAGAAGCAGCAGCATGAGCAAGCAAATTGAGCACAGATACACAAAAAATACTCAAAAATAATGGATGACATGCAGAAAGGAGGGGACGCAAACAATAACAAGCAGCAAACAGCTGATAGCAGATGCACTTTGTGACAGGGGAAGAGAGGCACAAAACTGAATGACAGAGCACAACTCAGATAATGGCAAAAGAGGATGGCAAAGGGAACAAATGTAGAGGACCTCATGGGGCGGGAGCGGCACATCAGAATTGGCCGCATTTAGAAGGGGAAGTACACTGGCATTTGACCAGAGACAGTGCAGGTGACAGCTGGCACAATAACCTGCTCAACAGGGTCACGATGCGGCCTCCATTAAGAAGCTCATAGGGAACGGGGTGTGGGAGGCAGTGGACAGGGCTGGCGAGAATGGGTGGGAAAGGGACTGACAGGAAGAAGGTATGGCAGGAGAAGCAGCAGCACAGGCAAGGAAGGTAAGCACAGATAAAGTAAAAAAAAACTCAAAAACTGTGGATGACTAGCAGAAAGGAGGGGAAGCAGACAGTAAACAAGAAGCATACAGTAGAGGCACTGGATGATGGGGGGGACAGAAGCACAAAACAGGATGGCAAAACAGAATGGCAAAGGGGAGACAAGTAGAGGAGCACATGGAGCGGGAATGGTCCATCGAGATGGGCCATAGGTCAGCGGAGGAAGTGGCCTGGCAGCTAGGCCAGAGACAGTGCAGGTGAGAGTTGCCACAAGGAAATGCTCATTGGGGTCGCGTTGCGGCTTTCATTAGGTAGGTCCTGGGGAGGTAGGGGCAAGGGAGGCAGTGGACGGGGCTTTTGAGAACAGGCAGGAAAGAGTGCGGCAGGAAGAATGTTCAGAGAAAGAAGCAGCGGCAAGGGCAAGGAATTTGAGCACAGATAAATAGAAAAATTCAAAAATGACGAATGACAAGCAGAAAGGGGGAGAAGCAGACAGTGAACAAGCAGCGAACAGCAGACAGTAGATGCACTGAATGACAGGGGAACAGAGGCACAAAGGTGAATGACAGAGCACAATATAGAATATGTCAGAACAGGATGGCAAAGGGGAGACAAGTAGAGGAGCACATGGGGCAAGAGCGGTATGTCGGAGTGGGCCACCGGTCAGGAGAGGAAGTACACTGGCAGCTAGGTCAAAGACACTGCAGGTGAGAACTTTAGCAAGGACCTGCTGTTTTATACTAAAATAGGCATAATGAAGCCCCCAAGTCTCAGGACTCAGGAGAAGTTTACTTTAGTATAATCCATGAGGCATAGATTGTGGAAACAAAGTACACATTATTTATCCTTCAAAAAGTGCACATTACTTATCCTTCAAAAAGTGCACATTACTTATCCTTCACCATCCATTGTTGTGCTGAATTAGCTGTACTGTGTAGATGTCCCTTTCTTGCCCCAGCAGGAGGGATGGTATGGGCAGATTTGAAGTTTTTGGTAAAATCATGCTGTAATAGTTGGCGTATCTTCAACTACATCCTCCTCGTCAAGCATGAGATTTGTTGGCGATGAAAATCAATGGCACAATACATAGGACAACTTGGAGGAAGAGGGACAAGGATTTCATAGATAGTTGATTAGGGCTAATAAAGGAAGGTTGAGAGATAGACAAACACGCCATTCAAAAAGTCCATGAACACGTTTCTTCTGTCAGGAAGGAAGATGATAGTTCAGTTACCAAATGCAAGCAGTTTTTCTTTTTAGTAGCCCTCAGACTCCCAAGTTAGTTAACTGTTACATAGGCTGGAAAAATAAATATAGGGAGGCGTCTCACAGTTCAAAAAACATTTTTAATGAAAGAAAAATGATACTGTAAACAAATGGATGTTGTCACTGCTTTATTCTGGCATTGTCGGTCTTGATTGCAGGATTGAACCACAGAGATGGCACACCATAGAGGGTCCTTGCAGAAGAGGACTGTGTAATGCAAAAAGAAAATGTTGGTACTAGTTAAGTCAAGGTAAGCATGGTTCACGAAGAGTCAGAGGGAAACACATAGGCCTGCCGCCTATCGCCACGGCGACGGCCACCAGGATACCGTCGCCGTGGCAACCGACTGTCCATGGCATTATGACCGTAGACAGAATTCTGCCAGAAGGCTGGCGGAATTCCGTCTACGGTCATGGCGGCTGACAGCGATAAGGTGGCCCTGCTGCCAGCAGCAGCGCCACACCAGCAAAACACCACCTACCATATCATGTTCCATGATACGGCCTGGTGGTGTTTTGCTGGCGGACGCTGCTGCTGGCAGAAGTGCTGTGTCCCGTCTCCTGCCGGAGGACCCCCTGCAAGCAGGTAACTTTGGGTACTCCAACAGGAGAGAGGGTTGGGGGAACGTTGTGTGCGTGTGTGGGGTTGTGTGTGACTGTGTGTGAATGCATGCCTGTGTGTGTAATGCGTGTGTGCATGACTGGGTGTGAGTGTGCGTGTATGTTGTCATGTGCTTGCATGTGTGCCTGGATGTATGTTTGTGAGTGTTGCTGTGAGTGTGTATGAATGTATGAATGTGTGCATGAATGTGTGTATGCATGTGTGTATGGGTGTGCATGTATGTGCGTGTATGTTTGTAAATGTGTGAGGCTCGTGAGAGGGAGGGAGAGGGTGAGAGAGGATTCTGGGGGGGAGGGGGAGAGGGCAGGGGAGACCCCTATCAGTGCCTGGGACAGAATTCCCTGGCACTGATAGTGCCTACCACCATGGTTTCAGTGGCTGTACAGAAACCAATGAAACCAAGGCAGTGGGTGGGGTCATGATGCCATGGGCCGCCTAGTGACGGCCGCTGGGCTGGAGACCGTAGTCTCCAGCCCGGCGGTCGGTGTGGTACATTGGTGGTTTGGCTTTGGCCAAACTGCCAATGTCATAATAGTGAAGGTAGGTACCGCCAGCCTGTTGGCGGTAATACCTACACTATACCACTGACCGCCGGGGTCGTAATGACCCCATAGTCTGGCACATTGGTGAACCATGAAAGCCCATCTCATACAGATCATAGGTAACTAGACAACTAGCTGCATATACCCTGTTAATCACCAAAATATTCAAAAATTTAGTTAGCTCTGTCAATCATATGATATCCATACCAGAAGCACTTAATTAGGTTTTGCCACTTGAGTCATAGGGTTGCATTATTCTACTGAACACACCACTTTTAAGTCCACAACTGTAGGAGTCTTTGAATGTGCTTGTTTCCCATGGAAGTAGATAGGCATTTGTCTTTCTTCTGGATGCTGTCAATGTTACTTGCAGATTTTATTTAATCCAAAAAGAGATCTACTTGTTTAAGAAGAATTTTTTTTTTTTAAATTAGTCTTAGTCTAGTCTAGGTGAGAAGAGTGTAAATCCCAGAGATGATGCTCTAAGGTTAACATAAGGGCAGTCTAGTAAAGTAACATATCAGTAATACATGGAAGCATTGATCCCGAATGATGATCTAAACATTAAATTTAAAATGCAATTTTCCTATAGAGACCCTCCCATCCATCACATAAATCATTATCATTTGATATTCATTTTGAAGTTTTCTATTCCAAGTGTGGTATCCATTTAACTTTGCCTCTGTCTTTCCAGTGGAAACAATACATATAATATATATAAGCAGTGGAGCCCATTAAATCTTCACTGAAAGCCTAGCATGGGAATGAACCTAAGGATAGGAATGGGAGGCATCTTGTTCTTCTTATGAAATGAAGGATACAGTTGTCACCTCCTACTGCTCAGTCAGATGCGGGGAGAAACAGCTGTCCTTCCTGATTGAAGTCCATTTGAGATTATTTACAATAGCTGGCATAAACTGCATTGTGGCACATCAAATACAATATATATATAATTATCAGAGATGTATATTCGTTTAAGCCATCATAGCTGTAATTGTGTTGATGTCCCTATCTTAATTGGGAAAGTATTGTTAACTTTCAAACTAGGGGGTCATCTGGAGGATGATCACTCTATACACCTGTGATGTCTGAGTTACTTCCCTCATTCTTGGGTGTGTCTTCTAGAGCCTTATCATTTCTGGTTATGAAACGTTTATTTATTTTAATCATTATCACTTTTTCCACGTATCATGGAGAACGTCCTTCTGAATTAAACAACTTTCCCAGCTGCACTGAAAAAATGCTCTGAAGACTCACTGGCTACTAGACATATCAGATACTTTGTTGTCAGCCTGTCGAGTTCCTGCCTCTGTTCCGGTTTATAATCTCTATAGGTCAATGGGTCATCCAGATAGTCTTGGACTATCTTTGTAATTGTCATTGTTGTTGACTCTTGCTGTGTTTGCATTGCCTGTGCACTTGATTTAAGTCCTGCCATATGAAACAAAACCATTGCAGATGCTGAAAGTGAAGCTGCTGTTGCTATCAGAAGTAGCTAGTGAAGAAGATTGTGACATACTTCTTGAAGGCATGTGCCAACGGCACTACATTCTCCAGAGGTTAAAGGATGGACTTCATTTCTGCCATGGCCCCAAATTTGCAATTGTTGACCTTCTACATTATCTGCATTCCAGAAGTTCCAATGTTGACAAAGGAATGAAAGTGGACAGCGTTTTATTTTACTGTGAATCCAGCATAATGAAATAAATGTACCTTTCAGAGGATAAAGGCGGTCATTCTGACCGCGGCTGTCGGCGGTCGCCGCCCGCCAAGCGGTCCCCGCCGAAAGACCGCACCGCAGTCAAAAGACCGCGGCGGCCATTCCGGCTTTCCCGCTGGGCCGGCGGGCGACCGCCAGAAGACCGCCGGCCGGCCCAGCGGGAAAGCCCCTTCAACAATGATGCCGGCTCCGAATGGTGCCGGCGGAGTTGTATGGGTGCGACGGGTGCAGTGGCACCCGTCGCGATTTTCAGTGTCTGCAAAGCAGACACTGAAAATCTTTATGGGGCCCTGTTAGGGGGCCCCTGCACTGCCCATGCCAGTGGCATGGGCAGTGCAGGGGCCCCCAGGGGCCCCACGGCACCTGTTCCCGCCATCCTGGTTCTGGCGGTGGACACCGCCAGAAACAGGCAGGCGGGAAAGGGGTCGGAATCCCCATGGCGGTGCTGCAAGCAGCGCCGCCATGGCGGATTCCCTGGGCCAGGGGAAAACCGGCGGGAAACCGCCGGTTCCCTTTTTCTGACCGCGGCTTTACCGCCACGGACAGAATAGCCCAGGAAGCACCGCCAGCCTGTTGGCGGTGCTTCCGCCGACCTCCGCCATGGCGGTTATGGACCACCAGGGTCAGAATGACCCCCAAAATGTCCTTTTGCAACCTTTGATTTGTGTTCAGATGAAAGATTAATCTGCTAACCAAAGCAGCTGCTTCTTCATTGACATTGTTAAATCTTTTTTTCACCATTTGCTAATGTCCCTGCAATAAGTGCAAAAATTGGACTGTTTGGCTAATGGTTCTGTTTTCCTTGTCAAAATCTCAAAAGGCAGTAAGAGTTAGCTCAGGTACTCCACTAGCCCCATTTGCCAACTTACATGGTCATGGCTTTTGCAGTGCATCACTTCTCCTTTGTAGTACGTAATCATTGATGGTCCTGTACTGCTCAAACAGGCATTGCAGCATGTAGGATGAGTTCCAACATGTTGGTACCTTCCATAGCAGAGTTTTTACAGTAGCTCTATTAGCATGCTAAATAATCCTCAACTGCTTCTGGACTTTGCACACATTACTGAAATTAGTACAAATTTGGTGACTAGAATTGTAAGAAATCATGTTATTGGTTGAGGGAGTGGAAGCCCCACTCGGGCAACAGCTACAATCCTTGCCAGGGTGAGCTACAAATATCACTAAATTAATCTGTGTTTAACCCTCTGCTAGATTGGCACAAAGTGATCAGGGTTAACCTAAATACAAATTGGAAAGTATTTATGCAGTACCTATAGAGTAATAAAGTGAAAACACCGCACAAGAAAAATCCAAAATCAATTTAGATAGAGTGAATTTTGATAATTAACTGATTCCAAAATGACACACATCCAATCGAACAACTGGAGATATCCAGTTTTGAAGTCTTAAGGCAACATAGTGCCTAAAAGCACAAAGTATCACTCGTGTTCATTGGGTCATACTAGAATGGGGGAAAGTCACAAGCTCAGGCTGACTGCAATAGTGTGCATGCCGGATACAGGGACCAGGTTAGCCCTACTGAAAAAGTTGCCTTTTCAATGTCCGGCGCAAAGAGTATTGTTTGCAGTGAAGAAGGCCGCATGTAGGATGGTCATCACTGTAACGCAAAGAGCAGGCCTGGCATCATGGGCGGTCGTCACTGTAGCACAATGATCCAGTGTGGCATCACAGAGGTACGTTGTTGGAGCTTTGTGTTGATGGTTACTGCAGGGTGTCGTTGCGGTAGCACAAAGTGCAGATCTAATGTTGCTGATTGTTGCTGGCAGTTGCTATATCACGAAGAGTCAGGTTCATTGGAGGTTCACATTGACGATCATCACAGGCAGCAAAGTCTTGGTGTCAACAGACCCTTTTGAGGTCAGGAAGAGCCCAAAGCATCAGGAATTCACCTTTCTTCAAAGGAGGAGCATAACGGATTCATACCAAGGGTCCAAAACATGGGGAGTTGCCTCTTGGGAATCAGGAACCCACTCCAGATAAGCCCAGAAGGGCTCAGACAGGTCCAGAGCAGCAATTCTGCTGGGCAGGTTCAAGGAAGTGACTGGTGCTTTATGTGTCCCTGTAGCTCAGACCAGAAGTCAGCCAACTAACCCTTGTAGTCACTCAGGTTAGCTTTAGATGAAGGGAGCCGGTGCAGCTTTTCTTCTCAGACAGCAGGACAGTACTCAAGCAGCAGGGCAGTTCTCTGGTGGTCAGCGCAGTTCTAAAGCGGCAAGGCAGACCTATGGTAGCAGCAAGGCACTTCTCTGGAGAGTAAGGCAAGCCTCAAGAGCAGGGCAGTCCTCATGGAAGCATGACGCTCCTTCGTCTGTAATGTGCACAGGTCCAGGAGTGTGCTAAAGAGTTCTGATTGTCCTTTATTTATACCTAGTGCCAACCTCTGTATGTGAAAGACACCCTGCCCAAACCCCAAATCTGGTTCTGGAAAGTTCTTCCCTTCCCCTGTCAAGGCTCCAAACTTCCTACGGTGACAAAAGACTGGGGTCAGGTTCAATTGTGTGTGCTGGAAGCAAGCCCCTTTGAATTGTAAGTAGGGCAGGGAACAGTTCCTCCTCCAGTCATCCTGGCAGGATGACCCATCTGTCAACACCTAATCCCCTTTGTGTCACTGTTTGGGAGGAAAACACAAACCCTAACAGCAGGTCCATTCATAGTCATGTGACCCAGGACACTGGCATAAGACTCAAATGGTTAGGGCAGCAAAATGGCAACTTTCTGAAAGTGGTATTTCGAGAATTGTGATTTAAAATCCAACTGTACCTTTAAAGGGTATTTACAATTACAATTCATTTGAGTCTAAACAGTGTGAGAAATTGGGTTGTTTGTTGAGGGGGGTGAAATCCTACCAAGTAACAGCCCCAATCCTTGGCATGGTGAACCACAAAGCATCACTAAATCAACCTGTGTTCAACCCTTTGGCAGCTTGGCACAAAAGCATTTAGGCTTAACATGGAGGCAATGTGTAAAATGTTTATGCAGTACTCAAACAACAATAAAATCAAAATACAATACAAGAAAAGTCCCACACCAATTTAGAAAAATAGAGTAAAAATAAATGATTTGACACTAAAACAACAAAATTCCAATCAACAGAAACAGAGATTTGTAATTTCAAAGATTTAAGGTAAACATAGCACCTAAAACCACAAAGCACCACTTGCGGTTATCTGGAAATGTGAGATCATGTGAAAGTCACAAGTTCAGGCTGACAATGGTGGAGCACTGGCTGGATACAGGGACCAGGTGGCTCCTGCTGAAAATGTTACCTTCTAAAGTCTAGCACAAATAGTTCTGTTAGTTGTGGAGGAGGCCGTGAAGAGCAGGAAGAGTGTCACATATATTTGTTTCTGTAGCACGAAGAGTAGGCCAGGTGTCACAGACGGTCATCACTGTAGCGCAAAGATCCTATTGGTCACCATAGATGATTGTTTCTGGAGCTTCAAGTTGGAGGTCACCGTGGGCTGAGTATGCTGTAGCATGAAGTGCAGATCTCATGTGTAGGAAAGTACTCTCTTTTGGCATGGTTACCTCCACTTCTTGCCTGCTGACAGTGTGTTTTGACTGTGTTCACTGGGATTCTGCTAACCAGCCCAAGCTGCTGCAACCCCTCAGACAGGTTTCTGCCATTCTGCTGCTTGACCAGATCAGGCAGGGGAAGGCAGAACAAAGGATTTCCTGTGGGAGAGGGAGGAAACACCCTTTCCATTGGAAATACGTGTTACATGGCTTAGGAGGGTTAGCCTTCCCAAGACACTGGTATGCCTTGAAGGGCACATTTAGTTCCCTCCTTGCATAAACAGTTTTGCTCCAGTCCAGGTACCACCGGTCCCTGCTCTGGTGTGAAACTGGACAATGGAAAGGGGAGTGACTCCCCTGTCCATCACCACCCTAGTGGTGGTGCCCAGAGTTCCTACAGGTGGCCACTTAATTTTGCCATCATGAATCCAAGGTGGGTAGGGGCCCCTGGAAGCATATGAGTGGCCAGGTCAGGCAGGTGACGCCACAGCCTGCTCCTGATAGGTGGTCAGCCTGCTAGGTGACCAATCCCCCTTCCTGGGCTATTTAGGGTTTCCCTCTCAGGTGGGTCCTCAGATTCAACGTGCAAGATTCCAACAGGACTCCTCTGCATCATTTACTTCATCTTCTGGCCACTGGGACTGCAACTGGACCATCCAGGAACTGACAATCTGCAAATCCAGTGATGACTCTGCTCTGCAACATTGTTTATTCAGCTTCTTCCAGCAAATGCAAGATTTCCCTGGCTAGACATCCTCTGAGGGTGACGAGTCTTCAGTCTGCACAAGAAGTAAGAAGGAATCTCCCTTGGAGTGAAGGAGTCACTTCCCTGCATCTGCAGGTACCAACTGCAATGATGACCGGCTGCGTGGATCCTCTCTCCTCCAGAATGCCTGGATCCTGCATCACAGGTGGTGGTCTGGATTAGTCACCTTGGTCCCTTCTACCAGCTGTCCAACTTTGAAAGACGGTAAGGCCTTGCCTTTCCTTGCAGGACAGTACCACTATGCACCACAACTCTTACAGCTACCACTGCTTGGTTGTTCCTTCTTCAACAGATCTTCAGGCCCCATGTAGCCCCAGCCTTCAGCACTCTTCCCTGCAAAGCACATACTCCTGCCTGCTGCTCTAGGGACATGAGACTCCTCTTCAGGTGTGCTGAGTGGGCCTCACTTTGCTGGCACAGGATATTCAAGTTCGTATTGTAGGAATTCTTTGGTCTGTAATTTGGAGTCAAACACATAATCAACATCAGTGGCCGTCAAAGGCGTGGGCCATAGAAACCAACGTGGATGTAATGCTTTAGCGTTCTGAACGCTCGCTTTGGTGACAGTCTCAAGGGCTGGGACTGGGGACAATAATGTGTTTCCCTCAGGCCATAGGTCACTCTTTAAGGATCCCATCTGAACAGCAGTGAGAATTTTCTCAGTGGGAGCAAAGCGTTCTGCTGTACAATATAAATGTGATTTATATGCAATTGCGACGGTCTCACCTTCATTGAATGTCACATAGGTGAAACCAATGGCATCAGTGATTACTCTGATGACCAAATGTTTTTTGTTGTCCCTTTTGTGTGAATGTTTTGCTTTAAGCATGTGTTTTTGCAGTGCTTTGAGAATGCATGTGTGTTCGACTGTCCAGAATTTTCTGGTGGTGTAGCCATTTTAGCTATAGTTTTATACACGTTATTCTAGCAAACTAGGCCTGCCACTGTGAACCTTAACCTAGATATATTTTATTCAGCTTTGTTTTTATTATTTTAACCATAGCCACATTTGCAGTCTTGTTTTATTTTCTCTATCTAGCTGTTCTGTGCCTAGGCCAGCACCGCGTTCTTAAACAAAGAAATTTCTTTCACTCTGTGCTTTTCTCAAGGCTGCAGTAAGATAGGTTGCCAGCAAAAGTGGTATACTTTGTCTCTAATGTTCACAGAAACATACACACTCTTACGTGGGGGACCTTTTCTTGGAACATCAGCTGTTTTATTATAAAAACACTACTTTGACCCATGTATGTTAGAGGGAGATTCCAGCCAGATGACCATGATTGTTCAGGTATGAAGGATGATGTCTTCCCAGGGGGAGCATAGCCTAGGTAGGAACTACACCTAGCGATCGTAGTGACAATATGGTAGCGTTATTTTTATGTTTCACTCTCCTTGTCACAATACTAATCTTGTTGTGCTTCATCATCCTAGTTATTGCAATACATGCTTTATTATCAAAGACGCAGTTACTTCAATAGACCTTATTGAACTATACTCTGCCTATGATTGTCCTTGCATATATGAGACTAATGCAACTGAGGGAAACGGATGAGATCTGAGTGGCCACGATTTCCCTGAGGAGTAATTTGTTTCATGCGCCCGTTTGCCCAATCATCCCTGCTCTTGGGTAGAGATGAGGCACTGTTAGTTAGCCAGAACAAAACCCGGATTAGGCCAACAGGTGTTACCTGGTGTGGGATCAGACTCAGTACTCCACAATTCAAGTGATTCTGCCATCTGAATCCAGTAGTCTCATTAGGATAATGAGAATCTACGTGACAGTGGAAAAGTCTGGACGTATTAGATCATACAATGGTTGAATGTGTTGTGCATAGTCTGTACTATAAGTTCTGCCAAAATTTAGGAAGCCCAACACTGACTGGCCTTTTTTATCGTATTTGGTGGTTGTAGTTGTGGGTATTTTTCTAAAAATTGGGGAACAAGGCTCTTGCCTTCTTCCGACAACTCATATCCCAGAAACAGGACACTGAGAAAGGCTATTTTTGTTTTTCTGAAGTTAAATTTGTAACCAATTTCGGCAAATCCTACAACAACACAGTCTACCCGTCTTAAATTTTGTACAAGGTCATCATCCATGAGATAAATATCATCCACATAGGACAACGCCTCAGGGTCTATGTTTTGTAACATTAATGTCACATGAGCTGAGAACAGTCCAGGACTGTTCTTATAGCCTTGTGGGAATCTGCCAAAATAATTCTGAGAGCCTAAAGCGATGAAACTTGTTAATTCTCTACTTTCAGGTGCTATGTTTCGCCATAAAAACCTGTTGGATGTATTTAGAGTTTTTTGTATTTTCTTCTCACAATGTTGTTCATTCATACTGTACTATGTGCGTTTTGTATAGCATACGTTTTTGTGTGACTTTTTAAATGCCTATAGTCTAAGACTATTCTATATGAGCAGTCGGGTTTAGTGACCGAAAATAATGGGTTCTTCATTGATGAGTCTGATGATGCAATGACACCCTGGTACTCAAATTGTGTGAGAATTTCCCTCACTGGGGCTTTCGCCTCATATTTGATTGGAGATTGAGGCTGGGGCTGAGGTGTTGATTTTATTGATATTATATGGTAGGGAGAATCTTTGTCCCAGCTTACATGATTGCTATATAGTGCAGGTGCCTGCACCACTGCCCAATCAATGGCATATTTTTCAATGAGCTCTTTCGGAACAAGGGGCGAGAAGGATTTTTCAATAATGTCCTCTCCATATGGGGGATCCTGGACAAATACCGGTGGCCAATCTTTTTTGGCCAGCAGAATATCATAAATAGAGACGACGGGGTCCCAAAAGATGGCATCTATTATGCGTTCGATGTCCCCCTCTAACTGAACAGTTACTTTATACACTCTGGCCCTCATTATCACCCTGGCGGTCGGCGGAGAAGTGGCGGTGTTACGCCAACAGGCTGGCAGAAAAAAAATGGAATTATGACAGTGGCGGTTACCGCCATGGTCATCCGCCACTTCTCCAATCCGACCGCCAAGGCGGAGATAACCGCTGGGCTGGAGACTTGGGTCTCCAGCCCGGCAGCCGTCACAAGACCGCCGGCGGTATCACGACCCGGCTGACCGCCATGGATTTCATGGGGTTGGGAACCGCCATGAAACCATGGCGGTAAGCACTATCAGTACCAGGGAATTCCTTCCCTGGCACTGATAGGGGTCTCCAACACCACCCACCCCCACCCCTGAGTCCCCCCCAGACCCCTCACCCCCCTGCCACCCCCTCCCCACCCCTACCTCCAACAGTGCTACACAGACACATGCCGTACATGCATGCATACACCACCAACAAACATACCCGCACACATACCAACATAAATGCCTACAGACACACACACAGTCATACACGCACACCCACATGCAGACATACACGCACACATCCATACAGACATACATACAGACAGACACGCGCACATTTCCGAACACACTACACCCCCACATGCATTCACGCACTCACACACACCCTCTACATACTCACACGCACACCTCCATGCACGCACACAACACACAACATCCCCTTGCCCCCATTCCCTAATAACCTCTCTCTCTGCGTTTTTCTGGTGAGTCCTGAAAGGAACAAGATTGGCGTGTATCAGTATACTGATATCTGTCAGGCATTTTTATGTAATCCCTGGTTCTAAGGTTATACCTATTTTGTAGGGTGTCCGAATGCGGATATTCTCCCTTTTCGTTTCTAGGTGTTTGTTGTTTTTTATCCCAGTGTTTTTTAGACCCCCAGTTGTTTGTTTGGCAGCATCCCTATTGGATCTACCTTGTACCTTGTACTTGTGGCTTAGTCGGACTGGCTCCCAAACTATCTCGACCTATACTGGAATATGTTTCAGCGATCATTTTTGGCATCTCACGTTCTTGATCCTGTGCCCAACATCACGGAGCTGCATGCGCACTATCAGTGCAACTGCTTCTCCTTTAATGTTATTAAATATGATTGAAGGTACAGCTCTGGAAGATCAGTAAGTGTTGGTGTACCGTGTGCGGTTGTGTAGAGCGCGTCAAATACCGGGCCCCATGTATTACAGTTTTCAACTGTGGGAACCATACCGAAAGGCAAGCACATTGTAAACATTCTATTCTTATCCTGAGGTCCATTATGGGAAAGACTGCTTCCAGCGCATCTACTTTTTGAGCTAACCAAAACTGAATTTCCTCCCGTTTGGTAGGTACTTTTCCCTTGATCAAATGTAAAGAAGGATTAATACCCTGCACTGCTGCATGTGCCTGAGCTGCAGCAGCTCATGCTGGGTTTTTATTTAACAGCTGCATAACAAATTGTACTAACAATCTGTATGTCGTTGTGACTTCTGTATATAAGCGGTGGACCTCAGCTACCGCCATTACTGCTGTGCCAGGATGTGGAGTATATGTGGCCAAAAAAGGTCAGGTCGGACCAGCATTACTCAACGGACCTAACCTAACAGGTAAAATTGTATGGGGTAGGGAGCCATCAAGCCAATTATTATGGTCTTGATAAGATAAAGGTATCTCTAAGGATGCATAAGCTTTGTATTGTGCACAAGGATTTGCTGGTGTATAATAATGAAATGTATTTGTGTTCCCATCCACTGCCAAATGTGATTGGACCTCCCTGGGCCATTAAGCTGTTTGCCCATAAATGTGCGGTAAAGGGGCCTCTCATATCTACAGCTATTGCTATCCGTTGAGGATTCACCATATTACTGATTTATGCATTCAGAGATAAGGATACCAACTGGGGATTAATCCTTTTATAGTTCAAACTTGAACCACCTATAGCTCAGGATAGATCCCAACTACCTAGCTGAGGAGGAAATCCTCAATAATACTGACGTCTCCGTATATAGTATTAAGGTGTCTTTAGCCTTCAGTGAGACAAAGATACTTAGGACGATCTAGTACATCAGATCGCATCCCGTTCTCTCACTTACTAAGATCTCACTCAGGCAAAGACAACAGAGGCAGAATATGGGGGTAATTTTGACCTTGGCGGACGGCGGAGGCCGTCCGCCAAGGTACCGCCGCTGAATGACCGCACCGCGGTCAAAAGACCGCGGCGGCCATTCAGACATTTCTTCTGGGCCGGCGGGCGCTCTCCAAAAGAGCGCCCGCCGGCCCAGAGGAAATGCCCCTGCAACGAGGACGCCGGCTCAGAATTGAGCCGGCGTAGTTGCAGGGGTGCGACGGGTGCACTTGCACCGTCGCGTATTTCAGTGTCTGCTTAGCAGACACTGAAATACTTTGCGGGGCCCCCAGGGGCCCCGCGGCACCCCCTACCGCCATCCTGTTCCTGGCGGGAGACCGGGCAGGAACAGAATGGCGGTAGGGGGTGTCAGAATCCCCATGGCTGCGGAGCGCGCTCCGCAGCCATGGAGGATTCACAAGGGCAGTGGTAAACCGGCGGGAGACCGCCGGTTTACCCTTTCTGGCCGCGGCTGAACCGCCGCGGTCAGAATGCCCTCGGGAGCACCGCCAGCCTGTTGGCGGTGCTCCCGTGGTCGGTGACCCTAGCGGTCACCGGCCGCCAGGGTCAGAATGACCCCCTATATTTAAATAAGCATTTATTAAAATATATGCATCTCAGATAAAAGCAATAGGAGCAGGCATGTTACTAGAAATGTAAAACACAAGAACACTCCTACCATGCTGTCTACGCAGGGGAGTGGAGCTATAGTCCCTCACCCACCTTAAGTATGAGCACAGCATACTAAGCCTAATCTGCCTTTTAGGTTTCCCCCTGGGAGTACATCATCCCTCATACCTGACTAAAAGGCCTGAAGTCTAAAGAGACACCGCTCCCATCTGGATCAGGGCGCGGTCACCTAAAGCAGGTAGCTGTAGTGAAGCTTGCAGCTATCAGCATACAGTCGTGGTCATCTGGCTGGATTCTCCCTCTAATGTTTCTGGGAGTAAGGGGTGTTTTATAATAAAACAGCTGACATTCTAAGAAATGGTCCCTACGTATGAGTGTGTTTGTTTCTGTGAATACAGGATACACAGCATACCACATTTGTCGGAAACCCTATCTGACTGTAGCCTTGGAGAAGCACAAAGTGAACTATGGCCATCATTATGACATTGGCGGTAGGTCCCGCTTACCGCCATGCCGACTGCCGCCAACATACAGCGACCGCGGCGGTATACCTCTACCCATATTATGACCCACACATAGCAATCCGTCACTATACAGACACACACACAAGTCCGCCAGCCAAAAGGTCAATGATAAAAAATAACGGTAGCAAAACCCACACTGTTACGCCAACAGAACTACGCCCACAACATTATGACCCACAAATCACTTGGTGGACATTCAACCATGGTAAACCATTGGCGGTACATACCTCCACTCTCAAAATATACACACACATACCAAACAGCACCACATTGGACAATTAAAACTACACACACCTGACACACATACACACACCACACACACACACCCACAACACCATAAAACACACACACACATTACCCACAACCCTTTACGACTACTAACCACTGCCAACAGAGAGAGACTCACACACCAAGAGCACCCACAGAACCAGAGCCACAGAACACCATCATCCATACACCATCCACGCACCTCACAGCACACACCCCAACACATTACCCCACATACCCTCACAAACACCACTCACACTACACCCATGGCACCACAAAGACACCCCAGGTTCTCAGAGGAGGAGCTAAGGGTCATGGTGGAGGAAATCATCAGGGTAGAGCCACAGCTATTCGGATCACAGGTGCAGCAGACATCTATTGCAAAGAAGATGGAGCTATGGTGGAGAACTGTGGACAGGGTCAACTCCGTGGGACAGCACCCCAGAGCAAGGGATGACATCAGGAAGAGGTGGAACGACCTACGGGGGAAAGTGCGTAAAGTGGTTGCAAGACACCACATAGCTGTACAGAGGACTGGCGGTGGACCCCCACCTCCGCCCCCACAACTAACAACATGGGAGGAGCAAGTCTTGACAATACTGCACCCTGAGGACCTGGCAGGAGTAGCAGGAGGACTGGACTCTTGTAAGTCAATTCTCAAATACTATCACCCCCCCACCTGCATGCCATCACATACCCCCACCCCTGCCCTCACCCCCACCACCTCATATACACCCCACCATCACAACCCACCCATCCCAATACCCAGCACTGCATGCAACAATAATGCATGGACACCACTCACAGCCCTGCATGGCCCCCCCATCACCAAAGCATGCACACTAGAGAGAGTCACCTAGCCCACAAAATAACTACTCACACAAGGCAAAGCTGACAGGGCAGTCACAACCATAGAGGCCAACACACCCATGCACAAGATGTCACACGCAGAAGCTTTAACACTGCATTTACGTCCCCACGTCACACACCCAACATCACCAGACAGGTGGTGTCAGCAACAACCAGTCCCCTCCCCCGAAGACAGCACCTCTGCTCGCCTGGATATGGATGACCAACCTGGCCCATCAGGGACCGCCAGACAGTCGGTTACCCAGCACAGTCTCATACCACTACAGAGCCTCCCCCCTCAGGAAACACCACCACAGCACCCACCCAGCGGGCCCATCCCTCTGTCCCCAGGACACATCAATCAGCAGTGTGTCCACCACTAAAGGGACCCCAGGACACCCCACAAACACAGGGCAATCAGGGACCTTGGGTTAGTGGCAGTGGGCACACAGTTCAGGGGACAGAGGCACAGGACAACAGGGAAACTGTGAGGACTGCTGTGCGACGGGGGAGGACAGGCCCAGGGAACTGACTCTCCACAAGGCATTCACCAACATCCTGGGAGCATACCGCCATTCCCAGGAGACGATCTACTGGCCAAGTTGCAGGAGACCCAGCGGCTGCAGGAGGGACAGTACCTGGGGATCAGGGAGGACCTGTGGGATATCAACACCACCCTGGTCACCACTGCAGGAGTGCTGGCAGACATGGCCAACACCATGAGGGAGGCAGTGGCACACCAACGGGCCCCTGACACTAGCCACACCAATGAACAGCCCTCCACCTCCGCCAATGCTAGTGGACAGGAGGCCCCGCCACAGGAACAACAGGCCACCAGCACCCCTCCCCCTGCAGAAGGAGAACCACCATGCAACCAGTCCCTGCAATCCAGGCAGAAGCCAGAGAACATCACCAAGACCCCCGCCAGGAAATAAGACTCTCTTGATTGCCACCCTTGTGTCCCACTCTGTCACCCTGTCCACCTTGAACTGCCATTGCTCCTCTTCTTATGCCCCCTTGGACAATGCACCTGTGATACAAATAGACTGAACTGTATCCTGGGCTCTCCTCCACCATCACCCAAGCCCATTGCACATTCCCATTTACTTCTCGGCAATTAATTGAACACCCTTTGAAAAAATACAAGTATGTAGTATGCCAAATGATTTAAGTATGTATTCCTTTAACAATCTGTAGACATTGCAATTAGACTGTACAGTAATGTATACATAGGTATGACCTGTATTGTGCTGCTGTCAATACACCAGGAGCCAGAGTAGGGCACAGATATCTGTGAATAGACATGCCAAAGAGTACAGTAAGTGGGCATAGTAGTGGGAACAGCAGCCTGCCAGTGGAAAGTACAACACAAAACTGCAATGGAAGGTGAAGTTACAGTGTCTGACCTGTGTGTCACTGGAAGTACTGTTGAATGATAGATGTTCTGTTGTCCACATCCTCATCCTCTGATTCCTCTTCGTCACTGTCCACAGGCTCCACCGCTGCCACACACCCATCTCCAGCATCATCCTCCTGCAGAAAAGGCACCTGGCAACGTAAGACAAGGTTGTGCAACATGCAACATGCCACGATGATCTGGCACACCTTCTTGGGTGAGTAGCACAGGGAATCACCTGTTAGATGGAGGCACCGAAACCTGGCCTTCAGGAGGCCAAATGTTGGCTCTATAATTCTTCTTATTTGCCCATGTGCCTCACTGTAACATTCCTCCACCCTTGTCCTGGGATTCCTCACTGGGGTCAGTAGCCATGAGAGGTTGGGGTAACCAGTGTCACCTGCAAATACCGAAGGATACCTATTAGCCAGAAACTATACCTTAGGGCAAACCCCACACCCATATACCAACATACATTGGGTGGGGACCAAGGGATCACCTATTAGCCACACCCGGTGCGTCTGGAGTTGAGCCATCTCATATGAGATGCTGCTATTCCTCAGGATAAAGGCATCATGCACAGACCCAGGATACTTTGCATTGACATGGGAGATGTACTATCTGCACATTCATCGTGTGAAAGCTCTTTTGATTTCTGAACACCTGTTCATTTCTCCAGGGGGGACAAAGGCAATATGTGTACCATCAATAGCCCCAACAATGTTGGGGATAGGTCCCATTGCATAGAAGTCAGCTTTCACTGTGGCCAAATCCTCCACCTGGGGAATACGATGTAGCTGCGCATGTGTCATCAGGGCAGACAAGACTCTGGTCAGCACTGTTGAGAACATTGGCTGTGACATTCTTGCTGCCAAGGCCACTGTCACTTGGAAGGAGCCAGTTTCCAAGAAATAGAGCACAGATAGGACTTGCACAAGAGGGGGGATCCCAGTGGGCTGACAGATAGCTGAGATCAGTTCTGGCTCCAATTGGGCACACAGCTCTTGGATTTTGGTCCTATCAAGTCTGTAGGTGAGGATAATGTGCCTGTCCTCCATTGTTGCCAAGTCCACCATGGGCCTGTACACGGGGGATGACTCCATCTACTATTCATCCTCAGCGGTTATAATGTAGGGGGCAAAACAATGAGCAACTGGTCAGTTTCCAACATTTCCTCAATGTACAATGCATTGCATGTTGTGACAGAAACAGTATGTTGATGTTTAGTCCCAAAATGTGCTTATGTCTGCTATGACACAGTTAGGTGCCATGGCCTTCTCCCCCCCTGAAATGGCAGACGCCTGTCTGTGTGGTTGGACCGGTGGAAATGAGGTAATGCCGCTGATGTTTTGCGCTGTTGCAGGAGGCGGTTGAGTACCACCGTGCAACTCCTGATTGGTTATCATTGGGCCATATGGGTTACAGTAGCCAATGGTGATGTACGCTGGCGGTGACGGTACGCACCGCCGCGGACGTGACTGCCATTTTCTATCTGTTCACTCACTTGCTACCTGACGTTCAACAGGAGAGGACCTACACTGCAAGTGCTGCTGTGACCTGTGTCTGGAACCGACCAAGGCTCGAGTCACTGGGGAAAGGGCCCCTGCCTTCATCGCTGCGGAGTTGGAGAGACTGGTGGATGGGGTCCTACCCCAGTACCTAATGCTGTATGGGCCTCCAGACCAACAGGTGAGTACACTGTGAGCACGATGCATGGGGCATGAATGCATGGAGTGCTGTGTGTGAAGGCCTTGTGTAAGGGGGGTGGTTGAGGGGTCCTGGGCAGCGTGCTGCATGTATGGTGGGCAACGTATGTGCGTAAGGGGATGGGAGAGATATGGCGTGCCATGACTGTAACAGGGTGGACGGTAAGACTGATACCATTTTCTATTTTTATTTTTCTGCAGGTCAGCGCCCATCAGAAAAAGGGTATATGGCATGCCATCGCCAAGGACGTACGGACCCTGGGGTCTACAGCAGGCGGAGCACCCACTGTCGCAAACAGTGGGAGGACCTGAGACGCTGGGAAAGGAAACTGGCGGAGGCTCAGCTGGGGATGGCCTCTCAACAAGGAAGGGGTGCCCGTCGAACCCTGACCCCCCTGATGTTCCGCATACTGGTGGTGGCCTATCCGGAGCTGGATGGGCATTTGAGGCCATCATAGCAGCCACAAGGCAGTGAGTACAGTTCTCAATATACTACTTGCACCTGGAGGGGTGGTCTCTGGGTTGGGGATGTGCATCTGTTGGTGCCCCTAGGCCAGGCCCGACATTGCAGGGTAGGTTACATGTTGGGCAGGGGCTGATGCAATCCACCCTCAAACAAGCCAGTGGGCATCCACTACTGGACAGGGCACTGTGGGTCTCAGGTATGCTGCAACTGGCGTTAGGTATTACTGTCCATGGCCTGGTGACTAGCAGTGTGTAGTCTGCATCGCCTAGTGCGTAGGGCTGTCTCCTTTGTGTTGTGTACGACAAAAGTGGTGTTGTTGACATTGAACAAGTGTATGCTCTGTCTCTTCCCCCCCTTTTTGTTTTGTCACCCTGTCCTTCTGTGCATTAGCATCATCTGGCGGAGGAACAGAGGCACCGGCGATGGAGGGCTCTGCATCTCACGGGGCCCAGGAGGCCGAATCCACTGACGGTGAGGGCACCAGTGGGACATAGGGTGAGGGGAGCACCACCGCGGAGAGTGGAGGGGACAGTGATACCTCCTCCGATGGAAGCTTCCTGGTGGTGGCGGACACCTCTGTGGACACCCCAACTACAGGTACAGCCACCACCCCCATACCCGCACTGTCCTCCCAGCAGCCCCTCAGCGTGTTTCCCGTGCTCTGCCCCAGTTAGCCCTGAGTGAGGAAGCTATTGACCTCCTGCGATCCCCCACTGTTGGGCAGTCAACCATAGTGAATGCAATCCAGGGCCTGGCAGGACATTTGCAACATACAAATGGATTCCTGCAGTGCATTCATTCTGGCGTGGTGGCCCAACACAGATCATTCCAGGCTCTGGCCTCCTCCCTGATGGCAGCCATTGTCCCTGTCTCTAGCCCCCCTCCAACTTCCTCTACCCAGTCCCATTCCCCTGAACGCCACCTATCCCAAGCACACATTCAAACCAGCATGCACTCAAGACAACACACAGGAGTGGCTCAGGCAAACACAAGCACCACACATCATCCCACAGGCACTCATACAAACACCATCTAAATGTAGAAATGCCAACATCCACTGCCTCCACTGTGTCCCCCTCCTCCCCGTCGTCCACCTCCCTCCCGGTAGCATCTACACTCACACCTGCATGCACTACATCCACATCCACTGCCTCCTTCACCATCACGCCTATCAGTACACGCCCCTCACTGGCAGTCACTACTCCCACATCCATGCACACGTCCCCTGTGTCCTCTCCCACTGTGTCTGTGCCGCCTCCCAAAGTACACAAACGCAAGCACTCAGACACCCAACAGCCTTCCACCTCACAACAGCAACCTGCCCATGCACCTTCACCCAAACACAGCAGACAGACACTTCCTACAACCACTCCCTCTTCCTCCACTCCCAAACCTTCACCCTCTTCCACCCCAGTGTCCCAAAGAAGCTTTTCCTCTCCACCCTTGACCTCTTCCCTACCCCTACCCCCGTCCTTCACTTTGGACCAGGGTGGGTAGAACCTAGGCCAGCACCTCAGCCATCCAGTCAAGGCCACTGTAGTTTCGGCAGCTACTGCAGGTGTGAGAGACTCCAAGGAGACACCCATCAGCACTGGCAGTATGCCTGCACCAGCTGCCAAGGGGAAGGGCAAGGAGGCACCACCAGCTGCCAAGGGCAAGGAGGCACCACAAGCTGGCAAGGGCGAGGAGGCACCACCAGCTGCCAAGGGTAAGGGTAGAGGGCCTGCCTCTGCAGGCAGGAGGGACAGGAGGCCTGGTGCTGTGACAGGATCTGAGCCCCCACCACCAACCATGGCGCTTCAGCCGTCAGAGGCCGCAGGGGAAGGGCTGGAGCCTCCCCCACCACTGGCAGCACCGGCACTGCCACCACTGTGCAGCCATCGCCGCCGGCGGATGGACTGTAGTCCTGCCTCCATGGAGTGTTATGCATCCTGCCCACTGCAAATCTTGTGGGTATGACACCCAGGTGAGAGACAGTGACCTTGCACTCCCCAAGTGCTGCATCACAGGGCACAAGGCCCCCTCCAGAACCAGTGGAAGAAGGCATCCACTCACTCCCTCCTTGCCAGGATGAAGTACACTGGGCACAAGGCCCCCTCCTGAACCAGTGGAGAAGCCATCCACTAGAGAGACTGTGGCCTTGCACTCCCCAGGACCAAGCAGTGGGCAAACCACCCACTAGAGAGACTGTGGCCTTGCACTCCCCAGGACCAAGCATTGGGCAACCCACCCACTAGAGAGACTGTGGCCTTGCACTCCCCAGGACCAAGCAGTGGGAATACCACCCACTTGAGAGACTGTGGCCTTGCACTCCCCAGGACCAAGCAGTGGGCAAACCACCCACTAGAGAGACTGTGGCCTTGCACTACCCAGGACATTGCCCAGGGCATGTAGCCCCCTCCAGGACCAGTGGTGTTGTACCATCTGCTGGCTGATGTGCTCCCCCATCCCCCTTCCCCCTGAGGTGCCTCTGTCTTTTTGACCTGATGCCCCAGCGGTGTTCTCTCCGTATTGATGCAGGAGTTAAGTGGGGCCTTGGCCTATGTGATGTAGCCCTGTGGCCCACGGACATTATGGACTGGGCAGTGTCCCTCCATTTGTATATCTGTAAATACTGTTTTGAATTTTGAGGACGTATTTCTAGTTTTTTATCTTATTACACTCACTTCAATCACTTCCTATTGTCCTTGCATTATTCCTGAGGGGTACGGGGAGGATGTGTAATGTTGTTGCATCTTTTTGTGTGTATGGTGTTGGGGGTGGGGGTGGTGGTGTTGCGGGTGTCTGTCCCTCTCTTTTTTCTTCCCCCTCCCCTGTGTGCTAGGCGGCAGTACTCACCATGGTCATCTTCGCCGGCATTGGTATTCCTGGTGTAGGAGGAGGTAAAACAGCATTGGGAAGATCTGCAGTTCGGGGTACATGGTGTTGTGGTTCTTCCTTGAGTCTCCAGAGGTGAGTCCTTTGCCTTCTGTGTACTGTTTCCGCTGTGCTATTGATGTCGTTGGTACCGCTCTGGAAAAGGTGGTGGATAGGCTGGTCATAGCAGAATGGGCGGTACATTTTCTTACACCTGGCTGTTGGCGGTTACCACCGCCTTGTTGCTACCGCTGTGGGAGTCAGTGTGTTAAAGTGGCTGTCTCTGTTGGCGGTTTCCGCCCTGGTCATAATTCATTTTTTTTACCGCTGGCTTGTTGGCGGTATTACACAACACAGTGATGTGCATGTAATCTGTTGCTTATCAACTGGTCCATATGTCTATTGTGAGATTGATGTAGTGACCAATGCTTGCTTACATTGCTTCGTCTATCGATTCCAGCAGTTAACAATACAGCGCTGGCAGAGGCACAGTAGAAAAATAGGCCCGCTTAGAACCTTCCATTTTCAACAGAGGATCACCACAAAGTCCAGAAACCCCTCGTCTTCTATGAAGAAGGAGTTTAAGGGCTAAGATTTTTGCCAGGTTCCCATTGTATGCATGAACTAGCTCATGGGTTTGGCGGTACAGCATCCTTGCTTAACATAGCCTTGAATGTTGGTTGTTGTGAGTGTTTTCGTTGTGATACCTTTACTAGCGACAAGACAGAAATTAGATAGACTGCTTAGGCACTTTGGGCTCACTATATCCCTCTGTCCATTGTGCCATTTTGAGGTTGTTGCAGGTGATTGCTGCACAGTAGAAGTGACAGCTACAAAGCTGCATTGCATGATCTTGACATCCTCTTCTTCTTCCTCACCACCATCTCCTATCAGTTCAACGTCTTATGTCTCTCCAGCAACTATCTTTTTGAGATGTTCTTTCCAAACAACTGCATGTTTATTTTTCAGATAGGCCACTTTGCCCCAAAGTAATATCATGTCCACCTGGCTTACCACAACAAACTTTTTTTGTGTCAAATTGAGCATTCTGCAATGTGCTTTTCATGTTGCTTGAGTACAAAAAAGTACCAAACTGTGGAAGATAGTTTTTTTTTTATTTGTGCCAAAATCTGAAGAGCTTGTTGAAGTGAAGCTCATTTCCTGTAGGCCAAGTATTGCAAAGTGTGGTTGGTGTTGTTGACTTTCCTGGGAAGATTTGGCTTGCTGCTGGAACAAACCAATTCCCGACTGTCAGTCACTGGAGATCCGTGTGACATGGGCATTGGCTTGGTGGTGGTGCCATTGATCCAAGGATGACGTTCATCTCAGTCGATTCCTGCTTAGTGCAGGGTACAAAAGGTATGCTGTGTTTCTGGAAAACGGATTAGGGATTGATGCTACTGGTGGCTTTGACAATAGACTGCTTCTCCTGATTGGCCACTTTCTTGGCAGGAGACAGCTTCTTTTCTTTTTCTGTAGGTTAGCACTCAGCAGGAGCAGAAGTACTTTGCAAAGGACTCAGGTGTCACTATCAACTAATTTGCAGGCTTCTCTCACCTCACTATTACATGTGACAGCTTCTGAACCTGCAGGCAATACAAAGTAAGCAGAAATTCAGTGAGGATTGGGCAATCTAGTATAAGTAGTATGCCATCCCCATCACAAATGCTTAACAATAGTGTACCCATTTATACACTTTTGTTTGCTATTCATTGCACAGGAAAAGCTAACTTAGTGTCCCTCCAGGGCTGATGGGATCCCTGTGGGAGGCAGGCAAACATTGAATACATTAATTAATAAAGAGATAGGGGGTCATTCCAACCCTGGCGGTCGGTGTTAAAGCGGCGGCCAACCCGCCAACAGGCAGGCGGTAATAAAAATGGAATTCTGACCCTGGCGGGAACCGCCAACACAGGCCGCCACTTTAACACTCCGACCGCCACGGCGGGACAAACAAACAGCGCGGCGGTCACCGCCAACAGACAGGCGGCAGACAATGTACCGCCCACACTATCACGACCCACCAATCCGCCACCTTTTCCGGGGCGGGCGCCCCGCCGATAAAAACACGGCGGAAACAGACTACGAACGGGAAAACGCTCACCTATACACACTCCACGAGGAATCTGGACAGCATGGAACCCGAATTAAACATCCTACCAGCCATTGTCTTCACACGAACGCCGGCGCAGAAGACAACGGTGAGTACTGCACCTACGACACAGGGGAGGGGGGAGGAGAAAAGGTTACGGGCACACACATACGCGACACCCCCCCCCCCCAATCCCTACACACCAATGCAGAGCAACAAGTCAGAGTGATACCCCCCAAAACCCCCGGAATAATGCCAAGACAAAATAAAATGTTCATTAAAATTGAAGTATATTAAAGCATATTTGAACTTAAGTGAAATATGAAATTTATCAAATAAATATATTACAACATGAACAATATATACACAGTCCAAAAGTCCGGCACATATTGGCTACATTCCATTGTTCGTGGGCTCACACACGAGACCCGATTCCATTGGAGAGAACACTGCTGGGGCATCAGATAATAAAACCACAGGCACCTCAGGGGGAAGGGAAGGGGGGGCACCTTAGCCACATGAGTCCACAGCGCCAGATCCACGAGGGGCCTTCATGCCCACTGTACCATCCTGGGGAGTGAAAAGCCACAGTCTCTCAAGTCTCTACAGTGGGTGGATTGCCCATTGTACCATCCTGGGGAGTGCAAAGCCACAGTTTTCCAAGTCTCTACAGTGGGTGGATTGCCCACTGTACCATCCGGGGGAGTGCAAAGCCACAGTCCATCAGGTGGATTACAGACTCCACTGGTTATGGAGGAGGCATGTTGGCCAGAGTGCTTCGTGAAGCCCTGCCCGACACAGATCCGGCCCTGCCAATGGGCCAGCGGTGCTTGAGATGAAGGGCCCAGCGGAGCAGTTCAGAGACGGCGGTGCCCAGCGGAGCGGTGCTTGAGATGAAGGGCCCAGCGGAGCGGTGCTTGAGATGAAGGGCCCAGCGGAGCAGTTCAGAGATGGCGGTTCCCAGCGGAGCGGTGCTTGAGATGAAGGGCCCAGCGGAGCGGTGCTTGACAGGAAGGGCCCAGCGGAGCGGTGCTTCTCACGGCGGGGCCCTGTTCAGCGGTGCTTGTCTTGGCGGGGCCCTGTTCAGCGGTACTGCTCACGACGGGGCCCTGTTCAGCGGTGCTTCTCAAGGCGGGGCCCTGTTCAGCGGTGCCTGTCTTGGCGGGGCCCTGTTCAGCGGTGCTTGTCTTGGCGGGGCCCTGTTCGGCGGTGCTTGTCTTGGCGGGGCCCTGTTCAGCGGTGCTTCTCACGGCGGGGCCCTGTTCAGCGGTGCTTGTCTTGGCGGGGCCCTGTTCAGCGGTGCTTCTCACGGCAGGGCCCTGTTCAGCGGTGCTTCTCACAGCGGGGGCCTGTTCAGCGGTACTTCTCACGGCGGGGCCCCGTTCCGCGGTGCTTGTCTTGTGTTCCTAGGGAACCAGATCTGGCCAATAATTCCAGCTCAGTCGCCATCCGACCTTTCGCTTGCGGGGCCCTCCTGTGCTGGAGTCCTGGGCCCGTGGGTGTCCTCCGTCACACCCCAAATGGGGGTGGTGGGGCCCTCCTGGGCAGCTCGCCTGCTGCCGGACTTGTCCGCCCTGCTGCCCTTGCCCGCCTTGGCAGAAACTCTGGGGCCCTTGCCTCCCTTTGTGGATGGGCCAGGTGACGGTGCAAGGGTGGTGTCCTTGGGGGCAGCCGTCTCAGGCCTGTCGCGCCGGCCCTTCCCTTTTTTGGTTCTTTTCCCAGGGGGTGGGCTGGCTGTCCCCTTGCTGCTGGCCGATGTTCCTGCCCTAGGAGCTGGTGGACTCCAATAGCCCTGAACGATGGTCCTAGTAGGTGCAGGGCTTGTGGTGGCTGAGGTGCTGATTGGAGTCTTATGAGAAGGAGGGGGTGGGTCAGTTGTTGGAAAGAGGTCAAGGTTGGAAAGGAAAATCAATTTAGAAAGACAAGGACGGATAGTTGTAGTGGGTATGGGAGTGGAGGAAGAGGATGTGGTTGTAGGAGAGTAAAGTCTGGTGTCTTTGGGTGCAGGTGCTTGTGCTGGAGGCTGTCGTGAGGTGGATGGCTGTTGGGTGGGTGACTGCCTGCGTTTGTGTGGTTTGCAAGAGGGGGTGACAGACACACTGGGAGAGGACACAGGGGACGTGTAAATGGCAGTGGGGGTGGTGACTGCACGTGTGCGGACTGTTCTGGTGGGTGTGGTGGTGATGGACGTACTGGCTGATGGTGGTGTGCATGCAGGTGTGAGTGGAGACGTCACAGGGAGGGAGGAGGGAGACGAGGAGGAGGGGGACACAGAGAAGGCAGTGGCTGTTGGCATGTCTGCATGTGGATGTTGCTTGGGTGAATGCTTGTGTGATCTGTGGTGCTTATGTCTGGATGAGCTTCCCTTGGGTGTTGAGGTGTGTGCAGGCTGGTCTGTAGGTGTGTCTGGGATAGGCAGAGGGACAGGGGAGTGGGACTGGGTTGAGGAAGTTGGAGGGGGGAGGCTAGACACAGGGACAATTGCTGCCGTCAGTGCTGAGGCCGGAGCGTTGAACGATTGCTGATGGGCAGCCTGACCCGAATGAATGCCCTCCAGGTATGCATTGCTCCGATGCACCTCCCTTTCTACCCCCTGGATGGCATTCAAAAGAGTAGACTGCCCAACAATGAGCGTCCTCAGGAGGTCAATGATCTCCGCACTGAGGGCAGCAGGGGTAACTGGGGCAGGACCTGAGGTGCCAGGGGCGAAGGAGATGCCCGGCTTCCTGGCCGAGCGGGCACGGGGCGAACGCTGAGGGGCTGCTGGGAGGGCGGAGCTGGTGCCCTGGGTGGCAGCTGTACCTGTTGTTGCGGTGGGCACGGATGTTGCCGCCACCACAAGGGAGCTCCCTTCTGAGGACGTGTCGGTGTCGCTGACGTCTCCACGGGTCCCCGTTGTGGAGCTCCCCTTGCCCTCCATCTCACTGGTGTACTCGAAGTCGGTTGCATGGCCCTCCGGGGCCATGTGAGATGCAGCTCCCTCATGCGCCGATGCCACTTCTCCTCCGCCTGATGATGCTAATGCACACATGAACAGGAAAACCCAAAAAAAGGGGGGGGGGGAGAAAGAAAGACATGTTGAGTGCATGCATTGGCGGCACCGTTGGCGGAGAGGACAGACACAGAAGCCCCCTGCACTACGCCGGGCACTCGGGGTACACTACTCAATTATTGTGACTTGCCTACAAGTCTATGGACGACAAATGCACACATAGGTGAGCCCGGACCATGGATAGCTGTACTTAGCACCCTACAGAGGTGGGGGCGGGGGCACAGGGCCATGCCTAACAGAGGGGCCTAGCCTACAGAAACCACCCTGGCCTAGAGATAGCCACAGCCCTCCTCCCCCACCCAGACACCTCCACTGTGCGCTAATATAGCAGAATGTGCTGATACTCACCCCCTTGTGTCTGCTGTGATGTCCTCACGCGCCCATCCAAATCGGGGTAGGCCACCGCCAGGATCCGGGACATCAGGGGGGTCAATTGCCGTGTGGCACCCCTCCTAGGTTGGGAGGCCATCCCCAGCAGAACCTCGGCGGTCTTTCTGCTCCCTCGGCGGATGTCCTCCCACCTCTTGCGGCAGTGGGTGCCCCGTCTGTTGTGGACCCCCAGGGCCCGGACGTCCTTGGCGATGGCACGCCAAATGTCGATCTTCTGATGGGCGCTGACCTATGTGACATGTACAGGGTGGAACAAGAAATATCATCACTTTTCTGCATGGTCGATGTGAGTGGCCCCCCCTCCCCAACCTTGCCATGTGGCACATACTCTCATCTGTCGTGCGTTGCACTCCTCATTCGCTCCCCTCCCCACCATCTTACATCCACCCCACTCAATGCAGGCATAGCCCATACTACGTGCTCCCTGTGTACTTACCTGTTGGTCTGGAGGACCGTAGAGTAGCGCATACTGGGGGAGGACCCCATCCACATGTTTCTCCAATTCCTCAGATGTGAAGGCAGGGGCCCTTTCCCCAGTCGCAGCAGCCATTGTATCTTCCAGACCGAGGTCACAGCAGCACTTGCAGTATAGGTCCTCTCCTGTGGATGATCAGGTCTCGAGTGATTAAGCAGTTAGAAAATGGCGGTCACGCCCGCGGCGGTGCGTACCGCGGCGGTGCGTACCGCGACCGCCGGCGCACATCGTCATTGGCTCCTGAGACCCATAGGGTTCAATGTTAACCAATGCTGCTTTGCGCCGCGGTCTTCGACCGCCTACCGCCACGGTGTGCCACGCCAGCGCATTGACCGCACATCCCATTGTCACACTTCACAGGTCAGGCAGCCGCCATTTCAAGGGCCCACATGGCTTAATTTCTACTGCGTCACACAGGCCTAGGCCTTGCATTCCCACTCATACAAGCCATTCAATGCATAGCGAATCGTGTACTGTGCAAGCTGTGGTTACGTACCTGTGGGTTGCTTGACTCTGTGCTCCATGTTGTCCTTCCTAGGCACCGTCCGCTGGGACTCGCGAGGAGATGGAGGAATCCTCCCGTGTACAGACCGCTGGTGGACCTGTCGACAATGGAAGAAAGACATGTCATACTGACATACAGACTTGACCGAGCCACTATACAGGAACTGTGTGCCCAGCTGGAGCCAGACCTGATGTCCCCCATTCGCCAACCCACAGGGATTCCCCCTCTGGTGCAGGTTCTGTCAATACTCCATTTTTTGGCAAGTGGATCATTCCAAACAACAGTGGCCATATCATCACGGATGTCTCAGCCTATGTTTTCTAAGGCTTTGTCCAGAGTGTTGTCTGCCCTGATGAAATACATGCAGAGCTACATTGTTTTCCCTGAGGTGGGCGATTTGGCTACAGTGAAGGGTGATTTCTATGCCCTTGGACATATCCCCAACATCATTGGTGCCATTGATGGGACCCATGTGGCTTTGGTTCCCCCCAGTGGAAGTGAGCAGGTGTACAGGAACAGAAAAAGTTATCATTCGATGAATGTCCAGGTGGTCTGTTTGGCTGACCAGTACATCTCCCATGTAAATGCCAAGTTCCCTGGGTCAGTGCATGACGCGTACATCATGCGAAATAGCAGCATCCCTTATGTGATGGAACAGCTACAGAGACACTGTGTGTGGCTAATAGGTGACTCTGGTTACCCCAACCTGTCGTGGCTACTTACCCCAGTGAGGAATCCCAGGACAAGGGCAGAGGAATGCTACAATGAGGCCCATGGGCGAACTAGGAGGATTATAGAAAGAACCTTCGGCCTCCTGAAGGCCAGGTTTAGGTGCCTGCATATGACAGGTGGATCCTTAATGTACTCACCAAAGAAGGTGTGCCATATCATCGTGGCCTGCTGTATGCTTCACAACCTGGCTTTGCGACGCCAGGTGCCTGTCCTGCAGGAGGATGGTCCAGATGGTGGTGTTGTAGCAGCTGTGGAGCCTGTGGAGAGTGAAGAGGAGGAAGACGACGGGGACGACACAGACAACAGGGACACAGTAATACAACAGTATTTTCAGTAGCACACAGGTACGAATCAACCATGCCATTTTACATTTACTTAAAGTCTCCTGCCTCTCTACTGTCTGAGTTCCCCCCCAGTTCCTGTTAACTGAGTTGTGACTTTCCCTTCCGTTTTCAGAGCTGTGGGCCCCACTGCGTGACCTCTGCTTTGTTTGCCCATGGACTACAGCTATGTGACAGTGGTATGTTGTCATCACAATGTAACTGAACATTTTTGCACCGTTATGTCTAATACATTTGTTAAAAATACAAGCAGACTCCAGATTTTTTAAGTGCAATAAGTGATTTAATTAAAGTGCTACATTTAGGAACATGATTGTAAAACGGTGATGGTGGAGTAATGTCCATGGCAGAGTCCAGTTCTCAGTCTCAAAGGTGCATTGTCCATATGCCTGTGGAAGGATGGAGCAGGGGCAGTTCAAGGTTGGACAGGATGACAATGTGGGACAGTGGGATGACATCAGGGGGTATTGTTTGCTGGCGGGGGTCTTGGCATCCTACTCTGTCTTCTTGTGAGATTTCAGGTTCCGCTTGCGGGGTGGTTCTTCTTCAGCAGGAGGTGGGGTTCTGGTGGCCTGTCATTGTGTGGGGGCCTCCTGTCCACTAGCGCCGGCGGAGGTGGTAGGCTGTTCCTGGTCCAGGCTAGTGACAGGGGCCCTTTGTGGTGCCACATGGTCCCGCAATGTGGTGACTATCTGGTTAAGGGCCACGACGATGGTCCCCATTGCGGAACTAATGTTCCTCAGTTCCTCTCTGAACCCCATGTACTGTTCCTCCTGCAGTACCTGGATCTCCTGGAACCTGGCCAGTACCGTAGCCATCGTCTCCTGGGAGTGGTGGTATGCTCCCATGATGGAGGAGAGGGCCTCTTGGAGAGTCGGTTCCCTGGGCCTGTCCCCCCCCTGTCGCACAGCAGCCCTCCCAGTTGCCCTGTTTCCCTGGGCCTCTGTCCCCTGGACGGTGTGCCCACTACCACTGCCCCCAGGTCCCTGTTGTTGTTGGGGTAGTGGGTCAACCTGGGTGCCCTGTAGTGGTGGACACACCACTGATTGACGTGTCCTGGAGACAGAGGCATGGGCCCGCTGGGTGGGAGCTGTGCTGGTGTTCCCAGAGGGGGTTAGGTCTGGTGTAGCCTGTGGCTGTCTGAGGGGAACCGACTGTCCCGAGGTCCCCGATGGGCCGGGCTCGTCATCTGGGTCCAGGGAGACAGAGCTGCTGTCATCACTGGGGGCCTCTTCTGGGGGTGGGATGGACATCTCTGGACCCTCCGTGGCGGTGTGGTGGCGTTCGGGTCCTGCAGGGGTATAAGATTATGGTTCTTGCTTCTGTGTGTGGCATTTCGTGTAATGGGTGGGTGGCCGTGTACCCCAGTGCTGGCATTCCCTTGTGGGGGCTTTTGTGACGGTGGCTTGTGGGGGTGATGGGTGTGTGCAGTGGGCATGCTTTGGTGATGGGTGTCCATGCTTTGGGGACGCATGCAGGGCTAGGTTTTGGGATGGGTGTGTTGTGATGGTGAGCCATTTGCAAGGAGTTGGTGTGATGGGGGTGGGGGTGAGGGTGGGGGTATGATTTGGCATGCAGGTGGGGTGGGGGGAATGAAGTAGTGGAGATTTGCCTTACCAGAGTCCATTCCTCCGCCTACTCCTGCGAGGCCCTCAGGATGCAGGATGTGCAAGACTTCCTCCTCCCATGCTGTGAATTCTGGGGGAGTAGGTGGGGGTCCGCCGCCAGTCTTCTGCACCGCGATGTTGTGCCTTGATACCATGGAACGCACCTTCCCCCGTAGGTCGTTCCACCGCTTCCTGATGTCGTCACAATTGCGTGGATGCTGTCCCACAGCGTTGACCCTGTCCACTATTCTTTGCCATAGCTCCATCTTCCTGGCAATGGTGGTGTGCTGCACCTGTGCCCCGAAGAGCTGGGGCTCTACACAAACTATTTCCTCCACCATGACCCTGAGTTCTGCGTCAGAGAACCTGGGGTGTCTTTGGGGTGCCATGGGGTGGTGTGGATGAGGTGAGGGGTGGTGTATGTGTTGTAGAGTGTGGTGAGTGTGGTGGTGTATGGTGTTTTGTGCGTAGAAATTGTGTGGGTGATGTTGTGATTTGCCTCTGTGTGATGGTCTACTCTATGCTGTGCTGTCTCTCTCTGTCCTTCAGTCGCAATAGTGGTCGTAAGGGTTTGTGGGTGATGTGGGTGTGTGTTTTATATTTAATTGGGTGTGTGGGAGTGGTGTGTGTATGTGTCTCAGGTGTGTATATTTTGATTTGTCCAATGTGGTAGTGTTTTGTAAAGGTGTGTGTATTTTGAGCGCGGCGGTGTGTACCGCCAATGGAATACCGCCGTTGAAAGACCGCTGCGGGGATTTGTGGGTCGGAATGGTATGGGCGTATTTCTGTTGGCGTGACGGTGGAGGTTTGGTCATCGCCAGTTTCCCGCTGACCTTTGGTGTGGTGGACTTTTGTTGGTGTCGGGTTTTTGGCGGTTTGCCAGTTGCGGGTCAGAATGACCGTGGCGGTTTACCGCGACCGCGGCGGTGTTATGGCGGTCTTCTGACCGGCGGTAAGCGCCTTTTACCGCCGAGGTCAGAATGACCCCCATAGTGTCTCTCTAGTGAACCTGGAAAGGCAAGGGGGGCAAGTAAAATGCAACTGTGTAGTACAGACTATAACAATTCACCACAACCACAAATAAATATATTAGGAAAAAAAGAAAAAATGACAAAAATGTTGTAGGCTTCTTCTAATATCAATTCTACTACAAAATAGAATGAAATGATGACTAATCAGAAACACCTAATGGCTCAGCAAAACAGTCACCACTCATCACATGGCATGGTTCAGCAAAGAAAGAGGCATGGAGAACAAAGAGAAAATGGGTGTTGCTACATGGCCAGCAAGGAAGGAGGCATGGACTGTCCACCTATGACACAGACACACATAGGCACCACAAAATGGTGGAAGCCCTGGCCAGCAAACAAATAGCCATGGAGAACAAATACAAAAAGGAGTGTATGACAAAGACATAAGAACCACAAAATAGTGGTCACCCACATAAGCAGCTTAGAAGAAGACAAGGAGAACTAAGACCGTACCTGCCTTAACCTGCCTTTAATACCTTTCTCGCCCTAAAACATATTGCATCATTTCATGTAAAGGATTACACAAATATATCTATCTATCTATATATCTATATATGTACATATATAGATATATAGATAGATAGATATATTTTTGATAAAGATAAATGGTATCCTGTGGGAGCTAGGAATAGCAGCCTGCAAATATTTCCTGAGAGCGAGACCCATTAGACCATACTAATATGATAATTAATATAATCAGGCATTGTTTAGTGAATAACTTCTTCCTATTTAATGGGGATCTGTATCGAAAGATACGAGAGACTGCGATGGGCACTTGTTTTGCCCCCAGCTTTGCAAATCTTTTCCTGGGCCGGTGGGAGGAGCAGGTATTCACCAATACCACCCTGACAAAATATATGGAAAGGGTAGTCTTGTGTCTCAGGTACATTGATGATTTGTTCATTATTTGGAATGATACAAAAGAGAGAGTGAGTGAATTTGTTGCCTGTTTGAACAAAAATGCTTGGAATTTAGTGTTTACATACACTTTGAGCAAAACTCAGAATAAATAAATAAAATAAATCTAGATGTTCTGGTTGCGGTAAGAGCTGAAATGATTCATACCTGTCTCTTTTGAAAACCCACAGCAGGCAACAGTACTTTACATGCCTGTAGTGGTCATCCAGGGAGCTTGAAGTGGAGTATCGCTTATGGGGAACTCCTTAGAGCAAAAAGGATTTGCAGCCCAGATATAATTTTCAAGGAGGAGCAAAAGGATACACTCACAAGATTCAAAGAAAGGAGTAACCCGAAGTAGTTTCTTAATAAAGCCACAAAACGGGTTTCACTCATGAATAGGGAAACTGTTCTCTATAAGAATAAAATATCTGCTCTTGACACAACCAAAAGAGTCATTTTGACATTCAGTGATAATTTGAGTGAGATCAGGCAGGCACTGATGAAACATTGAGGAATTCTTAGAAGTGATCCCATTATTGGAAATGAGGTGGGTGTAAGACTTATGATCACATTCAGGAAATCCAGAACAGTTAGAGAGTCCGGCGTTCATAATGACATTACACTGACTGGAGGTATTGGAGAACATGAACTGAAGGGCTTCTTCCCCTGTGGATGATGTAAAGCATATAAGAACAGCTCAAATATAAGTGAGTACAATGTGGTAGGTGATAAGAAACAGAAGATCAAACAGTTTCTTACATGCATTTCACACTATGTGATGTATATCCTCACATGCCTATGTTCTCTGAGGTATGTGGGCAACACAACCTATACAGTAAGGAAGAGAGTACATGAACATTAGATCATGAGGATAGCAAATAACCTGTGGCCAGACATTTTTAAAGAAAACCATGGTAGTGACTGTAATAGATTATCCTTTTTTGCATTAGAACAAATCAGGTATAATCCTAAAGGAGGAAATTGGACCTTATTGTTGAGACAAAGGGAGTCTGAATTGATTGTTGACCTAGAGACCCTGAGCCCAGGAGGTCTCAATTTAGATGAGGAACTGAGTATCCATCTGCATCCATAGGAGTAGACATGTATCAAGAGACTAGTATCTCGATTCTTTGGCCGAATCTACACAGATATAGTATACATTCTTTTAAACACAAGGCATGTTGCTTGACTGTTCAGGATTCCTTTGGTGGGAGTTTCCTGCTTATTCTATATTTAGAACATGTACAGGAGTATGCAAACTGACAGCATTATGAAATTCAGTATGTCTGTCTAATTTAGGAAATGTTATGCAGAGTAGAATTATGAGGACAGCCTTTGACTATATTGAGTCTCTTTTTTTCTTTCTTTCTTTCTTTATTTCTTTCATTCTTTACAGGAGGGAGGGAGGTGGCCCTTGATTCTTTGAGCACTCCATCCCCCCTTTTTCCTGTGGTAGTATTCAATATTGTTTTTTTATCAGATAAGCACTTTGGTGTCTCTTTTTTGTAGTAGTAGCAATACATCAAAATGACTGGTTTGAGAGAACAGGAGAATTAAAAAAAAAGAATTAGAACATGTAATGATCTAAGTGCAATTTGTAGTGCAATAGTGAGTCACAATGGTATTGTGCAAGAGCAAGTCCTATCCTCAATGCTGACAGCCAATGTTCAAATTCTAATTTCAAATCAATCTTAATTCGGATATTACTCCATAAAAGATATACAATCCATTTAAAAAGATGATATACAATAAAATTCTTCAAAACATTAATGAAAAATAATCAAAATCCTTCGTTGCAGCTAATTGGGTCATTATTCATTCTCATAATAGAGGTTTTCTAGATAAATCAATTTTTCCTCTGTTCTATAGCATGTAAGATAAATGTTATCACTGCATCACATTTCTCTTTAGTGTCCATATTACATAAATAATTAAAAGCTTCTCTACAATAAAATAATTTATAAGTAGCAAATAAAGATTTAAAAAAATATTTTCTAATGTCAGGATAAAATCTACAAGATATGATAAAGTGCATCGTAGATTGTACAAATCGTCCCACACAGGGACACTTTGGTAAACTTTTACTCCATATCCTCATCTTTGGGAAAGCTACTAGAAAGTGCAATGTCCTAAAACGCATTTGGGTTAAATAAAATCTATCTTGGAAATTTACAACTGTCAATAATTAATTGTGAATTGTATCATTAGTTTCCGTCATGTAAAGTGCTACTGTCAATTTCCTACATTCTCTATTTATTCTATTGGTATCCCTCCATTCCATTAATTCATTTTTCAATTCTTTTTTGCTAAATTGAAGAATAATACCCAGATTGTCTAAGTGTGAATCTAGGTTTATGCTTTTCAACAGATCTTTTAAATGCGCAAACCATGGGATTTTATCCCAGTGTTCTAGTGTAAGGCAGTCTTTCATGATCTTCTTAGTAAATCTAGTCCCTTCTTTAGACCAAATGCCACGCCAAGCCAGTAGGGCACTGGTATATATTAAATCTTCCAAGTAGGGGCAATCCAATTTCTTATGTACCATATAAGTAGACGTAGTGTTGGGTAGTACTAGTCTACAGAGGAATTTATTCTCTAATACTTGTAATGACTGTATCTCAAGTGTTAGGCCCCAAAGGGCAGAACCATACATAATACTATTGATTGTCTTACTTTTATAAATTTGTATCATTTCCCTAAGGGGTTTATTGCCAATTTATTTTGAGAATGTAAAAATGGCCTCTTTTGCCCTGATATACTTCATCTTAGTTATTTCTAGGTTTTGTTTCCAGTGGCCCATTTTAGAGTACTGTACGCCCAGATACATAAATCTATTTACCTCTTCACATTTATGGCCCTTACAAAAATAAGTTTTCTCACTCGCCTTTCCCTTGTCACAAGTCATTATGACAGTTTTATTCAAATTCAGGCACATAGCTCTACCCCCCATAAATTCTACAAAACCCTCAATCAGCCGCTGCAACCCATTTGCGGTTCGTGACAACAATACTGCATCGTTTCCATATAAGAGGACCGGAACGGGACATTACCCTATTTTGGGCATATCGATTGCCATGTTTTTTAAATGAGCACCTACCCCATTGATGTAGAGGGAAATAGAAGGGGAGCTAAAACACAACCTTGGCGTATACCTCTCCCAATCCTGAAGCCTGGGGTACATTCACCATTTCTTCCATATCTCACTAGCTCTGTTGAATGGTTGTACAATTGTGTCAATAAACTAATTATATCTAAGGGTGCACCCAGATCTATTAAGACTTTCCACAACTTTGCATGGTTCACTAAATCAAAGGCACTGCTAAGATCTGCGAAGCAGAGAAACAGATGACCTTTTTGCTATTGTGTATTTACTTATTATTGAATTAAGTTTTTACACTGTTCTAAGGTACCAAACTCAGGTCTAAATCCCAATTGGGCCTCCGTAAGTATTCGATTATTGGTTGCCCAAGACTCTAATCTTTCCAGGAGTACTCTTCTTAGTAGTTTAACTGAAGAGTCTAAAAGAGATGAGGGTCGGTAACATTTGGGGTCATCTCTAGTTCTCTTTTTTAAAAATGGGAACAATTATACTTTCAGTCCATGATGTTAAAATATATCCCCTTGCCACACTCAGGAAAACTTGGGTCAAAATAGGGCACCATAGATACAGACATATCAAGTAAGCATCTACTGGCACCCCATCAGAGCCCGGTGCCTTCCCTTTCCAACATCTTCCCATGGCAAATCTCATTTCCTCTAGACTGATTGCTTTAAAAAACTGTGTCTTGATCTCAATTATCCCAGTATTCAAGAGAAGCATAATCAAGTGATCTAGTTTAAATATTATGCCAAAGTGGGAGATCCAATCCGCTGATTAAACATGTACTGTAATCTCAAGTGCATCTCTATTTTTTAGGAATGGTTGATTAATGGTTTTCCAAAATAAAGTGCTATCTCTCAATACTGCTGCTTGGTCAAGATTATCCCATGCCCTAACTCTCAATAGTGCCTTCCTAGTCACCAGAGCGTGTTAATAGCTGGAGAGTTTATTAGTTACTTCTCCCTGTTTCTCGGTCGGGCCTGCAAGGCTCGCTTAAGTTCCTGACTAGCTAATGAGCAATTATGATCAAACCATCCCGATTTTACTCTCTTTTCGTTCCTATACGTTACTTTTAGGCGCTCGGATATGGCATAACTGAGTTGGTTAAAAGACGCTAAAATCTCAAGTGGGCTTTGATTGAATTCTGTACATATTAGGATTTCTTGTCTGTATTGGGTCACGATTTTTGTCATTAAGTCTGTTTCATTTATCACAGTCCATTTTAAGGCAATTCCATTTTCCCCTTTTATTCCTATATATCGTGCTAATCATTCTCCAATGTTATAGAGTTTCGCTAATCTCACAGTAAGAACTAAGGGATGGTGGTCGCTATATATAGTTGGCTTAATCTTCAAAGATTCAATCATAGCTACATTGTTCCTAGAGATTAGTATGTGATCAATAGTTGAGAAATGTCTTCTTCCTATAAACGTTGGATGCTTCATTCCCTTGACCCCCTCTTGTTCCAGATCATATCTAGATATCATTTCATTCAATGCAGTTCCATAATTATTATGTAAAAAATGAGGTTGGGCATTTCCCCCATCATCTATAAATCCAAATATTTTTCCTATAGTAGTCTGGCACGCCCCAATGTTAAAATCTCCAGCCCATATTAATATATATGTTGATGTTACATAATTTACAAATAGCTGTAAATCATCCAGGAGGGTTAATGCCACTACTTTTTGGGCATGAGCCTGGGCGCGTCCCGCCCGTGTCCCAAAGAGCGGGTTCGCAGCGTCCTTTTCACCACGCCTCCTGGCTCAAAATGGCATCCGGCGGCTCTAATGCTGCTAAGGAGTCTGGGCTTGTGGTTCAGGCTCCCCCCCAAGCAAGGAGAAAGTTTGTCCCACGGAGCAGGTTTGCAGCGTCCTTTTCAATGCGCCTCTGGGCACAAAATGGCAGCCGGCGGTTCTAATACCGCTAAGGAGTCTGGGGCTTGTAGTTCAGACTCCCCCCCAAGCTAGGAGAAAGTTCGAAATGTTAAAAATTGTGTTTCTGGTTGGCTAGGGTAGGCACCTAAGCCAGGCAGAACCCACCCACTCTAGTCAGGGCAAGGGGGTTACACACCCAGGATAACCCCTGCTCACCCCGTAGTAGCTTGGCATGAGCAGTCAGGCCTAACCCAGAGGCAATGTGTAAAGCGTTTGCACAACACACACAACACATGTGACGCACTATACCCACCCCAAAGGAAACACAACACTAAGGCCCTCATTACAACCCTGGCGTTCGGTGTTAAAGCGGTGGTAATACCACCAGCAGGCCGGCAGTAACAAAAAATGGGATTGTGACCATGGCGGTTACCGCCATCCAAGACTGCCAATTTAATACACCGACCGCCAGGGTGGTAACAGCCGCTGGGCAACACACACCAACATACTTTGCCACACACATCCATTCACAACACACAACACTCACAATCACTCATTCACGCATGCATCCTACACGACTCACACCTGCATGCATGCATACCAAAACATACACACACCCCCACATACACACAACACCCCCTAGCCCCCTCTCTGGTCAGAGAACCCGACTTACCTGCTTGCAAGGGGTCCTCGGGCTGGAAATGGTCTGCGGCGCTGCTGTCAGCAGCAGCGTCCGCCAGCAAAACACCGCCAGGCCGTATCATTGGTCATGATACGGTCAGCAGTGTTTCACTGGCGTGGCAGTGCTGTTGTCAGCAGCGCCGCCTTACCGCTGTCCACCGCCATGACCGTCAGCGGTGTTCAGCCAGCATTCTGGCGGAATACCATCGGTGGTCATGATACGCGAAGATGGCTGGTAGCCACGGCAGCGGTATGTTGGCGGCCGTCACCATGGCGGTAGCTGGTCAATACCGCCAATGTTGTAATGAGGGCCTAAGTTATTTGAAAGTAAACTGTATTGCAAAAAACATCACTAGACCAAACACAACATGTGAGTAATATACTGCTACTCACGCAATTGTCAGAACATTACACAGGTTACTAGTACTCTGCAATAATAAGCAGAAGTCATAATAAAAGACATACGTCAGGTAGACATATAGGTTACTAGATGTCCTGCAACATAAGCAGTTGTCAGGTTGTCATTATTACCAACAGTGCCCATGAAGCGTAAACATTCCCCAATAGGCACATGTCTGAATGAACATATTATCAGGATATGATATTATCATGACTGCAAGCATAACCTCATGAAGGCACTTAGGGGGTCATTTTGACCTCAGCGGTCTTTTTGAAAGACCGCCGACGGACCGCTGTGCAGAAGACCACCAGTGATGGTGGTTTTCCACTCGGCGTATTATGATTCTTGGCAGCTCTCCGTCCTTTTTCGGACAGAGAGCCGCCAACAGCCATGCTGGCGGGCGGCGGGGAAGTGGAGGTTGCTCCACCTCCACCGCCACGTCAACAGAACACCGCCCACCAAATCACGTCCTGTGATTCGGCGTGGCGGTGTTCTGTTGACGGTGTGGTGTTGGCGGAGCAGCCCCCATGGACCCTGTCCCCTCCCAGAGGATCGACGGACCAGGTAAGTCGATTGTCCATTAGGGGAGGGGGGTGGGGAGGTGTTGTGTGTTGTGTGCGTGCATGGGGGTGTGCGTTTGTGTATGTAGAGGGGGGTGTGAGTGCGTGTATGCTTGCGGGGGTGTTTGGGAATGAGTGCATGTATGTCTGTGGGTATGTCTGTATGGATGTGTGCGTGTATGTTTGAATGTGGGTGTGCGTGTCTGACTCTGTGTGTGGATGTTGGCATGTATGTCGGTGTGTGTGCATGTATGTGTGTTGGTGGTGCCTGCGTGCGTGTCGTGTGTGTTTGAGTGATGTCTGATGTTGGGGGTCGGGTCTGGGAGGGGGGTCCTGCCACCTTAGGGGGGTGGCAGAGGTGGTGGGGGGTGGGGGAGACCCCTATCAGTGCCAGGGAAGGAATTCCCTGGCACTGATAGTGCTCACCGCCATGGATTTCATGGTGGGCCCAAATACCGGTGGTGGTATAGTGACTGCCGCCGGGCTGGAGACCCAGTTCTCCAGCCCGGCGGTCATCTCTGCCCTGGCGGGCGGAACGGAGAACCGGCGGATGACCATGGCGGTATATAATAAAAAAAAATGCCAGCCTGTTGGCGGTCTTACTGCTGCTTTTCCGCCTTCCGCCAGGGTCATAATGACCCCCTTAGTGTAACAGTAGAAATATACATAGCATGTTACAGTATTCTCACCATGTCCAGTGAGTAGGGTCTGCCATCTGCACGAGGTGCCAAAATGATGTGGGCAAGAATGGGGACGTGTGTGCCCCAATATCGGAGCTCCAGCGCTCCGATCTCTGCACTGAGGATTAGGGTTAAGGAGAGCAGGACCAAGGACTTCCATTGAGGGTCGCCAACCCTGGGCCTGTTTATAATTTATTGGTGTCTAGTGGGGGCCCAGTGGGAACTTGGCATCTCCGGTAAGGGTTCCCGCCTGTGAGCTTTCAGGCAATGGTGGGGGGTCCAGCGAGGACGGGGTGACCTCCGTTGAGGTTGCCACCCTGCCCGTGATTCCCAAAACAAATGCAAAAAGAGCCCTACTGGGGCAGCCTCATGGCTCGGGCCTCGCAGAGGAGTCCCCGTAGGTGCAGTGTAGCTACGATTCTGGCCCGTCCTCTCCTGGGGCCGCAATGGTTAGGCACAAGAGTGGGTACCTGCCGGAGCCCTGGGGGCACCACAAGGAGCGTCCTCGCTCTGGGTTCTGCTATCCCTTGCTCCGGGAGCACTCCACTATGTGTACCCTGTCATGCTAGCTTCCCGGCTTCTCGGGGGCAAGGGCACACCAGATACCACACGGAGCACGCTCCCAGAACTCGGGGACAGAGGCCCGTGCAGTGCTTCACATACGCTGTCTCAGGAATGGGTTCCAGAAGAGGATGAAGCTCTTTCCTCAGGCTTTAGATAGAACAAATGGCAGGGGTCATAGAAGCACGCCTCCCATACCTTGGAAAACACTGGTGGGGGGAGTTTGTACTCATGGCAGTAGGCAGCGGACAGAAAAGGCCAGCACCCTTAAGACAGATAGGGCTGTTCCTCCTGGCAGTCCAGCAGTGCCCAGTGGAACCCAAATCAAGGAGCCACTGGCAGCCAGAGCAACATGCAGGAAAGCAATCCAGATAAGTCCATTGTGCCACCCATCAGACATCAGGCAGCAGGGCAAGAACAGAAAAGCAGTCCAGATGAGTCTTTTGTGCACTCCAGTAGCCTCTGTGGCAGAGGTAGGGTTCCAGTTCCAAAAGTGCTCTACCACATGGAGGCAAACTCCCTGTACTTATACTAATTTTGCACAGTCTCCACAAAAGGGGGAAAGGGCGATCCAGCCAGTCCTAACTGGTTCTAGGAGTGCCCCCTCTCTCCTCCAGCACAGGCTCCAGACATCAGTGGGGGGTAAACAAACCCTTTGTGTGAGGCCAGGGCACAGCCTTTACAAATGCAGGTGTACCCTTCCTCTCCCTCTCTCAGCCCAGGAAGACCATTCAGTATGCAGATGCACCCTTGTGACACCTCCACTCTTCCTGTGTACAGGCTGTCTGAAAGTTATGCACAAAGCCCATCTGTCACTCTGCCCCAGACGTGGATTGGAGTCAAGCTGCAAAACGCCAGAGTTATAAGCCCAGAGTAATGCCCATTTTCTAGAAGTAGCTTTTCTATAATGGTAATAGAAAATCCACCTACACCAGTAAGCAGCATTTCTCACTACCATTATAACCATACCAAACATGCCTATGCTATCCCTCATAGATCAGACAATACCACCCAGGCATAAGGTGGGGCATTTCCAATGCAATCCTATGAGAAGGTAGAGCTCACAGCAGTGAGAAACCAAATAGGCTGTTTGTCATTACCAGGACAGGCCGCACAACTAGGCACTTGTCCTGCCTCCTACAGACATGCAGCCAGCCCATAGGGCTAGCTAGGGCCTACCTTAGGGGTGACTTACATGTAGTAACAGGGGAGTTCTGGGCCTGACAAGTAACTTTAGATGCCAGGTCCCCATGGCAGAAAACTATGCATGCAGGCCCTGTGCTAGCAGGCCTGAGACAGGTTTGAAAGACTACTTCAGTGAGTGGCGCAAGCAGTGCTGCAGGCCCACTAGTAGCATTTAATGTACAGGCCGTGGGTATTGGGCTACCACTGTACAAAGGGCTTACAGTTAAATTAAATGTGCCAATCAGGTATAAGCCAATCATACCAAGTTTACAAGGGAGAGCACATGCACTATAGCATTAATTAGCATTGATAAAGTGACCAGAGTCATAATGTCAGCAAAAAGGGTCAGAAAAATTAGGAGGAGGAAGGCAAAATGTTTGGGGAATGACCGTGTAAAAAGGGCCAGGTTCAACAACACTGTAAAACATATATAGCAGATTCTGTTCTACAATTATATGGACCTTGTATCACAACTGATTTCTTCAGGTATGATTTTTCTACCTGTTCCCTTTCTACTCCCATTTTGCATGTGTGGCACCTATGGAATCCTTTGTTTTGTTGTAACCAATTAACATTCTTCTGTACCTCAGGACTGTTCCTAACCAAAGCATCCCTCATTGAATAAGCCCTTAGGAAAATAATTACTGATGTTTTGGGTAACTTGGGCCACACGTCTGTGTCTGATTTAAGCTGATGCCAATGTTTGTTCATAATGGATCTTATTTTGCTGTGTTGCATATTGCAAGTCATAATCAACCTAGGTGTTCTGTCATTTTTTTCTCTGTATTTTCTTAGGAAATACCAAATCTTCTTGACTTATACCTTTTACTTTTCTCACTGCTGTGTCAATTATCTGAGCATCATACCCCTTTTATATTAATCTCTCTGTTGGTTCTTCCTGACTCTTCAGCCAGTCATCATGTGTACTGCTGTTTCTTTTTCTTCTCAACAGTTCTCCATATGGTCCATATGGGGGATTATAGATAGTGTGTTTGGGGTGGAAGCTGCTTGCGTGAAGCAATATATTTCCTGCTGTTGGCTTTATATATATATATATATATATATATATATATATATACGTATATATATATGTACGCATATATATATATATACATATATATATAGATAGATAGATAGATAGATAGATAGATAGATAGATAGATAGATAGATCTATATATATATCTATATGTATACCCCCAAAATGTGTCTGAGCCCCACCCATGGGTCTGCCCTTTACGCACCATCAGCAATGTCAGAAAATAAACTAAACTTTAAAAATCTGCCTACTACAAACAGACCAAGGAAACATCAATTACCTCTCCAAAATACGTTTAAAAGGGTGAAGAAAAAAGCAATAATCAGCCATCTCACTCATACACAACCTCACGCCTCACAAAAATGGCAGGCAAGCACATGGGGAGAAGGTAGCTGTTAAAGGAAAATGTCTGCTTCCATAGCTCTGAATTCCAGGAGCCACTACGACTGTAGCACCCAACATTCACATGTAGGCAAAAATAACCTACCTTATGCATGAATGCAAGGCCATCCACAAGCCCATAAAATGATAAAAATATATATAGCACAGCATCAGTGGGAATGTAAACAATATATAACAATACACGCAATACCTACTTCCAGACAGACTGGGCCCCCAGCAGTAAAACAACAACAACACAGTAAAATGATTAACACATCTGAACACAAATATAAAAAACATAAGGAAATGTTAAAAATGTATGTGTAACCCCATGTCTTCATCATCCCAACATTATCCATTAAAAAGCCTTAATCCCACATAGGTCCCTACTCAGAGCTCCTGGCATCCAGCAGCAAACAAGCAACACAATAAAAAACAAAACAAAAAGGAACAAAAATAATAATGCCGGTTTTCCCTCAAATAGCAAACATTTTGCAGTAGTAAAGATTATAAGGATGTGGACACAGAAGTGATTGCAGGCAAAAATAAAATGATGATTTTCCTCCAAAATCCAAATCCAAAAGGCCAAAGGGCTGCTCTAAGCTGAGCGAGGATTCTTCAGGACAGGAAGAGGATGTTTTATTTCTGTATGAATAGTAGCCTCCTAGGTACTACAGCACTTCCTGTGAAATGCAAAGGTGAAAGAATGCATTTTGTCCTAAAATAATTACCCAAACTGTCAGCTCGGTTACAAATCTGAATCAAAAATGTGTGTTTAAGTTGATTTTGGGGGCCCGCATTATAGAAGTACTGTCAACCAACTTTGAAAAATTCAGCTTACGTATGTGCTGATTGCATTGTTTCTCATGCACTTCTGTTAAGATTTTTACATGAACGGTCTTTTCATTTTGTGACATGGCATAATGGCGTAATCTTGGGCATGGTAAGAGTTTTTGTTACGCCAAATGCCTGAAATTACACCACATAACGCTGGTGTAAAGAAAATTATACCACCTTTACTTTTTTACACAAAACTGGTCAAAAGTTTTAAATGAAATGGGGTACTCTGTCAGTAATTAATATCAATGGAACACCATATAAAAGCAGAACATGCTGTGGAAAAAAAAAACGACACTACTTCCTAAGATGTAGGGAGACCAAGCAGAGGTATAAAATGACCTATATTCGTCAGATGGTCCACAGCCATTAGAACACAGTACAACATAACCTTTTGGGCAACTCAACAATAAAGGGGGTCATTCCGACCCCGGCGGTCCTTGACCGCCGGGGCCGGGGTCGGCGGGAGCACCGCCAACAGGCTGGCGGTGCTCCTGAGGGCATTCTGACCGCGGCGGTATGGCCGCGGTCAGAACCGGAAAACCGGCGGTGTCCCACCGGTTTTCCGCTGCCCTGAGGAATCCCCCATGGCGGCGCAGCTTGCTGCGCCGCCATGGGGGATTCCGACCCCCTCACCGCCATCCTGTTCCTGGCGGTTTGGACCGCCAGGAAAAGGATGGCGGTGAGGGGTGTCGTGGGGCCCCTGGGGGCCCCTGCAGTGCCCATGCCAATGGCATGGGCACTGCAGGGGCCCCCGTAAGAGGGCCCCACTTTGAATTTCAGTGTCTGCTCAGCAGACACTGAAATTCGCGACGGGTGCTACTGCACCCGTCGCACACCTTCCACTCCGCCGGCTCCATTCGGAGCCGGCTTTCTCGTGGAAGGGTGTTTCCCACTGGGCTGGCAGGCGGCCTTTTGGCGGTCGCCCGCCAGCCCAGTGGGAAACCCAGAATGACCGCCGCGGTCTTTTGACCGCGGGACGGTCTTCTGGCGGTTCCCGCTTGGCGGGCGGCGGGATGACCCCCAAAATCTATTAACACTATGACAAGGTGAACAGGCAAATGCTGCAGCATTCTCTTCATTTGGAATGTGAACTCTTGATTTCGCCACAAGTTGAACATGTTTGGACATAGGTTTGACATCAATTTACAATCTTGGCCAGCAAAGGTATCTTCTTACCACTGACAGAGAGTTAGCAATTCCATAATCCATGACCACTTTTGTACCATGAAACCAGTTAATTGCCTGTAGGCTTAACTGATTTTATGATAAATACAGAACATTCTCATGCTATACCAATCCATCCTTTTCATGTCTATCTCCTTTTTTCTTTTAATTAAACCTCTCTATCTGTGAACCATCTTTCTGTATGTACTGGAATTATTAATCAGTGCAGCAGAAGAACCACATAGCTTCTTTCTAAACAAAATCAGTGGTAGCTTCACAGTCACTGGACCTTCACACTCCAACTGATCTTCTCTTGATAGGGCATCAGCCTTCCCATACTTAGGACCTGGCATACAGAAAAGTAGTTAATTACAAAATCAGAGAGAGAAACAGCTTCCTATTGCGAAGTGCTCTAGCAGATTTATTTTTTTAAATGCAGATTTCTGTGAGCTGTATATACTTTTATAGTGTGTTTGGCTCCTACCAGATATTGGGGGTTATTACAACTTTGGAGGAGGTGTTAATCCGTCCCAAAAGTGGCGGTAAAGTGACGGATATACCACCAGCCGTATTACGAGTCCATTATATCCTATGGAACTCGTAATACGGCTGGTGGTATATCCGTCACTTTACCGCCACTTTTGGGACGGATTAACACCTCCTCCAAAGTTGTAATAACCCCCAATGTCTTCATTCTTCAAAACATTTTTTTAATGGGCAAAGATTCCTTGTCAATGATGGTGTACTGTAACTATAATGGTGCAAATTTCATAGAGAAACTGGCTACTGGATTATCAGGGTCACTATTTAAACTTTTCTGAGATAAAATGCCTCCTATTGCATAATAAAAATATATATCTCAGCAATTAAATTGCATTCTATATTGGGGTGTTGCAAAATTGGACCACTAGAAACAGTATTTTTAGGCATGGCCTTATCTGTTTCAGTTGAACAAACAAAACGAATTATTTCTGTAGTAATTTAGGATTGGGTCCGACAATCTCAGAAAACTGATGAATAGTTCTCCTTTAACAATTGGCAAAAGCCCACATAACTCTGAATTACCTTAAATAGAGTGGATATCAGCCACTGCAATGTGGCTGTACTTTTCTTTCACCCATCTTTATATCCTTGGGTATAATAATGTAACCCTAAAGCTCTACAGTAGTGCTGTGAAAAAGGCATTTATTCATCTTAGCAAAACAGGTGATTTCCCTTTAACCTTTTGATTCTGTTTTAGCATGCGTTATGTGACTTTCCAATGTGTCAGAATAGTTTAAAATATGTAAAACACATCCAAGAAACCCATCAGCAAGAAGCACAACCTCATCCATAAAACACTAAAATGGAGTAGGAGCATTGCTGAGTCGAAAAGGCATGACATGGTATTCAAACAATTCAAACTTACACCTGATTTATATATTGGAAGTAAGCATACTCTGTCACAACGGAGTATCCTCACCAGCACTTATATGGTCCATCTGCTGGATTTATATAAATGTGGACCATAGTTTGGCCATGCCGGAGACCAAACTTCTCTGACAGCCTAAAGGTATATTATTTAAATGGGTGGATATATAGCCGGTGTTTACTGTACGTCACTGCCAGAAAAACCCTGGCTGTAAAGGGCAGTACTAAAAATGGCCCCACTCGCCATGGGAGATGACTCCCATGGTGACTTTACCATATGGTTCTGTCATGTCTGAACTAGCTGTAATGTAAAGTTATGATACCTTCAGAGGAACCCGTTGACTGCAGTTCCTGTAAATGGTAGAAATGTTCAGGCTGACATCTGTTTCTTCATTTGGCAACCGAGTGCTGCAGGAAAGTACCCTCTTTTTGGCAAGGTCACCCCCACAGTATGCTTTGACTGTTTTCACTGGGATCCTCCTGACCAGACCCCCAGTGATTGTGCTCTTTCCCTCTAAACATTGTTGCTTAGGACTTTGCACACCCCACAATTGGCATACTGGTCCCCCCATGTAAGTCCCTAGCATATTGTACTTAGGTACCCAGGGCATTGGGACACCAGGGTTTCCCCATAGGCTGCAGCATGTATTGTGCTATCCATGGGAGCCCATGCAAAATGTGCATGCAGGCCTGCCATTGCAGCCTGCTTGAAAAGGTGCATGCACCCTTTCTCTACAGGTCACTGCACCAGGTCACTGTGAGTCACAGCTATGGTAGGCCCTCCCAGCCCAGAGGACAAGGTTCAGGAACCTGTGTGTGAGGGCACCCCTGCATGAGCAGAGGTGCCCCTACGAACTCAAGCTCCATTACACTGGACTTCGTAAGTGCAGGGAAGCCATTTTACCCGTGTACTGGACATAGATCACTACCTATGCCCAGCTACATAATGGTAACTTCGAACCAGGGCATGTTTGTTATCAAACACGTCGAAATCATACCGAATACTGTTTCCAGTATTGGTTGTATGATTCCATGCACTCTGGTAGCTCCTTAGAGGACCCCCAGCATTGCTCCTACCAGTTGTATGGGGTTTTCCGGGCAGCCTGTGCTGCTTTCACACCTCAGACAGGTTTTTGCCCTCCTACTGCTTGACCAGCTCAAGCAGAGGAAGGCAGAACAAATGATTTCCTGTGGGAGAGAGAGTTAACACCCTCTCCCTTGTAAATAGGTGTTACATGGCTTTAGAGGTGTAGCCTCCCGCAGCCATCAGTATGCTTTGAAGGGCACATTAGGTGCCCTCCTTGCACAAACCAGTTTGCACCAATCCAGAGACCCCTGGTCCCTGCTCCGGTGTGAAACTGGATGAACGAAAGGGGAGAGACTCCCCTGTCCCTCACCACCCTAGTGGTGGTGCCCAGAGCTGCTCCAGGTGGCCACTTAATCCTGCCATCATTAATCCAAGGTAGGCAGAGGCCCCTGGGAGCATATGAGTGGCCAGGTTGGGTAGGTGATGTCACAGCCCCCTCCTGATAGGTGGTCACCATGCTAGGTGACCAATCCCCTTTCCTGGGCTATTTAGGGTCTCCCTCTTGGGTGGGTCCTCAGATTTGACATGCAAGATTCAAGCAGGACTCCTCTGCATTGTTTATTTCATCTTCTGGCCACTGGGACTGCAACTGGACCCTCCAGGAACCAACAATCTGCAACTCCAGAGACAACTCTGCTCTGCAACATTGTTCCTCCGGCTCCTTCCAGTAACTGCAATGTTTCCCTGGCTGTGCATCCTCTGATGGTAGTGAGTCTTCAGCCTGCACAAGAACTAAGAAGGAATCTTCCTTGGAGTGAAGGAGTCACTCCCCTGCATCTGCAGACACCAACTGCAACAATGACCGGCTGCGTGGATCTGCTCTCCTCTGGGACCGCATGGATTCTGCATCACATGTGGTAGTCTGGAGTGGTCCCCTTTGTCCTCTCTACCAGCTGTCCATCTTGGGAGATGGTGAGCCCTTGCCTCTCCTTGCAGTACAGTACCTCTGTGCACCTTGATTCTTGCAGCTACCAAGGCTTGTTTGTTCCCCTCCAAGGGATCTTCAGGTCTCCAGGCCTCTAGCACTCCTTCCTACAAAGCACAGTCTCCTGCCTCCTGCTACAGTGACGTGGGACTCCTCTTCAGGTGTGCTGAGTTGGCCTCCCTGTGACTCCTGTGCCTGCTGCCAGTGGGTTACCTGTGGGAGTTGCCTCCTCTTCTTGTGACTCTCCTAGATGCTGATGGTCACCCCGGACACCTCCCATTGGGTCGAGTCACCTGGACATAGCTAGTCCTTTTCAACCTTGCAAACCTTCTTCTCTTTCTCTTACATTTGACAAGGCTTGTTGGTGGTTTCCAACACCACTAACCAACTGCATCTCGACTGCTAAAGTGGGACGTGCATCACTTTTGGGAATTCTCTTCATCTCCTGTGCTGCACTGCTGACCTTCTTCGTCCACGGTCGACCTGGCCCTGCATCCACAGAAGAGTGCGTAGTGGCCCCTGCCACAACCGGACACTTCAACATAAACTGGACTTGGTCTCCTTCCTTTGCAGATCTTCTTCTGTGCGATCCACCTTTGGGTTCTTCCAATCTTGGTTGGATCATGAATAATACCTTTCCAAAGTCCTCCTGTTAGTTTTGGGGAAAACCAGTTACTTGCCCCTGCTCTCCAGGTCGCTGGGGGCCACTTTGGTACTCACCTGTTGGAGTTCCTAGTTCCTCCAGCTCCCTTCTACTCATTCCACTTCCTTGGATGGGGGACTGCCTTTCATATTCCACCTTTTCAGTATATGATTTTAACCTCCCCTAGGGATCTCACTATTTGCCATTACTTTTACCAATGCTTATTACTTTGTATGCTATTTACTAATTGCTAAGGTGTACATAATAGTGGATTTACTTACCTCCAGTTGGGGAATTGCCTATTCAGTCTTCTAGTATTTGTGTTACTATAATAAAGTACCTTTATTTTTTAAACACTGTGTGGTTCTTTCATGTGTGAGTGCTGTGTGACTATAGTGGCATTGCACATGCTTTGCATGTCTCCTAGATAAGTCTTGGCTGCTCATCCACAGCTACCTCTAAAGAGCCCTGGCTTCCTGGACACTGCCTGCACTTTCTTAATAGGGGTTACCTGGACCTGGTATAAGGTGATAGCACCATAGGTGCTCACCACACACCAGGCCAGCTTACTACACGTGCTACATCAAGGAGATGGAGTGATTTACTCTATTGACCAGATGCAGTACAATCTGCCACCAAATATTAAATGAGCCCTTTAGTATGGGGATCTTTCTTCCAGTCAGCACCCTCTGTGAGTACATACACTGAACTACAAGCAATCTGTTAGAAATCTATCTAGTGATCCATTCAGAGATAATACATTTGCCTTTTCTTCAAAGAAAGATTCACAATTTTTGTTAACAAAGAGTTAAAACTTGAGTAAGGGCACCTATATAATGAAGATGGAAGGAGACAGATCTCTTAGAAATTTGATTAGGTCCTTTGCTGTAGGAGCTGTTGATTGTTTTTCTTGCCCAATGCCATTTGGTTGATGGTAGGGGGGCCAGCAGCCTCTGTTGTGTAGAGTGTTCGGGGGTCCTTTAGAAGAGGCCAGCCTTGTGTCTCTCTTCTTTATCACTGTCACTTTGGTGGTTGATGGCTATATTGCGCAATCAGTTCACTCCTCTTTGTGCCTATGTTGTGGGCCAGACAACCTGCAGATAACCATACTGTGAGCAGCGGCACTCAAGAAAAGGCTGCAACTGGAAGGCAGCCTAAGAATAATACATTAAAAGGGAAGTGACTCAAACCAGTTCTGAAAGCTCAGCGAGAGCATACACATTCCCTCTCTGCTATATCTATGTAAGCGGGGGAACTGTTGACCCACTTGTCGTTCCAGTACCAACTTCTATCTAACAAAGTAGAGGGTGGCCCACGAACTACTGCACAACAAGTTTTTCTGTCTGTCTCACAGCCAGCTTTCAAGAGGTGAAGGGACATCACTTAGGGTGTGATTAGAGGTCGAGCAATCTCCCTGTCCAGGCATGCCTGAAGTATTCTGCCAGGAAGAAGAGGGAAGGAGCAAGCTAACCCAGCAGAAGGACTGCTTGCCATTGTGGGATAGAGCAGTTGACCCTTGATGCTGTGGGTCCATCTAAAAGAGACACTTTGGAGTGAGAGTAAGATACTTGTGCCTGAGAGCCGGTCATCACTGCTGAAGAGGAGGATCTATGGCACTTTCAGATGTGGGGTATGGGTCTGCTGCCTTCTCTCTTTTGTCCATTTGCAGGCCTACTTTCCAAAATGTAGTTGCTGAGGAAACCATACAGCAGTGAGTTCCTTCCTAAGAGGACCAAGAGTCTTAGGGGGTCATTCTGACCCTGGCGGTAAAAGACAGTTACAGACCGCCATAACACCGCCGCGGCTGCGGTAAACCGCCAGGGTCATTCTGACCCACAACTGCCAAACCGCTAAAATCCCGACCTCCACTGAAGGCCGCCACATCAGCGGTCAGCGATAAACTGGAGATGACCAAACCTCCACCGTCACGCCAACAGAAATACGCCCATGTCATTCCGACCCACGAATCCACGCGGCGGTCTTTCAACCGCGGTATCCCATTGGCGGTACACACCGCTGCACTCAAAATACACACACATCCACAAAACACTGCCACATTGGACAATTACAAATACACACACCTGATACACATACAAACACCACTCCCACACAATCAATACGATATAAAACACACACCCACATCACCCACAAACCGCCACAAATCGAAATTCAGAGACAAGGCGCAATACACAGAGAGAGAGCACAGGGAACGCAAACCACAACACACACAGGAACCCAACATCATCACCCACACTACATCTACGCACAAAACACCACACACCACCACACTCATCACCACAAACACCACCCCACACCTCATCCCCACCACCCCATGGCACCCCAAAGACACCCCAGGTTCTCGGACCAAGAACTCAGGGTCATGGTGGAGGAAATAATTAGGGTAGAGCCCCAGCTCTTCGGCACACAGGTGCAGCACACCACAATAGCCAGGAAGGCGGAGCTATGGCAAAGGATCGTCGACAGGGTCAACGCTGTGGGGGGCATCCCAGAAATTGGGAAGACATCCGAAAGCGCTGGAACGACCTACGGGGGAAGGTGCGGACAATGGTGTCAAGACACAACATCGCTGTGCAGAAGACTGGCGGCGGACCCCCACCCACTCCACCCGAATTCACAGCATGGGAGCAAGAGGTCTTGAACATCCTGCATCCTGAGGGCCTCGCTGGAGTAGGCGGAGGAATGGACTCTGGTAAGTCTAATCTCAACTACTTCATCCCCCCCCAACCACCAGCATGCCAACCCACACCCCCACCCCAACCCCCCTGCACATATCCTCCCTGCTAATGTCTCACCAGCACAACCCACCCGAACCAACACCAACCCCTGAATGCCAACACAAACCATGGACACCCATCACCTAAGCATGACCACTGCACATACCCATCCCCCCCCCAAACCACCCTCACAACTCCTCCCACAAGGGAATGCCAGCACTGGGGGACAAGGGCACCCACAAATTGCACGCCATGGCACACACAGAAGCAATAACCATACTCTTTTACCCCTGCAGGGCCCGAACGCCAACACACCGGCCAGGAGGGTCCAGAAATGTCCATCCCACCCCCAGAACAGGCCCCCAGTGATGACAGCAGCTCTGTCGACCAAGAACCTGATGACCAGCCTGGACCATCGGGGAGCTCTAGACAGTCGGTTCCCCTCAGGCAGCCACAGCAGACCTACCCCCCTCTGGAAACCCCAGCACAGCACCCACCCAGCGGGCCCATGCCTCTGTCTCCAGGACAGGTCAAGCAGTGGTGTGTCTACCACTACGGGGCACCCAGGGCAACCCACCACCCCAACAACAACAGGGACCTGGGGGCAGTGGTAGTGGGCACACCGTCCAGGGGGCAGAGGCCCAGGAACAAAGGGGAACTGGGAGGGCTACTGTGCGACAGAGGGAGGACAGGCCTAGGGAACCCACTGTCCAAGAGGCCCTCACCACCATCATGGGAGCGTACCACCACTCCCAAGAGACGATGGCGACGGTCCTGGCCAGGTTCCAGGAGATCCAGGCCATGCAGGAGGCCCAGTACATGGGGTTCCGGGAAGAACTGCGCAGCATCAGTTCCGCAATGGGTACAATCGTGGTGGCACTCAACCAGATTGTCACCACATTGCGGGACCATGTGGCCCCCCAAAGGGCCCCTGCCACTAGCATGGAGGAAGAACAGCCCACCACCTCCGCCGGCGCTAGTGGTCAGGAGGCCCCAACACAACAACAACGGGCCACCCGGACCCCACCCCCTGCAGAACAAGAACCACCCCACAAGAAAGGCCTGAGATCTAGGAAGAAGACAGAGTAGGATGTCAAGACCCCCGCCATGCACGGATCCCCCCGGATGTCATCCCACTGTCCCACTTGTTCACCCTGTCCAACCTTGAACTGCCCCTGCTCCACCTTCCACAGGCATATGGACAATGCACCTGTGCGAACGAGAGTCTGGACTCTGACATGGACATGCCTCCACCATCACCCATCACCCTTTATGAACTATTCACCAATTTTTGCACTTCAATAAACACAATTATTGCACAAAAACCATCTGGAGTCTGCTATTTATTTTTTTAAACCAAATGTATTCGATATAACCAACCAAAAATGTCCAATTACATTGTGATGACAACATACCAGTGTCACACAGCGGTAGTCCATGGGGAAATAAACCAGAGGGCACTCCGTGGGGACCAGATCACTGAAATAGGAAGGGAAATTCACAACTAAGTTACCATACATTGGGGTGAAAGGTCAGACAGTAGAGAGCCAGTACTGTTACAGATATAATAAAATGCAGGAGTAGATTCTTACCTGTGTGTTACTGGAAATACTGCAGTATCACTCTGTCCCTGTTGTCTGTGTCGTCCTCTTCGTCTTCCTCCTCTTCACTCTCCGCAGACTCCACAGCGGCCACAACACCACCATCTGGACCATCCTCCTGCAGGAAAGGCACCTGGCGTCGCAAAGCCAGGTTGTGAAGCATGCAGCAGGCCACGATGATATGACACACCTTCTTTGGTGAGTACATTAGGGATCCACCTGTCATATGCAGGCACCTAAACCTGGCCTTCCGGAGGCCGAAGGTCCGCTCTATCACCCTCCTAGTACGCCCATGGGCCTCATTGTACCGTTCCTCTGCCCTGGTCCTGGGATTCCTCACTGGGGTCAATAGCCAAGGCAGGTTGGGGTAACCAGAGTCACCAATTAGCCACACACGCTGTCTCTGTAGCTGTTCCATCACATAAGGGAGGCTGCTATTTCGCATGACGTACGCGTCATGCACTGACCCTGGGAACTTGGCATTTAAATGGGAGATGTACTGGTCAGCCAAACAGACCACCTGGACATTCATCGAATGATAACTTTTTCGGTTCCTGTACACCTGTTCATTGTCTTTTGGGGGGGACCAAAGCCACATGGGTACCATCAATGGCACCAATGATATTGGGAATGTGTCCAAGGGCATAGAAATCACCCTTCACTGTAGGCAAGTCACCCACCTCAGGGAAAATGATGTAGCTCCGCATGTATTTCATCAGGGCAGACAACACTCTGGACAATATCCTTGAAAACATAGGCTGAGACATCCCAGATGAAATGGCCACTGTAGTTTGAAATGATCCACTAGACAAAAAATGGAGTACTGACAGCACCTGCACTAGAGGCGGAATCCCTGTGGGTTGGCGGATGGGTGACATCAGGTCTGGCTCCAGCTGGGCACACAGTTCCTGTATAGTGGCACTGTTGAGTCTGTAGGTGAGTATGACATGTCGTTCTTCCATTGTCGACAGGTCCACCAGCGGTCTGTACACAGGAACATTCCTCCGTCTCCTCGCAAGTCCCAGCGGACGGTGCCTAGGAAGGACAACATGGAGCACAGAGTCAAGCAACCCACAGGTAAGTTCCCACAGCCTGCACAGTACACGAATTTCTCTGGATTGAATGGCTTGTATGAGTGTCGATGCAAGGCCTAGCCATGTGTGACGCAGTAGGAATTAAGCCATGTGGGCCCTTGAAATGGCGGCTGCCTGACCTGTGAAGTGTGACAATGTGAAGTGAGGTCATTGCGCTGGCGTGGCACACCGTGGCGGTAGGCGGTCGAAGACCGCGGCGCAAAGCAGCATTGGTTAACATTGAACCCTATGGGTTTCAGGAGCCAATGACGATGTGTGCCGGCGGTCGCGGTACGCACCGCCGCGGGCGTGACCGCCATTTTCTCTCTGCTTAATCACACGAGACCTGAGCATCCACAGGAGAGGACCTATACTGCAAGTGCTGCTGTGACCTCGGTCTGGAAGTGACAATGGCTGCTGCGACTGGGGAAAGGGCCCCCGCCTTCAGTTCCGAAGAGTTGGAGAAGCTCGTGGACGGGGTCCTCCCCCAGTATGCGCTACTCTACGGTCCTCCAGACCAACAGGTGAGTACACAGGGGCCAATGTATAGTGGGCAATGCCTGTGATGAGTGGGGTGGATGTACGATGGAGGGGAGGGGAGCGAATTACGAATGCATGGCACGACAGATGAGAGCATGTGCCACATGGCAAGTTTGGGGAGGGGGGCCACTCACATCGAGCATGCAGAAAAGTGATGATGTTTCTTTTCCCCCCCTGTACATGTCACATAGGTCAGCGCCCATCAGAAGATCGATATTTGGCGTGCCATCGCCAAGGACGTCCGGGCCCTGGGGGTCCACAACAGACGGGGCACCCACTGCCGCAAGAGGTGGGAGGACATCCGCCGCGGGAGCAGGAAGACCGCAGAGGCTCTTCTGGGGATGGCCTCCCAACCTAGGAGGGGTGCCAGTCGTACCTTGACCCCCCTGATGTCCCGGATCCTGGCGGTGGCCTACCCAGATTTAGATGGGCACTTGAGGACATCACAGCAGACACAAGGGGGTGAGTACCAGCACATTCAGCTATATTTGCGCGCAGTGGAGGTGCCTGGGTGGGGGAGGAGGGCTGTGGGTATCCCTAGGCCAGGGCGATTTCTGTAGGCTAGGCCCCTCAGTGAGGTATGGTCCTGTGCCCCCCACCTCTGTAGGGTGCCTAGTAACGCTATTCATGGACCTGTGTATTCTGTGTGGGCAGTTGTCGCCCATAGGCTTGTAGGGCATGTCCCAGTGAATGAGTAGTGTACCCCAAGTGCGCAGCGTAGTGCAGGGGGCTTCTGTGTCTGTCCTCTCCGCCAACTGTGTCCCCAATGCATGCACTCAACTTGTCTTTATTTCTCCACCCCCCCCATTTTCTTTGTTTTTCTGTGAATGTGTGCATTAGCATCATCAGGCGGAGGAGAAGTGGCATCGGCGCAAGAGGGAGCTGCATCTCACATGGCCGCGGAGGGCCATGCAACGGACTCCAACATGACCAGTGAGACGGAGGGCGAGGGGGGCTCCACCACGGGGACCCGTGCAGACGTCAGTGACACCGACACGTCCTCGGATGGGAGCTCCCTTGCGGTGGCGGCAACATCCGTGCCCACCGATACTACAGGTACAGCCGCCACCCAGCGCACCAGCTCCGCCCTCCCAGCAGCCCCTCGGCCTTCGGCCCGTGCCCGCACGGCCAGGAAGGCGGCCATCTCCTTCGCCTCAGGCCCTGCCCCAGTCACCCCTGCTGCCCTCAGTGAGGAGGTCATTGACCTCCTGAGGACCATCATTGTTGGGCAGTCTACCCTTTTGAATGCCATCCAGGGTGTGGAGAGGGAGGTGCATCAAAGCAATGCATACCTGGAGGGCCTTCATTCGGGTCAGGCTGCCCAGCAGCGATCGTTCAACGCTCTGTCCTCAGCACTGACGGCAGCGATTGTCCCTGTCTCCAGCCTCCCTCTTCTAACTCCCTCCACCCAGTCCCACTCCCCTGTTCCTCTGCCTATCCCATCCACACCTACAGACCAGCCTGCACACACCTCAACACCCAAGGGAAGCTCATCCAGACATAAGCACCACAGAACACACAAGCATTTACCCAAGCAACATACAGATGCAGACATGCCAACAGCCACTACCTCCTCTGTGTCCCCCACCTCCTCGTCTCCCTCCTCCCTCCCTGTGACGTCTACACTCACACCTGCATGCACACCACCATCAGCCAGTACACCCATCACCAGCACACCCTCCAGACCAGTCCGCACACGTGCAGTCACCACCCCCTCTGCCATGTACACGTCCCCTGTGTCCTCTCCCAGTGTGTCTGTCACCCCCGCTTCCAAACCACACAAACGCAGGCAGGCACCCAACCAACAGCCATCCACCTCACGACAGCCTCCAGCCCAAGCACCTGCACCCAAAGACACCAGACTTGACTCTCTTACAACCACATCCTCTTCCTCCACTCCCATACCCACTCCAGCTACCCTTCCCATTGCTCCTAAAAAACTATTCCTCTCTAAAGTGAACCTCTTTTCCTCACCTGACCCACCCCCTCCATCTCATAAGAGTTCCAAAAACACCTCAGCCACCACCAGCCCAGCAACTCCCAAGAACGTCGTGCCTGGTTTTTGGAGTCCGCCTTTTCCTTGTGCAGGGACATCGGCCAGCAGCAAAGGCACAGCCAGCCCCAAAGGCACAGCCAGCCCCCCCCCGGGAAGAGGAGCAAAAAACTGAAGGGCAGGCGCGACAGGCCTGATACGCCTGCCCCCAAGGAGGGTAGCCTTGCACCGTCACCTGCCACATCGGGTAAGGGAGCCAAGGGCCACGGAGAGTCTGCCAAGGAGGGCAAGGGCAGCAAAGCGCAAAAGGCAGGGAGCAGCCGACCTGGCCATGAGGGCCCCACCAGCCCCATTCCGGGGGTATCGGAGGAGACCCAGGGCCCCAGGACTCCATCACAGGAGGGCCCCGCAACGGAAAGGTCCGATGCTGACTGAGCGGGAAGTATTGGCCAGGTGTGGTTCACTCGAAACACAAGACAGGCACCGCTGAGCAGGGGCCGCTGTGAGAAGCACCGCTGAACAGGGCCCCGCCGTCAGGAGCACCGCTGAACAGGGCCCCACCGTGAGGAGCACCGCTGACCAGGGGCCGCTGTGAGAAGCACCGCTGAACAGGGCCCCGCCGTCAGGAGCACCGCTGAGCAGGGGCCGCTGTGAGAAGCACCGCTGAACAGGGCCCCGCCGTCAGGAGCACCGCTGAACAGGGCCTCGCCGTGAGGAGCACCACTGACCAGGGGCCGCTGTGAGAAGCACCGCTGAACAGGGCCCCGCCGTCAGGACCACCGCTGAGCAGGGGCCGCTGTGAGAAGCACCGCTGAACAGGGCCCCGCCGTCAGGAGCACCGCTGAACAGGGCCCCGCCGTGAGGAGAACCGCTGACCAGGGGCCGCTGTGAGAAGCACTGCTGAACAGGGCCCCACCGTCAGGAGCACCGCTGAGCAGGGGCCGCTGTGAGAAGCACCGCTGAACAGGGCCCCTCCAAGACAGGCACCGCTGAACAGGGCCCCTCATCTCAAGCACCGCTCCGCTGGGCCCTCATCTCAAGCACCGCTCCGCTGGGCCCTCATCTCAAGCACCGCTCCGCTGGGCCCTCATCTCAAGCACCGCTCCGCTGGGCCCTCCTGTCAAGCACCGCTCCGCTGGGCCCTCATCTCAAGCACCGCTCCGCTGGGCCCTCCTGTCAAGCACCGCTCCGCTGGGCCTTCCTGTCAAGCACCGCTCCGCTGGGCCCTCATCTCAAGCACCGCTCCGCTGGGCCCTCCTGTCAAGCACCGCTCCGCTGGGCCCTCCTGTCAAGCACCGCTGGCCCATTGGCAGGCCCGGATCTGTGTCGGGCAGGGCTTCACGAGGCACTCTGCCCACCATGCCTCCTCCATGACCAGTGGACTCTGTAATCCACCTGATGGACTGTGGCTTTGCACCCCCCAGGATGGCACAGTGGGCATGGAGGCCCTTCGTGGATCTGGCGTCGTGGACTCATGTGGCTGAGGTGCCCCCCTTCCCTTCCCCCTGAGGTGCCTGTATTTTATTTTTGTGATGCCCCAGCAGTGTTCTCTCCAATGGACTTGATCTCGTGTGTGGGCTTTGCCCATGTGTTGCTGCACATTGGCCCACGGACATTTGAACTTTGCAATACTGTGCCTGACTTTTGCTACTTGTATATATAGAGTTCTAGATGTGTAATAATTCTTAATATATTGCTAAGTTCGCTATACTTAATTATTGCTATAATATAGTTATATTTTTACAATCATTGCCTTTTGTCTTTGCATTTTTGTTTGGGGGGTTTGGGGGTGTAACTCTGACTTTTTAATCTGCATTGGTGTGTAGGTATTTCGGTGGGGGTGAGGGTGGGTGTGTGGCGTATGTGTGTGCCTGTAACCTTTCCTCCGCCCCCTCCCCTGTGTCGTAGGTGCAGTACTCACCGTTGTCGTCTGCTGCGACGTTCGTGATCCTGGAAGAAGAGCAGGAAGGCAATGGCTGGGAGGATGTGGAGTTCCGGTTCCATGCTGTCCCGATTCCGCGTGGAGTGTGTCGAGGTGAGCGTTTTCCATTTGAAATGTCTGTTTCCGTTGTGTTTTTATCAGCGGGGCTCCCGCCCCGGAAAAGGTGGCGGATTGGTGAGTCGTGATAGGGTGGGCGGTACATTGTCTGCCGCCTGGCTGTTGGCGGTGACCGCCGCGCTGTTTGTTTGTGCCGCCGTGGCGGTCGGAGTGTTAAAGCGGCGGCCTGTGTTGGCGGTTCCCGCCAGGGTCAGAATTCCTTTTTTTTTACCGCCAGCCTTTTGGCGTGTTGGCCGCCGCTTTAACACTGACCGCCAGGGTCAGAATGACCCCCTTAGTTTGAGAAAAATGGTCAAAGACTGCTGTGAACCAGCTTGTAAAACTTATATCTGCTACTTCCACTTTAGTGTTGTAACCTGGGGATACATGTAAGAAGATCTGGGGCCAGATGTATGAAAAGTTTTTGCACTCGCAAACGGTGCGAATCGCAAAAATTGTCTGTTTGCGAGTGCACAAACGTGGTCTGCGATGCATGAAAGGCATTCGCAGACCAAAAACAAGAAATCGCAAAAAATTTGATTTTTTGCGTTGCGACCTGGTTTTGCGAGTCACATTTTGGGATTCGGTATTTCCAGTAGGAAATTGTAAGGAGCAAAATGCGAATCGCAAAATCCGAATCGCAAAGAGATGCATCAAAAAATCGCAATTAGCGATTTTTCGCAGAATTGGATTTTGCACATGCAAAATACCACTAAGTGAAACCAGGTGGTAACCAGGTGCAACCTATATAAAGAGGCCCAGAATGCCTCAGACTCTCTACCACAATGGCTGCACTCTACGTCATGGCGAGGAGGATGAGGATCCTGTCAGGTTTGAGGAGAGGGAGGAGGAGACAGGAGCGCATTTTCAGAGTGCGCATTACACTTTTTGACCTGACAGAGGAGGAAATATATGAGAGGTATAGGTTGAACTCAGCCATGATTCTTGATCTGATAGCTGAGCTACAACCCATACTGCAGTGCAGAACACTAAGGACCCATAGCATACCCACCCATGTGCAGGTATTATGCTCCTTACACGTACTCGCCTCAGGGAGCTATCAAGGGGTTATAGCAGTGGCTGGGGGGGTCTCACAGAGCACCCTCTCCAGATTCTTCAATGCATTTATCAACGCCATGCTAAGCAAACTCCAACAGTACATCAAATTCCCCCACACCCCACAGGAAATACAGCAGACAAAAATTGACTTTTATCAGATAGCACAGTTCCCCCACGTCCTAGGTGCCATAGATGGCACACATGTGGCAATATGTCCACCATCAGTCACAGAGTATGTGTACCGAAACCGTAAACACCAACATTCCATGAATATACAGGTGATATGCAATGCCACCTACATCATAACTGATCTGGTGGCCAGGTACCCAGGGAGCACACATGGTTCATACATCTTTCGTCACAGCGGCATTCACACAAGACTGCTAGCTGGGGAGTTTGGTGAAGGATATCTACTAGAGAATGTCACTCTTTACACTGGCGCATAGGTAACAAACCCATGTCAGATGGCTGAGGTACCCAACAAACCTTCTGTTCCTTTCAGGAGACAGTGCATATGCAGTGCGCACCTACATGATGATGCCCTACCTCAATCCCACCACACCGGCTGAACGGAGATACAATGCAGCACACAGGGCAACCCGCAACGTGGTGGAGCGCACATTTGGCCTCCTGAAGAGTCGCTTCCGTTGCCTCCACAAGAGTGGAGGGGCACTACAGTACAGTCCAGAAACCACATGTAGAATAGTGGCTACTTGTGCAATCTTGCACAATATAGCTACAACCAGGGGCATACCTATAGAAATCAGTGACACTGAATCAGATGAGGATGACGATCCCATACCACCTCTACAGCCAGCAGACAGGACCAGTGCAGCAGAGGGATGGCAAAGGCGTGCGGACATCACATACAACCATTTCAGACGTGAATATGTACAATCAAACTCCACTGACTACTGTAGCTATAGTGAGAAAAATATTTATTCCTTTACGGCAGGTTATGAATTGTGATGAATAAAGTAAAAGGGGGATTGGTAAAACGAAAATAAACAAATTAACTGAGTCCCACACTATTACATCATAGTGGGGACACCAGAGTCAATGAGGCAAGAGTCACTTCCTCCTCCCTCGCACACCACTGGGGTGCCCAGTTAAATCACTGGCACCCTGAATGTCAGGCTCTGTGGCAGTGCTGCGCCTGGCACTGCGCCGTCTGTGGTCTGGAGCTGGTACGTGCACACTACTGAGGCTCGAGGTGTCCTCCGTGTCCCCCAAGGCAACCTCACTGGGAGTGGCCGACCTCTGTCCCATTACTTGTTCGATCACAGTGGTGATCTGGACAAGGGCCTGGACTACATCCCTACTGGTGTGTGCAGCCTCTACCTGGGCCACCACAGCACGACGGGCGATGAGGGCAGTGGAGTTGGCCATACAATTGGAGGACCTGCAGTAGGTCGCAAACATGGTGCAAAAACGGTGCTCATGTCTGCGTCTACTCAGTCTTTCATGTCTCAGCACCTCGCACAGGTCACGCACTGCAGTGGTCAGCTCCCTAGTGTCCTGGGAGGGCTATACCTGTCCCTCATGCAGCTGGTTGATGTTTTCATTCAGGGTGTCCAGTCTCCGATGCAGTCCAAGCGTATTTCTATTGTGGACTCTAAGGTTCCTGTCCAAACTTAGTATTCTTCTATTCTGCAGGCGCTGTTGCTGCAACATAGCAGCCTCAAGTCCACCAAACAGGGATGTACCCTCAGCTGCCTCCTGCAGTTGCTGTTGTGACACTGGGGCACTTGGACGACGCGTTGCAGGACCCCTATCCTCCGGTACCTGACTGCGCATCCCGGATGCAGATGGTGTGCCTGAACTCTCCTGCTGCACATCAGAGTCACCACTGAGGTCTGGTAGTGGCAATGGCCTAGGCCTGCGGCGCACAGTTGGGAGATTGATGGACCGACTGGTGTTGGTGTCCGAGGGAAGCTGTGTGTCTGTGTCCGCTACACCCGTCATTGCTGTGGCTGATGTGCCAGGCCCACCTGCAACAACAATATGCAGCATGTCAGTTCTGTATGTTACATTATCTGTCCAGAAATGGCAATAAAACTATGGATTCTGCTGTACATGGTGTAGTATGTGTTGTGTTACCTTGGGTGTCACTATGATTGCTTACATTATCATGCCACTGTCTGTACTAGTTTGTGGACCACGACTCCCATAATGCATTTTTGTGCTGCTACTGAGATGTGGAGTGAACTACTTCACACACTACTTCACATTACATGCTAATTCCTAAGGGGCTTTTATGCATGCACATGCTGTGTTCACACACCAACATTTGCACTTACCTTGGCTGATACGTGGTTGAGCCGAGGTGTCTATGTCTGTGACCCCTGTCACTGCTTCCGGTAGGAGAGTTGATTCCACCAGGTCCTCCAGTGGTGTGGCAGGTGGCTCGGTTGGTGATCGACCTCCTGTGCTCCTGGCCTCTGCAAGTCGCCTTGTCACCCTCTCCTTTGCCCGGGACCGCAGGTCATACCAGCGCTTCTTGATTTCATCAATGGAGCGCTGGGCCACTTAATTGAGCAAATTTTGCTTTGGATCTCCTGCCAGAGTCTCCTCTTCTCACACTCTGGCACCTGGCGGGATGATTTGCCAAACAGGCGGTCATGACTCCTCACCACCTCCTCTGTTAAGATCTCCAGCTCCTGCTCACTGAACTTCAGTTTGCGCTTCCTCTCCTGCTTCTCAGATCCTGGACCTTGGGGCTCCATTGTTGCTCAGATGATGCTGCTCCTTCACAGTGCTGCTCACAGAGGCTGGGCTGCTCTCACTCTGGATGCTGGTTTGGGTGTGGCTCTTGTACCTGCCTGGGATGACTCATTTCCTGCTGATGAGTCATCAGGCTCCTCCAGGTGTGCATTCTCGAACTTTCTCGCATTTTGCGATTTTTTACCGAATCGCAAAAAAATCGCAAATTGCGAGAATGCAAATTGCGATTCGGAAAATGGGCCTCGCAAACCACAAATAGCGATTTTTAAGAAATCGCTAATTCCGAATCGCAATTTTGTGACATGGCCTATTGCGACTCGGAAATTGCGATTTCTTAAAATAATTCGCATTTTGTGATTCGCAGTCACCAGTTTTCATACATCTGGTCCTTGGTTTTGAGACTTGCAAACTGCAATTGCAAGTCACAAAACCGGATGTACAACAGTGTCAATGACACTGTCTGCGATTCGCAATGGGGTGTAAATGACCTACCTCATCAATATTGATGAGGTAGGTTGCAATTTGCGACCCCATTGAGAATGGCAGCACTCACAGCAATGGTGGCCTGCTGGTATCAGCAGACCACCATGTCTGTGACTGCTTTTAAATAAAGCAGTTTTTGTTTCAAAACATTTTAAATGCAGCCCGTTTTCCTTAAAAGAAAACGGAATGCATTTCTAAACAAAATATGAAAAGTTTTCTTTTCATTTTTTCAGAGCAAAAATGTTTTTGCATGCATTTACAAAGGCATTTTGCAAATGGGTTAGCATCAATTTGAAATTGGTGCTAACTGTGATTGTTTTGGGACCGCATTTGCGGCCCCCAAGCAATCATACATACCATTTAAATTCAGTATTAGGAAGGGACACCCTTGACATGCCCCTTCCTAATAACGAATCGCAAAACCCAAACTGAGATTCGTTAACAAGTTACTGAATCACAGTTTGGGCTTTGTACATCCCAAAAAGCATTTTTCTAGTCGCAAAGGGGCCGATCCTGTGAATCGGCCCCTTTGCGACTAGAAAAATGCTTTGTACATCTGGCCTCTGGTACAGAAACGTCCTCAATCGTATACTATTCTGATCAATAATGTTTCGCCAACAGAGACTTGTGGTGGCAAAAAGGGTGTGTCATTAGAAGACATACTATTGAGGTGGCATTAGATTGTACTTTCCACTGAAAAGGGATGCAGGAATGATTGGCCAAGGTTAGGGGAAAAGTTTAAATAATATTCAGCTGACTTAAATTGTGAAAAAACAAGTGTAACATAGCTCCCACCTGACATATAGGTTGGGAAACAATACTGTGATACTCAAAAGAACAAACATCAACCCGGTAATTAAATCAAGAAGAGCAAACAACTTTGTTGAATGAGAACCAAGAGGCACATGTACGTACCATTTTTCCTGTCGCAAACGGCCAGATTCGCAGAAGTGGACCTTTTGCGACAGGAAAAAACCATTTTGGTATGTACAGAGCCTATTTTGTGATTCGGTAATCTATTTACCGAATCGCAAAATAGGTTTGCGAGCCGCAATTAGGAAGGGGCGTTCCCTTCCTAATTGAGAGTTAAAGTGCATTGTAGGATTGTTTTGTGACCATAAATGCAGTCAGAAAACAATCGCAGTTAGCACCAGTTTCAAACCGGTGCAGACCCATTCGCAAATGAGAAGGGGTCCCCGTGGGACCCCTTCCCCTTTGTGAATGGCAGCGAAAATATTTTTTCAGAGCAGGCAGCGGTGCCGCGGACCACTGCCTGCTCTGAAAAAATTAAAAGAAAACTTTTCATTTTTGGTTTTGAAATGCATCTTGTTTTCTTTTAAGGAAAACGGGATGCATTAAAAAAAAAAAAACTGCTTCATTTAAAAGCAGTCACAGACATGGTGGTCTGCTGTCTCCAGCAGGCCACCATCCCTGTGAGGGCGGCCATTTCCAATGGGGTCGCAAATTGCGACCTACCTCACGAATATTCATGAGGTAGGTCATTTGCGTCCCCATTGGGAATCAAAAACAGGGTAAAGTACACTGTTGTACATCCGGATTTGCGACTCGCAAATTGCGATTTGCTAAGACTCCTAGTTTGCGAGTCGCAAAAACTGATATTTGTACATATGGCCCCAAGTGGAGAAAAGAACTGACAAGCTGAGAGATAAAAGCATCTAGTGGACCAGGTGGCCAATAGCCTAGTAGAAACTTACACCTTCTTGTGACTGAAAGCTGACCTTAAGTAGTAGGGATTAATCCCCTGAGCGAGTAAGCGAAGAGACAGAGGTATGCTGTACAATAGATGAGTAATCTTATGAGTGGCTAGGAATGCTAACATAATATCAGGTGCAGAAAATGTTGCAGCCAAAAAGTACATCAAGCACTACGCGGGTTAGGGAGGGGAACGCTATCTTCCAGACTGGCAGTCAAGAACGAGAAGTCATTGACTGAGTCCGGTCCCAAGGCAGCGCAAATGGAAGTGCACAGGGCTATCAGTGGCATCGGTTACCCTTAAATTAGTGGTGAGTTAGCCTATGCCTTGGGTAGGAATGAGGAATATGTTCTTGTAGGATCTTCCTCTCTTATGGCTGCCGAGACATTAAAGGCCCGATTATGCGGGGTCAAGTAATTGAATTCAGAGGCACTTTCCTTGATGTTCATGGAAGTAATTAATAATTTGGTCATTGCAGTTTGAATGCAGAGGTTGTATGACACTATCTCAATATGATAATATGGACTTTCACTAATATTGCATTCACTCACTGCATACCAGTACCTTGTCGCGGTAATTGCCAGTGGTGGCTGGTGACTGAAAGCAGTTGTGGGGCACAAATACAAGACGGAATTGCACCTTGTGAGAGAGCCTCACTACCCATGTATTTCCATTCACCTACTCACCCACTGCCTTTGGTCACCTACCCATTTACTCATCCACATTGTCATCCACTGCCATGCATACAACTCTTATACACAGACACCCACATTTTCTCAGCCACTCTTTCAAGCCCTGCAAACACATTCAAACAAACACAGATTGCCTCACCCATCCAGTATCCAGCAGTTTCAGTGATAAAAGGTACACGTTTATTTGAGCTGCAGATTACATGTTTAATATGACATCTCACGTCATTAGTCTGCAGAAGAAATAAAACAATAACTAGCCATGATAAATTACTGGAACCATTACTGCCTTTGAGAGACGAAATCACCTACAGAGGCAGTGAAAGGAGAGGAGAGCTGAGAGAACAGATTATTTTCTTATTGTCTGTAAAAAAGATAGAGCTGGAACTTACTTGTGTACAGGGTTGTCTTTGGCATATTTATGACTTGAGGTCTTCAGGTCACACTCCTGTCTCCCAGAGAGCCCTGGATGGAGTTATTTATTGTATTTATTCCATTTCTCTGCCACAGACTGGGGATTTTCTTTGGACAATGCCACATTATTTTAATAAAATATGACCTCTGGTACGTAGACCCTTCTGATCACACCCCACCATTTGAGGAAATAGGAAAGGGTGGAGAATAATATCGGAGTGACATGAAGTTTTCAGAAACCCGGGCTGAACAAAAAACGCTCCAGGCTGTTTGCAATCAGGGCTTCTGGTGGAGGAGGAGATAAGCCAGGGACGTCACTGCGTTCTGAGAAAACGTAAGGGCTTTGCGTGGGCAAGCCCTGTCAGCCCTACTGTGCAGCTTTCAGCCACATACTGACGCAGGCGCAGTGGGGCTTTTCAAAGTGCACAACTTTCACTCCGAAAATGTTCTGCAGACAATGTTTTACTTTCATCATGTAATTAAATGTATGCTTCACTAGAGAGGCCAGAAAAGGCTAGGGGCGCAGCGCCTTAGCCCTTGAACACCAGCCGCCACTGGTAATTGCATAGTTGCTGTTGACTCAGATCTATACTGGTTGAATTCACACTATATTTAATATCAGGGTTGTTATTCAAGAATTTCTGGCGGGTTTTGGGTGCTGCTGAAAGGCATGAGAATGACTTTTGGGACTGCGGACTAATGGTGCGCACATGCTGCAGCGATTAGTTGTATCGTTATCGATCTTGATTGGCAAGGATTGATTCGAGTACAGGAAGGGCCATATTAAACTCCCATTAGTGACCTTTCGGGAATGGGTCTGACGGATCATTACCTTCATTTGGCTGGTAGATCAGATTCGATTGTCTTAATTGTTGTCCTCCTTCTTGGTGCTCAATAGGTGTCAGCCATGCCAACCCTGCAGTGAAGCCTTTGCTTTAATCGCCGGATTTCACACATCAAAGGGTCGAGCAGTAGGGGGCGTGCCGGCTAATTTGACCATTAGTAAAGAGGAGGAGTGGGGTAAGGATACAGCCTGGGCACGCATATCTGGAGCCAAACCTGTGGTTAGTGTTCAAATACATCTCCACATTTCCATTTCTCTCTAGACTATTTCTTCATACCCCATTCAGTTCAAAGTTCAGACAATTTGTACTCTGATGTGTACTGAGTAATGTTAAAATACGTTATACGACAAGCAGGGCGCATGAGAGAGTCTTAAGAGGTAGTGGAAAGGGAGAGATATGCGGATTCGTAGGATTAGTGAGTGAAACACAATATTTTGTTAAATAATTAACATTTTTGGGGCTTTCAAAATAGAGATGAGAGAATGTGTCTTTTTTTCTCAGTGTGTGTATACAGTACATAAATCCCAGGAATATCCGACAGGCACATCACCATACAGGACTGAAAGCTACTGTATCCAATTGTTCATCAGAAAATACATTTATTAGGGGGGGTGTAACACCTGCTAGAGCGGCTGTTCTAATTAGAAATGTATTAATGAGTGTTTATGTATTTTGAATAATGAATTGTGTAGAAAGTGAATAATGTAGAAAAAATAATGCACGCATTTGAAAATGTGACCTCGAAGAATGGCCACCAGTGTTCACGAAATGTACTAATTAATTCTTATAAAATATTGAAAATGTATTAGACTAATGTAGTAATATGTCATATTAAGGTTTATGACGTATGCTCTAGCTTTACTAATTGTAGGCCTCAACTTACAGAGTGTCTTGGCCTAGTCTTGCCAGGCCTCAGGCAAAAGCTTTATTTCTTAGTGGTTAATAAAAATGATGATAGAGTGAATTAAACTGTGAAATGTCCATTGTCTCGTTAAAAGTGTAAAGTAAGCTGGGAACAAACCTCCAGACACCACGTTGTTGAAATCAGGTTGAATTTATTTCTGTTTAATCTCTTTCCATTAAATCACCCCAGCGCGCAGCATAAACGGCTCTCCTCTCCTCAGTTTCAACTGTGCTGCCTGCCGTTTTCCAATGTTCGGCGTTCCTCGTGCTCGTAACGCGGAAAGGAACCCCGAACAATGAAATACAGCCGCGTGTGAGCAGCTCCGCTGCGCGTGCGATGACAAGGAAAAGCTGATCGGCATGCGCAGCGGCAACCGCTGCTATTAAGATACTACAAAGTGCTTAACAGAAGCTTTCCGTGAGAACTGACTACAAGGAGATGATGTTCCCGCTAGTGTAACAACTTATGTGTAATGTGTGTGAGATGTACTTTCCCAGGACGAGAACAATGAAGACGCTGGCTGGAGCTGAAGATGCATCAATATTGTTACCTGACGAGCTGGATGATGAGAACATCGTAAACTGAACCAATCAGCTTCATGTGAAGAGTGAAATATAAGAATTCATAGATTTGATATAGAAATATTATTGGGTAGAGTATAAACGTATGTTTAACTGACCAATAGGGAATTAGGGGATGGTTCAGGTAACTTTGATAGAAACGCGACAGAGTAGAATTATTCAGAATTACTGTGATTTTGAGAGAAGAAGAGAGATTCAAGATTAATTCTGTCATTGGGATCATACTCTCTGACTGAGAGCCTGAGGCTTTGCTGATCGACTGATGACCTGAGGCCAAAGACTGATTCTGCTTTGCTGACCCATACCGTGGATAGGTAGATATGATGAAATGTGACTGTTATGCATTTTATGCCTTTTCTTTCCAGGTACCAACTGCGCTGTTTTGACAGATCCATAGTTAGATGTTTTCCAAATTCGTATTTCTAAATTGTTTTGCATGAAGCCCAACATGCTGATGCTAATCTTACGTTAGTTAAGGGCAATCATAAATGACTGACAATTACAGGGGCTAATGATTGATGAGTTATCTTGCTGAATTCTATGTGTTTTATAACTTTGTCGCAGCTGACTTTGCTATTGATTTGCACTATAGCTCTAGAATGTGTCGTGATTCAAGCTTTGATTAGCTTGCGTTTCTTCCTCCGCTTTGGACAACAAGTATTGCTATTATGTGTTTCATTTGATTTTGAGATTAATCTACATGACTTTAGTATTGTTAATATAAGGGAAATAAACGTACTAAACTTTTACTAAAGGTGTGGTTATTCATGGCTGAAAAGTCATTATGCGTGACATTTACAGACTCCATTGATTATTGATTTTATTGATTACTAATGCTTATTGATTATTGTGTATTGATATTTGGGTCATGTACTGGAGCTGTGGTAAGAACTTCTTAATACGAGTCAAAAGGTTCATCGACCTATTGCGTCCCCTTGTAAGTTTACTTATTAAGGTTTGACGCGCTAACACACCCCAAACAACCCACTGAAGCTACGCCCCTGCTCCTTAATTTTCAGAACTCCTGATCTAATCCCTGGAGGAGTTACTTGCCTGAGAAAACAGTGACAGAAAGCATCAGTTTCCTACTTGCAACACAAACGTGCATGCTGTGAGGTAACAACGGGAAAGTCCTCACAATCTTCTAAGAAAAACACAGAAACTTCTTTTACTCAACAAACTAAAGTAGTCTCCACACTAAATATGTAATATGTGCTTTTCAGCATAAATTATTGTTTTTCTTGTTTATAGAAATGAGTAAACAGCTCATCACTGTTTCAGCAAAAAAATGTTCTACTGCAAATTGTATACTGGGGAAAAACTAAACCCAAACTTCGGGTGAAAGGGTAGCTAACACATAGATTAGTGGAGGCATAAGAAGAGCTGACACCAAACAAAATTAGTTGTGGGGGGAGGGCTCCATTTGCATTTCCGAATGCAGCACATAAAACACACTCGAAGTTTGGGTCAGTAATATTGTTCTTGGCAAAGCCGAATTTTGGGGCCCTAATAGACATTAGGCCACTAATTCCAGTGCAGTGAGAAACACCAGATTCTAATTTACATAACAATCTGTGACAAATGGTACAATCCAAAAACACTGGGCCAGTTATGTCAACCTAACCGGTCTTAAACAAAAACCTTTTACAAGGAATTTGAACACACAATGGCTACTATCCCTGAGGGTGGCTGCACCCTTCCTGTGCTCACTCCCTTTGGGGAGGAGAGCAAATTCCTGTCCCTATTGGTCCCTGTCCTCCAAACAAAGAGGAAGTATTCTGCAAGGAGGGGGTCACTTCAGGTTTGGACACCAAAGGGGTGGTCCTGGCGGAATTGGGGGGTCCTCCTTGTTTTTCTTAATTATCCCTCTGGACATGCCGCCAAAAGTGGGGGATTTGTCCGGTGGTTGGGCATCTCCACTAGCTGGCGTGCCCTGGGGCACTGTAACACGAAGCCTGAGACTTTGAGGCTCACCGCCAGGTGTTACAGTTCCTGCAGGTGGGAGATGTGAAGCACCTCCACCCAGTGCAGGATTTGTTTCTGGCCTCAGAGAGTACAAAGGCTCTCACCTCATGGGGTCAGAAGCGCGTCTCTCAGTGGCAAGCAGGCACAGACCAGTCAAGTCCTGCACTGAAGGATTAGGTAAAATACAGGGGGCATCTCTAAGATGCCCTCTGTGTGCATTTTGTAATAAATCTAACACTGTCATCAGCGTGGGTTTATTATTCTGAGAAGTTTGATACCAAACTTCCCAGTATTTAGTGTAGCCATTATGTAACTGTGGAGTTTGTTTTGACAAACTCCCAGACCATATACTTAATATAGCCACACGGTACTTACAATGTCTAAGAATGGACTTAGACACTGTAGGTGCATATTGCTAATGCAGTTATGCCCTCGCCTGTGGTATAGTGCACCCTACCTTAGGGCTTTGAGGCCTGCCAGAGGGGTGATTTACCTATACCACAGGCAGAGTTTTGTGTTCCCGGCACCCTGAGGGGGATGCCATGTCGACTTTTCCTTTTTCTCCCCACCAACACATACAATCTGCAAAGGCAGTGTGCATGTGTTAGGTGAGGGGTTTCTTAGGGTGGCACAACACATGCTGCAGCCCTTTGGACCTTCCCTGGTCACAGGGCCCTTGGTACCACTGGTACCTTTTACAAGGGACTTATCTGTGTACCAGAGGTGTGCCAATTGTGGAAACAATTGTACATTTTTTAGGGAAAGAACACTAGTGCTGGGGCGTGGTTGCCATATCTGAGCAGGAAGGAATTACTCCAGAGACAGGAATTACCTTCCCTTGGTATTATCCATTTTAGGCACACCCCTCCTGCTAACGTAATCTTCACCCCTGTAAACCATTGCTGAAAACAAGACATCTCTAACCGTATGGCCTCTGTCCTCAAGGAAGCCATCTCTCCTTTCCATGTTCCCCCCTGCTGTCTCCCTCAGCAAAATGTAACAACTACAGGGAGGATCATGAGAAGTCTGACTTGAGGCCCTATGTAGAAGGTGGGCAGAATCTGCTTCCAAGGGGCTCTTCTTGGCCTGCTCTTGTATCTTTTGAATGGTCCACCTTTATTTTTAATTCTATGCTATACCAATTCCTCTGACTGTCATCCTTCACTCTGAAAATACACCTATTTTCGTCTTCCTCTTTTGATCCTTCCTTCTCTTATCAATTTCAAATTTGTTCTTTGCTCTGTACCTTTTGGCCAGATGCCCATGTAACACTATATGTAAAGAACTGTTGAACAGCCAATATCCAGAGGAAGTCCTGCTCTATCCACAAGGTTCCATCACTGCATCAGTCTTGTGTCCTACTATTCTTCCTCCATTTTTCTCTTTTTCAAGTTACACCCCCGTCATTGTTTACCAAGGAGAATACCAATCAGCAGCACATCATATTAAAATTATTGAAAAACTGTAGTAACATTTTCCCAAAGTACAAATTTCTCAAATTCCTCAAACTGCATTACATTTCACCAAAGACTATACAAACATAATCTACATGTATTTTAGAAAACAGTGGTTAAAGGGTAGCTTTATATGCCAAGTGCTAGGTTCACTTCAATTTGTTAGTTACTTTTCAGGCACTGGCAAATGAATGCAAAACCTGCAAAAATATATTTGAGGACCCTTAGATAGGGTTCACAAAGCAGTACATAAATTTGCAGTTAATTTTGGAGACTTAATTTATTAGTTCATGTTCAAAGTAAGATAAACCCACAGTATCTACAAAATTGTGAACTTACTCATGATATAAACAATTATTTTACAAATAACACAGTGAAATAATATTGGTAGTTACATTGGACAATAACGTTTCATGACCCTGCTACTTTTTAATGGCTGTTTGTTGAACAAACACCTTCAAAGCAGTCCCAATCAAAAATTCTGATGTCAATAAACATCGAGGATAATGACTAATGATTCAGGTAATCAATATGACCAGGAACAGTCATACTTCAAAATGTTTCTGTCATAAATGTGCTCCTTAGGTAACCTCTAGAGACCGAATTGGTCCATTAAATAGTCTTGAAGCTGGTTGTAGACCTAAAAAGTGCATCCTATTATAGCATATTCAATTAAATATTAAATTAAGGGCATATGATAAGGTCTAAAGCAGCAGGGTTTCCCTGTGAAGTTTGTCAGTGGGCTGACCCACTGATGAACTTCATGGCAAAACTCTACGTATAATAGGATGCATTTCTTAGCTCTATAAACTTATTTTATCCAATCAGCATAAAATGTTGTTATCACTATTTGTATACTGCATTTTACCATTAGTGTGCCACCAAGGTGCTTCTTTATTCTTGGTGCCCTTTTTGTATGGTTTTCAAGAGGTTGGTGTTACTGAATATCAATCTATGGATGATGGATGAGAAGTAGGGATGATGTGTGATGAATGAGAAGCAGGGATGATGGGTGAGAAGTAGGGATGATAGATGAGAAGCAAGGATCAGAAGTATGGATGATGGATGAGAAGTAAGGATGATGTGTGATGGATGAGAAGTAGGAATGATGAATGAGAAGCATGATTGAGAAGTAGGGATAATGGATGAGAAGCAGGGATGAACTGCAGGGATGAAAAGTAGGGAAGATGGAAGAGAAGTAGGAATGATGGATGACTAGTAGGGATGATGTATGATGGATGAGAAGTAGTTGGTCAGTGTTTCAAAACTCTTTTCATTACCCACAGGGGAATCTAGAATAAGCTTGAGTGATGCACACAGGCTAGAGTTCTCTCCTTAAAACTGGCATCCCACCCATCTTCCCTTTCCTTCAGGCAGATACACATTGATGGAACTTCCTTCTCTGTCCACATAACACAATTTTAAAACTTACTCCCAGCAAAAGACAAGAAACATCAAAATTCACCTCAGATTCACTGATGCAGTAAATAAGTGGCTATTCCATTAAAGGTGACACCCCTACTGCAAAGCAGTCCCAGATCTGAACAATCCCACAAAGTTCAGTCAGTCACCTCTATATTGGTGATAGGTATTCACATCTCCCACTCCTCTTGGCCCCAATCCAAGCATAAATGCATTTGAAATCTTGCTTGCATTGTAGAAACCCTCTGGCCATCATGCCCCACACCAAAATGCTTCCTTGTAAGGTAAAAACACAATAACTTTATCTAAAAGCAGTGCCAACAATGACCCTCATTATGATAATGGTGGTAAATGCCGCCTACCGCCACGACGACAGCCGCCAAAAGACCATTGCCGTGGCTACCTACCGTCCACCATATTATGACCGTAGCCGGAATTACGCCAGAAGTCTGGCGGAATTCCAGCTACGGTCATGATGGAAGACGGCAGTAAGGTGGTGCTGCTGCCAGCAGCAGCGCCATGCCAGAAGAACACCACCGACCGTATCATGACCCATGATACGGCCTGGCGGTGTTCCACTGGCGGATGCTGCTGCTGCTGCTGGCAGCAGCGCTGCATCCTGTCTCGTGCTGGAGGACCACCTGCAAGAAGGTACGTCGGGTGCTCCGACAGGAGAGGGGGTTGGGGTGTTGTGTGTGTGTGTGGGGGGGTGTGTTTGCTTGTGTCTGTATGCGTGCATGCGGGTGTGGAGCGTGTGTGATGCGTGTGCGCATGAAGGAATGTGAGTGTGCATGTATTTTGTGATGTGTGAATGCGTGTGTGCTTGTATGTATGTCAGTGTGTGTAGGTGTGTTTGTGTATGGATGTATGCATGCGTGGGTGAATGTGGCTAAGCGTGTGTGTAAGAGTGTGTTTTGCTGTGTGTGTATGTGTGTTGATGTTGGGGGGATGGAAGAGGGAGGGTGGAGGAAGGCTCTGGGGAGGGGGGAGGGGGATGAGGGAGACCCCTATCAGTGCCAGTGAAGGAATTTTCTGGCACTGATAGTGCCTACCACCATAGTTTTCATGGCGGTACAAAAGCCACGGAAACCATGGCGGTGGGCGGAGTCATATTGCCATGGGCGGCCTAGTGTCGGCCGCTGGGCTGGAGTCTGTAGTCTCCAGCCCTGGGGTCGTTACCACTGTGGCGGTCGGTGTGTTACATTGGCGGTTTGGCTTTAGCCTAACTGCCAATGCCATAGTATGGCGGTATGTACTGCCAGGCTGTTAGCAGTACTACCACCATTATAACACCGACCTCCGGGGTAGTAATGACCCCCTATATGTCTTACTGATCTTTGCTTCACTCCACATACATATAAGCTGCGTCACAGCAGGTACACCTGAGAAGTCTCTAGGACTGATACCAATACTCTTTCCAACCAGGTCACACTATAGGCCAACAGTTTTCTAACAAAGTACAACCAAATGAATAGCTTATGACCTGTCCATAAAGAAGCACTTTGGGCCACAATGCAGCACAATTTGTCTATTACATCTCAAACTGATCATAATTCAATGTGTGTTTCCTCCAACTAATGTACATTTGGAAAGGTAAAAAAGATTATTTCAAAGTAATGAATATGTGAACCAACAAAGTAGATTTCAACCTATGACAGTAGAAGTGCATTAAAGAACAAACATTTAGATAGTGAATCTCTATTTAGAGTAAAATATGCTTATGGAAAGTACTGTCATAGCATCAAAAATGTATGAGGCAACTAAACATGTACGAAGTGAGCAGGGCATGAAAAAGCTATGGACATTCAGGAAAAACAATATTACTTGCATATATCTTTTCCCAAAACAAACACTGAAAATTATGCTCATTAGGACTGCACAAATCTGTACTGGACACTACATAATTCTAATTAGGCACACATTACAAGTACCCTGGGGTAGAATGCGATGCCTATTGCATTCTATAGCATATGATAAATTATATATTAAGGGATCTGAATTTATAAGGTGTGGTAAATAGTATCAATTATGATTTTTTCTGAAAAAAGCAACATAAGATACAGATTTTAGTGCCCTCTAAACCAAAGCTTGCATGCCTTGGTATTTACAAGGCACTACTCCCCCAGTAAAGTTTTTCCCTGGTATATTTTGGCAAGGGAAACCTGTTGAAATTTACCTGGGAAAAATATTGTGGGCTTGGGATTCCAAATGTGGTGTAGCAAGAGGAATCATACTTTTCTAAATTAACTGGGCAAAACCACTCAAGTTCACATACCTCAACGTTTAAAAAAAGGTGTGCACTATAACCTACAACACTGTAAATTGAAATGCATCAATGATGGTGCTTTTGAAAACATAACTAATTCTTTGAAAGGACGCTAAGAGGGCCTGGGAGGCAGAGGGGGAACCGGGGCTTGTGCGCCAAATTATGGCACTACACTGTTTAGAGGCAAGAAAATTGCCTCTAAGGAGTGTAGTGCCAATTTCTGGCACACAAGCCCCATGGACGTGACTCCTATCTTAGTAAAAACAGGAGCGATGCCCACCATGCCAATGGCCATGCCCAGGGGATGAATGTCCCCTGGGCATGGCCTTTGGGGACTGTGCCGTGCAGGGTGCCCCAAGTCAGAGCCCCCGAGTGGCGTTGGACAGAAAAAAAAAAACTACCTACCCGGACTTACCTTCGGATGGGTCCCTCATCCGTGGGTTACCTCCTGGTGTGGGTAGGGGTGGGTGGGAGTTTCCCTGGGGACAGGGAAGGGCACCTGTGGGCAATTTCCATGGTCTCCGACCATGGAAATCTGCCTACAGGTCCCCCAACGCCTGACCACACCCAGGTGTTAAATAATGGCGCTAAGCAAGCTTAGCGCCATTATTTAAGGCCCTCCTCCTCCCGTGCGTCACTGGAGGATAAATAAGGTGCTAGGGGGGTCATTACAACCCTGGCGGACGGTGTTAAAGCGGCGGTAAGACCGCAAACAGGCCGACGGACAAAAAAAGGGAATCATGACCCTGGCGGAAACCGCCAACAAAGACAGCCACTTTAACACACCGCCCGCCACAGCGGTACAGACAAGCAGCGCGGGGTTACCGCCAACAGACAGGCGGAAGACAATGTACCGCCCACACCATTAAAACCCGCCAATCCGCCACCTTTTCCAGGGCGGATTCACTGTGGATAAAAACACTGCGGAAACAGCTTTTGCTATGGGAAAACGCTCACCTGAACACATCCCACGAGTGACAGAAAGCATCAGTTTCCTACTTGCAACACAAACGTGCATGCTGTGAGGTAACAACGGGAAAGTCCTCACAATCTTCTAAGAAAAACACAGAAACTTCTTTTACTCAACAAACTAAAGTAGTCTCCACACTAAATATGTAATATGTGCTTTTCAGCATAAATTATTGTTTTTCTTGTTTATAGAAATGAGTAAACAGCTCATCACTGTTTCAGCAAAAAAAATTTCTACTGCAAATTGTATACTGGGGAAAAACTAAACCCAAACTTCGGGTGAAAGGGTAGCTAACACATAGATTAGTGGAGGCATAAGAAGAGCTGACACCAAACAAAATTAGTTGTGGGGGGAGGGCTCCATTTGCATTTCCGAATGCAGCACATAAAACACACTCGAAGTTTGGGTCAGTAATATTGTTCTTGGCAAAGCCGAATTTTGGGGCCCTAATAGACATTAGGCCACTAATTCCAGTGCAGTGAGAAACACCAGATTCTAATTTACATAACAATCTGTGACAAATGGTACAATCCAAAAACACTGGGCCAGTTATGTCAACCTAACCGGTCTTAAACAAAAACCTTTTACAAGGAATTTGAACACACAATGGCTACTATCCCTGAGGGTGGCTACACCCTTCCTGTGCTCACTCCCTTTGGGGAGGAGAGCAAATTCCTGTCCCTATTGGTCCCTGTCCTCCAAACAAAGAGGAAGTATTCTGCAAGGAGGGGGTCACTTCAGGTTTGGACACCAAAGGGGTGGTCCTGGCGGAATTGGGGGGTCCTCCTTGTTTTTCTTAATTATCCCTCTGGACATGCCGCCAAAAGTGGGGGATTTGTCCGGTGGTTGGGCATCTCCACTAGCTGGCGTGCCCAGGGGCACTGTAACACGAAGCCTGAGACTTTGAGGCTCACCGCCAGGTGTTACAGTTCCTGGAGGTGGGAGATGTGAAGCACCTCCACCCAGTGCAGGATTTGTTTCTGGCCTCAGAGAGTACAAAGGCTCTCACCTCATGGGGTCAGAAGCGCGTCTCTCAGTGGCAAGCAGGCACAGACCAGTCAAGTCCTGCACTGAAGGATTAGGTAAAATACAGGGGGCATCTCTAAGATGCCCTCTGTGTGCATTTTGTAATAAATCTAACACTGTCATCAGCGTGGGTTTATTATTCTGAGAAGTTTGATACCAAACTTCCCAGTATTTAGTGTAGCCATTATGTAACTGTGGAGTTTGTTTTGACAAACTCCCAGACCATATACTTAATATAGCCACACGGTACTTACAATGTCTAAGAATGGACTTAGACACTGTAGGTGCATATTGCTAATGCAGTTATGCCCTCGCCTGTGGTATAGTGCACCCTACCTTAGGGCTTTGAGGCCTGCCAGAGGGGTGATTTACCTATACCACAGGCAGAGTTTTGTGTTCCCGGCACCCTGAGGGGGATGCCATGTCGACTTTTCCTTTTTCTCCCCACCAACACATACAATCTGCAAAGGCAGTGTGCATGTGTTAGGTGAGGGGTTTCTTAGGGTGGCACAACACATGCTGCAGCCCTTTGGACCTTCCCTGGTCACAGGGCCCTTGGTACCACTGGTACCTTTTACAAGGGACTTATCTGTGTACCAGAGGTGTGCCAATTGTGGAAACAATTGTACATTTTTTAGGGAAAGAACACTAGTGCTGGGGCGTGGTTGCCATATCTGAGCAGGAAGGAATTACTCCAGAGACAGGAATTACCTTCCCTTGGTATTATCCATTTTAGGCACACCCCTCCTGCTAACGTAATCTTCACCCCTGTAAACCATTGCTGAAAACAAGACATCTCTAACCGTATGGCCTCTGTCCTCAAGGAAGCCATCTCTCCTTTCCATGTTCCCCCCTGCTGTCTCCCTCAGCAAAATGTAACTACTACAGGGAGGATCATGAGAAGTCTGACTTGAGGCCCTATGTAGAAGGTGGGCAGAATCTGCTTCCAAGGGGCTCTTCTTGGCCTGCTCTTGTATCTTTTGAATGGTCCACCTTTATTTTTAATTCTATGCTATACCAATTCCTCTGACTGTCATCCTTCACTCTGAAAATACACCTATTTTCGTCTTCCTCTTTTGATCCTTCCTTCTCTTATCAATTTCAAATTTGTTCTTTGCTCTGTACCTTTTGGCCAGATGCCCATGTAACACTATATGTAAAGAACTGTTGAACAGCCAATATCCAGAGGAAGTCCTGCTCTATCCACAAGGTTCCATCACTGCATCAGTCTTGTGTCCTACTATTCTTCCTCCATTTTTCTCTTTTTCAAGTTACACCCCCGTCATTGTTTACCAAGGAGAATACCAATCAGCAGCACATCATATTAAAATTATTGAAAAACTGTAGTAACATTTTCCCAAAGTACAAATTTCTCAAATTCCTCAAACTGCATTACATTTCACCAAAGACTATACAAACATAATCTACATGTATTTTAGAAAACAGTGGTTAAAGGGTAGCTTTATATGCCAAGTGCTAGGTTCACTTCAATTTGTTAGTTACTTTTCAGGCACTGGCAAATGAATGCAAAACCTGCAAAAATATATTTGAGGACCCCTAGATAGGGTTCACAAAGCAGTACATAAATTTGCAGTTAATTTTGGAGACTTAATTTATTAGTTCATGTTCAAAGTAAGATAAACCCACAGTATCTACAAAATTGTGAACTTACTCAAGATATAAACAATTATTTTACAAATAACACAGTGAAATAATATTGGTAGTTACATTGGACAATAACGTTTCATGACCCTGCTACTTTTTAATGGCTGTTTGTTGAACAAACACCTTCAAAGCAGTCCCAATCAAAAATTCTGATGTCAATAAACATCGAGGATAATGACTAATGATTCAGGTAATCAATATGACCAGGAACAGTCATACTTCAAAATGTTTCTGTCATAAATGTGCTCCTTAGGTAACCTCTAGAGACCGAATTGGTCCATTAAATAGTCTTGAAGCTGGTTGTAGACCTAAAAAGTGCATCCTATTAAAGCATATTCAATTAAATATTAAATTAAGGGCATATGATAAGGTCTAAAGCAGCAGGGTTTCCCTGTGAAGTTTGTCAGTGGGCTGACCCACTGATGAACTTCATGGCAAAACTCTACGTATAATAGGATGCATTTCTTAGCTCTATAAACTTATTTTATCCAATCAGCATAAAATGTTGTTATCACTATTTGTATACTGCATTTTACCATTAGTGTGCCACCAAGGTGCTTCTTTATTCTAGGTGCCCTTTTTGTATGGTTTTCAAGAGGTTGGTGTTACTGAATATCAATCTATGGATGATGGATGAGAAGTAGGGATGATGTGTGATGAATGAGAAGCAGGGATGATGGGTGAGAAGTAGGGATGATAGATGAGAAGCAAGGATCAGAAGTATGGATGATGGATGAGAAGTAAGGATGATGTGTGATGGATGAGAAGTAGGAATGATGAATGAGAAGCATGATTGAGAAGTAGGGATAATGGATGAGAAGCAGGGATGAACTGCAGGGATGAAAAGTAGGGAAGATGGAAGAGAAGTAGGAATGATGAATGACGAGTAGGGATGATGTATGATGGATGAGAAGTAGGGATGATGAATAAGAAGTAGGGATGATGTATGATGGATGAGAAGTAGGGATGATGGATGAGAAGCAGGGATAAGACGAAGGGATGAGGAGGGATGAATGAGGATGTCCTAAAATGGATGTCCTAAAATGGATGCTGTAATTCTGGCAGGGAATCATAATACACTCCTATAACCCACTTAAAATCACAACTGATATGCATGGGGTTGCTACATACGGCCTCTGGGCCTATCTGCCATCTTTGATATAGTCCGCACTCCATTCTACTATAGGGTCATGAGATCTTGCAAGTAATCATTTTAGACTGAACCTCTTCCTACTTTTCTGGCAGATAAAGCATCATCTCGCACCTACCATACTCAGTGAATTTATTCCCCACTAACTCAGAAATGCTGCAAGGTTCAATTATCTTGCAACTCCACTTGAATAATTACCTCAGCCCATTAACAGGCCTTATCAAGTCATTTAATCTAAATTATGGCAGCTACACAGATGACATCCAGATAGTCCTCAAACGGGGAAACCTAGTGGTCTGGCACAGAGCATTGACTACAAGCCATATGCCACTTGAATGCAAATAAACCACCTGAAATGACTTATTTGAAGCCAAGATACTTATAGGTAGAGAAAATATGCACCATTCTAGTACTCTATAAAAAAGACTATAAAAAGTAGCAGCAAGACAATTACTGTACCTCTACCTCAGAGACTGCTTTACTCTCGCTCTCAAACTACTTGGTCAGTGTTTCAAAACTCTTTTCATTACCCACAGGGGAATCTAGAATAAGCTTGAGTGATGCACACAGGCTAGAGTTCTCTCCTTAAAACTGGCATCCCACCCATCTTCCCTTTCCTTCAGGCAGATACACATTGATGGAACTTCCTTCTCTGTCCACATAACACAATTTTAAAACTCACTCCCAGCAAAGACAAGAAACATCAAAATTCACCTCAGATTCACTGATGCAGTAAATAAGTGGCTATTCCATTAAAGGTGACACCCCTACTGCAAAGCAGTCCCAGATCCGAACAATCCCACAAAGTTCAGTCAGTCACCTCTATATTGGTGATAGGTATTCACATCTCCCACTCCTCTTGGCCCCAATCCAAGCATAAGTGCATTTGAAATCTTGCTTGCATTGTAGAAACCCTCTGGCCATCATGCCCCACACCAAAATGCTTCCTTGTAAGGTAAAAACACAATAACTTTATCTAAAAGCAGTGCCAACAATGACCCTCATTATGATAATGGTGGTAAATGCCGCCTACCGCCACGACGACAGCCGCCAAAAGACCATTGCCGTGGCTACCTACCGTCCACCATATTATGACCGTAGCCGGAATTACGCCAGAAGTCTGGTGGAATTCCAGCTACGGTCATGATGGAAGACGGCAGTAAGGTGGTGCTGCTGCCAGCAGCAGCGCCATGCCAGAAGAACACCACCGACCGTATCATGACCCATGATACGGCCTGGCGGTGTTCCACTGGCGGATGCTGCTGCTGCTGCTGGCAGCAGCGCTGCATCCTGTCTCATGCTGGAGGACCACCTGCAAGAAGGTACGTCGGGTGCTCCGACAGGAGAGGGGGTTGGGGTGTTGTGTGTGTGTGTGGGGGTGTGTGTTTGCTTGTGTCTGTATGTGTGCATGCGGGTGTGGAGCGTGTGTGATGCGTGTGCGCATGAAGGAATGTGAGTGTGCATGTATTTTGTGATGTGTGAATGCGTGTGTGCTTGTATGTATGTCAGTGTGTGTGGGTGTGTTTGTGCATGGATGTATGCATGCGTGGGTGAATGTGGCTAAGCGTGTGTGTAAGAGTGTGTTTTGCTGTGTGTGTATGTGTGTTGATGTTGGGGGGATGGAAGAGGGAGGGTGGAGGAAGGCTCTGGGGAGGGGGGAGGGGGATGAGGAAGACCCCTATCAGTGCCAGTGAAGGAATTTTCTGGCACTGATAGTGCCTACCACCATAGTTTTCATGGCGGTACAAAAGCCACGGAAACCATGGCGGTGGGCGGAGTCATATTGCCATGGGCGGCCTAGTGTCGGCCGCTGGGCTGGAGTCTGTAGTCTCCAGCCCTGGGGTCGTTACCACTGTGGCGGTCGGTGTGTTACATTGGCGGTTTGGCTTTAGCCTAACTGCCAATGCCATAGTATGGCGGTATGTACCGCCAGGCTGTTAGCAGTACTACCACCATTATAACACCGACCGCCGGGGTAGTAATGACCCCCTATATGTCTTACTGATCTTTGCTTCACTCCACATACATATAAGCTGCGTCACAGCAGGTACACCTGAGAAGTCTCTAGGACTGATACCAATACTCTTTCCAACCAGGTCACACTATAGGCCAACAGTTTTCTAACAAAGTACAACCAAATGAATAGCTTGTGACCTGTCCATAAAGAAGCACTTTGGGCCACAATGCAGCACAATTTGTCTATTACATCTCAAACTGATCATAATTCAATGTGTGTTTCCTCCAACTAATGTACATTTGGAAAGGTAAAAAAGATTATTTCAAAGTAATGAATATGTGAACCAACAAAGTAGATTTCAACCTATGACAGTAGAAGTGCATTAAAGAACAAACATTTAGATAGTGAATCTCTATTTAGAGTAAAATATGCTTATGGAAAGTACTGGCATAGCATCAAAAATGTATGAGGCAACTAAACATGTACGAAGTGAGCAGGGCATGAAAAAGCTATGGACATTCAGGAAAAACAATATTACTTGCATATATCTTTTCCCAAAACAAACACTGAAAATTATGCTCATTAGGACTGCACAAATCTGTACTGGACACTACATAATTCTAATTAGGCACACATTACAAGTACCCTAGGGGAGAATGCGATGCCTATTGCATTCTATAGCATATGATAAATTATATATTAAGGGATCTGAATTTATAAGGTGTGGTAAATAGTATCAATTATGATTTTTTCTGAAAAAAGCAACATAAGATACAGATTTTAGTGCCCTCTAAACCAAAGCTTGCATGCCTTGGTATTTACAAGGCACTACTCCCCCAGTAAAGTTTTTCCCTGGTATATTTTGGCAAGGGAAACCTGTTGAAATTTACCTGGGAAAAATATTGTGGGCTTGGGATTCCAAATGTGGTGTAGCAAGAGGAATCATACTTTTCTAAATTAACTGGGCAAAACCACTCAAGTTCACATACCTCAACGTTTAAAAAAAGGTGTGCACTATAACCTACAACACTGTAAATTGAAATGCATCAATGATGGTGCTTTTGAAAACATAACTAATTCTTTGAAAGGACGCTAAGAGGGCCTGGGAGGCAGAGGGGGAACCGGGGCTTGTGCGCCAAATTATGGCACTACACTGTTTAGAGGCAAGAAAATTGCCTCTAAGGAGTGTAGTGCCAATTTCTGGCACACAAGCCCCATGGACGTGACTCCTATCTTAGTAAAAACAGGAGCGATGCCCACCATGCCAATGGCCATGCCCAGGGGATGAATGTCCCCTGGGCATGGCCTTTGGGGACTGTGCCGTGCAGGGTGCCCCAAGTCAGAGCCCCCGAGTGGCGTTGGACAGAAAAAAAAAAACTACCTACCCGGACTTACCTTCGGATGGGTCCCTCATCCGTGGGTTACCTCCTGGTGTGGGTAGGGGTGGGTGGGAGTTTCCCTGGGGACAGGGAAGGGCACCTGTGGGCAATTTCCATGGTCTCCGACCATGGAAATCTGCCTACAGGTCCCCCAACGCCTGACCACACCCAGGTGTTAAATAATGGCGCTAAGCAAGCTTAGCGCCATTATTTAAGGCCCTCCTCCTCCTGTGCGTCACTGGAGGATAAATAAGGTGCTAGGGGGGTCATTACAACCCTGGCGGACGGTGTTAAAGCGGCGGTAAGACCGCAAACAGGCCGACGGACAAAAAAAGGGAATCATGACCCTGGCGGAAACCGCCAACAAAGACAGCCACTTTAACACACCGCCCGCCACAGCGGTACAGACAAGCAGCGCGGGGTTACCGCCAACAGACAGGCGGAAGACAATGTACCGCCCACACCATTAAAACCCGCCAATCCGCCACCTTTTCCAGGGCGGATTCACTGTGGATAAAAACACTGCTGAAACAGCTTTTGCTATGGGAAAACGCTCACCTGAACACATCCCACGAGTGACAGAAAGCATCAGTTTCCTACTTGCAACACAAACGTGCATGCTGTGAGGTAACAACTGGAAAGTCCTCACAATCTTCTAAGAAAAACACAGAAACTTCTTTTACTCAACAAACTAAAGTAGTCTCCACACTAAATATGTAATATGTGCTTTTCAGCATAAATTATTGTTTTTCTTGTTTATAGAAATGAGTAAACAGCTCATCACTGTTTCAGCAAAAAAAAATTCTACTGCAAATTGTATACTGGGGAAAAACTAAACCCAAACTTCGGGTGAAAGGGTAGCTAACACATAGATTAGTGGAGGCATAAGAAGAGCTGACACCAAACAAAATTAGTTGTGGGGGGAGGGCTCCATTTGCATTTCCGAATGCAGCACATAAAACACACTCGAAGTTTGGGTCAGTAATATTGTTCTTGGCAAAGCCGAATTTTGGGGCCCTAATAGACATTAGGCCACTAATTCCAGTGCAGTGAGAAACACCAGATTCTAATTTACATAACAATCTGTGACAAATGGTACAATCCAAAAACACTGGGCCAGTTATGTCAACCTAACCGGTCTTAAACAAAAACCTTTTACAAGGAATTTGAACACACAATGGCTACTATCCCTGAGGGTGGCTACACCCTTCCTGTGCTCACTCCCTTTGGGGAGGAGAGCAAATTCCTGTCCCTATTGGTCCCTGTCCTCCAAACAAAGAGGAAGTATTCTGCAAGGAGGGGGTCACTTCAGGTTTGGACACCAAAGGGGTGGTCCTGGCGGAATTGGGGGGTCCTCCTTGTTTTTCTTAATTATCCCTCTGGACATGCCGCCAAAAGTGGGGGATTTGTCCGGTGGTTGGGCATCTCCACTAGCTGGCGTGCCCTGGGGCACTGTAACACGAAGCCTGAGACTTTGAGGCTCACCGCCAGGTGTTACAGTTCCTGCAGGTGGGAGATGTGAAGCACCTCCACCCAGTGCAGGCTTTGTTTCAGGCCTCAGAGAGTACAAAGGCTCTCACCTCATGGGGTCAGAAGCGCGTCTCTCAGTGGCAAGCAGGCACAGACCAGTCAAGTCCTGCACTGAAGGATTAGGTAAAATACAGGGGGCATCTCTAAGATGCCCTCTGTGTGCATTTTGTAATAACTCTAACACTGTCATCAGCGTGGGTTTATTATTCTGAGAAGTTTGATACCAAACTTCCCAGTATTTAGTGTAGCCATTATGTAACTGTGGAGTTTGTTTTGACAAACTCCCAGACCATATACTTAATATAGCCACACGGTACTTACAATGTCTAAGAATGGACTTAGACACTGTAGGTGCATATTGCTAATGCAGTTATGCCCTCGCCTGTGGTATAGTGCACCCTACCTTAGGGCTTTGAGGCCTGCCAGAGGGGTGATTTACCTATACCACAGGCAGAGTTTTGTGTTCCCGGCACCCTGAGGGGGATGCCATGTCGACTTTTCCTTTTTCTCCCCACCAACACATACAATCTGCAAAGGCAGTGTGCATGTGTTAGGTGAGGGGTTTCTTAGGGTGGCACAACACATGCTGCAGCCCTTTGGACCTTCCCTGGTCACAGGGCCCTTGGTACCACTGGTACCTTTTACAAGGGACTTATCTGTGTACCAGAGGTGTGCCAATTGTGGAAACAATTGTACATTTTTTAGGGAAAGAACACTAGTGCTGGGGCGTGGTTGCCATATCTGAGCAGGAAGGAATTACTCCAGAGACAGGAATTACCTTCCCTTGGTATTATCCATTTTAGGCACACCCCTCCTGCTAACGTAATCTTCACCCCTGTAAACCATTGCTGAAAACAAGACATCTCTAACCGTATGGCCTCTGTCCTCAAGGAAGCCATCTCTCCTTTCCATGTTCCCCCCTGCTGTCTCCCTCAGCAAAATGTAACTACTACAGGGAGGATCATGAGAAGTCTGACTTGAGGCCCTATGTAGAAGGTGGGCAGAATCTGCTTCCAAGGGGCTCTTCTTGGCCTGCTCTTGTATCTTTTGAATGGTCCACCTTTATTTTTAATTCTATGCTATACCAATTCCTCTGACTGTCATCCTTCACTCTGAAAATACACCTATTTTCGTCTTCCTCTTTTGATCCTTCCTTCTCTTATCAATTTCAAATTTGTTCTTTGCTCTGTACCTTTTGGCCAGATGCCCATGTAACACTATATGTAAAGAACTGTTGAACAGTCAATATCCAGAGGAAGTCCTGCTCTATCCACAAGGTTCCATCACTGCATCAGTCTTGTGTCCTACTATTCTTCCTCCATTTTTCTCTTTTTCAAGTTACACCCCCTTCATTGTTTACCAAGGAGAATACCAATCAGCAGCACATCATATTAAAATTATTGAAAAACTGTAGTAACATTTTCCCAAAGTACAAATTTCTCAAATTCCTCAAACTGCATTACATTTCACCAAAGACTATACAAACATAATCTACATGTATTTTAGAAAACAATGGTTAAAGGGTAGCTTTATATGCCAAGTGCTAGGTTCACTTCAATTTGTTAGTTACTTTTCAGGCACTGGCAAATGAATGCAAAACCTGCAAAAATATATTTGAGGACCCCTAGATAGGGTTCACAAAGCAGTACATAAATTTGCAGTTAATTTTGGAGACTTAATTTATTAGTTCATGTTCAAAGTAAGATAAACCCACAGTATCTACAAAATTGTGAACTTACTCAAGATATAAACAATTATTTTACAAATAACACAGTGAAATAATATTGATAGTTACATTGGACAATAACGTTTCATGACCCTGCTACTTTTTAATGGCTGTTTGTTGAACAAACACCTTCAAAGCAGTCCCAATCAAAAATTCTGATGTCAATAAACATCGAGGATAATGACTAATGATTCAGGTAATCAATATGACCAGGAACAGTCATACTTCAAAATGTTTCTGTCATAAATGTGCTCCTTAGGTAACCTCTAGAGACCGAATTGGTCCATTAAATAGTCTTGAAGCTGGTTGTAGACCTAAAAAGTGCATCCTATTAAAGCATATTCAATTAAATATTAAATTAAGGGCATATGATAAGGTCTAAAGCAGCAGGGTTTCCCTGTGAAGTTTGTCAGTGGGCTGACCCACTGATGAACTTCATGGCAAAACTCTACGTATAATAGGATGCATTTCTTAGCTCTATAAACTTATTTTATCCAATCAGCATAAAATGTTGTTATCACTATTTGTATACTGCATTTTACCATTAGTATGCCACCAAGGTGCTTCTTTATTCTAGGTGCCCTTTTTGTATGGTTTTCAAGAGATTGGTGTTACTGAATATCAATCTATGGATGATGGATGAGAAGTAGGGATGATGTGTGATGAATGAGAAGCAGGGCTGATGGGTGAGAAGTAGGGATGATAGATGAGAAGCAAGGATCAGAAGTATGGATGATGGATGAGAAGTAAGGATGATGTGTGATGGATGAGAAGTAGGAATGATGAATGAGAAGCATGATTGAGAAGTAGGGATAATGGATGAGAAGCAGGGATGAACTGCAGGGATGAAAAGTAGGGAAGATGGAAGAGAAGTAGGAATGATGGATGACGAGTAGGGATGATGTATGATGGATGAGAAGTAGGGATGATGAATAAGAAGTAGGGATGATGTATGATGGATGAGAAGTAGGGATGATGGATGAGAAGCAGGGATAAGACGAAGGGATGAGGAGGGATGAATGAGGATGTCCTAAAATGGATGTCCTAAAATGGATGCTGTAATTCTGGCAGGGAATCATAATACACTCCTATAACCCACTTAAAATCACAACTGATATGCATGGGGTTGCTACATACGGCCTCTGGGCCTATCTGCCATCTTTGATATAGTCTGTACTCCATTCTACTATAGGGTCATGAGATCTTGCAAGTAATCATTTTAGACTGAACCTCTTCCTACTTTTCTGGCAGATAAAGCATCATCTCGCACCTACCATACTCAGTGAATTTATTCCCCACTAACTCAGAAATGCTGCAAGGTTCAATTATCTTGCAACTCCACTTGAATAATTACCTCAGCCCATTAACAGGCCTTATCAAGTCATTTAATCTAAATTATGGCAGCTACACAGATGACATCCAGATAGTCCTCAAACGGGGAAACCTAGTGGTCTGGCACAGAGCATTGACTACAAGCCATATGCCACTTGAATGCAAATAAACCACCTGAAATGACTTATTTGAAGCCAAGATACTTATAGGTAGAGAAAATATGCACCATTCTAGTACTCTATAAAAAAGACTATAAAAAGTAGCAGCAAGACAATTACTGTACCTCTACCTCAGAGACTGCTTTACTCTCGCTCTCAAACTACTTGGTCAGTGTTTCAAAACTCTTTTCATTACCCACAGGGGAATCTAGAATAAGCTTGAGTGATGCACACAGGCTAGAGTTCTCTCCTTAAAACTGGCATCCCACCCATCTTCCCTTTCCTTCAGGCAGATACACATTGATGGAACTTCCTTCTCTGTCCACATAACACAATTTTAAAACTCACTCCCAGCAAAGACAAGAAACATCAAAATTCACCTCAGATTCACTGATGCAGTAAATAAGTGGCTATTCCATTAAAGGTGACACCCCTACTGCAAAGCAGTCCCAGATCCGAACAATCCCACAAAGTTCAGTCAGTCACCTCTATATTGGTGATAGGTATTCACATCTCCCACTCCTCTTGGCCCCAATCCAAGCATAAGTGCATTTGAAATCTTGCTTGCATTGTAGAAACCCTCTGGCCATCATGCCCCACACCAAAATGCTTCCTTGTAAGGTAAAAACACAATAACTTTATCTAAAAGCAGTGCCAACAATGACCCTCATTATGATAATGGTGGTAAATGCCGCCTACCGCCACGACGACAGCCGCCAAAAGACCATTGCCGTGGCTACCTACCGTCCACCATATTATGACCGTAGCCGGAATTACGCCAGAAGTCTGGTGGAATTCCAGCTACGGTCATGATGGAAGACGGCAGTAAGGTGGTGCTGCTGCCAGCAGCAGCGCCATGCCAGAAGAACACCACCGACCGTATCATGACCCATGATACGGCCTGGCGGTGTTCCACTGGCGGATGCTGCTGCTGCTGCTGGCAGCAGCGCTGCATCCTGTCTCGTGCTGGAGGACCACCTGCAAGAAGGTACGTCGGGTGCTCCGACAGGAGAGGGGGTTGGGGTGTTGTGTGTGTGTGTGGGGGGGTGTGTTTGCTTGTGTCTGTATGCGTGCATGCGGGTGTGGAGCGTGTGTGATGCGTGTGCGCATGAAGGAATGTGAGTGTGCATGTATTTTGTGATGTGTGAATGCGTGTGTGCTTGTATGTATGTCAGTGTGTGTGGGTGTGTTTGTGCATGGATGTATGCATGCGTGGGTGAATGTGGCTAAGCGTGTGTGTAAGAGTGTGTTTTGCTGTGTGTGTATGTGTGTTGATGTTGGGGGGATGGAAGAGGGAGGGTGGAGGAAGGCTCTGGGGAGGGGGGAGGGGGATGAGGGAGACCCCTATCAGTGCCAGTGAAGGAATTTTCTGGCACTGATAGTGCCTACCACCATAGTTTTCATGGCGGTACAAAAGCCACGGAAACCATGGCGGTGGGCGGAGTCATATTGCCATGGGCGGCCTAGTGTCGGCCGCTGGGCTGGAGTCTGTAGTCTCCAGCCCTGGGGTCATTACCACTGTGGCGGTCGGTGTGTTACATTGGCGGTTTGGCTTTAGCCTAACTGCCAATGCCATAGTATGGCGGTATGTACCGCCAGGCTGTTAGCAGTACTACCACCATTATAACACCGACCGCCGGGGTAGTAATGACCCCCTATATGTCTTACTGATCTTTGCTTCACTCCACATACATATAAGCTGCGTCACAGCAGGTACACCTGAGAAGTCTCTAGGACTGATACCAATACTCTTTCCAACCAGGTCACACTATAGGCCAACAGTTTTCTAACAAAGTACAACCAAATGAATAGCTTGTGACCTGTCCATAAAGAAGCACTTTGGGCCACAATGCAGCACAATTTGTCTATTACATCTCAAACTGATCATAATTCAATGTGTGTTTCCTCCAACTAATGTACATTTGGAAAGGTAAAAAAGATTATTTCAAAGTAATGAATATGTGAACCAACAAAGTAGATTTCAACCTATGACAGTAGAAGTGCATTAAAGAACAAACATTTAGATAGTGAATCTCTATTTAGAGTAAAATATGCTTATGGAAAGTACTGGCATAGCATCAAAAATGTATGAGGCAACTAAACATGTACGAAGTGAGCAGGGCATGAAAAAGCTATGGACATTCAGGAAAAACAATATTACTTGCATATATCTTTTCCCAAAACAAACACTGAAAATTATGCTCATTAGGACTGCACAAATCTGTACTGGACACTACATAATTCTAATTAGGCACACATTACAAGTACCCTGGGGGAGAATGCGATGCCTATTGCATTCTATAGCATATGATAAATTATATATTAAGGGATCTGAATTTATAAGGTGTGGTAAATAGTATCAATTATGATTTTTTCTGAAAAAAGCAACATAAGATACAGATTTTAGTGCCCTCTAAACCAAAGCTTGCATGCCTTGGTATTTACAAGGCACTACTCCCCCAGTAAAGTTTTTTCCTGGTATATTTTGGCAAGGGAAACCTGTTGAAATTTACCTGGGAAAAATATTGTGGGCTTGGGATTCCAAATGTGGTGTAGCAAGAGGAATCATACTTTTCTAAATTAACTGGGCAAAACCACTCACGTTCACATACCTCAACGTTTAAAAAAAGGTGTGCACTATAACCTACAACACTGTAAATTGAAATGCATCAATGATGGTGCTTTTGAAAACATAACTAATTCTTTGAAAGGACGCTAAGAGGGCCTGGGAGGCAGAGGGGGAACCGGGGCTTGTGCGCCAAATTATGGCACTACACTGTTTAGAGGCAAGAAAATTGCCTCTAAGGAGTGTAGTGCCAATTTCTGGCACACAAGCCCCATGGACGTGACTCCTATCTTAGTAAAAACAGGAGCGATGCCCACCATGCCAATGGCCATGCCCAGGGGATGAATGTCCCCTGGGCATGGCCTTTGGGGACTGTGCCGTGCAGGGTGCCCCAAGTCAGAGCCCCCGAGTGGCGTTGGACAGAAAAAAAAAACTACCTACCCGGACTTACCTTCGGATGGGTCCCTCATCCGTGGGTTACCTCCTGGTGTGGGTAGGGGTGGGTGGGAGTTTCCCTGGGGACAGGGAAGGGCACCTGTGGGCAATTTCCATGGTCTCTGACCATGGAAATCTGCCTACAGGTCCCCCAACGCCTGACCACACCCAGGTGTTAAATAATGGCGCTAAGCAAGCTTAGCGCCATTATTTAAGGCCCTCCTCCTCCCGTGCATCACTGGAGGATAAATAAGGTGCTAGGGGGGTCATTACAACCCTGGCGGACGGTGTTAAAGCGGCGGTAAGACCGCAAACAGGCCGACGGACAAAAAAAGGGAATCATGACCCTGGCGGAAACCGCCAACAAAGACAGCCACTTTAACACACCGCCCGCCACAGCGGTACAGACAAGCAGCGCGGGGTTACCGCCAACAGACAGGCGGAAGACAATGTACCGCCCACACCATTAAAACCTGCCAATCCGCCACCTTTTCCAGTGCGGATTCACTGTGGATAAAAACACTGCGGAAACAGCTTTTGCTATGGGAAAACGCTCACCTGAACACATCCCACGAGGAACGACTACTCCATGGACCCGTAACTCCAAATACTACCTGCCCTTGACTTTCTGCTCCTTTACGACCAACAGCGTCGTAGGCGCAGAAGATACCGGTGAGTACTGCATCTATGACATGGGGGAGGGGGGAGGCAAAAGTTAGGGGGACACCCAACAAACACCCCCACCCCCACCCTCGCATATTACAACATACACACCAATGCAGTCAAAAATATCACATTAACAACCCACAATCCCCCCGGAAGAATGCAAAGACAAAGCAAATTTCGGTCAAACATTGTAATGTGCCAATATACATGTCATACAAAAATATACAGATATATATCTCTAAATCACTCATAATAATATATACAATACAAGAAGTAGTGCAGATATGTACACAATAATGTCCGTGCACCAACAGTCCAAAAATGCATGGGCGAGGCCCACAATAGATACCTGACCAAAATCGGAGAGAACACTGCTGGGGCATCAGATAGAAACACTACAGGCACCTCAGGGGGAAGGGAAGGGGGGGCACCTCAGCCAGATGAATGCGAAGCCAGATCCACGACGGGGCTACATGCCTATTGATGTATCCTGGGGAGTGCAAAGCCACAGTCTCTCAAGTCTATACAGTGGGTGGGTGCTCACTGTGCCATCCTGGGGAGTGCAAAGCCACAGTCTCTCAAGTCTATACAGTGGGTGGGTTCCCATTGTGCCATCCTGGGGAGTGCAAAGCCACAGTCTCTCAAGTCTATACAGTGGGTGGCTTGCCCAGGGAGTGCAAAGCCACAGTCTCTCAGGTCTATACAGTGGGTGGCTTGCCCACTGTGCCATCCTGGGGAGTGCAAAGCCACAGTCTCTCAAGTCTATACAGTGGGTGGCTTGCCCACTGTGCCATCCTGGGGAGTGCAAAGCCACAGTCTCTCAAGTAGATGCAGGTCTCTACTGGTTCTGCAGGGGGACTGGTGCCCAGACTGGATGAGTCTCCCCGTCAAAGTTCCTGTCCTGTCAGTGTCCCAGCTGCACATGGGATACGGATGCCTGATGTGGCGGTACATTCATTCCTACACGGTCTTTGCCCTGTTCAGCGGTGCTTTGCCATGGCGGTCTTTGCCCTGTTCAGCGGTGCTTTGACATGGTGGTTCAGGACTGTTCAGCGGTGCTTTGCCATGCCGGTCTTTGCCCTGTTCAGCAGTGCTTTGACATGGCGGTTCAGGACTGTTCAGCGGTGCTTTGCCATGGCGGTCTTTGCCCTGTTCAGCAGTGCTTTGACATGGCGGTCTTTGTCCTGTTCAGCGGTGCTTTGACATGGCGGTTCAGGACTGTTCAGCGGTGCTTTGCCATGGCGGTCTTTGCCCTGTTCAGCGGTGCTTTGACATGGCGGTCTTTGCCCTGTTCAGCAGTGCTTTGCCATGGCGGTCTTTGCCCTGTTCAGCGGTGCTTTGACATGGAGGTTCAGGACTGTTCAGCAGTGCTTTGCCATGGCGGTCTTTGCCCTGTTCAGCGGTGCTTTGACATGGCGGTTCAGGAATGTTCAGCGGTGCTTTGCCATGGCGGTCTTTGCCCTGTGCAGCGGTGCTTTGACATGGCGGTTCAGGAATGTTCAGCAGTGCTTTGCCATGGTGGTCTTTGCCCTGTTCAGCGGTGCTTTGACATGGCGGTTCTGATACTGACATTGGTGTGTGGCATGACAATCTCCACACTGGACAATGGTGTGTGGCATGACGATCTCCACACGGGACATTGGTGTGTGGCATGACGATCTCCACACTGGACATTGGTGTGTGGCATGACGATCTCCACACTGAACATTGGTGTGTGGCATGACGATCTCCACACTGGACATTGGTGTGTGGCATGACGTTCCATCATTGGCCAGCGGGGCTGTGGCATCCTGTCCCCTCCTGGGCTGTGACTTCGGCGGTGGTCTCCTGACCAGTAACGATACTTGGGCCCTCCTGGGCTGTGACTCTGGCGGTGGTCTCTGGACCAGTGACGATACTTGGGCCCTCCTGGGCACTGACTCCAGCGGTGGTCTCCTGACCAGTAACGATACTTGGGCCCTCCTGGGCTGTGCCTCTGGCGGTGGTCTCTGGACCAGTGACGATACTTGGGCCCTCCTGGGCACTGACTCCGGCGGTGGTCTCCTGACCAGTAACAATACTTGGGCCCTCCTGGGCTGTGACTCTGGCGGTGGTCTCTGGACCAGTGACGATACTTGGGCCCTCCTGGGCACTGACTCCAGCGGTGGTCTCCTGACCAGTAACGATACTTGGGCTCTCCTGCCTGGGCACTGACTCCGGCGGTGGTGTCCTGACCAGTAACGATACTTGGGCCCTCCTGGGCACTGACTCTGGCGGTGGTCTCTGGACCAGTGACGATACTTGGGCCCTCCTGGGCACTGTCTCTGGCGGTGGTCTCCTGACCAGTGACGATACTTGGGCCCTCCTGGGCACTGACTCCGGCGGTGGTCTCCTGACCAGTAACGATACTTGGGCCCTCCTGGGCTGTGACTCTGGCGGTGGTCTCTGGACCAGTGACGATACTTGGGCCCTCCTGGGCTGTGACTGTGGCGTTGGTCTCTGGACCAGTGACGACGGTGCTGGCGGTTGTGTCTGGACCGCCGGAAATGATGGCGCACTTCTCTGCCGTGACACTCACAACAGGCTGGGCAGACTTCCTCTGGACCTTCCCCACCTTTTTGGGAGTTACAGCTGACTCACCAATCGCCTTCGATCCCATTTCACTTGTTGTCCCACCAGGAGTCTTGACACGGTCCCGTCGTCCACTCTCCAATTTCAGAGCATTACAGGGGGTGGGCTGCCAGTGCCTTGGCTCCGGGTCCTACTGCCGGCCCTGGTGGACGGTGCACTCCAAAAACCTGGAACACGCACCACTGGTACTGGAGGCTTTTTGGCTGAGGCGCTACGACGGGACTGATGAATTGGAGGGGAGGAGTGGGGGCAAAAAGGTCAATTTGACATAGGGACAGTTTCTGACGGACACTGGGATGGGTCGCTGGAGGGGGTGTGGGAGTGGAGGAAGAGGAGGTAGTTGTAGGAGGTGTCACTTTAGGTGTTTTGGGTGCAGGTGCAGGTACTGGAGGCTGTCGTGAGGTCGATGGATGTTGGGTGAGTGATTGCCGGTGTTTGGGTACTTTGGGAGGGGGCGTCACAGACACACTGGGAGAGGACACAGGGGATATGTAAATGGCAGTGGAGGTGGTGAGTGCAGGTGAGCGGCTTGTGGTGCTGGGTGTCCTGGTGCGAGTCCTAGTGCCTGTAGATGTGGTGCATGCAGGTGTGTGTGTAGACAAGACTGGGAGGGAGGAGGGAGAAGAGGAGGAGGGGGACACAGTGGAGACAGTGTATGTTGCTGTATCTGTATGGGTGTGATGCTTGTGTGAGTGCCTGTGGTGTGTGTGGTGCCTATGTTTGCTTGAGCTACTTGTGTGTGTTGACTTGTGTGCATGCTGGTCTGATGGTGTGCTTGGGATGGGCTGGGGTACGGGGGACTGGGTCTGGGTGGAGGAAGTTGGAGGGGGGAGGCTGGACACAGGGACAATGGCTGCCATCAGTGCTGAGGCCAGAGATTGCAGGGTTCGCTGAAGGGCAGCCTGACCAGAATGAATGCCCTCCAGGAATGCATTACTGTGGTGCAACTCTCGTTCTACACCCTGGATGGCATTCACAATGGTAGACTGCCCAACTGTGAGTGACCTGAGGAGGTCAATGGCCTCCTCACTGAGGGCAGCAGTGGTGACTGGGGCAGGGCCTGAGGTGCCTGGGGCGAAGGTGATGCCCACCCTCCTGGGTGAGCGGGCACGGGCGAACGCTGAGGGGCTGCTGGAGGGCGGTGCTGGTAGGGGAGGTGGCGGATGTACCTGTAGAAGTGGGGCGCACAGATGGTGCCGCCACCACAGGGGAGCTCCCATCGGCGGACGAGTCCGTGTCACTGGTTGGTGATCCGGTGGCCGACGTGAAGCTCCCCTCGCCCTCCGTCCCACTGGTGCATTCAGAGTCTGTGGTGTGGCCCTCCATGGCCATGTGGGATGCAGCTCCCTCGTGCTCCGGTGCCACTGTACCTCCGCCTCATGATGCTGATGTACAAAAGGACAGGGAGAGTAGGAAAAGGGGGTGGGAGACAGAAGAAAGAGAGTTTTAGTGCATGGCATACCGCTACCGTTGGCGGAAAAGACAGACGCAGCAGCCCCATGCATAACGCCGTGCTCCTGGCCTCTGCACATGCAATTTCTGGGATATGGCCTACATGGCAATGGTGGAAATCTGCGCACATGGATGCCACAGGGGCAACTATACCTCAACTTGGCACTCTGCTGAGGTGGGGTTGAGTGCCACATGGCCTACATTATGGAGGGGCCTTGCCTACCTAACTCGCCCTGGCCTAGGGACACACACAGCCCACCTCCCCCACCCAGACCCCTCCACTGCACGCAAAGTCCGCAGAATGAGGTTGTACTCCCCCCCTTGTGTCTGCTGTGATGTCCTTAAGCGCCCATCCAATTCTGGGTAGGCCACCGCCAGGATCCGGAACATCAGGGGGGTCATGGTGTGACGGGCACCCCTCCCACGTTGGGAGGCCATCCCCAGCTGAGCCTCCGCCGTCTTCTTGCTGCAGCGGCGAATGTCATCCCATCTCTTCCGGCAGTGGGTGCCCCGTCTCTGGTGGGCCCCCAGGGTCCGGACCTCCTTGGCGATGGCACGCCAAATGTCCCTCTTCTGGTGGGCGCTGACCTACACGACATGCACAAGGGAAGAGGAACAGTCATTACCAACTGCACCATCAATGTGAGTGGCCCCCTCCCTACTCTGACCATGTGGCCCATTTATTCCCATGCTTTACTGTAGTATGAACTCTGCCCCCTTCCCTCTTCCACCCCACCCTGTCTACCCAGGCCTAGCCCATACAACGTTCTCCCTGTGTACTAACCTGTTGGTCTGGAGGACCGTAGAGTAGCATGTACTGGGGGAGGACCCCATCCACAAGTTTCTCCAACTCCTGTGCAGTGAAGGCAGGGGCCCTTTCCCCAGACGCAGCAGCCATCGTCGCTTCCAGAACGAGGTCACAGCAGCACTAGCAGTGTAGGTTCTCTCCTGTCGAAGGTCAGGTATCTAGTGATTCAACAGATAGAAAATGGAGGAGACGTCCACGGTGGTGACGTCCGCCACGGGGCGCATCATCAACGCCGGCGCACCTGTTCATTGGCTCCTGGGACCCATAGGGTCCAATGTTAACCAATGCAGCATTGCGCCACGGTCAACGACCGCCTACCGCGACGGTGTGCAACTCCAGCGCTGTTCCCCCACAATCCCAATGTCCCAGTTTAGAGGTCAGGCAGCCGCCATTTCAGGGGCCCACATGGATTCATTTTCAACTGCGTCACACATACCGAGGCCTACACTCAACACACATACAGGAAGGGTTTATTGTCTGGTGTAGTCTTGTGTGTGACTGTGGGTACATACCTGGAGGAATAGTGACTGTTTCTTAGCTGTTGTCCTTCTTAGGCGCCGTCAGCTGGGACATATGAGAAGATGGCGGAATCCTCTGGTGTACCGACCGCTGGTGGACCTGTTGACAATGGAAGAGAGACATTTAATCGTCACCTACCGGTTTGACCGTGCCACAATCCAGGAACTATGTACCCAGTTGGAGCCAGACCTGATGTCACCAATCCGCCATCCGACTGGAATCCCCCCTGACGTGCAGGTGCTGTCAGTGCTCCATTTCCTTGCAAGTGGGTCTTTTCAGACAACAGTGGCCATGGCCTCAGGGATGTCCCAGCCTATGTTTTCCAACGTGTTGTCCAGAGTGTTGTCTGCCCTGCTGAAACACGTAAGGAGATACATCAATTTCCCTGAGGTGGAGGATTTGCCTATAGTGAAAGGTGACTTCAATGCCCTTGGACATATCCCCAACGTCATAGGTGCCAATGATGGGACCCATGTGGCTCTGGTCCCCCCCGCAGGAGTGAACAGGTGTACAGGAACAGGAAGAGTTATCATTCTATGAATGTCCAGATGGTCTGTTTGGCAGACCAGTACATCTCGCAGGTAAATGCTATGTTCCCTGGCTCTGTGCATGACGTCTACATCCTGCACAATAGCAGCATCCCTGATATGATGGGTCAACTCCAGAGGCACCGTGTATGGCTATTGGGGGACTCTGGTTACCCCAACCTTTCCTGGCTATTGATCCCAGTGAGGAATCCCAGGACCAGGGCAGAGGAACGCTACAATGAGGCACATGGGCAGACTAGGAGGGTTATCGAACGCACCTTCGGCCTCCTGAAGGCCAGGTTCAGGTGCCTACATATGACAGGTGGCTCCCTATTCTACTCACCGAAGAAGGTGTGCGACATCATCATCGCCTGCTTCATGCTCCATAATTTGGCATTGCGACGCCAGGTGCCTATTCTGCAGGAGGATGATCCAGATGACGGTGTTGTAGCAGCTGTGGAGCCTGTGGACAGTGATGAGGATAAAGCTGAGGAAGAAGAAAACGACAACAGGGAGTCAGTCATACAGCAATATTTCCAGTGAAACTCAGGTGAGTACATTTTTAGGTTTAACATTACATTAACTTTCACACGTCTACCTCTATCCTGTACCGACATTTCACGCACTATTTGTTAACTGAGTTGTCCCCTTCCATTTCAGTTTCACAAATGTGGTAACCTACGTGTCAACTGCTTGCATCCTTGAAGGGCTTGTGATGTGTGACATTGGTATGTTAGCCTTCCAATGGTTAACCCATTATGACACTGTAATTGATAATACAAAATTACAAATCATAGACTGACTCAAGTTTTTTTAGTGTTTCTTGGTGTTTATTTAAGTGCTAAAAAATGAAGGGGGGCTGTAAAATGGTGATGGGTGATGGTGGAGGAATGTCCATGGCAGAGTCCAGTCTATTAGTCTCACAGGTACATTGCACATCTGGCCATTGGAAGTGGAGCTGGGGCAGTTCCTATTTAGACAGGGTAACAAAGTGGGACAGTGGGGGGACAATCAGGGTGGTCTTATTTCCTGGCGGGGGTCTTGCCATCTTGCTCTGTCCTGTTCCTGGATCTCAGGGCCCGCTTGCGTGGTGGTTGTCCATCTGCAGGGGATGGGGTGCTGGTGTGGTGGTCCTGTGGCGGGGCTGCCTGTCCACTAGCGCCGGCGGAGGTGGTGGGCAGTTCATCGTCGTGGCTAGTGTCAGGGGCCCCTTGGAGTGCCACGGTGTCCCTCAAGGTGTTTTGAATGTCCGTCAGCACCCCTACGATGGTGCCCAGGGCAGAGCCGATGGTCCTGAGCTCCTCCCTGAACCCCAAATACTGCTCCTCCTGCAGATGCAGGGTCTCCTGCAACTTGTCCAGGACCGTGGCCATCGTCTCCTGGGAGTGGTGGTATGCTCCCATGATGGAGGAGAGGGCCTCGTGGAGAGTAGGTTCCCTTGGCCTGTCCTCCCTCTGTCGCACAGCAGCCCTCCCAGTTCCCCTATGTTCCTGTGCCTCCGTCCCCTGGACCGTGTGCCCACTACCACTGCCCCCAGGTCCCTGTTGTTGTTGGGGTGGTGGGTTAGCCTGGGTGCCCTGTAGTGGTGGACACAGCGCTGATTGACCTGTCCTGGGTAGGGAGGTTTGGGTCCCCTGGGTGGGTGCTGTGCTGGTGTTACCAGAGGGTGGAAGTTCGGTGTTGGGCTGTGGCTGGGCAAGGGGAACCGACTGTCCTAAGGCCCACGATGGTCCGGGCTGGTCATCAAGATCCAGTAGGGCAGAGCTGCTCTCGTCACTGTGGGCCTCTTCTGGGGGTGGAGTGGTGTTGTCTGGACCCTCTGGTGTGGTGACGTTCCTTCGGGTTCCTGCGAGGGTATAAGTACATGATTATTGCATGTGTGTGTTTCATGGTGTGCAATGGTTGGGTGTGCGTGCACCCCAGTGCAGGCGTTCCTGTGTGGGGGCTTGTGTGCTGATGGTTGGGGGATGTTCTGGGTATGTGCAGTGGGCATGCTTTAGTGATGGGTGTCCATGCTTAGTTGTGTCATGCAGGTCTTGGGGTTGGGATGTGTAGTTGGTGTTCTTAGTAGATGAGTGAGGAGTTTGGGTGATAGGGGAGGGTGTGAGGGTGGGGGTGTGTGATAGCATGCAGGTAGGGTGGGGGATATGATAGTTCAGATTTGACTTACCAGTGTCCGTTCCTCCAACGACTCCTCCGAGGCCCTCAGGATGCAAGATGGTCAAGACTTGCTCCTCCCATGTTGTTAGTTGAGGGGGAGGAGGTGGGGGTCCGCCGCCAGTCCGCTGTACCGTGATGTGGTGCCTGGATACCGTAGAATGCACCTTCCCCCGTAGGTAGTTCCACCTCTTCCTGATGTCCTCCCTATTTCTTGGGTGCTTCCCACTGCGTTGACCCTGTCCACTATTCTTTGCCATAGCTCCATCTTCCTGGCTATGGATGTGTGCTGTACCTGTGAGCCAAATAGCTGTGGCTCTACCCGTAGGATTTCCTCCACCATGACCCTGAGCTCCTCCTCGGAGAAGCGGGGTGTCTTTGGCGTGCCATGGGGTGGTGTGTGTGGGGTGGTGTATGTGGTGATGAGTGTGGTGAGTGTAGTGGTATGTGGTGCTTAGTGCTTGGATGTTGTGTGGGTGATGGTGTTGTGTGCCTCTGTATGATGGGGTTGTCTATTCTGTGGTCTCTCTCTCGTCTTCTCTCAGACTTTCTGGTTGTAGGGGTTTGTGGGTGATGTGGGTGTGTGTTTTATATTGTATTGGATGTGTGGGAGTGGTGTGTGTATGTGTATCAGGTGTGTGTATTTTGAATTGTCCAATGTGGCGGTGTATTGTAAATGTGTGTGTATTTTGAGCGCAGCAGTGTGTACCGCCAATGGAATACCGCGGTTGAAAGACCGCCGCGTGGATTTGTGGGTCGTAAAAGCATGGGCGTGTTTCTGTTGGCGTGGAGGTGGAAGATTTGTTTCCGCATGTTTATCGCTGACCTTTGGTGTGGCGGACTTTTGTGGGTGTCGGAATTTGGGCGGATTCCGTGATGTGTGTCATAATAGCTGTGGCAGTCTACCGCGGCGGTGTATTGGCGGTCTTCTGCACGGCGGTAAGCGCCTTATACCGCCAATGTTGTAATGACCCCCCTAGGTGCTTTGAGGCATTTTTTGCCTGAAAAATGCCTACCTTGCATCTTATTGACGCAAGGTAGTTTTCCACAGGCAAAATAATGAGGTTAACTCTAATATTTTGGCGCAAGGCATGTCTAGCGCCATAATATAAATATGGAGTTAAGTTTACACCAGATTTGCGTTAAGAAAAAATGACGCAAATCCGGTGCAAACAGAGTATAATTAAGGGCCTACATGTGCCACCCACTTTAGTAGACCTTAAACATGTCTCCGGCCTGCCATTGCAGAGCCTGTCTGTGCAGCTTTAAACTGCCATGTATACATGCCAAATTAACTCACTTATCATGCCTAAACTTTCCTTGTTTTTTTATATGTCTCCTCAAAGGTAGACAATGGACAGCCCGAGGGGCAGGGTGTAGTGTATTTAAAAAGTTGGGCATGTACCTTTACGTTTTACATGTCTAGGTAGTGAAAAACTATATAAATTTGTTGTTCACTACTGCAAGGCCCATCTCTCCCATAGGGAGACACATTAGGATTACTTTTTTTTACATTTTGTTAGTCTAATTTCCAATTGGTACCAGATAGCTATTTCACTTTTCGTATCTCTGTACTCACAATTTGAAATCACAACTTAGTAAAGTTGGATTTTAAGTTACAAGTCTGAAAATGCCACTTTTAGAAAGTTGACATTTCCTTTAGCCAATCTGACCCTTTGAGTCTGCCTGTCTCTGAATATACATCTGGGTGGGTGACAGCTGGGCTCTTGTGCATTTCCTCTAGATGGCCACAAACACTTAGGTGTGCCTGATGGGCCATTAAAATATTGATGGGTCATCCTGGGCAGGATGGGAGCTGACACCTACACCTGAACAGGCAAGGTCCTGAGCCCTCACAAAGGATTGTAGTGTGTCTGGAGCCAGGGAAGGAAGGACAGGGTCTTTGTGCTCTTCAAAGGCCTCTCTCTCGAAGTCACCCCCACTTCAAAGACAAAAGTGGGTATAAGTACTGAACTACAAACCCCACCAAATGAGCACACTTCTGGACCTAAGGACATTCTTCCAGGAAGAAGCACTGCTGTACTGCTGAAGGGACAGTGACTTTGCTGGATCTCTGCTGGACTTTGCTGGGCTACTGCTTTGCTGTGCCTGCCCTGCTGCCTGATTGCCTGGGAGCGAGAAGGACTAGACCTGAATTTCTACATCCCCGGAACCAAATGACTTCAAGGGCTTGCTGGCTTGCCTCCTGATCTGCAGCATCAGGAACATCAACGACTTCCTGCATCGCTACTACAGCACCTGGACCACCTCTGAGTCCTGCCCTGCCAAATGGTACCAATCCAATCCTTGGCCCTTGGAAGTGGGTTCTTTTGTGCTGCAATTCTCAACATCATCGCATCCCCACACTTGCGCTGATCGCAGCCACCACATCCCTCCTCAGCAAATCTCCACTGCTGCCCAGGACGTAGACATCGCAGCACCAACTGCATGAGTCAAATCAGTGCATCCCCCTCAGTCCCGACGCGTCGCCTTTGCATCAGCTGGCTGAGCAGCTCGACGATTACACATCTCCTTCGCAAAGGGGTTTGATGCTGCACCACTGCTCAAGGATCGATGAATGCTTGGTTCATCGACGACGCATCCACTAACTGCGCAGATTGAAACTGATGCAGCGTTTTTGCATTGTTTCCTCTGTTTCTCGCATCGGATCTTCAATGTCAATGCATCCCTCCGTATAAGGGATCTTTTAACGGGACAAAGGTGGTTCCTGTAGCAAGGCTGGCACTCCATTGTGGTCGGCCTGAACTTTTGGATTTACCCTGGTCTAGCACAACCAGATAGCCCTGGTTGGTGCTTTAAGCTTTTAAGCGCTACATTTGCAGATATTCTTTAAAAATTCATATGTTGACTTCTCCTCATTGGGTTTCTGTCATTTTTGGTTTTGTTTTGCTCATAAAAATACAATCTGTTTTTCTAACTTGCTGTGGATTTCACTGTGTTACTATAATAAATATTGCTCAAATACTCTACACATTGCCTCCGAAGTTAAGCCTGCCTGCTCTGTGCCAAGCTACAAGAGGGTGAGCACAGGTTAATTTAAGGTGTGTTTCTGACCTACCCTGACTAGCACTGTAGTTCCTGCTTGGACAGGGTGCATACCTCTGTGAACCAGAAACCCAATTCCTGATAAAGGGTAAGATTCTCTTGTTGGAATTTGAATTCAAATCCATGTCCGGTGGGCGTTAGGTTTCTGTAAAAGTAGAGTTGGTTAAGAGACCGAAGGTTCAAGCCTAGCTCGAGCGAGATGCCTTCCTTGGCTCAATTTGAGGTCCTCTTAAACCCATATGCCCAAAACGAACCAAGCTTGCTTGAGACTTCTCAATGCCACCCACAATCCAACCTCCTGGGGCAATATTTAATTTCACTATACCTCCTTTTATTTCATTATTGCCAATGACAGCACCTTGAAATACTCTAGTTTGGGGTATGTACTGTACAAAAACATCTTACATTTGATTTAATTGACTATAATATTTCTACATGTATAATAAGAATCTAGGCAACATTTACGATGCACATTACAACTATCTTGCCTCTTATTTCACTAATGGCATTGCCATTCGGGTGGAGGAGACATTAATGTTTTTTGAGTTCATGATAAAATCTATCTCTTGTAATAGATACTCTTTGGTGCATCTATATAATATGATGTACTACACTTTTGCATTGTAAAGAATTGCACTATTTTGAATTTTGGATGATTTGATCATATTTTTGCGTTATGTTTTGTTGCACTATTTAAATGTCAAACATTTTCTTTGCTTGGCTCATGCACATTCTCTTAGAGACAAACCACACCATTGGCTCAGCTCAGCTCTCCCTGTTAATTTTGTGGCTCGCCCACCTCTGTGTAAAAGGCATCTATATCGAAATTATATGTTTGGCATGTTTTGTTATTGCATTTAGATAGCACTCCAGATCCATTTTGTCAGGATGCTAAATAAGTTTTTAACTTATGTTGCACTGCATTTTATGATTGGTTTCATGCCAGTAAGAAGATAAAACAAACTACTGCAAATATTTGTGAGTAATGTCATGCACAGTTCTAATTTCCTGCAGGTCTTCTTCCCAATAGAAAATCGTTCAGGCATATCACTGTCTCTGTGTAAATTGCCCTGTGATGGGTGCCTATTGCGCAGCTTTTAATGCAATGTACGTGCTGCAGGACAACCCTGTTGTGTATCCGTGGACGGGGAAGGATCTGATAACACCAGCTTTCATTCCTGCTGCTGCTTTCACACCTCTTCCGTGGACCCCATTAAGCATCGCTTAGGCTGAGCAGAGAGAGTGAAAGGCGGCACCTGAAAGCAGAAAGAACGGAAAAAATCAAATTATGGTACGTCTTGCTTCAAACATGCATGTTTTAAGATGAAATTAATGCTTTTCAATGACTGACTTGAAGACCGAGCTGGCAGGCAGCAGCCCCAGCCCATGCAGCCCAGCCAACGGCAGCTGAATGGGGGGGCTGAAGCCCGTTTAGCACAATGGGCGTTGTACACCTGATTGTATAATAGCAAGTCATCAGGAACAAGAAAATTATATACACAACCCTATCACCCTACAAACCCAGTGACATTTTATCAAACAGTCCATATTTTAGTTATTAGAACCAAGGTCCCTGTTGTATCAATTGTCTTCAGCCAGAAAAAGGTATCAGTCATATTTCAGACTTCTTCTTCCAAGACATACAACAGCGAATAGTTGAAAACACTGACGCACATTTCGGTGGAATTTGTCCTTGTATGGCTCCACCTACATCAGGACTATACAAAGTCAGAGAACATACTGGAGTAGACATATTGTTTTTAGGATTCACTAGTGGGCTGATATAGCCTCTCAACCAGTACAAATACTTCCTCGATCATCCACTGGAAGGCAGGACAGGTCTAAAGGTGGAGACGGTCAGGAAACGTGAATCTTCCCGAAGAAGTAGCTCAACTGATGATTAGAGAAAAAATATATGCTGATTGCAAACTCTACCTTTAATTTGAAGGGGGAGGGTATGCCACAAGACTGTGCTCTGATGTGGATTATGTTATAACTCTTTGGTATTGAGGTTTGTAGCAGATATATCTTGTCTACAAACTTGGCAAGTTTAGGCAGTATTTTAGAATAATGAGCTCACTATTGTACTTATGAATAACATTTACTCCTCAAAGATGCCTTCTGCTTCTTCGGGCAGAAGATCATGCCCAATTTGGGCCCCAGGGCCCCCATCCCCTGGGGCCAACCCAATTATTGAAAGAGGGAGGGGGCTGATTTTTCCCCAGGGGACCCTATCCCTGGGGCCTTCCCTATTATTTTCAGGGAGAGCAGGGTGAATTAGGCTAGGGGGACCCCATTCCCTGGGACCGGTAAGTTATTATTAAGGGAAGGGGCTGTGTGACCCCCATCCCTGGGCTGATTTTGGCCCTGGGGACCTCATCCTCCGGGGCCCAGACAATTACTAAACGGGGGAGGGGGCCATGCAGCCACTTCTCCACGCCATTTTCAGTTCCGGGGACCCTATTCCCTGGGGCCCGACCACTTCGGCCTAGGTGCCCTGGCCCAGCAAGCGGGAGCAGTTTTGCAGCTCGCGCTTGCTGGGAGTGGAGTTAGAGTTTGCTTACGCTTGGTGGGAGCTCGTGGGAACCTCATGAAACAGCAGGAGACTGCCTGGGGGGTTGGAGGGTTGTGACAGTCCACAGGGCCATTAATGGCTCCAGGAGGGGGGCCCCGCAGCCTCCCTCCTTCCATTTGCATGAGTCAGCCCCTGGAAGGTGGTGGTCCCCAGACGTGTGTCCCCCATCCCTGTTTTGCTTACTACATAGGCCCTGGGGAGGTGGTGGTCCTTCTGGCCCCCCTTTAATGTTTTCTATTTAGACCCAGGGAGGTGGTGGTCCCCGGGGCTTCAAACAGCCCCAGGAGGGGGTCCGTTCGGTCCCCCTCCATTTTCCTTAGTCAAGCCCCAGGGAGGTGTTGGTCCCCGGGGCTCAATAAGCCTTAGGAGGGGGGCCCGCACACCCCGTCCCATTTTTTTTTTATATTGGCAAATACTCCTGAGACATGGCCCACCCTATACTGAAAAAATGCGGGAGACTGCACTTGTTATTTTTGTTTTAATTTTTCTCGTACTCACAGATCATCTGCAAATTTCACCAAACATTTTTTTTAATGCTTTTTTGACCTGGCAGGATCCCAGGATGACCCCAGAACCAAGGCTTGAGGGACAAGGTATTCCTACCCTTCTCCCTTTGTTTTTTGTTTACATTTTTGATTTGAGACCTTATAGTTCGGTTGATATTTTACCCATCCAAAACCATAGAAATTCAGAATATAGTTATACTTATGTTAAGAAACTATAACTCGTGGCCTAAAGTTACTTTCCGACACAAGTTATAGTTTCTTCAGATAAGTATAACTGTAAGTATGAAAGTTTTTGGGAAAATTTCATGAAGATTCATCAAATGGCGCCAAAGTTATTAGCAAAACAAAAAAAGTTTTTTCTATAGATACTAGGGCCTAACTATAACTACCTAGTGGCTATAGATATACATATATATAAATATATATATAAGTATATAAATAGATATATTTATAAATATATATATATATGTACATATATATATATATATATATCTACATACACACATGCATATATATTCACTGAAGAAAACTAAGTTTAAAGTGATGTTATAGTTAGGTTTGGTAATAATATCTTACTTTGTATTTGAAAACAAAACCTTAGCAATTTACTGAAAAGTTCAAACATACAGTTTTAAATGAATAAAACTACAGACATTCACCAGTTATGGTTATCTCAAGTAATTATAACTAGTGCCCTAAAGTACCTATAACTAACACCCATGCCATGCGCAGAGTTGTTATTAGACCTGGCATCCTTGGTGCAGTTCTCCTCTAACATTTTGCATTCAATCCTCGTGTTTTGCAGAGTTCAGTTTTGCTGGCTTTAGGACTTTGCACACTTTACCCCTGCTAACTAGTGCTAAAGTGCCAGTGCTCTCTCCTTAAAACATGGTAGAATTGGCATACTCCCAATTGGCCTACTTAATTTACTACATGTGTTCAGGTCCTGTAAATTCAATGCTACTAGTGGGCCTGCAGCACCAACTGTGGCACCCACTTAAGTAGCCCTTTAAACATGTCTCAGGGCTGTCATTGCAACATGTGTGTGTAGTTTTAAAGCTGTCATTTTGACCATGAACCTTTTTGGAAGGTCCAAACCTTCCTTTTGAATACATATAAACCACCCTTAGGGTAGGCCCTGAACAGCCAGAGGGCAGGTAGTGAAAATCCCTTAAATTAACTCTTCACTATTTCAAGGCCTGCCTGTCCAAAAAGAATAACTTTGGAGTTACCTTATTACATTTATAAACTGTAACTTCTAATTGGGAGCAGGTGGACAACTCAAGTTTGGTGTCTAAAGAATTGTAGTTAAAAGTCCTCTTTAATGAGAATGGTAAAGTTGATCACAGTTCTGAAAAACTCTGCCAGAAAAAAGGACTGCTATGCTGCTGAAAGGATTGCCACCCTGCTGCTCTCAAGGACTGCTGTCCTGCTGACCTGCTGCCCTCTTCGCTTAGTGAGAAGGTCAGGACCTGCATCTCTGAACCCAGAACCCCAGTGTGACTCCAAGGGCTCGTTGGTTGGCATCCTGATCAGAAGACTCAGAGACATAACAGGCTTCCAACAATTTTGAACCCAGCACCTGGACTCTGCCATCTGTGAGTCCTTCCCTCCCAAGTGGTGCCATTCCAGTTCTGGACCCTTGAAAGTGGGCCTGAAGGTGCTGTGCCAGCCCATCTGTGAATCCAGAAGAACTGGTGCATCACCTCTGCTGCTTGACGCATCACCCCCCGAACTGATGCATCGCTTTTTCTGCACAGACTTCTCCGACACAAGGACTCTGCATCACCTTCAGCAGCTCATCAGAACTGCTTTTGTGCGACGTGTCTCCAAGCAAGGACATTGCCTCGCCCAACACAGCCGTCAGAACCTCCTCTGCGCAATTCATCTCCATGCAAGGACATCATCTCTCCCAATGAGGTATGTTGAAACCGCCACTGTGTGATGCAGTTCCTTGCCTCGTATTTTACAGCTTCCCAGAACCAGTGCTGTGCGACGCATCTGCTTGCCCAGACCTCGCATCGCCTCTGATGTGTGACACATCTTCAACGCAGGACTCTGCATCTCTTCACAACCAGTATTAAAGGTATTCTTGTTCAGTGGCCCTTAGTGAGTCCCTGTAGCTGGCCTACACGCCATCGCAGTCAGCATGAACTTAGGACTTGGTTCTAGGCTAACGCAATCAGTTAACCACAGTTGGCACTTTGTACCCTCTGCCACCATTTTCACTTCAACCTTTAAAAATTGCATATCTCAATTTCTGCTGATTGGCTTTTTGTTATTTTGGTCTTTTTTTTATTTGTTATAATTTACCATATTTTTCTACAATGATGTGGGACTTTTCTTGTGTTGTGTTCTCACTTTATTACTATTTGCAATACTGCATAAATACTTTACGCATTGCTTCTAAGTTAAGCCTGGCGACTCTGTGCCAAGCTACCAGAGGGTTCAACACAGGCTACTTTAAGTTTTGCATGTGACTTCAGCCTGGCAAGAATTGTGGTTGCTGCTCAAGTAGGGTTTCATCCCCCTCAACCAGTAACCCAAATTACAACATTGGTAGCAGGTGAGGGATTTGGACTTGTGTTTATGTAGTGAAATATAGTGATTTTGTATTACAATGAAAATTCCAGATAAATAATCTCAGACCAATTAAAGTTTTAAATTCTCCTTGATTAGCCTTTTTGCTTTTTCCAAATACCCTCTCATTTTACTGACTGTTGTGCCTGACAATATAGAGCTTGCCAACATAGATGCCTTCACTGGCTGGGCTCAAGGAGTTCTGCAAGGAGAGGGGACTTCCAGCCAAAAGCAACACCACAAAGCTGGAGCTCTTAAAGGTGCTGAGTGCTTGGGCGGAGGTCCCCCAGTCGCTGGGTACAGCAGCAGAAGGAGCTAATGAAGTGGGAAGGCAGGGAGAGGACTTGGATGCCAAGCATGATATTCAGCAGTCAGCTGAGGGGTATTGTTGTCTCCTCAGTTAGGGTTCCCTTCCAGAGCATAGATCAGTGTCTCTTCTCAAGGCCTGTCCCAGAGAAATTGACCATCAGGCAGGCAGAATGGGAGTTTAGGCTGCAGATGGCCAAACTCAAGATGGATGAAAAGAAGGCTAAGGCTGAGAGGGCCTTAGCAAGGGAAAAACTGGCGATGGAGGAAAGAATTACTTTGGAGCGGTTGGCCCATGAGAAGAGCCTTAAGGAGCTGTACATCAAGACCAGACAGACAGGGTAATGCAGCGATGGTGGCAGCATACTTACCGTGCCCTCTGGAGACAAGAGGATCCACGTTCCTAAAGGCCTGGTGCCTGACTTTGCTGTGGGGGAGGACATTGGCAAATGGTGTGTAGCTGATGACGTAACTTTGCAGATGCATACAATCCCTGAGGTGGGTTGGGGGCTAGCCTCTGGAAGAATATTCCTAGTGAGGGGGCAGGGGCCCTATTGGCCCTACAAAAGGGAGACAGGGTGGGGTATTTCATCCCCCTCCCCACCATGAAGGAAACCCTTGTCAGTAAATATGCTCTAACCCTTTAAAAGTATAGCCAAACATTTAGGGACAGCCAGAAGCTGGCCTAACAGTCCTAGGTGGATTGCGATGATTCCTTTTGTCACTGGATGTTAGGGTGAAGGACAGTGATGTGAAGGATTACCAGAGGCTGTAAAACATTTTTGCAAAAGAGCACATGTTCAGTCTTTGTTTTACAGATCTGCACCAACACCTGATTAATAATAAGCTCACTGACCTCAAAGAGCTTGCTAAGGAGTGGACCTCTGACTCAGCACCAGGGTCCACAAGTAGGTATCAGGGGGTGGGGGTAACACCACAGGGGTGGGCAGGGTCCCCACCAGAAGGAGGAGGATGGGAAACAAACATAAAAACAGGGAGTTTTCTAAAAGTGCCTAAAATGGTTCTATGGGTCAGGACTCTCATTCCCCACCTGAGCAGAAAAAGAAATGGTTCCCTGATATCAAGTCCCCAGGGAAGGTGCCCCCTAAGAGCTTTGAGTTCTACAGGTTTGACATTTCAAAGGGGATGCCAAGTGTCCCAATCAGGCACAGCCCCCACTGGTGGGCAGACACCGGGGAAGGTGAGTGAAGACCTTTAGTGGGAAATTGCCCCAGATAGTGTGGGGGTAGTGCAAAGGTTACTCTATTGTCCCTGGTTGATGAAGCGATGGTGCCAAAAACTCACATGCCTAGTAATACTGAGAATTATAGGCAATGGGTCACAATCAATGGGAAGAGAGTGGAGGCTCTGAGAGACACTAGAGCCAGCATGACAACTGTCAGGTGTCATCTGGTGTCCTCAGAGCAGGTAGTCCATAATGCATTCCATGAGGGTATTGTAGCTGACAACCGTGAAAGTCAATAATCAGTCCCTCTAGATCCTTTGAGTGAGGGGGTTCTCAAGTTTCTTAAAGGTAAATGGGAGTTCATAAATGCCTGTGGATTGTCTGCTTGGCAATGTCCTAGAGCACACTATATGGAAAGAGGTGGAGCTCATCCCATCTGGAGATGTGGGTGTTCCTGACCACATGGTCCATGGCTGCCCGAGGTGGTAGTGTGGAGGACTAGGAGCCTAGAAGACTGCCCAAGGTGCAGAAAAAATAGAGGAAGTGCAGGGGACACGGAAAACCCACTCCTGAAACTCCCATTTTCAGGGAGGAGCCCGTGGGCGATGCCCCGGAACCTGTAGGAAAGGGCATTGCTGTCCTAGGAAACCTACCTGAACTGGCCAACTGGCAGAAGGAAGGGGGTCTCACCGGGTAGGAGTTCTGCAGAGCACAGAAGGAGTGCCCTACTCTGGAGGTCTGACTGCAGCAGGCCAAGGCAGCTGGCGACACTCACTGCGATCAACTGATCTATTGAGACAATGGTCTCCTGTATAGTGAGTTTAAGGTTCCTGAGCCTGCTGGAATCCATTTGTTGGTGGTCCCCCAGTGCTACAGGACCTTCCTACGCAAGTTGGGTCATGATGTCCCCCTGTCTGGTCATCTAGGTCAGGACAAGACCTTTGAAAGGCTTGTCACCCACTTCTATTAACCCTGGATAAGGGTGCCTCAGATGTGTCCTACAGGTCATGCCCTAACTGCCAGGCCAGTGGTAAGTCAGGAGGGAAGCACAAGGCTCCCCTGGAGCCATCTGCTGTCATTGGCATCTCCGAAAGGGTGGGCATCGATATTGTTGGGCTGCTGTACCTCAAGACAGCCCTGGGAAACGGATTTGTCCTGGTCTTCATGGACCATGCCACCCGGTACCCAGAGGCTATTCCTCTGAAGACAGTGACTGTGCCTGCAATGGCCAGTGCACTGATGGGTATATTTACCTGAGGTGGATTCCCCATGGAGGCAGTATTCAACTGGGGTGCCAACTTCATGTCTGCACACATGAAGACTCTGTGGAAGGAGTGTGGGGTAACCCATGGGTTTTCCACACCCTATCGCCCCCAAAATAACGGGCTTCTTGAGAGGTTCAACAAGACCCTGAAAGGTGTGATCATGGACCTATCGAAGCCCTTGAGGTGGAAGTGGAATGTCCTTTTGACATGACTGTTGTTTGAGTAGAGGAAGGTACCATAGAAGAGGGTTGGACTCAGCTCTTTTGAACTTTTGTATCAGTACCATGTGTGAGGGCCTCTCAGTCTGGTGAAGGAGGATTGGGAGTAAGCTCCTAGGAAATTCCCCCAGGATGTGGTCAGCTGCATGCTGGCACTCCGTACCCAAATAAAGCACTTCTGGAAAAAGGCCAAGGAGAATCTAGAAGCGAGCCGTGATGTCATGAAATGGTGGTATGACCTGAAGGCCACACTGGTGGAGTTTCAGTCTGTCCAAAAAGTGTGGGTGATGGAGCCTGAGGAGCTCAGAGTCTGGGCCCCTATGGGGTGAAAGAATACAAGAGTGAAGTCATCTACCTGGTGGAACTCAAGATCCCCAGGAACCATTTAGGAGCTTTGCATGCCAATCACTTAAAACTCCACTTTGAGAGGTTCAAGTTAAATATGCTGCTGGTCACAGATGATGGAGTAGAGGAGGAGAGTGAACCTCTCCCCAACCTCCTTTCTTTGACGTAGCAGGATGGGTCAGTGGAGAGTGTCAGCCTCTCTCTTAGCCTGACCCTAGAGCAACTGAGAGACTTCCTCCAACTGTTGGGGTTGTTTGCCTTTCTCTTCTTCCTTACCCCAGGACTCACTACACAGTATACTCACAATCTTGATACTGGGGACAGTATGCCTGTGAAGAGAAAAATCTAAAGGTTATCTGATAATGTGAGAGCCAGTTTAAAGGAGGAAATCTAGAAAATGCTAGAACTAGGGATCACTGAGACCTCAAACAGTCCTTGGTCCAGCCCAGTGGCTGCTCCAAGGCTGCCTGTCCAAGTACTACCCCTGAATTCTGGTTCTGCATGGATTACTGGGGGCTCAATGCAGTCAGCAAGACAGAAATACACCTAATCCTCCAAGCTGATGAGCTCATAGATTGGTTGGGAGCTGCCAAGTTTCTCTGCATGTTCGATTTAACATCTGGGTACTGGCATATTGCCTTGACTGAGGGGGCCAAAAAGAGGTCTGAGTTCCCTACCCTAGAAGGCCACTACCAGTCCTGAGTGAAACCCTTCTCATTTAAGAATGCCCCTGCCACCTTCCAGATGTTCGTACAAAACAAAACGGGCAGCCCTATAAGCCTGGCAACCAGAGTAAATTAGTTATAATACACAATACTGATCCCCTTGGGGAAGTGTAGACTTCAGCTTCCTCAGCAAAATCTAAAAAAAATCAATTGATTGATTTAATAAAGAATCAGATCCAGTTTATTTGTTAAAGACACGATAAATATGAGTATATACAAGTTCGATTGAACATGTATGACTACATTGCATCCCAACAGAAATATCGCAAAAAGTGCTCCAATGTAAACTGTGCAGTGAAGGGGAGTGAGTAAGCTAAAGTACGCAGATTCTATATGCAAAGCATATGTACCAAACTAGCGGCTGATATGAATATAAATTTCAAAAACATAACTCTGAATCAGAGCATGATGTACCACATCATAGTTAAAATCAGTTCTCTAGTCTATTTTGTCAGTGTTTCAATTCTAATAAACCTATTTATTGAGGGTTATCCTATGGAGCAAGAAGCAAGGCAGCACCTACAAAGAGAGAATGACCAAAATTCATTAGCATTTCCATTAATACAATATGTTTGATTATCTATTGGAAAAGAGGAAAACTACTTACCAATATGGAGGTTTCCCAATCTCTAATAGAGTTAAAATGATTCTGCAGAGAAAAAAGAAAAAGCATTTTGATCCTCAGTAATCAAGAACTGATGTTTCCAGATGAGTTACAATACTTGATTACTCTTAAGAATTACTCTTAAGAAAACCAACGGCCTAATTAAACTTGCCTATGGATCTCAGAAAAAAACTTTAGTGAAAATGTGGTTACCCTTCAATGCAAGCTGTGGTTTGCCCGGCAGTGATTGGTTCCAAGTGACACCAAATGTTTTCATCTGAAGGTCAATACAATGGCGGGTCGGTGGTCAGTAGCAGGTCTACATTTGGACATTTGACTATAAGAAATTGAAGCAGGACCGGTGTGGGCTGGGAATGGTGATCTTTTCACTCCCCAGGGGAGTTCTGGGAAAATAACTATGGACAAAATAATTAAAAAAATGGGTTGAAGAGTGGGCCCAGTAAGTTTAAACACTAACGCTCGTATTGTGTGAAGCAGGGGAACTCACAGTTCCCCAATTAAGTGCTTTAAGAAAGGTGGGATGGATAAGCAGCAACAGCCCTCAAAGATTTAGAGGCTTATTTAAGAAAAGTGCAGGGCCACTTTTCATGTGCCCCCAGCACCCTCCTAATGCCACCATGTGTGCGCCCTATCTAAAATAGGGGACTAGTGTCAGAATTTTTTATGCTAGTCCGGCGTTTTTCAGAATTATCGTAAACAATGATGACGCTAATCCTGCAAACCACCCAAAGGCCCATTGTAACCAATGGAAGCCTCCTTTTAACGCCTGCTGTGAGCAGGCATTAAAAGTGCAGAAAAAATGACCCAAAGAAATCTCTAAGATTTGCTTGTGCCATTTTTTCGCCCCCCTAACGGGGCATATATTATGTCTGGCACAGCCATAATGTAGCGCAAAGGGTTACAGAGTGGTGCAATGCATGCATAGCGCTACTTTGTAAATATGGCGTGCCATTTTTGGCCTTCTAACGCCACATTAGGGTAAAAAAATGACACTAATATGGCATTCAAATGGTGCTAGGGGTTCTTAAATATGCCCGTTAGATAAAATTCACTTTTGAAAGCCCCATCTGACAGACGTATTTTTCCCACCATCTTTTGAAAAGGTAAAAAACCTTTATCCATGTCTCAAAATTACTCTCTGTACACCATGAGAAAATGTCGGGTTTCCCTGCACTCACCCACTCGACATGCACCGTTAATTCAATCTTCTTTACATCTAACTTCATGTGTGCATTTATGACCGGATAATCTGTTGTGAATGTTTGTGAATAGGAAGAAAGCTCTACTTCTGTGGGTGTTCGTAACATTTCTTTTGAGTTTCCTGCCCTACCCCTTATTATATTATCACATCATTGCTCCACCTTCAAAGTAACTCAAGGTAGCTCTATGTGCTGCTTTGCATTACTTTGTATTTACTGAACCATGCAAAGTCACGCAAAACGACTTTGCGTGACTTAGTAAATTCCAAAAAGGATATTGCATTGGGGCTGCACCACAAAAGTGACACAAACCTGACACAAAATCTTCGTAAATCTGGGCCTTTATTTTTTGCAATATGATGCACGCTATTTCAGTTTGCGAAATGCACACTGGCCCAGCACAACGGGGACTGACCGCCATATTAAATCAATATGGCTCCAAGTGTTTAGATTTTCACAGCGGTCCCATGTATCTACCTATGTTTTTTTACACAAATCCAGATCTACTTGTAAGACTTGTAAGTAAACCGAAATGGTGTGTCTACCTGACAAATCATAAAGAAGAGAAATATCTTTATTTATCCTCGCTACTTCCTTTTTTCGTGTGTGCTACATTCTACAGCCCACATAGGAAGAGGAGTATGCGGCTATGGATTGTTTTTGTTTAGGAAGGTCTGCCTTCCTGCACAAAAAACAATCCTACCCGTAACTCAGGCAACTTTGCACCATAGTGCAAGGGTGCCTGTGTTTGTGCTAGGCAGCATGCAGTGAGCCTACCCTGGGGGAGAGCAAGTGTGCTATTTCATAGTAAACATGGGGCATTTCAGTTCTCTTTCTTTCATGTAATGCAGCACAGCAAGTTGCTGTGCTGGGGTGCCCTGCGTAAAAAATAGTAAATATGCCCCAAAATCAGCTGTCCCCAGTGCAGGTGTTAACTCATTTCTGCACTGGGACAGCACAGCACTGGAAGGCGGAGTGGTGGTGTGAAATCTCCAGTCTGCCTTTCAGTGCCAGGGGATAGATCAACCTGCTTTTGTAGAGTGGCACAGATCCACTTTCAGATAGATATATGCAGGACCACGCCTCTCTGTGCGAGATGCCTGAGGAAGCCCTGGGACTTCTATGTAGTTCGTTGGGCCTAATGACCTGTGAGTCACATTTTATTGCGTAGTGCACTCCCAGTGCTCCTCGGGACTGCCTGTTCATCACTGAGCTAATATGACGTGGGCGTGGAAGCAAAAGCGTCCCTTTAGTTGCATGAGGCCACACACCCACACAAATGAGGGCGCACCCTGTTGGCATTGCGCAGGCACAAAATGCGTACCTGCGTTGTCCATGTTAAAGAAAGGGAGGGAGAAGTGTCTGCGGCCGCTTCCTTAACACCAAATTGCTTCATAAGCACAAAAGGGCCAAAAACACCCGTTGTGCCCAGGAAGAGTTTGTGTAACAAGACCTCTAGTGACTTTCCATAGAAATTGTGAGTGAAAGTCTGCCGTTTGTGGGTGTACTTAACACTTTGTGCGTCGACGTTTCGCCTCGATGTCCAAAAGATATTGAAGACTGGGCTTGGACTTTCCACGCGATTGGAACCCGCGTGCAGTGCTGGCCAACCCCTCACAGAGTACGAAACGCTTTTTGTTACATTTACCGTTGAGTGAAGGTGAAGCTGGCGTGCCAGCGCAGAGTGCCCAGATTAGATTCCGGTTCATGTGAAAGCCACCCGCCGCACTGGTTATCGACCCCAGCGCTCCACTACGCCAAGAACGATGCTTACATCAAAGATATAATCAAAAAGATTATTCTGAGGGTACGTATGACTAGTGGCAGGAAGAGCGTTAGTCATGATTCTCGTTCCATCGGCGGAGGCTGTCCCGGCTCGCATTAGTCGGTTCTTTTGCGTCAAGCAGTAGGTGCATGTTTTAGGGTACGTGCGACTCTTTCCCTAATAAGCTGAGATAGCTCTCCCTAGTGGCGAGTGTAATAGAAACAGTATATCAAACGGTGCCTATTATGGGCATTTAAAGAATGATCTGAGTCTAAATCTCAAAGGGTCTGATGGATGTGGTGCTCACCCGGCTCAATAAGAAACAGCCTCACCGATATTGCTTTTTTTTCCGCAAGACATAATTTGTGTCCCTCTGCAGTAAAATTCTGACGTATTTCTTAGAAGATACCACTGTTAGAGCATATTGAAAGACATACTGGTTTGGGGCGGTGTGTCATTATGTTCTGCTCAAGAACATTGATGGTGAAGTACTGTTTCTCATTTTGACAAAAAAAACAAAGCCATGCAGAATCCCCTCGTTTTACGAACTCCTCTCACTTGCAGACTAGGGTGACCACGGGGCATGGAGGCAAATTCAGGACAGGACTGTGAAAAATTCAGGACAATAATTCAGGACAAAGTGTCAATTTTATGGTCACATCCTCGGAAATCAACATCAGATCTGAGATCTGTAGCAACTGATTCAAAGGGCCATTGCTAAGAACTGGATAACCAAGGGAGGGAAGAACAAAATAAGACAATTCCTAAAATCAGATGGGCCCTCCATAAGTATCAGAAAGTATTGCGTATATGGAGAGTAGTCTCAGCAGAGTGGCCAGAAATAGAAGAAGCACAGTTAAATGGTACGTTAAGCAGTGCCCACCCATCCTGGCAAACTCTGCTGGTGCGATGATCAATGGGTGATGCTTCTGGAAGGCAGGCAGGGGCTTGGCCCTGAACAATTACTGTCCACCCTGTCCGTGTCTTTAAATGGCTCTGCAGTTGAACCAACCCCAAACCAATGATCTGGCTCATCCCTAACTGCTAAGAACATTTAGAATCTTCAGAATATTTGGAATGCATACTACACAACAAACAAAATATAAGAACATGATAAAGACTTTAAAAAGTAGAAAGTGTTTCTTTAACACATGGAAGTGTTTCATTTCAGTATATTAGACCACAATATTACACTGTTGAGTATTTGAAGTAGAAGTTTCTAAACATGAACTTTATAACATTTATTAACCGTCCCTTCTGATAAAGCCATGAGTGAAGACAGTAAATCAATTGTCTGGAGTCCCTTATATCATGGCCAATAATATTTGTATGGCTGGTGGAACATTATAGACGATTAATGCATGCACAAGTTACGTTTTTGTATAGGACCGTCTTGTACTGAATATTGAAAGACATACTGCAAGTGCTCTCAAATGAAGTAAGTTGATTTGACTTAAATCACACAACTTAGTCATGTGGGTGAGCTGGGCCTTAAACCCAGGTTTCATGGTCACACATAGTGTATTTAAGCAACTGACTAAATTAGTTTCTTTTGAATCCCCATTAGCACCATAGGGTAGTGGCATTGTACAAGTATGTCAGATGGATAGTAGACTGTGTTAGGTAAATACAGATCACAGGTTAATTTGACACACATCTAAAAAAATGTACACAGTGAAGGTGAGAAACTCTGAGAAACCATATGCTAACATCACTGGCTTTCTCAGACTTTACATAGCTAGCCAGCGCAGTGGTCGAAGTGCATTAAAAAAAAGTATAGATACTGTGATCCTGAGTGCAACTGGGACGGGGTCAGTGAGTGTGAAGGCAGAATTATAAGTGTGGCTGAAAAGAACAAATATTCTGTGATCTCTGATCTTTCACCATCGGGTAACTGCATATAAAATAGTTCACACCGTAAATGAATAATAAATACAAGTAAAACTGTTCAGTGGGTGATATACTATTTTATATTATGAAACCTCTGTTTATTAATATGATCACTGGAGATGTACGTGCAGGCAACCAGAGGGACATGGAAATGACTCTTGTTGGTTAGCAGGGAATGCCTGGTGACTTACCAGTAATCTTCATTACTCCGAGTCCTGGTCTTCCTGTTCTATTCCTTACACAAGAGCAGTTCCCCTGCTCCACAAAAACCAATTACCTAGATGAGGTCAAAAACATCCCCCATTATGGTGCCAAACCACCCAACATGCATAAAGGGGGGAGTACATGATGGAGACATCCTGAGAATACCATAGCTACAAATGTAAGAAAAGGAAAATAAAATCTGAAACATGAGTTCAGTGGGAGGGACAGTCTCAGGAATGGAACTGGAAGACCTAGACTTGGAGTAATGAACATTACTGGTAAGTAATCCGGCTTTACCACCCGGCCATCACCCAAGTGCATGGTGATTGGTTCAACCACCAGAAAACCACAAACGTGGGTTGATGCAACACACCTGAACTTTTAATGAAAAACATAGCACCAATCAAATTATGCACAACTGATAAAACATGGGAACAAAAGCAAATGATGTAGCCATTGCCAACTAAAGCCGTAATGAGAGACAAATGTGTGGGAAGAAGCCAATGTAGCTGCATTACACATGTTTTGGAGAAAAGCTTCCTTAAACATTGCCCAGGATTGAATGAAATCAATGACACAGGACTGAATGAAATGGTGGGCAGCCTCATAACAATGAAGGATAGCCCATTTCAACCAGCGAGATAGAGTGGACAAAAGAGCTTAAGACCTCTGCCAGAGAGACCAAAGGTGACATACAAAGAGGCATATTTATACTCTGTTTGAGCTAAAATAGTGTAATTTTTTTACGCTATTTTAAGCGCAAACTTAAGTCCATATTTATATTTTGAGGCTAGACCTGTCTAGCCTCAAAATATTGGAGTTAAAGTCATTTTTTGCTTGCAGAAAACTACCTTGCGTCAATGAGATGCAAGGTAGGCATTACCGGGCAAAAATTGACTCTAAGGCCCTTGCACCTTATATATCCTCCCGTGCAAAAATTATGCACAGGAGGGAGGCGGGCCTAAATAATGGCGCAAAGCTTGCTTAGCACCATTATTTAACGCCTGGGTCAGGGCAGGCGTTAGGGGACCTGTGGGCTCATTTCCATTGTGGAACACCATGGAATGAGTCCACAGGTGCCCTCCCCAGGCCCAAGGGACACCCCCACCCTCACCAGAGGGACAGCGGAGGATGGGGGACCCTATCCCAGGAAAGTATAGGTAAGTATTTACCTTTAAAAAAAATGCCATATGGGGCCCAGATATGGGTCCCCATACATGGCAAAGGGTGCAATGGCCATGCCCAGGGGACCCTTGTCCCCTGTGCTGGCCATTGGGGTGGTGCCTTTTCTAAGGCAGGAGTCATGTGTCATAAAATGATGCTAATCTGGTTAGAGTCATCTTTTTTTACTCTAACCAACCAAGCATCATTGTTTGGTGCTAAACACCCATCTCCCACACCGCCACCCCCACTTGGCTAACACCATTTTTTTTTACGCTAGGCCACCCTGTGTGCCAGATTACACCATTCCATTAATATGGCGCCTGCAGGAAAGTACCATCTTGCCTGGCATGTTACCCACATTTTTTACATGTATGTAAGTTTGTTTTTGCCTGTCTCACTGGGATCCTCTAGCCAGGACCCCAGTTCTCATAGTTTGTGGCCTGAATGTGTGTATCTGTGTAGTGGCTAACTGTGTCACTGAGGCTCTGCTAACCAGAACCTCAGTGCTTGCGCTCTCTCTGCCTTTAAAATTGTCACTATAAGCTAGTGACCATTTTCACCAATTCTAATTGGCACACTGGAACACCCTTATAATTCCCTAGTATACGGTACCTAGGTACCCAGGGTATTGGGGTTCCAGAAGATCCCTATGGGCTGCAGTATTTCTTTTGCCACCGATAGGGAGCTCAGACAAATCTTACACAGGACTGCCACTGCAGCCTGAGTGAAATAAGTCCACATTATTTCACAGCCATTTTACACTGCATTTAAGTAAGTTATGAGTCACCTATATGTCTAACCTTCACTTAGTGAGGTTAGGTGCAAAGTTACTAAGTGTGAGGGCACCCTGGCACTAGCCAAGGTGCCCCCACATAGTTCAGGGCAATTTCCCTGGACTTTGTGAGTGCGGGGACACCATTAGACGCTTGCACTACCTATAGGTCAATACCTATATGTAGCTTCACAATGGTAACTCCGAATATGGCCATGTAACATGTCCAAGATCATGGAATTGTCCCCCATGCCAAATCTGGTATTGGGGTGCCAATCCCATGCATCCCTGGGTCTCCACCATGGAACCCGGGTACTGCCAAACCAGCTCTCTGGGGTTTTCTCTGCAGCTACCGCTGCTGCCAACCCACAGACAGGGTTCTGCCCTCTGGGGTCTGGGCAGCCCAGTCCCAGGAAGGCAGAACAAAGGATTTCCTCTGAGAGAGGGTGTTACACCTTCTCCCTTTGGAAATAGGTGTTAAGGGCTGGGGAGGAGTAGCCTCTCCCAGCCTCTGGAAATGCTTTGAAGGGCACAGATGGTGCCCTCTTTGCATCAGCCAGTCTACACTGGTTCAGGGAATACCCAGCCCCTGCTCTGGTGCGAAACTGGACAAAGGAAAGGGGAGTGACACCTCCCCTGTCCATCACCACCACAGGGGTGGTGCCCAGAGATCCTCCAGTGTGTCCCAGACCTCTGCCATCTTGAATCCAGAGGTGTGAGGACACAATGGAGGCCTCTGAGTGGCCAGTGCCAGCAGGTGACGTCAGAGACCCCTCCTGATAGGTGCTTACCTCTCTAGGTACCCAATCCTCCTCTGAGGGCTATTTAGGGTTTCTCCTGTGAGCGTTTCCTTAGATGACGACTTGCAAGAATTCATCAGAGTTCCTCTACATCTCCCTCTTTGACTTCTGCTAAGGATCGACCGCTGACTGCTCCAGGACGCCTGCAAAACTGCAACAAAGTAGCAAGAAGACTACCAACGACATTGTAGCGCCTAATCCTACCGGCTTTCTCAATTGTTTCCTGGTGATGCATGCTCTGGGGCCATCTGCCTTCACCCTGCACCGGAAGCCAAGAAGAAATCTCCTGTGGGTCGATGGAATCTTCCCCCTGCTCCAGCAGGCACCAAACTTCAGCGTCACCAGTACTCTGGGACCCCTCTCATCCTGACGAGCGTGGCCCCTGGAAAACAGGGGGTGGATCCAAGTGACCCAGACTGTCCAGTGGTCCAACTGTCCAAATTTGGAGGATGTAAGTCCTTGCCTCCCCCCTCCAGACAGTAATCCTGTTTATTGCATGAACTGCAGCTGCTAGGGCTTCTGTGCACTTTTGTAAGGTATCCTTTGTGCACAGCACAGCCCAGCTCCCCAGCACTCCGTCCGGCATTGCTCAACTCACTGAGGTGACCACAGGCTTCGTGGAACCCTCTTTTGTGGTGTTGAGATGACTGCTGTGCTCAGTTTCCTTGAACCCATTTTCAAGTACTTCTGGGGATGCTGTTTTCTTGTGAATGGGCTCTCTGTATTGCAGAGGGCCTCCTCTGTCTCCTCTTCCAAGTGGCGACCTCCTGGTCCTTCCTGGGTCCAGACAGCACCCTTTTTCTTTAACCTTGACCTTTGCAGCTAGCAAGGCTTGTGTGTGGTTTTTCTCTAAAGAAACAGCTCTGCATCCTCCAGCACTCCATGGGACATCTTCTGCACAAAGGAGAAGTTCCTGGTACCTTTTGTTGTTGCAGAATCTTCAGCTTCTTCCATCCAGAGGCAGCCATTTTGCACCTTCATCCGGGGTTTAGTGGGCTCCTGCCCCCCCCTGGACACATTCACGACTCTTGTACTTGGTCCCCTTCCTCTACAGGTCCTCAGGTCCAGGAATCCATCTTCAGTGCTTTGCAGGCTGCTGTGGTCTTTGCAGAATCTCCTATCACGACTTTGGTGTGTTTCTGGGGAAGTAATATCACTTTACTCCTACTTTTCAGGGTCTTAGGGTGGGGTATCCTGGACACATTTAATGTTTTCTTACACTCCCAGTGACCCTCTACACACTACACTAGGCCAGGGGTCCCTAAGTGGTTCGCATTCCACTTTCTTAGTATATGGTTTGTGTTGCCCCAGGCCTATTGCATCCTATTGTATTCTACAGTGTTTGCATTACTTTTCTAACTGTTTACTTACCTGATTTTGGTTTGTGTGTATATTTTGTGTATTTTTACTTACCTCCTAAGGGAGTATATCCTCTGAGATATTTTTGGCACATTGTCACTAAAATAAAGTACCTTTATTTTTAGTAACTCTGAGTATTGCGATTCTTATGATATAGTGCTATATGATATAAGTGGTATGGTAGGAGCTTTGCATGTTTCCTAGTTCAGCCTAAGCTGCTCTGCTATAGCTACCTCTATCAGCCTAAGCTGCTAGAACACTACTGATGTACTAATAAGGGATGACTGGACCGGGCACAAGGTGTATGTACCATCAGGTACTCACTATAAGCCAGTCCAGCCTCCTACAGCACCCAGCTGGCGTCCTGGAATGGCGCAAGCCGGTGCTATACTTTTTGACGCAAACCTGCGTTTGTGTCAAAAAAGTATAAATCAGGGCCAAAGAATCCATCTGCCAAAAATAACTAATACAGCCTATATAGATACTAGGGACTCTGAGAAGATTCAGAGAATGAACCTGTTCCTCTTTGGGAGTAGATGGGTCAAGGCGAAAAACAAGGAGGACAATATCCTCTTGGCATTGGAAATCTGACAAAACTTTAGGAAGAAAAATACTGACTTTGGCACAATATCACTTTGTCTGTATAAAAACATAAAAAGGAGGAGAAGTCATCAATGCCCCAAACTCTCTGACCCTGTGACCTGAACAAATTGCCACTAAAAACAAAACCTTCTAGGACGAAATATAAGGTCCACTGAAAAAAGTGGCTCAAAAGGAGAACCTTTCAGTGCTTGAAGCACCAAAGAGAGATCCAAGGGGGGGGGACAGGTGAGAAAGAAAACGGTTGCTGAAGAAGGAAACTCCTCATGAGACATGCTACCAGAGGAGAAACCGAAGACATATTTGAAACCCTGAAGGGTAGGAGAGCTGCCCAGTGTGCCCAGAGAGCAGAAGTGTCCAGGCCCAGAAGAAAACCATACTTTAAAAAATCCATGAACCTGACAGGGTCACTGGAGCTTGAGGACAAACTTTTTTCCTTGCACCAGGAATCAGAATTTATCCCTTGGTGACTGTAGGCTTTAAGGGTGGAAGAACTATGAGAAAACTGAATTCTTTGGGCCACTTCAGTAGAACAACCTTGTGTCAACAAATTCATTTTCTCAAGTTCCACAACGGAATCCTGCATTCTGGGGATCCGAACACGCAATCCCACCCACACACCCACCCACAGATTTATTGATTTAGCTTTAATCTTATTTAAATGTCAAATAACTATGCACTAAAAAACACCAACTGCTCCAAAGGTGAAGGAGTGGCTTAGAATACTCTTGACATGGACACAAGCTGAAGCTGCTTACTACTCAACTATGAAATTGAAATGGGTACCAATACAAGATGGGGGATGCCTTTGTGGTAAAAATTGAAGCTAAGAATGATGAGCGTCCTCCTTGAGATTAGTCATAGGAGGGACAAAGATCAATGTCTCAATTTTGGACATTCATGCACAGTAAGACCCAGTGATATCAAGAGCTGTTTGATGTACTTGTACTGGACAAACTAGATGTAGCGGACACTGGATCGAACCACCAAATGGTATTAATGTTTAAATAGTTTAGACGGGGACCACTGTTTTAATGTTAGATATGTCATCAACAAATAGCAATGTTTATATCAATGATAATGTTTTAGTGCATTAAACATCGAAGAACACGGTTATCTCTTTTTCTTCTTTCTTTTTACTCACTCTTGTTGCCTTAACTACCTGATATGCATGCACGTAATCCGTTAGGAGAAAAAATGCAGAGATACGCATAAGTAGACAATGACATTTTGATATATTTCTACAATGCAACAAAGTGCAGTTATTGTAACAAATGTTAAAGCAGTTACTACATGAAAAATTAATAAAAATATATATTTTTTAAAAAGTGAACTTGGAATTCCATCGACAGCAGGGAAATCTTATCCACACCTTCTTTCATTTTCTGTGCCAGTGACTGAAATTCTTTCAACAGGGATTGGACCATGTACGGAGTATAGGCTGGTGCCCTATTGAGAAATTAGAAGCAGAATAAGACAGCTTAATTGCACCTTCCACCTTGTTATCCACCTGGACTGAGGGCAGGGCATGCCCTGGAAGGATAGCCCAGCCATTAGGTTATCCACCTTGACGGAATGGGGAAACCCCTCAGAAAACCCATCCAAGGGGTGATGCAAAGAAACAGAGGAAAGGCTGATTTATCAATGTCCTTCCATTCATGCGAAAGCACTTTGCATACCACACTGTGGAAATACAAAGAGTCTGGGTCAGGGGGCTGGTACTGCGTAAAGAAATCTTCCTCCGTTTCATTTTTTCATTTTCAGAGGGAGTAGGAAAACCAAGATTGTTTCTAATATGGGTAAAAATATGAGAAAGTTCTGCTTCCTGCACAAATCAACCCTGCCTTTCTACCTTCTCAACTGGATTATCCAGATCATCTGGGGGATTAGGCCTTGCAATTTTTGGTCTGGAGGAGACCCTTCATATTCCTTAGCTTTGAATGCTGCCTCCACAGCCTCATTGATCAGGAAGTGCAGTGCATCAATAGTTCGGACTCCTGCCACACTTGAAGAGGCAGTTGACTCCATTACCACCAGCATGTCAACACCGGCACTTCCTGCATCTGGTCCTTTCCATAGGAACAAAATCATGCAGCACTAGAACTCTTGCGGGGCTGCCCTGAAAGGCAGGAAATACTTGCATTGAAAAATGAGATTGCAAGTGTGTGGGTAGAAACCACCTTGCTGCTATTAGATCTTTCAGTTGCGTCCGACATGGTATCCCATCCTATCCTGATGCAACGTCTTTGTGACATAGGGATTGGTGGGACTGTGTTGTCCTGCCTCAGCTCCGTCCTCTCCTCCAAACTTAAGTCTGTTTGGATGCCACCTTTTGCTTCAGAACCCAAATCTCTCAAATCTGGTGTTCCTCAGGGCTCTGTCTTAAGTCCTACATTCTTTAATGTATATATGTCCCCCTTGTCAGACCTGGTGGAATCCTTCGATGTACAGGTTATCTCTTATGCTGACGACATGCAGATTCGTTTGACGTGGGATGGTCACATCTCTGTTGTCCAGAACAGATTTTTTGTGTGTCTGGCAGCAGTATTTCAATGGATGTGCCAGAATAACCTTCAGTGCAAAACAAGTAAAACGGAAATGCTGGTATTTGGTCCCCTTCCCTTTTCTGGGATGGCGGGATATGGCCTAGCCCGGCCCCTTCTTCATCACTCTAACTCCAATAACAGGGGTACTGAATCTGGGTGTGAAGTTTGACAACAACATGTCCTTCAAACCACAGTCCATGAGTGTTGTTGGGATCTGTTTTGGGCTCTTTTGGTTTTTGAGGACATTTCTGTTTCTGCTTCCAACCTCTTGCCAGAAGACTGTAGTCCATGCCTTAATAACATCACAGCTGGATTATGCCAATGAACTTTACTGGGGGCTCAGTTTGTACTAGCTTGAGATACTCCAGTTGGTGCAGAACGCAGCAGCTCAGCTTCTGCTTAAGATCCCCTGACACACCTCTGTCCAGGCTTATTTGAAGGAGCTACACTAGTTACCAATCCGGGAGCGAGTGAAATGTAAAGGTTTAGTGCTCGCTCATAGAGCATTATATGGTTCAGGACCTGGCTATCTTACCAAGCGTTTGTCACATTACGTCCCTGCTCGTCCTCTGCTGTCGCACTGCTTGTGGTAGTGCCCAAAACACGACTGAAGAGATGGTGTGGCTCTTCCTCCTCAGCACTGGCCGCAACAGGCTCAAATTCTCTCCCTTTTTACCTTGGTACCATCAAGGATGTGTGTTCCTTTCATGGCATTTTAAAGACCTGGCTATTTAACACCACCTTTTAATTTCTTTTCTTGGCAGTCACCAATAATCACAGTACCTACGGCACCAGGACACTCTGAGTAGCTGTACACTTTATAAATATCTTTGATGTTATTTGATTTGATTTGTGGCTACTCCTAAAGTGAAAGCGGGTGCCATGTGGCAGGGAGGAAACCCCTCCAAGTACAATGAAAGAAATCCACCAGCCAACAGTGGCCCTGGGATGAGCAGAATGAAAAAAACGGAGACTGCAAGCCTATAGCAGTTCTGAAGCATGCGAAAGGATGCTCTGAGACGCAGCCTCAGAGACGACCAATGTCTGCTACGCAGGGTGGCCAGGTAAGGTAAACAGACAGACTGCTATAGCAAGCCGCAAGATAAAAACATTGAAAAACAGAAAGAAAAAATAAACACTTAGCTGACCTATCAAGGCAATATACTTCTGCAGTGTTGAAAAAAAAAAGATGTCTCCATGACGTACTTCCCCCTTTGTGCATCTTGTTTTTATGCAATACCAAAACAACAAATTGCAATACAAAACAATAAAAATGACAATCAATTAGAAAAAAGAGCAAGGTTTAATAATAAAAATGACACAAAAATGCCAATAATCCAATAAGGGGAACTGGAGAAAGGATAAAAAAAAAAATGAAAGAACATATTAGGTAAAAATATCACCAAGAAGCACAAAGGGCCAGATGTACAAAGTTTTTTTCTGTTCGCAAATGGCCCGATTTGCAAAACCCTATTTTGCGATTCTGTAATCTATTACCAAATTGCTAAATGGGTAACGATTCGGAATTAGGAGAGAGTGTGCCAAGGGCGTCCCTTCCTAATAGTGAGTTGCACAGGTATGTAGGAATGTTTTGCGCCTGGTAATGCACTTGCAAAATATCCGCAGTTACCACCAACTTTAAGTTGGTGGTAATCCAATTGCAAAGGGGAAGGGATCTCAAGGGACTCCTTTCCCTTTGCGAATGGGGGGCAAACATTGTTTAAGAGCTGGCAGTGATCCCTCACGCACACATATACACAACACTGGCCCAGCATACCTCAATAATCTCAAAAGATTTTAGAAACCTTCCACACACTTGCTCTCAGCCAGACCCCTACTCACCCACATCCCATGCATTCGCAAAACCAAAGCCATTGGTTGTACCTTCTCTTATCTGGTTCCAAAAGTCTGGAAAAGACCTGCCCTCTACATCAGTAACTCCTCTTCTATTCTTGAATTCCGCAAGAAGCTGAAGACTTGGTTCTTCAACTGGGCATGTCCGTAACTCAGCCCAGACTACTCCTGTATCTGCAGCAGGATACCCTCCAGAGTGATAGCATGCTTTACAAATACATAACATTACACAAAACTTTGCAAATATTTGTAGCCTGCTTGTAATGTTGATTCTCCGTGAGAATTTGGCAAATGTTCTATTTATCGGATGGTAAGTGCATTACAGTTACAGAACTGCACATGACAGTAGATGGGCCATATGCTGCATTGTCACAGAGTACCCTGTACATCAGAAACTAATGTCCTTCATAGTTGTGATCCTGCTCTCTAGGGAATTTAGGACAGTCTTTCCCAGCAGCTTTACCTCAGTTTCAGAGGTAGCTTTGCTCATTCACTTCAAGAAAGCTAGGCCCAAGGCTTCCTCTGACACCTCCAAGCTAACATCCACAAACTGAACGGATTTGGATTTAGCACAGCGAGTGAGCTCTAGGAACACGAAAGACAGGTCATTCTGAGCCTCACGTGGCTCTCTTGGAAGCCATTATTAAAGGTTTACTTGTCATGCTTTTGATATAACTCGAAATGTCGAGGGAGGCAGACACTTGACAGGTAGTTAAAACTTAGTTCATGTTTCTTTTCATTTATGATGTTGGGAATCTTGTTGAGGTATGAATCGAAAACATGTCGGGCCATATATATGTATTTTTTTTTGTGGTGTGTTTTATGTAAGTTGGTTGATAACTGGGTGTGAAGTGGTTTGATTGTTGATTCTGTCCTGTGCCATGTGAATATGATGGGCCCTTGAATGGCATTGATATGTTAGTGTGAGTGTACTGCTGTGTTGGATTGGGTCTGTGGCTGCTGATATTAAAGTCTTTGTGTGAAGTGCATGAAAGGCATGTTTATGGACTGTAAAGTGGTCAGTGACCTGGCATTCTACAGCACACAGAGAAGTAACAAATCACCAATTATTGAGTGTTTATGTGCAGGAAGGGACACCTTCCTACACATAAACAATTCTTCAGTGCAATAGAGGGACCCTTGCACTATGGTGCAAGGGTGCCTGTGCTGGCGCTAGGCAACAAAATTTAAGGGCAGCACTATGGAATACACAGGGGTGTGCACCATTGTCTTAAATACGGTGCATCCCTGCGTTTCTGAAGTGATGCAACACGGCGCAGCCAAATTTGGCTCAGCGCTGTGCTGCCCCACTTTGTTGTAAATGAGGCCCTCCGTGTTTTTAGATAAAGTTTGAGGTTTGTAAGGAATTCTGGGTAAAAACACCTGGTGAACACAATGCAAGTAGTTTCTTTCTTAAAGGGATGTTAAGTCCAAATAATATTCCAATATATATAGAGAGGACAACACTCAATCTTTACATCAATGCTTCCTCAAGTATCAAAGGGAGCCTTTTGTATTTATACCCACATTCCCATAAGGCACTTTTTTAATGCAACATTTTGCAATAAACCCATTTTTAATGTTTTCAGGTACAGAGTAGCAGATTTATACATTTGATGAAGTAAGCTTTGTACAAAGTTACATTAATATATCAGTAATGTAGTGAAATCTAAATCTTCCTTGCTCATATAGGTCATGTTGATTTGGCAACAATCATTTATCAATTCATAAATAATTACCTTTTGCATTAATTCATATATATATATATATATATATATATATATATATATATATATATAGGCCCTCATTACGAGTTTGGCGGAGACAGGCCCGCTACGCCAGCGGTGGCAATCCAACCGCCAACAGGCTGGTGGTGCAGCTCGCCTTATTACCCCAGCAGCGGTAAACGGGCCAGTGCACACCCAGTTTACCGCCTGTACCACCAGTGCGGGCTGCCCACCAATGATGGCGGATGCCATATACAGGCCAGGGGAAAGGACCTTACTGTCCACTGTATTATGGTTCAGCACACCGCCACGATTTCCGGAGTGGGCCGACCTCCACTCGAAGCCTGGCGGAAAGAAACAGTATGTAAGTTGACACTCACATTTGGGACACAGAGGAGGCCGACGCCGACATGGAGCGTGAACTGGAGACCTTCCTAATGCTAGTACTTGCAATCCACCCACAGGACATGCAGCGGCGATGAAGACACCAACAGTGAGTACCCCGCCTACAATGCAAGGGAGGGAAGGGGACAATGACACACCCACACACAGCCGACACCGAATGGCACGCCCACACACACGCACAGCAGCACCCCTACCCATATACACACACACATACATACACACATGAGCACTCATAATACACTGACGCACAACCAGAACACACACCACGCCGTACACACACGTCACTCACACACCAAACAACACCACACATAAACACGCCACAACACTCATACCCAGCCACACACAAACAGATTACAAAACCACGGCCGACACAGACACCAGGCAGAAGTCGGCATACCAGACACACATACGGCATACAACCACAAGTGCCATCCACACATACACTGGTACCATACCATGACGCCATCATTCATACCACTCACTCTACCCACACCACCACAGCAACTGAACACACATCACAATCAATTACCCACACACATACCATCCATACCAACTTCCAAACCCATCACCACACAAACACCATTGCACACACAAATACAGATAGGGGCAAAGCTGTGAACAGAAGTGATGTTGCCACATGTGCACAGATGGGGACAACGATCCACATACCTGTGCACACGAGGCAGCCATAGTGAAACGCAGGACAACTTGATCAAAGTGCACCAACTGTGCAGGTTGGCCATATATATTAATGTTAACAACAAAAGGGGAAACAAGAAATATGTACAAAGATGCCCATCGTGCAGTCCATTGGTCCATGACCATGAGGCCAAACAGTGCCAACAAGGACCCAACTTGACTCCTGACACGACCATGGTCTCCACAGGGCAGGGGCATCAATGGGGCAGGCACCTCAGGGCCCAGGGGGAGTGGTTGGTGGTGGGGACTCAGGTCAGGAAGGGGGGGCTTGGGCGTTGGCTAGGGATGGGAGGGGTGGTCTTGGCCATAGCCATGGAAGGAGGGGGAGTGAGTTGCGATCAGTGGTGGGAGCAGGATCAGTTTTTCTTCTTGGAGGGGGAAGGGACATGGGAACTGGAAGGAAGGTCCCGGGTGGAATGGGAAGTGGAGGGACTGGGTTTGGGGAGGCCACCGGAAAGTGCAGAGACTAGACGGGGCGGGCCAAGAGGTTCGAATAGGTCAATGCAGGAAAGGAAAAGTTTTTTAGGAGCATGTGGAGAGGCTGTGGAAACAGGTGTGAGAATGGAGGTAGAGGGAGTGGCTGTAGGATGTGTAGGTGTGCTGGATTTGGATCCAGGTGGGTGCTCAGTCTGCTTGTGTGTGGTGGATGACTATTGGATGCTTGAGTGGCAGCGTTCATGTGTTTTAGGAGGAGGGGGAATAGGGTGAGAGAGGACAAACAGGTAGTGTGAATGGATGTTGTGGTGCTGTCTGCAGGTCTGGTGTGTGTGTTGCAGGTGTCTTTTATGGTTGTTGTGGTGAGTGTGGGTGTGGTGTCTGGGGTGCATATCTGGGTGACTGCTGTTGTGGCGAATGTGTCAACATGGGTAGGATCTGGGAGTGAGGATGCAGTGATTGCGGGTGTGTGTAGTGATGTCACTGTAAGGGAGGACGGGGTGGGGAGACAGTGGAGGATGTGGCTGTTGTTGTGTTTGCATCTGTCTGTTGAGTGTGTGCATGGCTGTGGTGTGACTTGTGGTGCCTGTGTGTGTCCTTGTGTGCCTTGTGTGTTGTTCTGTGTGCATGCTGTTTGGCTTGTGTGCTTGGGATGGGTGAGGGGAGAGGGGTGCTGGATGTGGCACAGGTGGTTGGAGGGGGGATGAAGGTACTATGGAACAGGCTGCCATCAAAGAGGAGGCCAGAGCTTGAAATGATCTCTGGAGGCCAGACATACCACCGTGAATGCCTTCCAGGTAGGCATTGGTGTGCTGCATTTGTGATGCCAGCATTCACAATGGTTGTCTGTTCCACAGAGATGGTTCGCAGGAGGTCAATAGCCTCCTCATTGAGAGCAGCAGGGCTGACTGGGGCAGAGGCTGAGGTGCCTGCAGCAAAGGAGACGCCACCCTCCTGGATGAGTGGGCACAGGAACTCAGTGGGGAGCTACTGGGAGGGCAGTGCTGGTAGGGGGGGTGGCAGACGGAGATGTCATTGAAGTGGTCCCAGAGGGGTCCGCCACCACCAGAGAGCTGCCATCGCAGTTGTAGTGGGCTTCCCCATGGTGCTCCCCTCACCCTCCAACCCACTGGTTCCCTCGGCATCGGTGGACTGTGCCTCCTGGGTTCCGTGGGCTGCAGCATCCCCCCTCGCTGGTGTCTCGGCTCCTTTGCCTGATGATGCTGTTGCACACAAGGACATAAGAAAACAGAGAGGGAGGGGGGAGACAAACAAAGGGATACAGGCTGTGAGCAACTCAACAATGATGCAGGAAGGCACACATGCAGTACACTTCTGTCTCAGACCTCAACTTACCATAGCCTTTGCACTACAGGAAAGTTCTACTGATAGGGATTACACCTGCCTCTTTGGAGTACAATACACTGACAGTGGTACCCTACTGATTCATTGTAGATGTCCTGCAACTCTAACTCAGGTATCCATTTAATGCTCAGATGTTTTGAGTACCACTACATCACTTTGCAAGACAACAGCAACACTACCTGATTGACTGTTCTACCCAATTTCTAACTTACCTGGGTACACATGCCACCTACACAACAAAGTAATCTAATCCGGATAAGAAGCTGAACACCTGCATACCATGACAACTATGATTCACTGTAACAGCATCCTTTCTCCACATTGCCTACCATCACCCCAATACAGTTGCATGCAGGACAGTGTGAGAACTCACCCCCTTGAGGCTGCTGTGATTCTTTCAAGCACCCATCCAACGCTGGGTTGGCCACCACCAGTATGCGGGCCATTAGGGGGTCAGGGTCCAATGTCCACCCCTCCCTCGTTGGGAGGCCAACCCCAGCTGGGCCTTCGCGGTCTTCCATGCCCAGCATCTCAGGTCCTCCCGCCGTTTCCTGCAGTGTGTGCTCCGCTGGCTATGGACCCCAAGGGTCTACACGTCTTTGGCGATGGCTCTTCATAACCCCTTCTTCTGAAGGGCGCTGACCTGCAGGGGAGACACATAGGAATACACATTAATGTAGACTTACCACACGCATGCTGACATAGGGTACAATCGTGCTGACAGCATTCCACCATACATTCCATCATCTTCCTACAGGTTCACATTGATGGCCTACTCCACTACTCCTGTGCGCTTGGTAGGCCTACATTCACACACACATCCACCTAAGCAATCGCACTCACTGCTAGGACACTGTTAATCCACTCACCTGCTTCTCTGGTCACCCATACAACTTTGCATACAGGGGTAGACCCCGTCCACAAGCTTTGTCAGCTCCTCCTGGATGAAGGCTGGGGCCCTCTCCCCTGTTGCACGTGCCATCTTCGCGACCAGATGCAGGACACAGAAGCACACGCAGTGGAGTAGTGGTCGTGTTGAGTGCAGGAATCAAGTGGCAAAGGGAAATTAAAATGGCAGTGACCAATGCTGCGGTTCGCACAATCACCACCGGCAGCGATCATGATTGGCCCCTGTTCCCCATAGACACCAATGTTACCCAATCAGGAATTGCATGGTAGTACAGACCGCCTAACGCCATGAAGACTTATGCCAGCAGTCTTGTTGCTTCCATCTGTCCTCTGCATGTAAGACAGGTGACTACCATTTGTAGTGTAAAATCTATTAGATTGCAATCTCTACGCGCTGTCCATGCTGTCATATCTTCCAGTACATGTTAGGCACATCCGTCATACACAGCTCTACATGCCATATGTGATATGTAGCATAAGTTAGCTGCATTTGTAGGTTGTGTAGCACCGTGATCACTCATCGATTGCCACAATGTTAGCTGCATACAACCCTTGATTTGAAGGCTACGTTTGTGCAGTTGCATGTGCGTAGACATCATCCGTAATATGTTGGTGACATATGTGTGCTGGCCCTCCCTAGGTACGGACCCATGCAGACACTGAGGAATGCACTGGTGTAATGGCCCTATTTGACCTGGCAACCAAGGAGGAACGACACATCATGCTGACCTACCGCCTGAACTGGATGACCATACGTGAACTGTGTGCCCAATTTAAGCCAGATCTACTGCCAGCTCTATGTAATCCCTATGCTATTCCCCATATTGTGCAGGTACTAGTTGTGCTACATTTTTTGGCCAGTGGGTCATTTCATGCGACATTGGGCTTGGCAGTAGGTGTGTCACAGCCAATGTTCAGTAACATCTTTAGGGATGTCCTCACTGCCTTGCTGAAACACCTCCACAGCTACATCAAATTTCCCCAAACTTCTGACTTGCCCACTGTGAAATCTGATGTCTATGCCATTGCACACATTCCACATGTGATTGGGGCCATAGATGGCACCCATATTCCCTTCATTCCTCCCAGGGTAAATGAACAAGTGTACAGGAATAGGAAACGTTATCACTCCATTAATGTATAGGTGGTGTGTCTTTCAGACCAGTACCTCTCCCAGGTGATTGCAAAATTTCCAGGATCTGCACATGACTCCTAAAATTTTGAGGAACAGCAGTGTCCCACACCTGATGGCACAACTACAAAGAGAGAGAGCCTGGCTTGTGAGTGAGTGAGATGTGAGCATGCAGTAGCTAATAGCCTGTCTTTCTTACTCTTTACCCTCTACACAATGGTGACATGTGCTATGTATTCCTACTCTTCCAAAGTGAATCTGGCTATCCAAACCTGTCCTGGCTGTTGACACCAGTGAGGGGTCCCAGGTCGGGAGGTGACATTTGCTACAATGAGGCACATGGCAGGACAAGAAGAGTCATCAGAGGACCTTTGGCCTACTGAAGGCAAGATTCTGGTGCCTGCATTTGTCAGATGGATCCCTGTGCTACTCCCCAAACAAGGTTTGCCAGATCATCGTGACCTGCTGTATGCTGCACAACTTGGCACTGAGAAGACATGTACCCCTACTGGAAGAGGAGGAACGACCTGATCCACTGTTGGCAGCTGAGGGGACAGAGGACAGAGATGAAGAAGGGGAGGATGATGTGGGCTCCATAACTCAGCTCATTCAGCTATACTTCGAATGAGTTGAAGGTACATTTTGCCTACTTTTTCCCACAACATTGCCTATGTAGATTTGTGTACAATTGACAGATTGTACAACCAGTACTGGAGACACAGCAGTGTGTGTGTGTGTGTGTGGTGCAATGTGTATACTGTCACATACCTCTTACTGCTTCATGTGTTTGATGACTTCCACAGGAAGTTCACATGCAGAAGTTGTTTTCCTGGATGTGTTTCCTGCCTTCACATGTATGAACTGTTTGGACATGCTGCGTGGATAGAAAGTGTGGGTAAGTTTTGTTGACAGTACTAGTGACACCACATCTCCTCAGTATTGCACACCAACCTAATGTCCCTCACAATGTGGTTGGAGTTCACCTCAGCTGATGTAGTTGGTCCTACACGTGTACTGATCTGCAAAGCTGCATATTTGAGTTCATTACTGGTGTGTCAGTCAAGAAGTGACAGTACTCTGGCAATGATGTCCGACTTTGGACACAGAGCAGGTACATGTGTCATTGTACAAACTGTACCTAAATGTATGCTACATATCTGTTCCTCTCAGGTCTTACTATGGTCGGATACCCTTTGCCATGCCGTGTACAAGGAGGATTAGGACATTTCTGGTGCAAGTGTTAGAAACCCATTTCACAGATTTGGAATGTTACATACCTGCAAACTATTGGGCTCGGCAATTTCTGGTACTCTTTCAACATTCTACATTGACAAAGTTGTTCATCACAGGCATGCATTATGAATAAAGCACAAATACTTTGGGTGTGACTGTACACTCTGTATTAAATGAATCAAAATAAGGGATTTCGAAATACATGGGAGTGGATAGATGGTGGATGAAATATTCAGTTTGGTGTTCACAATTGTTGGTAGCACAGGGTCAGAGTCCATGAGGCCATTGAAAAATGAAGCACTGATAGTAGAAAGTCAGTGGCACACAAGGGAAACAGTTCAGTAGAGGATCACTTTCTGGCGGTGGGTTTGGTCTTGGCTACAATCTCTGAGGGATGTCTGGCTCGCTGGCCACGTTTGCGAGGGGATTCGTTGGCTACAGAGGAAGGGGTACTAGTGTCCTGTGAGTCCCCTGGCAAGGCCACCAGTCCACTACCAGCAGCAGATGTGGAGGGCTGGGGTGTCTTGTGGCTTGTGGAAGGGGCCTGCATGCGGGTGGAGATCTCAGTCATGCCCTGCAGCACCCCTTTGATGGAGGCCATGGTGGCACTGTCAGCCTGCCTGATGGTGTTCACTTTGCAACCTCTGAATCTCCTGCAAAGTGGGCAGGATCTGGCCCATCCTGTCCTGAGAGTGGTGGTATGCTGCCAGGACTTGGGAAATGGCCTCCTGGCCAGTAACTTCCCTAGTTTGCTTCCTCCCCTTGTCCAACAGATGCCCTCCTACTGGCCCGGACCCCCTGTGCCTGTGACCCCTTCACAGTGTGCTCACTCCCACTTGCACCAGAACCTTCATCGTCTTGCCTGGTGATGGGTGGTGACTCTAGTCCCTGTACAGGTGGGCACACAGTGGGTGACCCAGGGACTGGGGCTTGGGGGGTTGAGCCACAGCTGTTGGTGGTGGCTGAGTGGTGGGGGTCTGTGAGGTGGGGTGGGTGGGGCTTCTGGAGGGTGACTCAGCAGAGGTTCCTGATGGGCCAGGGTGGTTTTCCAGATCCAGACATCCTGCAGGACTGTCATCACTGGGGCCTTCTCCTGCTGGGGGACTGGCACTTCCTGCCACCTCCTGGTGGCCGCCATGAGCAGTAGTACCTGAGGAGTTGAAACACAATTTTATTGTGTGTCCTGTAGAGAGTTTGACTGTGCTTCAGCTGGGTGGCAGTAGTGTTCAACAGCTTCAGGGGATTTGGCATTAACAGTCAATTAGTTGTCGATGGTGGACATTGCACATGTGCATGGCTTTCCCACATTAGCAGTCACATGTGTTTCCTTCTGGGTCTGTCCTCTGTCCTGTCATTACCATGTCCCTGTTAGCATCTGCTACCTGTTTCTTGTGCTTACACCCACATATATCTGCATGCAGGACTTCCATTGGAATAGGTGCAGTGCATAGATATTAGTGGGATGGGTGATGCATTGTGGGACTTGTAGTGTTTCAAGCGTAACATGCAGGAACTGGTGGTTGTGTGCACATTGTCTGGGTAGATGTTCGTGGGGTGCGTGGGCATGCAGAGGATGGGTGTGGGATGGATGTGAGATAGGGTGTTTTGGGTTTGGTACAGGGGGAGGGGGTAACATGCATTTTAGGTGCAGGTGGTGGGAGGGGTGTGTCATTGACTTACCGGAGTCCAGCCCTCCAGTGACTCCAATGATGCCCTCCAGATGCAGGATAGCCAATTCCTTCTCCTCCCATTAGGCCAACTCTGGGGGAGGTAGTGGGGGACCACTGCCAGTCCTCTGGATGGCAAGCTGGAGTTGTGCTGCCATGCTCTGCACCTTCCACCGCAGGTCGTTCCACCTCTTCCTGATATTGTCCCTTGTGCGAGATGGTTTCCCACTGCATTCACCTTGTTGACGATCTTCTGCTATAGCTCCATTTTCCTGGCAATGGATGTCTGCTGGACCTGTGCACCGAACAGCTGTGGCTCCACCCTGATTATTCCGTCCACCATTGTCTGCAACTCCCTGTCAGTGAAACAGGGGCTCTTAGGGGGTGCCATAGTGGGGTGTGTGGGGAGATGTGTGCTGTGATGTGGTGGTGTTGTTTGGGGTATCGGAGTGTGTGAGTGAGTTGGTGACAGGTGTGGTGATATTTGAAGGTGCAGTTGTGGGATGCGTGTTTGTGTGTTTGTGAGTTATATGTGGCCTGTGGGGTGTACAAAAGTGTGACTTGAGTTTGTGGTGTCTCTTTCTAGTTGGCCAGGAGTTGTGTGGCAACAGGTCGGAGTAGCTAGGGATTGTGGGTGTTTTGTGTGTGCGTTTCATAGTGGTGTGTGAAGTATATAAATGTGTTTCAGGTGTGGGGTTTTCAAACTGACCAATGTGGGGTGTTGTTGTGTCCACTTCTTGGCCATGGTGGTCCGTATCACCAATGGCGTACTGCTGTTGCACGACCGCTGTGCTGATTTGTGAATTGTAATTGGGAGGGCGGTTTATTTATTTCCATGGCGGTGGAGGATTCAGTGCATCCTGTTTCCCACTGTTGTTCGGCCTGGCGGGGTCAGATACCTTGTTCTTTTCTGGCGTTTTTTGCCTTTGGGATTGTAATACGGCAGTAAGTTTGCTGCGTCCACGGCGGTCTTTTGCCGACAGACTGCACTTTTGCGGGCCTTCTAACGCCGGAACGCCCCTTGCATACATTATGTCTGGCTCAGGAATAATGTGGTGCAAGGGGTCACAAAGTGGCACAATGCAATGCATTGCACCACTTTGTGAATATGGTGCTGAGATTTTTGCCTCGTTAAGCCACATTAGCGTAAAATAAATGACGCTAATGTTCCGCAAGGAGGTGCTAGGGCCTTGTAAATCTGGCCCTCAGTCTCTGCGCAACCTACACAAACAAACAGAGTTCTGTTGTTTGTCACATCCAGATCCAAATAATGCACTAATGCATGTAAAAAAATGTAAAACGTTCTAATGCATGTAATAAATAAATATATCACTCACTCTCCAAATAAATTTTCTTATCCAGCAACATACTTGATCCGTCAAGTTCATTCCTCGTTCCAAAAATCAAAACTCCTCCTGTGTTCGGCAACAAGAAAATATGCAAAGAGCAAAACCAATCAATGAAAAATACCCATTATTTTCTCAAAATTCATTTCATCTATGCCCAAGTGTTGCTTTCCTACTATTTACTCATCAGGAGTGATCAGCATGTTAGCAGCTCCCGATATAGCATCTGTGTAACCCGCCACCATTTTAAATGCACTATTTATATAAACTCAAAAACATGGGGTGCGACCCGGAACGGGAAGGTAGCTGTTTTACTATACAAAAAAGAACTACACAACTGCCTCTCCATCTAAATGTCCCCGGGTGACCCAGAACCGGAAATTGCTTAGTTGCCATACGGAAAAGACCTACATATTTTTGCCTCTCCATCCAACTACGACCAAGCTCATCACCTTAATCTAAATATTATTAACAATGTAGGTGTATAATAATTGTGTATAGATATGTATTAAAGCCTTTATTACCAGGAAACACATATTGGCTGTCTGAAGCTCATGACGAACTGCAGTTTGCCAAATTAAATGGAAGAATACAATTGAAGTACCACACCTTTGGATTTCATTTCTGAAATATATATTAGAATATAACTTGGAGTTACAACCCTTTCAGAAAGAACTGAATACAAAAAAGCAGTGTTGGGTTTCAGAGAGGGACGATGTGCCACCAGGCTATGCAAGCCCTATACCCTGGTTTATATATCATGCATGTCAGGGCACCATGTACTCTCCTGGGTGTATAGTTTTCAGAATGTGTGAGTTTGGTAGGTTTCCCTGGCTACCAGCTGAACTAGAGCCCAAAGCCCACAGCCAGCTGAATTCCAAAATAGGGCCAGTTTTGAGTGGAAAAAGTTGATTAGTCCACTTTGCTTTTTGGGTCCTTTTCTGTCCCGAGGGTTAGGCCCACCCACATAAGGTACATCATATTTTGTGTCAGGAGACAGAGCAACACTGGGTGGTAGGGAAATTCATGGCCTGTTGCAGTTTCCAGAACTTTCCATCAAAGGAATGTGAGGAAAATCTGTGTTTTAAGAAAGGTTTGCAGAAGCTTTTGGGGAAAAAAAACAGGTGAGAGACACACAAGTTATGCCATCTTGGACACCCCCAGGTGTCTAGTTTTCATAAATGTACAGGTTTGGTATGTTTACCTTTGTGATGGATAAGCTAGGGCTCAAGATCCATAGCTACCCAAATTGCAAAAAAGGTTTGGTTTTCTGTGACCATGTTGTGTTTTCAGCCCTTCTCTGACGCAGGCGTCAGGCCAACCCACGCAAGTTAGGTACTATTTTTATTGAGAAACTTGGGGAAATGGTGGGTGGCAGAAAATTGTAGCTCTGTGCAGATTCCAGAACCTTCTGTCACAGAAGTGTGAAGAAAATGTATGTTTTAGGCAGAGCTTGAGGTTTGCAAGGGATTGTGGGTTTAAAAAGCACCTGGCAAGAACCATGCAAATCACACCACCCTGGACTCCTATCGCTGTCTAGTTTTTCAAAAATATGTGGGCTTCATAGATTTCCCTGGGAGCTAGCTACGGCTCAAAATGCACAGCTGATCAAGTTGCAAAAAGGCGTCAGTTTTGAGTGGAAAAATTTCATGATTCATTATTGCATTTTGGGCCCTTTCCTGTCGCAGGCATTAGGCCAAGCCAGTCAGGAGATGCACCATTTTTATCGGGAGACTTGAGGAACATTGGCTCATATGAAATTTGTGGCTCCCCACAGATCCAAGAGTTTTCCTTCAGAAAGATGTGAGGAAAGTGTGTATTTTTAGACAAAATTTGAGGTTTGCAACGCCTTCTGGTTAAAAAAAACCTGGTGAGAGCAATGCAAGTCATTACAAACCAGACTCCCCTGAGTGTCTTGTATTTAGACATGTGGAGGTTTGGTAGGTTTTCGTGGGCACTTGCTGAGCTACAGCCCAAAATCGACAGCTAGCCAGGTTGAAAAAAGGGACTGTTTTTGGTGGAACAAAGTCATGTGTCCATGTTGCTTTTTGGGACCTTTGCCATTGCAGGTGTTAGATCTACCCACACAAGTGACGTACCATTTTTATTGGGAAACTTACAGAAAACTGTTTCACAAATGGATATTTTTTCCTACTCATTATCCTTTTTTTTTTTTACTTCATCAGTTAGGGCCTGATTTAGATTTTGGCGGACAAGATACTCCAACACAACGATGATGTATATCCTGTCCGCCAAACTCTAAATCCTATTATATCTGTGGGATTTAGATTTAGATGGACGGGATTTCCATCACCATTGAGATGGAGAACTGGTCCTGCAATATCTAAATTAGGCTCTTAGTTTCTTTGGGGAAAACACGTGATAGCTACACAAATGTTCCCTTGCTGAATTCAAAATTCTGTCTACTTTCCACAAATGTATAGCTTCCTGGCATCATCCATGAGTTTCATGCCTGTTTGTGCCACAACCTGGAAATAGGTTGAAAGCACAAAATTTAGGAAATATGGAGAACATCTGATAAAAAAAGTCACAACTGTGGTAAGACAATTGTATTTTTGATACAACTCTCCATGTTTCTTATAGCTGGCAACATGCACATCAGCATTTAGTTGATGCCATTTTCAGGAAAAAACAGCCACTTTTTTACAGAACACTTTTTCCCATTTTGCCTGAAAACTCCAAAATGTAGCTATATTTTGCCTATTTTAATTTCCGCGCTAGGGGATTAGACAAGCCCTGAATACGGTTAGACTCCCCACGTAGTTTGAAAAAGAGGACACAAATTTGGCATGGATACTGTATGTGGAAAAAAGTTACGGAGGCTTAAGCCAAAAATGTTATGGAGGCCTAAGCCAAAAAAAGTCTCAGCACTGGTATGGAAAATCCCCAGCAGCTAAGGGGTTAATAATGTTGTGTTTGTAGGTGTTATCATTTATTGGGATGAATACTATGAGCATTGCATTTGGCATGCAAGTTATCTATCCATCTATATATCTATCGGCCTGCCTGTCTGTCTATCTATCTATCTAGATATAGATATACATGTATAAATATATTAAACTGTTAGCTATTCAAACCATAACTCATTTACTTGCCATAAAAATAAGTCGTCCATCGTCTGCCTGTGACTCCAGATACTGTAGTGCATGGTCTTTGTGTCTACACGTGGAATTCGATACAGTACCTGGCTTGGGGCTAAGACATGCACTCAGTTGTCCATACACCCAGACTCATGACCAGATACCCTACAGCTGTGCATGGCAGGTGTTGCAGTACCTGCTTTTAACCTTTTGTGTCCAGGCACTTGCATACATGGCTTGATGTCAGGCCTTGAGCTCTAATACATTTCAGTAGTTTGGCACAGGGCTGGGTCTGTGGGCAGGTCAGGTGTCCAATTATCATGCATGCTACCAGCGGCGGCACCCAGCCACAGGCCCGATGTCTTTTGTTTGTCTTTGTTTTAACTTCACAGGTACATATAACTTTGGGAAATTGTACCCCATCTCTCCCACTGCTCCTCCTTTTCCCAAGTGAACAAGCCATTCTGTCTCCCCTTTTCTAAGTGTATGTTATTCCATGATGTGAAGCTTGATCCTTTGGGCAAAATTACAAATTCGAAAATGGTGGAAAAATGTATTCCAACCACCTATTGAATTTACTACCCATATATTCCTAAATTATGTATTTGACGCCTCTCAAATGGTAATGACTCAAAAACCACTGACCGATTTACAACAAGGGGAAAAACAGAATGATTTCTGAATGAAGTTCTACTTTCATTAAAAGTTTGGTGTAAAACTATTCAGTGGTTGTGGTTGCAATGGAGAGCAACATTTTCAATTGAGTTACCATCGATTTTTTGAAACCCCCCTCCACTGAATATTTCTTTCGCTTTATGGGTCTGCACAAAACCTGGTATGTCGAAACTTCACTTTCATTACGGATGTGCTGCATTTTGTGCAGATTCATCAAATGGCACCACAGTTAGAAGCAAACCAAAAATGCACTTTTAATTGGAAATGCGGTTAACATATCACTAGCTATTACCGAATCTGTAATTTTTATTTATATTTTCTCTAAAATAAATGTTTGAAAGGTCAGTAAAAGTTGACAAATATGTTAACAGTGGCTTAGCCACGACTAAAAAGTCATGAAAATCACAGTTTCACAACCCGTGCAACATATTATGTTGTTTTTGTTGAAGTTGATAGTGGATATCTTGCTGTATGATGTTAGTTGTGTGGACGTATGGGGTTAGGTGTGTTGTAAGACAGTGGGTGTGTTGGTGAATGATGGTGGTGTCTTGGTGTAAAATGTTATTTGTATGGTTGTATGAAGATAGGCGTGACCCCACCATCCTGCATTCCATCTATGTACCACCAACTCTGTCCCTGCAGCCCCTCTAATTGCCCATGCAACCCTCCATCTCCACTGCTGATGCATCCCATCGAAGTTCCATCGTCCCTGTAGTCCCTGGATGCAACCCTGCCCACAGCTGTTTCCCTTTGTGCTCCTAAGGAGTTCCCGCAGCCCCTTTGACTGCCTTCTGCCTTCCATGCATCTTCTCCAGTGCCTATACCTTCATGCAGCTGCTCTCTGTTCCCTCACCACACTGCAGTCCCTATGTATCATCCTTTCTCACCACTGCTGCAAATCTGTGCTCCCAACATGTAACATTAGCAAAGTCGATACAGGCTTTGTATTTAAACATGTAATCCAGATTTCTTGGCTTTGTCAATCTCCCTTTTTTGAAAACATCTCTCTGGTGTTAGTGAACATCAGAATAGAGTTTTGAAACATAGGTAAGCCTGGTGGTTTGTCGGGTAATTCTTTCACACCCCTCTTGCCTAGATTAATTTTTTTTAAACAGATATCTACTGATGTTTGCAAACATGTTTGTGAACATCAGGAAAACTTTTTTTTTAAACTAAGCCCAGGAATCATCCGAGTAGTTCTTTCACACCCCAACCCATTCTCATAGTAAAGTTAGACTTTTGGTGTAAGTTTAGACTTTTGGTCTAAATTTACACCAAAAGTCTCAACTTACACCAAAAGTCTAACTTTACTGTTCTAACTTTGCTATGAGTAAAGTTAGACTTTAGGTCTAAACTTAGACTTTTGGTCTAAGTGTACCTTTGTGAATCGGGCCCGTAAATCGCTCTGTTCTCTATTGGAAACACAGACGAGTGGCACGTGAACTGCTATTTTCTGGACCACACAATGTTGAAGGCCACGGAGGAGTAGGCAACAGGGTGCAGAAGCAGTGCCAGCTGCTTCAATTCGATTTCTTATGGAGCAATGTTAGCTTAAAGAAATTTAGGGCCCTGAGCCAAACATATTACTTTTTAAGGCAAATTTAATTACAGATTGTCTGCTAATTCATACCCATGTGATGGCAAACAATATAGAATCATACCTTAAATTTTCAGAAATGGGAGACACACAAAAACAGTCCAATGATGCCTTGCCAGGGGCTTCAAAAATCCTGAAGACGACTCTAGTTACAGAAAAGCAGAGAGAGGGTGTGATAGAGAAATATACAGGTTAGATAAAGGGAGATATCACCAGCAAGGACCCTGGTAGGTTGGGGCCCTGGCAATTGCCCACTTTGCAAATAACTTATAACATTTCTGGCATGGGATGATTTTCCAACTTTATTGCTGAAGTATAGTTATTGAACTCCTCAGTGATTTTAAATAGCCTTATAATTTGCCGCAGACAGTACTTTATCCCATATATTGCAAGTTACCAAGGATTTCAATGACAATATAGAGGTTATGAAATTCCGAAGTGACTGGCAACATCCTTATCATTTACGGAAGAGGTATTTTAATTCTTATAAACCACAGTCACACCAACACCTTTCCCACAAACCACTTAAATCTTTGGTGCATAGCTCTTTCGTAGGAAAGAGAGAGCACACTTGCAAACATAAAGAACAAAAATAGAGTCTCTAGTGCAAAGTTAAACGCATCAAAAAAGCTGATAAGTATTTGTTGCAAAAAAAATTACAATCTGTTTAATCAAAGAAACATGTTGCCAAAAATATCTATATTCCACTTGTCACAGTTCAGCTAGAAAAACAGAGCAGGAGACAGAAAAGCATTATTTAAATGTTGTCCTTTAAACAAATGATGTAATTATGTTCCATGATCTGACCAGCCTGGCTCTGGTAGTAGACATTGTGACATCAGAACTGAGCCGTAATTAAGTATTACAGTTGACCTCTGGTGACAGTTCTTTATAACAGGTGACTCGGTGTGTCACAAATGGCCTATTGTATATGGGCTAAACTATCCCCTACCGTACATCATAATGATATTACAAGACACCGAGGAGTTCTATGACCATCTAGAGAAATGGCAAGGGGTACTTTATTCTTTATAGTACATGGTCACACATCAGCTTTCCCACAAACCACTTAAATTCTTGGTATGTAGCCCTTCTATATAAAAGAGAGAGCATGTTTGCAAACATGAAGAATAAAAATAGAATCTCTAGGGCAAAAATAAATGCATAAAACAGCCGTGAGATATTTGGCTACTACGAGAAAATATATCAATCTATTTACAGTTCAAACAAATACAAACCGGAAGTGCTAGCAAACCTCCTGTTAAACGCTAGACTAGCTTGTTTGCTGATGGCGCTGATGCTCTGCACATGCTTAAGAATACAAAACAGCTCCCCGAGGGTAGGAATATTTGTAACTTTCAATGTCAGGAGGGATACAAACACCACGCCATGTGTGGCTCCGAACGTGTAGGAGAGTGGTCAAAGGATGAGTCTTATATAACTGTAGGGGAAAACAAGACAAAGCAGCACTATACAAACCTGGCTGGATTGAGTCGCACATGTTTTAGCTAAAAAACATAGGCCCTCAATGCAACCCTGGTGGTAAATGCCGCTTACCACCATGCAGAAGACCGCCAACATACCGCTGCGGCTGCGGAATTCCGCTACAGCTATTACGACCCACAGTTCGGAATCTGCCATAGTACAGACACCCACACAAGTCCGCCACACCAAAGGTCAGTGATAAACTGGCAATAACAAAACCAACACCGTCACACCAACAGGAATACGCCCACACTATCACGACCCACGAATCAACACGCCGGTCTTTCAACAGCGGTAATCCATTGGCAGTACACACCGCCACGCTCAAAATACACACACATATACAAAACACAACCACATTGGACAATTTGAAATACACACACCTGATACACCTACACACACCACACCCACACACACACACAATCCAATATAAAGCACACACCCACAGCACCCACAAACTCTTACTACTAGAATTCTGAAACCACACCAGAGAGAGACACCACCATAAACAACGCCAGCATCCACAGACAAACAACACCATCACCTACACAACATCCATCCACCTCAAACAACACACAACACATCCCCTCACACATCACAACACACACCACCTTACACATCAGGTGGCACCATCATGGCACCTCAACGACACCCCAGGGTCTCTGAGGAGGAGCTCAGGGTCATGGTGGAGGAAATCATCCAGGTAGAGCCACAGCTATTCGGATCACAGGTGCAGCACACCTCCATTGCAAGGAAGATGGAGCTATGGCGCAGAATTGTTGACAGGGTCAACGCAGTGGGACAGCATCCAAGAACTAGGGATGATATCAGGAAGAGGTGGAATGACCTACGTGGGAAGGTGCGTTCTGTGGTCTCCAGACACCAGATTGCAGTACAGAGGACTGGCGGTGGACCCCCACCTCCTCCTCCACAACTAACAACATGGGAGGAGCAGGTCTTGGCAATACTGCATCCTGAGGGCCTCGCAGGTGTAGCATGAGGACTGGACTCTGGTAAGTCAACTCTTTACTACCTCATCCCCCCCACCCTACCTGCATGCTATCACATACTCCCATCCTCACCCTCCCCCATCACTCCAACACCTCACATATGCCCCACTATCACAACCCATCCATCCCAATACAAAGCCCTGCATGCAACACCAAAGCATGGACACCTATCAACAAAGCATGTCCACTACAGATACCGACACATCACACAAGGATCAAGACAAGAATGCAAGCACTGAGATACAGGGTCACTCACCCATTGCACACGATGGCACACATGGATGCAATAATCATGCCTTTACACCCCTGCAGGACCCCAATCCAACGTCACCGGACAGGAGGTACCAGACACATCCAGTCCCCCCACAGAAGAGACCCATAGTGATGACAGCAGCTCTGCACAACTGGATCAAGATGACCAGCCCTGCCCATCAGGGACCTCAGGACAGTCGGTTCCCCTGACACTGGCACAAGCCACCACAGAGCCTCCCCCCTCAGTAAACACCAGCACAGCACCCACCCAGCGGGCCCATCCCTCTGTCCCCAGGAGGCATCAATCAGCAGTGTGTCCACCACTACAGGGAACCCGGCAAACCCACCAACCCAAGAAAATCAGGGACCTGGGGGCAGTGGCAGTGGGCACATGGTTCAGGACAGGACAGAGGCTCAGGAAAACAGGGAAGCTGGAAGGACTGCTGTGCGACAGGGGGAGGACAGGCTTAGGGAACCCGCTCTCCACGAGGCCCTCTCCAACATCATGGGAGCTTACCGTCATTCCCAGGAGACGATGGCAACAGTACTGGCCAAGTTTCAGGAGACCAAGCGGCTGCAGGAGGAACACTATCTGGGGATCAGGGAAGACCTGAAGTCCATAAACTCCACCCTGGTCACCATTGCAGGGGTGCTGCAAGACCTTGTCAACACCAGGAGGGACACTGTGGCACAACAAGGGGCCCCTGACACTAGCCTGGACGATGAACAGCCCTCCACCTCCACCGGCACTAGTGGACTAGTGGACAGGAGGCACCGCCATAGGAACACAACACCAGCACCCTACTCTCTGCAGATGGAGAACCACCCCGCAAACGGTCCCTGAGATCCAGGAACAAGACATAGAACATTGCCAAGAGCCCAGCCAGGAAATGAGACCCGTCTGAATGTCACCCCTCTGTCTCACTTTGTCAACCTGTTCATCCTTCAACTGCCATTGCTCCACTTCCTATACCCGTTTGGACAATGCACCTGTGAAACAAATAGACTGGACTCTGCCATGGACATTCCTCCACCATCCCCCCTGCCCATTTTACAAACCCCTCCACTTATTTGCACAGAAATAAACACACTTCAATCACAAAACAATCTGGAGTCAGTCTGTGCTTTCACAAACGTGTAATTGCAATAACCATGGAATATAGCAATGTGAATTTACTTGTGCACATACCGATGTAACACAGCTGTACGCCTGGAGGAAATATAGCAGAGGGCACAAAGTGGGACCCACATCTGTGAAATGGAAAGGCAAAGTGACAAGTCAGGGTCCATACACTGAGTGAAAATGACAGACTCATGCTAGCTCCAACAATAGTATGAGATATGGGAGGCAGTGAGAACTTCTTATCTGTGTCTCACTGGAAGTATTGCATGATTATGTTGTTTCTGTTGTCGATATCCTCTTCTTCTGCCTCCTCTTCTTCACTGTCCACAGGCTCCACAGCTGCCACAAGACCACCATCTGGCCCATCCTCCTGCAGAAAAGGCACCTGGCATCGCAAAGCCAGGTTCTGCAGCATAGAGCAGGCCACGATGATCTGGCACACCTTCTTTGGTGAGTACTAGAGAGAACCACCTGTCATATGGAGGCATCGGAATCTAGCCTTCAGGAGGCCGAAGGTTCGTTCAATCACCCTCCTAGTTCGCCCATGTGCCTCATTGTAGCATTCCTCTGCCCTTGTCCTGGGATTTCTCACTGGGGTCAGTAGCCATGACAGGTTGGGGTAACCAGAGTCACCTGCAAATATGGAGGGACAACTGTTAGACACACACTAACCCGTAGGGACAACCCCATACCCAGTGACCTATTCACACTGTATAGGGTCCTTGTCCTCACCTATTAGCCACACACGGTGCTTCTGGAGTTGCCCCATCACAGAAGGGATGCTGCTATTCCTCAAAATGTAAGCGTCATGCACTGAGACAGGAAATTTGGCATTCACATGGGAGATGTACTGGTCTGCCAAACATACCATCTGAATATTCATAGAATGGTAGCTCTTCCGGTTTCTTCACACCTATTCACTCCTGCGGGGGGTACCAATGCCACATGTGTCTCATCAATGGCACCAATGATGTTGGGGATATGTCCCAGGGCATAGAAGTCACATTTTACTGTGGGCAAATCCTCCACCTGAGGGAACACGATGTAGCTGTGCATGTGTTTCAGCAGGGCAGACAACACTCTGGACAACACGTTAGAGAACATTGGCTGGGACATCCCTGATGCAATGGCCACTGTTGTTTGAAAGGAACCACTTGCCAAGAAATGGAGTACTAAAAGGACCTGCACTAGAGGGGGTAATCCCTGTGGGATGGCAGATAGCTGACATTAGGTCTGGCTCCAACTGGGCACATAGTTCATGGATTGTTGCACGATCAAGTCCGTAGGTGACTAATATGTGTCTCTCTTCCATTGTCAACAGGTCCACCAGCAGTCTGTACACCGGAGGATGCCGACAACTCATCACCTGCCCCAGCAGAAGTGCCCTATGGAGGAGAACAGCGAGCAGAGAGTCAGCCAACACTGAGGTATCACAAAATGTCATTTGCACACACTTATTAATCCGCAATGTGCCTGTAATTGTGTGTATTCAAGGCCTACATTGGTGTGACGCAGTTAATATTAATGCCATGTGGCCCCCTGAAATGGCGGCTGCCTGACCTGTAAGGTGGGACAAGGGGATATGAGGTAACTGCGGTGGCATTGAACACCGTCGCGGTGGGCGGACGAAGACCGCGATGCAATCCAGCATTGGTTAACATTGGACCCTATGGGTCCGAGGAGCCAATGACGATGTACGCCGGTGGTGACAGTACGCACCGCCGCGGACGTGACCGCCATTTTCTGTCTGTTCACTCACTTGATACCTGACCTTCAACAGGAGAGGACCTACACTGCAAGTGCTGCTGTGACCTGTGTCTGGAAGCGACAATGGCTACAGTGTCTGGGGAAAGGGCCCCTGCCTTCACTTCGGAGGAGTTGGAGAAACTGGTGGATGGGGTCCTCCCCCAGTACACACAACTGTCCGGTCCTCCAGACAAGCAGGTGAGTACACTGTGAGCATGCTGCATGGGCAATGCCTGTTTTGAGTGGTGTGGATGGAAGATACATGAGGGGGGCTGAGGCCTGCATGTGTGGACGGTGAGTGTATGTGCGTCAGGACAAGGGTGGGAAAGTGGGCCAATGAGTATGACGGTCCGAACGGGTAAAGAATGTCCTTCCCCCTGTACTATTCCTCTAGGTCAGCGCCCACCAGAAGAATGCTGTTTGGCGTGCCATCGTCAAGGACGTCCGGACCCTGGGGGTCCACCACAGACGGAGCACCCACTGCCTAAAAGATGGGAGGACCTGCGCCGCTGGAGCAAGAAGACGGTGGAGGCCCAGATGGGGATGGCCTCCCAACTTGGGAGGGGTGCCCGTCGCACCTTGACCCTCCTGATGTTCCGGATCCTGGCGGAGGCGTATCCGGAGTTGGATGGGCGCTTGAGGGCATCACAGCAGCCACAAGGGGGTGAGTAGACTCTCATTCAGCTAACTCTGCGCGCATTACGAGGTGTCTGGGTGGGGGGGTGGGCAGTGGGTTCCCCTAGGCCGGGGCGATCTTGGTAGGCAAGGTCCCTAGGGAGGCAGGCTCTGTGGCACCCCAACCCCACTAGTGGTTAGTGCCATCTACACCTAGTCAGGCTCCTGTGACTTCCAGATGTACAGCAATCGGGCTTAGGCCTTGTACCCCATGGGCATGTGATTAATCTAGGAACTATAGGTGCATGGCGTAGTGCAGAGGACTGCTGTGTCTGTTGTGTCTGCCAACGGTAGTGGTGTTGTATGCACTGAACGTGTCTTTATCCTGTCTCCCCCCCTCTTTTTGTGGTCTCCCTGTTCTTGTCTGCAATAGCATCATCAGGCGCCAGAGCATTGGTACCGGAGCAGCAGGGAGCTGCATCCCACTTGGCCCTGGAGGGTGAAACAACGGAGTCTGAAGCCACCAGTGGGACGGAGGGCGAGGGGAGCTCCACGGTGGGGACAGGAGCAGAGACCAGCGACAGCGACTCGTCCTCTGATGGGAGCTCCCTTGCGGTGGCAGGCCCCTCTGTGCCCCCCACATCAACAGGTACAGCCACCACCCCCCTACCAACACCACCCTCCCAGCAGCCCCTCAGCGTGTGTCCCTTGCCCGCTCACCCAGGAGGGTGGGCATCTCCTTCGCCACAGGCTCCTCAGTCCCTGCCCCAGTTAGCCCTGCTGCCCTCAGTGAGGAGGCTATTGACCTCCTGAGATCCCTCACTGTTGGGCAGTCTACCATTGTGAATGCCATCCAGGGTATTGAGAGGCATTTGCAACAAACAAATGCATACCTGGAGGGCATTCATTCTGGCCAGGCAGCCCAACAGAGAGCATTTCAGGCTCTGGCCTCAGCACTGATGACAGCCATTGTCCCTGTCCAGCCTCCCCCCTCCAACCTCCTCCAGCCAGACCCAATCCCCTGTACCTCAGCCTATCCCAAGCACACCATCAGACCAGCATGCACACACATCAACACACAAGAGTGGCTCAGGCAAACATAAGCACCACACATCCCACAGGCACTCACACAAGCATCATACCCATGCACACATACCAACATCCACTTCCCCCACTGTGTCCCTCTCCTCCACGTCTCCCTCCTCCCTCTCAGTCTCGTCTCCACTCACACCTGCATGCACTACATACTACCCAGAGGTAAGCATAGGTTAATTTGGTATCTTTTTGGGGTTCACCCTGTAAGGCTCACACCCCAGTCAACCAACATCCCAATTTCACCAGCAAGCCCATCACCACACACCGCTCACGTGCACTCACCACCCCCACTGCCATTCACACATCCCCAGTGTCCTCTCCCAGTGTGTCAGTGAGCCCTCCTCCCAAAGTACACAAACGCAAGCACACACCTACCCAACAGCCATCCACCTCACAACAGCCTCCAGCCCATGCACCTTCACCCAAATTCAGCAGACGTACACCTCCTACAACCACTACCTCTTCCTCCACTCCCAAACCCCCTCCATCTACCCATCCCAGTGTATCTAAAAAACTTTTCCTGGCTAACATTGACCTCTTCTCTACACCTCCCCCCGTCCTTCCCCTAGGGCCAGGTTTTCCAGGTCCCAGCCCAGCACCTCAGCCGCCACATCCCCAGGCACAGTAGTGCCAGCAACTGCGGGGTCATGGAGTGCGCCAACCAACAGGGCTGCCAGTCCTACATGTTGGGGGGGGGCTGAGGCCTGCATGTGAGGATGGTGAGTGTATGTGTGTCAGGGCATGGGTGGGAACTGGTGGCCAATGAGTATGACGAACCGGATGGGTGAGTGAGTTCCTTTCTTACTTTACCTTTCCTCTAGGTCAGCACCCACCAGAAGAAAGGACCCTGGGGGTCTATCATAGATGGAGCACCCACTGCCGCAAGAGATGGGAGGACCTGCGCCGCTGGAGCAAGAAGATGGCAGAGGCCCAGCTGGGGATGGCCTCCCAATGTGGAAGGGGTGCCCTTTGCACCATGACCCCCCTGATGTTTCGGATCCTGGCGGTGGCCTATCCGGAGTTGGATGGGCGCTTGAGGGCATCACAGCAGCCACAAGGGGGTAAGTACAGTCTCATTCAGCTGACTCTGCATGCAAACTTGCTAGGGTAGGTCCCTTGTTAGGCAGGCTCTGTGGCACTCCAACCCCAATAGTGGTAGTGGCCATCTATAACCAGTCAGGCTCCTCTGGGTTTCAGGTGTGCAGCAAATGGGGTTAGGCATAGTCCCCCATGGGCAGGTGATTTCCTTTTGAACAGTTAGTGCATGACCTAGTACATAGGGCTGCTCCCTGTGTGTTGTGTCCGCCAACGGTAGTGGTGTTGCTGGCATTGACCATGTGTCTCCTCTGTCTTTCCCCCCATTTTTGTTTTGTCACCCTGTCCTTGTGTGCATTAGCATCATCTGGCTGAGGAGCAGGAGGGAGCTGCAACCCACATGCCCCAGGAGGGTGAATGTACGGAGTCTGACGGCACCAGTGGGACGGAGGGAGAGGGGAGCTCCATGACGGGGACAGGAGGGGACACCAGCCACAGCAACTACTCCTCTGATGGAAGCTCCCGTGTGGTGGCGGGTACCTCGGGGCCCACCGCAACAACAGGTACAGCTGCCACCCCTCCTACCAGCACCGCCCTCCTACCAGCCCCTCTGTGTGTTTCCCGTGCCCGCTCACCCAGAAGGGTGGGCATCTCCTTCACCCCAGGCACCTCAGGCCCTGCCCCAGTCAGCCCTGCTCCCCTCAGTGAGGAGGCTATTGACCTCCTGAGATCCCTCACTGTTGGGCAGTCAACCATTTTGAATGCCATCCAGGGTGTCGAGAGGCATTTGCAACAAACAAATGCATACCTGGAGGGCATTCATTCTGGCGTGGCAGCCCAACAGAGAGCATTTCAGGCTCTGGCCTTAGCACTGATGGCATCCATTGTCCCTGTGTCCAGCTTCCCCCTCCAACATCCACTACCCAGACCCAATTCCCTCTACCTCAGCCTATCCCAAGCACACAATCAGACCAGCACGCACACACATCAACACACATAAGTGGCTCAGGCAAACATAAGCACCACACATCTCACAGGCACTCACTCAAGCACCATCCCCATGCAGACACACCAACATCCATTGCCTCCACTGTGTCCTCCTCATCCACGTCCTCCACCTCCCTCCTAGTCTCGTCTCCACTAACACCTGCATGCACTACATCCTCAGCCACAACCTCCATCACCAGCACGCCCATCACTACACACCGCTCACTTGCAATCACCACCCCACTGCCATTCACACGTCCCCTGTGTCCTCTCCCAGTGTGTCTGTGAGCTCTCCTCCCAAAGTACACAAACGCCGGCACACACCCACTCAACAGCCATCCACCTCACAACAGCGTCCAACCCATGCACCTTCACCCAAACTCAGCAGACGTACACCTCCTACAGCCACTACCTCTTCCTCCACTCCCAAACCCCCTCCATCTTCCCGTCCCAGTGTGTCTAAAAACTTTTCCTGGCTTCCATTGACCTCTTCCCTAAACCTCCCACTCGTCCTTCCCCGAGGGCCAGGTTGTCTAGAGCCCAGACCAGCACCTTAGCCATCAAATCGTCGTTCACTGTGGTCCCTGCAAGTCCAGAAGGATCGAAGGGGGCACCCATCATGGGCAGCCAGTGTGCCATCTACTGAAGCCAAGGACCACCCAATTCTGCCACCTGCCATGGTAAAGAAGGGGCAAGCATGCAGAAGAGAAAAGCCGCACCACCCACCCAGCAAGGCCTCATCAGAACCAAAGAGGACAGTGCCAAGGTCCAAGCAGCGACTTCCAAAGTGGGGAAGGGACACAAGAGCATAGGAAAGTCACCTCAGGGCACGGAGCCTCCGGGTGACGGACTGGTGACCCCCATTTCTCAAGACAGCCCAGCAATCTGTACCGCGTTGAGCACCACTGCAACAACCGCCACCTGCACCGCCACCTGCACCGCCATCTGCACCACCACCTGCATGGCAGATGCCGCTACTACAGTCACCAGCATCATCCCCAGTGGGCAGCCTTCCGATGCTGCAGGAGACGGCCTGGTGTCTCCCTCAACTACTACAGACACCTTCACCACGGGCACCACCTGCACCATCTCCGCCGCAGACACTGCCGCAGCCACCGCCACCTGTCCCGCGACGTGCCCAGGCAATGCCACTACAGCGGACATCAGCACCATCCACAGTGGGCAGCCGTCAGAGGCTGCAGGAGACGTCCTGGACCCTGCACACACTACATGAGGCACCACCACCAGCACTGGCACTACCAGCAGTTTTCAGCCTAAGTCGTTGCAAGGTGGAGTGTGGCTCTGCCTCCATGGAGTATCATGCTACCTGTTACTGGAAAATCTCGTGGCTCAGACACCCAGGTGAGGGAACGGGAACTGCCACAACCCTGGTGCAGCATCACTGGCCACCAAGCCCCCTCCAGAACCAGTGGAGGAAAGCATCCACTAACCCAGTCCTTAGCAGGATGAAGCACTCTGGGCACCAAGCCCCCTCCAGAACCAGTGGAGAAATGCATCCACTAACCCAGTCCTTAGCAGGATGAAGCACTCTGGGCATCAAGCCCCCTCCAGAACCAGTGGAGAAAGGCATCCACTAACCCAGTCCTTAGCAGGATGAAGCACTCTGGGCACCAAGCCCCCTCCAGAACCAGTGGAGAAAAGGAGCCACTAACCCAGTCCTTAGCAGGATGAAGCACTCTGGGCACAAAGCCCCCTCCAGAACCAGCGGAAGACGCCACCCACTGGAGAGACTGTGGCTTTGCACTCCCCAGGAGCAAGCAGTGGGCAACCCACCCACTTGAGAGACTTGAGAGACTGTGGCTTTGCACTCCCCAGGACCAAGGAGTGGACAAACCACCCACTTGAGAGACTGTGGCTTTGCACTCTCCAAGACCAAGCAGTGAGCAAACCACCTACTTGAGAGACTGTGGCGGTCATTCTGACCGCGGCGGGCGGCGTTCGCCGCCCGCCATGCGGTTACCGCCGAATGGCCGCTCCGCGGTCAGGAGACCGCGGATGCCATTCTGGCTTTCCCGCTGGGCCGGCGGGCGACCGCCAAAAGGCCGCTCGCCGGCCCAGCGGGAAAGCCCCTGCAACATAGAAGCCGGCTCCGAATGGAGCCGGCGGTGTTGCATGGGTGCGACGGGTGCAGTAGCACCCGTCGCGATTTTCACTGTCTGCAAAGCAGACAGTGAAAATCTTCATGGGGCCCTGTTAGGGGGCCCCTGCACTGCCCATGCCACTGGCATGGGCAGTGCAGGGGCCCCCAGGGGCCCCACGACACCCGTTCCCGCCAGCCTGGTTCTGGCGGTGAAAACCGCCAGAAACAGGCCGTCGGGAAGGGGGTCGGAATCCCCATGGCGGCGCTGCAAGCAGCGCCGCCATGGAGGATTCCCTGGGCCAGGGGTAAACCGGTGGGAAACCGCAGGTTCCCTTTTTCTGACCGCGGCTTTACCGCCGCGGTCAGAATAGCCCTGGAAGCACCGCCAGCCTGTTGGCGGTGCTTCCGCTGCCCTCCGCCCTGGCGGTCAGAGACCGCCAGGGTTGGACTGAGGGCCTGTGTCTTTGCACTCCTCAGGACCAAGCAGTGCGCAACCCACCCACTTGAGAGACTTGAGAGACTGTGGCTTTGCACTCCCCAGGACCAAGCAGTGGGCAACCCACACACTTGAGAGACTTGAGAGACTTGAGAGACTTGAGAGACTTGAGAGACTGTGGCTTTGCACTACCCAGGACCAAGCAGTGGGCATGGAGCCCCCTCGAGGAGCAGTGGCAGTGTCCCATCATCCGGCTGAGGTGCCCCCCCTCCCCTTCCCCCTGAGGTGCCTGTTTTTTTCAACCTGATGCCCCTGCAGTGTCCTCTCTGTTTTGAGGCAGGTGTCATGTTGGGCTTCGCCCATGCTTTTTGGGACCAATGTTCCACGGACATTTAATGGGACAGTGTACGGACTTGTGTACTTGCTGTTAATATTTGTATATACTGATGATTATACGTTATCTTGGACTATCGAATATTACACTCGTTAAACTAATTTCATTTGGCCCTTGCGTTCTTCCAGGGGCTGACTGGGTGTATCTGTGATGTGACCGGATATGTGTGTGTGGGTTGTTGTGGGTGTGGGTGTTGCGTACATGTGTCACTCTCTTTTCTCTCCTCCCCTCCCCGGTGTGCTAGGTGCAGTACTCACCTTGGTCGTCGCCGCCGTCTTTGATGTTCCTGGTAGATGAAGAGGTAGACCAGCAGCGGCAGGACCTGTAACTGGGGCTCCATGGCATCCTGGTTGTTCGTTGAGTGTCGAGAAGTGAGTGGTTTCCCTTCTGTGTTCTGTTTCTGCCGTGCTTTTGATGGCGTTGGTACCGCCCCGGAAAAGCTGGTGGATTGGTGCCTTGTAATAGTGTGGGCAGTACATTGACTTCCGCCTGCCTGTTGGCGGTTACAGCCATGGTGTTTGTTTCTACCGCCCTGGCGGTCAGAGTGTTAAAGTGGCTGTCTGTGTTGGCGGTTTCCGCCATGGATGTAATTCCATTTTTTTCCCACCGGCCTGTTTGCAGTATTACCGCCACTCTATCACCAACCGCCAGGGTTGTAATGAGGTCCTAAGTGTTTTGCTTGGGACATCGGTGACAACCACTGTTCCTAGTGGGGTCTATTATATGTAGGAGTACCAGGGTAATGTAAATACTGTGTAGATAGTTGAAGAGTTAAAGTGCACAAGCTTAAATTGTGCAGTGCAGGATACCGTGCAAACCAGTGAACATATCCTCTGCCAGTGTGTGTCCTCTATTGGTGTCCCTAATTCCTCCCCCCATGCTGTTCTTGCCGGAAACTGTGTTTTAGGAATGTTCGTCAGCCTAGCTATGTGTAGCTGGGAGACCAGATGTTTTATCCCTCCCAGTTCAAATAAGGCCCTGAACATAAGTGAAGATGACGGGGCCGCTGTGTACGTGAGCTACAGTTCTCAAGCTATGTTTGCTATACTAGCATGGGTTAAAAAATGACCTCCTCCCCTACAAATATTTCCTCTGCCGCCTCAAAGGTGATATAGATCACCCAGGATCTCACAGCCCCCTTCCTGCCAAGTTGTCATGTTGATGGCATCAGCCAGATGTCAGAAGGCAGATAGGTCCCAGAACTTCAAGTCTCGGGTGAAAATTGCCCTTCCCAATACCACTCTCACTGCCAGTTCCCATAATTATGCTGTATGTTTAAAAAGATATGGGTCCCTATTTGTATCTCGCCTGCCAGAGTATAGTAGCTGTGGGAGCCCTGTGGATTGCATTCCATCTGCCAGGAGATCCTTCCCTCAGTTCTCCCCTCTGCAAGACAGTGGCCGGCTGCTTCAGCTTAGATGCAGGATAATATAGCTTCATATTTGGAACTGCATGGCCGCCCTCCATCGTGAGTAGGTGCTAGTACTCTCTATCTACCCTGCCTCTTCCACACGCTCAAATGAGCATTGTAAGCAGGGTGTGCAGATATTTGAAGGTCTTCCATGGCAGTTTCAAAAACGTGTTGCAGAGTATAAAGGCATTGAGGCAAGAAGCCCATTTCTGCCACTGCAACATGACCTATCAAGGACAATGGAAGGGAGGTCCAGAATTGCACTGTTGCCCGAAAGCCCTCTGCTACTCTATCTATAGTGTATTGTTTCTGTTTTATGGAGTAGAAGCCACCACTTTTCCCAGATACCTGAACTGTTCAATTTCCCATCGTAGCGGCAGTGGCGGTAATGCAACAACTTCCTTGCCCGCTACTGCCCCCACCGGAAACACCAGCGATTTATGTGGGTTAATCCTCAACTCGGTGAGGTCTCCAAAGATGTCAAAGTATCTCAAGAGCTAGGGCAGAGAGTCCCTTGGGGCCGTGAGAAAGAACAGTGTATTGTCAGCATAAAGTAAAACCTAGTGCCTCATTATGAGCCTGGGCAGTGGTGGCGGTCCGACAGTCACAGTACAACAGTGTCGGTTGCACAACGGTCGGACTGGCAGCAGCACCACCTCTCCTCCACTGGAGGGCCTGGCGGTGCTGGCACTCCTAATCTGCCAGGGTAGTGCTGCAGGCAGGGCTGCCCTGGGGATTACGAGTCCCTACTCCGCCGACGATTACATGGCAGTAGTACTGTCATGTAAAGGCTGTCGGAGACAGGGTGCAGGGGGTCCCATAGGACCTCCTGCACTGCTCCTACACATTCTCCATTTCCTGTCTGATTTGTATCAGGGTTCTAATGCTATTGCAAAGAGCAGGGGGGGCAGTGGGCAACCATGCTGCTTCCCCTTACCCACCCTCCTAGGAGCAGACCATAATCAGCGAAGGCGGATTTTAGCTGTAGGCTTGGTGCACAATAGACTTATCCATGACCTAAACTGTTGTCCAAATCCCATTGCCTGTAATAGTGCCATTAAATATTGCCAGTCCACAGTGTCAAAAGCATTGGCTATGTCAACCGACACCACTACCAGAGCATCCTCTCCTTCCTCTACCTCATGCATTTTATGCATCAGTCTCCTTAGATTCATGGTTGTGTTGCATCCCCGTATGAACCCACGCTGGTGGTGCTATATCAGATGGGTGATCACTGGCCACAGCCAGAGGACAAGAGCCTTACATAGCACTTTAGTGTGTGTGTGCTTATCATTGTCAGTGGACAATAGGAGGGCGGGTCCGAGGGTATGGATCCCACTTTCAGAATCATAGTGATACACCCTTCTCTCATGGAAGGAGGAATTACTTCTCCCTTCCTCACCTCCATATACACCCTCTAGGAGGCTGCTCTAGGTCGATGTAGAAGCCTTATAAAATTCAGCTGGAAAGCCATCACTCCCAGCAGATTTGCCCCAGGGAGTCAAGCCAATGCCTGTCTCACCCCCTCCAATGTGAGATCTGCATCTAACTCTTGTGTTGCCAAGTCCCCCACCCGCGGGGAATGGTAAACCCATCAGGGAGGCTGTAATGCATTCTCCATCTAGGACGCACGGACTGGTAAACATCAACACTAGATGGTACCTGAGCATGCTCATGATATCATTTTGTCTGTATACACCAGTCTCCGTTAGGGTCCTAAGGTGCAAGATAGGACATTGTGGTGTTTCGCACTTAAGGAATGAAGCTAGGAGGTGCCCAGAACTATCTCCCTCTGTGCGTAACAGTTGATGATAAGACTTCAAGGTAAAGTGTTCAAGTCTATCTCACTCAGATGCCACCTGTCGCCGCAGGCTAGCCTCCTCACCCTGCTTCTGCACAGTTTCGGGCTGAGACTTTTGCAATTGTGCCAGAGCATCTTCCTTACAAAGGAGCACTGAGTGGACAATTCTATGCACATCGCATGCAAGGCCCATGCATCTACTCCTCAAAACTGCCTTCATTGCCTTGCACTATGTAGCACGGCTCTGCATGGTCATCCAGTTAACCTCAAGTTATTCCTTAAGAGCTTCAACAAGTGCTTCCTGGTCTACAGTGTCCTGTAGTACTTCCATTGAAAATTGCCACATGCTCGTCGACTGCATCCCCATTCAAGTGTGTACATGACTGGTGCATAATCAGATAAATACCTTGAGAAGTGAGTCACCACTACAACCCTGGGGGTCCAGTGCTTAGTCATCACAATATTATCAAGTCTACTGGACATGCCATGTGTTGGGAGTAACAAGTGTACTCTTGCTTTGCTGGGTGTGTCTCTCACAATATGTCTCTTAGTCCCAGGTGTATGATAGCACTCCATAACTTTGCTGACATTTTTGGTTTAGTATTCTGGCCTGGAGGATGGCGATCCAGCTCGCCATCATTTGTGCAATTGTAATCACCCATCCAAAACAGGCTGGCATCAGCCTCTGTGGATATGACATCTCTGATCCCATCATAGAAGGAGTCATTGTCTACATTCAGCCCATAGAAATTCACAAAGGTCATGTCTACTCCATCTAATCTGCCCTGCCATACTATGTGTCGGCCCTCCACATCTGCCTCAATGTATGTCAGGGCATAAGGAATACCCAGGATGACCCACACCAACACCCCTTGGAGTAGGAGGAAAAATTAACAAAATACACTTTGCCCCTCCTTTTTTTGCTAGCTTTCCTGTTTCATCTTCTATAAGATGCATTGCCTGAAGACAGGCAACCCTCACACCATGATGTTTGATTGTTTCAGCAGGGGCAATACTGTATATCATGTTTGAGATGTGCCCAGCCCTGACACATTCCAAGACAGGAGTTTCATCTTGCTTATATTTGTCAAGGCCATTACCCAACAACTGTTCCTTCCTTGCAAACCCCTGCATCTCAGTCAAGCAGTGTCTATAACAAATTGTCCATTTAAACACCTCAACAAATCCTCCCACCCAGGACAAGAATAAGCAACCAAAAACCGCATCGTTGTCCACCCCACTCGATATGCCAGGACTTACACAATTGTTGCCCTTCAATTTGCCTGGCCGTTCTCCTCTTAAGCAACCTCCTAATGTATTCCCCTACCCCAACATTCAGCATAAAAAAAAACATAATCTGAATTCTGTCTAACACCTGTGGCTGAGCTTTAATACTATTGTCATTGCTATTGAAGTATGTGTCCCCTTCTAGTTCCTAATAATCAAACATCTCAGTTGTCAATCCCACCAATAGTACCTGTGATGGTGCCATATGGTACAGATTCTCTCTCCCTCCCAGTACCGTGGTACACCTCCGCAACAATGCAGGGCAATCGCCTCATTGCCATGAGGAGTAGTCACATATTGTAGCATGTTTACCTCTCACTCTGCTGGTATTCCTGTAGAAGGCAAGCATCTCCAATGGACCCTCAGTCCCAGTGCAAAGGTCCTGATAGTGTAATCAAGGAGTGATAGGGGTCATATAAGGGACCCTCTGGATCTCAGTTTTCAGTATCCAGGACTATGTCCTCAGAGCCCCCCAAATGAAGTAGGCACATCCCTGGTATCAGGGTTTGCGTCTCCATATGTCAAGTCCCTCATGAGTAGATCAAATGGCTGCTGAACCATAGTGCCATCATCATGTGTGAACACTCGGCATGAGTCTCCCAGGTCCGTGCGTGCGTTCTTGGCCATGCAGCTCTGTCTTGATCCTTGAAATACAACTATCTGTGATGAAACCTGATTTTTCTTTACCGATAAGGAATGATAAAAAAGGATCTAGGCGAAGAGCTAGGATTTTAGCAAATATTTTGTAATCAGAATTTATTAAGAAAATTGATCTATAGTTTTTGCACAAGTGTGAGTCTCATCCTCTTTCGGAAATGAGGCAAATAAGTTCTTCTTGAAAGGTGCCACTGGATGCATTAGAGGAGATAAACTGAGTAAATAGATAGTGTAGTTTTGGAAGCAGAAGTTTGAAAAAATGCACGTAAAATTCAACATGAAAATCATCTGGACTACGAGCTTTCCCTGTTTTAATCAAACATATTGTTTGGGAAATATCTTTAACAGAGATATCTACTTCTAATGAGGAAAAATCGATGTTGGTGTCAAAGTCTTTCTGAATAGAGGAAAGATATTGTTATATGGCGGATTTACGGATATAAAGAGTTGTATAATATGTTTTGAATTGTAAATTTCTGCATCTTTAAAAATAGGTTAGGAGTTTGCGTTTAAAATAGATTCAATTTAAGTACGTTCTTTTTTAATTTTATGGTAAGTAGTGAGTTATTTACCCGCTTTGTTTTGTCCTCCATAATACCTTGGACTTCCTTTTAGAAAATAGGAGGCAGCATTTTCTGTGAATAGTTTATTATATTTAAATGTTTCTCCAATGAGATCACTGAGTGAGTATTAGAATTTGTGGTAGTGTAAAGAGTTTCCAAAAGTTGAATCCATTTTAAGATTCAAGCGCTTTCTGAGAGTTTTTTATTTTTGGGAAACATAACAGATAATAAAGAATCTAGCTGATGCTTTAAATGAGTCCCATACATCCTGTAAAGGAAGAGTAGGGAATGACTTATTGGAAAGGAATTTTGTAGTGAAGGACTCAAATGTGGAGGTAAATACTCGGCCTAGGAACAAAGAGGTATTAAAATGCCACCTTCTGTTACCAGCAATAATATGAGCAAATACAGATCTAATGTTACTGGGGCATGATCTCATATCAATATAGACCCAATATCCACTTGTATAATGCTGTGCTAATGATTTAAAGACAAACAGATAATCAATTTGAGATTTGGATAAATGTGTGGGAGAGAAAAATGTGTATTCTCATAGTGTTGGGTTACATAACCTCCAAGTGCCAACAAGAGCATTAGTCAATAGTGGTAGTGAACTGTTGATGCATAGTAGATGGGACAACAATTGTCTTATAAGGCCGATCTATATAGGGGTCCATGACTAAATTGCAGTCACCACCAAAGATTACATATTCTGTGGAGAAGGACATCAGTTTGGAAGAGATATCGGGCCAAAATACATTGTCAGTTCTAGAAGGTGCATTTAAGATGAACAAAGAGATAGGAACATTGTTAAATCAAAGATGAGTAATCACCCATCTTCCTTTGCCATCTCATTCCTGTAAAATGGGTTTAACATAGGAGGCCAGATTCACAAAGCTAAACTTAGACTTTTGGTCTAAGTTGAGACCAAAAGTCTAAGTTTGCGACTTTTCGGCATTCACAAAGGTAATGTACAAGTAGTATCTTTAAGTCGGCACTTGGGTCAGAATCTCCACACTTGGGATGGAAATCCACCCGAGTGCGGAGTTGCCACTCCGGGTGCGGAGATTAGACTCCATGTGCAGAGATTACACTCCAGGTGCAAAGTGGAATCTCCATATTCAGGGCAGAGATTCCACCCCGATTTCGGATAATCTGGCCCAAGAGTGGGCGTAAAGATACTACTTGTAACTTACCTTTCTGAATACCAAAAAGTCATAAACCTAGACTTTTGGTCTAAACTTAAACCACAATTCTAAGTTTACTTTGCAAAGCGGCCCGAAGTCTTTTATGGCAAAGAATAATAACTCCATTTCTTTTACCAAGAGAAGAAAAAATATTTCCCTCCCATTGACGCTTAAGCTTTTGAACCTCTGAACTAATCACGAGTTTCTGGTAGAAATACAATGTCCACTTTAAGTTTGGATAAGTGGGTGAGTACTCTTTGCCTTTAAATAGGTAAACTCAAACCTTCAACGTTCTAAGAGATAAAGGGGGTGATTATGACCTTGGCGGACGGCGGAGGCCGTCCGCCAAGGTACCGCCGCCAAATGACCGCACCGCGGTCAAAAGACCGCGGCGGCCATTCAAACATTTCCTCTGGGCCGGCGGGCGCTCTCCAAAAGAGCGCCCGCCGGCCCAGAGGAAATGCCCCTGCAACGAGGAAGCCGGCTCAGAATTGAGCCGGCGTAGTTGCAGGGGTGCGACGGGTGCAGTTTGCACCCGTCGCGTATTTCAGTGTCTGCATTGCAGACACTGAAATACACAGTGGGGCCCTCTTACGGGGGCCCCTGCAGTGCCCATGCCATTGGCATGGGCACTGCAGGGGCCCCCAGGGGCCCTGCGGCACCCCCTACCGCCATCCTGTTCCTGGCGGGAGACCCGCCAGGAACAGGATGGCGGTAGGGGGTGTCAGAATCCCCATGGCGGCGGAGCGCGCTCCGCCGCCATGGAGGATTCCCCCGAGCAGCGGGAAGTCGGCTGGAGACCGGCGACTTTCCGCTTCTGACCGCAGCTGAACCGGGTCGTGGGAGCACCGCCAGCCTGTTGGCGGTGCTCCCGTGGTCGGTGTCGTCAGAATGACCCCCAAAATGTAACATAATTTAGCAAAAATTTATAGTTATTAAGTAAAGTTATATTTACTATGATAAATTGAAGAAATTATATAACATGAAAAAAGACTCTCTAAAAAAATATGACAATCAAATAGGAGATGAAGTTGAAGATTGCACAAGAACATGACAGAGAAAGGGGAAAGAGAAAGATGAAAAAAAAGACAGAATCCATATACAAACGTAAACACAATGATATGCCGAAAATAAAAAACATAAATCAATGGTAGTGAAGCCACATTGTGAAAACTACACAACTGACTTGAACCCTGATGCAGTTTGGGAAGGAGGACAAACCATCCAAACGATCTATGGATAACGATGATCAGATATGAAGATATTGCCTAGCAAAATAAAGAAAGGAAAAATAATTGTTATTGAGAAAATCCTAAAGAATACAAAATACAGTTAGTATTTAAGCAAACAGAACTTTACTTAATAATTATAAAGGAGAATCAAGTAGATAGTCTTGCAATTTCCATATTGTTTGTTTGCAATTGCCCAAAAATCATTGTAGGAGAGTAGGATCCTCATAGGTCATAGTTTTATTTTTGTAGGTGACTTTGAAAAGACACAGATGGAAGAGTCTGAATCTAGCGTTGAGGTTCAGTAATGCTGATCGCATATCCAGAAATGTATTTCTTTTATCCACTATAGCTTCGGCGTAGTCTGAGAGAAAAGAACAATGTAGGTCCTTGCCATAATATTCAACCTTTTGTTTTGACTGCTTGTCAATCAATCAATCAAAAATCAGAGTATTTGTAAAGCGCACTACTCACCCGTGAGGGTCTCAAGGTGCTGATGGAAGGGGGGGCTTCTACTGCTCGAACAGCCATGTCTTGAGGTGTCTCCTGAAGGTGAGTAGGTCCTGTGTCTGTTGCAGGTGGGTGGGAAGTGTGTTCCAAGTCTTGACGGCGAGGTGGGAGAACGATCTGCCACCGGCGGTCATTCTGTGGATGCCTGGGACGGTGGTGAGGGCAAGGTCGGCAGAGTGAAGCTGTGGGTCGGGTGTAGAAGGAGAACCGTCTGATGAGGTATTCTGGTCCAGTATTGTGCAGTGCCTTGTGAGCGCGGATAAGGAGTTTGAATGTGATTGTCTTGTTGACGGAGAGCCAGTGTAGGTCCCTCAGGTGGGCTGTGATGTGGCAGTGGCGGGGGATGTCCCGGATGAGGCGTGCGGAGACGTTCTGTATGCGTTGCAGTCTCTTCTGGAGCTTGCCCGTGGTTCCTGCATAGAGGGCATTGCCGTAGTCCAGTTTGCTGCTTACGAGGGCATGAGTGACCGCCCTTCTGGTTTCAGTGGGGATCCATTTGTCAATTTTCTGAAGCATGCAGAGGGTGTTGAAGCAGGAGGAAGAAATGGCATTGACTTGCTGAGTCATTGATAGTGATGAGTCCAGAATGAATCCCGGGTTGGTTGGTGGGTGTGGTTCCCAGTGTGGCAAGCGACCGAGTCATCCCATATGGAGGGGGTGGAGCCAAGGATGAGGACCTCAGTTTTGTCAGAATTCAGTTTCAGGTGGCTGTTCTTCATCCATTCGGCGATGGCCTTCATTCCTTCATGGAGAATGGTTTTGTCGATGGGGGGGTCCTTGGTGAGGGAGAGGATCAGCTGGGTGTCATTGGCGTATGAGATGATGTTGAGGTTGTGAGATCGGGTGATGTTTGTGAGCGGAGCCATGTAGAAGTTAAAGAGGTTCAGGCTGAGGGACAATACCTGGGGTGCGCCGCAGATGATTTTGGTGGCTTCAGTGTGGAATGGAGGGAGGCAGACTCTCTGAGTTTTGCCGGTGAGGAAGGAGGTGATCCAGTCCAGGGCTCTGTTGCGGATCCCTGCGTCGTTAAGGTGCATGCATAGGGTGTGGTGGCAGATGGCGTCGAACGCCGCTGAGAGGTCGAGGAGGATAAGGGCTGCGGTTTTCCCGTTGTCAAGTATGGTCCTGGCATCCTCGGTGGCGGGGATGAGGGCGGTTTCGGTGCTGTGGTTGCTGCGGAATCTGGATTGGGACGTTTCCAGAGTGTTGTTCTCTCTGAGGAAACAGGTCAGTTGTTTGTTGACAATTTTCTCTATGACTTTTGCTGTGAAGGGGAGCAGGGAGATGGGCCGGAAGTTCTTGAGGTCCTTTGGGTCCGCCCTGGGTTTCTTGAGGAGGGCATTGATCTCGGCGTGTTTCCAGCTCTCTGGGAAGGTGGCCATCTCGAGGGAACTGCTGATGATCTTCCGGAGTTGGGGTGCGATGACGGAGCTTACTTTGTTGAAGATGTGGTGAGGGCAGGGGTCAGATAGTGAGCCGGAGTGTTTGGTGTTCAGGCTTTCGATGAAGGCTGGTGGGCGGTGAGTCTGTGGTGTCGGTGGTTGATGGGGGGGGTCTGAGTGTTGAAACTGTCATGGATGTCTGTGATCTGTTGGTAGAAGAAGGTGGCTAGGGAGTCGCAGAGGTCTTGTGATGGCAGGATGTCATTGATGTTGGAGCCGGGGGAGGAGATCTCCTTCATGATGTTGAAGAGCTCCTTGTAGCTGTGTGCGTTGTTGTCAATGTGTATTTTGAAGGCGGTTCTTTTGGAGGTTCGGATAAGTTGGTGGTGTCTGCAGATGGAGTTCTTGAAGGCTGTGCAGTTGTCCGGTGTCTGATCTTGGCGCCATTTCTTCTCGTGAACCAGAAAGCCTTTCTGTTGGTGCGTCTGTTAGAAGGTTTCTTGATCGGGGCAAGAGTGTTGGCAAAGTCGTCAATCCATTACCTGAGGTTGCGGCTGCTGTGTCGGTGGTGTCGATAGGTGGGTTCCGGAAGACAGTAGTGATCAGCTGGTCTTTGGTGACCTTGTTCCATCTGCGGTGGGAAATTCGTTGCGGGTGATGGTGTGTTATGGGTTTCTCAAAGGAGAAATGGATGCAGCGGTGGTCGGTCCAGTGGAGTTTGGTGGTGTGGCTGAAGGAGACGTGTTTGCTGGCAGAGAAAATGGGGATGAGTGTGTGTCCTGCGGAGTGGTTGGGTGTCGAGACGAGCTGCTTGAGGCCGAGGTTGGTGAGGTTGTCGAATAGGGTGGTAGAGTTTTTGTCTTTGGTGTTCTCAAGGTGGAAGTTCAGGTCCCCGAGGAGTATTTAGTCTGTGGATGCGAGGGCGTGCGTGCTGATGACGTCGGTGATGGAGTTACTGAACTGCTGCTGGGGGGCAGGGGATCTGTAAACAAGGGTTCCTCTGAGGGTGGATTTTGGGTCAGTGTGGATCTGGAAGTGCAGGTGTTCCGCGGTACTGAGGGTGTCTTCGGTGCTGGTAGTGATTCTGAGGGTATTCTTGTGGACGATGGCGATGCCTTCTCCTGGTCTGTTGGTACGGTCCCTGCGGGTGATCTTGTAGCCGTCCGGGATGGCTATAGAGATGTCGGGAGCTGAGGAGGGGTTCATCCAGGTCTCGGTCAGCAAGGTGACATCTGGGGAGGCTGAGTCGAGTAGATTCCAAAGTTCGATGGCGAGTTTGTGGACCGACCCGGTGTGGAGTAGGATGCATCTGAGATGGTTGTGGCCTGCCTTGGTGGGTGGGTCTTTGGCGTGGAGGCTGGTGAAGGAGCAGTTCTGGCAGGAGAAGAGTCCGCGGGTGAGCTGTAGGGTAGCTTGATGGCAGGTGGTTGAGCGGCCAGTGTTGAGTGCGTGAAAGGTGGTGGCATCGTAGTGGAGTAGGGTATGGTGGCGGTGGGGGGGTGAGAACCAGGAGGTCCGGCGCTGGGCGCAGTCCAAACGCAGATAGGCACAGACTGGCTTGCCATAGGCGCGCCTAAGCCACAGCGGTTACCATTAAGTAGGGGGGAAGACAGGACAGCTGGGAGGTGGGAGAGGGGCAGCAGCGGTGTGAATGCAGCGTGAGAGAGAGGAGGGGCCAGGGCCACAGGGTTTTCAAAGAAACTGCCAAAATGCTGAAATAAAGCAGTGCTTACCGCTAACCAGTAGGAGCTAAGGATATCTTTGTGATCCAGAGGCATTCTTTCACCAAATAGTCCCAGTTCAGATAGTGCAGATGAGCAAGGTCCATGAGAGTTCACTGACAGAATATCGAAACCCTAAATATTGTGACACAAAAATATTTATTGAGACAAAAATATCAAACCCAAATATACTATTATCCTATACCTATAATGAAAATTAAAAAAATATCGAAAAACATATCATTTTACACTAATATAAAAAATAAGCAAAAATATTGTCATTTAAAATATATATAGTTAAAAATGGTAACAATTAAATATATTAACATCTAACAGTAATTTGATGTAAATTAAATATATTTAAATGATAAAAAAGATATCAGTATCCATTCCCCTAACCAGACACATACACATATATATGTATGTGTGTCTGTGTGTCAGGAGGGGTAACATTTAGTATTCCCACTCCAGTGCACAAGTAAGGAAAACTCCAAACTACAGAGAGATGAAATGTACTATTCCCATTCCGACTGCGGAACAGTAGGGAAAGTACTTCACTTAAAAAAACATACCTTATTTTAATACAATTATTTATTTCAGAAAAATATAAAACTATTTACATAAAATTTAATGTATACGCTAACACATTAAACAATTACAATTATTTAACATTGTTTTAATAGTTCAAACACAAATTATTTAATAATTATTTTTATTAAATTCCAACACTATAGTCGAACATTTAACAAATATCTAAATTAAAAATATATATTATTTACACAATTTGCATAGTTATTTAACAATTAATGAATTAACAATTAAAGAATTATTCATCAAAAATTAATAATGAATACATTATTATTTAATAAACTTCCCACCCTACACCCCTATAAACCCAACAACCCCCGCCTAAAATACAACCTAAAAAAAAGATTATATATACAGTCACATACTTAATAATAAAATTAATAATTCATATTAATAAAAAAATATACATTGTCTATGCTTATTTTACTTCCCACCCTGTACCTCTATAAACTTCACATTCTGCTATGACGCTGTAAATTACTATTTTACAATTAAATTAAAAATATAAATAATTAAAATATCATGGAAACACTTAAACATACAAAATTTTATTTCTTACCTTAAAACAACGATATTTCTGTCAACGAAATCTTTGCTCACGATATTTCTGTGTCACACTATTAAAAACTTGATATTTGTGCAACTCAATATTTTTGATTCAACATTTTGTCCAAATACCGTCCCTAAGGAGGAAAGAAAACCTCCCAGATCCCTGCATAGCCACCTTACCAAGCAGCCATCTTTGTCAGCATCAAGCCATGCGCCTCCCATTTTGTTTGTTTAAATACGATCATCCTTAAGGTAGGCACACTTCAGCCAGACTTTGTGCACACAAACTGACTTTTGAAATAAAACCGTTGAATGAATGGGGATTGTTAAATGGGATCCTTTGAATACAATAAAGCTCATTACTCATTCTTGCACCAATTATTTTATGTAAGAATGCACAGAAAAGAACACAAGGGGGTCATTACGAGTTTGGCGGTCGGAAACATCCGACCGCCAAATTCCCAGTGAGGAGACTGCCATGGTGCTGTCGGTCTCCCCACGGGCCCATCTACAACTTTCCCACTCACTGGGCTGACGGGCAGGAACCAAGGTTCCCGCCCGTCAGCCCAGTGGGATAGGTGCAGCAGCATTGTACCTGGTTCATAATTGAGCAGGCATCAATGCTGCCGCACGTAGGGTGCACCAGCATCCTTGAAATGCACACTGTCTGCACAGCAGAAGACAGTGCACGTTTCAAGGGTGCTGGGCAGGGGAACCCCTGCACTGCCCAGTCCCTGGGCATGGGCATTGCAGTAGCCCCTATGTGGCTCCCTGCACTTGTTCTCTGCCAACCGTTTCATGATGGTCAGATCGCCATGAAAAGGCTGGCGGAGAAAAGGTTGTAATCAGCAGGGCGGCGCTGGCTTTAGCACCGCCCTGGCTGATCACAACCAAGACCGCCAGGGTCATAATGTGGCAGTCAGACTGCCACAGCTGCGGCGGTCCGACCGCCATTACGAGTTTGGCAGTCTTGAGAGTGCCAGACTTGTAACCAGCCCCAAAGTGACGAATACAATATTTCCTTTTTTCATGTTTTACATATTATTTATCTTTCTGTTATCCTTCCAGCTTAATTTTTTATCTTTCTTTCACTTTACCTCTTATAAATTCCTACTTTCTCTCTGAGGTAAGGCTAGCCCTTTTTTGTTTCCCTTTCTTTTTTCCCTTATCTCCCTTCCTTTTTATCCATTTACATCTTTCTTTTTCACATATCTTTTCATCCTTTGTTTGATCTTTACGTCATCATCCATTTTCTTTGCATGTTCTAATCTATCTTTCCATCTTTCTTTGCATCTTTCAGCTCTTTCCTACTTTTTTCCATCTTTTTTCCTACTTTCAATTTTTTCATTTATTTTTCTTTGATTTTCCTTTATTTCATCTTTTTTCCATTTAGCTTCCTATCTTCCGTCCCTTAATTCTTCTTTTCTCTTTTTATCTCCTTATTTGCTTCATTTTTCCATTAAACTATACCACACACAATAGGCTAGTTACATCAATCAAGACACACGCATTGGCCTTTTGAGTGATGCATTGCACCTGAAGCGCCAGTTAGAAGCCACGCATCAATGTCAATGCATCAAATACAATCCATGTTTTGGTGGCATGTGATGTGCATAAATCACACATTGCCTATTTCTCTACCGATGCCTCTGAAAAAAACTACACATTTGTAGAAAATGTTCGCATCCACCCATGAAATTACGCAACAGCTCTGCCATGCTACAAACCAGGAAGTGTGAAATTACTTTCACTTTCACTTAGAGTCTTTTTGTCTGTGCTGGCTGATGGAGGTGTTTGGTGTGTGCTATTGTGATTAATTGCGTTTAATGAGCTTGTTGGTGTTTGTATTGTCCCTATTGTCTTCAAATATTGCTATTTGTGTATTGTATTTCTATTTTATAGTGTTTTGTCCACTTTATTGTTGGGTGCAGGTCTATTTACGTTTCTTTAGGGGAAGAGTTATTTTTAGTTTAGTTGAAGTTAAGGGTGGGTAGTTTATCTAGGGATATGTTGGGAAAGGGCAGAGTGAAGAATGTTTCTAAGGAGGAGTTTGAAGGCCTGCTGTGGCTTTTGGTCCACTGTATCCCCATCATGATAACAACCGGGGGAGAGGGGTGGGGAGGTTAGGGTAAGTCAGGGTTACCCTGCCCAATTGAGAAAGTAGCGGTGGGAGAAGGTCCAGTTCCACATGATCCGTGTGTTTGGAGACCAGCGTACTGTCCACCAACTAAAGCACAGATGGGCAGATGTGGTAAGCCGAAAGGCAGATCTGATAGATTGTCTTGGAATGGAAGTTGGTGAGCCTGTGGGTAAATTCATATATTCTATAAGCTTGTAGCTGTGTGTCTCCAGCAATAATCTGTTATAGCTTTTTCGACTGGAAGGCTCAGATATGTTTCTGTGGTAGCATGCCATGGTACAGGGTAACTCAGTTAAAAACACAAAATAATGCCACAAGGGCATGTTCACAGTGGCCTAGCAATAGCCCAAATAGACAATGCAGTGCAGGGGAGGCCCAAAGGTGCTGGGGGACCCATCCGGCACTGTGCAGGAAGTGTTGTCATCTGGCGTGCAAGGTCATTAGTGACTCCAAACTGTGTGGGGAACCCGCCATGTATGTTGCAGTGGAGGACACTTACAATTTATCACATCAAAGTTTGGACAGGATGCTTGGTTCACCCCAAAAAAATTAAAATAGATGTATTTTGAAACTTGGTCACAATTCATTACTATGCCTGTACAGGGCATGAATGGCCAATGTTTATTTACCACGCATTAGTAACATTGAGGAGCTAAGGGCCAGATGTACGACCATTTCATTTTGCGAGTCTCTAATTTTGATTTTTCGCAACTCTCAATTAGAGAAATGTACTAATGTGTCTCACACACATTTAGCAATTCCCAATGGGGTCGCAAATTACCTACCTCATCAATATTCATGAGGTAGGCAGCAATTTCCAACCCCATTGGGAATTGCTTCACTCACAGGGAATGGTGGGCTACTGGGGACAGCAGACCACCATGACTGCTTTTTAAAAAAAACAGTTTTTTATTATATGCAGCCCGTGTTCTTGAAGGAAAATGGGATGCGTTTCAAACAAAACAGGCATTTGCAATGCAATAGGGCTTACATTTTCTTGAGTTAGAGCTATTGGCATTGTAAATTCAGAACTGGACTTTTCTTGCCGCATAAATTGGTCTACCTTGTTTCATAATTTCGTCTTTTCCTGCCATGTTTTGGTGGTCACTGGCAGCAATTGACATCAGAAATCTGAACAGAAATTGGAAAATAAGGCTGGAAAAGTATTTTTATTTTTATTTTAATAGAATGAAAAAGTCTTGCAAGCAATCTTGCCTTGCATTTCAACCAGTAGAGCAGCCTGAGAAGATTTATGCCCCCAATAAAGGAGATAAGCAATGCCTTGTGTGCGATGTGATGATTGCTGGCAGGGACAGGCCCTGGAAAGAGAGACTCGAGATGAGATGAGAGGCTAAGCAAGTTTCACATCACTGCTTCTAGGTTCGGATACATTCTACAAGAAAGGGCATATTGAGGCTTTCAAGAGCATTGAGCTAAACGACTGGTGTTTCCTTTGTAAAATAAGCTTATTTTATGAGTCAGAGGTAAATGAGGACAGCACTGGAATACAGCCAAAACAAATGTCGGCGACATGAGAGGAGGTGGGAGGAATGGAATGCTATAGTAAACCTCAGGCAGCTACCAGCCTAAAACACCCACAGTGAAAAGGGAACACCAAAGAAATGACACAAATAGTCCATCACAGCAACAGATACAGAAACCAAAGTGGAATAATACAGTAGTTGGTCGCTGCTCTGAAACAGAAAAAGGAAGGAGAAAAAGGCAGAACTGACCACTAGCGGGCAAGAATTTGTAAAGGACACTGAAACCAACAAATGAAATTGCTTTACGTCATAAGAAGTATACTAAAAGTATACACGGAGTCAAACGCATACGCTTGACCAAAAATGAAAGTTTCTTTTCATTTTTTCAGAGTAGCCAGTGGTCCGTGGGACCACTATCTGGCCTGAAAAATATTTTTGCTTCCATTTACAAAGGAGAAGTGGTGCCATGGGGACCCCTTCCCATTTGCAAATTGGTTACCACCAACTTAAAGTTGGTAGTAACTGCAATTGTTTTGCAACCGCATTCAAAGTCGCAAAGCAATTTTACATACCACTGTGCCTTACTATTTGTAAGGAAGCCCTTAGCACGCGTCTTCCAAGAAGTAACTCGCAAACCTATTTTGCGATTCAGTAAATAGATTAACAAATTGCAAAATAGTATTGGTAAACATGCCAAAATGCTATTTTCATGTCGCAAACAGCCTGATTCTGCAAATCGGGCCGTTTGAGATATGAAAATAGTTACATACATCTGGCCATAAGTGAAGAAGAAAAACAAGCATGATTACTGTCTGATGTGTGTAGCATTGTTCCAAACACGTATTGAGTTGAGAAAGCCCCTGCAAAATGAATACCGTGTAGAGGGTGGTCTATTTAATTATACTGTTCAGATAGCCCTCAAAGCCAGGTACACTTGCACCGTGTAGCAAGAAAGGATAGTTTGGGAAATTGTCTGCACCAGAGAAGTGATTTGTCTGATATTATCCTAAACAGTGAAACATAGCCTATATATGTTCATCATTAAGCCATGTCAACTTTGCCATATGCTACATGTCCAACGTGCAGACAATACCAGATATTTGTGAGGTCAATGTTCTGTGCTTCATGTGTACACAGTGTACATGTTTAAAATTCACGGAGCAATGTACCATGTTTTTGTCTTGTGAGTGGACCTGCACCATACACCAATACTGAGGTGGACAACTTCAGGGATCCCGATTCTACCAGTCACCTGAATGTTTTCTGTGGTCTGTAAGGATTGTGTGTGAGCTCTGACATTGGTTGCATTGAGATGTGTAAGGGGTATCATCATTCACCTGAAAACAATTTTCCTTACATGTTAAATCACAAATGAAGTAGAAAAATGTTGTAGTGTCAATGTGCGTGCATTGGCCATGTATACAGGCCCAAGATTTATGGCTCAGAATCTGCTGTGGTAATGTCTGACCAGCTATGGTGTGGATGCTTATGACACCTCCTCCTCCCTATACTTGCACAAGTGCTGGTTTCTCACAGGGGATGGCATCCCACCTACCTTCCGTTTTCAGGTATGTCTTGACACTGCCTCTCCTTCTTGGAACGTTCTAAGTCATCTCCTTCTCTGACAGATTTCACATGTTCCCCCTCTTGTCCTTTTCCCCCGCACTAGTCCCCATCTTTTTTTGATAAAGAGTATTTATTGTTTTTGCAAGAAACAATGATACATACAGTTAACATGATGCCAGTGGGCATCGTACAGTGATCAAACCCGTTGTCCCCAGCAACACATTGTAGATAAGAGTTATACACAATCTAGAAGCCTGCTATGGCCTCCCACTTCCCCCATATCTTATTATGTTTATTTAAGCATCCTCTGGCCTCATATACAAGTTTTTCATGCTGCGCACACCAGTCCACCCCTCGTCTCCATTTAGTCAGTGCCGGTGCATTCCTGGCCTTCCAGTCCACCATTATATCCCTCTTGGCCACCAGGCATGCCACCCCTAGGAAGGTTCGATCCGCTCTTCGCAGCCCAGTGTCTCCCATGACCCCCAGAAGGAGGGGCAAAGGCACCCTCTTTCTATCTTCCTGTAAGACCCCAGAGACTTCCTGCAAGACAGCTTCCCAGTAAGTCACCATGACTGGGCAAGCCCATACCATGTGGAAGAAGTCAGCCGCAGGGCTCCTACAGCGGGGGCACTCCGCTGTGGAACGGAGGCCCGCTCTGTGTAGAGGGCGCCGAGGATCCGTGAGTAGCCCATCGTCTGTAATTCCAGTTGATATGCAGGATCTGTCCACCCACCCCCTACCCAGTCATTAATCACGAGCAAGTGCATCGCAAGATGGTAGTATTGGATATTGGACATGCCCAAGCCACCGTCGTATATATCTCTCTGACAAGTTTTGAGCGCCAGTCGTGGACGGGTGCCGCCCCATATGAATTGGCGCGCTAAAGAGTCCATCCCCCCGAACCATCCCTTGGGGATGGGAAGTGGAAAGTTTTGCAAAAGGTAGAGGAGCCTGGGAAGGATCATCATCTTGTAAAGCGCTATTCTGCCAAGCAGGTTCAGGGGGAGGGCCCTCCAGCGCAAGAGATCAGTCTTGATTTTCCTTGTTAGCGGCGTAATGTTAAGTTCCCATGCCAACTCGGGAAGAAGTGAGATATGTATACCTAGATATTTAAAACTGTTCCTTCGCACTGGGATGTTTCATTGCCAATCCATACAGTCTCGAGAGCGATGTAGGGGAACCAGCAGGGACCTGGCGGGGTTCAGGATCAGTCCCGAGGCTTCCGCGAAGAGGCCCAGGATCTCTAGAACGCGGGGGCCGCTCTTGGGCGGGTTAGAAATATACAAGAGAACATCATCTGCGTATAACGCCACACGGTCCTCCAAACCGGAGGACCAGGGCCAGCCCTCAATCAGTGGGTCGCCCCTCAGCAGTATCGCCAAGGGCTCTATTATTAGCGCAAAGAGCAGGGAGGATAATGGGCATCCCTGTCGAGTTCCACGGCCAATGGGGAATGGGTCAGAGACCACTCCATTCACCCGGACTCGGGCAGTCGGGTTGGAATATAGGAGTTTCACTAGGCCTCGAAATTTGGACCCGAGCCCGTTTTTTTGCAGGACCTGTTCGAGATAAGACCAATCCACTGTGTCAAAGGCTTTTTCAAAATCAAGTAGGAGTAGTGCCAAAGGTGTATGTGACAGAGTTTTGTGGTGCGCCAGGGCCAGATGTAACCGCCTGATGCAGTGCCTAGTACCACGAGTGGGCATAAAGCCACATTGGTCAGGGTGTACCAGCGTGGGCATTACCTCCTTCAGTCTGGAGGCAAGGATCGAATTTGATCTCAATATTCAGGAGTGAGATGGGCCGGTACGCCGAGCAATGTCGCGATGGGGGTTGAGTTTTAGGGATCACTACAATTGTCGCTTGGTCGATCTCAGTGGGGAAACAGCACAGGTTTTCAGCTTCCTCATACATGTTAAGCAGGTGGGGACCCAGAATATCGCTGCATTTGCTATATAACTCTGCTGGGAAACCATCAGGGCCTGGGGTCTTGCTCGATGCTAAATTGGATATTGCATTGGAGATTTCTGCTAGGCTAATGGCCTCCTCCTACCTGCCTCTTGCCTCCAGGGACACCCTGGGGAGGGTAATGTCGTTTAAGAGGGGAGTCTCTCTCTCAATAACGGGGCGGGGTGTTTAGCATATAGACGGTTGTAGTAGGAGGTGAAACTTTGTGCGATTTCGACAGGTGTTTTGGCGAGGGAGCCCGAATCCTCTAAAATCTCGGGTATAATTCTGTTGGCCAGAGGGCGGGTGGCCAACCAATGCAGAAGCTCCCATTTTTGTCCCCCCATCCATAAATTCGGGCTGCTGAGGCTCTCCACATATGTTTGGCCGAATCCAGCATTATGTGCTTAATATCCTCTCTAACCCTAATCAGCTGTCTCATGATAGAGGCCGACGCCGAGTTCACATGCTGGCGTTCCAGTCTTAAGGCCTTGGTCTTCAGCTCGGAGACCTGAGAGTTCCGGTCTTGCTCGCGTGATCGGAGGATGTGTTTGGCGTGCCCTCTGAGGGTAGCTTTACAGGTGGCCCATATTGTTCCTGGGGATCGAACCGATCCTAGGTTCAATTCAAAATACTGATTGAGGTGATTCCTGATTTCCTGAGTGTAGTCTTTGTCTTGTAAATGCCATGCGTTCAGGCGCCACATCGGGTGCCTGGTGGGATCTGCTCTGCCCAATCGGACACGTATTAGCACGTGATCTGAGGCTCCCCGAGGGAGTATCTCCGCCCCTGTGACGTTCGAGAAGTCCAAGGTGGGCATGAACACAAGTTCTATTCTGGATTGCGTCTGGTGGGCAGCCGATGTATGTGTGTATTGGCGTTCCCTGGGGTGCCAGGTGCACCACAGCTCACATAGGCCGAGGTTCTCCGCCCAGTTGCTTAGGGCTGAAGCCCGGTTGGATCTACTGGCGGTGACCCCACCAGACACGTCCAGGTTGGGGTCAAGAACAGTATTAAAGTGTCCTCCCAGCAGGGTGGCCCCCTGGGGAAGTCCTGTTGTCACCCGGTGGAGCGAAAGTAGGAAGGCATCAAGACCTGACGGAGGAGCTTAGGCACACACAAGGTTTATCGGTGACCCTTGGAGAGTCCCCGTGACTACTACAAATCTGCCCTGCGGGTCGGACTGCGTGGTTGTGAGCACAATGGTAGAGACCGATTGAGCAGGATGGCCACTCCTCTAGAGCCTCTGGAAAATCCTGCGTGATATACTCTGTTGTATCCTCCTCGCGCAAGCATGGGGCACCTAGACCCGAGGAGGTGGGTTTCCTGTAGGAGGACCACTGAGGGGGAATATCTACGGAGAGTGCTAAATACTGCTGATCTCTTGATCTTGTCTAGCAGGCCGTTTACGTTCCAGGAAAGGACCTGAGTCAGTGAGGGCCAGACGTGGGTTGTGTAGGTGCTATACAACGCTGAGTGTGTGGCTGCAGACCTAGGGACGACCATTTCAAACATATCAGTGAAATATTAAAACTACAAACAAGGCTAACTAACTCGTTGCCCTCTAAACCTATTTCAAACTCCCCCCCCAAACACCCCCCCCCCTTCCCCATACTCCCACCCCGGAAGCATCTGTCGCCCAAGTACCCAACCAGAACCAGACAGCCAATAGGACTGTCTTTGGGGTGGAGTGGTGGACCCCTCCTTTCACTCGGATCAATTGCAATTAGCGGTCACAAGTCGAGCACCATGCAATAAGAAGTCTCAATGCCATCAATGGTAGCCCCTGCGGGGCCCGTGCGAGCAAGTCAAACAAGGTGAGTCCCCCCGCGTCCCTCGAAGGGGCCACACACATCATGTCAGCCGAGCACTGGGGATTGGCTCAAGCGATTGTCTTCCTCCGTCTGGACTGATGCCCGAGGCCTAAGGAGAGCAACGGAGATATTCTCTGTCCGTGAACCAGAGTCTTGGACCGCCTCTCCGTCCGCAGGAGTGTCCGGGTCTTTCTGCCTACCTCCCCGGGATCTGGTACGCCGCCGGCTCCTCCGGGGCCCCCGAGGGGGAGGGTTTTTATACGTGGGGTCTTCCCGGTGGATCTCGGGGGACCCCTCATGGCTCCTCTGTTAGCCAGTCCCATGCCTCCTCCGGTGTTTCAAAAAAGTACGCTTTCCCAGCCATAAGGACTTTGAGCCGCGCGGGGAAGAGGAGCATGTACGAAAGTTGCATTGCTCTAAGTTTTTGTTTAACGGGCTCGTACGACTGGCGGTGGGTTTGGACCTCCCGGGTGTAGTCCGGAAAAATTAGGATTTTGTGGTTCTCCCATTGAAGATCTTCCGACCGCCTAGCTTCCTTAAGGATATTGTCTCTGTCTTTGAAGTTGAGGAAGCGTGCAATCATCGGGTGTTTTGAGCCGCCCGGAGGGGGGCGCGGGGCGAGCGCCCTGTGGGCCCGTTCAACCGCAAACCAGGGTGAGAGGGACTGGTCCGGCATCCAGGTTTTGATCCATCTCTCCAGGAACTCGGAGGCCCCATCCTCCTCTATGCCCTCAGGAAAACCGATGAAGCTCAGGTTATTGCGTCTTGACCGGTTTTCAGCATCCTCCACACGACGGTGAAGCTCGCTGGTTCGGGTCTGCAGCTGGGCCACTTTGGTTTTGAGGTCAGACAGATCATTTTCATTCTGGGAGACTCAGGATTCAACCTCGGTGATTCGGTTCACTGCATTTCTGAGGTCTTGCCTTATAAGGCCCATATCCTCTCGCACTTCTCCGATTTTTGTCTCCACGGGCGTCTGCGATGATTGGATAGCCTGGAGGATGCCGCTCACTCCGTCCGGCGCTGGGCCGCCACTAGCCGCGCCCCCCCCTCCTCGCTGGCCCGTCACCGTCGTGAACTGGTCGATCTTTTGCTGGGAGGGTGGGGGTTGTTTGTTCGCCTTATCCTTCCCCATCGTGGCACCTGGGACGAGAATCAGACACGTTGCTCCCACCGTACTACAATTCAAACCTAAGTCCTCAGTGCTCTTTCGGCTATCATGGGTCTAGGAAGGAGACATCACGGTGTGGTCCTGCTGTGACGGGCCTATCCAGGAGGTCCTGGCGCACAGCGCAAGGAAGTCGGGAGGTCGCAGTCTCAAGGGCACCCTCCAGTCTCCTCCATGTTCCTCCAGGCCCCACGAGGCAGCCCCTCTGCCGGCTCCGTGGGGGGGGCCAAGTCGCCGGTCCCCCTCCAACAGTCCCCTCTCCACCCTCTCCGCGCAGGGGGGGAGGGAATTCGCTCCAGTCTAGGGTTCAGCTCCCCTCATTCCCAGGACCCAGCAGTTCTGCAGCAGGTCCAGTCTCACCTCAGGCTGGCCGCTGACTTCCAGTATCTTGTTCAGCAAGGACAGGTTATCTGTGGTTCGAAGTCATGATTTTCAAGCAGTTCTGGGAATCCCTCCTCCATAGCCCAGATCCTGGTCCGTTTCCAGCAGCTGTTGTGGGCTATGGCGAACCCCATCCGGAAAAAGGTCTGAGGGGGAGCGGAAAACAGGCCACCGGGTCTCCCATCCGTTGTTTTAGGGAGGGGAAGGGGGGACTCCCTCCATCTCCGCTTTTCTCCTCCCCCTCTCCCCTCTCTCTGCCTTCAGGCTGCGTCCGCGCCCCCACGGGGCCACGCCCGACCTTTGGCCCGGTCCCAGCCCTCCACGTGTTCCCGGCACTCTCCCCGAGCCAAACGGGACACCGGGCGGGGGGGAATCAGCCGCGGCGGCGCTCCTCTTACCTCCGCCCGGCCACCCCAGTTCAGTCCCGCAAGCGCGCTTCTCAGGAATAGGCTGGCGCCGCGGCCTCCCCGGCCGGCGCCCGCGAACAGGCACGCAGGGGCAGCACCGCTCACCCGGCGCTTTTTTCCTGGGTCGGGGTCGCGCCGGCCCCCCAGCCCATGAGGGTCCGCGGCCGGAGCACGGGCCCAGATTCCCCGGGGGACCCCTTGCCGCTCCTTCGGCTTGCAGCGGTCACATCCAGAGGAGCCGCCGGTCCAGCCTCAGCCCAGCAGGGCGCACCCAGCCGCGGCCGCCATCTTTTCTCTCGGATCGGTTGGACCGCCGCGAGGACACGGGGTCTAAGATCCTCGCTCGCTCACCGCACCAAGCCCTCCAAAGGATCCTGGGGCCACGAGGATGTCTGGAGCGGCGTCTTTCGCTCAGCCAGACCGCATTAACCACGGGCGGACGACGGAGGGGTCCAGAGCACCCTCAGAGTGCGACTGCCATCTTGACGCCTGAGCTAGTCCCCATCTTTACTGTGAAACTTCTGACTCCTCCCCTCTCCCAGTTTACTTCTGGGTCATTGTTGTAGTTAGTACTTCCTTTCTCTTTCATTTTTCTATCTGTTATGGTCCCCGTCCCAGAGAGATCTAATTAGTGCTGTGATGTAACACTACTTGCTTCTGGGCCTAAATGCTCCTTTTTAGGGTTGAGCCTGCGAGTGCATGAGCTAGTGCATGCATCTCACTTGCATGACACTTTTATACAGAAAAGGGTTTGGAGCCCTCCCTATGCTCATCATTTCTTTTCTTCATGTCATTCTTTTCTATCTGCTCCGTACTAGGCCAGTGCAGCTGAAACATCACTTCTGGTGCTTGCTGGTGTTGGATTGCAAATATTATTAATAACATTGTTTTATTAAACATAATGTGAAATAGCATGTATCAAAAGGCCTAACTGGAAATGTATGTTAGAAAATAAAACATGCGCTTTGAAATGTGATCACTCTTGTGTCAGCCACAATGAAGTTTGACATGAAATTAAATAATGACTAATGGAAATATATTTTGCTTTATAATAATTAAATATACTGACAAGATTATTATTAACATGTACTGAAAGATTTATGGTTTAAATTAATTATGAATTGTTTTATTCTTCATGCTTAGCACTAGTTTAAAGGCCTCATGTTTCTGTAATTTTCCAGAGGCACGATGTTTAACCCCTTCGCTGCCAGGCCTTTTCCCCCTCCTGTGCCAGGCCTTTTTTTGCCTATTTGGAATAGTTCTCGTTTAGACCCTCATAAATTTTTGTCCACATAAGCTACCCACGCCAAATTTGCGTCCTTTTTTTCCAACATCCTAGGGATTCTAGAGGTACCCAGACTTTGTGGCTTCCCCTGAAGAAGGCCAAGAAATTATCCAAAATACAGTGAAAATGTATTTTATTTATAAAAAAAACGGGGGAAAAGGGCTGCAGAAGAAGGCTTGTGTTTTTTTCCCTGAAAATGGCATCAACAAAGGGGTTGTGGTGCTAAAGTCACCAGCTTCCCAGCTTTCAGGAACGGGCAGACTTGAATCAGAAAACCCAAATTTTCAACACAATTTTGGCATTTTACTGGGACATACCCCATTTTTATGATTATTTGTGCTTTTAGCCTCCTTCCAGTCAGTGACAGAAATGGGCATGAAACCAATGCTGGATCCCAGAAACCTAAACAGTTCTGAAAAGAAGACAAAATTCTGAATTCAGCAATGGGTAATTTGTGTAGATCCTACAAGGGTTTCCTGCAGAAAATAACAACTGAAATAAAAATATATTGAAATTGAGGTGAAATAAACTGCAATTTTTCTCCACGTTTTACTCTGTAACTTTTTCCTGCAATGTCAGATTGTTGGAAGCAATATACAGTTACGTCCGCTGGACTCTTCCGGTTGCGGGGATATATAGGGCTTGTAAGTTCATCAAGAACCCTAGGTACCCAGAGCCTATAAATGAGCTGCACCTTGCAGTGGGTTTTCATTCTCTACCGGGTATACAGCAATTCATTTGCTGAAATATAAAGAGTCAAAAATAGGTATCAAGAAAACATATGTATTTCCAAAATGGGCACAAGATAAGGTGTTGATGAGCAATGGTTATTTGCACATCTCTGAATTCTGGGGTGCCCATACTACCATGTGAATTACAGGGCATTTCTCAAGTAGACGTCTTTGTTACACACTGTCTTATATTTGGAAGGAAAAAATATAGAGAAAAACAAGCGGCAATAACACTTGTTTTGCTATTCTATGTTCCCTCAAGTCTCTCGATAAAAATGGTACCTCACTTGTGTGGGTAGGCCTGGTGCCCCAGACAGGAAATGCCCCAAAACACAACGTGGACACATCACATTTTTCCATAGAAAACAGAGGTGTGTTTTGCAAAGTGCCTACCTGTGGATTTTGGCCTCTAGCTCAGCCGGCACCTAGGGAAACCTACCAATCCTGTGCATTTTAGAAAACTAGAGACCTAGGGGAATCCAGGACGGGGTAACTTGTGGGGCTCTCACCAGGTTCTGTTACCCAGATTCCTTTGCAAACCTCAAAATCTGGCTAAAAAAACACTTTTTCCTCACATTTCGGTGACAGAGAGTTTTGGAATCTGAGAGGAGCCACAAATTTCCTTCCACCCAGCGTTCCCCATAGTCTCCTGATAAAAATGGTACCTCACTTGTGTGGGTAGGCATAGTGCCCGTGACAGGAAATCCTCCAAAACACAACGTGGACACATCACAATTTTCTACAGAACACAGAGGTGTTTTTTGCAAAGTGCCTACCTGTGGATTTTGGCCTCTAGCTCAGCCGCCACCTAGGGAAACCTACCAAACCTGTGCATTTCTGAAAAACTAGAGACCTAGGGGAATCCAAGACGGGGTGACTTGTCAGGCTCTCACCAGGTTCTGTTACCCAGAATCCTTTGCAAACCTGAAAATGTGGCTAAAAAAACACCTTTTCCTCACATTTCGGTGACAGAAAGTTCTGGAATCTGAGCGGAGCCACAAATTTCCTTCCACCCATCGTTCCCCCAAGTCTCCTGATAAAAATGGTACCTCACTTGTGTGGGTAGGCCTTGTGCTCGCAACAGGAAGTGCCCCAAAACACTATCTGGACACATCGAAATTAGCAAATAGAAAACTACCTGTTTTTGAGGGGGCACCTGCGTTTTTGGTCCTGGGCTCAGCAGCCATCTAGGGAAACCTACCAAACCCAGACATTTCTGAATACTAGACACCCGAGGGAGTCAAGGGAGGTGTGACTTGCGTGGATCCCCCAATATTTTCTTACCCAGAATCCTCAGCAAACCGCAAATCTAGCTAAAAAATCACATTTTTCTCACATTTCTGTGTGGGATCACTGCACCGGGACAAATGTCCTACCACCCAACATTCCCCTCAGTCTCCCGGTAAAAATGATACCTCACTTGTGTAGGTGGACCAAGTGTTTGTGACAGGGAAGAGCCAAAAACACGTCAAAATTGAGGGGGAACCAAAGTGGGTCCAAAAGGGCAGTTTGAAAAAAACATTTTTAGGCTGACAAGTGCAGCAGAAATTTTATCGGTATAGATGAGACAATGCTGGGTGGTAGGAATTTTGTGGATTACTGCAGATTCCGGAAGGTTCCATCACAAATGTGAGAAAAATGTGTGCTTTCCAGCAAAGTTGCAGGTTTGCAGGGCATTGTGGGTAAGGAGATGGTGCGGGGTGCATGTGAAGCACACCACCATGGAATCAACTAGATGTTTAGTTTTCAGATGTGTCTAGGTCTTCTGGATTTTTGTACATGGCAGCGTCCCAAAGTAAAAAAAAGTGCAGCCCTCACCATTCCAAGTGGGTCGATTTTGAGAGTTACCAAGCTCTCATGGCCCAAATGTAAAACAAAAACCAAAAATAATCAAATGTCCTCTTGCTTGCCATGGGATAAGATGTTTTAGTGTGCTGTGGAGAGCTGAAAGACTGTTAGCCCCTTCAGTTCGGGTGGGGGCATAACCAGGCCCATACTGGTTGGTAGCCCCAATTTTCTTTTATTTTTTGTATTCCCTGGCATCTAGTAGACTTTCTGTCCCCCCGGGGTGTGGCTCGGGGGTAATTGCCCAATCTGCCCACTGGTGGGCAGAACAACTTTGGCCCCATTTACTTGGGGTGGGGGTATGGCCATACCCCCAACCTCTTATTTTGAAAAAAAATCTTCCCTGGTCTCTGGTGGGCTTTCTTCCCCCCTTAGGGGCAGATGGGCCTTCCAAAATAGGCCAGTCTGCCCCCAAGGGGGGCAGTTATGGCCAACAGTAATGTGCCCCCACGGGGAGAGACCTTTGCCCAAGGGGTTGCCCCCTCCAAACAAAACACACACATACACACACATACACACACACCAATCCATGGTGTCTAGAGGTTTCTGCCCTCTTTGGGGGTAGATTGGCCAAACAAAAATAGGCAGATCTGCTCCCAAGGGGGCCAGAAATGGCCTAAATACAATTTGCCCCCCAGGGGAGCGACCCTTGCCTAAGGGGTCGCTCCCCATACACAAAAACATAAAGTAAATAAAAAATATATATATATCCCTAGTGTCTAGAGGTTTCTGCCTTGTCGCTCCCCAAACATAAAAAAATAAAAGTAAACAAAAAGAAATTATCCCTGGTGTCTAGTGGTTTTCTGCCCCCCCCCCCGGGGGCAGATCGGCCTAATGATATTAGGCCAATCTGCCCCCGGGGGGCAGAAATGACCTAGAAATAATTTGCCCCCTGAGGAGCGCCCCTAGCTCAAGGGGTCGCTCCCCTTACTTGAAATAGCCCACAAAAAAAACATTCCCTAGTGTCTAGTGGTTTTTGCACCCCCGGGGGCAGATCGCAAGGCCGATCTGCCCCCAGGGGTGCAGAAATGGCCTAATAATGATTTGAAACCCCCCCACAGAGCGACCCTTGCCCAAGGGGTCGCTCCCCAAACATAAAAAAATAGAAAAAACAATTAAAACAATTATCCCTGGTGTCTAGTGGATTTCTGCCCCCCGGGGCAGAAATGGCCTAGAAATAGTTTGCCCCCGAGGAGCAGCCCTTGCCCAAGGGGCTGCTCCCCTTATTTCAAATACCCCACACAAATATATATTCCCTGGTGTCTAGTGGTTTCTGCCCCCCCTGAGGGCAGATCGAAAAGCCGATCTGCCCCCGGGGGGGGGGCAGAAATGGCCTAATAATAATTTGCCCCTCCTGGAGCAACCCTTGCCCAAGGGGTTGCTCCCCAAACATAAAAAAACAAAAAAAACAATAAAGAACATTTTCCCTGGTGTCTAGTGGATTTCTGCCCCCCTGGGGGCAGACCGGCCTAATAATTTTAGGCATGGGGGCAGAAACAGCCGTAAAATTATTTGCCCCCCTGGGGAGCGGCCCTTGCCCAAGGGGCCGCTTCCCTTATGTGTACATATAAAAAAAAAATCCCTGGTGTCTAGTGGTTTCTGTCCCCCTTGGGGGCAGATTGGCCTAATAAAAATGCCCCTGGGGGCAAGAAAAAATCTTACCCCCAGGGGAGTGACCCTTGCCTAAGGGGGTCGCTCCCCACAAATAAAAAAATTAAAAAAAACAATCCCTGGTGTCTAGGGGGGTTTCTGCCCCCCCGAGGGCAGGTCAGCCTAACTGTATTAGGCCGATCTGCCCCCGGGGGTGCAGAAACAGCCAAAAAACAAATTGCCCCCCTGGAGAGCGGCCCTTGCTCAAGTGCCCGCTCTCCTTATCCTATAAATAAAAAACAAAAAATTCCCTGGTGTCTAGTGGCATTTGCAAATGCTCAGAGAAGCCTGAAAGGAGAGGAAAGGCCTTTCCTCTCCTTTCAGGCTTCTCTGACCCCCTCCACGTGATCGGAGGAGAAATGCAATCCGGCGCTGGAAGATGAGCTTCCAGCGCTGGAGGGAAGGACTCTGATGAGGTCAGCGCGCTGACGTCATCAGATGCCACGGGGGCAGGAGGGGTGGGGGTGGAAGGGGAAGCGATTCCCCTTCCATCCCTGCCTAGGGGAGGGGTGTGCCTGGCCATCGGGGGAGCGCTAGCGCTCCCCCCAGGGGCCCATAGCAGAACGAGGTGATCTCTTCCAAGGCACCGGGGAACCGGCGCCTTGGACGAGATCACCTCGTCCTCGGCACACTAGGGGTTAAAAGAATGCTAACTCTGAAAAATAATGTTTCTTCAAACATCCTGTGTGATTTGCACAGTGGAAATTTCTGTCTTGTTCTCTCTGCTCGTGTTGCATTTTTCATTGAGATACAATTTTTTTAACAAAGAGCCTCATTGCTCAATGTAGTGTTGTTCATGTAACATATTTTGTTTTGTTCGGGTTTCATTTTTGGCAGGAAGCTCATGTAATGTTTTCACATAGTTTTAAATGTAATTTTTGTATGGAAGCTGATGTCAAGAGAGGAGAGAGGTGTAACAGTGTAATCCAATCATTGTTGCAGAAAACATGAAGCAATACATCTGATGCTCAGAAGATGATTATTGACTGCAAACTAAACCACCCCATACTCATGTCCAATAGAAGTTTAGTTAGTAACTTTTGGGACTTTAATATAGCAATGTTTTAGGCAATGTAAGTTAGTTCTGTTCCAGTTTTATTCTTAGTTAGATGTGTTGCTGTCTTTGCATATGATTCTAACAGTTCAGATATACTAGGCTAATCTTTACTGAGCTGTTTCCTTCTAATGTCATGCTGATTAATGAATACCTGATGTTCCTGCATTTTGCTGATGAAGATTCTGCTGTTTACTGATCTATTTAGGAGAGGTATAGCCCATGTGCATTTCTGTTTTCTTTGCAGGTGTTCTCTTTAGAAAATCCAACTGCTTATTTTGGTTAGCACCATAGATAGATGTTTTCTAAATTAATTCTTGTCTTATTTTTCTTTTTGCATCAAGCCCACACATGCTTTCTAACTAGAGTGCTAGATGGAAATGTCTGACCTAATGACTAAATTTGACTGTTTATTAATTGATATTGTTTGTTTCAACTGCTCAGACTAAATGTATGCTGTTTCTATTCTTCACTTGATTCTGTTGCTATTCTGTATTCTTCTTTTGGAGTTTCCAATGTTAAATTTCTTAATTAGATTGAAATTCTTCAGGCGTTTTGGACAACCTGTTATGTTTCTGTATTTCTATCATTTGGTCTTGCGCATGATTTATTTGATCTTAGCATTGTTAATCTAAAGGGCAATAAATGTTTAAACTTTACTAAACTAGTGTGGTGATTTCTGATCATGGTGTGTTCAAATTACTGACTTCAATTGATTATATTGGTTATTTGATGTCATATTTGATAAATATTGATTCATATTTTCTGGTTGGATGATTTCACACTTCTGTCTGAGTCACAAGGTCCAAGTCGACCTCTGAGGGTAATAGATGACTTACCCTATATGTGTCACCTTATCATATTATTATAAAAGCAAATACGGTCTGACAGGTCCACACTTTCGACCAAGCACAGATTAGTGTAGGTTAATTTGTGCCCGTCTGCTGCTCCCAACGTGATTGAGGTACTATTTCCTGCCCATGCTCCCTCCATGCTGCTTTGTCCATAGAGCCTGCATGCATTTCAAATCACTCTTCTCCTCCTGCTGTTGCATGCTTCCTGCCACCCCCCTGTGACTGCTTGTTTCTTGTTGTATTTAGGAATGTTTTACATCACTAAAGCTAAAAAAAAATTTGGAATGGCAGAAAGCTTACCTGAAAATCTAGGTCAGTACACAACTTCTGTAATTCTGTTGTAGATTTAGGGGGTCATTTCAACCTCAGCGGTCTTTTCACAAGACCGCTGAGAGACCCCCGTGCTGAAGACTGCCAGTGATGGCGGTTTTCCGCTCGGCGAATTATGACTGCTGGCAGCCCTCCATCCTTTTCCGGACGGAGAGCCGCCAGCAGCCATACTGGTGGTCGGCGGGGAAGTGAAGGTTGCTTCACCGCCCGTCAACAGTACACCCACCACTGAATCACGTTATGTGATTCAGCGTGGTGGTGGTCTGTTGACGGGGAGCTGCCAGCAGAGCAGCCCCCATGGATCCCGTCCCCTCCCAGAGGATCAACGGACCAGGTAAGTTGATCGTCCGTTAGGGGAGGGGGCTGTGGGGTGTTGTGGGTTGTGTGCATGCATGGGGGTGTGCGTCTGAGTATGAAGAGGGTGTGTGTGAGTGCGTGTATGCATGCGGGGTGTAGTGTGTTTGGAAATGTGTGCGTGTCTGCCTGTACGTATGTCTGTATGGATGTGTGTGTGTATGTCTGAATGTGGGTGTGCGTGTATGACTGTGTGTGTGTCTGTTGGCATGTTTGTTCGTGTGTGTGTTGGTGTCTGCATGCGTGTCGGGTGTGTGTCTGTGTAGTGATGTCCGGGGTAGGGGTGGGGGAAGGACTCGGGTGGGGGGTGGGGGAGACCCCTATCAGTGCCAGTGAAGGGATTCCCTGGCACTGATGGTGCTTACCGCCATGGATTTCATGGTGGTGCCCAACCCCATGAAATCCATGGCGGTCTTGTGACGGCCGCCGGGCTGGAGACCCAAGTCTCCGGCCCAGTGGTCGTCTCCACCCTGGCGGTCGGTTCGGAGAAGTGGCGGATGACCATGGCGGTAACCGCCATGGTCATGATTCAAATTTGTTTACCGCCAGCCTGTTGGCGGTAAGACCGCCACTTCTCCGCCAACCGGAGGGCCTTAGTTTTCTGTTCAAGAGCAGCAACTTTTGTTTATTTGAATGGTAATCATGTTACCGTTACTAGGCCTCACCGAGATAGCAAAATGCCTTGTCCCTGCAAATACCCCCCTTTCATTTCATCTCATCTCTGCTGAGGTCCCCGGGATGTGCAGCTGATTTGTGATGAGGCCATGTGTGCACAATAAAGTACAGTAATAGAAAATGAAACAAACACTCTTGCTGCCTTATGGTACAATGTTAAGCGTCTTCTGTGAAGATATAAAATAAAGTAACTAGGATGCTTTGTTTTCTAGCTGCTGTTACTGAATTAGAAGGAAAATGTGCAGAATCGTACATGGTTAGAAAAGAGTGCAGGCCTAAAATGTTCAGGATGTCCAAATAGAGAGACAAGGATAGAGAGGATGCTGGGGGTGCAAGTACAGGGGCGAGCAGAAACATTTATTCACAATGCAGCTGGAAGCAGAAGGCCACAACACGAAAGCTTGAGCCATAACTTGATAACACACTCACAGGGAGGGCGTACATTCTGATCCACGTTCACAAGGGAAGTGTACATCATGGTGGTTTTGGAAAGAGAACACGATAAGCTTTGATTTTTGAAGGCCAGCAGCTGTGCAAGGGAGGAGAGACAGAAATGTTTCCAAGCGTGGAGTTAGCTGAGGAAGGACATACTAATAGGCTTCAGAACATGAGATCAAAAGCACTGTGATTACTATCAAATGTAACAATGGCAGATGTGTAACCTTCGCTTTCCTGTAAATGCGTAATTAGATGCTTTCCCAAGGAGAAATATTGCTTTGTGCTAAAGTAAGTAGAGATAACAATGTACCAAGTAAGCGCAGAAATCAATCTGCATTACAAGTTATAAGATGCATACAAGGCATTTTGAGACTATAAAAGATGTTGTTCGTAATAAATGCTCATATTATTTGCCAAACAGAGTTGTGTCGGTTTTTTCATTTCCTGACTCCACAACATTTGGCGAGCCAGCCAGGAGCCTTCTTCTCTTCCCCGGACTGCGGCTGAAGAAGCACCGCCTGCACTGCTTGAATAGAACACTGCACGCAAATCAGGTGAGCATACATCTGCCTATTCAAACAGGCAGTCGGGGTTCCAGATGTTGCTGTCCTATAGGGTGAGGAGAGGTTGGGCTTCGTACCTTTTTTTTTATTTTTTATTGCATGATTATTTTTGGCAACTACAATATGAGGGAATGCATCCATGATTTATGTGGGGTTTAAATGCAATGTTATGTTGTTATGCTACAAATGAATTGTGATTTTCCAGTCAGACCGGAAGCCCACTAGTAAGAATCCCCTTTTGCGATAAGAGGAAGGGACGACAGGTAGCAGTGCATTACCCTGGGGAGCAACCCCTGGAAGGGACATTCTTTTGGGAATGCCCAGCAGGTGTCCTAGTTAGATCCGGAGGGTCAGAGTAGAAGTAGTGAGGTGAACCGGGTAACAAGTGTGAAGTCTGACATGGTAAGAGACGGTCACTTTACAGGCGGCGGAAGACCGTGCTCCGAACGAGTCAGACACCCAACTCACCAAATTCCCAGATTTAACACATCTGGAAGGCATCTTTGAGGGAGAGCGACCAAGGCTGAGGTATCAGTGGTAAGTCTAACGTTTAGGTAAAGGGACAACAAGATTGTTGGTGTCAGTTGACGTTGCCCTGACCACGGTCAGACTCTTGGTTGCAAACCTGAAAAGCACAACATAAACAAGTGGAAGCATTTTATGAGTAATGAGTGAGAAGGAGGACAAACAGAGTACAGTGTTTTATAATCATATGGGTCAAGTTATAGAGAAATGGCAGGAGTCCCCACCAGTTGTTACACAGTCAGATATAAGTGAGGAGGAAAGGGTGAAAAATCTCTGCCATATTTTTGACATCCCAATAGATACCCCTCAAGTGTCCCGTAAGTGGGGAACAATCAGTGTAGATAAAAACACAGGGGGCCAGAATAAAACATCCCAAAGTAAGTGAAGATTGATAATAAATCCCTGTGAGTGAGTTTGATGATTCTCTGTGGCAGGAAACAGATACCATTGAGTTAAAAGTAGTATTTAAATGGGCTCACGGGCAACCCCCATGCCCATGCAACACCCTGCGGTTTGAAATAATAACACAATCACCCTTCGCATTAGAGGCTCTTCTTGATGCATTTCTCACAGACATTGGTAATTTCACAACCTTAAACAATGAATGGCTCAACACATCCCCGAGCACCACAAGTAGTTATCTACATACATGACAATGTCATAGCACGCATTGCATCAGGTACCAATCCACTCAGACCCCCCATAAATTCACCCACCCCAGATATCACCATAGAAGAGGTGTTGCACAGATTAACGATAAGTATGGCTGAAATTCACAAATTCGGTCTCACACAATATATGTGAAGTCAGGTAATACTGAGTAAGATTGTCCCTCAATATCACTGCTATAGGTCAGCAACAGTGGTAAGGTCAAATACACATTAAGAAGGGAGACAAGGGCTGAAAAGGGATACACAGTGCAGCAGTCAGACTGCAAGAGGTATTCATAGGAAACACACGTCCTGTGGGGATCATGGACACCCCTCTGGACCATATGATAAAAACGTTCCCTTCAGATAAAAAAGGAATACTAAAATATTGTAAGCAGTGGCATAAAGGCACTGAGGACCATGCCCATCCAAGGCCAAAGGAAAAGACATTTGAAGAGGACATAGCTGAACACACATTGACTTACATTCGCTCAACGTATAAGAAAAAGGAAACTATTCTGTCACTATGGCAGGTATTCTATCATGAGAAGACAAATGTGAAGTCAACTGCGCCCGAAGAAGTAGTGGCACAAACACAACCAGCCCCCCAGGAAGGTCTCTAAGGGAACCCCACCTTGTGGTCTCTACCCTATCCTGCCAGCTGCAGGGTACCAGTATCCAATTCGAGTTGAGCTAAGGAGGAGAGGTTAGAGGCGCTGGGAGATGAGATGACCACCGCTCCTGTCCCATTAGCTCCTCGAGCCGACCCAGAACAGAGTGGGAGAGACAGACTAATAAGTGAGTTGCAGCATATGGTGAGGCAGGCAGAGCAGTCTAGGAACCTTGCCCCCCTCCGGGGGCAATGGACTACAGGGCATGTCATTCTTACACTTGCAGACACGCCTGCAGACACTCTGACAGAGGCAGCAGAGGAATGGACAGAAGAGGAAGAGGAATGAGAGAGAGATGTAGAGATAATATGAGGAGCCCCAGAAGACTCACAGGATGCAACAGGGGCAGAAGATGGTGAGGACTGGGCCAATGGGTTTAATAGGAGTGCACACGAACAAGGGGTTAAGAGAAGGCTATATAATTTTTGCCAGTGCCCTGCACGAGAATTATCAATGAAAGCAAGAGGTACCACAGATACAAAAAAGAGGTCAATCCTAAAAACAAGTTCAGATGTGATACCCATAGAGACAATAGAGCAAAAGGAGGGTAGCTATCATTGTCAACCCTTCTCAGATGAATTGGCGAGGTGGACCAAAAAGAAAGGAAGAAAGCCATGGCCCCGACAAGGGTCTTTACAACCCTTTGATTTAGTGACTGCAGAAAATTGCATACGGCAGGGACGGGGTGACCCAGGTTGTAACTACCCCTACATGCAAGAATGCCTTGCCACCTGGGAGGAGTATGTTATAGACAAACCAACTAAAGTCACACGCGGTACTAGATAAGATCCGAGGTTAAGCCTCAGGTCAATAAACCCTCGACCACTAACTCAATTGTCCCTTATTTTTAAGGGAGGGCAGGTACCAACATATGTGCCATGGCCTCAGATGGACAAAGAGAATTTAAAAAAGGAGCACTGCCCCCGCTGTCTGAAGGTGCGGGAAAATGGATAGGATGCTTTGAAAAACACACTGCCGGGGTCAACTTAGCTTTAGGCGATGTTAAAAGCTTGCTCATTTCATTAGTTGGAGATGAAGTAAACACTATTTTTGTTAGAGCAGTGTTCCCTCAAGTGACATTGATGTATACACAGTTTGATGGATCATCTTTTAACAATGTCCGCCAACATGTTTGGGAGGCACTTCGGCAGACATATCCAGCTAGACCAGACATTGGAGCCCTTATGGCAGAAATTATAAAGCCAACTGAGAATGTTGCAGAATTCATTACTAGAATGAAAGAACGATGAATGCAGGAAGTAGGATGTAACTGGGAAAACATGGGAGGAAATGCAATTTTGTTTTATAATGTATTAAAGTGAGGCCTTCCCACCGATATACAAGCAAGCTTAGACGGAGTGGTGGGAATAGAGGCTAAACCATGGGTCGAAATACAGGCCCATATAGTACATTATTTTAAGCAAAAACAAGAAAAGGACAAGGAAAGAACAGAACAGAACAGGCACAGCTAAGGTGGGGCAACAAAAACTTAAGAAACCGAGTACAGAAGGAGTACTTGTGACTGCGCCACCAACAACTGTTGCAATGCCAGTGCAGGTACAGGTGCCAGGAGGACAATCAGTAAGTGATACGAGGAAGAAGCAGGGAAAGGTTTCAGGAAAGCAAGGATCGACACAAGGAAAAAGACAAGGAAGCTATAGGGCAGGACAACAATGTTATTATTCCGGTAAGATGGGCCATTTTGCAAGGGAATGCAGGGCCAGGAAAAACAATGAGAGAGCACAAGGTTGGAATACCGCACAGGGGCAGGTGAGGCCACAACAGGTGCAATGAGTGCCCCAGCAGCAAGCAATACCGGGCCCCCCGCAGGGCCCTCAAGTTCAGTGGGTTGCACCACAGGGGCTGATATGGTAGGGTGGGCCCAAAGGTGTCAGCAACAGTACCGGAGGACAGGCACAGGTTCAGGTGGGAGGGGTAACTGTGCAAGAAGGCAACCCCTTTCATGTACCACCCCAAATATCTGTGGGAACGCCAAGCCACAATTACACCCAATGACAGAGCCGGCAAATGGCCACGGTGTGCCCAATACTATCGGTAACCCACAGGTCAGATGAGGAATCCACTGTGACGGTAGCCATAGAAGGTCATCCCCACAGGTTTTTAATCGACACTGGGACCACCAAATTGTGTATAAAGGAAGGAACACTACCACTTTCTCAAACTCAATGGACACATAAGGGTTTTCTGGGGCTGTGAGGAGGGTTCCAATCACCAAATCAGTGAGTATGATTGTGGGAGATACACTAATTGAAGGGCCACTATTATATTCCCCAGAGTCACCAGTCAATATTCTTGGGAGAGACCTAATGAGCAAATTGAACGACTATCTCCTTCCTGGAGGATGGGTCAATGGCATGTTACACACCAGGTGTTACACTGAACAGAATACTGTCCCTCATAGCTCATGAGGAGCTAGGACAGCAGGTCAGAGCAGTTCCTTTCAACACAGAGGCTTTTTTGCGAGGCATATATGCCTTGATAGCGCACACACCAGCGCATTGAGGTAAAACAGAGCAATTACCAAAGAAACTACTGTTCAGACCTTACGAGCCTGTGGATCCCATAGTAAAACCTGAATTGATATTGGAAATATCCGCCCTTGAAGTAAGATCAACATATGCTATGCTAATGGCAGTTGACAGGAGACAGGAAATTTGGGCATCAATAGTGTTCACAGATCCCGGGGTTAAATTAAGAGATATATCAGACAAAGAAGTATTTGACGATTGCCCACGATTTGAGACAGTTGTATTTGAGATGGACATTGCCATTAGAGTGCAATTGCAATACATAACAGTGTCCAGACACACACAAGACAGAACAAGACAGAACAATAATAGAAAAATAATAGAAAATAATAATAGAAAAAGATTTAGCAAAGGTACCAGAGGTGTTGTGGACAGAGGGGCCATATGATGTGGGACTGATCAAAGGGGCTGAGCCTGTGAAAATTACATTGAAGCCTGGAGCAATACTGCCCAGGACACGCCAGTACCCCTTGTCCAAAGAGGCAGAAGAAGGCATCCTACCTACAATCGAAGTGTTACTTGAGCAGAGAGTAATATATGACAGGTTGATGCTGTGCAATATGCCGATTTTTCCGATACGCAAAAGACATCCTTGGGACACAAACCAGTTGCCTACTACAGTGGGCTGTTAGATCCCATCATGAAAGGGCATTATTCATGTGAGCAAGCACTGGCTACAGCAGCTTTTGCAGTCCAGAAAAGCACCACCATAGTGATGGGATCACCTTTAACACTGTATGTAGAGCATGCAGTATTCACCATCTTTCAAAAAAGCAAGAGCACCCTTACAACTCAAAGGGTATCTGGGTATGCAGTAATATGTTCAATACCATCATTGCAAGTTGTTCGATGTCATACAGTTAATCCAGCAACGTTCTTTGCACACCCAGTTTGTGACGATGAACAAGTACATGTCTGTGCCAATTACACACCAGAAGAAGAGAATAAGGTGGGAGAAGACCCCATCCTTGGGAGCACGTTGCTCTTTGTTGATGGGTCCTCTTTCATAGATCAGGAGACTGGGATTAGGCACTCTGGAGCAGCCGTTGTAAGAGCTGAACAGCAGCAATCATCTGACACCTTACAGATAGTAAGTCAAATACCACTCCCTTCCCATTTCTCAGTACAGGCTGCAGAATTAGTGGCCATGATTGAAGCATTGCAGCAAGCTCAAGGACTAGAAGTTACCATATATTCAGATTCAGCATTTGTCACCACCACTGTGCATTCTAGCATTCACAGGGGGGGAAAGGAGGGGATTTCTTAAATCTGATGGATTCCCTGTAATGCATAAAGATTTTTTGGCACAGTTGATAAAGTCTTTAATTCTATCATCTAAGGTAGCAGTTATAAAATGTGCAGCACACACCAATCAGCAAGACCTTGTCTCCAGGGGTAATGCCTTGGAAGACGGGGCAGCAAAAGAAGCAGCTAAAACATCTCCAAATTATAGTGAACAAGATGAACACATATTAGTGATGATGATAAGCAGACAACAGAATGCTACTGAATTACCACCCCCATATTCAGAGACAGCACAATTACAATTACGCAAATTGGAAGAACAAGCACTACCTCATGAAAGGAAGCTGTGGGAACAGTGAGGGTATATGCAGTCACCAACAGATTTCATCTATAGGCAAGAAAGCACAGGTAAACCAGTAATGTCACAAGCCCTGATATATTCAGCCCTAGAGCAACTACACCTCCCTGAACACACTGCCAAGGAATATCTTCTTACTACGCCACAGACAGATTGGTTCATTCCACAATTATCTGAAATGATTATTATGTATATTGCAGAATGTGCAGTATGCCAACAATACAGCCCTAGACCCACACTAGAAGTGATTACCTGAACAATACCTAATCTGACAGGCCCATTTAAAAATCTACATTTAGATTGTGTCAACATGATTGAGAGATGTAACAATTACAGATATCTTATTGTGGTGGTTTGCCCTTTCTCAAGGTGGATTGAGGCAGGACCATGTGTACATAATGATCCTAAAGCAGCAGCCAATTTTCTGATAAGAGAGGTGATACCTAGGTGGGGAATCACAGAAGCGATCTGCTCAGCTAACGGTTCCCACTTTGTTAATGCAATTTTTCAGCACATCGCACTTCTCTAGGAATAAAACATAAATTGTCATCTGCTGATCACCCCCAAAGCAATGGTATAGTAGAACACCTTCACAGCCTCTTAAAAAATAAAATCAGTAAACTATGTGCCACACTGCAGAAAAAATGGCTATATTGCCTTCTACTAGCTTTATATGCCCTCAGAAATCAACCAGGAAGTGATTATCACTTGACCCCTCACCAGATAGTGACAGGGCCTCCTATGCCGACTCCCTTAACAATAGCTCGACAGAAAACAGATGCTCAAAAAGACAGCTGAGGTTTTAGGACAGGAGATGAACTGTTATTTATCTCAGTTATTGAAGTCTGCCAAGTTCTTCTCTAAACAAATGTTACGACAGGAGAAGTGCATCACCGCAGCCCAGCAGACCAGTCCAATTTCCATGGGCCAACAAGTGTACATCTGCAATTTTGTACGCCGATGGAGGGACAGCAAGTTTGAGGGCCCCTACTTAGTTACCCAGAGCACCCCCACAGCAGTGAAAGTGGAGGGCAGGAAGCCATGGATACATCTGTCAGATGTTCGGGTGGCCCCTGCTTCATGCCACGCATTGCCATCTTCACAGTAACTTTTAGAGGAGGGCAAAGACAAAGACGAAGGACAACGTCCCCTTTAAAAATGCCAGCGGAGTTACTATTCAACACCTCTAGCAGACAATTATGTATTTCAATTTTGTTCTTCTGTTCATGTCTTGTTATGTTAGCAATTGCATTTCAATAGTGTTCTAGCCCATGTATGGCATTATGTCAGTATACTAAGTGCTCGCAGAAAGAAGTATATAAATATGAAAATGTATCCTATAATATCCATGCTAGCATATTAGATAATATGTGGTACCATTGCTAGCGCAGGTGTTTTAATCAGAAATGTATTAATGAGTGTTTATGTATTTTGAATAATGAGTTATGTAGTAAATGAATAACGTGCAAAAATAATGCACGTATTTGAAAATGTGACCTCGAAGAATGGCCACCAGTGTTCACGAAATGTACTAATCAATGATTAATACTTATGAAATATTGAAAATGTATTAGATTAATGTAGAAATATGTCACATTAAGGGATATGAAGTGTGCTCTAGCTTTATTAATTGTAGGCCTTAACTTAGCGAGTGTCTTGGCCTAGTCTTGCCAGGCCTCATGCAGAAGCGGTATTTCTTAGCGGTTAATAAAAATGCAGAATGAATGAATTAAACTGTGAAATGTCCATTGTCTTGTTAAAAGTGCTTAACAGAATCTTTTTGTGAGAACCTACTGGAAGGAGATGATGTTCCTGCTAGTGTAACAACTTCTGTGTAATGTGTGTGAGATGTATTTTCCCAGAACAAAAACAATGAAGATACTGACTGACGATGCAAGAATATTGTTACCTGACGAGCCGGATGATGATGACATCGTAAAGTGAACCAATCAACTACATGAAAAGAGTGAAATATTAGAATTCATAGATTTGGTGTAAAAATATTATTCAATAAAGTATTAATGGACGAATAACTGACCAATAGGGAATTAGGGGATAGTTTCGGTGACTTTGATATAACAACGCAACAGGGGAGAATTATTCAGATTTCAGACTAGAGAAGAGATTCAGAACCCAAGAGACCTAAATTTGGGAGATACAAGATTCATTCTTTCATTGTGCTCATATTTAACTGAGAGCCTGATGCTTTGCTGATCGACTGAGGACGAAGACTGATTTTGCTTTGCTGACCCATACCGAGGATAGGTAGATATGATGAAACGTAACTGTTACGCATTTTATGCCTTTTCTTACTAAGTACCAACTGCGCTGTTTTGATAGATCCATAGTTAGATGTATTTCTAAATTTGTGTTTCTAAATTGTTTTGCATGCATGCTGATGCTAATCTGACGTTAGTTAAGGACCCTCACAAATGACTGACAAATTACAGGAACTAATGATTGATGAATTACCTTCCTGAATTTCATGTATGCTATATCTTTGTCACAGCTGACTCTGCTATTGATTTGCACGGTAGCTCTAGAATGTGTTGTGGTTCAAGCTTTGATTAGATTGCGTTTATTCCGCTGCTTTGGACAACCATTGTTGTTTTTATATGTGTTTCATTTGATTTTGAGGTTAATCTACATGACCTTAGGATTGTTAATATGAGGGAAATAAATTTACTAAACTTTCATTAAAGGTGTGGTTATTCATGGCTGAAATGTCATGGTGCGTGACATTTACTGACTCCATTGATTATTGATTTTATTGATTACTAATGATTGTTAATTATCGTGTGTTGATTATTGATTATGTACTGGAGCTATGTCAAGAACTTCTTAATTACGAGTCAAAAGGTTCATCGACCTATTTGCTTCCCCTTGTAAGTTCACTTATTAAGGTCTGACGCGCTAACACCAGCATACGACAGAGATAGGCATGCAGATGAAGCAGGGAGCATTCTTCGTAAACACCACACAATATGAGGAGGAGTTAGCCAATCTAATGAATGTCCTGACAGACCGCAAAGAGTTAACAGTGAAGTTAGAAACAATGACCGAGACAGGGGTCATGAGGTATAACAGTAAGAAATGGAAAACTAGAATATTAGAGCAGGGATTCCTGGGAATATCACCACCACCACTTTTCTGAAAGTACTCCTCAGCAATAACTATGCCCCATGATTGTCAAGGGAAGCTATATTTTTGAGTAAATTGATCAGTATACATACATGGTCAGTGGAACCATGGCTCAACATTTGGATGTAGAGCTCTCTCCTTATGGATGGGGAATCAGAGTGATAATAGCACGCAACAAAAATGTCAGGATATATGGGATGAAAATATATCTATATTAACATGGGTAGAAACACCATCCACTCTTCGAGCAGGTAGAACACTAAGGGGTCATTTTGACCTCAGCGGTCTTTTTTAAAGACCGCCGAGGGACCGCCGTGCGGAAGACCGCTAGTGGTGGTGGTTTGCCGCGTGGCCTATTATGACTGTTGGCAGCTCTCCGTCCTTTTACGGACGAAGAGCTGCCAACAGCCATACTGGTGGGAGGCGGGGAAGTGGAGGTTGCTCCACCTCCACCGCCACGCCAACAGAACACCGCCCAGCGAATCACGTCCGTGGCGGTGTTCTGTTGGCGGTGTGGTGTCGGCGGAGCAGCCCCATGGATCCCGTCCCCTCCCGGAGGATCGTCGGACCAGGTAAGTCGATCGTCCGTGAGGGGAGGGGGGTGGGGGGGTGTTGTGTGTTGTGTGGGTGCATGGGGGTGTGCGTGTGTGTATGTAGAGGGGGTGTGTGAGTGCTTGTATGCCTGCGGGGGTGTTGTGTGTATGGGACTGAGTGCGTGTATGTCTGTGGGTATGTCTGTATGGATGTGTGCTTGTATGTTTGAATGTGGGTGTGTGTGTCTGACTTTGTGTGTGGATGTAGGCATGTATGTCGGCGTGTGTGCTTGTAAGTATGTAGGTGGTGCCTGTGTGCGTGTCATGTTGGTATGGGTGAAGTGATGTTGATGGTCGGGGTGGGGATGAGGGCCCTGCCACCTTTGGGGGGTGGCAGGAGTGGTGGGGGGGTGTAGGGGAGTGCGTCGGGGTGGGGGGTGGCGGAGACCCCTATCAGTGCCAGGGAAGGAATTCCCTGGCACTGATAGTACTTACCGCGATGGATTTCATGGTGGTTCAAACCGCTGGAAATCCACGGCGGTAAGCCGGGTCCAAATACCGCCGGCGGTATAGTGACGCCCGCCGGGCTGGAGACCCAGGTCTCCAGCCCGGTGGTCGTCTCCGCCCTGGCGGGCGGAACGGAGAACCGGCGGATGACCATGGCGGTAACCGCCATGGTCATAATTCCACAACGTAAGACCGCCAGCCTGTTGGCGGTCTTACCGCTGGTTCTCCGCCTTCCGACAGGGTCATAATGACCCCCTAAATGTTTTCTTTTTATGTTTCAGGGTGAATGGAACGGTCCCGGTGGGGAGGAACATCAATTGCATCACCACAAGGTATAATGTTGACATGCAATCGGGCACCTCCAGTCTGATGGACTACTATTGGCAGTGCGGAGAATGGCTGTCTATGCAACTTCCTCCTAGATGGAGAGGTCTCTGTTCTTTGGTTACTGTGCACACCCCCTCCTTGGTCATTCCAGGGGTGGACATTTCAAAGTTACATGACCATCCCATGAGCCATCCAACTACCTTGATACACCATTATCGGAAGAAGAGATCTGCTGATTATTTAGGTACTACAACCTGGAAAGACGTTCCGCAAGGGCACAGGTTGTTCAATAATGCCCAGTTTTTCTTCGAAAGCATCTTCCCATTCGTCCAAGCAAAGGTGACTGCCCGCTGGCTGCAAATGACCCGATGGGAACTGATGAAGACCATCAATGCGACTGAAAATGGTTTCAATGCAGTCAAAGAAGAAATACTGGCTGTGAGGGTGATGCATATGCAACATAGGTATGTGCTAGACTTGATGACGGCCATGGAGGGTGGGGTTTGTCCAAAATCGGAACTGCCTAGCTGTATGTACGTGCCAGCTAACAATGCGGACAATGGAATAGTAACGGAGGCCATACAGACTCTACATAACCTGCGGAAGAAGATGGCAGACAAAGGGAGTGCCCCCGACTAATGGTTTTCAGGGTGGTTTAGATGGATGCCATCCTAGTCAGGACTGTTTAAAGGGTTATTCCCGATCCTTGTGGTAATGTTCTTGATGTACAGTATCTTCCAGGTAGTGGTAGGATTCTGTAAGAGGATTAGCCAGAAGCTGAGTGGGATGTTCACTATTAGAGTGGTCAGGAAAGTGCAGGTGGATGAGGACAACATATACACACTAATGAATGTATGTAGCAGGGAAGCTGAAGAAGTAGTTGAAAGTTCAACGGAAGGGGGGAATGTTACTGAAAATATGGAAAAAGCAGAAGGCCCACGTTTGCTAATGCATGAATTAGGAGGAAAATGTGCAGAATTGTACATGGTTAGAGAAGGCCTAAAATGTTCATGATGTCCAATAGAGAGCCAAGGATAGAGAGGATGCTGGGAGTGCAAGTACAGGGGCGAGCAGAAACATTTATTCATAATGCAGCTGGAAGTAGAAGGCCACAACACGAAAGACTGACTCATAACTTGATAACACACTCACAGGGAGGGTGTACATTCTGATCCACGTTTACAAGGGAAGTGTACATCATGGTGGTTTTGGAAAGAGAACACAATAAGCTTTGATGTTTGAAGGCCAGAAGCTATGCAAGGGAGGATAGGTAGAAATGTTTCCAAGCGTGGAGTTCGCTGAGGAAGTACATACTGATAGGATTCAGAATGTGAGATCAAATGCACCGTGATTATTAGCAAATGTATCCATGGCAGATGTGTAACCTTCGCTTTCCTGTAAATGCTTAATTAGATGCTTTCCCAAGGAGAAATATTGCTTTGTGCTAACGTAAGTAGAGATAACAATGTACCAAGTAGGCGCTTAAATCAATATGCATGACAAGTGATAAGACCCATGCAAGGCATTTTGAAGCTATAAAAGATGTTGTCTGTGATGACCAAGTTGAGTGCGGTATCAGTCGCTGAGCAGAGCTGCCCTCCCGGCCGTGATTCATAAATGCTCATATTATTTGCCAAACCGAGTTGTGTCGGTTTTTTCATTTCCTGACTCCACAACATTGCAGACGAAGTAATGTACATACACACAACTGGCAAACAGGACATCTGACCTGTGTGGTGCAGTTTCGTAATAGAGATAACAATGTACCAAGTAAGCGCTTAAATCAATATGCATGACAAGTGATAAGACCCATGCAAGGCATTTTGAGACTATAAAAGATGTTGTTTTTGATGACCAAGTTGAGTGCGGTATCAGTCGCTGAGCAGAGCTGCCCTCCCCGCCGTGATTCATAAATGCTCGTATTATTTGCCAAACCGAGTTGTGTCGGTTTTTTCCATTCCCTGACTCCACAACATTGCAGACGAAGTAATGTACACACACACACAACTGGCAAACAGGACAACTGACCTGTATGGTGCAGTTTCGTAATATTGTTTAATGCAGTTATAGCATTGCTTCGTGGGTTTGGGCAGCGCAAGAGGCATAACAGCAAGTGGTAGTCAGTGGCTTTCACACTGAAATCAAACACCCTATAAGTACCAGAATGCATGGGATTGTGGAGGAAACCCACAGGGCTCGAAATGGGGTGTGACCTTATGTTGAGAGATGTTAGTAACCTTGTTGATCGTGTTCAAGGAGAGCAGCAGTGTGCTGGAGACTCGACACCGTTTGGTTGTAACAGGACTCCAGCATTTGTGTAATTCAATTATAGTGGTGCCCCCACAGGTGGTCTGACTTGTCGAGGTGCAGATCAGCCTATGTACTGTAAAACTCAGCTGATAGCGATCATATTACCAATGTCCGATTTACACCAGGGAACACCTTAATTTAAAACTTTTATTGAAGTTTACAACAAGAAAGCTGCACGTGACGCATTAACCCACAGAGCTGCTTGAGAGCAGATGGTTAGTCCCTTTAGGACACTTTCCGTGAGTCGGGTATGTTTTTTTAATCTGGACAGTCCATGGCTGTTGTTATTCTAGCAGCCCTCCCAGCGTTCAATTGAGATAAAAGGCAATATTTTACGAGCCCTCTGTTCCCTGTTATAGACAATTGTACCTGCTGAACAGAGGATTAAGTGAATCGGACCCATCCTACTGTGTAAATAAACTGGTATCTGTAGTTGGCACACACATACTACATCCTACTTTGCTTCAATAGTACTTTACAATTTCAACGTACACACCGAGATGCTTATATATATAGCTACATTAACAGCCCTATAACGGTTCAGAGCCTCTGGAATTTTGTGTTTTCATGTAGTAATATATTTGCTTCATTTGCCACACAATCCATTATCAGCTGCTTAATCTGCAAGTTTTAACTAACAATATTTCTTGCTCAAATGGTTCAAACGTTACTCCCGCGCAGTGGAAGGCCATTTTCAGAGGTTGACAGGTCACCTTTCTGTTGATTATTACTATATTTGGGCGTTAAAATGGTACCAAGGGGGATACGACCAATGCTGAGGCTGTGTTAACAAGTGTACAAATGACAAAATAACCTATTATATTACATGCATAATTTGCCTTTCGTTGCTGCATAATTTACTCAACTCTGCTGCATAATTTGGCCCTCCCCTGACGCTCAATTCCAGTGGCCCCGAGTATAAGCGACCTCTGGAACTGTCAGCATTTTTGCAGTTTGCCTGATGTCACTTTCTTGCATGGACGCTTATCACGCATTGCTTTTGTTATTGGCCTCCAGCTTGCAGCTTCTGAATATACTTTTTAGCAATTTCAAAGTACTGAACAGCGTTGCCAACAACACATCACCAACAGAACGTATCATTGCCAGATCCTCAAAGAGTTGTGGATTAAGGCTTGCTGAAAACTCACAGACGATATAAGAAAATGATTGAAGAAATCTTAAAATTCGCAAGGGTTATTTTAGGTTGTCAGTGATGTCTTTAAGATTATCCCTCTGCCTGCTACTTACACGGACTGTCCATACATTCAGGAGAACATTAATTGTTAATTATTGATCGCCGCCCTTTTCCCATAATTTCAGTACTTACTATATCTCATTACACCTAGTAAGATGCTAGAAAATATTCTGTAAATCGTAGTCGTAAGGGAGTGGTATGGGTTTTTATTATAGTACGTGAAATATGATAGGAGAGCTGCTGTCACCTCAGCCAATTCTGGAGCACAGCGCATAATGCCACTATGCACATTGTGGCGCTCCATGTGCCTCTCCAGTGTGCTAACATTGCTCAGTCCCTGCTTCCATGGTTGGTGGGCACCACGCAGTTGGCAGTAGGCTGCACTCATCTGGTGGTGACATAAGGACAGTCAAGAACACCCTCTAGCAGTTGTGTTTGAGCCAGGTGGTGACAGCCAGTTACAGCTAGACAGACCCTGAGGCTACCAAAGCTGCTGGTGGGGTTTGGTGTTTGATCAGTTTCACTGCCGGACATGGCTGGGATTATACATTTTTAGATTGAAGCCTACCAGACAGCTGGTTTGCTAACAACATCATGGGGCCATTCAGAAAGCTTCACTGGGAATGCATTCCACGAATTACTTACTCTTGACTTGGTGGTTTGTGACTCACATTTGCTTGCTTTCTGGCTTTAATTGTTTTAGACAGTCTAGCTTCAGTTCATCCCTTTCCTTGCCCAAACCCTATCTACTGTATTCTTCCACCAGTACTACATTTATGTAAACAGTCCCTTTAAATATATATTGTTTTTAAACTATTTTTATTAAGAATTGCTCAATTGCAACAGTAAGTGGCTTATCATACAAAACTTTGCTTATCATACAGCATGGATAACAGTTACATTTAAACACTATAAAACAGCAGGATAAGGTACAGTTTGTTCCCGTATACACAGCGTAGTTTCCATAGAAACCATGAACACTTTTATGCCAGTTGCAGACCCCCACTGTTACTCCGATGTCTACAAGTCTCAGTAGCTGCTCCATCCATCCCAGACCTTTTACCATTTTCGCAGGCAGCCCTTGCTAAGGAACACCACATGTTCAGCCCTTTGGCACCAGTCCCAGTCAACCACCCATAGTAAATCCCCATGCTCTAGCCACATTATGCTTCGCCACAGCCGCCGCTTATGTAAGCCAAATCGTCTGATACTTGGGCTGTTTTACCTCACCTGTGATGTTATGGAGGACCCATTTAGCACCTAAAGGAACATCCAGGCCTGTGACCTGCTTTATAATACATACCACTCTTTCCCAGTGGTCTTGGATTTTGTGACAATCCCATAGTGTGTGAAAAAGGTCCCTTCCTGCTTGCACTCTCTGTGACCCAGTGGGATAGGCACTCTCCCTATGCGATGCAGCAGTGCCCGGATGAAGTATACTCTGTGTAGTATTTTTAACTATACTACTCTAAAGTGGGCCCGAATATTGCCTCTCTAGGGCTCTGTATAGTTTCTCTCCAGGCCTCATCTTTGAGCAATCCTACCTCTTGATCCCATGCTGTCCTCAGTTTCCCTAGGGGGTGGGGAGCATTGTACATGAATTTATTATAAAGACGGGAGATAGCTTTTTAGGTCAGGGGGTCTGACAGCAATTGTCCCTCCAACGTAGCCGCCAGAGGCAACTGCTCCCCCTCCACCATGTGGCATCTAAGCATGGCCCCCAACTGCAAATACCTGTACCTTTCAGTGTTGTTCATTTCAAATTCTGCTTGCAGAGCCTTAAATGTGATATATGCCTGATCTCTCCACACATCGCCCTGGTGCTCAATTCCAACCAGTGCCCACTTTGAGAAGCCTGAAAGGTCTTCCACCTCCCTTAGCATGCCACTGTCCCACAACGAGGTGAGCTCTGTGAGTTTGCCCTCCCAGCCCAAGTACCTGGTAGCTTCTCTTCATGCTCTCTCTACTGACTGAATGTGGAGGGGCAATGTCCATTCCCGTGCCTTCCGGTATAGGACAGGCAGGCAGCCGCCAGGGCCCATAGCCATTCTATCTGCTCAGTATGCAGGTTCCGCCCGATCGGTAAAGACCCAGTCATTAACTGTGACACAAGGCTTTAAATCTTTTTCTTATGTTGCCACATTTGCTGTGCTTTCAAAAACAGAGGTCAAATGTCAGGCTCTGTCTACCACTGAGTTTTGTGTTTACTTTTCTTTCTCTGACTTCAAAGTGACAGGATTTATGTGACAATCATACTAGCTTCTCTGATGCTCTGTACAATGTTATTTTTTTTCTAGATCAAAACAAAATTTAAATGTCTGACAATGAACTAGGCAGATATTTCAGGCTATATCAGAATAGGGAATGCACAAGTGAAGCACATTTTTGGTGATTCTGAAGTGTGGTGGAAACAGATATTTTTATATGATCAAAACAAATCAAGATACTAGGTGATGACATTCATATACATTATCATTTGTGTGCTGTATACGTTCATCAGTAAAACTGTATGTCTGTGCAAATGTAATGGCCATTTCAATTGAAGATGTGTTGTTTGTAATGGCAGTGCGCTAATATACCATGCATACGTCACTTTACCCTACTCCACTCTACACCATGCCATGCTACTGCACTCTACTCTGTGCCACTCCACACTACACCACTCCACGCCACTACACTCTGCTTCACTACACTATATTCTGCCAACTCCACTGTATGCCACTTCACTCAATGCTCTGTACTCTACACCACTCTGTTCTATGCCAATGCACTGTACACCACGCTACTCTACTGTGCATCACTGCACCTTCACCACTTCACTCTACGCCACTCGATTCTAATTTAATCTACTCTGAACCACTTTATTATATGACACTGTACTCTATATAACTTCACTCTACTCTAAAACAACCTGCTCTATGCCACTGCACTCTACACCACTTCACTCTATTCTAAAACAATCTACTCTAAGCTACTACACTCTACACCAATTTATTTCACTCTGTGCCACTCCACACTACAGCATTGCAATCTACTCTGCGCCACTCCACTCTACCCTACTGCACTCTATGCCACTCTACTCTATGCCACTGCACTCTATGCCACTGGACCCTATGTCAATGCCCTTTTCACCACTTTACTCAAATCATTAAACTCTACACCACTGCACTCTACGTAATCTACTCTACATCACAGTACTTTGCATCATGGAACTTTCTACCACTCTATGCCAGTGCACTATACACCTCTCTACAAAGTTGCACCATACATTACTTTATTCTTCACCGCTGTATGCTACTCTACTCTACACCACTGCACTCTACAACACTGTAATCTGTGCTGCTGTGCTCTACTCTATGTTAGTGCATTCTACCCCACTACACTATGCACCACTGCAATCTTTGCCACTTCACCACGCTACTGTATGCCAATGCACTCTACACTAATGCACTCTATGCCAGTGCACTTTGACACTTTACTCTGCAAAACTGCACTCTCTGCACTTAACTCAATGCCACTCTACTCTGCACCACTGCATTCTATGCCACTCTACACCTCTGTATTATACCATGCACCACTCCACTCTATCCTGAACCACTATACATCACTGCACTGTATGCCACTGCACTCTATGCCACTCTACCCCACTCTGTGCCACTCCACTCTATGCCATTGCGCTCTACTCCACTGCAATCCACTCTGCACAATTCTATATCACTGAACTCTATTCCAATGTACTCTGCACCACTTTACTCAAAACCAAAGCACTCAATGCCATTCTACTCTGCACTACTGCACTTTATGCCACTTCACTCTAGTCCACTCTGCTCTACTCAGCACCACTCAACTCTTCAACACTCTACTCCACTCTGCCATTTCAATCTCCTACACTACTCCACTCTGTGCCACTCTACTCTACAACAATCCACTCCACTCTGTCACTTTACTCTACAATACTCTATTCTAATCAACAACCTCTACTTTACTGCTGTCTGCTCTACCCCGCTTCATGACACTTATGCCATTCCACACTACAACACTCTACTCCTCTGCAACACTCTACTCCATTCTTTGCCACTCTACACTTCTCCCCTCTATGCCCATCCACCATGCAACACTCTACTCCCTCCACAACACTATACATCACTTCACTCTATGCCACTCCATGACACTCCACTGCACTCCACGCCACTCTACTGCACACCACTCTACACCACTCCATGCTACTCTCCAAATTTCTACAGCACTTTATAAAACTCCACTCTGCTCCACTTTATGACACTTTACTCCACTCTCCTTTATTTCACTAACCTTTATCAGGGCTGAACAGCAGCCATCCAGTTGTACAACATGTCTGAAATATATTGGGAAAGCCCATAGCTCCTTCATAGGTGGGGCCTATTGGCTTTGCCAGTGCTTATTTCTTTATCCTGCTTATTGCCATGGGTGTAATGTTGAGTTATCCTACTGTTCCTCCTTATACTGAAAACCTCATTAAAAAGATGTTTAAAAATAGTGGGTATGCTTATGACACATGTACTATCACCAACCCCAGAACCAACAGATGTTCATAAGTTCAAATGTCACCCATGCCATTGACAGAAAAGAAAAAATATTTCCAAAAAATATGTGACAGAAAAAATGCATGAGATAGGATTCAACACAGTATGTTTTCACAAGTCAAAATTTGAGCAGGGCACAGGTGGGGTTGGGGTATAACATATCCCAGTCGACATTACCAATAGTCAACAGTACATGTTTATGGGAAACTTACACAATGAACATCTTTCCAAATGTTTTGTCCTACATGCAGAATATATTTCTCAGTTCTGTCCCCAATTGGTGCAGTGTGAATGATTAACGGTATGTTCAGATATTCATGCTATTCAAATACTAACATTTTTTGGGATCCATACATATGTCAGTAGCTAGGCGTCTAGCCAAATTTTGGAATCCAATAAACTTGTGTGAGCACGTCAGTAGGCTAGGCATCATGAAACAACATTTATTCCTAGCATAGATGCTGCACGTGTATTTGTGAGATGGCAAAGTTGTAATGTATTATATCTTAGAGCAATACCAGTGGCCAAGTGGCATACCCCCAAGTGTTTGTGTGAGTGAGTAAGTATATTGACCATAGTAATCATTTACTTGGATTCACCACTTAGCCCACATTTATCATGATGTATGGCAACTGCCATCTAGCATCATGGGAACCTGAGCATCCTTCAGAGTACTGCATATCAGTGACATGTGAGATGGGGTGACAGAGGAACATTTTGCACAATGCCATGGTGGTTTTAAGGATGTAGGAGAGTAACTCTATGTGAACATGGCTTTGGACGGTTCAACTTCAATCTGTCTATCTGATGCACATTGCTATTGTCGTTGTCCACATGGCAATGTATGGACATTTTGTCTGGCAGGTGCACACAGGATGTGAGGAATCCTACCTCAGTGCAGACAGAATAGGTATGGCTAGATGTGGCACGCCACAAGTCCACACATAGTAATGCAGTTAAATGCTTGACTCACGCCCTCATGTACCCAATGTCCTATATTCGAGACGTGATCAAACCTTTGTAGTGTTTTTTAACAAAATTGTCAATGTGTGAAGGATCACATGCATGTCTGCGCTGTTTGGTCAGCATACAGCCCATTACACAGTCCACCTACTGATGGTGTTACACCTACTGGATCCCCAAAAATATGTCATCCTTGATTCATATTTTGCAAATACCTGCAAGATACAGCACAAGATAACTATACAGATGAGATATACAACATGCATGCACCCACTCATTCAATTGATATGATTTTGGATGATGTGTATCAAGGTAAGATTCCTTGCTGACATGTATGGACAGGCACTAGGATATGTTAAGGTCCACATGGAATTGCCTGAGTTTCATTATATGAGCTATGTAATAGGGATCCTAGTATTTCCATATTCAAATACCATGAGAAGTGTACAACAGGTCTGTTAAATTTGCGGTAGATAGCCACCCTCCATCTATGTTTCTACCACCTGGCACAGAGTCAGTCTATGCTGCAATGTGTGTGGCCTTGTGTATTTGCCATATCAGTTACGCAATGCTGAGGCACAATACCTGTACTTGCTAGACATTACTCATTTCTCATAGGTTATTGGCCATGGGATATACCCTGTTGCATGCTGCATAACAAATCCCAGGGACTCCCTAGGTGGACCATGTGTACCATTCCATATACACACAACATTATAGTTCCTAATCAGTTTTAGTATTATTATGGTTATACATTTATTTTGGCAGACACTGCCATTTCATATACCTACAATGACAGCACCTGAGTATGTTTACATTGTTACAATGGGAGAAGTATATGTTTCTTCTGATGATTGAAAATTTTTAGTTCAATAAAAGGCTTTTTGGCTGGACATGCCACATGTGATGTATTTAAAAACGTAACCACATGGTTGATGACAATATATACAAGATAGCTTTGATGAATACATATTTCCTTCCTCTCCAACAGACAATGCCAGAACAGGAAAAGGCCTATGCCATCAGGTTGGAGAGATACCGCCACATCAGGAATGTTGCCTGGGCACACAGGCACATGGGAAGGATGTACGTTGAAGGGAAGGTGGCTGGGACAAGGAATTCTGGCCTTCATGGACAACAAGGACCAGCCAGGGGAAGCACCAGCCAGGATGGTAATGTGCCCCATGATGGTGGAGTAGTTGCAGTTCCAAGCACCCCAACAGCTCAGCCAGCACAAGCCCCACAGCCCATGACCACCCACAACCCAAGGACAGCAATCCAAATTTGAGAAGCAGCCCCTTGCAGACCTTAAAATAAGGGTGGCTGTGACTGGGCTACAAGTAGCCACATTAATGCAAATGGTCGGTGGATCAGATTGCTGTACAGATTTGGCACTACATCGGACATTTAGCCTTTCCCCTGTTTTTTATGTCTTAGTTTTATAGATTACTATTTTAGCATACGTTAGGGTAGGTTTTAGCACAGGGATAGGTTAGTTTAGTATTTGTAATTTTAACATTTTATTAATGAGTTTTTGGTTGGGGGTATGTGTGGGTAGGTTATTACGTGGGTAGGGGGTTGATGTTAAGGACATGTTTATAAAAAATACAAAATGGAAAAAATATTTATTTGTTTAGGTATTAATGTTTAGCTAGTTTGTGTGTAGGTGCAGATTTTTGTATGTATTGTGTGGATATGTGTATTAAAGGGGTAGGGGTTGATGTTTAAAATGTCTGTTGTGGTACATGTGTAGAGTAGTATAAGTTAAAGATAGGTAGATTAAGATAGAGTTAAGTTAAGGTAGTGTAGGTTAGTTAGCACAGGTTAGTTCATCAAAGTTTTATAATGATAATACTAAACAATGTTTTCCCCTTTCACGACTGCTTAATGATTTACTGTGTAGGAGTTGTCATATATACATAGGTTGTGTTAAACACATGCCAAAGGATTCCCTGGCAGTGTTTGTATACATGTGTTACTATATGAAAGGTCTATGGAGAAGATCCTGTCAAGTTTGCAATGGAGTTGCTGAAAGGATCTTCAAATATGATTGTGCACTGTAAGTGGCATTCTTGCTGTAAATGGACACACAGGCCAAAACAGATAATCACTGCTGTTGAACTGTGTGTACAAGTTATGCTACATGTATTTTATGGATGAGTATGTCAACCCATTGTCACTAATCAAAGATGTGTTGGATCACACACTGATGCAAGCCACTTACACACTCACTGTTTGGCCATTCTTTTGTCACATCAATGTTGTTTGCTGGCTAGTATCCATGGAGGTGGCCCCCACCTTGGCAGAAACTTCATCCGGTCTTCCCATTCACTGATTGCTAATTGTTGCATTTCATGGTTGTGACCTTAAGTAACTACTTGCTAGTTTAGATGCACATAGTGTTCACATTAACTATTTCCTTTGGCCTATGTAGATTTTTTCATGGGACTATGATACACAATTCCCTTTAGATAGTAGGGTCAGCACATCCACTATGGTCTACTTAGTCCAATCAACAACAGACATACAACATGCAGGTTAAAGATAGTGCTTTTATTCACAATGGCAGTGTTTTCAGCAACAACCTTAACACTGTTTGAAAGATAGAGGATATGCAGGGTCTATGGGGGATATATGTCATGTGACATGTGGAGGAAAGGAGTAGTCCAGTGAGGTGGAGATCAAAATTGCTGTTAGAGAAGGGAGGCCACATTGACATTCCATAAATGGATAGGAGCAACAGGTCGGTCAAACACAAAGAAGACAGTGTCAGATGACAGGGTGGGTAGGGAGGTGGATAGTAAGCACTGACGCTCATCCCATTTCATCACTGTTCTCTATTAAGTATCAAACATAGTTATGCTCAACAATCTCACACAGCATCTATTGTTTGAAGAAACACAAACATCCCTATTTTATACATCACTTGCACCACCTCCCTTGAGATTTTTATCATACCAGGAGTTAGGGTGTTGGCAACTCCGGCAGGCTACACCTGTATGCTTAAAAACAACACATTAGTGCAGCTGTGTGCAATGTGGTTTCATGGTAGGGGCCAAGGAGCATAATTGTATGCATAAACCAAAAAATTGCACACACGGTTCCAAAAGGCGGGAAGTAATATCTACCGGTTCTGCAAATCAGGGAAACCAAAAGGTTGTAAGCACGAGCCCTCACTCACCTTTCGGTGACATGCTTCATCATAGGGCTGTGCTCCTCGTCAAGCCGGCGCTGCAATGCCTGACGGGCCCCACACGGGGGCTCTTTGCCGGAGATCTTTTAGAGTGAAAAATGCGTACCGGTCAAAAGTAGAAAACGAGGATTGGAATAGAAAAGGTTAAAAATGTCTAGAGGTAAAAGACTGTTGAATTCTTTAATTAAATGTTTTACCCTCTGGCATGATTAAAAGCAAAAGACTAGGGATAAAGTAAAATAATGTTTACACTCCCCATAAAACGTGAAAAATGCTATTTATAGCTACCGCCTCTCATACTAGGGAGTGGTATAGGTGAAATAAGGTAAACACAGGGTCCCCTGTATTGGGAGCTTCACACACTGGACCAGGAGTCTATCCTCCAAATTCCCCTCTCACCGCCCCTCCTGTTGTTGTTTTTGAGCATAATTGTATGCCCCATATGCTACCAGTGCAACACTTGTTTTGACGGTACAGCAGTGCAGATTGCAGGCCCATACCTATGAGTCCATGCAAAGGCTATTTACATGACTTTGATGAAATGGCTTTTTTGCCTTATTCTGCATCAGGGGGGCATTCCATGTGTGTTGTGGTGGACTTTCCAATGCAACCCCAATGGCCCTTAACTCATTCCCAGATTTACAAGAACAGGTAAACCTGGAAATGTGTCAAAACCATATGCCTCCCCATTGGAGATATGGATAGGAGAAATATCTCTATTTCTCCTCATTTTTTCCTCTTTCCATGTGTCCTGCATTCTGTAGCACAAATTTGAAAAGGAAAATGACTTCATGGATTGTTTTTGTGTAGGAAGGAGTCCCTTCCGGCACAAAAACAATCCTGCAAGGAACGCAGGCACCCTTGTACCATGGTGCAAGGTGGCCTGCATTGTCGCTAGGATGCCGTAAGGGCACCAGTGCTGGATGTTCCGTATTTTGTCAATACAGTACATTTCTGCCCTTTCTTTGTGGTGCAGGGCAGCACAGCATGGACATTTGCGGTGCTGCCTGCCCTTCATCACTATTGATTTAATTATGCCCCTCTGGACGTGGCTCTTCACATGGTCCTATGTGGTGGTACTTCATATGGCCAACACCTGACTCCCCTCTCAGTTGAGGATTTGATCCTCTGACAATCCCACTCCATTCCTTTGCTTTGCAGTCCAGATTTGGCTGCATGGCCCCAAGAAAAACCGACTAGCCTCATAGTGCAAGGGGTCATGCATTATCCAAGTCAGAGTGGTCAGGATTCTAGTGTCCTGCCATGTTGCGGTGCTCCAGTCCAGATCTTTTGCTTGGTATTGTGGGACTTGTAGTACTGGACACTGATGTTATACCTTGGCCATCAAACTGGACACAAACAGGACACTGATGTTATACATTGCCCATCAAATCCCAAGAACTGGTGATGCAGGACTGGTGTAGCACATCGCACAAGGACTGTACACACATGATGGATGTAGACTTGGCTCTGCAAAATGTGAGTGATTATTTTAAGTTACATTTCTATGATGTGTGACTGGATAGGTGGCCATTTCCATCCCTTTGCCTTACACTCAGCACAGTGCAGCACAGAAACATAGCATGCTGCGCTGCTGAGTCTGACATATTTGGTGATATTGTCCCTTGTTGCCACTTAGCCTGTATGTCTTGTTGGTCCTCATAGGCTGCAGTCAGGTCCTTCCACTTCTACCACTAACTCAGCTGGGATGACTGATGCCACCTGCTTCTCCAAGGATGTGAGCTCCTCGTGGATCTCAGGTCCTCCTTCTCACGACCATATGGCTGCCTTCAAGTTGCTGGAAAGCTTCTCCTTGGTCCTATTCTTGTAATTGTCCCAATGCTTCTTGCAGTCTGTAACTGTCCTTTTGATTTGCCCTACACTGTTGATTTTATCCACTATGGACTTCCATATGGCCTTTTTTTTTCCCTTTTGAGTATTTGACTCTCCTGTTCACTAAAGTTTATCTTCCTCTTCCCCTGGTGGTCTGTCTGGACATCCTGGCTGGTGCTCAGATTGTTGGGTTTATTGCCCTGGCCACTGCTGGCTGATGCTCCAACTTTTCCTTTCCATGTATTGGAAATTATTTTTTTTCAAATGCGTCACTTTTTGAGGGATGTATGATGCATTCTTTACTCAAAAGTGACACAAGGTCAATCCGCCTTGCTATACATGCTGCTATTCAAACATTTTTCTTCTTTAGTCGATTTTACAGCACATGCACCAGTTTTCGCCATCACATCCCTCCCACAGATGCGTCATTTTTTTTATGCACCAAGGGAACTTACACCATGGTGCACCGTCTCGTAAACATGACACATCCATGGTGCAGGAAAATGTCATAGGGAATTGCACGTTTTTCTGATGCATTGCTGTGCGACCGCAGTCATGCACCAGATCTTGAAAATAGACCCCTGAGTTTCTAGCCCACATTAACTCCCTGGTCAGCCAAAGAGAGCTGCTGTGCCTAGCTACCCTGAGAGTCAACTACCAAATAGGAGCCCTTGTTTCTGTCTAAGGGCCTGCAGCATGGATGCCTCAGGACACCAAAGGTAAAAGGCGCCCACTGACACTGCTAGAGCCAGTAAATTCTGATTGCCCAGATTTATTACACTTTCCGCTTGCTTTCCTTTTTCTTCCTTTTTTCATTCCATTTCTCTTTGCTTCTTTTTCCTTATTTAAATATTTATTTTTATCATTCTTTTTTCTTTCTTTCTTTCCTTCCTTCCTTCTTTTTTTCTGCCTCGGCTATTCATCTCAAGCAGTCCCATTAGCAACTTCTGTTCCATTGGCATTTTAGGCAACAGTTTCTGGTTATGTTTAGCATACTGAAAGGCGTTGGGTAAAAACTTTAATGTTAAGAAGATGGGTCAAGAAGACCTGGTGTAACTTACCTCACATACATCATTTTTATTAGCAAATGTAGCAAACAGCTGCATCGATATTGTTACCCTTAGCAGTAAACGATTACTGTAGAAACCACTTTCTCTTAAAACGGTGAAAACTGATCCAGACATTTTTGAGAAAATGGGAAAAGGCGTTGCCCACTGTACATGCCCCATGTATGAGATTGTAATTAGGGCGAAAAGACTCATCATTTGCTTCAAACCTGTTTGGCTCCACACCGAAACCGAATAGAGCAATGCTTTTGAAACATAGCACACTTTTGAGCGGCTAATTTTGGGAATTTGAGTAAATGAAGCGGTACCTCTTCTTTGCTAGAAGCGCACAATATTAGCATTTCCTCAAAGGCGGAGGGCGTAACGTGCCTTTTCCTAGATACGCAGCAACTCCTTTGCCGTCGCGAGCGTGTCCTCCTTTGGCCCTGTGGAAGGTGCGCACTTCACTGAAGAACAATATATGCTATCCTTCTTTTCAGTAATACTGTTATCTGACACTTTTTGTGTTGTTAGCTGTTTACGCCCCACAACATTTCTTTCAAGAATGCCCTGTAAAGGGATGTTTTTATTCTTGCATGCCATCAAAGGAAAGCCACGCAGCAGATGTTTACTCAACATTGGATTGGTTCCTCATATGTCTCCACCATTGTTAATTGTCAAGTGCTAACATTCATATGTGAAGGATTCCCTACTTACCACTAGTTCTTGTTTCACTTCCATGTGACACTTGACAGCAACTGCAAATACCGTGGACAATTGACATAGATGCCAAGTTTTCAGAATAGCTATGTGTAACATTTTCATGGTTTCAAAGTACTTATGAGTGACATTGAACGACCAAATGTCTGATACCTAGAGTGGCACTATCCCACGTGTAAAACCAAGCAAGGAAGAGTATGGGACGAGATAAATATCAGAAATGGCACACTTAAGCAATGAGAAACTCTAAAAAGATGTAGAAACTGTTGAAAAACACCTACAATGGAAGGCCACTAACCTACTTTCAAAATTAGCAAAATTGACTAACGCCAGTATTTCTTCTCCAACTGAACATACTTGTAACAGTAATTATAAGATGAAGAAGACACTTTAAAATGTATGATAGAGCGGACATAATCATCCCTGACTGATCATTAAAGTTGAAAGAGAAAAAAGCATGTTAAAATAAATACAGATGAGTTATGTAAAATACTATTGAAGTTTCATGCCCAGGCCTTTGGAGATAGTTGAAACATGAACGTATTACCTGTATTTGTCCCGGGGAAAGATGGAAACCCTGATCACTGCACACAGTACAGCACACTTGATTGTCATGCAGCACACGATAGGGCCATGATTCCGACTACAACAGCATACCGACTTGGAACCCAATTCAGGATTACTCTAAAAGAGCGCATTACATGACTGGTTTGCAAAAAGGCCGTTTACCAACAGAAACAGTTCTATCTGCTCACCAAATGATGCTCAACCACAAGTGCTGCCATACAGACTTACTATACTCACGAGTCGTGTTCTCGGTGGTAGTGCTGACTGCTCGTGCAGTACCGATGTCCAGCCCGCAGCTGGCATCCCAGATGACAGACGTTCACGTCCCTGGCTATGGAGCTGCCGCATCGCTGCCTGAATTGCAGGGCACTGAGGCCGGCAGGCTGGTTTGGTTAGCCCACCTCACAGGTGCTCGTCTGGGACACTAGTCTGTAGGCCTGCTCCCTCCCAACACACACAAGTTAAGGCTATTAGCGTTGTAAACTCCTGACCGGACTTTTCTTGCCACATAAACTGAAAAGTAAAACAGATTCACATAAGTGAGCCGATGGCCACCATGAGCTCAAAGCAAACACACAAAAGGAAACAGAAGTCCGCTCGACTATGGCAGAAAAGCGTTACCCCCTCTTCCAGCAGCAGGAGCTGCAAAATAATGAAAAACAAAAATAATAATAAACAGTGTTTATTTTCCTTTTTTTTTTTCAGGGGGTGGGGCCATGGGCGATGCCAGGGACAGAGGGGGGGGTGCATAGCACTTCCCTCAGTGCGCATGTATGTTTGGCTGGCCGCCTCGGGTCGGCCAAACACACATGAACACTGGGCTCTGTCCAACTCGGCACTCTGCCGCGGATCGCCAAGCCAGGGCACTCCGGCCAATTCTAACACTCCTCTCATGCGACAGCAGCATCAGGATTGGTCGCTGGGCAGGCTGGGAGCCTGTGCCTACTGCGAGTGGAGCGGGAGCCAGAAGAACGTTTTTTGTGCCTCCGCCCTGCAGCTTTGCCCCTATAGGAGCCACCCCTTGCTGGCATATCTTGTTTAAATAAATCATATGACAAGCAGATCGCATGAGAGTGGCTTAAGCAGCAGTGGAAAGGGAGAGCAGTGCAGATTGGTATGATTAATAAGTGAGAGGAAAATCATATTTTGTAAAATAATTAACATTTTTGGGGATTTCAAAACAGAGATGAGAGGGAGTGTGTGTGCGTTGTCAGTGTGTGCGTGCATGTATCCTAGATGAAACTAGACAGACAACTCACCATACCCAACTAAAAGCACCTGTATCCAACAAGTCATCAGAGTATACATTAGTGGGGTTGTAACACCCTAAATACCCCCACCTGAAGCTACTCCCCTGAGTGGGAGTGAGGATAAGTAAGTGAGAGAATGTGAGTTAGAGTGAGTGAGGTACCCGGCAATTTAGAACTGCATAGAGACAGGAAGTGAAGAAGTAAACGCAGCTGCCTTTTCCCAAAGACCCTTCATGAAGCAGAAGCAGGTCTAGAACATGCGGGACACATTTTTAACGTTCTACCAAAAAAAAAACAAAGAGTGAAACAAAGCAGCATCTACTAAAATATCAAAGGGGCTGGTCTATCTAAAACTGATAGCATGCCTGTGTACATGAACAAAGAACAGGGAAATACTCAACAAAACTCCTGAAATGCGGGACTTGTTACAGGGTACAAAATATTATTTTATGAAGATGAAAGCGTGTCTTTGCCTAGGCACAGAATAGTTTAACATAAGAATGGATGCAGGAAAATGAAGCGCTTGATGTCCCTGCCACTTGAGAATGCTACAGTCTTGTCTATGCCTGGGCCTGGGTGGGACTTGTCTATGCCTGGGCCTGGGTGGTCGCAATATGCATTTGCGACTCGCAAATAGGAAGGGGTGTTCCCTTCCTATTTGCGAGTCGGAGTGGTATGCAACTAATGGAGTCGCAGTTACCATCCACTTGAAGTGGATGGTAACCCACTCGCAAACGGGAAGGGGTCCCCATGGGACCCCTTCCCCTTTGTGAATGGACCCCAAATTATTTTTTCAGGGCAGGGAGTGGTCCAAGGGACCACTCCCTGCCCTGAAAAAACCGAAACAAAAGGTTTCGGATGTTTTTGAAATGCAGCTCGTTTTCCTGTGAGGAAAACGGGCCGCACTTCAAAAAAAAAAAAAACCTTTATTTAAAAGGCAGGTCGCTAACATGGAGGCCTGCTGACGTCAGCAGGCCTCCATGTTAGCGAGTGCCTATACTCGCAATGGGGTCGCAAACTGCGACCCACCTCATAAATATTTATGAGGTGGGTCTTTGCGACCCCATTGCGAGTTGCAGAAGGTGTCTGAGACACCTTTCTGCATGTCAAATTGCGACTTGCAATTTGCGAGTCGCACAGACTCGCAAATTGCAAGTCGCAATTTGATTTTTTCCTACATCTGGCCCTTACTCTTGAATCCATTTTACTCAATGTAGTGGTAATCTCAGAAGTGGTAATCTCAACAGTGGTAATCCCTGCAGTGGTAATCTCAGCAGTGGGAATCCCTGCAGTGGTACTCTCAGAGGTAGTAATCACAGTAGTGGTAATTCAGCAGTTAAAATCCCTGCAGTGACAATCCCTGCCGTGACAATCCCTGCAGAGGTAATCTCAGCGGTAGTAATCACAGTAGAGGTAATCTCAGCAGTGGTTTTCCTGGAGTAGTGATCCCAGAGGTAGTAATCATAGCAGTGATCATCTCAGCAGTGGTAAGCCCTGCAGTGGTACTCTCTGAGGCTGTAATCACAATAGTGGTAATTCAGCAGAGGTAATTCCTGCACTGGTAATCTCAGAGGTAGTAATCACAGTAGTGGTAACCTCAGGAGTGGTAATTCCTGCAGTGGTAATCTCAGAGGGGCTCATTTCAATGTAGTATTTTAAGTGGTGACATACAACCCTTTATGCTGGGTCCTCGGTCTGATATGTTTATTGCATTTGCGTGTGAATAACGCTCAAACATTTTCTGTTTATAATGCGCTTCCCTGAAGAACACGATTTAAACCACTTCTTCCTCAGCCAGAAAAAGGACCTCTGAACTGAGTACAGCACAGTGCCTTCCTGAGGGGCACCATCCTCATCTAAAGGGTATAAAACAATGGGACTCGGATAGAATCTATTCCACAAGCATTTGCAATGCAATGGGTCTCATGTTTGCTCGAGTTAAAGCTATTAGCGTTGTAAACTCCTAACCAGATTAGCGAGCCAACGGCCACCATGAGCGCAAAGCAAACTCACAAAAGGAAACAGAAGTCCTCTTGCAGTGAAACTTATCGGCAAAAGTGCAATTATCCATGTAACTGACAAAAGTGCAAATATCCATGTAACAGAGTCGATATCATGCAAAGCTCTCTACTTCTGCCCAGCGAGATCACTCTACCTACGAAATAAAGAAAAAAAATAATGCAGAAACCACACGGAAAACATGGAGCCTCGTATGTTTTCAGTAGTTGGGCGGTGCGCTCAAGGCGTGCTAAACACTGGAAGAGGCATGACGTATGCATGCCTTCCACTAATGAAATCAAGATAATTTTAAAAGGCAGGCCCACGAACCAACCAAACGGATGGGCTTGGCATGGGTGTGGTTAAAGGTCCACAGAGGGATTACACCAGGGACAGAACACTTTGCACTCAACCCTAAAAATGATTATTTCAATTCTGGCTCGGACCCCCTTCTCAGGTGACGACAATCTGCCTGGATATGGGGTCTTCTGAGAAAGGCAGACAAGGCCCTGGCAGTGTCAGTGCTTTACAACACAGACCTACCACAGTTAATACCAGCAAGCGCGACCTTCCCCGATGGTTGCGTGTAGTCGGATGAGGCAAATAAAACAAAACTGCCACTCACTACCTGCCTGAACTGTTTGATTTGTCAGCTACTGAGGACCCACATGTCACAGTGGGACAAGCGCCTTGCTGCAATACACAAAACAACGATAGATGCCACCCCCAGATATAGGTGAGGGGGCAGGCCCAGATTGATGTTCTTTTCCACCACAACCTCCTGCACTTCACAGAGACCACGTGGTACGCTCACTGCTGGGAGGAGAGGCTTGTTTTCAACTACCTTGAAAGTGGATTGTAATTATTTTCCTTGGCCCATGGCGTGGTGCATGAGTGAATTGATTCTAGTGAAAATGATTAAATTAGGATTGAGGCTGCATCTTCTGTGAGAACAGAGCATGTAGCTGGACAGCACTCTGTGTTCATTACTTTAAATGCATTGCAACCTCCCCTAGTACTAGCGTGTTGCTCGGGGTGGTCCCTGTGCGCTATAATGCGTGACTAATCCATTTCAGTGCGGTGATGTGGACACCAGCATTACAATTCGTTAGTCTAACGCCTGATGCGTGGTACTTGGCAGAGCTGCAAGTGATGTTGCCATGGCAATGGGCCCTCAAGTCATATTGTCACCAAAGATCTTTTTTGATCTGTGGGTACTTAATTCCTTTTGTAATAACCAGCCTCCTTCTCTTTGCTTGTAGGCAAGGTTCCTATTTCAGCCGTAGGTTTATTATGCATATGTTTGCCATTGGATTATCAGTTATTATTTTAAATATGTGTTCTTATTCTATCTTTAGACAAGCACGTTTTTCTTGTATACACGTTGAACTTTTTTTGATTTGATGAATTCGATGAATTTGTGAAAGTATCAAGAAAGTTTTCACATTGCCCTTTCTAATTGAACAAAGTTCTCCTGCTACATTTTTTGTGTGTTCTTCTCCTCTCCCCTTTTTCTTATGTATATATCGCCGTATATCTTCGCTCAGTGTTAACCTTGACCCTTTCTGCCCTTTCCCTTCATCTACCGTTGTAGCTTCCCAAAGTAGACATTTTTTAAGAAGATACCTTTATCTTGATTTTATTGAGGCCTAGACAACTGTCGAAAATGTTCTCTCAATGAACCCTGTCATTTCTGTCTCGTTCCTTTGTTCTTGCTGTCCCCCATTACTGCCGAGAGAATTGCATTTATTATAGGTTGGCGTTTAGATTGCACATATGTGTGTTTTCCACATCAGTGAGGCTTGTGGGATGGGTTTATTGTATTAATGGAATGTCATATGGCATAAGTCAATACGTCCATTGTCACAGGCTTCACGACAGTTAACGATGCATGATATGCTACACTAACTGCCCCCGGCAACATCCCCACCTAACAGCTTTTTTTAGATTTTACTAAAATTATATGTATATTATGCTTATTTATAGGGACTTCCCACCAGCTCTCTTAAACCATTGGTTTGTTGCGTCATTTACATTTTTGTTTCTCCCTTTAAAGCATTCGGCATGGGCAATGGTTCACCCTACGTCAGCATTTAACTAATATGAATGAGAGCATTTGGCTAATGCACAAGGTGGCGAGATACACATCGTCACACACAGAGTAATTACTTTTGCCAAGGATTACTGTGGCAATATGTGGACATTACAAGCGTAATTCATGAATTAACAAAAAAAAAAACATTAAAATGGCCACTGATGCATGATCATGCATGCGCGTGCGTACACACACACGGACGCCCATCTTCTAAAATAAACTTTATTGCACAAATCATGTGAAGGTGGAGGCTCTTGCTGCGCATGAATGTTCATGCACAGAAGACCACTGGGCCAGTGGATCTCTCCCCCACAAAGCCTGCACAACTCTTCTAAAATGCTGGTCTTCCTCATGAGCAGCATCTTGAATGGCTGAATAGGGTCAGGCAGCCTAACCATAATGCAAAGCCATTATTGGCTTCTGCAGCGGGTCTCCAGGGTGCGTGGTGGCTCCTTGGCTTTTGTTGCGTTTTTTCCTTGTATGAACCCTCTGCCTCCCATATGCGCTCACTTTTTCGTGATTGGTAGGTGCAACTGACCAATGCCTTTGCTTCTCTCACTTCTTCTTACTTATTTTCCAGTCTGTACCTGCTTTGGTGCGTACTCACACAATGTGGAGAAGGTGGCAAAATGTCCAGCAGCACTCCACATTTTCAAGATCTCTCAGACCGTTAGCTTACTTATTGTATGCCTATTGAAGATGCACTCCACTGTGAGCTAAAAATCACTGAGTTGCATAAACACGTTAATTGAAGAGTAGAATCCCGTGAGTGATATACGGGAAATGAAAATTGTCTTAGTTTTCATAACAGAAAGTTTACATTCTCAAGGATTGTGCTTTTCTTACTTCCTTTATTTAAGCAGCAGAAAGTTGAAAGCAAAAACCATACTTCGCAGAACACCATGGGAGAAAACTACCAAATTTCATCAACCAATCAGGATCAGTTAACAGTCCATAACACACTGCATCTCCTCAAGAACGTCCTTTTTCTTGACGCGAGGTGAAAATAGTGGTTGAGTCATTCGCCTTTACTGGCCTCAGTATCTAAGAAAAAAACAACGTCTGGATTAAGGGCCTAACCCATATAAAACCAATCTCACTTGCTGCAAGAAAACAATTATCAACAATGCAACAAAACAATTGCAGTCATGATCAAATCAGCATCCTGTATACGCTCATAAAAAAACAATTTAGGACTTACTCCTAACCAAGACTCGCAGCATATGCAATTACTCAACGGACTTGACTAAGGCATTCGATGTCTGGGAGGGAATAATCCTCACCTCTGTGTACTTAATAATCTAATAAACTAATCTAGCTCCTAAAGAAAAGCTTTAGAGGCCATATCTCCCCTAACTGAATGTGCCCCAAACTGTGCCACATTGATTCCTGCCTCCTGAATCACCCATTGTACCAACCTGGCTATGGTTGGCAATGAGGCAGCCTTAACAGGCTTCTTAATGGAGATCAATAATTGACGCTGTCCTAGGGGACGTATGTCCTCTGTTGTCTGTTCTTATGATTTGAGACATCTCACCACACATAGTTTGGGAGATTTGTCAAAAGCAGGGTAAGAAATGAACCTTGAGTCCGTTTTTGTCCAAGGCACAGAAACATAGGTAGCTCAGCGGATAATTCCTTTCTAAAGGTATTCGTTTTTTTGCCAGGATTGGAAAAGAGTGAGGACTGTGTTAACATCCCATAAACTGGAGTACTTGGGCTGTGGTTGAAGTGCAAACCAAATGCCTCGTAATAGCTTACAAACTAGGGGATGCTCCCCCACTGGCTGATTCTGAATGGGAAGGTGACTTTCTGAAATAGCAGACTGGTATGAGTTCACCGTACAGTAAGCCACACCTTTAGATGCCAAGGAAGCCAGAAAACTCAGGACAGGGACAACATCGCACCCCATGAGATCTTCTTTGCATTGAAGACACCAATGTACCCACTTTGTCCATGCAGATTTACATCTCCTAGAAGTGCTGTCTGCCCAACCCATGGCCAAGAGTCTTTCAGCTTCCGATGAAAGGCCCAAAACTCTCCATTGTTCCCTGTAATCCTCCAAGCAATGAGAGGAAGATGGCCTTGGAGAACTAATTTATGGCTCTGACCCAGAGAACCTTTTAGAATATCCGGATCTTGGGGAAAAGGAATTGAAAAATCCCAAGTAAGTTCAAGAAGTACTGAAACCATATGTGAGATCTCCAAATCAGCGTGATCAAAACCATCTGAGCTCCCTGTCTGCACACCTGTGATGCTAGGCATGTGGTCATGGTGAAGGGAGGGATGCGTAACCTTTCTCCTTCGACCAATCCTGGAGAAACGCATCCGTCGCCAAGGCCTGAGGGTCTGGCTTCCAGCTGACATAGCGAGGATTCTGGTGGCACAAAGAGGTCTATCGTGAAAGGACCCAGAACCTGTGGATCTAATCGCCACAAACTCTTGTCTGGCCACTCCCTTAAGCACCAATCTGCTATCTGATTAGAGGACCCTGGAAGATATTCCAGTGTGACTGATATATTGTATGCCAGACAATATGCCCAAATTTCTTTGGCCAAGTCTGCGAGAAAATTGTATCTGGGATCTCCTAAGTGATCGATGTAGCGGATCGCAGACCAATTGTCCATCTTAAGCAGAACCGAACAGTTCACTCTGTCCCTGGTCCAGCATTGGATAGCAAAAGACCCTGCCAGGAGTTCTAGGCAGTTGATGTGGAGGGACTGTTTGCCAATGAAAACTTTCCCCCAGTGAAGGAATCGCTGCAGTGAGCCCCTCAACCAGAGCCGCTGGCATCAGATTCAATGACAATGTCAGGATCGGAGCCGAAAATAGCTTGACCGTTCCACGCCTCAAAGTGGGAGAGCAACCAGCGCATCTCGTTCTTCGCCTCCTCTGTCAGTGACACCTGTTTCGAATAAGAGAGACCACTGCGTAAGTGAAAGGATTTCAGGAACTGAAGGGCTCTATAATGAAGAGGAGCTGGAAAGATCACTTGAATAGAGGAGACAAGAAGCCCCACTATTTGAGAAATCTGACGCAGAGACGTCGAGGTCCTTGAAATTGTCGTTCTTAATTCTCTGCAAATCTTTGCTATTTTCCAAGACAGAAAACTGAGAGTCCTGTCGACTGAATTTATGACAAAACCCAGAGCGATTGTTTGCCTGGAGGATGTCAACAATGAATTCTTGGCATTGATCAGAAAACCTAAGGTCTCTAGAAAAGAGATAGTGTACTGCAGATGATCCCGCAGTCTGTAAGGACATTGATCCAGCAGCAATAAATCGTCGAGATAAATGATCAGGCAGAAGCCTCTTGCCCTGAGATGTTCCATCACTGATTTCAAAACCTTGGTGAAACACCAGGGTGTTGAGGATAGTCTGAACGGAAGGGTCCAAAATTCATAAATCTGTCCTTCCCATTGGAATTGTAAAAACTGACAGTGGGGAGGTAAAAATCTGGATTGTGAGGTAAGCGTCCTGCAGATCTAGATTTACCACCCAATCATTTGGATGCAGAAGGTCGTGGAGTAGGTGGATACCTTTCATCTTGAAAGGCGATACAGTACCCATCAATTAAATTCCCTCAGATTGATCACCGGAGGTTGCCCCCACCTGTCTCGTTTGTCCACTAGGAAGAAAATCGATGAAGTGAGGGTTATAGCAGCATTACGGAGTAATTCTTGCACTTGAACTGGGGACTCGAAGAACTCTATCTGAAATTTGCGAAAAGTCTGGAGAACCCATGGATCTGAGGTAAGGGATTCCTAATTGTGTGCAAATTGAGCCAGCCGCCCCTCTACTTGTAGGAAGACCCCCGACATTACACTTACCGGTTTGGGTTCCCTGGAGTTGTTTCTGGAAGGTCCCTCTGGTGTCTCTGCCTCGCTGGCCTCATCTGGAGGAGAACAAGTCCCCATAACAGGGTTGTTCAAGTGCCCTGCGTGGGGCTTGTCCTCCGTTGGGGGCTTTTATGTAGAAACAGCCCGTTGAGCGCCCTCTTCCATGACCAACCGCAATGAAAAGGCAAGGCTGGAAAACTTTCTTCATTGACGATTGCGCCTTATCTAAGTACAGAAAAGTAGCTACGAACTTTAAAAGTTCTTTTATGAATGGCTCTTCGATGAGGCCCCCTTGTGTAATTGGCCCTACCTCAGTAGGCACGAGGTCCCCCAGTTTCGGATCCACCTTCGTCAAAAGGGACTTGCGCGTCTCTGCTGAGAGGGCACAATTGGCATTCCCAAAAATATTACTGCTGTCTTGACCCAACCGTAGATTGATTCTGGAGACAAGGGGGTATCCGAGGTTTCCGCTTGTTCAACTAGCTCCAAAATTTTGGTGAGGGGTCCGATATATCCAATAAATTATCTTGACAAGCACTCCAGGACCTGTCAATTCCTTATTTGGGGTCCTTAATGAATTTTTGCAGAAATGTGGCCATTTTAGAATCAATATCAGGAGTGGAGAAGTGGAGGAAAGTGCCACTGTTGGCATAGTTACCCCCCACCCCACACTTTTAGCCTGATCCGAACACTTCTGGACTGGGAAGCTCCAAAAACCTAGACTCTGGTCAGGGCATTCCTTGGCATGACTGGTTATTACAGGAGGTTTGTGAGGGTGGATGGATCCATTGTAACTCCCCTCACAGAACTGACCTCCAAGAAGATGCCCAATAAGGTAAACTGGACTTTTGACTGTCAAAAGGCCTTTGACACCCTGAAAGAGGCAATGTGCTCAGCACCAGTACTCAAAGCACCAGATTATTTTAGGCAGTTCATTATGCAGACATTTCCTCTGAACATGGGATGGGAGCAGTCCTGTGCCAAACCAATGATGATGGCCTTGACCATCCTGTTGCTTTCATTAGCAGGAGGTTACTCCCCAGAGAGATGCATTGGAGTGCCATTGAGAGAGAGGACTTTGCTGTGGTTTGGTCCCTGAAAAAGCTGAGATCATACTTGTTTGGTACTCACTTTACACTTTACTATTCAAACTGACCACAGACCTCTCAGATGGCTAATGCAAATGAAAGGTGAGAACCCTAAACTTTTGAGGTGGTCCATATCCCTACAGGGAATAGACTTTGCAGTGGAACACAGACCTGGGACTGCCCATGCCAACGCAGATGGGCTTTCCAGGTTCTTCCACTTACATAATGAAGACTCTCTTGGGAAAGGTTAGTCTCATCCTCTTTTGTTTTTGGGGGGGTTGTGAAGGAAAGTGCCACTGTTGGCATGCCCCCCCTACTTTTTGCCTGATATTGATGCCAACTGTGATTGAAAGTGTGCTGGGATCCTGCTAATCAGGCCCCAGCAGCAGTGTTCTTTCACAAAATCTGTACCTTTGTTTCCACAACTGGCACACCCATGGCGCACAGTTAAGTGTTCCCTTGGCATTGGTGGACTCTGCCTCCTGGGAACCTTGGGCTGCAGCATCCCCACTCGCCGGTGCCTCAGCTCCCTCACCAGATGATGATAAAGCACACAAGGACATGAGCACGGGGGGAGACAAAACAAGAGAGAAATAGGTCAAATTCAGATCAAAAATACCTGTTGGCACACATACACCCCCACCCATCTAATGCATTAACCCCCAGCAGACAGAATTATTCACCTGAATGTGCCCTTGACTGCTAGGCAACATCCCATAGTACACTACATGACCATCCTGGCCCTCTACTATGTAACACTTTGCAATGAGACACAATGAGAGACGTTGGCAAGACAACAACTCTGCCAATCCATGAGGCCACATCTGAACCAATAGCCCAAACAGGGAACCCCTCTCAGGCCTACATTCCCAGCCATATCTACCTAAGGACACTATCCCACAGATGTAGAGGGGGGCAGGACTGCAGAGACACACATGTCTATGGGCCTGCCACTCCACTGCATGCATCCCATGGCACCTAACTACACTCAGCATAGTAGAATCACATTGGTGTAGGTACTCACCCCCTTGTGGCTGCTGTGCTGCCTTCAAGCGCCCATCCAAATCGGGATAGGCCACCGCCAGTATGCGGGCTATTAGGGGGATCAGGGTCTGACGGGAACCTCTCCCTCGTTGGGAGGCCGCTCCCAGCTGGGCCTCTCCAGTCTTCCTGGCCCAGTGCCGCAGGTCCTCCCACCACTTCCTGCAGTGGGTGCTCCATCGGTTGTAGACCCCGAGGGTCCACAATTCCTGGGCGATGGCTTGCCACATACATTTCTTATGATGGGTGCTGACCTGCATGGGACACACAGAGTAAAGAAACAGACGTCAGTGTGGGTGCCCCATACACAAATGCCATGCCAGTCCGACCTCACATGGCCCATGGAGACACATATATTGACAATAGCCAAGATGACAACTTCCAGACACATCACGGGTAAGCATCCACACAGCCACCAACAACGCCTACAGGCATCCGCCACATTCACACACATTCAAGGAGGACTTATAGGAACTTATCTGATCCTCTGGTTGCCCATACAGATTCACATACAGGGGTAAGACCCCGTCCACCAGCTTCTCAAGCTCCTCCGCGGTAAAAGGCCGGGACCCATTCCCCTGTAACACGTACCATTACTAGGCCCAGAGTCAGGACACAGCAGCTCACGCAGTGGAGTTCCGTTCCTCTCGAGGTGTAGGAGTCAAGTGGCAAGGGCATGACAAAATGGCGGTATTTACAGTAGAGGTGTGTAAAGTCACTGCCGGCGGTGATCGTGATTGGCCCTCCTTCCCCATAGATGCCAATGCTATCCAATGAAGAGGTGCACGGCGGTGAACACCGCCTATTGCCATGACGACTAATGCAAGCGGCATGTGGTCACTTCCTACACTACACTACCTGTAGGGCAGAGGGCTGCCAATTTGCATATACCACGCCTTCATAGTTTGTCTGGGGTCCTAATCCATGGCTCCATTCCCTCTACCCTTTGTCGAGTAATGGTATGATGAGTCATCCTCCTCATGGAATCATAGTGGGAAGAGTGCCTACACTGTGATGCAATGCAGAATACACACCACACCAGGCAATACCCAGACTGGATTACCATGCTCTCTGCATCTGTGTGAGAGGCAATAGTGTTGCATTTACAAGTTGAATTGTGGAATATTGTGACTGAAGTGTATGTGGCAAATCAATGTGTCTCTCTTCCCCCTCATAGGTACAGACCCATGTGGCGAGGGAGGGCACCATCTGTTTACAGACCCCTGGTTCATCTGGCCACCATGGAGGAATGACACATCATCATCATTTATCGCCTGAATCGTGCCACTACCCTAGAGCTCTGTGCACAAATGGAACCTGTGCTGATACCAGCTAATAGAAATCCCCATGCCATCCATACAACTCTGTAGGTACTATCTGTGTTACATTTTCTGGTCACAGGCTCATTCCAAGTGACAGTGGGCATGGCAGCCAGGGTATCTCAGCCAATGTTCAGCCACATCCTGTTAAAATTTCTGGATTTCTTTGTGCAACACCTCCAGAGTCATGTCCAGTTTCCCCAAAGGGCTGATTTCACCTCCATCAAATCTGGATTTTATACTTTTGCAAATATTCCCCACGTGACAGGTGCCATTGATGGTACCCACATAACCCTCATGCCCCCAAGAGTAAATGAACAGGTGTTCAGAAATCGTGAAAACTTTCACTCCATTAATGTCCAATTGGTGTGTACCGCAGATGAGTCTACTACTCATCCCAATGCAAGATTCCCAAGATCACTCCATGACTCCTTTGTCCTGAGAAACAGCAGTGTGCCACAAATGATGGGACAACTACAGGGGGACAGAGCTTGGCTCATAGGCGAATGTGTATAACACTGGATCAGTTACATAGCTGACAGGCAGGCTGTATGCAAGTAGATTTTGTGTGTTTCAACCCTCTTTCACCCACTTTTGCGGGGAGTCTGGATACCCAAACATGCAATGGCTCCTGACACCTGTGAGGAATCCCAGGACAGATGCTGAAATCCATTATAATGAGGCACATTGTCACACTTGGAGGGTTATTGAGAGAACCAGAGTACTCCTTAAGGCAAGATTTTGCTGCCTTCATCTCTCTGGGGAGGTCCCTGTGCTATGTCCCTGACAAGGTGTGTCAGATAGTGGTGGCCTGCTGCATGCTGCACAACTTGGCTCTGAAGAAAGCTATTCCACTACTGAATGAGGTGGATGCTGACCAACCACTCCTGCCACCACAGAGGATGGATGAGAGTGACGAGGAAGAGGAGGGGGAAGATATCAACTCCTGGACCCAGCTAATCCCGCTATACTTCCAGTGACTCTCAGGTAGTGTTCTATGTTACCAATGGGTTTACTGCATTGTTTCAGGGTGACTTATGTGCAAAGTGCTGTTTGTGTCCCTTACCAGTGATGTGAAGACTTCATGTTTAAAGAAGGAGATGTGTGTTACAGCAATGGAATGTATAATGTGACATACTTGGAACACTGCAGTCTGTTAGACCCCCTCCTGCAACAAAACAGCATTATCATGTAAACTGCCCTTGTTAAACTGCATTTGTTAGCACATATAAATGAAGGACAGATAATTTGAGTGCACAGCTGTTTTTTTATTGAAACAAAACACATCCATGACTGATGGGACAGTGGAAGGGAGTGGGCACATGGTGTACAAGATACTCAGGTACATTTCCACAGCTGTTGGTTGCACAGCTGCATAGTCCATGGGACCATTGGAAGATGGTGCAATGGCAGTGGCATGTCGACAAGGTAGCTCAGTGGAACACAAGGGAGACAGTTCAGGGCAGAGTAATTTCCTGGCGGTGGGCTTGGTCTTGGCTGGTGTTTCACAGGGATGTCTGGGTCTAAGGGCATGTTTGTGAGGGAAAAGCTGGGCTGCAGTGGAAGGGGTGCTGGTGTCCCGTGAATCCTCTGGCAGCACCACCAGTCCACTAGCAGCTGCTGATGTGGATGGCAGGGCATTGTCCTGACTAGTGCAAGGGGCCTGCTGATGGGTGGAGGACTCAGGCTGGCTATTGTACTGGCGCTGCAGCACCCCTGCAATGGTGGCCATGGTAGCACTGAGGTGTTTCCATTGCTCCTAGTTCTCATGATGGTGTGCTACCTGCAGCCATTGATTCTCCTCCAGTATGGCCTGGATCTGGCCCATCCTGTCCTGGGAATGGTGGTATGCTCCCAGGACCTCAGCAATGGCCTCCTGGGTAGCAGCATACCTCCTTGGGCCACCCCCCTGACCCACTGCTCCCGTCCCAATGGCCCTTGTCCCCTGTACCTATGTCCCTGCATAGGTCTGGCAGTCCCACTTGCACTGGTCCCATCATTATCCTGTCTGGTGGTGGGTGGAGACTTGGGACTCTGTACTTGTGGGCAGCCAGTCCGTGACCTGGAGACACTGGTGTGGGGGCATTGGGCCAGAGCTGATGGTGGTGGCTGGGAGTGGTAAGGGGTCAGTGGTTTCCTGGGTGGGGCTCCTGGGGGGTGAGTGTCCAGGGCTGTTGGATGGGCCAGGGTTCTCCTCTGTGTCCAGACATCCCTCTGCACTCTCCTGAGTGGGGCGTTCATCTTCAGGTGGAGTACTGGCATTCCTTGACGTCTCCATTCGGGTGGCATGGGTGGTGGTGCCTGTGGGTCTGAGAACAGAGATGTGGGTGTCCTGCACTTTCATGTCCCTTGCAGCTCTGCTTAGGAGTTATTGGTGGTTCCATTCCAATGTGCCGGCATGCAGGGTCCCTTGGTGTTCTGTTGGATGCATTTGGTGAGGGTGGAGTGGTGCATTCTGGGTGTTGTGGTGCTCCTGCCATTTCATGCATGGGTTGGTGACTGTGCACAGTGGGCCGGATAGTGGTTTGTATGGGGGGTTGTGCGCATGCAGGGGCCATTGGTAGGTGTGTGTGGGTGTTGTGGCCTGGGTAGGGGAAGGGGGCATGGTGGTAGTGAGAGGGATGGGGTGATACATGCATTGCAGGTGTAGTTGACTTACCTGAGTCCAATCCTCCAGGGAGTCCAGTGAGGCCCTCTGGGTGCAGGATGGCCATGACCCTCTCCTCCCAGTCTGCGTATTCGGGCGGAGGAGGTGGGGGACCACCACCAGTCTTCTGTACGGTGATGTTGTGTTGTGATGCCATGGAAAGCACCTTTCCCCGCAGGTCATTCCATCTCTTCCTGATGTCATCCCTTGTGCGTGGATGGATTCCTGCTGAGTTTACCTTGCTGCCTATCCTCTGCCATAGCTCCATCTTCTTGACCATGGGTGTCTGCTGCACCTGTGTCCCAAATAGCTGCGGCTTGACCCTGAGTATTTCATCCACCATGGTCCTCAGCTCCCTGTTGGTGATCGGGGTGCTTAGGGGGTGCCATGGTGTGTGTTGTGGGTGGTGTGCTGTGGATGTGACTTGTTTGGTGGCTGTTTGTATGTGTATTGTGGTTTTCTGTGGTGCTGTTTGGTTTGCAAAGGATTGTGGGATGTGTGTGAGTAGGTTTTATAGTGGTGTGGATGTGTGTCAGCTGCGTGGTTTTCAAAATTGCCAATGTGTTCTTCTGTTGTTGGCGGTTCCCTTTTCTGAGTGCAGCGGTCATTACCTCCAATGGCCGTTCGACGTCCACTGTCTGCCGTGCTGATTTGTGCATCATTATTTGGTGGGTGGGGATTTTTAGGGATGGCGGTGGCGGGGGGCTGTGTCCTGCCTTTCAACCGTTGTTGGCCCTGGCGGTGAGTGGAGGTTGTACATTTTTGGGCGGACTGTGGTTTTGGCATCATTATTCGGCGGTGTGCAGTCCACCGCCACTGGTGGTCTTTTGTTCACCGTCAGCACGGTGATCGGCAGTGATTGCCACCAGGTTCATAATGAGGGCCTATGTTCTGATCACATACTCTTTACTATCCACTCTAGAACAGAACAAAATCAGACATATTGATTTCTGGCCATGCTCTCCTCGCACTCCAGTGGAGCGACACACAACCCTCCAGTGCATGCACCCAGGAAACAAACTATTTCCTACATAACACAGAACAGGCAATATCTAAACATATACTATGGGATGCCTTTAAGGCCACTTTACGAGGTGCAATTATCACATTTCAGATTGAAGGGAGGCACGATTGGAGGAATACCATCTTACAGCAGAGATAAAAACTTTAGAATGCGCTGATAAGTGGAATCCCAATAGAACCACACAACATAAGCTAGTTATAGTGAGAGGCCAGCTGAGGGCTAACAGGACCAACAGAGCAGAAAGAGCCCTACTAGCGATGGGACAACGTTTCTATAAAAAATATGACAAAGTAGGCACACTTCTTGTATGCAATATTAGGCTTCACAGACACAAATTGTTTATCCCACAGATCTGAAAACACAAAGGTGAATGGACTAAAGAGGAACAAGATAAACAGACCACATTCCAGATCTTCTCCAAACCCTTTATGTAAGAAGGGAGGAATATCTGGCAGACATAGACACATATTTACAGGACTGTAACTGCTAGCCCACCTCTTTGCAACACTTACAGGCCCTTGAGGCTTCAACTAAGGTCACCGAACTATGGCAAGCATTTAAATCACTTCCCACAAGGAAATCACCTGGCCCAGCTGGCCTCACACCCAAATTCTACAAACTGTTCCTTCCAGTCTTTCAAAATCACCTGTTATCAATGTTCATCTCCTTTACCAAGACCACTAGCCGTACCCCCACCATGTGCAAGGCAGAGATAACACCTCTCCCCAAGATGAGTAAAACACCTGCAAACTGCACATCCTAATGTCCCATATCCCTTTTAAACACTATGGGGGTCATTCTGACCCTGGCGGACCAAGACCGTCAGGGCCACAGACGAATGAAGCACCGCCAACAGGCTGGCGGTGCTTCGTTGCCCATTCCGACCGATTCCAAGCAGCGCCGCCATGGGGATTCTGACCTCCTTCCCGCCAGCCTGTTTCTGGCGGTTTTTACCGCCAGGAACAGGCTGGCGGGAACGGGTGTCCTGGGGCCCCCTAACCGGGGCCCCAGTATGCTTTTCACTGTCTGCGTAGCAGACAGTGAAAAGCGCGACGGCTGCAACTGCACCCATCGCACACCTGCAACACCGCCGGCTCCATTCGGAGCCGGCTTCAGTGTTACAGGCCTCTTTCCCGCTGGGCCGGCGGGCCCTATTTTGGCTAGCGCCCGCCGGCCCTGCGGGAAAGTCAGAATGGCCCCAGCGGTCTTTCGACCGCGGAGCGGCCATATGGCGGTTCCAGCCAGGCGGGCGGTGACCGCCGCCCGCCGCGGTTGGAATGAGGGCCTATGTGACACTGTACACAAAAATACTAACGACGAGAATAGAGGTCCTTCTGCCTGGTCTTATAGAACCTGATCAAGTTGGATTCCTCCGTAACAAGCAGGGATTAGACATTAGATGTCTTGATCATGTAGTGGGGAAAATACACAGAAGAAATAGTCCAGCTCTGGTGGTGTCCCTTGATGTCGAGAAGGCATGTAATAGGTTTAGCTGGGCTTTCCTGGAAGCGGTATTAGCTAAATACACTTGGGCCCCAAATTGATAGAATAATGGCAGCCTACTCTATCCCCATGGCCGTGGTGTGGCTTAATGGGCAGTGTACCTCCCCAATCCAACTATCCATGAGCATGAGATGAAGTTGGACCCTCTTGCTGCTCCTGTTCTCCCTAGTGGTGACACCTCTCCCTATCGAAATTTGACAAACCTGTGAGACAGATGGAATTCCATTTATGGGCTGGGAACACAAAATTTCATTATTTCCCAACGATATCCTCTTCACTCTAACCAAACCCAAAGTCTCTCTGTCTGTCCTGGCCCACACACTAAACCAATTTGAACACATTTCATGATTTGAGATAAATAAGGACAAATCACCTATATTCAACCCTTTGATGAAGACACATGATGTAAGAACCTTATGTACTTAAACTCCCTTTCAATGGGCGACAACCTCCATCCAATACCTGGGATTTTCCGTTACCGCTCATTTAGAATCTTTGTCTAAGATTAACTGGTTGACTTGCTGAAAAAACATTTTGGAAGGCAACTATTATATCTCTCATGGCTAGGAGACCTCAGTGTTATTAGGATGGACATTCTACCCAGGCTCCTCCACCTCTTTCAGTCCCTGCCAACACCAATCCACACAATGGATATTATGCAACTTCAATCTAACATTTGCATGGAATGGGAAACACGCCTGCATGTCAAAAAAGCTACTGATGCTTCCGGGTGACCGAGGAGAGTTGGCATACTCCAATCTTCTGGACTATTACTGTGCAGCCCATTTGCAATACCTCTCATTGTGGGTCGTAAGAAAAAGTGATATGGATCGCGCAGTCACTTGTCGCTCGCTATGGGATCTCACTTCGGTCCCAAAGCAGCATCGACCAAAAAAAGCCTACATAGCTGCACCCAACAAATTGGTCCTGGACATATGGGACCATTTAGCTCTTAAGAGAGGCGTCACAACATTCCCACCCCGAACGCCCCTGTAGCAAAAAGTCTTCATTTGACTCCAGCTCTGGAATCCAATACTTTTCCTGAATGGTCACAATTGTAATGTAGTACTCTAGATGACCTCTTTGTTGAGGACTCCATCAAAACATTTGAACAATACAAACACAACTTCTATGTCACTGAGAAATCCAGACTCCAATACTGCCAACTTTGGCATTGGGCCTTACTTGCACCTAACACCACTGCAGCCACATGTAACCTTACACCTGTTGAAAGCCTAATATGCACATACTCAGGCTCAAAAGGCCTCATCTCCCCATGTATAAAGTCTTAAAAGAGTCCAGGCCTCGGCTCCCTCCCTCATTTATAAGGCACTTTCTTACCCTGAGACTGGAACAAACTTTGGAAAACCATTCCAAAATCATTGAGTAGCATCTCACAAAGGGAATCAACATACAAAATTATGTATCAATGGTATTTCCTACAACCCAACTCCATACCATTTTTCTCCGCTATCCTGAACCCACGCTGCACTGTGGCAGAGAGGAGGGTGCCTTCATACATGTCTGGTGGATGTGTGTGCTCATCCAGATTTTTTGGAAGAAAATCCTTGGCCATATAACAGGGACCCTGGGATACCCTACCCCAGAGGACTCACGCACAGCGCTTTTGCGCATGACACCAATAACTCTCAGGGCCATGACACACTCTGATAGCATTCTCCTGTGACATATGACAGAAGCACTAAGCAGTTGATAGTTTTGAACAGGAAAAAGAAAGACTCCCCCCACACAACTTTGTTGTTTCACAGGATGTGGCAAGTACTTGCCCTGGAAAGAATCACATCAGTGCTATTCTCCCGCAAAATTGAAACCTCTGATTGACTACATGTCATGGCTAGAGTATCAGTATTTTATTCCACAGTGCCTCTGAACACTATGACTAAACTACCAGATAGGGGATATACTCTCAATGATTGTACTCCACCTCGAACGTGCGGAAGGATTAACCACTCAAGTGTCTGATGCTAATCATATTGCTGGAACAGCAACCCGAACACATTGTTGCCTGCCCACCAACGTCAACCTTCCCAACATACTGAGGGCCTGAACCCCTCCCTCTCATATCTTATGTGACAATTGACATCCACCCTCCTCTCCCCTATATCCCAGTTCTTTCCCTTTACCATTGGAGACAGTCAGATGACCTGATGAACAATGGCATTGTAAAAATGTACATATCATGGGAAATGGCCTATGTATGCCCTCTGATGTGTTCCTAGTTATGCACATAAATTCAATAAAGAAATTTAAAACAAAAGGCTTACTGAAAAATCTGAGGCCTCTTCTGACTCCTAGGGTGCGAAGTGTCCTCCCAGCTCGCAAAGAAATAATCTGAAAACAAGATAGGAAGAAATTTCAAGACAGCTTTCAAGAAAATGGAAGATGAAATCTTCTTACAATGTCATCCGTAGGAAAAGAAGTTTAGTCTTTGTTAACTTTAATGGACCGCATGAAGAGAGGGGCAATGAAACTTCACAGAAAAGTGCTTTTCTTCATTTATTTAGTTTGAGGAAAGCAAGAGAAGATATCCATAAACAATGGGGGCACAGAGGAGAGTAACCGTCTTCTGCGGAACATAGAACACTGTGACATCATGCCAATGATGCCACGCTGTTCCATGTCCCCACGAGGGAATACAAAGCAAAGCAATCACCACAATTATCTTCCCCTTTTTAAATTAGAACAAATAAAGTAAATTATGACATAACAAAGTCTTGAAACATTTTTGGTGTTTGACATAGTCTGGTGCTTCTTCTACATTTGTGTTCCCCTTTGATGCCTGGCATGATTTCACCGCCAGAGACAACAACATCAGAATGACTTTGTGCAGCAGGATCCAGTGGTATGCGAGAGTTGTCCCACCATCTCCCATCCGCCAACCTAACAGCATTCTTCCGCACTTCACGTATTTGTTGAGCATCCTTGAATTTAGATAATCCTTTCTTAACTAAAACAGGATTTTTCACCCTCACCCAATCGCCAACTTTTAATTTACTTTTCTTGTTGCCTTCACCTGTTGCCCTTTTTAGACCACTGACATTGGAGTAAAACTCTGAAACCCGCCAAAGTTCTTTTAGATCAAAACCTCCATGGAACAACTTTACCATCCAAAAAGGACACAACTCAGTAGATGCGACTCTCCCTCTCATAAGTTCAAATGGAGTTTTCCCCGTGGCAGTATGAGGTGTGGTACGATATGACCATACCAATTCCTTAATAGCTTGGTCAGTAGACAGGTGATTTCTATACGAGGCTTGAATAGAGTCTACAAGTACTCGATTAAATCGTTCGACCATGCCATTACTTTGTGGATGGTAAAGAGGTGTTCTAACATGTTTCACACCACACTTATTCAAAAATTGAAGCATCTCCGCCGAAACAAACTGAACACCATTGTCTGTGAGAATTTGTTCGGGAAAACCCTCACGACTAAATATCTTTTTCAGGCAATCAATAACTAGACAAGTAGTGGAAAGCCTGACTGGCTCAACCTCCACCCACCTGGATAAATGATCAATTACTACGACAAAGTATCTCATATTGGGAGGCAAAATGTGATAAGGACCCAAAAAATCAAGACTGAGTTTTTGCCAAGCCCTTGCTGGAGAAGGAACGAAAGTCTCCAATGTTCCTTCATTGACCAATACCTTGTCACTAGTACAGCATCTTGTGCAATTTTTTACATAGTCATCAATTTCAGTATCCATTTTGGGCCACCAAAATTTGTATCTCAATTTTCTTTTAGTGATTGTAGAGCCCAAATGACCCATGTTAGATGCCGCAATCAACCTTCACCTTACACATTCTGGCGGGACCAACCTTTTGCCTCTAACCAATTTATCTCCTTCAATGGACAGCTCATCGGATACTTTCCAAAATGATTGTAACTCAGGTGGTAGACCCCTCTCCTTGGGCCAACCTGATTTGACCAAACGCATCACTTCACAGAGTATCTCGTCATTCTGTACAGCTTTCACCCATTCTCTTTCATCTAAAGGCACAGTGCTTTCAGTTACACAAGCAATGAAACATTCTTCAATTTCTGTTTACCATTCTTGTTCATCATTGTCATTAATGGGTAGCCTAGATAAACAATCTGCCCTCCTATTTTTCCCACCAGGTATGTACTCTACTGTAAAAGTGAATTCTAACAGCTTGGCAGACAAACGTGCAATCCGTGCAGTTGAGCGTTTCACTTTCCTACCTGATAAAATTTCTACGAGAGGTCTATGATCCGTCTTCAGCACAAATTGTCTACCCCACAAGTACTGTTTGAATTTTTCAATACTCCAGACACAGGCTAATAATTCTTTTTCGATCACTGAGTACTTGCGTTCCACCTGCCTTAGAGTTCTAGATGCAAAACCTACTGTGCTTTCCTTCCCATTGTTGGATATTTGAAATATAACAGCACCAAGCCCATACTCGCAAGCATCTACAGTAACTATGATATTCTTGTTTTCCGAAAACGGCTGTAGGGCTGGAACATTAACGATTTCTTGTTTGATTTGTTCAAACATATCATTCCATTCATTGGACCTAAAGAACACAGGGTTTTTCAAGACAGTCCTAAAACATTCAGTATTCTTGCCAAAGTTCTTCACAAATTTGGCGTAGAATTCACATAACCCAAGAAACTACAGCAACTGGTCCTTGGTTTTGGGAGGAGGTGCCTCTAGTATACTTTTTAACTAAACTTGGCTTGGGTTTGATGCCATCCCTTGAGAAAACATGGCCAAGATATTCAATCTCATCAACCTTAAAAACACATTTATCTTTTCTCAAAGTAACATCTCTGTTTTCCAATGTGTACAACACTTCCTCTAAAACTTTATCGTGTTCAGACTCATTATTGGCAAACACAAGAATGTCATCCTGGAAGACTGCTACATTAGGATTATCTAGAAACATGTCGGACATTAGTCTCTGGAAAGCTGCAGCCGCTGAGGCTAGGCCAAAATGTAGTCTGCAATACTGATAAGTACCATCAGGCGTAATAAATGCAGTAAGATGTCTAGAATCTAGATCTAAATCGACCTGATGATACGCTGACTTTAAGTCTAATTTGGTGAACCACTGAGAAGAACCAATCTTCGCACTCAAATCATCAATTCTCGGGAGAGGAAAACTATCCACCCAAATCACCTAATTTAAGCTTCTCAAGTCCACGCACATCCTCAAATCACCTGACTTTTTCTTAGCTAGAACTATGGGGGATAACCACAAAGTTGCCTCAACCTTTTCAATCACACCCTGTTCACGCATTTCTTTTAGCAACTTGGACAATTCAGATCTCACACTTAGAGGTGCATTCCTTAGCTTATGTTTGACTGGGACAGCGTTATGTTTGAGTTTTATCATGTGAGAGTAATTAGTGATCTTACCAAGCCGTTCCTGAAATAATTTGGTAAATTTATGTTGCCACACTTCCGCCGAATTAGAGATGAAGTTAACTGGACTTAAACTCCCTTCATCTAAAACTACAGGTTTGTCTCGACCCGGCTTGATTGCTAGATTGAATTCAGCCTGATGAAGCAACCCTAGAACATTAATCCCTTTTTTTGCTACATAAATTTTACCACGCAGCGTTCTATCAAAAATGGTTATCGAGGCCCAGAAGTAACCCATCAGATCAATTTTGCTACCCTCAAACGCAACAGTGGAAACATCTGGAGGATAAAGAGTTTTAGTGATCCAGCTTTCCATGTATTTTTCCTGAGCCACTATGGTAATGCGGGCCCCTGTGTCTACTAATAATCTAATACTTTTTCCATCGATTATTACATCCACATCAGGATCAACAACAACTCTGTTAAAATTGGCAGAATCTTTAACCACTAACACATATTTGTTCATTTGTTCTTCCACCACATTCTCTGTATCTCCACTAATGACACAACGAAAGTTGTTCTTTTTTGCACTTCTGCACACTCTCACAAAGTGTCCCAATTTGTTGCAGTTTATGCATTGTTGTTGTATAACCGGGCAGTTTTTGAATGAAGATACGTGCGTGGAGGAACCACATCTGTAGCATGTGAGTTTCTGATTGGTTTTGCTTCTTAAGAATAAATTGTCCTGTTTTCTTTCTAAACGCTTATTATTGCTATCATATTGTGCATTCACAACTGCTCCAGAAATGGTTGCATTGGCCATGGAAGCCTCTAAAAGTTTGGCATCTTCCATGGAACATTCAATGCTTTTGGCAATGTCAACAGCTTTGTCTAACGAAGGATCTTTATAAGTCAGTAACTTCTCTTGAATTCTTTTCGAAGAACATCTGGCAACAAGTTGGTCACGGATAAGTTGCGATGTGAAGTTCTCAAATTCACATTTAGCTGCAAGCACTTTCAACGCAGTAATAAAGGTATCAATGCTCTCACTGAGGCCTTGCGATCTTGTGAAAAATTTACAACGGTGGACAACAATATTCTTAGTTTTAATGAAGTACTTGTCCAATTGAGCAATGGCCATTTCAAACTCATCTAACTCCTCATCTTCAGCAAGCTCATTGACTGGAAGATGATCAAATATGTTCTGGCCCTCAATTCCCAAATGATAATACAATAAGCTCTTTTTTCTTTCTGGTCTGAACTTATGACCATCAATGGCACCCAGATATTCTTTAAACAACCGTAACCAAAGTTTCCATTCAAGGGGTGGATCTCCTGGATCTTGCAGAAAGGGTGCTGGAGGTATGCCGTTCTGCATATTCACGTATATATCACACAGCTTATAATGTAGACCAGTATATCAATGTATAAAAATGTTTACACTGTTGTACAATGCACTGACTTCGTGCAACGCTGTTACATTTAATATTATACCTCCCCCAAAAAAATCGATTGAACAGAGTACTAAAGGGAAAAAAAATAAAAAGATAGAATCACCAGTACTCAATGTATTCAATTGTTAATGTCCCAACTAAAGATGGCCGAACTGAGTACCAAGTACCAAGCAATAAGTCAGTTTTCTGTCCTTTTTTTTTTTTTTGAAGAAGTCCGTTGTTTATTTCTATTTTTAATGAGGTTTCAGATCCTTGTAGGAAGCTGGAAGGAAATCTTCTTCAAAATGCGGTAAGAAAAAGAAAAAAAAATTGAGAAAACACGTGTGCATGCCGCCGCGTGAAAATTAGGAGGCACGCGAATAAAAATTACTAGTGGGCGAAAGAGCGTGTGCCAGCAGCGGTGCTAGCGTCTTCACGCATGCTGTGCCGGGGTCATGGCAACAGCCGTGAACGCCGAGCACCGTTATCAAAGAGAAATAAGTGTTGTAAATTGCCCAGCTTGCACGCATTGAAAAAAAAAAATCTGACTGGACAGGCACCCACTTGTTCAGGCAAAAGAAAACACAGTGAGCGCTTCTAACTAAAAAAATAACGGGCGCTCGCATAAAAAGGAAAATCACACAGTGCGTGCAGAGCACACAGTATAAATGACCTCTGTGCCCCCACGATGCGAGAAGCTAGTAAAACAATAAGTGCTCCGTTAAACTTACAGGAGTCCGCAGATGTCCTTGTCAAGAAGTAGAATTACGTCGTTGAAAGCTGAAGCAAAACTAAACATTTGGTTATAAGTTTAGCACATAGCGAGTTTCACCCTCGTCGCCATTGAAGAGAGGGGCAATGAAACTTCACAGAAAAGTGCTTTTCTTCATTTATTTAGTTCGAGAAAAGCAAGAGAAGATATCCATAAACAACGGGGGCACAGAGGAGAGTAATGGTCTTCTGCGGAACATAGAACACTGTGACATCATGCCAATGATGCCACGCTGTTCCATGTCCCCACGAGGGAATACAAAGCAAAGCAATCACCACACCGCAGCATCCTAATTTTCCTTGCTGACATCCTCACTATAAGGAACACAGGTTTGCTTGTCACCATTTTAATGTCACAAATAGAAATAGGCTTAAATGTTCCATGAGTCAAAGCAGCCAATGCAACTTTTCAGTTCCAAAGCGAGCAAGAGACTACGCAAGAGAATACAAGCAAAGAAGCGGATCGACTCCTTGTGGAAACCTGCACAAAGGCCCCCTCTGCACTTAATCGAACCGAATTACTGTTGCTAGTGACTCTGGAGACCTGGCCTAGTCACAGTCACTTCCGATTCCTTTGGTAGGCCCTTGCATGCCTCCCCAAAGCCTTAGGGCCACAAAACATTATTTTTTGCCCTATACGCCCTCAACACCTGGGACCAGGCCGGAATTTTAACTTTGGGAGAAATATTCCTAAATGGTCTCCATCACACTTTCCTGTCCCTGATGGAACAACATAGACTGCATGAGGGACAATTCCTCCACTATGCCGTCCTAAACGATGCCTTAAGGTACACCTGGGCTATCCACGAGTCTCAACCAGCCACACATGAATCTCCAAGCCCTACAGATGCTGGGAGACAGATGCAGATTGATCACCTGGCTTATTTGTGCCTTTTGACTTAGACACTCACCAGACACCCGAGGGACACTGGAGAGGCTGAGTTTGATTGTCCCTTCCATGACAGAGTGTGGGATAAAGCACTGGCATAACCCAGGAAGGTATTACAGAATTCCCAGGAAGTATGTGCCCCAAAACCTGAAGGCTAGGGGCCTACAGGGAATGAAAGCCTGGGAGACAGTAGCCCTCGGGAAATACCACAGGTCCCACTGACACAAGATTTTGACACGTTTTCTTGATCCCACTCTCATTGTTGCCAAAGGGACCATAACCCTGAAGTGGAAACTCACAGTGCCCCGGTCAACCAAGGCCTAGTACCGGGCATTGCAGTGCAGGGTGAGGGCTGATGCCATGGTTTTCCAGAGAGATGAGGCACGGGGTTTGCTCTGCCGCCCTATTGCCCAGGACTGGGAGGCACTGCTTACTGGGCTGACGCTTCTCTACAAACACAACAAATGTGCGACTGGGACCTCTGGTATCGCCCCCAGGCCCTCATTCAGTGACACAAATTCCCCTCACTATATTCCTCATAACCCTGCATGACTGCTTGGGGCCACCTTGGGACATGGAGTGGTGGCTCTGCCCATTAGCTGGATTCCCCATTCCCCTCCATACAGCCCCCCTTTCCACCACACTAGCCCCACAATAGATTAGGTTCTACCAAAGCACTCACAGGCCCAAATGATCGAGAGATTGAGCTTCCCATAGGGCTCACACATCTATACCATTCCTGCTCCACCTTTGCCAGACCACAAGCCCTGCACCAGAGAGCCGTTGGCGGGGTGGGTAGCCTAGACACCATCCATCGGAGTTGACTTCTATGCCCTGAGATCACACTAATATCTGACTTGTTATGTAATGCTCTGGTACAATATATATGTTGTAAGAAATACAAATCAAAATGTTTTTACAAAAAACAGACTACATGTGGAGAAGGCCATAATCACAGGTATGCTCAAAGCTAGATCGAAATACCTTGATTTGTCCTCTATCGTATAGCTTCCAGGGAGCCGACAAAATGGAACTATTTTTCTGTAGGTTGTATGATAATCACTCATGAAATGTGCAGAAAAAAGGCATTTGCTGAGAAATTAGTGCCCACCTGTTTGTGAGGACCAAGATGCAAAATTATTTTAGCCTTTTATGAGCTACAACGTTGGTCTGACCGTTGCACTAACGTGGCAATACAGATGCAAGAGGAGTGATGCTCCTTCCATGAGCACGCTGAGGACCATGCAAAGAATATCGATGCAGTAGACTGGGGAAACGTGGAATACGACAGGAGGGAGAGCAATGGAGACACTGGGTATCTCCACCCCAATGATTCTTACTGCCAGTCTCAATATGCACTGTGTAGGTGTAGACATCTACAATAATAAATAATTTAGGATTCGGTCATTTGTATTGTAATTTATTATTTCTACTATGACATCTGATATACCTTTGTGCAATCTCTGTATAATCCACCACCTGTGATTGCTTCTACCTCTATGACTTTCTAGAGATGAAAGATATAAAAAAAAACTCCGTAAATAATGTATTAAATGGCCTGAACTGTCATCAAAGATCTTACAGCTATAACAACCTTCAGTGAGTTAGAAACCAATCAGACCCACGACCTGAATGATTCCCAGTACACATAGGTCATCTGCTTTAACATAATGAATGTCCTTTAGCACTGTGCTTTCACTCCCAGCAATGTACATTAACTTTCACACCACTGCAAATGCCTTAGTACGGTATGTAATTCAAGTAAACAAAGTGTATACAGTATTGTGGTTTTGTGGAACCTCACATGTTAAACTTGAATTAAGAAGGCTAACTGATTAACATATGTCTGTCTATTTAATTTACACACTGGCTGATACCGGCCTCATGATCCTTCAAGCATTGTGCACCGTTCATGAGTGAAAAGGTTTAATATCACTAAGGGCAATTTCTGTTCACCTTTCCTGTGGTTGGTTTATATTGCTGCATGTATGGTGGGAGGCTAAGCCCTGAGCTGCAAAAACAGGTTTTAGGGGTAAGTTGTTTTTGAAATGTGTCAACACCCATGAATAAGGTTGTAGTGAGCAATTGTCAAGCAAATATCATTGTAACAGGCATCAGACATCTGTGGTGCATGCATCTACAGCAAAGATCCTCCAGCAAAATCAGGTACTGCAGTGCAATGAAGCTTATATTGCCACCACCTCGGTGATAACACATGTAAAATGAATAAACCATGCATTCAGTCGGGGTAGCCGCACTATTCGTCTGCACGAAGTAGTCTGTTTCTGAAGAAGCAACTTGTTTTTGAGCTCTCATATTTGGATACATTATCCATTGACCACATCTATATCCGTATACGGGTTTGCATATGCTCCATTCTGTGTGACTGTTGCACCGCAACCATGTGCAGCAGCTGTATGAGGAAAAGCGATAATATAGAATCAAAGACAGTACATAGCAAAATATCATTGTGGGAAAAGTATAGGAAAATATGTTATTTCATGGCTAGTATGCTTATGTTATAAACATCCTAGCCATGCTCTGCCTTACTACAGTGATCTTGTCAACACGTCGCACTGTTCACCTTTTCTGTTAACATCATGCCACATCCTCCTCTGGCTGTCTAGCCATAAAGAAAGGGCTTATTCTCTTGAATACTATTTCAAACTTTGGCCTCAATCACAGAGGCATCTTAAGTCCGTGTAGTAGTACTCATGTAGTACTCCCCTACATACCCTGAAATGCCTTTCTGTGTTGGCCTCTAAGCATCTAAAATGGAGACATTAAAGGAATATTCATTTGCATATAGCTTAAAAAGAGAGTACCGTCCCATTTTCCACTTTTACTAATGGGAAATTGGACATTCTGGGGGCAATTCACAAAGGCTTTTATAAGCATGCCTAAAAATAAGTTAGGATGGCAGTAAAATTCGAAGTAAAAGTCAAGTTAAAAAAAGTGTGGGTCACCATCTGCAAAAGGAAAAGATTGTATGCTGTCCAAAGTCTCATTACTATTCTGAACGTAATGATACAGCCGTAGGGCGCACCCCTGGTATTGTTGTTGTTGCTAAGAGCTCGCTCTTTGTTTGCTAGGGGCGAGGCAGTGATCACATTCAGCATGTGGTTACCGCATTTGATGGGAGTACCTTCTTTCATTCGGGGAGGTAGAGATTAATAACATGTCTGATAAAAACTCATATCAGTTCTTTCCAGAGTACACAGTCTGCAGTTACCAAAGAAAAACTTCTGGAGCAGCACTGTAAATGTCACAAGACAGATAAGGAATATGGTTTCACGGCTGCAGATGGCCCAGCAGCCCTGCGTTAGACATGAGCAGTGTACAGTCTAATAGGGCAGCTTAAACATAAATTGAAGCTTCAACATGGATTCTCCTAGATGTATCTAGTCAGTACCCCTTCAAACCTATATCTAGGAAACCTTGCAATCGGATATTGTGCTCAAGAGGTAAGTCTCAAAGAAATGAGTTCTCACTACTTATTAAACAAACATTTTGTTATGTTTGTGGGACTCTTTAAATCAACAGTTTTAATGGATCACTTCAAATACTAAAAAGACTTCCTTCTTCCCAATGTTTGATATTTTCATTCAGAATTGATAGAAAGCTCACAAAATTATTTGACACTGCAATAGCAGTAGCTCTAAAAGTGCAGTTTATACCAAGTGGTGACACACAAAATGCATTATTCAGTTTGAGAAAGCAATACGGAGATATCGGCAGGATCACCTGTCTAGATAGGATGACATAAATTACGTTTTAGGCGATGATTTCAGTATTGCCATGCATACCTAAGGGGGAATGTGAAAAAGTAGTACATCTGCACCTTTGAAGTACTCCTACGAGCGAGTGCAGATTTACCAAGTAAGGGGACTCACCTGGACTCATATTTCCAGGAGGATGCCTTGGAAGATGGACTAGGTGCAGGTTTCCAGGTGAATACAAAAGCTAAGTGACATATTCCCAGGGCTCCAATTTCTCCCCTGCGTCGTTCTAGACAGCAGACAATTACACAATTAGAGTTATGCCCACACCATTGGGGTTGCCCTGATTTTTTCGGTTGGAGGACTGGGACAAATGCCACCTTAGTGACACAACTGTTGTGAGTTTTACATGCTGAGTGCAAGACTTAGGTACAACCAAAGACTTTTAGTAGGGGGGTATACATGACAAGGTCAGCTTTGTGAGAGTCGTTAATGTACCTGGTGCCAAGAATCCCATATGCTTGGCACCATTTATGTCTTACCATCCACTCCTCAATAGCAGATCGGTAGTTTACTATCTGAAGATGTCTGGGAGTTGGTGACTTTGAAAAAGATCTGGGTATTGTCTCTCTATGCGTAACGAATCATGGCCATATCACTGAGAAGGTACTCATGGTGGGTTATATACATATTTGTGTGACTTCTCTTCACCGAGCAGCAATTTCCAACAAGAGAGTGAAACTACTGGCTGCAGGGAATATCCTCATTACTGCGCTAGACCAGCAGTGCTGGAAAGGTTTTATCAATGGGAGGCTGACCTTGGGAATCTGCATGCTAAATCTGTAGGGGTTCTAAAAGTCCTAGTATCACCTAATGAGAGCTTGCAACAGTTGAGAAAGAATTTAAGCCAGGAGCTTGTGACTGTGGAAAGGGTGGAGGTGAATGAGATGGCAGCCTCAGCGACTAAATGATTCATTATGATGCAAAGTTAATAAACATATGGATAAATATGTATTAGTTTGTTTGCTCAGTATTCTTCAAAACTTGTCTGCCATTGTGTTCTAATATTAAAGGTTCCCAATGAAAATGAGCTCCAGAGAAAGCAGGTGAAGCCCGCATGATCTGCTGCTAGATCGCTCTTCAGTGGCAAGCTGTGGTCCACAGGGCAGCATCGAGACTGTATCTTGGTTCAGCCGTGTTGTACCCCTGCAATAATCCAGCAGTATTCCCATGTGTTGGGGATTCATAGGGGACCATGAGATGCAGAAAAGCTCATTGCTGATGGCAGCTGTAGATGTTGGCCTCGGCATATGAGGCCCGGTGATTGCAGTTATCCGAGCGATTGGGGTGGATGGTCCTTGGCTACCATTGAGATTGTCCACAGGACTTTTTCTGAGGTGGGGTTGGATATCAGAGCCTAAGAGGAAATTCTACAGGCTCCTTGATGCATGCGGCTTGTGGGTACAATCTGAAAGTGAATGATTGTTGGCCACAAGGAGTTGTGGCGGGTAGTCATCCCCATGGGCTTATACCTACGAGAATGAGGTCTTGGGTCTGCTGTTGACGTGCTCTCTTATCTGCCTAACAGGATAACTTAGATCCAAATACTTGGATATAAAAAAATGCAACAGTTGCATTCCAGGGGGTCTTCAGGAGGCACAGGGCTGTCCATTGAAATAGTGAAAAAGTGAGGTACCTAGGGCCAATTGGTAGTGGGTTGATCAGAGAAAACTGCCCTATTGAGGCTGAATTTCCAAAAGACAAAGCTCATGACCTTAATTAACAGGGCTGGTATTCAGGAGGAGGATGATAATCCAGCTAATATTGAGACTACTTCGGTGATTAATTTATCAGTTGGGTTGGTCTTGAGCTTCAAAGGGTTGGCCAGGCACGAGGAAGTATAGATTTGGGGGCAGAACAAGTGGTTTGCTCTGAGTGGTGTTTGGATGCCCAGCATGAGATTGTTCAAAAAGTGTATCCACGTTTTGGAAGTCAAGCAATCATTCGGTCTGACAGAACGATCTTTCAAATAACTGAACAACCATTCCCTCAGGAGATAAAAGGTGTTAGAGAACCCACCAGCTTAACCCCTAACACTTTAGTAGAGTGCCTGGCCCTTCCTTCCACCAGGAAATGTACCTTCACAGGGCTGAGCTCCATTTCCAGAAGATCTCAGTGTCACACAAGAAAGAGTGGGAATCTTCGGGGCACATATGGGACATACTGAGGCTCTTAAGTCAACAGACTTTGATCAGAGCTCAAGCAAGGTACAGCAGCATTTTGTTGGACAATCTAAGCTGCTAATAGCTTTGCTTGAGACAATTCTCACAGAGATCAGAGACCTCAAATAGGTACAAATGTAAGAAAATTGCCACATTACATCAGAGGCTGGCCAAAATTGAGGAAAGTGTGCCACAGATGCATATTCAGCTACAGGAGGCAGAGCAGAGAATATCAGATCTGGATGATAAATGTATACATCTCATAAAAGAGATCTCAAGGGTATGGAAGAACGTCAGCTTTCTTTTGAGCAAAATCAAAGATTTGAAAAATCAAGCTACGAGGTCTGACCTGATATTCGTAGGTGTCCCAAAAGAGATCGAGAATCAAAGGAAGTTTAAAAGTCCAGTTAAACGAATAGACAGTCTCATAAAAGCACATATTCTACCAGATTTCTCAGGAGATGTGTCAATTACGAGAGCACATAGAACACCAGTGTAAGCATGCCACAAACTCCAAATACCCCTGTACTATCCTTGTTAATTTTGCTGATTATCAGACCAAAGAACTAATATTATCTGCAGCAATTAAGAGAATTTTTTCGACCCCAGAGAACTTTCAATTTCATATCTTTTCAGATATATCGGCTGCAGGTTCAGGACATTGTAGGGAATTTCAAACGTTGCTGGAATATTTCAAATCAATGGGCATTCAGGTCCTGTGGTACAGCAGTCTAAAAAAAAAATTCTGGCTAAGGGACAGTTTAATCTCTTTACAAATGTGGGAGAGGCTCGAGACCCGCTTTCTAGTTTTAGAGTCAGCAGGAGGCAGAAAATTAGGGGATCCAGAGATTGCTACTGTTTAGATATTTTTTCTTCAGGCTGCTTGTTTTATCTTTGACAAGTTAATAGTGTGGTGGAGTCCCATGGGGAGAGTGTGATCTCAGGTACAGTAACATGGCACCAGATACAGAGGGTGATGGGATGGGGGTAAGGTGGGTAATTCCCCGAACAAGGCGTTTCTTGGATGGGTGGGTGACAGGATTGGGGTTTGTGGGGTGAGCAAATGTAAAGAGAGCAGAGGAGGAGGCAGACAGTGCACAAAGCAAGAAAATAGTGCTCATGGTAGGATTATCTTTAGCTAGGTTAGTCCTCTAGGGGTTATCAACTAGAGGCAGGTCCCTAATTTTTCAATTGTCTTTGGTTTCTTTATTTTTTCGTTATATAATGGAGAAAACATTTAAGGTAGTTACGCCTTATACCAACAGCTGATTGAATAAGCACAAATGTGGTGCTATACTGAGTTGGTTGTCGATGCTTGGGGCAGAAGTGATCTTCTTTCAGGAGACAAATTTGAAGTCCAATAACCCACATTTAGCCTTGCCTAGAGGGTTTACCCATGCACATCCTCAGGGGTTGTGATGGGGGGAGTGGTGATCTACTTATTGAATAAGGTAAATAATCATGTTTTAGATGTGAAGAGGGATGATGAAGATTATTTGGTTTAAGGTTGCACTAACAGATACTTTAGATCTTAGTTCAGATGAGTGTCTAAAAAAGAAAACCAAATGATCAGCTTGTGAGACCAACGCAGAATCTTAGAGACTACTTTTTGGCTGAGGTGATCTGCAACCATAGAACTTATCAACATCAAGTCTATGAAAATAGCCAGCAGATTGGTAAATTCCTTGCCTGGTCGAATAAGGTTAGACAGAACAGTAATATCATTAGCAGGATTTGGAATCCAGTTACTAAAGTTCAAGCAATAAAGAGTGAGGAGATTGCAGAGGTCTATCTGCAACATTACAAAGGTCTCTATGAGAGAGTAGATTATGTACCCACTTCAAGGCTTGATCAATACTTCAGCTCACTCAAATTGCCCAATTTGATGGAGGCACAAAAGGCCACTTTTTAGACAAAATAGCTGTTTCAGAAGTAGAAAAATCATGAAATGAAATGCCCAACATAAAGTCCTGTGGCAATGACTGTTCCAACTGAAGTCTATTAGGAGTGTGTGAGGGAGCTCTTCCCCTTTTTATCTGATTTATTTAATCAAAATAGGGAGGAAGCTGATACTCCAAAGTCTCTTAAAGAATCATTTACTGTCAGTTTTCTTAAGGAAGACAAACCATCTATGAATGTCACCTCCTATAGACCGATAAGTCTTCTAAATTCAGATTATAAATTGTTAATAAAAAATTGGCAGCTCGAATAACCCAAATTTCACAAAAATTGATCCATAAAGATCAAAAGGCCTTTTTGCTGAATATATCAATTGCTGCTAGTACAAATATTTTAGTTCAAGCATCGATTTTTTTCAGTCAATCAATTGAAAGTGGCTATATTGATGATTGACACCAAAGATGCCTTTTGTTTAGTGAATTGGGAGGTCTTTTTTTAAATATATTTTAAAATTGGCAACATTTGGATTCCCTGGTGTTTTTGTAAGCATGTTCGAAAACTTATATCAGAACACCCGAGCAAGGGAATCAGAATTATGTTTAATTCAAAAGAAGTAGCCTCTGTGATAATTAAAAGAGTGACCTGTCAGGGTTGCCCAATGTTCCCAATCTTTTTTGCTTTTTTTAGTGAGCCCTTGGGCTCCTTACTCTGTCACCCCGCCATTAGCGGGGATGGTGAAAATTAAGCTTTTTGTCTATAATATAACTTTGTATTTTAAAGCCAAAAAAGAGAATATCCTTTTTAATGAGAGCCTCAATGATCTTCCTCAAGAACTTCAACAACTGTTTGTTCATAATCGTCCAATTCGCTACTTTGAAATCTTTGTAATGGTTAGTTATAGTTATGATACCATGATTAAAAAAGTTAAACCTTTGTTGAATAGATGGACCTTACTTCCTTTGTCATTGATTGGCCATGTAGCTTTACTCAAAATGTCCATTTTACCATTGTTTTTCTTTCTTTTTATAAATGTCCCTATAACAATTAATAGTTCTTATTTCAAAGAAACGGATTCATTCTTTAGGAAATGTATTTGGAATAACAAACAGCCTAGGATCCAGTTCTCAGTCTTACAGTTAGATAAAGACCAGGGAGGACTTGCATTACCTAATTTGTAGAATTATTATCAGGAATCATTATTGGGTAATATCATCTATATTACTTAAGAGGTAAACGTGTTTGAGGTTTTATTAATCCAGATGTTGAAAGAGTCTGAAATTGATCTACCAGTTTTTTTTAAACTGCAAAGCTTCTGACCAGACACAAGTTGTTCTATGCAATTGAAAGTCATATTAAACTTTTTTTAGCTCCTGGTATGTGCCATTGTGCCATGTTTTCACTTTATTAAAGGATTGTATATTTCTAGAAGTTATTATGCCTAAATCTAATCTGGAAATCTGGAAAGTTTATTGAGGCCAGTGATTTTATGATCAGCCAAAGGCAGAAAGCTTGGGAGGAGATAATATTATAACACAGAGAAGAAATATACTCGCCTGTGTTTAGCTTTATGCAGATATTGGGCTTCTTGATGGTGAATTTTCTTGAAATGAAGAATGAGACATATATGGTGATGAAGCTCCTTGTTAAAAAAACTAACATAGTTTGTGAATTGGTACTGTGAGCAATGTAAGAATAACAGCTCACAAGGATTCCTGAATTTTTAGATATAATTTAGAGGATGACAAATTGTAAGATAATACTAGATGAATGGTGACTCATTTGAGAGTGAGCACTAAATTCCTAAGAAAAAAACCAATTTTAAAAGAACGGCTTGTTTGTCAAGATCGTTAGCAAATTATACCCCGCTCACTTTTCATAGGATGTTTCAGGTTAATCCTGATCAGTGTTTTTGGTGTCAAATAAATGACTCAGAGAGTTGGTTACATATTTTGTTTACATGTTCAGCGTTCTATGAATTTTTGTATAAGCTTTTCCAATAATTAAGTATAAGTGTTCAGGTCACAATTGAGCCAGCAGCAACCTTGGTACTGTTCAGATATTCGTGTAAAACTAGTAATTTGAGCAAGTATGTTCAGTGTTTTATGTATATTGTCATGTCCATAGCACGATTGTTGATACTACAATGCTGGAAATCAAAAAATGCTCCTACTTTCGAACATTGGTATATGAAAATGAAGAGAATTAGAATTTTCCCCAATGTATATGCATGGGGAGCCTAGAGTTTGACTAGGTTTTTGGCAATTTGGAATATTTTCGATTATTATGAGCAGAACACACTTTGTTGAGTAGTAGTAAAAGGAAAGCTGCAAAAATCATGTTCAAGAGGTATATTAGAAGTGAGAATTTATTGTTAATTTTTTCAACAGGTGAGAAGAAGTCCTTTAATGTATTTTATAGTTCAATGTTTTTCCCAAAAAGAACTTATGGATTTGCAGGCTCTATTAAGCACTTTTTCCTCTTGTGACAGGTACTTTATTCAAGACTACATTTCTTGTGCATGCAAATTTAGGCGATCAAAGTGACTATTCTAAAGCAATTTATCATTCAATCAATCAATCAAAAGATTTATAAAGCGCGCTATGTACCCGTTAGGGTTTCGAGGCACTGGGGGGGGGGTGCTGCTAACGTTCGAAGAGCCATGTCTTGAGGAGTCTCCTGAAGGTGAGGAGGTCCTGGGTCTGGCGAAGAGAGGTGGGGAGAGAGTTCCAGGTCTTGGCGGCGAGGTAGGAGAAGGATCTGCCGCCAGAGGTCTTGCGCTGGATTCGGGGGACGATGGCGAAGGCGAGGTTGGCAGAGCGTAGTTGACGTGAGGGAACGTAGAAGTTGAGTCTGGAGTTCAGGTAGGTGGGTCCGGTGTTGTGGAGTGCCTTGTGTGCGTGGGTGAGGAGTTTAAAGGTGATCCTCTTTTACACGGGGAGCCAGTGGAGGTTCTTCAGGTGGGGGGAGATGTGACCTCGGCGGGGTACGTCGAGGATCAGGCGGGCGGCTGCGTTCTGGATGCGTTGGAGTCGTTTGATGTCTTTCGTTGGGATGCCTGTGTAGAGTGCATTGCCGTAGTCGAGTCTGCTACTGACGAGGGCTTGGGTCACCGTCTTTCTGGTTCCTGTTGGAATCCACTTGAAAATCCTGCGGAGCATGCGGAGGGTGTTGAAACAGGAAGAGGAGACAGCGTTGACCTGTTTGGACATGGTGAGAGCGGAGCGGAGTCGAGGATGAAGCCCAGGTTTGGTGCGTGGCTGGCAGGGGTGGGTGGCGGGCCGAGGGCGGTGGGCCACCAGGAGTCGTTCCAGGCCGAGGGGGTGCGTCCGAGGATGAGGACTTCCGTCGTGTCGGAGTTGAGTTTCAGGCGGCTGTTGCTCATCCACTCGGCGATGGATTTCAGTCCCTCGTGGAGGTTGGTTTTGGCGGTGAGAGGATCTTTGGTCAGGGAGAGGACGAGTTGGGTGTCGTCGGCGTAGGAGATGATGCTGAGGTTGTGTTGGCGGGCCAGTTGTGCGAGGGGGGCCATGTAGACGTTGAACAACGTTGGGCTGAGTGAGGAGCCTTGGGGGATGCCGCAGATGAGGTTGGTGGCTTTGGAGCGGAAGGGTGAGAGTCGGACTCTCTGAGTTCTGTCGGAGAGAAAGGATGAGATCCAGTTGAGGGCTTTGTCTTGGATGCCGGCCTCGTGGAGACGGTTTAGTAGGGTGCGGTGGCAGACTGTATCGAAAGCAGCTGATAGGTCTAAGAGGATCAGGGCTGAGGTTTCGCCGTTGTCCATTTGTTGTCTGATGTCATCTGTGGCGGCGAGGAGTGCGGTCTCAGTGCTGTGGTTTCGTCTGAAACCAGATTGAGAGGGGTCTAGGATGGCGTTGTCTTGTAGGAAGTGGGCGAGTTGTGCGTTGACGATCTTCTCGATGACTTTCGCTGGGAAAGGGAGGAGGGAGATCGGACGGAAGTTTTTGAGATCGTTGAGGTCAGCCTTGGGTTTCTTGAGGAGGGGTTGGATTTCTGCGTGCTTCCAGCTGTCCGGGAAAGTAGCGGTGTCGAAGGAGAGGTTGATGATCTTGCGGAGTTTGGGGGCGATGGTGGCGTCGGCTTTGTTGAACACGTGATGTGGGCAGGGGTCAGCGGGGGATCCTGAGTGAATGGAGTTCATGGTTTTTCGTGTTTCGGCGTCATTTACTTGAGTCCAGGTGGTGATGCGGTAGGCGTGGGAGGAGTTGCTGGGGGTGGGGTCCGGCGGAGGTGAGGTGTTGAAGCTGTCGTGGATGGTTGCGATTTTCTGGTAGAAGAAGGGGGAGAGCTCGTCGCAGAGTTCCTGGGAAGGAGGGACGTCGTTGACGTTGGTGTTGGGGTTGGAAAGTTCCTTCACGATGCAGAAGAGTTCTTTGCAGTCGTGAGCGTTGTTATTGAGGCGTTCTGTGAAGTGGGAGCGCTTGGCGAGTCGGATCAGTTGGTGGTGTCTGCGGTTGGCTTCCTTGAGGGTGGCAAGGTTGTCGGGTGTACGCTCGAGGATCAATTTTTTCTTGAGTTTCTGGCAGGTGCGTTTGGAGGTGGTCAGTTCGTCTGTGAACGAGGCTGGTTTTTTCTTATCTTGGTTGGCGGTGGGTCTCTTGAGTGGAGCTAGGATGTTGGAGCAGTTGAGGATCCATTGATGGAGGTTGATGGCAGCGGAGTCCGGGTCGGTGGGGTCGGGTGGTGGGTTTTTGGCGAGGGTGCTGGCTAGTTGTTCTTCGGTGACTTTTCCCCAGCGGCGGTGAGGCGGTAGAGGGGTGCGGTGGTGTTCGGTGTTTTTCTTGAAGGTGAAGTGTACGCAGTGATGGTTAGTCCAATGGAGTTCGGAGGTGCGGCTGAAAGAGATGTGGTTGCTTGAAGTGAAGAGTGGGTCAAGGGTGTGTCCTGCGATGTGGGTGGGGGTGTTGACCAGTTGACGGAGTCCGAGGTTGGAGAGGTTGGTGGTCAGTGATGCGGTGTTGGCATCATTGTTGTTCTCCAGGTGGAAATTGAGATCTCCCAGGAGGATGTAGTCTGGAGAGGCGAGGGCGTGGATGCTTGCGAGGTCAGAGACGGTGTCGCTGAAGGGGGCTCTTGGTCCTGGCGGACGGTATATTAGGGTTCCTCTGAGGGTTCATGCACTTTAATTAATAGGAAGGGGGATATAGCTATGATTTGTCTGTGAAGGATTTATGTAGTTGAAAAATGTAACTGTAAAGCACTCTTGCACTTAATCAGTAAGAAGGAAGCTGCTGCTGAGAGGTACTCAGTAGCTTAAATTCAAGAAATAGTCTGAGGAAATAATGTCTAGGAGGCAGAAAAGTTGCTGGCACTTTTGTAATTTGCTATTAAACAGTTTATAGTCATTTGAAAAATACTTTGACAGAGGATGATATTGCCTAATTAGGTAGCTTACAGCACTTTACTATGTATTAGTACGTTAATTAACAGGTAGGTGGTTTATGTAACTGAATGATATTAATGCAATGCAATCTTGCACTTTAATTTATAAGTTATTTCTTTGGAAGATTCCGTATTCTAATTCACAATATCATTTGATAAATACTCAGTCCTTAAGAGTGGACGAATTTTGATGAAAATGAGCCCCATTCTAAATAATTGACTGCTTTGAAAAGAAGGAATGTTTTATGTTGGTGCCTCTCATGGGCCTCATGCATTTATTCTCCGTAGAACCCAATCACAGTTGCGGCAACAGTTAGCTGCATAATGTAAACGTAAATATACAGTATATAATGTGCTGTGGTTTGCTGGAAGTTGGCTGTGATCTCCTTAATTACAATTGACCTTTCATCTGTACTGCAACAAATAGGTAAAGGTGCATGAAATAAAAACTCATTAAAAGGTCTCATTGTTTTCCATTTTCTTTCTGATCTGCTTCCACATGTGGGGTAGTGCAGCCTTTGCTTCATCCCAGTATCCAACACCCCTCCTCAAAGCTGTCCTTACTGCTTAGTCATAGTGGGAAAATGCTGTAAGAGCTACTGTTCAGCAGCTGTGCACCATCCATGCCCATCGGTCAGATATCCCACCCTAACACAAGTAGTTCAATGTGTGAGGAACAGACATTGTGCATCTGCAAGCAGCAACAGACTGTTCATTACCCTAAATTGCAACAGGAATAGTATCCTACTGGCAGGTAGGACCCTTTTTTAAAGGGGGGAAACTTTTGACTTGGCAACTCTGCACACTCCTAGTTACGAATGTTATTGGTAATGCTGGTAGTTGTGGTGGTATTGGTGATTGCATTGGTTATGGTGTCGGTATTCATGGTATTGTTGATGGCATTCATGATAGTAGTGGTGGTGCTAGTATTAGTGATAGCCCATTTCATCCTCCATTACGTTCTCATTAACCACCTTCAATGAATCTTGTTCAAACTATAGATGTTAATACAGCAATAAATAACACTAGAGAAGTAACCTCATCAACACAGAGATAAAGCCACAATATACGTAACATATATCTGAGTTATAGATGGACATGTAGCTCACCATCTATATTATGACCTCAAAGGACCTCCATACCCAGTGTCAGGATTAACCGCTGCTCCTCTCACCTCAGTTCTTGCTCCCTGTCTCCTCCTCATGGATGTGCTCTGACATGCTTTATGCTATAATAGCTGAAAGTCACCAATGAGCGCCCGTGATGCTGTTCAAAGTGAGAGGCCATGGAGTCATTCTTATCACCATGCTTAATTGCATGCACGTGTTGCAGAATACGTACTTATTGATAATGTTCCCCACATACAGTTTTTCACACTCACAGCACAAGACATACACCACATAATCTATGTTGCATGAAATCCTTTCCCTTATCATGACCTCACGGCCCTCAAAGGTACAATATGTCTTCTGATTTACACCACATCCGCAGGCTTTGCAGGAATTACAGTTTGTAAAGCCATTGATGTTCTGTTACAACCCATTTTTACTCATCAACTGGTGTAAATAGCTACTTGTTAAAATATCACCCAGGGACCTCGTCCTCTTCGAGGTTATATTTGGACCCATCTATGTAATACTTTCTAGTTGTTCATCTTTGCTGACTGCATGCCAAATGTTCTGTATTATTACCTTCACACTAAAATCTGCCTCACCGTGTTGCAAAAGCAACATCTTCACATCATCATGCCCATTTTTCAACTACTCCTGCCATTGAAAAAGTACCTGATCCCTTTGCTACTCCACAACCCTGCTCTTTGCATCATTCAAAACACTCAGTGGATAACCCCTTGTCAAGAAAGTTCCCATCATCCTACCAATCTCTTCTCCACACTCCTCATCCATTGCACAAACCCCTTGGTCCTCAACATGCAAATGCTCCTCTTTAACACTCCACGGTGTCCATATTGGCATGCAACATAGAGTTAGCATCAGTCAGCTTTCTATGAATCTTGGTACTCAATTTCCCTTCTAACACATCAAGCTCAATATCTAAAAAGCTGCAATGGATCTACTGTATACGCTTGTGAATTGAAAATTCAAATTGTTGCAATCGAATTTCTCAATAAAGTCAAAAAGTTCATTCTCATTACCTTCCCATAACACTAAAATATAATTGATAAATCGTGACCAAAGTACCACCTTTCCCATGTAGTCTTCATTCTACTCCCCCCAAGCCACCTCCTTCTCCCACAACCTCATGAATAAATTATCATAGGTGGGGGCGAGGGAGGTGCCCATTGCTGTACCCTGCTGCTGCACATAGTATTTATTCTAAAAAATAAACACATTGTTCACGAGGCAATAGTTGAGCATGTCGATGATCATTTGTGTGTGCTCATTTGTGTATGCTCCAGGTGTTGTGTGAGTCTATCCCTGAGAAAGTACTTGCATGTTTGGACCCCCATGTTCTTGATGTATTGATATACATAATAATATAATTATCCTTCCATGGGATCTCATCCAATTTTCGTAAAAACGCATTCAAGTCCTTTAATTAGTATGGCAACCCAGTTACATAATGCTGGAGGTATAGGTCCAAATACCATGAGGTATTCTGCAGCAAGGACCCACTGAAGCTCACTATCGGTCTACTCTGAGGCACTTTTTCTTTTTTATATATCTTTGGGAGAAAGTAAATAGTTGGCATCTTTGAATGCTTAAGCTTCAAGTATTGATATTCATCCCACTCTAATACATCACACTGATACCATTGTTTGAATTTCAGAATATATTTGTTTTATAGGCCTTTTGGGTAAGGCACTTATAATGCATCATATTATTCAACTGCCTCCTAGCTTCCGAGAGATACATATTCCCGATACATTAGGACAACATTTCCCCCTTATAGGATGGCTTGATTATTAGTGTGGGGTTGCTCTTTATCGCTGCAGTGTCCTTGCAATCCTTTGGAAAAAAAAACTTTTATTTCTCTTATTCTGCCACTTCCTCTGCAAGGTATTTAGATCATCAATCACAAGTTCCTGAAACATATCAATCCTGTTGCCGGGTGGCAGCTGAGGGCAGAATTTTGACTTGGATTTCAGGCCACTACCCTTCATACAGCGTGTCACAAATCCTATTTCAATAAGGGTATCCATCTGGGAAGTAGTCAAAAGTTCTTCCATCCCCATAACCTCTCTGACAGATGTTCTCCCAATGCCCATCTCTTGTGCCACACCATCATCACCAGACACTAGTGAAGGATCTTGTGCCCCTGACTGCAATTGAAGGCCGTCATTAGCCAAATCTGGGTGGACATTATACACAGAATGTCAGCTATCCTCATTTGAGAGGGGACCACACCAGGGCCCTTTTGGATGTTATCCTTTTTGATTTCATATGATGGTTTTTGTGGAGTTTTAACTTCCTGACATACTTGTAGAATTCAATTCTAATATCAGTAAAGTCTGGGGCAACAGTGGGGCAGAATGTCAAACCTTAGTTCAATATTCTCTTCTAGTTTGGTGTTAACTTAATGGAAGAGATGTTCACTACCAGGGATGGAATATTTGTTCCAACCCCCCCAAATCCCACTATTTCTGTCCTCTCTTCTGACCCCATCTTCTTCCTCTTGCCTCTCCTTGTTCTACATTGCCTTTTCCGGTTTCCCATTGTGTTCTGCCCCTCCCTCCTTGTTGTGTGTTCATGCGCAAAAGTCGGAGTTCCTTTTCAAAATCCCTCTTCTCACCTTGGGATTCACCAGCACTTATTCCAGGGTCCGAACTAAACTCGCTATCACTGGGTGCTTTATTAGTAGATGTTTCCTTTCTCTCTTTGGCTCTTAAACTATCAAACCTCTTAGCGAAGGTATATACTCGACTATGTTGATAGTCCAGTTTATCCCTCATAAACTTTCGTGTTTTTCATTCCATTATCTCTGCCTCATATTCTTGTAGACATTTTTCCATTTTGCCCCTTCACACCCCTGTTCTTCCTTACTGTTCTCTAAATCCCTGACAAGGAACACAATTTTTGCTGATTGTAGCTCTATTTTTCTTTTGGCATGCTGGGTTAATTTCCTCATGAATTTCGCTGAACACTCCTCTGTATTCTCACACCATTTGGTTATTAAATTCTCATCCGTGTCTTCATAAGTGGGAAGCAGCAAAATCCTTAAACCCCTATGTATTCTCTTACACTCCAGATATTCACTGAGTGAAGTCACTTCCCACCACTGTTTAACCTTTTTTTTCTCACCCCCTCCAACTCTTGATCAACTGTATGGGCGTTTTTTCCCCCACTGAGTGATTCCTACCTCCTGCTGACTCTGATTTATTTCCCAAAGCACTCTCCACTGCCAATTTCCACTTGTCCTGTCTATCCTCCATCTTGAGATATATGTTAGTTGTCCCACACAGTTGATGAAATCCTTAAAAGTTGACTCTGTCACCAAACAGCTCCTCATAAAGTCTAGTCTGCTTGCACCACATGAATGTTTCTTTCTTTCTTTCTTTCCTTCTTTCTTTCTTTCTTTCTTTCTTTCTTTCTTTCTTTCTTTCTTTCTTTCTTTCTTTCTTTCTTTCTTTCTTTCTTTCTTTCTTCCTTTCTTCTTAGTCTTATGACGTACTGTGACTCCCATCTTCAAAGTACTTGTTCTCTGTTACCTTCTCATTCTTTTTTATATGTGTCATGCCATAGTATTTCAAGCTTGTCCAATTTTCATCTGGATGTTGTAAATAATGCTTTTCTAACGTATAACTCGGTACACCATAAGGATTTATAAGATAATAGGTGGATAAATACAGAAAGAAAGAAATTAACTGGAACAAAACCCACCCAATTTATGTGTAACATTTCATTATAATAAAAACACAACAATAAATTATAAAAAAGCCACTATTTGTTATGCATTTGTTCCTAGATTTCCATTAGCATGCAACCATAAATGGGTCTTTCATTTGTTCATGCAGTAAATCTGAAACTTCACATACTCAGTCTTGTTTATTATTTAGGCTTCTTTGCTACTTTTAGTAGGATTGTGCTATATATAAAGACCAAAAGTGAATGAAAGGCAATCATCGTTATTATTATAAAACTTATGATTTTTATGTTTTTACCTAGTGGCCAATTATCATATCCTCCCAATAGTAGTTTGCTCACTGCTAGGCCAATTGTTCATTTTGCTGCACAGGATTGCATAAGAAAGATGGTCTTTGTTTGGCTTGTTGAGACAGTTTTATTTTGTAAGCCAGAGAGCATGTAAAGAAAACTTAATTAGATTAAGATGAATTCTATTTGTTATGTATTTGTCTTTTTAGGTTTCCATTTGCATGACACCATAAGTGGGTCTTTCAGTTGTTCATGTAGTAAATCTGAAACTTTACATATGCAGTCTAGTTTACTTTTGTGTCTTTCTTGGGACTTTTAGTATTGTGCTACAAGAGATCACTAAGACATTATAACTTAGGAAATACTTACTCTAGTTACCTGCAGTACCCAAAAGAATCATCTGCACATCCTAATATCCAATGCTGCCAAATTTCAGAAAAATCCAACTGGACGTTTTCACGCTATGCAAAATTCAAAAGTCCAGGCAAAAAGCATAGGATTTCCAGCCTCGTTCGGGACCCCCCTTTTCACTTTGCCACCCCTTGACCAAATGCAGCTTTCAGTACTTAGGCAATGAAAATGGGGCAGCAGGTTTGTAAAGTTTTGTGGACATTTGTCAAATGAGTGCAAAGTAATTAAGGGACAGAAACCCCAAAGATCCTTAACTCTGGTCATCCTAACTATAACTACAGAGTGCCTCATTCTCTCTGTTTTTGTCTCTCTCTCTCTCTCTCTATATATATATATATATATATATATATATACACACTATAACTATAACTACTGAGTATTCATTCAAAAAAACAAAGGTTACAGGGGTGTTATAGTCAGGCTCAAATATTAAACATACAAAACATACAAAACCATAGAAATTCACCTGTTATAGTTAGAGTTATCTCAAGTGCTTGAGGCTGTGTAAATGTTGATTTAAACCTTTTGGGTTTGTAGGAGGATGCTGGGTGGACACCCCCCTTTTAAACACTGCAATACTGAGTGGCTTCTCAGATAAAGTTTTAACTGTTAAGTGAGCACCAAGAGTCCTAAATGCACTCTTCACTAGTAATCATGCTATAGGGTTGGCAGCTCCTTAACACATTCTATTTAGGAATGATACACTAAGTAGTTTAATAGATTGAGGTAAAGTAGCAGAAGAGCTCTTTAAGAACCTGATACAGGCACAACAGTAGGTCAAGCAGTGAGCAGTGGTAACCCACAGATAAAGGAAGGATTACAAGACAAATTTATAAGACTAGAGAAGTTGAAAAAGAATGAAATGTCAAAATGGTGGAATGGGGCCACGATTAAACAGTATATGAAACTCAACAGAATACCAAAGGGTCATAGATCTCAGATAATACCAACATATGATGATCTGGATGAGGACTTACTTATCAATTGGGAACTTACATCTAGTTCCATGAACCTAATAGGGATATTGATAGAGAATACTGAGAGAAAGAGTTAAACTTTTTAGAAACCACAAAGAAAAATTATGATTTTCTTAATGATATATTGAGCAAACACCAGGAAGATATAAAACAGAGGAATACCAGAAAGCACAAAGAAAGATGAGGTGGATATTGAAATAGTAGTGTTTTCACCTTATCTAAAAAACATAACCATTTAGTGCAAAAAGACATGAGTAATCAGCTGCAAGATGTATCTTCAATCATATTTAGCTCCACCTATCTCAGTAGCCCTTCAAGTAGTGAATAGGAAATAGATGTAGGAAAGGGAACATCCAATCACAATATAATTGGGAGCACTATTTTAATGGAAGTACAGAAGGTCAAATTGGGGAATCGGGAAAAGTCAATGAGCATAGACAATGTCAGAAAATCAGAAGAGGAAAAAGGGAGGCACACCAAGAGGAATAGCAGAGACGGATACGTACTAGGTCATGGAACAGGAAGAGTGAGGAGTGGAACGAAATGAGGATGTTCCTATTGTCAGGTGAAACACTGACTTCTGACCTGCAGTCACTTCTTAAAAGAGAATGGGTTTTTGCCCAAGCATGTGAGGTGATATTGTACATTGACAATTGATCTTTACAAATATGTGAGATGGCTAAAACTAAAGAAATACTTTCAAATGAACTCACAGGTGAATACACAAGTATTGTTAAATGAAAATAGTATGGTGTCAGGTGAATTATCAATACAAAACATCCATGACACTGTAAAATTAATGTCTATTTCAGATCAAGAGGAAGATCCAGTAGCTAAAGTACTAGATGAATTGAAAGTGCAAGTAGATCTTAGTGTAACAAATGGTCGTAAGAATAAATCACGTTGGACGCCACACCTAACAAGTGGTAATAACATAGATACATTTCACAAACTAGTTTGTGTGGACCATGATAGACTGAGCAGTAAGATATAGGCACATCAGGGCAGAGGCAGGGATAACCTAAGTCCCGAAGAGCAAGTTACACTCAAAGTATTATCTAAGAATGACAGGTTGATAATAAGGGAAGCTGATAAGGGAAGAAATATAATGGTCATGAACCATTGTGATTAAGAACAGGAAATATACTCTGAATTGAATGATGTGACATGTTATGAAAAAGTGACAGGGAATCCTACTTTTGAATGAACAAGAAAGATTAATGTTGCATGGCAAAAATGGCATGACAACTGTTTGCTCAAAGATGATGATTATTTGTAATTACATGTGGACTGGCCCAGGTACCCATGACAGTATACTCTCCCAAAGGTACAAAAGAACCTGCTATTTCCATCAGGTAGGCTGATTATTTCACGTATTGGGGGACGACTGAACAGTTATCTAAATGTGTTGCTGTATTTTTGCAGCCCTTTGTAATGAATTTACCTTCTCAAATATGGTATACTCAACGTATACTGAACCTATAGAATGATATTACATGGGAACCAGGAATGCCAGAGGAGACACTTGATATTGTGTCACTATACATGAGTCTAAAGCATGATCAGGGAGTGAGTGCGTTATGACACTCTGAATAGCAGATCAGCTAATCAATGGGAGCACACAGAAATGCTGTTAAGGGTGACAGCGTTGATTTCAAGTCACAATGTGTTCCTCTTTAAGGATAAGTGGTATAAGCAACCACAGGGGACTGCAATGGGTTACAGGCTTGCTCCTTCTTATGTAAACCTCTTCATGAGATGGGTGAAGGAGAAGCAGATCTGGGGTGCAAGGGGTAACTAAATGGATTGAGTACATTCTGTACTGGGGCCGTTTCATAGATGATTGCTTTATCATATGGACGGGTAGTGTGGAACGACTTGAAAGTTTTTGTGAATATGAAAATGATAATGATTCACATATAAGATTTACTTATGAGTACAGCAAAGATTGGATTGGTTTTCTTGATGTGGAACTTTACACCAAGGTGAATAGAATACAGAATAGACTTTTTCAAAAGGCAACATTATGGTGGTCATTCTGACCTCGGCGGTAAAAGGCGCCTACCGCCGGTCAGAAATCCTCCATAATCCCGCCGCAGTCGCGGAAACCCACCACGGTCATTCTGACCCGCAGAAGGCAAACCTCCGAAAATCCGACAGCCACAACAGACCGCCAGACCAGCGGTCGGCGGAAAAGTGGAGGTGACAAAACCTCCACCGTCACGCCAACAGAAATACGCCCATGCCATTACGACCCACGAATCCACGCGGCGGTCTTTCAAACGCGGTATTCCATTGGCGGGACACACCGCCGCGGTCAGAATACACACAAACGAACAAAACTCAGCCACATTGGCCGATTTGAATACCACACACCTGATACACATACACACACCACTCCCACACACACAATACAATATAAAACACACACCCACATCACCCACAAACCCCTACGACCAAAAATTCTGAAAGAAGGCCAGAGCGAGACACCACCATCCACAAACTAGCAGCCACAGCCACTCAACACCATCACCCACACACTATCCACACACAAAACAACACACACCACCACACTCAACACACTTAACTACACATACTCCACCCCACACATCATACACACCACCCCATGGCACCCCAAAGACACCCCCGCTTCTCAGACGAAGAACTCAGGGTCATGGTGGAGGAAATCGTTCGGGTAGAGCCCCAGCTGTTCGGCACACAGATCCAATACACCAGCATTGCCCGGAGGACGGAGCTATGGCAGAGGATTGTCGACAGGGTCAACGCTGTGGGACAGCACCCCAGAAATCGGGAAGACATCAGGAAGCGATGGAACAACCTACGGGGGAAGGTGCGTTCCATGGTATCCAGGCACAACATCGCCGTGCAGAAGACTGGCGGAGGACCCCCACCTCAACCCCCACAATTTACAACATGGGAGGAGGAAGTCTTGAACATTCTGCATCCTGACGGCCTCGCAGGAGTCGGCGGAGGAATGGATACTGGTAAGTTGAAGCTTCACTACTGCTTCCCCCCCACCTGCATGCCAAATCATACCCCAACCCTCACCCCCATCCTCGAACCCCACCCTCACCCCCACCCCCATCCTCACCCCCACCCTCACCCCCACCACCATCCTCACCCCCACCACCATCCTCACCCCCACCCCCAGCACACCTATTCCCTGCCAATGTCTCACCATCACAACCCACACATCCAAAAACCTAGGCCTGCATGCGTCCACTAAGCATGGACACCCATCACCAAAGCATGCCCAATGCATATACACATCCCCCCCACAAGCCACCCTCACCAAAGCCCCCACACACGAATGCCAGCACTTGGGGACACGGGAACCCACAGATACACCCATATGCCACACATTGAAACTATAACCATACCTCTATACCCCTGCAGGACCCGACCGTCAACACACCGCCGCGGAGGGCCCAGAATTCTCCACACCCCCCACCCAAGAGGCCGTCAGCGATGACAGCAGCTCTGTCGACCTGGACACCGATGACCAGCCCGGACCATCGGGGACCTCTGGACAGTCGGTTCCCCTCACACAGGCCCAGGCCACTACAGACCCAAACCCCTCTGGGAACACCAGCACAGCTCCCACCCAGCGGGCCCATGCCTCTGTCTCCAGGGCGCGTCAATCTGCGGTGTGTCTACCACTACAGGGCACCCAGGATAACCCACCACCCCAACAACAACAGGGACCTGGGGGCAGTGGTAGTGGGCACACCGGCCAGGGGGCAGAGGCCCAGGGAAACAGGGCAACTCGGAGGGCAGCTGTGCGACAGGGGGGGGACGGGCCCAGGGAACCCACTCTCCACGAGGCCCTCACCACCATCATGGGAGCATACAACCGCTCCCAGGAGACGATGGCGACGGTACTGGCCCGGTTCCAGGAGATCCAGGTACTGCAGGAGGAACACTATCGGTGGTACAGGGAGGACATCAGAGCCCTCACCTCCACCCTGGTTACCATGGTAGGGCTGCTGCAGGACCTCATCAACACCAGGACGGACACTCAACAACACCCAAGGGCCCCTGCCACTAGCCTGGGCCAAGAACAGCCAACCACCTCTGCCGGCGCTAGTGGACAGGAGGCCCCCGCACAGCAGCAGCCCACCAGACCCCCACCTCCTGCAGGAGAAGAACCACCCCGCAAGAGGGCCCTGAGATCTCGCAAGAAGACAGAGTAGGATGTCAAGACCCCCGCCAGCAAAGGATACCACCTGATGTCATCCCACTGTCCCACATTGTCACCCTGTCCATCCTTGAACTGCCCATGCTCCATCTCTCCACAGGCCTCTGGACAATGCACCTGTGTGACTGTTACTCTGGACTCTGCCATGGACATTCCTTCACCATAGCCCCCACCCACTTGAAACCACCCATCCCATTTTGAGCACTTAAATAAACACCTATTTTGCACAAAACTATCTGGAGTCTGGCTGTGATTTCAAAATATTGTAATTGACATGACAGTGCAAATATGTCCTTGTACATAGTGAAGTCAACAAACAGCTGCCACAAAGCTGTAGTCCATGGGGAAACGAAGCACAGGACTCGTAGTGGGGACCCCAGATCTGAAATAGGGAGGGAAAAGCCACAACTCAGTCATCATACACTGGGGCAAATAGACAGGCAGCCGAGATGCAGGAGAGTAGTTCACTTTTACTAAATTATCTTTGAATTGTTACCTGTGTCCTATTGGAAGTACTGTTCAATGATTCTGTCCCTGTTGTCTGTTTCAGCCCCGTCGTCTTCCTCCTCGTCACTCTCCTCAGGTTCCACCGCTGCCACAACACCACCGTCTCGACCATCCTCCTGCAGGAAAGGCACCTGGCGGCGCAAAGCCAGGTTGTGAAGCATGCAGCAGGCCACGATGATGTGACACACCTTCTTAGGTGAGTACATTAGGGATCCACCTGTCATATGCAGGCACCGAAACCTGGCCTTTAGGAGGCCATAGGTGCGTTCGATCATCCTCCTAGTACGCCCATGGGCCTCATTGTACCGTTCCTCTGCCCTGGTCCGGGGATTCCTTACTGGGGTCAGTAGCCACGACAGGTTGGGGTACCCAGAGTCCCCCAATAGCCATACACGGTGTCTCTCTAGCTGTTCCATCACGTAAGGGATGCTGCTATTCCTCAGGATGTAGGCGTCATGCACTGACCCTGGGAATTTGGCATTTACATGCGAGATGTACTGGTCAGCCAAACACACCACCTGGATGTTCATTGAATGGTAACTTTTTATGTTCCTGTACACCTGCTCCCTGTCTCTTGGGGGAACCAAAGCCACATGGGTCCCATCAATGGCACCAATGACGTTGGGAATATGTCCAAGGGTGTAGAAATCACCCTTCACTGCAGCCAATTCGCCCACCTCAGGGAAAATGATGTAGCTCCTCACGTATTTCATCAGGGCAGACAACACTCTGGATAACACCTTCGAAAACATGGGCTGAGACATCCCAGAAGCAATTCCCACTGTTGTCTGAAATGAACCACTTGCCAAGAAATGGAGTACTGACAGGACCTGCACCAGAGGGGGAATCCCTGTGGGTTGGCGGATGGGGGACATCAGGTCGGGCTCCAGCTGGGCACACAGTTCATGTATAGTGGCACGGTTAAGACGGTAGGTCAGGATAATGTGGCGTTCTTCCATTGTCGACAGGTCCACCAGCGGTCGGTACACGGGAGGATTCATCCGTCTCCTCGCCAAACCCAGCGGACGGTGCCTAGGAAGGACAACATGGAGCACACAGTCAAGCAACCCACAGGTACGTACTCACAGCTAGCACAGTAAACGATTCTCTATGCAGTGAATGGCGTGTCTGAGTGGCTATGCAAGGCCTAGGCCTGTGTGACGCAGTTGAAATTGAGCCATGTGGACCCTCGAAATGGCGGCTGCCTGACCTGTGAAGTGTGACAATGGGATGTGAGGTCAATGCGCTGGCGTGGCACACCGCGGCGGGCGGCGGGCGAAGACCGCGGCGCGAAGCCGCATTGGTTAACATTGAAGCCTATGGGTTTCAGGAGCCAATGGCGAAGGGCGCCGGCGGTGGCGGTACGCACCGCCGCGGTACGCACCGCCGCGGACGTGACCGCCATTTTCTATCTACTTATCCACTTGCGACTTGAACTTTCACAGGAGAGGACCTATACTGCAAGTGTTGCTGTGACCTCGGTCTGGAAGGGACAATGGCTGCTGCGCCTGGGGAAAGGGCCCCTGCCTTCACTGGAGAGGAGTTGGAGAAACTTGTGGATGGGGTCCTCCCCCAGTATGCGCTACTCTACGGTCCTCCAGACCAACAAGTGAGTTTAATTCAATCTGGATTTGGGGCCACTGGCTGGCTTGGGGGCCTGGCGGGGATGGGGGGGCATGTTGGGGCTGGCGGGGGGCCTGGCGGGGATGGGGGGCGTTGGGCCTGGCTTGGGGGCCTGGGGGGGGGCCTGGCGGGGATGGGGGGGCATGTTGGGGCTGGCGGGGGGCCTGGCGGGGATGGGGGGGCATGTTGGGGCTGGCGGGGGGCCTGGCGGGGATGGGGGGCATGTTGGGCCTGGTGGGGGGCATGGCGGGGGGCCTGGCGGGGATGGGGGGACATGTTGGGGCTGGCGGGGGGCCTGGCGGGGATGGGGGGCATGTTGGGCCTGGTGGGGGGCCTGGCGGGGATGGGGGGGCATGTTGGGGCTGGCGGGGGGCCTGGCGGGGATGGGGGGGCATGTTGGGGCTGGCGGGGGGCCTGGCGGGGATGGGGGGCATGTTGGGCCTGGTGGGGGGCATGGCGGGGGGCCTGGCGGGGATGGGGGGGCATGTTGGGGCTGGCGGGGGGCCTGGCGGGGATGGGGGGCATGTTGGGCCTGGTGGGGGGCCTGGCGGGGGGCCTGGCGGGGATGGGGGGCGTTGGGCCACTGGCAACGAAAATGCAGACAAACTTGAACGTGGTATTTCTCCCTCCCTGTACGTGTCACATAGGTCCGCGCCCATTTGAAGATCGGGATTTGGCGTGCCATCGCCAAGGAAGTCCGGACCCTGGGGGTCCACCATCGACGGGGCACCCACTGCCGCAAGAGGTGGGAGGACATCCGCCGCGGGACCAAGAAGACCGCTGAGTCTCTGCTGGGGATGGCCACCCAACGTAGGCGGGGTGCCTGCCGTCAACTGACCCCCCTGATGTTCCGGATCCTGGCGGTGGCCTACCCTGATTTGGATGGGCGCGTGAGGGCAGCACAGCAGACACAAGGGGGTGAGTACAAGCATTATCTACTCTGTTGTCGCGCAGTGGAGGTGTCTGGGTGGGGGAGGAGGGCTGTGGGTCCCCCTAGGCCAGGGCGATATCTGTAGGCTGGGCACCCCCGTAAGCCCCTGTGTCCCCAGCCACCACCCTCAGTAGTTTGTCAGTACAGCCATCCCTGGGCCGTGTCATCCATGGGTGCAGTTGTCAACTCTAGGCGTGTAGGGCATGTTCCACGGAATGCGTAGCGGACCCCAAGTGCGCAACTTAGTGCAGGGGGCATCTGTGTCTGTCATGTCCGCTAACTGTACCGGAGATCCATGTACTCAATATCCCTTTATTTCTCTCTCCCCCCCCCTTTTTGTTTGTCTTTCTGTGCTTGTGTGCATCAGCATCATCAGGCGGAGGAGAAGTGGCATCGGGGCAGGAGGGAGCTGCATCTCACATGGCCCAGGAGGGCCATGCCACAGAGTCAGACTGGACCAGTGAGACGGAGGGCGAGGGGAGCTCCACAATGGGGACGACTGGACCCTGCAGCGACACGGACACGTCCTCGGAAGGGAGCTCCCTTGCGGGGGTGGCACCATCCGTGCCCCCCGCCATTACAGGTACAGCCGCCACCCAGCGCACCATCTCCGCCCTCCCAGCAGCCCCTCAGCGTTCGCCCCGTGCCCGCTCTGCCAGGAAGCCGGGCATCTCCTTCGCCCCAGGCACCTCAGGCCCTGCCCCTGTTACCCCCGCTGCCCTCAGTGAGGAGGTCATTGACCTCCTCCGAACGCTCATTGTTGGGCAGACTACCCTTTTGAATGCCATCCAGGGGGTGGAGAGGGAGGTTCATCGCAGCAATGCGTACCTGGAGGGCATTCATTCGGGTCAGGCTGCCCATCAGCGATCGTTCCAGGCTCTGGCCTCAGCACTGACGGCAGCCATTGTCCCTGTCTCCTGCCTCCCTCTACTAACTCCCTCCTCCCAGTCTCCTGTTCCTCTGCCTGTCCCACCCACACCATCAGACCAGCCTGCACACACCTCAACACCCAAGAGAAGCTCATCCAAACATAAGCACCACAGATCACGCAGACATTCACACACGCAACATTCCGATGCAGACATGCCAACAGTCACTACCACCTCTGTGACCCCCACCTCCTCGTCTCCCTCCTCCCTCCCTGTGACGTCTACACTCACACCTCCATTCACCTCACCATCAGCCAGTGTTTCCATCACCAGCACACCCTCCACTCCAGTCCGCACACGTGCAGTCACCACCCCCACTGCCATTTACACGTCCCCTGTGTCCTCTCCCACTGTGTCTGTCACCCCCTCTTCCACACCACACAAACGCAGCCACCCACCCACCCAACAGCCATCCACCTCACGACAGCCTATCCCTCCTGCACCTGCACCCAAAGACAGCAAACGTGACTCACCTACAACCACATCCTCTCCCTCCACTCCCATTCCCACTGTACCTACCACTCTCCATTGTCCCAAGAAACTCTTCCTCGCCACTGCTAACTTCTTTCCTGACCCTGAGCCCCCCCCTCCTTCTCGTCGGGGTAAGAAGAGCACCTCAGCCACCACCAGCCCTGCAGCCCCCTTGACAAGGGTGCAGGGGTATTGGAGCCCACCAGCCCGCATGTCTGGATCTTCGCCCAGCAGCAAGGGGACAGCCAGCCCACCCCCTGGGAAGAGGAGCAGAAGGCGGAAGGGGCGCCGCAGGAGCCCGGCTTCTACATCCCCCCCGGACACCACCCAGAGACAGTCACCAGCCACAGCTCCAAAGGGAGGAAAGGGCCACAGACTCCCGACTAAGGAGGGCAAGGGCAGCAAGTCGGAGAGGTCAGGCTGCAGGCCTGCTGCCCAGGAGGAGCCCACCACCCCCATAGCCGCTGCCCAGGGAGGACCCAGCCCAGCTGGCCAGGAGGGCCCGACCACCCACAGCCCAGGTGGGCATTGAAGGAGCACCATCCCCGCTGCCCAGGAGGGCACCACCAGGCAATGAGCAGTTGGCCATAGACCGGCCGCCGTCTCAAGCCCCGCTGAACTGGGCCCCGCCGTCTCAAGCACCGCTGAACTGGGCCCCGCCGTCTCAAGAACCGCTGAACTGGGCCCCGCCGTCTCAAGCACCGCTCCGCTGGGCCCCGCCGTCTCAAGCACCGCTGAACTGTGCCCCGCCGTCTCAAGCACCGCTGAACTGGGCCCCGCCGTCTCAAGCACCGCTGAACTGGGCCCCGCCGTCTCAAGAACCGCTGAACTGGGCCCCGCCGTCTCAAGAACCGCTGAACTGGGCCCCGCCGTCTCAAGCACCGCTGAACTGGGCCCCGCCGTCTCAAGCCCCGCTGAACTGTGCCCCGCCGTCTCAAGAACCGCTGAACTGGGCCCCGCCGTCTCAAGCACCGCTGAACTGGGCCCCGCCGTCTCAAGCACCGCTGAACTGGGCCCCGCCGTCTCAAGAACCGCTGAACTGGGCCCCGCCGTCTCAAGCACCGCTCCGCTGGGCCCCGCCGTCTCAAGCACCGCTGAACTGGGCCCCGCCGTCTCAAGCACCGCTGAACTGGGCCCCGCCGTCTCCAGCACCGCTCGGGACCGCCGTCTCAAGAACCGCTGAACTGGGCCCCGCCGTCTCAAGCACCGCTGAACTGGGCCCCGCCGTCTCAAGCCCCGCTGAACTGTGCCCCGCCGTCTCAAGCACCGCTGAACTGGGCCCCGCCGTCTCAAGAACCGCTGAACTGGGCCCGCCGTCTCAAGCACCGCTCCGCTGGGCCCCGCCGTCTCAAGCACCGCTGAACTGGGCCCTTCAAGGCAAGAACCGCTGAACTGGGCCCTTCAAGGCAAGACCCGCTGAACTGGGCCCTTCAAGGCAAGAAGCGCTGAACTGGGCCCTTCAAGGCAAGAAGCGCTGAACTGGGCCCTTCCAGGCAAGAACCGCTGGCCCTTTGGCAGACGTGGCAGGGCAGGATCTGTCTCGGGCAGGGCTGCAGGATGTCCTCTGGCCAACATGCCTCCTCCAGTGGCAGTGGGGTCTGTTATGGACTGTTTGGACTGTGGCTTTGCTCTCCCCAGGATGGCCCAGTGGGCAGGCCACCCACTGTATGGACTGTATGGACTGTGGCTTTGCACTCCCCAGGATGGCCCAGTGGGCAGGCCACCCACTGTATGGACTGTATGGACTGTGGCTTTGCACTCCCCAGGATGGCCCAGTGGCCAGGCCACCCACTGTATGGACTGTATGGACTGTGGCTTTGCACTCCCCAGGATGGCCCAGTGGGCAGGCCACCCACTGTATGGACTGTATGGACTGTGGCTTTGCACTCCCCAGGATGGCCCAGTGGCCAGGCCACCCACTGTATGGACTGTATGGACTGTGGCTTTGCACTCCCCAGGATGGCCCAGTGGGCAGGCCACCCACTGTATGGACTGTATGGACTGTGGCTTTGCACTCCCCAGGATGGCCCAGTGGGCAGGCCACCCACTGTATGGACTGTATGGACTGTGGCTTTGCACTCCCCAGGATGGGCCAGTGGTCATGGAGTCCCCTCGTGGATCTGGCGTCGTGTACTCAAGTGGCTGAGGTGCCCCCCCTTCCCTTCCCCCTGAGGTGCCTGTCCTATTTTCTTTCTGATGCCCCTGCAGTGTTCTCTCCGTGGAGTTCTTGTCGTGGGACTGGGCCTTGCCCCTTTGCACAGGACCCCTGTGGTCCACGGACAGTGGTTGGACTACATTTAGTAGCTGTATATATTTTGTACATAGTTTATTTATTTATTGGGATTACTGGTGTCCATATTTCAATATATCTGCCCGTTTATGATCTCTTCTTTTGGTCTTTGCATTATTTCGGAGGGGGGGGTTTGTGGGTTGTGACAGTGATCTGTGGGAATGCATTGATGTGTGTGTTGTAGTGGGTATGGGTGGGTGGGTGTGTGCCGGTAATCTTTTCCCTCCCCTGTGTCGTAGGTGCAGTACTCACCGATGTCTTCCGCGCCGCCGGGCGTGCTCCTGGTACAGGAGCAGGTATAGGAGTGCGGGGATGACCTGCAACTCGGGTTCCATACTGCCGGAATCTCGCGTGGAGTGCGTAGAGGTGAGCGTTTTCCCGTTCGTAGTCTGTTTCCGCCGTGTTTTTATCGGCGGTGCTCCCGCCCCGGAAAAGGTGGCGGATTGGTGGGTCGTGATAGGGTGGGCGGTACATTGTCTGCCGCCTGGCTGTTGGCGGGGACCGCCGCGCTGTTTGTTTGTGCCGCCGTGGCGGTCGGAGTGTTAATGCGGCGGGCTGTGTTGGCGGTTCCCGCCAGGGTCAGAATTGCATATTTTGGACCGCCGGCCTGTTGGCGGCTTGGCCGCCGCATTATCACCGACCGCCAGGGTCAGAATGAGGGCCTATGTAATTCAATCTTACATGCTTCTGCACACAGCACAAATACCAGATTGATGCAATCTCCAATGGGGATCGTGCAGGCAAGACATAATTGTAGCGATGAACAGGACATCTACAAGTGTTTACAGGATATGGATTAGAGATTTCTACAGAGAGGATATAACATGCATGTTGTTAGAACTTCTAAAAATAGCATTATGAAAATTAGTAGGAAAAGCACATTGTGTGAGAACATATGTGACAAGGAGAAGTCAAGGAAAGTAAGTTTGATTACAGATTACAGTTAGGTGGCACATAGATTTCGCAAATGCCTTCAGAAACACTGGCATCTTCGGGAAGCAGACAAGATGCTGCATGATCACATATCTAGTAGACCAGATATCACATTTCAGAAAGGTAAATCAGTGAGGAATTTACTGAGTCCCAGCTATACCAAACAAATGACAAACAGCAAATGTTTGGAACAGCACACTTTAGGATTTTATAAATGTGGTCACTGTGAGATGTGTAGGTGGGCATTAGATAAAATAAAAAAAATAGGAACAGTGACACAAAGGAATATGAATTAAGATCAAACGTTAATTGTAACACCAAATTTATGGCTTACATCATTGTGTGTAATTGTGATTGCACCTATGTTGGAAGCACTATTGGAGCCTTAAGAGTGTGAGAACATATGAGGACAGTGAAATCAAGTAATGTATGATACCCTATAGGGGTTCATGCCACATAATGTACAGCTCAGGGGCAATATGTGAGCTTTCAGTTCTTCGGAATAGATCATGTTATCAGGGAACCCTGAGGTTGGAAAAGAGAGTCGTGTCTCAGGTGTAGAGAAGCTATGTGGATAATGAGATTGAGGATGGTTTACAAGGGTTTGAACAATGACCATGAATTACTATATTTTCTGGGGGATTGAATGTATGTGGCATTGGCACCCCTTCAAAAGATTCACATGCTTATACATATTGTCCTCAGGTGTATTATCCAATCATGATATTTTTGAAATTGGATAATACGGTTCTAGGGCTCAATGAATAATATTGTACATCAAGTGAGTTGATCTAGCTTATCTGAAGCGGTAGAGTATTAAGTTTGATTGAGACTAATCAATGTCATAACCTACTAAGATGTATATGGCACATATATGAGAGAACTGTGTGGGGGGATCTAAGTCAGAATTTAACCAGAAGGCAAAATTCAATGGAACCCCGCTATTGGGGTTAAGGAAGAAACGCAGGCTTGCCTATTTGTGGTACTCAGAGTTGAAGGATTGGTTATGATAACCACAGTTGTTGTTATGGTTAGGAATGTAAGGATGGAGCCTATATGGAACTCCTTGAGTTGGGTGCCACATGACAAGTTGGATATGTTTAGTGCCGGTGATGAAATGCGAGTAGTCATGCTTTGGTACTTGTGTGAAGGCTGATATAAAAAAACAAGCTTTGTTGACCAATATAAAAAATAAGAAAAGTATAGCAATCATGATTTGATTACTTAAAGATGGCAGCATGACAGTGTATTAGTGGAATGGTATTGCTACATTAAAGTGTCTAAATGGACTAGTCCATTTTCGATTTCTTTAATTAGGAGGACATTATACAGAACACCTTGAGAACAGTGTCATAGGTTTTATATATTTAATGCCAGTGAAGAAATGCAAGTTGTCATGCATTGCTATTTGTGAGAAGTTAGTTGACCAATATAAAATAGCAAGAAAAGTATAGCAATCACAATTCAACTATTTAAAGATGGTGGCGAGACACTGTAGTAGTGGAATCTTTTTTCCATGTCTATGCCTCTAAACAGATTGGTCCATTTTCAATATTCACTTTGCCTGTATAAATAAAAGGACGTTTAAAGAGGGACGCCGTAACTCCGGGGCGCACTCGCCACAGACTCGATTATTTCTCCTAGAGATTATTGCCAGAATAAGGTGAGTGTAGCATGGTTGGGGGGTGCGTCTTCACTTTAATGCACCCACTTATGTAGGTGACTAACGCGGTGCTTTTTGAATTGTACTTTTAGACACAGCGCTTTCGAATACTCAGAGTGGTGGAACAAGTGAATTTTGTTCAGCTACTGAACAAAGCTGGATTACATAGGTGAGTAAAGGTAATCTAGGTAATGACATGAGTTTGTTGACAGACATGGCATATTAACAAAAGAGGTGGTTTTGCCGTACAGTAGTATTCCTTTTTGTTTTAGACATTGCCATAACCACAAAAAATGGGCTTTATATTACCAGATGAGGGCAGTACGTTGGTTGACTGGTAGGGAATACTAACTGGAGCAAATATACACAACAGTAAGATGAGGCTCGTTTGACTTGTGAGTTTGATTTTCTTTACTTGCAGAATTAGTGGATATTATCCAGATATATGATAGGTAATTCTTATATACATGTATATGGGGGCAATAACAGAAATTGTCATCTGGTGTGTTGGGTGAATTGAGGTAAACGTATACCATGGGATGATGATACATAGTTTATCACCAGGATTGAAATGTTATGAATTTACGTGGTACACTTTGTGATGGATTGACAATTTGCACATGACACAAATGTAAAATATCATGTACAATTAACTATTTTTAAATGCATGTCTACTTTTCCTTACCATATTTGAGTGAATAACTAATAGTTATTTCATAGTGTAACGGGTTACATGAGTTCTGTTGACACTGTGCATGGGTTTCCACCATTGCCTCACTGCTCATTTGTACTATGCATCACATGGCTGATGTCACAGTGTGATGTGTTTCATGCAGTGGGGACATTATATTGCCTGTCTAATGTAGATGCTGTTTTGCTTAACTTTTAGCCCTGATGAAGTTGTGATTATGACGAAACATGTGTTGGCTAAAGCTGGGAGACTAAGAATAATAAATCAACAAGAATTTTCAAGATTGAAACTCAATGACTGAAGAATTATTACCAAGACTGTGTCTATATTTGAGGGTGTGCTTGAGGCTGTGTAAAAAAAGGACAAATATCTTTTTCTGGGAAAACATATAATACTATGGCTAACATATTTTATGAAGGAGTTAGTGTTACATCTGGTCACTACACTTTCTATGTATAAAGTAAAAGTGGATGGACAGAATGTAATGGTAACAACCTCAAATTTAAGCAAAGACTGCCTTTTACATTACCAAATCTTTATCATTTGTTTCTGGAACCAAAGTTCTAAGGAAAATAACTGTTGTAAAAGTGGTAGAGTGTGATTGTACTACATGCATTAATACTATTTATGACATCATACGGCTTACCAGGGGTGATGTCTTTATAAGGTTTTCCAAATGCTGGTGTGTCCTATATATCTATTAATACTTCTACTGATAAAGTCTCATTTTCAGGATAAGGTATTTTTTCAATTACTACAGCAAGTTTAGTTAAAACAACAGCTTACAAATTTGTAGTGAATGCAATACACAGTGTTGCTCAGTTACAGTTACATAGTATGCAGTTATGAGGTTTTTCTGTTCATGGATGATTCTATATACAGTGCAACATTTATGGTGTATAAGTATAGAATCTGGGAACAGTAAAAAATGTAAAATGAAATGCATGTTTTTATTATAGTATAGCATTATAACATAAGAATTGTGTAGTAATGTGTTCATATTATGAAGTTATGCAATGTTGAAATTATAACTTTATTACTTTATATTGTAATTTTATAAATTGTAATCCTAATTCACATTTGTGCTTTTTTCTTTTAATGCAGATCAATGGCACATCTATTGGAGTAATATACTTTACTAATAAGTACTTTCAGTTTTGTTCCTTAACATTACATTGTCAGGGTTCACACGGAGACACACACCAATACAACTACTGACACACACAGACACACACTAATATAGCCACTCACACACTCACTCATCCATCAATATAGCTACTAAAACACCCAGCCATACACTGATACAGCTACTGCCACAAACACCGATACACCAATGGACATACCCAGCCACACCCCAATACAGCCACTGACACACCCAGGCACACACCGATACACCCAATCACGCACCCAACCAAACACAGATGCAGTCACTTACACACACACACAACCACTGATACATCCTCTCAAACACCCAGACAAACACTGATACAGCTACAGACCCAGCCAAGCACACATAAATACAGCCACTGACACACCTAGACACAGACCTATACACCCAATCACATACCCACTCACACAGCAATACAGTCACTTACACACCTTGCCAAACACTGATACAGATAATTACACACCCAGCCAAACACTGATGTAGCCTCTCAAACACTCAGGCAAACACTGATAAAGCCACTGACACACCCAGCTACACACCGATGCAGCCACTGATGCACTCAGTCACACACTGTTACCGCCACTGACACACCCCGACATACACCGATTCAGCCAATCATACACCCAGTCACACATTGATACAACCACTTACACACCCAGCCAGAGACTGATACAGTCAATTGCACACCCACCCAAGCATTGATACAGCCTCTCAAACACCCAGGCAAACACTGATATAGCCACTGGCACATCCAGCCACACACCAATACAATGACCGACACACCCAGCCACACCAATAGAGGCACTGACATACCTAGCCACACACAAATAGAGCCACTGACACACCCAGACATACACCGATATACCCAATCACACACCCACTCAAGCACTGATACACCAATTTACCCAGCTAGACACCAATACAGTCACTTACACAACCACCCAAACACTGATGCAGCTTCTCAAACAACGAGGCAAACACCGATACAGTCACTGACACACCCAACCACACAACGATACATCCAATCTCACACCCGCTCACGGATCGATACAGCCACTTACGCCCAGTTAAACACCAAAACAGTCACTGATATACCCAGCCACACACAGATACAGCCACTGATACACCCAGGCACACACTGATACACCCAATCATATAGCCACTCATACACCGATACAGTCACTTACACACCCAGTCAAACACCAAAACAGTCACTTATACACTCACCCAGACACTGATACAACCTCTCAAACACCCAGGCAAACACCAATACAGCCACTGACACACCCAGGCACACACCAATACAGCCAATGTCACACTCAAGCACACACCAATACAGCCATATACATTCCCACTCACTCACTGATACAGCCACTCACACACTAATGTATATACCCACTCACAAACCGATGTAGTCACTCTCACAGCTACTTATAGACCCATACAGCCACTCACACACTCACTCAGCCACCCATACAAGTACTAATCCACCCACTCTCACACGCATACAATCATACACAGACCCATACACCCACTCACACACCCACACGTATAGCAACAGGTATTCAAACATTCATAGACAAACGTACCAGGAAAGGTGGTTCTAACAAGAACCTATGTTGTTTTTATTTCATTTTCTGACCTTTACTTGTGTGTGTTATACCATTTTGAGTTTTTGGTGCCTTCTTGTTGTTCAATGGCAACTAGAAAAGATCAACTTATAAAAGAAAATGCACAAAACTGTAACACTTGTGTCTTTTTGCAGCCTCAAGAACAGCAGCGATAGACTGTTCCCCAACAGTCAGCACTTTTTTGCAGAGTATGCAAAAGGTAATCGAAAGTTCAGGAGCTTATTCAGGCAGATGTTGTTGTACTTCAGCTGGAAGAGTATCACCAGGTGCTATTGCGCCACATGTGACATTGATCGTTGTGGCGCATCATGCTGTGTCTACGTCCTTGCAAGCTGCAGAGGATGTATCTTCTTGAGATGCTTTAGCATACTGCTTGTGCCATGTGAGCATTTCTTCAAAGTACTCTTCAACAGCACCTTCTCACATAGCTTGCACTTCACATTCTTCACCACAACCTTATTTTCTCCAGATGGTTTTGTGAAAAATTTCTCCTCTGAATAGCTGATGTATTTCTTCTGCTGTTGCTGTTCTGAATTATTCTGAGATGCCATTCTTACATAAAAAAATGCTAAAAACACCAATTCAAAAAACAAAACTGGAGCTCAAGTATGTATAAAGTGTAATTTCTTCCAACCACACTCAAAGAAGAAAAGACTGTGAGGGAACTTCCTTTACAGATCCATGAACATGAACGGTGTTTTAACCAATAAAATCCCTTTGTTGCTGTGTCACGTGGGATATGCGGTGTCCGACGCAATGCAGAAATAGGTAATAAAAAAACTTTCTATCATACAATTACATATTAGAAAGTAAGTTTCTATGTGATTTTATTAAAGCACTTATCTCAATGAATATTTTATAACCTGTATATATGTTTATAGGTATTGTTAGAAATCACGCCGGATGCATGGAACCGGAATGTACGTAACAATGATTTGTGACTGTGAGAGGACGGTTCTGACTATCTGGTCCACCCTGATTTTTCGCTTTTTTATCAACTGGCTTTTGCCCTTTTAATGTGATGAGCCTCATAGTTGCAGCTCACCCACTGTAAACTCCTGGTGAAATGGACTGTGTGTGTTTACCACAGGTGCTGCCTTGCTAGGTAAAGGCTACCGTGGCACAGCAAGACTAGGAGGCCCCGGGCTGGTTACACATCATCACGTGTGCACACACGTGCACACATTGGAGGGCAGCACAGTGAGGATTCCTGGCGTGCACAGCCCAAGAACTGCGCTTAGGTAGCCTGGCACATAAGAAACTATGCAGAGTGGGTGGTGACCTGGAGTAGGCCTCATGAGATGGGTGTACCCATGTGAGGGATAGTCGGTGTGCTTACTGTCTTTTCACTGTGGAGACACTCCAATCATTGTCAATGGGAAAAGATGGACTAGGGCATAACTCCAGACCCCTGGGGTCCACAGCATCCAGAGTCACACCAATGTACACTGTAACCTGTGTGAAAAGAATACAGTAGGTTACAAAGGCATAGTTGGACTACCTATGGGTCATCCAGGAATGTCAGCTTTCTCTGACTCAGGTCAGGATTAGGGCTAATTACTGCTCTGTCCACCTGCCTGAGCAGGGCTTGCATCAATCAGCCAGCTGTCAGCCCATGCCAGGAAAGGGGCTAAGAGGCCCTGGAAGAAATGTCCGGGAGGAGGGGCTAAGACTTTCAGAACATATGGCACTAACTGCTGGACTACGCCATTTTGAAGTATCTCAGAAGACTGTGCAGGAAGGAGGGAACAGGGGCAAGGAAGTGATGTGGCACCTCTGGATTGCCAGAAGTTCAGACCTGCTGGACACTTCCACCCCCACTTAAAAGGTCTTGCACAGGGGCAAGCTCTCTCTCTTGGCTGCGCTTCACTGCAGTACATCGGGACTGAAGACGGTTGCTGTGAACAACTAGAAAGAAGAACCCCCTGTCTGCCCACTGGGACAGGGACTCTGCCCCTGAATGACTTCAGACCCAGCAAGGCACATGCCAGGGCCAGGTAAGCTGACCCCCTCACCCCCATGAGAACCAGTTGGAGGAAAGACTGGGCTTGAGCAAGGAGAGTGCGCAGCCCTGAAAAAAGGAAGGCCCACAGATGAAAGGCTGGTGCAGAGAGTCAGTGGGACAGGCTCCCTACAATGTGGGGCCTTTCTAGGAGGCCTAATGAAAGCGCTCCTGGTGGCAAGGGCTCACCACCAGGAGCGAAACGACACCACGATTGCATGAAAATGGCCCTTGGGGAGCTGAGATATAAGGAGAAGCAGGTTCACGACCTTTGACCTTTTCCTGAGTGAGCGGCGAAGAGCGTGGGGCTCCATCGCTGCTCGAGATTTTGTCCCGGGGTGCCATGGTCTGCTTCCAAGAACAAGAGGAGCTGGGGGAGTGCTGTCACACTTCCCCTGTGGCAGAAGAGGGGGCCCTGGGCCCCATCAGGGGGCGCAGTGAAGACTTGCCCATTCATGGATACGAAGGGGTGCCACCACATACCCCCCTCGCAGTAATGGTGAAGGGGCCCCAGACCCCATTGCTGGGCCCCAGACCTCATCGTGGGGCCCTATGCAGCTGAAGCAATACTGGGAGCGCTGTCGCACTCCCTGTAAAAATGGGGCTGGGGGACATCGTTGCACCCCTGTGAAAACTGCCCAGTGGGGACACAGAACCCATCCTGGGGCCACACACCAGAAAGTTGCGCTCCCCTGAAGATTGTGGGGGGCCCAAGACCCATCCCTGGATCCCGCAGAAGCAGGAAGGCTCCCCCAGGTCGCTGCCGTCCCCACTCCCAGTGCGTGTCACTGGTAGTTTGAGGGAGGACCAGGCCACAGTGCACATCTGCCTGCAGGAGCAGGCAGAGCGAAGAGAGGCTGCCGGCTCCCACGCGTGCAGGGGAGCCGGCGAGGGCAGCCAGGGGTAGATTCCCAGAGCTGTCCTCTAACGAGCAGGAAGCATTATGGGGGTGTCTGGGTGAGACCAGACCCCCCCCTTGACCAGGAAGAGTGAGGCATGACGCCACCAGAAGAGACACCACAGAAAGACCAAAGCCAAGCGGCTCTCTGCAGCACAGCGGGAGAGCCGTTCATCAAATATGCATAACCCTCCACAATGACATGCGAGGCACAACATTTTCCTTGGCTCCTTTCCCAGCCTGTGGTGGCCCCAAGGAGATGGGGTCACCACCAAGAAAAGAGCCATGGGTAGGAGGAGCTGCAGGAGAAGCACAGCCTTACTCCAACATCAAGTTTTGTTTCACCACCCTAGGTTGGGTGGGACAGGTGGATGATAACCCCTCAAGGGTTCCAATGCCTTTTTAAGCACACCTGTACTGCAACTTTTGTTTCTGGCTGGTAGAATCTACAACCTCTAGGGATGAAAAGCTGTAATTGTAAGTGAAATGGTAGCGGGTTTTGCTAAATGTATTTTGAAAATATGTGGTCTTAGTATTGAGACCAATGTAATGGCTTGTGAAAGGTCATATGACTAGCACCATCTATGGGTATTACACCATGACACTCCAGAGTAATCTGAGAGTGATGAAAGAGTAATCCTAACAGCCAAATCATTCCAACATGCCTCTACATGTTCTTGTTTATGCTTATTTGAGTAATGAGACTGACAGCCACCACTGATCAAAGTAGATGTACCTTACTGCACAATTTAGGTGCTCTCACTCCAACCTGTAGTCAAATATTTCATTTGGATACAAGTAAATGTTTTGCCATGTAAATTGTTGGATTATATATCCCCTCAGGAGAGACATGAATGAATACACAGAATCATCCAAAAGTAATTCCATCAATTTGTGTATATTTGTAAATTGTTGCATAGTATTGAGTAGTGTGTGTAATAAATGTACTTTTACTTTATCAAAAGAAAAAGCACAGTCTGGACAATCATTTATTGAGTGTCATTCTTGGGAGCTCGTGAATGGGGATGACTAGCCCACACCACCTCCCTCAAGTAAGCCTTGGACTGCTCTGCAATGTTACCCTATGAAAGTCAAGCACTACAATTGGGTGTTTGGTTTCCAGTGGTGGTCGGGTGCGGTCATATTATCTGTGCAGGGCACACAACTAATGACCCACCTTCAAAAAGTGACAGATTTGCGAATCTGAAAAAAATAATAATAATATATTTAAAACTTTGTTTAATATAAACTTCAGCCTGTTTCAATCCTGCACTTATTAAAGGATTTGAGGCCTTTCCACTGCCATACCTGCACTTCTGGGCCTTACTGCTCTGGGCTGCCTTCATGGCATTGGTTGCAATGGGGTTCCATCGCATGTGCTTCTGGCTGCCATCAGGAGTGAAAAAGAGGCTCAGTGTAGGCTCTGAAGGCACACACATCACCTCAGCCTTCTCCATTCTGTGAGGTGAGCAAACAACTGCTGGAGCAGCTGTAGAACTAGTGCGGGTAGTCCAGGACACTCCATAGTAGATTCCAGGCTGAGGGCATCAACTTAGCGCCCAGTACAAACGATGGCGAATAAGAAAAGAGCCCTGCCAAAAGCTCCCAAGACCAAGGGTTACAATTTGGTGTCACTCCCTACATCATCCTGCTACCCACCACCAGTAGCAAGATCACAACAAGACCACAAGCTCAGAGCACAGCTTAGGCTCTTAAACAGATACCAGGGACCAACTAGCAGCAATCTTCCCAAATCTAGCTTGCAGCCACCACTTTGACAGAGAAGGGAAAACTATGAGGCAAGATTTCTCAGGACTCTCCCTGGAGGGCAATTCCATGCTCTGCTCCACACTCTGGTGCTGAATGGCAGTAAGGCATGATTTTGCCTTTTTCGTCTTTTTCCCTTACCTGTGTCTTCCAAATGTATTGACTAAGGCTTACCTAATGTACTCAACATAGAAAGAGGACCACAACTTAGTGCCATTTTGAGTTAGGGAAAGGATCCAGCTACTGTGGTTGCCATTCTAGATTTGTGGAGAGGACCACAATACCTCTCTTCAACCTTAGAAATTCATTAGAAAACAAAGTTTAGAGGACTTTTTATAGTTAGGAAACAATTTTTTTAAAAAAACTTAGCAACTCAGTAAAAAAAATGGAAGTTACAGGGACGTTATAGCTAGGAAATAAGATTAAAAAAACCTTAGAAATTCACTGGGAAAACCAAAGGTTACAGGGCCATTATAGTTAAGAAATGGAATTAAAAAACCTTAGAGAATTACTAAAAAAAACAAAGGTTACAGGGATGTTATAGTTAAAAAATGGTATTGAAAAAAGTGAAAAATGCACTTGGAAAACCTAAATGTTATAGTTAGGATCACATTTTATATGCACAAATCCATAGCAATTCAGAAGTTATTCTTACCTGAGATAACTATAACTTACGCTCCGCAACGCACTGCTTATGACCTCACATATTACATCACTCATGATATGATCAGTGACATAACTGGTAAGATCACTGACAGCATCTCAAATGACATCACTGATGGCATAACTGAGGACATCATCCTCATCCACCAAATTAAAGTTCAATAAACTTGATAAAATACCATTTACATTACAGGTATGAAGAAGCCTCAGATACGATACATACAGCAGAGAGCTTACTTTAAGCTTATCAAATACTACACTCACCCATCACCTAAATGATAGTTGTCAGTTGATAATCCTGTCTCTTTTCAACCACTACTCTAAACATTAATGACCATAGTAAAACGTTTAACTGTGTTGGCTGGTCTATTGCAAACCACAACACCATTTGTGAACCTGGAAAGAAGTTTTAGTTCAAATTTCAGATTTACACAAACCACTTTAACATACGACCAAGTAGAGAGGCCTTAGCGTACAGCCTACTGTGTCACAAACCACTAGTAAAATTATTGTTCATCCTGGGGAAAGGTGTGAGCACAGAGGTGAGTGTGTTGTAAATCTGTACTACACTGAGCCATCACCCTATAGAAAAGTCTTAGCAAACAGATTAATTTATTGCAATCTACTACTACACTTATTTATCTCAAGGAGAGAGGTCTATGGAAACTGGGCAGTATGTCATAAAAACAAACTGTACTCATCCATCACTGTAGGGTGAAGTCTCAATGAACAACTTAGACTGTCACAAAGCACTACTATTCATATACATCAGCACACAACATGTGTGACTGTAAAGCTAGTTTATTAATAAATGGTGCACCCTTTTTAAAAACTGGATTACAGTTGAGTTGACATTTCTTAGAAATATCATCACTCAGCAGTATAGAAAGATTAGTAATTTAAGCTATGCAGTAGCTTAGTATATATCTTTGACTCTCAGAAGATTTTATTAAAGACTTACACTCACTGGATGAAATCATCAGTGATGTTACCGGTGATGTAATTTGAGATGTCATCAGTGATGTCATCAATGATGTCACTGACCATGTCATGAGTGATATAATATGTGAGGTCATAAGCAGTGCATTGGGGTGGTATAAGCGATAGTTAGCTCAGGTAATTATAACTGCTGAATTTCTATGGTTTTGTATGTGTGTGTGTGAAATGTGATCCTAACTATAACATCCATGTAACCTTTGGTTTTTTAAGTGAATTTCTCAGTTTAAAAAAAAAAAATCTATTTATGCCTATAACATCCTGCCTATAACTTTCCTTTTTTTAGTGTATGTATGTATATATCTATATATATATATATACATATATATATATATATATATATTCTTCAGCAAACCGACTCAAAGTCATACACGACACTCACAGGATCTTCGGATATTCTTATTTAATCATAATGTGAATCAGCTACACCCTTGGGAATTTCCCAGATATCCTGATCTTCGGATATTCTTATTTAATCATAATGTGAATCAGTTACTGATTCACATTATGATTAAATAAGAATAGCCGAAGATCCTGTGAATGCCGCTTATGATTTAGAGTCGGTTTGCTGAAGATTTAATACAGGGAATCGGTCCTTGACACGGGCACCGACGGATGAGCGCGCTGAGAAGGGACCATATATATATATATATATGGCACTAGCTATAACTTGAGCCCCAACATGCACTGCTTATGAACTAAAATATGACATCACTGATGACATATTCTGTGACATGATTTATGACATCACTGATGACACCCCGAATGACATCATTTGATAACATCATCCAATGAGTGTACCTGTTTTTTTTATAGTTTACATAGTGGCGGGTAACTACCATATTACTTTTCTACATAATTTTGTACAGCTTGAGTTGAGCTAATGGATGTGAGTGTTTCCAAAAAGCGTATGCTTATAATGCACCATAGCTTTGTAGAGGTACTGAACACGTCATATGTGTTTGCATTCAAGAGTATCTCTGTGTGCAAGTGACAGTTGGCTTGTATCCATTATGCTCCACACAACTTTTTGGCTCTGCAAAAAAGTTTCCAACAGGAGAAGATTCTATGTAGTAGATACTAACTATTGTCAGCAGCCTTCAGTTATTAGAGAGAATTGTGTCAGCATGATAATTTATACTTAACATAGAAGAGTACTAACCTATGCACTTGTGCTTGCTTTGCTTCAGAAAATGGGCTATCTGTAAAATGTTTACCACATTATAAAGGGTATAGGTGGTATGATCTTTAGCACCTTCAGATCTTGGTTATTTCTAGCAAATGGTGTATTTTTGTCAACTGCTGAATAGGAAGTAAACTGTTCTTAGTAGATTAGTTTGAATACCGTTAGGTGTATTTCTCATGAGAGTTTCACTGTTTACAAACATTGTGCTATAGAATGAACTCTCTCCATAGAGTAAACACTCTTTACAGTAGTCAGTTCTCCACTGATATCAACTACATTTGTTTCTGTAGGTTTGGTGTGTCTCAGGGGTTTGATAAAGATAAAAGCCATTCGCAGTAGGGCATTTGTTTTAGAATTCGCATTCACTATTTTGGCTTTCTCTGAGCAGTCGTCTACAGACTGAACCCATACTCAATTAAGGCTTCCCATATATCTGTGGTTGATTGTTAATGTGAACTATGCTACCTGTAAAGAGCATGTTATATGGTCAATGTGGCACATAATGCTCGTTTTTTAACACCTAAGGAAGCTGTTTCTGTGTTGTTAGTAATGAAGTCTGATCTTCTCTTGAGCTATTTTGTACTTACTGTCAGACCTCTAATACCATAGTAATTTATAAAGCAAGATGTGGTAAAACGAAACTTGGATGTTCTCAGCAGTGATGTCCTCAGTTATGACATCAGTGATGTCATTTGAGATGTCACACACAAAAGTGATAGGTGATGGGAGGAATGCTCACAATTTGTCTAACCACTGTCAATCGCTTGGGGTAGCATCCCAACCATCTTTCTTGTGCTCAGCATGCCACCTCAGTTTAGACCCAGGTACATCTAAATCAGCCTTGCCGCTTCACCTCATGGGAATAGTCTAGCCTGAACTGCTAAGCTAGGCCCTCTCAGAACCAGAACACAAGCATTCAAGGTCGGGGTTTGCCCTAGTTTTGGGCTCATTAGTCAGATATAACTTGGTTCCAGTAACGCAGAGAGCATGGGACCCATGTCTGGGTATACCCATGTCAATGAGGGTGGTACATGAAACACACAAAAAAGTGAGGAGAGGAATGCTTGCAATGTGTCTAACCACTGGCAATTTCTCAGGATAGGATCCCAACCCACTGTTCTTTTGCTCACTATGCCATCTGAGTTTGGATCCAGCCTTATGCAAATTGGCCTTGACCCTGCTCCTCATGGGAACAGTCCAGCCCAACTGCCAAGCCAGGCCGTACCTGAACTGGAACACAAGCAACCCAGGACTGGTTTCATCCTAGTCATAGGCTCATTAGCGGGTACATCTTGGTTCCAGTGACACACTGAGCATGGGCATACCAATTCCATTTGAGATGTCACCAATGATGTTGTAAATTATGTCATAGAACATGTCATGAGTGATGTCATATGTTAAGTCATAACCAGTGCATGGAAAAGGTGCCAATTATAGTTAGCAATGCTAACTATAACTGGTGAATTTCTGTGTTTTTTTAGTTCAAAGGGATAATGTTGTCAATGACATATTCACCTACGTATAAAGTTACTTTAACATTTGTTTTTTTCAGTGAATTTCTAAGTTAAAAAAAAAGATCCTTTTATCACACCTAACTATAACGTTACTTTAATCTTTGTTAGTTCAATGAAATTCTATGGTTTTATCAACATAAAGTGGTACTTAATTACCGTATGTAAATTCAACCCTCTGCTGTGCACAGACAAAGGCTGTGCACGGTGAGAGGTTGGCTGCACGACATGGCCTGCTACTAAGCCTGGCAGCCAACACCCTCTCATATAGCCAACCCAGCACTGCACAAGGGCTGGACCCCTTCTCCCAGGGTCTTTTTTTAAAATTAAAGTGGTCTTGGGCTGGGCGGATGTCCACTCCATTATCAGCCCCAGGGAGGCTATCCCCCAGGGTCACTTATTTAAGTAAAGGGCAGGAGGGCAATGTGGCCCCCATCCCCAAGCCTTGTTAGGCCCTAGCGATCCCATCCACCAGGGCCACTCATTTAAATATGGGGAGAGGGAATGTTTGGCCTGTCCCCATGGCCAATTTTTGCCCAGGCACCTCATCCCTCAGCACCTGAAGCATTTTACTTGTAGAAAGGGACATGAGTCCCCCCTCCGTGGGCTGTTTTTGGCCTGGGGCCAGGCTTTATTATCAGGGGGAGGGGGACATTGTCCCCCTCTCCAGGCTAATTTCGGTTCTGGGGACCCCATCCCTTGGGCCCAGTATGCTTGTTTGGGCCCTCCCTTGACTGGTTTTGTCCCCAGGAACCTCATCCCATGGGGTCTAATGCAATATATTAAGGGGAGGGGACATGTAGCCCCCTGAAATAACCAATTTTGGCCCTAGGGATCCCATCCCATCATTTAAAAATACTCCAGTTGAACGAGAGCAAACACAGTTTTCCTGCCTGCGCCATTGAGCGTAGGGAAAAGATGTGTCCAGGGGTAGGCTTCCTGGGACATAGCATTTGATCAGATCCTTGGTGATTAAGTCGCTGGGGCCATTAATAAGCTTGCTTAAAGTTACAAGTCCCAGCGGTGAGTTTCTGTGGTGTTTTTGAGGCTTGGGGAGGGGGTGCTGTGCGGCCCACTCCCCTTTTAGTTAAAGTTTAGCCAAGGGGTTGGCCTCCCGGAGCCTTTTGAGGCTCAAGGAGGGGGGATTCACAGCCCCCTTCCTATTTTATAATGTTTTGGCCGTAGGGTTAGGTTCCCCGGGGCCTTAAGAGGCTTGGGGAGGGGGGCTGTGCAGACCCTCTCCCATTCTAAAAAAAACACACCCCTAGGGGTGAACACCCCAATACATAGTGTAATTAAATGCGGCCTGGCATCTATTTTTTTGATCCTTCAAGAGTCTTGCCATTTGTTTTGGGCCCCAGAGGACCCTCTGAGGTTCCCCTCATGGGGAAATGGGTTCAGGGTATCCCTACCCTGCCCCGTTATGCTATTTTTTTAATAACTTCAGGACAGGGGACAAAGTCGCAGAATAATGTAATGACTGTCAGTAACATTTTTCTAATGTTACTGGCAGCCAATCACAGCACATGCTCTTGCAGGAGTCTGACTCCATGGGAGCGAGATGGCCCAAGGGAAATAAGGCTCCCTGGGTTTTTGCTGTAGCCCACCTTAAACAAGTCTATAGAAAATTCTGAGATTTTTCATTTTGGGACCCCCCTTTTTCCTGGCCCCTGCTTGACAGATTAGAATGTCGAAAAGCAGACCTAACTATAACTACCTAGTGGCAACTACTCTCTCTCTCTCTCTCTCTCTCTCTCTCTCTCTCTCTCTGTTTCTCTCTCTCTCTCTTTCTCTATATATATATATATATATTTATATTACCTAATGGCGGTCACTACCATAGTTAGGACCTAATTTCTATAGAGAAAGCATCTTTTTACTTGCCTATATCTTTGCCGCTGCTTGACAAATCTTCTCGAAATTTTCCCCAAAAAACTCAAAGCTCATGTGAGCTGCTGACTGAAAAATTTCAGGGTGATCTGTCAAGCTGGGGGCCAAGAAAACAGGGGGGGGGGTCTTAAAATACTTTTTCCTTGTTCATTTTTCCATAGGGATTTTGAACAGCGATAGAGCCCAAACCACTGGACAGAATTACAACAGAGTTGGCAGAAAGTTAACTGTTGGTCCAGAAAGTGACCTTTTTGATATTTGGTGTAAGTCTGTACAGTAGTTTTTAACTAATTAGAGAAAAAACTTTTTTGTATATACAGGGACATGAAAGTTTTGTGAACCCTCCTGATTTTGGGCTGAGATCTGATTGTCTGACAACACTCCAGCAAGGAAGTGTTGGCAGCCATCTTGGGACTCATCTTCATCTGACTTCCAGACAAAAATGTACAAATGTAAAAAATAAGAAAAGGGGCTAGTGTGGGAACACCCTGACCCTTTAGCTCTTTTGCTGGGATCCCAGAGGGAACCCCAAGAGCAAAACAATGAAAAAAAAACATTTTAGGCAGTAGCTGCGGCGGAACTCCTAAAAAAAAAACACACACACAGGCTCCTGTGCTTGTTTCACTAAAGCCTCTGGGTGGGCTAGGTCCCTGGGGCATTTCTTTTTTTAATACAGGGGGTTCACCTGCCCCCCCACAGCCCCGGTAACTGCACCTCCCCGGGGCTTTAAAAAACACAATGCAGGGGGGCCGCCCTGGTCCCAGAGACCAACACCTCCCTGGGGCTTAAAACAAATTAAATTCAGGCGGTGCACACCCCCTCTTCAGCCCTGGAGATCGCCACCTCCCTGGGGCACTTCTGTTTAGGTAATGTGCTGGGGGGCTGCTCGGCCCTTCTTCCACTGAAGACCACCACCTTTCCGGCACACTTCTGTTTAGCTAATGTGGGGTGACTGTCCAGCCCCCACAACCCAAGGGATCGCCACCTTCCCAGGGCACATATGTAAAATCAATGTGAGGGGCCACCCGCCCCCCAGGCAGCCCTGGGGACCGCCACCTACCAGGAGTTAATTTAAAAACAGATAGGGATTCCCCCGGGCTGTTCTATTGGAGGGGTGCTGCGTTAGCCACTCCATCAAGGAGCCAATAATGGCTTTGGGGACCACCATCCCCCTAGGCCAGCTCCTGCAATGTCCTGGGGTGCCCACATCCAGGACACAGCTGTTTGCTGTGACTTGGTGGGACCTTTGACAGCTCCAGCCAAGTCACAGCAAACACTCCACTCACAGTGAGGGAGAGCTGTCAAACAGCTCTTCCTCACTGTCAATGGAGGATTTCTCTGTTTCCCTGCCTGCAGAGGTGGAGGCAGGGAAACAGAGGAAACACTGCTCTCACCGAGAGTGAGCTGCAAACGTGACAGCAATGCCGGCTCCCAAAGGAGGTGGGGAGCTGGCTGGGACCACAGGGTCCTTCTAGATCCTCCCACCATCCCCAACATTGTGACTGGGTACCCTGGGGGGCACCCAGGTCACATGGCCAAACCCCAGGGGATAGGGTCCCCGGGGTCAAGATCTGCCCTAGGGAGGGGAGCCATGCAGCTCCCTTCCCTGTAGCCCACTCCCCCTGAAAAATTATTAGGTCGGGCCTGGGGGATGGGTCAGGAGGATCTAGATCGGCCTGGGGAGGAGGACCGCATGGCCCTTCCCCCACAAAATGTAATATCTATGGCAAAAAAATGATTTTTAGAAGGCTGGGTCCTGGGGGATGTTGTCCCTGGGGATTAAATTGGCCTGGAGAGGAGGGCATGCTGACCTGCGACCAACTACTGCTGTGAATGGCCAAAGGCAGCATGGGGTTGGGTGTTGCGGCAGGGACAGGCCGCAGGCCAGGCCCTGCGGCTAACCCCCATTCACCCCCTCACCATGGACTGCTAATTACCCTACAAATTATGGCACTCATGACATCTTTGATACCATCATTGATAATATCAATGTAATATTTGCAGTAAAACAAATTATGAAAATACTGTTCATGGTGGGGACGCGAGTTATAGCTACCTTAGGAAACAAGTTATAGTTATTTGAGATAACTCTAACTATAAGTGGTGAATTTCTATGGTTTTGTATGTTTTATAATGTAAGCCTAACTATAACGTCCCTGTAACCTTTGTTTTTTTTAAGTGAATTTCCATGGTTTCTTCAATTCTATTTCCTAACTATAATGTCCCTGTTACCTTTGGTTTTGGCAGTGAATATACAAAACCATCAACATTCAGTAGTTATAGTTATGGTTATCTCAAGTAACTGTAACTCATGCCCTAAGATAACTGTAACACACACCCCAGCCATGCACAGTTCTCTCCTGAATGATTTTACTGCAAATGTTACAATGATATTATCAATTTATCAATTATTTAGTAGTTATTTATTAGTTATCAAAGATGTCATGAGTGAGTAATATGAGGGTGAATTAGCAGTGTACCCAACTATATGCCACACACAGCCTACAGGTGTACTTTTTTCTGAAAATTTCGTGAAGATTGGTCAAACAACACCAAAGATATTGGCAAGTTGAAAAACGCTTTTCCTATGGAAATTAGGTCCTAACTATAACTACCTACTGGCAACCGGTAGTAGGTAACATATATATTACCTACTGGCGGTAGTTAGTTATAGTTAGGACAATTTTTTCCAAAGATAGAGAGATTTTTTTTGCCAGTAACTATGGTGTTTTTTCACAAATCTTCACAAAATTTTCAAACCTCATACTTTAGTTGGTTCAGTTCCTGTGTTGAAAGTTTTAGGGTGATCTATCAAGCAGGGCAGAGAAAAAGAGGGGGTCCCAAAACACTTTTTCCCCATTCTACGACAGTGGGATTTTTCAAATTTTTTAACACTACTACAGCCCAAACTGCTGAACGGAATTACTGCAAATTACCCCACTGACCCCACCACGGCTAAAAAGATATATATTTTTTTAAAAGTCTCAGTAAAATCAGTGGATGGATCTGCAGATTTTTCAGAGATTTGCGATCTCCTGCATGTTTCTTTTATTTTGCCCCCTGGTGGGTCCAGTCCCGGGGGCACTGGAGGCTTTAAAAAGGAGAGGGGCACACGGGCCTCCTCCTAGGGCTTGTATTAGCCCCGGGGACCAGCCCCTGCCCGGGGCAAAACAATAATTTCATATGGGGGAGGCCCATATGGCCTCCACCAGAGTCCCAGGGACCGCCACCTCCCTGGGGCTAAAGATTAAATTAACAAGGGGGCCAGCTTATCAACCCACAGCCCCAGGGACCACCACCTCCTGGGCCATGAAAAAAGATAATGAAGGGGGTCGGTTGCAGCCCCTTAGTCCCAGGGATCGCCCCTCCCCAGAGCAAATTTTAAAAGTTGGATGAAGGCCCCCCCTCGAGGAGCCATTAATGGGCCTGGGTGCCCACCCTGTGATATAGCTGTTTGCTGTGACTTGGCAGGAGCTTTGACAGATCCCGCCAAGTCACAGCAAACACTTCGGTTCCAGCAAGCAAGAGCTGACAAACAGCTCTCGCTTGCTGGAAGCAGAGGTTTCCTCTGTTTCCCTGCCAGCAGACATGCACGCAGGGAAACGGAGAAAACTATTGCTCTCACAGATAAAGAGCTGCATGTTTAGCACGTCAGTGTATGTGTCAGCAATGCCGGATCCGTAGGAGGCGGGGAGGCCTTTGGGACCACAGGGGCCTTGAGGCTCCTGCCACGGTCCCACTGCTTACTGGGTCCCCTGTCACGCACCCAGGATAGAGGTCCCTGCCCCGAGGTATGACGTCTCCGGGGCCAAGATGGGCCCCGAGAGGGGGGCTGCGCGGTCCCAAAAAAATAAAATGAAGTCTGGGTCCCGGGGGATAGGGTCCCCAAGGCCAAAATCAGCCGGTGGGGGAAGCAACATTCACATTTTTTGTTATAACTTTGGGTGATCATTTCCACCCCAACCAAAAATAAATATAACACATGTACCCCCCTACAAAGTGATGCGAACTCTCTATCCCCACTACATAAAGTATAATTCACTCATCCACCATGCACAGTGTTCTCATAAGTTATATCGTTTAAGATGTCATGAGTGTTGCCGTGAATGGAATGATTTAACGTAGTACAAGTGATATAATATTAAAGTTATAATCTGTGCATGGGGAAGGCATGAGTTAAAGTTTTTTTGCGTAGTTAGCGAGTTCACAACTGTTTTCCTAGCTATAACTAATCTTAAACCTTTGTATTTTAAAATAAATGTGTTTTTTTTTTTTTGGGAGGTTAAAACATTGTTTTGTAATTATATAATGTTGAGTAATATGTTTTTTTTTAAATAAAGCATTTTTGGTACTGCAGTGCTTTTGAGGTAGTTTGAAGTTCATTAGGAATGTCTACGTGATCATTTTGCGTTCAGTAGCCAGTTCCTTAAGAGCACTGCGGTACTTTGGCAAAAGATTACAAATTATAAATATATTTATAGCATAGATTTATTGTTATTCAAATTATGATTCCAGGGTTTGATGGCTAGTTGTGTTTTTCAACAGTATATGTGTTAGTATTATAACTGCAGGTTGTGCTTGCAAACTATATAGGTACCACAATAGTATTAAGATACTACTGCAGTACTTCCGGTTTTATAAAACAGCATTTTATTGGCTTAGAACTTTGCCAGTTGTAGGAAACAGGAAGTACATACCCCGTATCCCCATTCCATTTGATTTCTTCTATTGAGAAGATCGTGGAGGATGGGAGAGGAAAAAAATTTTGGAGCCACCTTCTGTCTGTTCAAAAATATACAATGGCTGAAGAACAAGATTCTGGAGTTTTGAAGCAGGAGGAAATAGAAGTGCAGTTGCAGCTGGAGGAAGAAGAGGTGCAGTGGAGGAAGGAGCTGAAGCAGTCAATAGAGTAGGGTTTTTCTCACTGCGTCCTGGGGGACAAAAGGTCAATCTAAAAGGGGTAACCTGAAACCTCCACAACAAAGTGATTTTCCATGGGAACATCAAGCAGTACTCATTAGGGATCACAGGAATGAGGAAACACCTGTAGGCAATGCATTTAACCAGGTTGGCATGTGATAAAAGAATGGGACAGAAGGAGTTGGAAGAGAATAAAGCAGGAATATCAGCAGTGGCAACTTCGTCGACAACTGCAACCTGCAACATTTTCCTAATCATCAGGACCTCCACCATAACCAACTGCATCTGTCCCCCCTGCACCATCTTTGACTTCTTCAGCTCCTTCAACACCTCTATCACCGCCCACTGCATCAGTCCTTGCAGCAATACCTGCTCCTGGTATTGCTGTGTCAGTACATTGCTTGAGACAGAATAGAGATGAATGCCAGTATCACCATGTACTGTCTCCTGTGCCATACTGTGAAAGCTGCAGGAGAGAGACATGACGATACATTAGGAGATGGTCATGGCTCACCATTGTCCATCGCATCTTTAAATTTTTGTTTTTAATTTATTTTACTGCTATCTCCATTGCAGACTATTATTTGGTTTGGTCATGTTAACCTTGTGAACAAATGAAAAACATCCTAAAGAAAATCATAAGAAAGAAGAAAAAAAGTTATTTTAAGAGCTAACCTAATGTCACAAAAGAAAAAGAGCTTGTAGCAATATTAACCATATTTTTTTACAAGTATCAGAAAAGCAACATTTTATTGATTGAGATCAAAGGTAAGTGTAAAGTAAGTTAAACATGTGTATTATCGTGGCTTCATTCTAGATGGTAGGTTTATAATAGACTACTGCAGTGATATCTGATTGTATCTAGTAAACATAACCAAAAGACAGTCCATTATTGTTTTCTTTTTATGTGTTTCTCAGACATAAATAGGAATTCTTATATGCTACCATGTCATCATTTAGAACATTTATTGATCAAGATCATCATATGGTAGTAGTCATCATTAAACACTTGGGAAAAACAACTCAATTGAATTGTGAAAAATCCCCATAGATGCTGTGTGTGTCCAACTGTCCATAGCTAAGTAAGTAATGTGATATATGGAAAAGAAGACAGGGATACTCACAGCAAATGTTTACAAATGTCATCACCCATGCCAGGCCACATAATGACATATCTCCTAAATTTTCTATCTACAACTTACCAGTAACATTTTACACTTATCAATGATAACATCACAATTTAGAATGTTTGATGTAAAATAACAAAGTAGCTGTCTTGTAAATGTTTAGGCAGTCTGTGCTTAAAAGTAGAAGAAGTATCATCACATTGGGACTCATTACGAGACCACCAGGGACGCGGTGGCGGTCTGGCTGTCGCCAGAGAGGTGGTCCGACCACTTTGGCAGCAGTCTGACTTCTACATTACGACAGTGGTGGTTGCGCCACAGTCGGACTGCCAGCACTGCCAGTTTACCTCCACAGGAGGAACTGGCAATGCTGGCGGTCCTAATCCTCCAGAGCAGCAATTCAAACAGCGCCGCCCTGGGGATTTCAAACCCCTTCTCCACCAGTTTTTACATTGCGGTGGTACTGCCATGCAAAGACTGGCAGAGATGGAGTGCAGGAAGCCCAAGGGGGGCCCCATGCACTTTACATGTGTAGGGCAGGGGCCCCCCTGGCCAGCCCCGTCACGCTGTTTAATGTCTGCATGGCAGACAGTGAACAGCGTGATGGGTGCTTGTGCACCCTATGCACTACAACATTGCCGCCAGCTCAATTATGAGCCGGCGTCAATGTTGTAGGCTGTTCCCCAATGGGCCAGCAGGCGAAAACATGTTTCTGCTGGCTGACCCAGGGCAGAACTCGTAATGGTGCCTGCGGGAAGGCAGCCGCACTGGTGGCAACCTGACCACAGGAGTTTGGCAGACAGTCTTTTCTGTTTGTCAAACTCATAATGACCCCCATTGTGTCCAACTTGTGTTGTTCTTTAATTAGATTGTGTGGTGTCTGGATGCTGCAGTCTCTCCATGATGTAAAAAGTACTGAAATAGAAATGTGTGAAGAGGTAAAGTTAGAAATAGACATATTTATTTTCCTCCTATTGACAGTACATCTATGAATCATGAAAATGAAATATTTGGTTACCATTGTTAAATTAAGTGCAAAGACAAGTTTTGATTTACAGTTTAGACATACATGTTTTCTTTACACAGCTGTAGATATTAAAGTCTGAGATGCAAATGATTTGCAATCAGGTATTGGTAGATATGCAAATATTTCAAATTGTGTAACAGTGGAGCTTGAATGTACACAATGGAAGCATTTGTGTTCCCAAGAGTAGTTAATGCTGAATAGGTCACAACTTGGGATAGTTTTGGTAGCTATTATTTCTAGAACAGCTATACAGAATTCTTGAGCGTCTTGTTGCCCATCTATAGAAAACTGAATACCACCTCTAAACAAATCTACCATATCCCTCATGGCAGTTGTAGAGTGTCATGTGTGGTTGTGTGAGAGAAAGTTTCCATAAAAATTTATCAGGTTTTTGCAGAAGTGTTGATCTTCATGGTCGTGAATTATTTCTTTGACAGGTAATACAAAAGAAGATTACACTAATCTAGCAATTTATACCATTCTGATTTTGAAATTGATGTCCTGTCATTTCCTGAGTTTGGTTTTCTGTTTCTTTAAGTACTTCCAATTGTTTTTCGTTGAAATTTTTCTTTGAAAATTAATGATAGGTTTTAACAAAATGAGATATTGACTAAGATGAGGCGAGTATCTATTTTGCAAACAATCATATTCTGCTACACAGCTACCGTCTGCATTAATTCTTGTCTCATCGATATTAGCAATATACAGTGCTGTAAGTTTTAAAACTCGATAAAAATCAATGTTTGCCATACCGTCTTTAAATACTGTTGATCCAATGTTAATGACTGCATTATCTAAGCGTAATCCTTGTGCTTTGTGTATTGTTGCAGCATGAGCCAAATAAAGAGGAAACTGTTCTCTAAGAATATATAAGTCCTTCAGAAATAGGAATCTTGCTGCACAGTGGGAGATTTGTTTTTGCTGTTTAATGTGGTCAAATTTGAAAACAATAAATGAAATATCTTGCTTCCAGACGTAACAAAGTCCACTACGAATCTCATTACTCCATTCCCTATTTCTTCTTCTACATGTAAATTTCAACATAAAGTTAGAGTACACTTTTTAGATTGCTGTAAACCTTTCCCAATCCCACTCTACATTAAATCAATTTTTTCATTTTTTGTAATTTAGAAGCTACATTTTTGCTGCTTATAAATATGTTTAGTCCATGATTCTCCTCTAGATCTTTAGATGGGACATATACAATTTTTGCTTTTTTGCCAGATGTAGCATTTCATAGTATAATTGTGCACTTTCTTTGACAGTTGGCGCTAAACAATGAACTGATTGCGATTTTGACAGAAGATAATGAACAACTTTAGCATGTGAATGAAGGTTAGGAAATAATTTACACTTATTTTGGGTCCTTAGCATAATCTGTGCTCCATTTGTTGCAATGCCAAGGTGAATGTCTATCCATATTGTTTCATGTTCTTCATTTTTTAGCTTGCCTCATATTTTGTGTTAATTCTATATATCTGAAATGCAACCATATGTTAACATTGCCTACACATCCCAAAACAACACTTAGTTTGGTCTTGCAAAAGTTTGTTGACAATCTGTTGACCTTTTACAGGTGTTGGTTGCAATAAGTCTCTAAACGCAATCACATCTTTGCTCCCAAACAGCACATCACAAGACATTTTGAGTACCCCCGCATAAGCAGATGAACAAATGCCAACATTAAGTTAAAAACCACTTCATCTATAATCAAAACGTTTAATTTGTTTAAGGGCTCTACCAAGTAACTACACAAGATAAATTATTATAAGTAGATGGAGTATTAACCCCTTAGCTGCTGGGCCTTTCCCCCCCCAGTGCTGAGCCCTTTTTTGGCTATTTGGGGTAGTTCGCGCTTAGGGCTTCATAACTTTTTGTCCACATAAGCTAACCACGCCAAATTTGCGTCCTTTTTTTCCAACATCCTAGGGATTCTAATGGTACCCAGAGTTGGTGGTTTCCCCTGGAGGAGACCAAGAAAATAGCCAAAATACAGTGAAAATTTAGTTTTTTCCAAAAAAATTGGAAAAAAGGGCTGCCGAAGAAGGCTTGTGTTTTTTTCCCTGAAAATGCCATCAACAAAGGGTTTCTGGTGCTGAAATCACTATCTTCCCACCTTTCAGGAACGGGCAGACTTGAATCAGAAAACCAAATTTTTCAACACAAATTTGGCATTTTACTGGGACATACCCCATTTCTACTATATTTGGTGCTTTCAGCCTCCTTCCAGTTAGTGACAGGAATGGGTGTGAAACCAATGCTGGATCCCGGAATGCTAAACATTTCTGAAAACTAGACAAAATTCTGAATTCAGCAAGGGGTCATTTGTGTAGATCCTACAAGGTTTTCCTACAGAAAATAACAGCTGAAATAAAAAAATATTGAAATTGAGCTGAAAACAACAGCCATTTTTCTTTATGTTTTACTCTGTAACTTTTTCCTGCGATGTCAGATTTCTGAAAGCAATATACCGTTTTGTCTGCTGGACTCTTCTGGTTGCGGGGATATAAAGGGCTTGTAGGTTCATCAAGAACCCTAGGTACCCAGAGCCAATAAATGGGCTGCACCCTGCAGTTGGTTTTCATTCTATACTGGGTATACAGCAATTCATTTGCTGAAATATGAAGAGTGAAAAAGAGGTATCAAGAAAACCTTTGCATTTCCAAAATGGGATCAAGATAAGGTTTTGAGGAGCAGTGGTTATTTGCACATCGCTGAATTCCGAGGTGCCCATACTAGCATGTGAATTGCAGGGCATTTCTCAAATAGACGTCTTTTTTACACACTCTCTTATATTTGGAAGGAAAAAATGTAGAGAAAGATAAGGGGCAATAACACTTGTTTTGCTATTCTGTGTTCCCCCAAGTCTCCCGATAAAAATGATACCTCACTTGTGTGGGTAGGCCTAGTGCCCGCGACAGGAAATGCCCCAAAACACAACATGGACATATCCTATTTTTTTTATAGAAAACATAGCTGTTTTTTCCAAAGTGCCTACCTGTAGATTTTGGCCTCTAGCTCAGCCGGCACATAGGGAAACCTACCAAACCTGTGCATTTCTGAAAACTAGAGACCTAGGGGAATCCAAGGAGGGGTGACTTGCGGGGCTCGGACCAGGTTCTGTTACCCAGAATCCTTTGCAAACCTCAAAAAGTGGCTAAAAAAACAAGTTTTCCTCACATTTCGGTGACAGAAAGTTCTGGAATCTGAGAGGAGCCACAAATTTCCTTCCACCTGGCGTTCCCCCAAGTCTCCCGATAAAAATGATACCTCACTTGTGTGGGTAGGCCTAGCGCCCGCGACAGGAAACGCCCCAAAGCGCAACGTGGACACATCCAAATTTTTGGAAGAAAACAGGTGTTTTTTGAGAAGTGCCTACCTGTAGATTTTGGCATCTAGCTCAGCCGGCACCTAGGGAAACCTACCAAACCTGTGCATTTCTGAAAACTAGAGACCTAGGGGAATCCAAGATGGGGTGACTTGTGGTGCTCTGACCGGGTTCTGTTACCCAGAATCCTTTGCAAACCTCAAAATTTGGCTAAAAAAAATATTTTTCCTCACATTTCAGTGACAGAAAGTTCTGGAATCTGAGAGGAGCCTCAAATTTCCTTCTACCCAGCGTTCCCCCAAGTCTCCCGATAAAAATGATACCTCACTTGTGTGGGTAGGCCTAGCGCCCGCGACAGGAAACGCCCCAAAGCGCAACGTGGACACATCAAAATTTTTGGAAGAAAACAGAGGTGTTTTTTGAGAAGTGCCGACCTGTAGATTTTGGCCTCTAGCTCAGCCGGCACCTAGGGAAACCTACCAAACCTGTGCATTTCTGAAAACTAGAGACCTAGGGCAATCCAAGGAGGGGTGACTCGCGGGGCTCGGACCAGGTTCTGTTACCCAGAATCCTTTGCAAACCTCAAAAAGTGGCTAAAAAAACAAGTTTTCCTCACATTTCGGTGACAGAAAGTTCTGGAATCTGAGAGGAGCCACAAATTTCCTTCCACCCGGCGTTCCCCCAAGTCTCCCGATAAAAATGATACCTCACTTGTGTGGGTAGGCCTAGCGCCCGCGACAGGAAACGCCCCAAAGCGCAACGTGGACACATCAAAATTTTTGGAAGAAAACAGAGGTGTTTTTTGAGAAGTGCCTACCTGTAGATTTTGGCCTCTGGCTCAGCCGGCACCTAGGGAAACCTACCAAACCTGTGCATTTCTGAAAACTAGAGACCTAGGGCAATCCAAGGAGGGGTGACTCGCGGGGCTCGGACCAGGTTCTGTTACCCAGAATCCTTTGCAAACCTCAAAAAGTGGCTAAAAAAACAAGTTTTCCTCACATTTCGGTGACAGAAAGTTCTGGAATCTGAGAGGAGCCACAAATTTTCTTCCACCCGGCGTTCCCCCAAGTCTCCCGATAAAAATGATACCTCACTTGTGTGGGTAGGCCTAGCGCCCGCGACAGGAAACGCCCCAAAGCGCAACGTGGACACATCCAAATTTTTGGAAGAAAACAGAGGTGTTTTTTGAGAATTGCCTACCTGTAGATTTTGGCCTCTAGCTCAGCCGGCACATAGGGAAACCTACCAAACCTGTGCATTTCTGAAAACTAGAGACCTAGGGGAATCCAAGGAGGGGTGACTTGCGGGGCTCGGACCAGGTTCTGTTACCCAGAATCCTTTGCAAACCTCAAAAAGTGGCCAAAAAAACAAGTTTTCCTCACATTTCGGTGACAGAAAGTTCTGGAATCTGAGAGGAGCCCCAAATTTCCTTCCCCCCTGCGTTCCCCTAAGTCTCCCGATAAAAATGATACCTCACTTGTGTGGGTAGGCCTAGCGCCCGCGACAGGAAATGCCCCAAAACAGAACGTGGACACATCACATTTTTTCATAGAAAACAGTGCCTACCTGTGGATTTTGGCCTCTAGCTCAGCCGGCACCTGGGGAAACCTAGCAAACCAGCACATTTTTGAAAACTAGAAACCCAGGGGAATCCAAGATGAGGTGACTTGTGGGGCTCGGACCAGGTTCTGTTACCCAGAATCCTTTGCAAACCTCAAAATGTGGCTAAAATACCACGTTTTCCACACATTTCGGTGACAGAAAGTTCTGGAATCTGAGGGGAGCCACAAATTTCCTTCCACCCAGCGTTCCCCCAAGTCTCCCGATAAATATGATACCTCACTTGTGTGGTTAGGCCTGGTGCCTGCGACAGGAATAGATCACACAACGGTCAATGTTGGTCCTTACGTGAGGCAGCTGTTGACCCTGGGGTGATCCATTCCTGACACAGGCACTAGGTGTAGGCACTCAAGTGGGGTAGTGTTTTTATCAGGACAGGTGAGGAGTCACTGGGTGGTAGGAATGTTGTGGATCCCAGCATATTCCTGTAGTTTGTGTGACAGAAATGCGAGAAAAATAGAGTTTTTATTCAACATTTCAGCTTTGCAGGGTATTCTGGGTAAGAAAACTTTGGGGAATCCACACAAGTCACACCTCTGTGGACTCCCCCGAATGTCTAGTTTCCAGAAATGTTTGGGTTTAGTGTGTTTCTCTATATGGCCGCCGAATCCAGGACCAAAAACACAGGTGCCTGCCTTACAAAACCAGTTTGTTTTGCCATAGACAATTTTGATGTCTCCACAATATGATTTGGGTGGTGGAATTTGGGGCTGAACTAAATTGGTGAGCTCCCAAGAGAGCACTCTCTCTCTGCTTGCCGCCGCATTCACCTGCTCTCTGGGTTGGCCTAACCCACTATTACCCAGTTGCACGAACAGCTTGCGAAGGGACAGCAGGACTGTCCTCATCACCTCCCTCATAATGTACTGGAAGAGGAGTTTTCGAATGGGACTCCTCTGACGGAAAAATCACTCCCAGAGTCTGCGCCATTGTCCTATCCCTCAGATGCTGTCTCAGTATCTGATGTCTCAGTCTCTGATCCTATGTCAGAGCGGTCCTCTATAACCCGAGTGCAGGCAGCAGTCATCCATCAAGATGCCATCTCTGCTATTGGCTAAACTGTTGCTCTAAAACACTAGCCTAGGTAGACAGTCACAAAATCGATGGTGTGTGTGAGATACGTGCAACAGTAGAGGCCACCTTACCTGCGCTTCTTCCCTCAATCAGCACGTACTTTCAAGACACTCAAAAAACACCTTGTCACATACCATTCGTCACAGTCTTTAGCACCTCCTGCGCCCAGTCCAACAATCATTATTGGTGCTCCCACTCCCTCCTCCTCGGATTCCCTCATTACCACCCAGCAAAAGTGCCCTTCATCTCTCCATAGACTTTACTAATGTACTCAGCTATTTACATAAAATACAGATGTGCTCTTTGCAGTAGGCATATAAACCTTCTGCGCTTCTTTATGGCACTAAAACTGCCACTAGACAAGTCGGACCCTTTTCCCCCCAGGGAAACCACACACATATTGACAAAAGTGATGTATATATGACAGCCAACCACCTGAAACTCAACTCAAGCAAAACCAAAATAATCCTCTTCGGCCCTCATCCAAAAAAACCTGGGACCCCCCATGGTGGCCCACCACGCTAGGCCCTGCACCCACCTCCGCCAACTACGCACGCAACCTCAGCATCATCCTAGACTCCTCCCTCTCTATGACCCAACAAATCAACGCTCTTACCTCCTCATGCTTCAACAAACTCCGTATACTGAAAAACATTCAAATGGATCCCCACAGAGACCAGAAAAACTGTCACTCACGCACTCATCAGCAGCAGGCTTGATTACAGAAACGCCCTCTACGCCGGCACCACTCTAAAACTCAAGTGCAAACTACACGCATCCAGAACTCAGCAGCACGACTCATCCTCGACCTCCACCGACACGAACACATCTCTCCACACCTCAAATCCCTCCACTGGCTCCCCATTGACAAAAGGATCACCTTCAAGATCCTCATCCTCACACACAAATCACTCCACAACACAGGCCCTGCCTACCTCAACGAGAGTCACCTTCCACACCCCCACACGAAACGTCCGTTCAGCTGACCTCTCTCTCGCCTCTGACCCCCGCATCAAACACACCACCACCGGGGGCAGATCCTTCTCCTACATTGCACCCAAAACATGGAACGCACTCACAACCCACATTCGCAAGACCCAAAACCTACTTCTTTTCAGGAAGGGCCTCAAAACCTGGCTTTTTGAACAGTGAACCTCCTAGCCCCTTTCCCTCCCCCCCGTCCCCCCCCCCCCCAGCGCCTTGAGACCCTCACAGGTGAGTAGCGCGCTTTATAAATCTCTTTGATACAGATCTACCTATATATATATATATATATATATAAATATATATCTACATAGATATATCTATAGATATATCCATGTACCTAGATATATCTATCTACATAGATATATATATATAGATGTATACATATATATTTTTTTAGTTGTTGTATGGTTTCCTTGGGGGCCAAAATGGCCCCCAGGGAAACCCTACAACATCTAAAAAAAAAATTGCCCCTATAGGGGGTCACCCTGCCCACGGGCGACCCCCTGTCATTTCATTTTTTTTTTTTTAATTTTTTTTTTTGAAGAAAAAAAAAAATCCCCTGGGGGGGGGTGCGATCGCCCCCCCCCCCCAGGGGGCACCTACCTTTTTTTTTTTTAAAGAAAATTATGCCGGGGGTGGGCGGCCCGTTTTCCGGGGGGGGGCCGCCCCCCAAAAGTGAAATCCCTGGTGTCTAGTGGGGTTTCCTGGCCCCCGATCGCAGCTGTGCTGCGATCGGGGGCCAGGAAACCGTTTCAGAAGGCCTCATAAGAAAGGGGAGACTCTCCCCTTTCTTACGAGGCCTTCTGAAACTGTTCAGACACAGTTCGCACAGCTGCGATCGGGGGCCAGAAACAGTTTCAGAAGGCCTCGTAAGAAAGGGGAGAGTCTCCCCTTTCTTACGAGGCCTTTTCAAAATGTTTCCTGACCCCCCCGATCGCAGCTGTGCTGCGATCGGGGGAGCCAGGAAACCTGAAAGTGTTTCCTGGCCCCCGATCGCAGCACAGCTGCGACCGGGGCCAGGAAACACTTTCAGGAAGGCCTCGTAAGAAAGGGGAGACTCTCCCCTTTCTTACGAGGCCTTCCCGAACGTGTAAAAGGCCGTTTTCCCCATGAAAACAGGAAGCGGCCGCAAGGCTGCTTCCTGCTTTCATGGGGAAAACACCTTTGCAACGTCAGCGCGCCTCGCGGCGCGCTGACGTCACAAAGGGGCGGGTGGGGGGCGGGGGGAGACACGGTAGCTTCTGTGTCTCTCGGGGGGGGGGGGAAATAAAAAATTTATTAATGCCCTTCCTGGTGTCGGCCACTGGTCGTGACCCGCACCAGGGAGGGTGTGTGGGCGTCGGCCAGTGGCCGACGCCCGCACTTAAGAGGTTAAGTTGAATTTCTGTATTAATAATGTTCTCTTCTCCTATTTCCTGATCCAAAATTTGCAAGCATGTCTGATATTCAGGCAACACAAAGTCATTTAAATAAACATTAAATGCACCTTCAAAGCATTGAAGAGGATCTATAAATTAATATTATTTTTGCCATGATTGAAATAGATAAATAAAGAAGAGCTTAATAGTAAAATTCTTTCTTTTCTCCTGTGTCACAACTTATGTAGCTTATGATGAATAATAATAGCAGGTTTGCTGTGAAGTATTAAACTAAAATTGGAAGCTTTAACTTGAAATTTTCCACTGGAGACAGCTTCTGCCACATTGTTTCTATATAAGTAGAATTGAGCAACTTCATAGAGTGATAGTTTTTCTAGCAATCGACTTCTCTTTAGGTAGCATATGTCCAAAATTTTGGTTTTCAAAATGTCTTTGCTTGTGGGATCAAAATGTTAGAGGTATTCAATTTCAGGTAGGATTTTCAGAACTCTTTGACAAGATGATGTAAAGCCTAAACTAAGCCATAAAATTGCCCTTGATTTACCATATAAGCTTGAGGAACTTATGTTTCATGGCTAGTGACTTCACGGTGAAGTAGCATTTGTAGGCTAAATCTGTATAATCTTTTACTTAAGTGTTGCTCAGCAGGTACTTCTTTCCATACTTCCTTCAGATCTATTTGTTGTGTAGGCTCTCATAATCCTAATGAGACTACTGGATTTTGAGCAGTAAGATCGTCCACAATGTGGGGGACTGAGTCTGACCCACAGTGGATGACACTTATCACTCCAAATCCGGGTTTTGCTCCGGCTAACTAGCAGTGCCTCATCTATCCCAAATGGTAAAGACAATTGGGCAGCCGAGCGCATGACATATCTGTACTTCTCAGGGAAGTCGTGGTCACTCAGGTCACAACTGGTTCTCTCATACACAATTCGGTCTCATATATAAATGACGATAAAGGCAGTATAAGTTTTAAAGATTGGTTTAATAAAACAACTGCATTTTTGATAGCAAAGCGTGAACTGCAATAACCAGAACTACACAACACAGTAATATTAAAATAGTGACGATGAGAGTGAAGCACAAGAATAAGGCTTTCATAGTGCCCTTCATATCGATGGATTATTCCCTCTCTAAATTATATTTTGAGCACAGCATGTTAAGCTCTAAGCCTGCCTTTCAGGTTCCCCCGGGAGGACATCAACCCTCATACCTGAGCAAAGGCCTGTAATCTACGTCAGCATCTGCAACTGGGCATTCAGCATACAGTTGTGGTTCCCTGGCTGGAATCTCCTTTTTGACGTTTACTAGGACTAGAAAGTGTTTTTATAACTAACACAACAGATGTTCTAAGAAAATGTCCCTACGTAAGGACGTGTATTTTCTAAGAATGTTGGAGACTAAGGCCCTCATTCTGACCTTGGCGGTCGGCGGAGAGGCGGCGGTCGGACCGCGAACAGACCGGCGGTATTAAAAATGGCATTCTGACCGCGGCGGTCACCGCCGCGACCGACCGCCACTTCCCCACTCCGACAGCCACGGCGGTCATGACCGACGGGCTGGAGTCTGCGCACTCCGGTCCGGCGGTCGACCCAAGACCGCCAACGGTATCATGACCCTGCTTACCGCCGCGGTTTCTGGCGTTCGGGAACCGCCATGCGAACCATGGCGGTAGGCACTATCGGGGCCAGGGAATTCCTTCCCTGGCACTGATAGGGGTCTCCCCCACCCCCCACTGCCCCCCCGAGTCCTCCCCCCACACCCTCCACCCCCCTGCCACCCCCCAGAGGTGGTACGAACCCCCTCCCCACCCCCACCCCGACATGCACATACACGCACCCCGACATGCACACACCCCCAACATGCACATATACACACCCCCTACACACACACATACACAACGGGGACACATACCCGCACACATACATGCCGACATGCGCACCCGCCGAACTACACACATTGCCCATAGGCACAGCAGCACTCCCCGCCCGCATGCACGCACTCACACACCCCCTCTACACACTCACACGCACACCCCCATGCACGCACACATCACACAACACCCCCCCACCCCCTCCCCTCACGGACGATCAACTTACCTTGTGCGTTGGTCCTCCGGGAGGCGACGGGAGCCATAGGGACGTGACCGCCAACAGAAGACCGCCAACAGAAGACCGCCACACAGAAATGTGGGTCGTAATTCTGGGGGCGGTGTTCTGCTGGCGTGGCGGTGGAGGTTGACCAGTCTCCACTTTCCCGCCGACCGCCAGTGTGGCTGCTGGCGGTATTCCGGCGGAACGCTCCCAGCAGTCGGAATACTCGCAGCGGCATACCGCCGCGGTCGGCGGTCTTTACCGCGGCGGTAACTCGGCGGTCTTGCGAAAAGACCGCCAAGGTCAGAATGAGGGCCTAAATTTCTACCACGTTTACCGGCAATGTACCAGAATGTAGCCTTGACTGAAGCACAGGGCGATCAAGAATGCATTGTTTGATAACACAGTGCTGAACAAAGTTAAGCAGTGTGATAGAAGAAATTAAAACAAGACCGTAAAAACTGGTTATTGTAAAATAACAGTGCGAAGCTGAATAAAATACATCTAGGGCAAAGTGCACAGCGGCCTAGTATGTTAAACTAATGTGCACGGATCTATGCTTAAAATGGCTACACAACATGTTTTTATTGCCTTTGCAATGTAGGAAGTAACATAACATGTAACTGCTGTTGAGTTATCTGCAACAAATCATATATCCATGTTAGCATCCTACATGTGTAAAATTAAAATGTTGCGGTCATTGATCCATTGTGATTCTTGTGGTCTTCTAAAATTGTACATGTTATTCTGTGATTTGCTGGCACATCTTACATATGACATAAAATTACATTAAATTGCTGGCTCTACCTTTCTTTAGAATTGGTCTGTGGAACCCAAAATGACATTCTGAGTAATATTTAAATTTGCTCTGATATTTTCTTGAAGAGTATTTACCACAGTTATATGATTGACAGCATACAACTTGCTCACATACCATCTTGTTGTTATGTTTTGGATGTCACAAGTCACATAACATTCAAAAAAGTTTAGAACTAATTCATCACATTCAGATCCAAACTTAGGTACATCTTTGATCTAGAGACGCATATGAATGTGAAGTGCACTTCTTGCTTGATACTCTTTTTGCAAAAAGTAATCAAGTACTTATCCAATGGGATTTTTCTTTTTGTTGGTTAAGTATTAAAGGATAGTTGTGGCTGAAATATCTGCAAACACTGACATGATCCAAAGCACATTTTTCTGCTGGTGTTTTGCAGTTGATGTCTGGAATATTAGCATTAACTTTGAGGAGAAATAGATACAAAGTGTCCCATGCATACTCAGCACAACTTAAATTAATAAACCAAGTAAGTGGTTTCTGAGCATAATTTTCAGTTCTCCGTGTCTTGAAACCAATATTCATTTGTTCCACATTGACATGCCATAATGTTGATCAGGTTATATTCTAGATTTTCGTCTTTCTTGTGCAATTTTTCAACAACATCCTGTGCTGTTATGTCTGTAAAGCCAGTTCCAGTTTGCATAGTATGCACAACAGCTAAGAATTGACAGAAAGTTCACTTTCATGTAGTAATGTGAAAATAGAAGGAATATCTTGTTGAAAGCATGGATCTTCTGAATATAACCTTGTACCTCGATAGTCACATGCAGACATTTGGACTGCATGATCATCTTCATATTGTCCACCATTTCAAATGGGGATTACATGTGGATAACCTTTTGCATCTAGTGTTTCCCCCAAACACTAATTTGCTGTCCTTTAGCCTCCTCCATCTGATACAGTTCTAAAGCTTCATCCATCATGTCTATATATTATAATTTTCATATATCTTGTTCTTCAGTAATCTATTCAAATTGTCATGTTTGATTTTCTTTTTCAAATTATAAGTATGCAGGCGAAATGCAGTTTGCAATGTTAAAATCTTTTAGTATACATTGATTTTCTGAATTGTGAAATTCTTGTAAATTTTTTGCCTTTTGTAGGTATTCCATTGACTAATACCAACTAAGGTTGCTCGATTTTTCATTCAATTCCAGGAGTGATTATGTTTTTATTGACATCTAATGGTAGAAAAACAACTTTTCCTTCCAGTGTCCATACTTATTCACGTAGCTGACATTTTCCTGGGTTTGGGTTGCATTCGAACTATGGTTTGAAAAGGATGCACTGTTTGCATTAAATTTGTTCATAGAGATCATAACTTTTTTCTGCAAATAAAAGAGAGATTGGTATGGTGGGTTAGATTTCTCCATGCCAAATTATCCTAATTTCCAGGTTTTTGAATGATATCAATCTTCTGCAACAAGTGCAGATCTGAGTGTAAGGATTTCAGAAATTGTATCTTGAAATTCTAGAATACTCATTTTATAATTTGCTAAGTCCTTTAATTGATTTTCTGATTCATTCTGACTAAAGACAATGGCTGGCCAATTATTGTTCTGAGAGTGCATCAAAGTATTTAGATTGGCTACAATCAATTATTGGCAATAATATTGTTGTCTTCTGCTGGACCAGAGTTATGTAGAGCATAATTTAGTTCTTGCAATTGCAGTGATAGTGTTTTCACCAAGTATAATGTCTGCACAAGTTTTCTTACCATTGGATGAGGTGTCAAGAACATTTTGATATGATGGAATGTGGTGTCACGCATACGATTTTTCAAACAACCTAAAGTGTGCCCTTGGAGGTTAGGAATGATCTGAAATCAGCAGACATCTTAGTTTTGGAGAAGTGTGAATCTTTTATATAGTGATGATCGTTTATATGTCATTAGAAATGCCCTTTGCTTTGGAGTAGATATGTCTCTCATAATACAAATTGAAGTGCAATTCCATTCATATACTGGGTTCTAATTTTTTCTGTAAATCTTCACTAGATATTGTTTTGTTTTTGAGGGGTTTTTCTTTTCTTACTCCATTTCCATGTACGACTTCATAACACCAGTCTTCATGTGTGACTAAAAGCACACAATTATTTTGTTGATGGTAACTCTCTTCATTTAGGGATGGTTGAGCAGTTGAGGTATGTCTCCATGTTCCCTGAAAAATATAAAAAAATTTATTCTTGTTGCTTGTTTCGTTCTTTGTTTTTGCATTTTATAGGTTGAAATGACATGGTCAAGGTTTTTGACGTAATTCATTATGAAAATGAAGAGTTTTCTTTTCACATGAAATGCTTGTTCAAAAAAAGTTGAACATATTGTTTCTGTATGAGTTTCTCTGTGTTTTTCCTTATGAAAGGAATTGTTTGAAGCAGAGTTTTCGTTACACATGTTTTATAATGCCTTGCAGTAATAGTCCTAATCTTGTCTGTCTTTGTGAAAGTGTATTTTTTTAAAACATAGGATTTTCTTTGCTGGAATGGCTAACTGTTAATGGTTCTCTCTTTGTCAATTGGTTCCAATTAACCTTTTTACTACTAAGGTTAGGGTGTGCAAAACATTAGAAAAATTGTAAGTACTCTTACCAGTACTATTGTTTTTCTGTAGACGTCCTCTTTCTGTCTGTTCAAATATTTTGTTCCTCCTCTCTCTGTAGTACAATTTCTTTTTCTTCTCCGGGTATTGTTTTGTTGCCAGTATGTTCAATGTGGGTGTTAGACCTGGCATCATTGGTGCGGTTTCCTTTGACTTATTTCCTTCTGACTTCCTGTTTTGCTGACTTCATTTTTTGCTGGCTTTAGGACTCTGGGCACTTTACCTCTGCTAATCAGTGCTAAAGTGCATATGCTCTTTCCCTAAAATATGATAGCGTTGACGTATTCACAAATGGCATATTTAATTTACTTATAAGTCCCCAGTAAAGTGCACTACGTGTGCCCAGGGCCTGCACATTAAATGCTACTAGTGTGCTTGCAGCACTGATTTTGCCACCCACTGCAGTAGCCTTTTGAACATGGCTCACGCCTGCCACTGCAGAGCCTGTGTATGCAATTTTAAATTGCCATGTCGACCAGGCCCAAACCTTTCTTTTTAAAACAAATAAGTCACCCCTAAAGTAGGCCCTGGACAGACCCAAGGGCAGGGTGTAGTATATTTAAAAAGTTGGACATGCACTTCTTACTTTTATCTGTCCAGGTAGTAAAAAAAACTCTTCAATTAGTTTTTAACTACTGCAAGGCATATCATTCCAATAGGTTAACAGTGGGGTTACCTTATTACATAGCGTAAGTGTGTAGTGTAGCCATTGTTAGTGCCATTTTAGTGTAGCGTTATGCACGTTAGGTTTTCATATTAGGTCTCTGTGCACTTTACCCTAGACACATTTTTATTTCGCCTCGCACTGTTATTTTATAATAACCAGTTTTACGGTCTTGTTTTATTCTTTCTATCACACTGTTTAGCCTAGTTCAGCTCTGTGTTCGCTAACACTGCATTCTTTCTCACTCTGTGCTTCAGTCAAGGCTACAGTCTGGTACATTGCCGGTACACATGGTAGAAGTTTTGGGGGTCAATACGACCCTGGTGGACGGCGGAGAACCGGCGTTAAGACCGCCAACAGCCTGGCGGTCTTACTCTGTGGAATTATGACCATGGCGGTTTCCGCCATGGTCATCCGCCGGTTCTCTGTTCCGCCCGCCGGGCTGGAGACATGGGTCTCCAGCCCGGCGGCCGTCACTATACCGCCGGCGGTATTTTGACCCAGCTTACCGCCGTGGATTTCCAGCGGTTTGAACCGCCATGAAATCCATGGCAGTAAGCACTATCAGTGCCAGGGAATTCCTTCCCTGGCACTGATAGGGGTCTCCCCCACCCCCACCCCCACCCCAACTCCCTCCCCTACCCCCCCACCACCCCTGCCACCCCCCCAAAGGTGGCAGGGCCCCCCACCCCGATCCCCAACATCACTTCACCCATACCCACACGACACGCACACAGGCACCACATTCAAACATACACGCACACATCCATACAGACATACCCACAGACATACACGCATCCATTCCCATACACACAACACCCCCGCAGGCATACACGCACTCACACACCCCATCTACATACACACACGCACACCCCCATGCACCCACACAACACACAACACCCTCCCACCCCCCTCCCCTTACGGACGATCAACTTACCTGGTCCGACGATCCTCCGGGAGGGGACGGGAGCCATGGGGGCAGCTCCGCCGACACCACACCGCCAACAGAACACCGCCACGGCGAATCACAGGATGTGATTCGCTGGGCGGTGTTCTGTTGGCGTGGCGGTGGAGGTGGAGCAACCTCCACTTCCCCGCCTCCCGCCAGTATGGCTGTTGACGGCTCTCCGTCCGTAAAAGGACGGAGAGCTGCCAGCAGTCATAATAGGCCGAGCGGCAAACCGCCAACATTGGCGGTCTTCCGCACGGCGTTCCCTCGGATGTCTTGGAAAAAGACCGCTGAGGTCAAAATGACCCCCTTAGTCTCTGGTGTTCGTAGACGATACACATCCTTATGTAGGGACCTTTTCTTAGAAGATCTGCGTGTTAGTTATAAAATTTTTTTTTTTTTTCCTAGTACAGGCAGAGGGAGATTCTGACCAGGAACCTACAACTAGATGCTGACTGCCCCATTGCAGATGCTGATGCAGCTTACAGGCCTTTGCTCAGGTATGAGGGTTGATGTCCTCCCGGGGAAACCTGAAAGGCAGGCTTAGAGCTACCCTTGCTGTGCTCATAATATAACTTAGAGAGAACTTAATATAGTTGCACTATGATAGCCTTATTCTTGTGCTTCACTCTCACCGTTACTATTTTAACCCTACTGTGTTGTTTTGTTCTGGTTATCGCAGCTCATGCCTTACTATATAAAATGCAGTTGTTTTATTAAACCAATCTTTAAAACTTAAACTGCTGTTGTCATTTTTATATGAGACCGTACTATGTATGAGAGCACCGGTTGTGACCTGAGTGACCACGACTTCCCTTGGAAGTAATAAGATGTCATGCGCTCGGCTGCCCAATTGTCCCTTCCCTTCGGGAGAGATAAGGCACTGCTAGTTAGCTGGAGCATAACACCGATTTGGGGTGACCAGGGTCCTTCACCGTGGGTCAGACTTAGTCCCTCACACGGTGAACGATCTTGCCGCCCACAAATCCAGTATTAGGATAATGAGAGCCTACGCGACAAGTGTAATTTCCAATTCTGACAAGATGGGACTCCCAAGGTGTCTCTGGAATCACAATTTAAAATCACATGGTGAAGTAGGATTTAAATTGCACTTCTGAAAATACCACGTTTAGAAAATTTGCATTTTTTTTACTTTAAATCATCTAGGGCCAGATGTAGCAAAGTTTTGCGAGTCGCAAATGGCCCGAATCGCTATTTGCGACTGTGCAAAATCGGAAATGGGATGCAAAAAACCCATTTCCGACTTGCAAAAAGCGATGTGAGCCGTTTGCGACTCACAAAATTTGCGACCCCATTTTGCGACCCGCAAGTAGCAAGTCGCAATTTGCGAGTCGCAAACCATATGCAATAGCAACTCGCAAATTGCGACTAGTTGCAAAAAGCCCATTTTGCACTTGCAATTTACCACTAACTCAGAGCAGGTGGTAAGCAGTACCAAAGTATAAAAGGAGACCCAGAAGCCATCTGGGTTACTCAAGATGGCAGAGATATACCTGATAGCAGTGAGGAGGAGAGTCCACGCAGCCCAGCAGAGGAGGAGGAGGGGCCACGGACAGGAGAAGATTTATAGAACAAGGCAGACCCTTTTTCAGCAAACTGAGGATGAGATATATGACAAATACCGCCTTAGCAGCGCTGCCATACTAGAATTAATTGATTTACTTAAACCACAGCTAGAACACCAGACTCTGCGTGGCTGCGCCATCCCTACGCATGTGCAAGTGCTATGCTCACTGCACCTCTTGGCCTCAGGGAGCTATCAGGGGGTCATTGCTGTGGCAGGTGGGGTATCCCAAAGTGCAGTGTCAAGGTTCCTCAGGGCCTTCCTAGATGCCTTACTCACACACATGTCTCACTTCATATACCTACCAAGGAATGAGGCAGAAATAAACAGCACCAAGCTGGACTTTTACCGCATTGCCAACTTTCCCCATGTCATAGGATGTGTAGATGGGACACATATTCAAATATGCCCCCCTGGAAACCTGGAACATCTTTTCCGCAACAGAAAGTGTACCCACTCACTGAATATACAGTTTGTTTGTGACGCTCATTATGTCATCACTGACATTGTAGCTAAGTTTCCAGGCAATACCCATGACTCCTACATTTTTAGGCATAGTGGGATACATCAACGCCTGGAACGTGGGGAGTTTGGAGACGGATACCTCCTAGGTAGAGCTACATACACCTTGCAGACATACACACAGGTCACTGTGCACACCAACCAGGACTTTCTAACAGTGTACTTTTTGTGCCCAACAGGTGACAGTGCATATGCTCTAAGGCCATGGATTATGACTCCCTTTTTAACACCCAGCAATGAATGTGAGAGGCGATACAACAATGCACATAAGAGGACCAGGAACCTGATAGAGCACACTTTTGGACTCCTGAAAGCAAGATTCCGATGCCTCCACCGCAGTGGAGGTGCCCTCCAGTATACCCCCATTACAGCATTCAAAATTGTGGTCGCATGCGCCATCCTCCACAACATAGCCACCCGACGTGGGCTACCTCTCACCCCTGCAGACCCAGATCCTGATGATGAAGAGCAAGAGCAACCACATCGCCATCATGGGGATCGGAGTATAGCTAATCAAGGCAGACTGAGACAGGAACACATCGCAACACAATACTTTGGAAGGTACGTGTCAACTCCAACCATACTCACCTATTGACCAAAAACACCATTTGTTAAGTGGAACAGAAAAACTATTTAATTAGTGCAGAAATAGAACTATATACAAGTAATGACTGTTCATGGGCATGTAAATGCAAACCATGTATGGGGCACATTGCTCTCATGTGCCACATCAACAGGGCCAGGGTAATGTCTATGTCCTTCTGCGGCTCCTGCCAGCCTGGCTGGTCCCTGGTGCTTCTGCTGTGCTCTGCCTGGTACTCCGGAGCACCCTAGTGTCTGTGGCAGAGACACTGCTCACTGTAGAGCCCTCCTCACTGTCCTGGGGTGTTTCCCCTGTGCCCCTGGACAGATGCCGTGCCTCCATTAGGTCTATGACGTGTGTGAGACTTCCCAGGCCCCTAGCCACATCCCCTGCAAAATGGCCCATTTCGACCTGGAGGCCAACTGTCCTCCTCGACAGGCCTGTGGTGTTCATAGCCAGCCTGCCGATGGATGTGGCCATCCTATCCAGTCTGTGCAGGAGCTGACGGTCCTTGCGCCGCCCACCCTCGGCCTGGGCCAGTAGTCCTGCCGCAAGATCCCTCATGGCCAGGGCAAGGTCCCCAGTGTTTGTGGCTATCGTGTCGATTCTTGAGTTAAGTTGCTGCATGCTGGCCTCATTGTTGCGGACAAAGCGGTGCAGCACACCATTAATCCCCCCTAAAATGTTGTTTTGTAGGCGCTGACCACGCAGCAGCTGTGCCTCACTGTGGCTGGGAGGTTGATGGCTGGGCGCAGCCTGCAGCCCTGATCTTTTGGACCTGCGTCGCCTGCTCAGCGGTGGCTGCCCTGTGTTTTCCACTGTCTCACTCCTGCCTGTTGCTGGCGCAGCCTCCTGGGACACAGGTGCAGCAGGTGTGGATATTGCAGGGATGATGTTGGCCGTGCAGGTGGGAGTGCTGGCAGGTCCTGAGCTGTCCTCATGGGGCTGGCTGCTGTGAGTTGTGGTGGTGTCTTGTGGGAGACCTGTGGGACATGGGGAACAGACTGTCAGTGTCTCCTATCTGTTGCACACTTCCAAATAAACATTTGCCTATGAACTGCCTACTTGACTCCATTTCCCATAATGCATCATTCTGGTGTTTGCTACCCTGAAATGGAGCTATCTTGGTTGAGCATGCCCCTGTCTACATGGTGGGTGGGGGTATGGCATTGATAGGGGTACAGGCATGTCACATGGTACTCACCGGTTGATGTGGTGGGCTCTGAGGTGTCCAGGTCCCCAAATCCGGATACTGCCTCCTGCTCCAGGGTTTCCTTCACCCTTTCTTCCAGGGGTGTGGGTGGTGGTACTGACGAAGGTCCCCCTCCTGTGCCTCTCATCTCCCGGAGCCTTTCAGCCACCCTCTCCTTGGTCCGGGAGCGGAGGTCATACCACCTTTTTTTAATTTCATCTATACTCCTGTGGCTCACCCCCAGGGAGTTAATTTTATCCTGGATGTCCTGCCACAGCTGTCGTTTGGTGGCTTCAGGCACATTGAGGGCTGCCCTCCCAAATAATTTGTCATAGTGCTGACAGCATTCATCTGTCAGCACCTCCAGCTCCCTCTCTGAGAACTTCAGTTTTCTTTTCCTTGGAGTTCCTTCCATTGCAGCTGCTGTTTCTCCTGTGTGCAGTTCAGCAGTTAAAAAGGGTGTGGTCCTCCCTCCTCCCAGGTGCATTTGTAAACTTCCTGGCTGTGATGTCATCATCATGTGCCAGGAAGTGTTTCCAGAGTGTTCTGGAGTGGTTTCTGGAGTGTTCTGCAGCACCTGTAAGCAATTAATAAGCTAATCGCAATTTGTGACACACACTCGCAAATTGCGAGTTCGTTTTTTGCACGGTCGCAAAAAGCGACCTCGCAATCGGCGGACTCGCTCACTGCGTTGCGACTCCGGGTGCGAGTCGCTATTTCAGCACTGTTATTTTACCTGCATTTCGATTTGCGAGTCGCATTTTGCGAGTCGCATCAACTCGCAAATTGCGAGTCGCAAATTTTTTGTTTGCTACATCTGGCCCCTAGTGTCTTCTGCCTTTCTATAAATACATGTCTGGGTGGGTGACAGTGGAGCTCTTGTGCATTCCCTCCAGATAGCCACATACAAAGAGAGCTTAGGTGTGACTGATGGACCATGATCATGGTCCACCCTGGGCAGGTTGGGAGGGAGGAGCTGTCACACCTGATCGGTCGTGTCCTGAGCTCTCACAAAGGGTTGCATAAACCGCTGTAGTGTGTCTGGAGCCTGGACAGGAAGGCCTGGGACCCTGTGAACTTCAAAGGCCTCTCTTTGAAGTATCTCCTACTTTAAAGGCACCACCCGGTATAAGAAATGGACTTCTGACCCCACCAAATCAGTACACTTCTGGACCTGAGAACACTCTGCCAGGAAGAAGAACTGCTGTGCTGCTGAAGGGACTGTCACTCTGCTGGACTCCAGCTCTGCTGTGCATGCCCTGCTGTCTGCTGTTCTCCTTGCTTGGAGTGAGAAGAACAACATCTCCATCTTTACATCCCCAGAACCAAAGCGACTCCAAAGGCTTGCTGGCTTGCTCAGAGACATCAAAGACTTCATTCACCCCTGCTACAGCCTCTGGAATCTGCCAACTGTGAGTCCTGCTCTGCTGAGTGGTGCCAATTCTGTCCTCGGCCCTTGGAAGTGGGTTCTTCAACTGTTTCTTAAAAAATCCATGTATCACCGTCACTTCGCCGCTCAGTACTACTGACTTTCTCCCTGACACTGATGCATCGTCACCTCAGCTAAGGATGAGTGCACCGCAATGCCAGTTGCGCGACCCAAAATTGGTGCATCACACTCAGCATCAACACATCACCTTCCATTTACCAGCTACGCAGCTCGACAGAGACGCATTACCTTCATCACCAAGGGTTCAGTGACAAAGAATTTCCGACTGCGCGGATCGGGCCTAACTGGCTCCTTGCATCAGGTCTCTGCCATCGATGCATCCTCCATCCAAAAGGTACTTTTTCAGTGGGACAAAGTTGTTCTCTGTATCCGACCCACGCTCCACTGCAGTTGGGTTTACTTTTCAGATGTCACCTAGTCTAGCGCAAACAGATAGCGCTGGTTGGCGTGTTAAACTTCTAAGGACTATATTTGCAGAGGTTCTTTAAAAATTCATATACTATTTATTCAGTCTTTTTGGTCTTGTTTTGTTCATTAGATTAAGCTCTATTTTCCTAACCTGGTGTGGATTATTTTTGTGTGACATTTTCATTGTGTTACTGTCTTAAGGGTTGTACAAATGCCTTGCACATTGCTTCCTATGATAAGCCTGCTTCTCTATTCCAATCCACAAGACAGTAAGCACAGGTTAATTTATGATGTGTATCTGACTTACCCTGACTAGGATTGTGGTTTTCTGCGTGGGCAGGGTGTACACCTCTGCCAACCAGAAACCCTAACATCCATACTGCAAGGACTACAAGAAACTATAAAGGAATTCAACACTGCAGTAAGGGAGTTGCCACAACACCTCGCTCACCAAACTTTCCACTGCATGCACGAATGCAATCATGACCCCCTCAGGGCCGACCTGGCTGCCTACCATCGTGATGTGGCTGCTATTCTCAAAAACCTGCAGCAGTACTGCCCTTAAGAACTTCACAGGGAGCAGCCCCCGGGATGTCTGACTCCACGTCTTCTAACACTGAGGTGTGTGTTGCCCCTTCACAACCAACAACAACAAGGACAAACCAGGCAACACACACATCAGAAGAAGAAGACATGGAACAGATCACATTCTCACGGAAGAGTACCCGGAAGCACTAGTCCCTGCACCATGGCCTACTTTGACCAAGGTCCTACGTTTTGTCAAATGCCAGTCTCACTACAACTATACTCAATGACTGTTCTGCTAACCACTGTATGACTTGTCAGCATTGCCAGTGAATGTCTCTCTCCTACTATTCGGCAAATCCTGTCCCTCTGCACTGTCTGTTACATCACCCCAGCATGTCAGGAGCATCATCCACACCCCTTCTGTAGGATCACCATGTAAGAATGCACCAGAACGGACTCAGCAAACATGGACAATGTACATTTTGTACTACAGCACCTATCAATAAATAGCACTTGCACACCTAATATGTCTCTGTGTTATTTGACACATCAACTGTGCAGTAGATAAGTCTAAAGTGCCTGTGTGACAACCATGTAGCTTGTCAATACAAGTGTCCTGACATCATGTAGTCTGATACATCTGTGCAGTGGCCAGGATTGCATCATAGCCTGACCATCTGAGGAGAATAACTGATGAAGGGACAAACCACACACAATTATGCTGTGTTGGACAGAATAATGCTCCATCTATAGCAATCCAAGTCAACTAATGGTGGCTGATAAATGTAGGCACCATGCAATACTGAAAAATGAAATTATGCAGCATAATCTAAGCAAACACAACTAAACACTGCATCAATCACCCTTTCTGAGTATACTTCCATGAAGGGAAGTCATGCTGAATTTTTACACACATGATCTATATCAGCAATGAAGACAACAAGACAAGAGTGTTAACAACACCTCATCTACAAAGATGTCCCTGAACATCACACTGCAGTCCGACCTAATAAATTACCCACAATACCAAGTCTGGAAGCACACTTTGTGATGTAGAATACCTACTCATCAACACAAATCCTTGGTGATCCATGTAAACTACTAATGGTGGGTCTACCAAATGGTGGATACTTACCAAGTTAGCACAGGGGTAGCTGCCATGTTAAACCTCTATTTTCTGTGGTGTGTAGCATAGGACACAAATGTCATAGAAAAACAATCACCTACACTGATGTCAAGGCCATGATCAAGTAGCAGTTAACGCATAATGCAAAGGGTTAACTATATGTTTATTCCTATGTATTCACACCAGAGGCAACTAAGGGAAAAGTCATACCTACACTAATCTAACCTGACTACTCCTAACCCACAACTGTCCCTAACTAACCTAAGCTAAACTTACTCTACACATATAACGAATCGATCTAAACATCAACCCCCCACCCACCATTATGAGACAGGACACATGCAGGACAACACATACTAACCTACACACATACTATACTATCCTAAACAATCATATATTTTTTTGTATTTTTTTTTTTAATATATATATATTTTTTTTCTAAACAGACAGGAATCCCAACATTGACCCCCACCCACCCACACAAAAATGATAAATAGAAAGTATAAGGACCCCGCCCTCCTCCCTAACACTAACTAAGCTAACAACCTACACTAACCGAGCACTAATCCCCAAAACCCAACTATCATCACAAAAAGGAAAGAGGAGAGAGGGGAGGGATAAATTTAAAACAATCAATAAAGTCCTAGAGGTTGGCCCTCCGTAGGGTCCGCCTGATGGCCCGAACCCTTTTCTTAATGTAGGCCACATCCTGGCTTAGCTTGACCACCTTACTAATAAACTTGTCAATTTTCCTGTCTAAAGCCAAGAATGCCGTAGGGTCAACAGGAGGGGCTGCTGCTGTCTTGTGTGCTAGGAGAGGTGCTCGGTGTGGGAGTTGTTGTTAGCCCACTGGACTGTCCTGCAGCTCTGAAATTGCTGGGTCCAGGTCGTGCTGCAGAGGCAGGGTCAACTGTCCCCGCCGTTGCTGGGGCCACTTGGGGAGAACTGGTGGATGTGGTGGTGGTGGCTGTTGTGGGCAATGTTGGGCCACCCTGTGGTGAGGCCCACCATGCACCGGAGGCCCGATCCGCTTTGTATTTTCGGGCCATCCTTCGGAACCCCGACTGCACCTGCAGGATGTGCTGGTATCTCATTGCCCGCCTTTCAAACTGATGTCTCTGTGCGGCACTCATGTTTGCAGCTGTGAAGAGAAAGGGCAACTATTTACCATAGGAAATTCATTGGGTGTAATAGCACAATGGGTCAATTGCACATTACTTTTACTGTAGTTGTAACAGCTATTTTCACAACATAGATCATTGAAAGTCTCAGAGGAAGTACATGGGAAGCCTGCATACAAAAGGGCATCTCACACCTAGCATATCCATGTCTCTACATGATGGGTGACATCAGCCTAAACTTGTCATCCAAATAATGGGTAATGCAGCTGACATTATGGCTGTACCTCTTCCGCCTACTGACTTCACTACATATGTCACGCTATGTGATAACAATCACAACCCTCAATATCTGCCATTTGTAATTGTTTTTTGCTAATATAGAACTCATGTGCCATAACCGAGTGTGTACACTAGGTTCAAAAAGAAGTTGCAAAAGGTCACAAGTATGTATAACATACTGGTTGCTACAGTCCTAGGTACCCTATTCCCAAACACATGGTAGTCTTTGAGGGTGGGGTGGGAAGAACAACCAACAATCCCATATTCAATGCACACCCAGGAGTGTCTAGAAAGATCAACAAGTTTTTGCCTCCACACACAACACCAATGAAGGGCTATCAAAAAATTGGAGTCAGCTAAACCTTGTCCTATCCAAGGTCCACACATGTCAAAATGTACTGACTTAGGCCAACATCACATACTACCAGTGAGGCCTATTTTACCACACACACACAGAGGAGCAAGAACACCCATGATCATGAGTAGAATGAACACCTAGGCCATTGCACTCTAGTCCCACACACTTCTAGTTCAACTTGTGGAAGTACATGCCCCCGGAAGATCCAACCTACAGTGTACTCAGTCCATCCTCAACTAGGGAAGCTGCATATTTCAGACAAGCCTTTTGCAGAAGCTATCTGGGAAAATGTCAGTCTGAAATGCAGACTCAGTCCAAGCCAAGTCCCAGAGAAACTTTTACATTAACCAGTGTATTCCACATGACTCATCCCATTCCCCATAGCGGGCCCGACTGGAATGGCCTACAGACCCAAAATCTGAGAGATGGATAAGCATAGGTCTACTAAAACTGAAGTGATATTTGAAATCCCACTAATGCAACAATACTAATGAATGGGCAGCGCATCAAACCTTGAATTCTGTTGAACACACAGTAGTCCATCATGCATCACCAGCAAACAATAAAAATAGCACACATGCAACACTCACTGTAGGTGTCGGAGTCCGCAAAATGAGCCACCTCTCCCACAGTGTACGGTGCAGGTCCACCTGTAAAGCATGGAAGGAAGAATATACTCAGAATCCGTGCACTGACAAACAATTGCAATTACAAAGACAATGTGAGAACATGACATGCGTAATGAAACACTTTCACACATGCTCATACTGCATGGAATAATTATTGAGCAACATTTACATTGGATGAGTCTCCTGCTACAGTTACACACCCTACTACACACATGCAGTGGCATGGACAGTCATGTGGTATCAAAGATGCACCTCCATTAGTATGCCCCAACAATATAGGGGTGCATTCATCTCATCATGTGCATCCAAGAGAGACATCCAAAAGCTGGTTACTTGAGGACTGCATGACCCCTCAAACTCAAACAGCCTATGTGGTCATTTTCAACACACACCAACCAGACACATATGTGACATATGTGTGGACAACATAGCTAACTTCAATTGACGTGAAGGCAGCACTCATTTATAACATCATATTGGGTTTACAAATGTCAGTCTAGCTATGGCGTCTAAATATGTAGGTATGATGTTTCAACATCCATTTTTCACTGGCTATTGTGACCTGTAGAGTTCACATTGAGGCATTAACGTGTCGCTTGTCTGACACAAAGGCAACACTACATTACATACTGCTACAGGCAACCGGTATGTGTAGAAAACATGAGCTACCTGACTGCTAGCATTTGTCTTCCTTCACATTGTGCAACAATTACCCAGTAGGTTTCCCTAGCATTACACACAGTCAGCTACTTATCTAGCAGATTGGGTAACAATCATCACATGTCCCCACACAGCTTTAAATTGTTCACATGTAATTGATGTGTACTCACCAACATGGCCACCAATCCTGATTCCCAGGTGGTCCAGCAGATCTTGCTCCCTGGATATCAGATCAGCCCAGCGGTGCTTAAGTTGATGGTCATTCCTCAGGCTACCATAGACACGGACCAAGTGACGGCGCACCTTCCCCCACCGGACTTTACAGGCCTCCGTGTGATACCCCTGTATCACACGACCCCCAGCCTCCAGCATGAGTGGGAGGAAATGGCAAACAAGCCATATAAATCCCCCCAATTCCTCCTCACCCATCCTTGCAAGCCGTGGCCTACCTGACATCTCAGCACTAACAAAGTGGAAAAAGTTGGAGAAAAAGGAAAAGGGGGAAATGGGGAAAGGTAGAGTAGTGAAATACAAAGAAAACTTAGGAAGAAGAGCCCAACTAACCCCTAAATTACACTACCCAGAACAGACTCCCACAGACAATAAAAGAAACACTGGACTTGACAAAATTATACAATACAGACTCACACAGTATTCAACAACAAGACAATGATGACAAAAGCTCAATAGAGAAGGTACACTGGACACAAAAGCACTAAAACACAGGACAACACTTTCCACACAGCCACACAGTCTAGAATAATCTGAGACTGCAAAGTGAAAGTGAAAGTACACCCACAGTACAGATTCTGTAAAAAGGATATCCTATTACATCACATCCTGCATAAAATGGCCGCCGTTTTTTTTTCTCCGTTATGCGTCATTTTTTCACGCATACAGATAGTGCGTCATATTTTTTGACGCATAAGAGTGCACATAATGCAGAGTAAAAAAAAAATTCATCATTCTTCCCTTATATTTGTTTGAGGCTTATTTTACAGTTTTAGAGTTGAAATTTAAGCCGCTGGCAAATATGATGAGCAAATATGAAAATTAATTTTGACTCTGCATTATATGCACTCCTGTGCGTCAAAAATGTTGACGCCCAAGCTGTATGCGTGGAAATATGACGCATTATAGAAAAAAATGGTGGCCATGTAATGCAGGTTATTAATATATTTATTTTAATTGGATTTTTTGACTCAGCATTATGTGCACTCCTGTACGTCCAAAAATTATGACGCCCAAGCTGTATGCGTGTAAATATGACGCATTATAGAAAAAATGGTGGCTATGTAATGCAGGTTATTAATATATTTATTTGAATTGGATTTCTTTGACTCAGCATTATGTGCACTCCTGTACGTCAAAAAACTATGACGCCCAAACTGTATGCATAGAAATATGACGCATAATAGAAAAAAATGGTGGCCATGTAATGCTGGTTATTAATATATTTATTTTAATTGGATTTTTTTGACTCAGCATTATGTGCACTCCTGTACGTCAAAAAATTATGACGCCCAAGCTGTATGCGTGGCAATATGACGCATTATAGAAAAAAATGGTGGTCATGTAATGCTGGTTATTAATATATTTATTTTAATTGGATTTTTTTGACTCAGCCTTATGTGCACTTCTGTACGTCAAAAAATTATGACGCCCAAGCTGTATGCGTGGAAATATGACGCATAATAGAAAAAAATGGTGGCCATGTAATGCTGGTTATTAATATATTTATTTTAATTGGATTTTTTTGACTCAGCATTATGTGCACTCCTGTACGTCAAAAAATTATGACGCCCAAGCTGTATGCGTGGTAATATGACGCATTATAGAAAAAAATGGTGGCCATGTAATGCTGGTTATTAATATGTTTATTTTAATTGGATTTTTTTGACTCAGCATTATGTGCACTCCTATGCGTCAAAAATGATGACGCACAAGCTGTAGGCGTGGAAATATGACGCATTATGACAAATATGTCTTTAATTTGTCAAATTGTGAAAAGAATTTTGTCATGACCAAACGGTGCTAAGTGATACACATTTGGGGTTAGCTATGGCACATGTCCCTTATAGAATGTATAGAAGGTATTCACAGTGCAATAGTAATGATTGCTCAAAATGGTTATTGCCCATAATTGTACACATATTTTGGGTAATTGCTGATGGCTAATTTCAAATGATGAATGGGATACCAGGATGTATTCCTTAGCAAAAATGTGTCCACATTTATCACAGTAATCAAAATTATATATAGGCCAAATAGGTAGTGCAATTGTCACCTACACTTTTTATGGGGGTAACCATGTCCTAATTATGAGTTTGTGTATCTTATATGTGTTTTACTTTTGACATGTAGGCCACACATGCGCCTTATGCATGTGTGTACTTCACATGTGCATATTTCATGTATATTTGGGGGGCGGTAGAGGTGGACTTAGGCCCCCAGCACCCTAGGGTTTGCCCTTCCAGACTTGCTAATTTATCCAAGGGTTTCCCTAATTCAGTAATGCTAAACCTGCAGCAGCAGGCTTATGGAAGCCCATAGGGTATGATTCACTGTTTGCCATTCAATAATCCCATTTGCCCATTTGACGTTTGCCCTATTGATTCTTTGGAGCAATCTGACATACCATTTTGCATTGATATTTTTTGCTAAATCTCAACGTTCCTCATGTGCTGATGACAAATAGGTTGTTGATGTATGTGGCCCTTTATGCATTACCTGGTTTAGTGGCATGTTTCATTCTTCCTGCTAGGTTCCAACTGGGACACTACTTTGATCGGCTGCTTGCAAATATTTTGTTGATTGGATGGTACATGTTTATATGTGTGGTCCAATGTAGATCCACTAACAACTGTCAGGGTGTATGTTGTCACTGTAACTTCCAGGTCTCCTCATGAGTTAGTGGCAGCTAATCTTGTTTCAATTGGGCATTGTTTGTAGCAAAAATGGAGAGAAGCCATTGAGGACATGGTCACCTACACATGGATGGTCCCACCCTGTCACTGAACACGTGTAATGAGACTTTCGAATGGGCAACCTTTTTGTGCTGAGTGAGAGAATGTTTCAGGTGTCTGGATCTGGCATGTGTCATTGCCACATTTCTACTCCAGTTGGCCTCTGTGGATGGCAATGTATCATGAAACATCATAGCCTCTGTGCAGAAGTAAATGGCTGGTATTCAACACACGACTCATCTTTATCATTTGAAAAAGTGTTACTCAGCGTTTTGAACAGTCAGGGTCCTCATATGTGTAACCTTTTCATGGACATTATCTGAGGTAGCTGGCTTTGATGGAGGCCATTTACACCATCATACACTATGGTCCTGGTCCACTGTCACACTTTTAAGTTTAGGCATTAATGAAGGTCAGACAACGGAAGGGCCAAGATTTGGCTATTCATGGGCACTGTCACAAGTCTGATGCAAATGACAGTCAGATGATGCACTACTATGTATCTGAGTATACATTGATGAGGCTAATGACAAATTAGTGTCTGAGGTACAAAAGGTTTTGGACAGCATGTGTGGTCCATAGGTGGACCCCAGGTATCTGTAGAGTGACCCACGGACAGGTGCCAGTCAGGCTGACAGGATGCTGGGTCAATCAGGAGCAAGCTCTTTCAGTAATCACATGATCATGTGTTCTGACTAGGACTGGTCAGAGGGAGCATTAGACAGTTGAGATGTCACACTGTGTATGTCCTGTGTTGCTTTGAAGGTGACACATGAACCCTGATAAAGTGTTACACAGCAACATTAGTGTCAAAGCTTAATGATGTAATGGCTCACATTCAAACAGGTATGCAGTAGGAGGCATCAGCAGGGACGGGGCATGTACGTTTGGGTGGTGTGCATGGAGGGGATCACAGGTGTGGGCTCCATCTCTGTCTCACTAGTCCTGTCAGATGGGATTAGCTGATAAATAGCCTACAGTACCTTTCACAGAAGAATCAATCTACAGGTGATACCAGGCCTTATAAACTCCAAGGCAGTGTATTATATGAGCTGTGTTCCATGCAGTGAGATGGTAGTATGACACTGGTCGGCATAGTAAAGGGTGTGGCACACTGGATGACTCTTGTGAGTGTGTGTGTGTAGATGAGGGAATCTGAGTGTACACAAATCGGCATTCCAGGGACCTCTTCAGACAGGTGGGGTGTGAGCAGCTGCAAGTGTGTGTAATGTTTTTAGAAAAGGGTTGACATGTAGATGGGATGTGATGTGCTGGATGCTTGTCATAGGTGTAGCACTTGTGCTGTGTATGTTCTGCTTATGTGTAACTCTAGTGACAGATAGTCATTGCAATGATAGTAAGTAGTTGGAATTACTGTTGCCAAGAGTCTAGTACTACATTCCTGTTCCTGAAGCATTAGCATGTGAACTGCCTGATGTATGAGGCCTGGTTTCCCCTAGTTGAGTGATGGTGTTTTAGTTGTGTGCCATCTGCTGCGATGATCCATGTTTCCTACATGTATGTGAGTCATATGTGTGGTCCTCAGCTATTGCCCTTTAAAGGTGAACTGTACAGGATGCCTGTCATTTACATGGTGTGTGTATTTGACCATTGTATGGTGGCATTACATTTGTGGTGTATATTTTGTGTGTGATGATTGTTATATCATTATTGCTCAATGAGATGACATTCTTCTTCAGCAATTTCAAACTAAAGGTGGGCAGAAAAGAATAGGCCAAACCATGATGTGGTGTTTGTTATCTGTGTTTATTTACAATTGTGCATTAAGTGGTGATAGTGATAATTAAGAAAAGAAATTATTTACAATCTGTTGGCGCCTACGCACTCCAGCAGCCGTGTTTGGTTGTTCCCCCTCCTGTTGCAGGCCAGCATCCTCCTCTTCATCGTCTTCAGGCATGTATGGGTCTCGTTCCAGGAGGGGAATGTTCCTTTTTACACAAATGTTGTGCAATATGGCACAAGTGAGTATGATCCTACAGACCATCTCTTGGGAATATAGTAGGCTACCGACAGTGATGTCAAGGCATCGGAACCTTGACTTGAGGATCCCAAAGGTGCGCTCGACAATGCTGCGTGTCCTCTTATGGGCATCGTTGTATGCCCGCTCTGCAGCAGTAGTCGGGTTCCCAAATGGTGTCATTAGCCATGGCTGGATGCCATACCCCTGATCAGCTGAAAGAAAAACACAGAATGGGATCATGTTGATGTAGCTGGCACTATTGAAAAGACCTTTAATGGCAGTAGTTGTCTTGTGTTGTCTGTGACTCTTTTGTGTACTAATGTGACAACCTATACTTGTAGGCTATACCTTCTGCATTGTGTTTTTTCCTTGGCTGAGCAAGTGTTTATCTGCTAACCGTTTGTCAGCAGTATGTTTTGGGATTTGCAATAGAGTGTGTCCTCCCTAGCATTGTGACTTGTGATACAGGTGTCCGTGTGTCTTCACTGAGGGTGAGATGATAGTTCCATGCACATTTAAAATAGAAAGTGTTGTTAACACGTTCATATCAAAGTACCCTGGACATCCCATACCTTGAAACTTATGCAATGTATTAATGTAAAGGTTATTGTGACACTTACAATTTGCAAGGTGACATTTAGGCAACCACACTCATTAATGTCTTCACATTAAGCTGTACAGTAAATTCCAATGTGTGACAGGTTCAATGGTGAGTTAAGAAACATGGCTAGTGATGTAAGGACCTCAGTGTGTTCCTGTCTAGATGTTGCTGTTGTGGTGTATGTGTTGTGTGTCCTAGAGGGTTGCTGTGCAGTGTGTATATAAGTAGGTTTTTGTACTTCGCAACAAGTAGTCCATTGCCATACCGTCCATCCTGGAAGTGTTGGTTGATGGTGCTGTGACGGAAGATGAAGGAGTCATGTACACTCCCAAGATATTTAGCCACGATGTTGCTGATCAATCCCTGGTGATCGACTATGGCCTGCACGTTGATTGAATGTGTGTGCTTCCTGTTGCGGTAGAGGTGTTCAGTTGCAGCAGGTGGCACAAGGCGTACGTGTATGCAGTCGATTGCACCAAGGACGTGTGGGAAGCCACTGATGGTGTAGAACCCCTGTTTAGTTTCCTGCTGCTTCTGCAGTGTGTTAGGAAAGCAGATGTGGAGGGGTGTCAGGCAAATGATGGCATCCAGTACTTTTGGCAGAAATGCGGAGAATGATGGTTGTGATATTCCTCCAACCAGGGCACCAGTTGTTTGAAACGAGCCACTTGCCAGCAGGTGAAGTACGGCAAGCAGCTTTGTTTCTGTTGGGATAGTGCGGGGTGTCACCAAAGTGGGGGCCAACTGCTGTTCAATGTTTTGCAGCAGCTGCTGAATGGCCTGCCAGTTCAACCGGTACCTCTGTATGATGTCGTGTTCCCTGAGGCCATGCAGGGTTGTTCTTTGGCGGAATATCCTCTCCTGCCTTCTGTGCTGCCTTTGGGGTCCCTGCTGTTGTTGTTGTAGCTGCTGTTGTTGCTGCAGGGCTCTGCGTCTACGTGCATGCTGGATAAAAATCACCTCCATGTCTACCTGTTGCTGCTCTGCTGCTCTGCTGTTTGTTCTGTGTGTTCTGATTAAATACAGGTGTGTTTGCCCCATTTTAACGCCTGCCCTGATCCAGGCATTAAATTTTGACGCACATCGGGCTTTGCGTAATTTTTTTGCTCCGCCTCCCGCCCGAGAGTCATTTTTGGCCGGAAGCATAAATACAACACACGGCCGTGTGCATCGTTGTTTGGACGGGAACGCCTACCCTGCATATCATTAACGCAGGGCAGGTTGCTGCATCCAGAAAATTACGCACACAGCGGATTTTTGTCGTCCGCGGGCTCGGGCGTCAGGGTTAAAATATGGGGCAACGTTTGCGCTGATTGTGCGTCAAATTGTTTGACGCACAATCGGCGCAAACGGAGTATAAATATGCCCCTTAGTTTGGGACGGAACCTGCGAGTCCACAACAGACACATGATGGGCCTGCATCGGCAACTGGATGCACTGAATAGCAACATTACACAGCTGCGTGAGGGACAGGTGCAGGCTTCTGAGGACACTAGGGACCTAACTAGTGCAGTCCATGACCTCTGCCAGGAGCTGCGCTATGAAAGGGTTAGCTGGCGCAGACAGGAACACAGATTCCGGACAATATTTGGCAGCTACTGCAGGTCCTCCAACAGGATGGCGAACTCAACAGCACTAATCGCCCGTCGCGCAGTGGCGGCACAAGTGGAGGCTGCACACACCAGCAGGGACGTTGTCCAGGGCCTTGTGCACATCACAAATGTGATTGAACATGTGATGGGACAGAGATCTGCCACTCCCAGTGAGGTAGCCTTGGGGGACACTGAGGACAGTTCAAGCCTCAGTAGTGTGGCCGTACCAGCAGCAGACACCAGACGGCGCAGTGCCAGGCGCAGCACTGCCACTGAAGGTGACATTCAAGGTGCCAGTGAGTTAACTGGGCACCCGAGTGGTGTGCGTGGGAGGAGAAAGTGACTCTTGCCGCCAGTACACTGCTGTTGCCACTATGACGGAATAGGGCGTGACTCAGTTAATTTGTTATTTTGAGTTTCTTACATCACCTGTTTCCTTTATTTTTCACTCATTCATTACCTGACGTAAGGTAATACATTTCTATCACTACAGGTACAGTTGTCAGTGGATTTTTTTAATTCATACTCACGTCGGAAATGGTTGTGTGTGATGTCGGCACACCTTTGCCTTCCCTCTGCTGCACTGGTCCTGTCTGCTGGCTGTAGGGGTGGTATGGGATCGTCGTCCTCATCTGATTCAGTGTAACTGATTTCTATAGGTATGCCCTGGTTGTAGCTATATTGTGCAAGATTGCACAAGCACCCACTATTCTACATGTGGTTTCTGGACTGTACTGTAGTGCCCCTCCACTTTTGTGGAGGCAACGGAAGCAACTCTTCAGCAGTCCAAATGTGCGCTCCACAACGTTGCGGGTTGCCCTGTGTGCTGCATTGTATCTCTGTTCTGCTGGTGTTGTGGGATTGAGGTAGGGCGTCATCATGTAGGTGCGCACTGCGTAGGCACTGTCTCCTGGAAGGGACAGAAGGTGTGATGAGTAACTGAGCCATCTGACATGGGTTCGCCATCAATGCACCAGTGTACAGAGTGACATTACCTAGTAGATATCCTTCACCAAACTCCCCAGCTAGCAGTCTTGTGTGAATGCCGCTGTGGCGAAAGATGTACGAATCATGTGTGCTCCCTGGGTACATGGCCACGAGATCAATTATGATATAAGAGGCATTGCATATCACCTGTATATTCATTGAATGTTGGTATTTACGGTTTCGGTACACATACTCTGTGTCTGATGGTGGACAGATTGCCACATGTGTGCCATCTATGGCACCTAGGATGTGGGGGAACTGTGCTATCTGGTAAAACTCTATTTTTGTCTGCTGTATTTCCTGTGGGGTGTGGGGGAATCTGATGTACTGTTGGAGTTTGCTTAGCATGGCGTTGATAAATGCATTGAAAAATCTGGAGAGGGTACTCTTAAGTTTTTGAGCCAGGCAGCATGCCACGAAAAGAGGTGTTGAGAATGGTTCAGGGTTGAAAGGAGATCAAATAACATGGATTGGTAAAAGAGGATTAAAAAGGAATCAGTCACTTCCTCTACTTTCCTCAGTTAATGAATGTGACCAACCCCACTTATGGCTATCCACTGTGGAGGCAATGCTATAGGACCCTTAACTAGAGTTAGACTCCATAATGCGGTGAAGGAGACATTTTCCATCCTAATGTCTATGTTTGCGAACACACATTTTCAGAGACAAGAGTGGAAGTGGTCTATTATAAATGCTGCAAAGTTTGAAAAGACTCAAAGACATGTCAAGAATGGAGTGGTATTCCCAACAGAATATAGCAAAAGCACCTCTGGCACCGCCATATCGGTCAGACAGCAACGGATGATTGAAGGCACCTGCAGGCCAGCGGAGACCATGTTTCAGCCAGACAGATTACGAGGTAGCACACCAGCTGCTGTCACACCACCACAGAAACCCAGGCGGAAACGGACTGCATAAAAGGAAACATTCACCTTTAGGAAGCCATACTGGTCCGGAGCCACCATGAAACCAGAACTATATGTCATCCTGCTGCTCCTACCAGCACAAAGACTTCGAAATCTTCGCCGACAACAGCAACCGTTAGTACACACACTTATCTGTGACTGTTGTTTATTGTCAATGTATGTACACATACACAATATACATTAGGGAAGGGGGTGCGAGGACAACAATCACACGCTACTACACACTGACAAGCACACTCACATACAGCCACACACGCATATACACAGTACACACACTATGGCCAACACACATACACACATGCCAAAAATACACACTTATGCACGGAAACACAGCACAGGCTCAGTCACACACAACACCACAACACATCACAACAACACCACAACCACACCATCGTCAATACGTTGGCAAGTACTTACAATAGACTCTATCCAGGGACACATCACACATACAACACAATCTACAACCAACAGGCAACGAACACACAAAAATACACAACCATACAACTTGCTAATCGACATAAACATCACACACAGCACATCGTATCTATCAAACCACACACTAAACATGCACATGTTCACTGTCAAAACACACCAAGCCACACAACACAGCAACAGATGCCCATCACTCAACACACACCCTATCACTGTCAGACAAAAGCACTGCACACAACCTCACATACTGCCAAAACAATACAGCTAGCACAAGCACCACACACACACACACACACACAAATAAAGACATACAACCAATGTCACCCAGGAACAACTCCATACTAGGAAAATAAATGCATGACAAAGATGTAACCACTAAACCAACAACATGTTGGTTTTAAATATATTTAAAAATAAGTAATTTTAAACTCAAAGGCCATAGACCAGTCCATATATGACAGTTGGTAATGCACACAGTGCATTTATGTGTGGCCCGAACTTGACTCCTCGCTGCCATGTAACCTCCACAGGTAGGGGCTTCAAGTGGGCAGGAAGGCTCCTCAGGGGTTATCTGGGGGTGGGGTGGAGGAGAAGAGGTTTGGACTTAGGGGAGGGTTGGCATTTTGTGGGAGGGGTAGACTTCTTGGCAGTGGGAGAGGCATGGGTTCTTGAAGAGGGGTAGGTGAGGCCTTGGAGTTGGAAGGGACAGACTTAGGGAGGGAAACAGAATGTTTAGGGGTCTCACAGGGGGAGAGGAGTAGGGAAAAGTGCAAACTCTGAGAGGAAAACATTTGTGCACACATGGGGACAGTCAGAGCAAAAGGGTTTAGGTGTAGAGGGAGAGGGAGTGGTTGTCTGAGGTGTTGGTGTGGATGTCTTGGGTGCATGTTTGTGGGAGGTATGCTTGTGGGTGCTGGGTGTCTGTGTGGTGGGTGAGTGAGGGAGTTTATGTGTCTTGGGATGAGGGGGGTGGAGGTGCTGGGGGATGCCGTGGTGTGTGCTTGGCTGTATGTTGGAGTGGTGACTACAGGTATGGTGGATGAGCTGCATGTATAATAGTCAGTGATTGTGGTGTCTGCGGACATGGTAACTGGGGTGGATGTCTGAGGGTCTGCTGTGGTGCTGTCTATGGGTAGGATGGGTGTGGAGGCTGGATCTGTGAATGTTGGTGTGGTGTCTGCAGGTGGGTCAGGTGTGCTGTCTGTGATGTTGGGGGTGGTGGGAGTGTCAGCGCAGGTTGCGACTGTTGGTGTGTGTGCATATGAATGTTGCTTGTGTACATGCCAGTGATGTGTCTTGTGGTGCTTATGTCTGTCTGAGCTACCCTTGGATGTTGAGGTGGATGCATGCCTGTCTGTCTGTTTGCTTTGGCTGGGTCTGGGTCTGGGAAGAGGAGTTTGGGATTGGGATTGGGAAGAAGAAGATGGAGGGGGGATGGTAGACAAAGAGTGAGTATCTGCCATCAGTGTGGAGGTCAGATCCTGAAATGATCTCTGTAGGCCAGCCAGTGCACCGTGAATGCCCTCCAGGAACAGCTTACCCTGTTGTATCTGAGTTGCCAGTCCCTGGATGACATTCACAATGGTTAACTGAACCACAGAGATCGACCTCAGGAGGTCAATAGCCTCTTCACTGAGGGCAGCAGGGCTAACAGGGGCTGGGGCAGAGGTGCCTGCGGCAAAGGAGATGCCCACCCTCTTGGGTGAGTGGGCATGGCCAATTGGGTGGGGAGCTACAGTGAGGGCGGTGGTAGAAAGGAAGGTGGTGGACAGAGATGGTGCTGGGGTGGTCCCAGATGGGTCCACTACCGCCAGGGAATTTCCACTGGAGGAGGATTCTGAAGATGATGAACTGGATCCTGTCCCCCGGTGGCTCTCCCCTTGCCCTCCAGACCACTGGGTTCCTCATAGACAGTGGTATCATGACTTGAGGTCCCATGGCTAGTGGCTTCCTGTCAGAGTCACCAGATTCTCGGGGTCTGTGCACGTTCCCAACATGTCCACCACAAGACAGCTCCAATACTCTGATTAGAATGTCACAGAGTCTAAGAGAGTCTAAGTGGGGAAAAGGGGATTAGGTAGGGGATAACTGGGAAGGAGACCTGTAGGAATCAAAATGTTAAAACACACAATATCAAGATTATATCATATTATTCTTTACTAGACTATGATTCTAAGCATTGTCATACTGTAACCATGGATAACTTAAGCATGGACTAAATAACTAGGCCTCAAGACGTCTGGTTACCTGGGATGGAATTAAGAATGATTAATACAACTTCTCAATGAATCTCTTAATGAAATGTTACACATGGACTAGAAACATAAGAACCCTCTAGAATTATGTTTTCAAAATCAAACATAAGCCCTCATTACAACATTGGCGGTAAAAGCCACTTACCGCCGTGCAGAAGACCGCTAACACACTGCCGCGGCCGTGGAAATCCACCACAGCTATTATGACCCACAGCACCGAATCTGGCAAAATTCTGACACCCACACAAGTCTGCCACACCAAAGGTCAGTGATAAACTGGCGATAACAAAACCTCCACCGTCACGCCAACAGAAATACGCCCACACTATCACGACACACGAATCCACGCGGTGTTCTTTCAACCGCAGTATTCCATTGGCGGCACACAACACCGCCCTCAAAATACACACACTTTTACAAAACACAGCCACATTGGACAATTCAAAATACATACACCTGATACACATACACATACACACACCACTCCCACACACCCAATACGATATAAATCACACACCCACATCACCCACAAACCCCTACGACAAAAACACCGAAAGAAGGCCAGAGAGACACTACAAACTACTACCAAGCATCCACAGGCACACCAGACCATTACCCACATAACTTCCACGCACCTCACACAACACACCACTACATATCAGCACACTTATCACCACACACACCACCCCACACATCACCCACACCACCCCATGGCACGGCAAAGACACCCCAGGTTCTCAGAGGAGGAGCTCAGGGTCATGGTGGAGGAAATTGTCCGGGTAGAGCCACAGCTATTCGGATCACAGGTGCAGCACACCTCCATTGCAAGGAAGATGGAGCTATGGCGAAGAATAGTGGACAGGGTCAACGCAGTGGGACAGCACCCAAGAAATCAGGATGACATCAGGAAGAGGTGGAACGTCCTATGGCGGAAGGTGCGTTCCGTGGTCTCAAGACACCACCTTGCGGTTCAGCGGACTGGCGGCGGACCCCCACCTCCTCCCTCACAACTAACAACATGGGAGGAGCAGGTCTTGGCGATTCTGCATCCTGAGGGCCTCGCAGGAATAGATGGCGGAATGGACTCTGGTAAGTCAAATCCTAATGATTACATCCCCCACCTTACCTGCATGCCATCACATACCCCCACCCTCACCCCCATTACTCCAACTCCTCACAAATGTCCCAATATCACAAACCACACATCCCAACACCAAGCCCTGCATGCAACAACAAAGCATGGACACCCATCACCAAAGCATGCCCACTGCACATACACCCCCCTAAACCATCATCACAAAAGGTCCCACACAGGAATGCAAGCACTGGGGTACACGGTCACCCACCCATTGCACACCATAGCACACACAGATGTAATAAACATCCTTTTATACCCCTGCAGGACCCCTACCCAATGTCACCAGACAGGAGGGTCCACACATGTCCACACCACCAACAGAAGAGGCCAACAGTAATGACAGCAGCTCTGTCCAACTGGATCTAGATGACCAGCCCGGCCCACAGTCACAGGCCACTACAGAGCTTCCCCCCTCTGGAAACAGCAGCACAGCACCCACCGAGCGGGCCCATACTTCTGTCCCCAGGACACGTGAATCAGCAGTGTGTCCACCACTACAGGGAACCCAGGCTAACCCACCACCCCAACAGCAACAGGGACCTGGGGGCAGTGGCAGTGGGCACACTGTCCAGGGGACGGAGGCCCAGGAACACAGGGGAACTGGGAGGGTTGCTGTGCGACAGGGGGAGGAGAGGCCCATGGAACCCACTCTCCACGAGGCCCTCTCCTCCATCATGGGAGCCTACCACCACTCCCAGGAGATGATGGCAACGGTACTGGCCAACTTTCAGGAGACCCAGCACCTGCAGGAGAAACAGTATTTGGGCTTCAGGGAGGAACTCAGAACCATCAATTCCACCCTGGGCACCATTGTAGGGATGCTGAAGGAAGTACTCAACACCAGGAGGGACACTGTGGCACAACAAGGGCCCCCTGACACTAGCATGGACGATGAACTGCCCACCACCTCCGCCGGCGCTAGTGGACAGGAGGCACGGCCACAGGACCACCACACCAGCACGCCACCCCCTGCAGAGGGAGAACCACCCCACAAACGGTCCCTGAGATCGAGGACAAAGACAGAGAACGATGCCAAGACCCCTGCCAAGAAATGAGACCACCCTGAATGTCATCCTTCTGTCCCACTTTGTCACCCTGTCCATCCTTAAACTGCCCCAGCTCTACTTCCTATGCCCATTTGGGCAATGTACCTGTGAGACTAATAGACTGGACTCTGCCATGGACATTCCTCCACCATCACCCCTCACCATTTTGCAACCCCCTCCAATATTGAGCACTTAAAGAAACACTCTTGAAGCACAAAACAATCTGGAGTCAGTCTGTGATTTCGGAATAGTGTATTAGCAATTACTGTGGCAAAAAGCTCTTTCAATTGTAATGTCAACATACCTATGTCACACAGCTCTAGTCCATGAGAAATCACAGCAGATGTCACACAGTGGGACCCACATCTTTGAAATCATAAGGGAAAGTGACAACTCAGTGACCATACACTGGGTGAAAACGACAGACAGTAGAGAGGTAGTAGTGTTAAAGTACATGTGGTAGGCAGGTTTGTATTCTTACCTGTGTCTCACTGGAAATATTGCAGGATCACCGAGTTCCTGTTGTCCATGTCCTCTTTTTCTGCTTCCTCATCTTCACTGTCCACAGGCTCCACAGCTGCAACAACACCTCCATCTTGACCATCCTCCTGCAGAAAAGGCACCTGTCGTCGCAAAGCTAAGCTGTGAAGCATACAGCAGGCCACGATGATCTGGCACACCTTCTTTGGTGAGTAGAATAGGGATCCACCTGTCATATGGAGGCACCTGAACCTGGCCTTCAGGAGCCCGAAGGCCCGCTCTATTATCCGCCGTGTTCACCCATGGGCCTCATAGTAGCATTCCTCTGCCCTTGTCCTGGGATTCCTCACTGGGGTCAGTAGCCATGACAGGTTGGGGTAACCAGAGTCACCTGCAAATGGCGAGGGACAACTGTTAGACACACACTAACCTGTAGGGATAACCCCAGACCCAGACAACCATTTCCACTGTCTTGCTTCCAGGTGCTCACCTAATAGCCACACACAGTGCCTCTGGAGTTGACCCATCACATAAGGGATGCTGCTACTTCACAGGATGTAGGCGTCATGCACTGAGCCAGGGAACTTGGCATTCACATGGGAGATGTACTGGTCTGCCAAACACACCATCTGCACATTCATGGAATGATAACTCTTCCGGTTTTTGTACACCTGTTCACTCATGCGGGGGTACCAAAGCCCCATGTGTCCCATCAATGGCACATATGATGTTGGGGATTTGTCCCAGGGCATAGAAATCACCTTTCACTGTAGGCAAATCCTCCACCTAAGGGAAAACGATGTAGATCCGCATGTGTTTCAGCAGGGCAGACAACACTCTGGACAACACGTTGGAAAACATAGGCTGGGACATCCCTAATGCTATGGCAACTGTTGTTTGAAATGACCCACTTGCAAGGAAATGGAGCACTGACAGCACCTGCACTTGAGGGGGGATTCCTGTGGGATGGCGGATAGATGACATCAGGTCTGGCTCCAGCTGGGTACACAGTTCCTGGATTGTGGCACGGTCAAGACTGTGGGGGTCATTCCGACCCCGGCGGGCGGCGGGCACCGCCCGCCGGGCGGAAACCGCCCAAAGACCGCACCGCGGTCAAATGACCGCGGGGGTCATTTCAACTTTCCCGCTGGGCCGGCGGGTGATCTCCAAAAGATCGCCCGCCGGCCCAGCGGGAAAGCCCCTGCAAAGAGGAAGCCGGCTCCGAATGGAGCGGGCGAATTTGCAGGGGTGCGACGGGTGCAGTGGCACCCGTCGCGATTTTCACTGTCTGCTAAGCAGACAGTGAAAATCTTTGTGGGGCCCTGTTAGGGGGCCCCATGACACCCGTTCCCGCCAGCCTCTTCCTGGCGGTGTTAACCGCCAGGAACAGGCTGGCGGGAAGGGGGTCGGAATCCCCATGGCGGCGCTGAAAGCAGCACCGCCATGGAGGATTCCCTGGGCCAGGGGAAAACCGGCGGGAAACCGCCAGTTAACCTTTTCTGACCGCGGCTTTACCGCCGCGGTCAGAATGGCCCGGGAAGCACCGCCAGCCTGTTGGCGGTGCTTCCTCTGCCCTCCACCCTGGCGGTTTGAAACCGCCAGGGTCGGAATGAGGGCCTGTATGTGATGATCACATGTCTTTCCTCCATTGTCCACAGGTCCACCAGCGGTCTGTACACCGGAGGATGCCGCCATCTCCTCACATGTCCCAGCGGACGGTGCCTATGAAGGACAAAAGCGAGCACAGAGTCAACCAACTCAGAGGTGCGTACCCACAGTTTACACAGAACACGAATCATAATCCGAAAAGTGGCCTGTATGTGTGTTGAGTCTAGGCCCAGGTATGTGTGACACAGTTAAAAATTAAGCCATGTGGGCCCCTGAAATGGCGGCTGCCTGACCTGTAAAGTGGGACAATGGGATGTGAGGTAACTGCGCTGGCGTTGTACACCGTCGCGGTAGGCAGTCGAAGACCGCGGCGCAATGCTGCATTGGTTAACATTGGACCCTATGGGTCCCAGGAGCCAATGACGATGTACGCCGGCAGTGACGGTACACACCGCCGCGGACGTGACCGCCATTTTCTATCTGTTCAATCACTCGATACCTGATCTTCGACAGGGGAGAACCTACACTGCAAGTGCTGCTGTGACTTCGGTCTGGAAGAGACAATGGCTCGAGTGTCTGGGGAAAGGGCCCCTGCCTTCACATCGGAGGAGTTGGAGAAACTCGTGGACGGGGTCCTCCCTCAGTACACGTTACTCTACAGTCCTCCAGACAAACAGGTAAGCACACTGGGAGCATGCTGTATGGGCTATGCCTGTGTGGAGTGGGGTGGATGTAAGATGGTGGGGGGGAGATTGCGGCGTGCATGAAACGATGGTGAGTGCATGTGCCACATGACAAGGGTAGGGATTTGGGCCAATGACTGTGACGGTGCAGTTGGTAATAAGTTTCTCTTCCCCCTGTACAATTCATGTAGGTCTGCGCCCACCAGAAAAAAAGATATTTGGCGTGCCATTGCCAAGGACGTCCGGACCCTGGGGGTCTACCACAGACGGAGCACCCACTGCCGGAAAAGATGGGAGGACATTCGCCACTGGAGCAAGAAGACGGCGGAGGCTCAGCTGGGGATGGCCTCCCAATGTGGGAGGGGTGCCCGTCGCACCATGACCCCCCTGATGTTCAGGATCTTCGCGGTGGCGTACCTGGAGTTGGATGGGTGCTTGAGAGCATGACAGCAGCCACAAGGGGGTGAGTACACTCTCATCCTGCAGAATTTGCATGCAGTGGAGGTGTCTGGGTGGGGGAGGTGGGCTGTGGGTTTCCCTAGGCCAGGGCGAGTTTAGTAGGCAAGGCCCCTCCATAAGGCAGGCCATGTGGCACCCCACCCTACCTCTGCCAAGTACACTTAGTCATGCCTCTGTGTCATCCATGTGTGCAGATGTCGTCCATAGCCTTGTAGGCCATTTCCTAGCGATTGAACAGTGGAGCCCAAGAGCGCGGAATAGTGCAGGGGGCTTCTGTGTCTATCGTGTCCACCAACGGTAGCGGTAATGCATGCACTCAACATGTCTTTCTTCTGTCGTCCCCCCCCTTTTTGTGGTCTCCCTGTTCTTGTGTGCATTAGCATCATCAGGCGGAGGAGCAGTGGCACCAGAGCACGAGGGAGCTGCATCCCACATGGCCCTGGAGGGTGAGACAACGGACTCGGAGTTCACCAGTGGGACAGAGGGCGAGGGGAGCTCCACGGTGGGGACAGGAGCTGACACCAGTGACATGGACTCGTCCTCTGACGGGAGCTCCCTTGTGGTGGCGGCAACATCTGTGCCCGCCGCATCTATAGGTACAGCCGCCACCCCCCCTACCAGCACCGCCCTCAGCCTTTGCCCCGTGCCCGCTCACCCAGGAGGGTGGGCATCACCTTCGCCCCTGGCACCTCAGGCCCTGCTTCAGTCACCCCTGCTGCCCTCAGTGAGGAGGGCATTGACCTCCTCAGGTCCCTCACTGTTGGAAAATCTACCATTTTGAATGCCATCCAAGGTGTCGAAAGGCAGTTGCAACAAACCAATGCATTCCAGGTGGGCATTCATTCTGGTCAGGCGGCCCTTCAGCGAGCTCTTCAGACTCTGGCCTCAGCACTGATGGCAGCCATTGTCCCTGTCTCTAGCCTCCCCCCTCCAACTTCCTCCACCCAGACCCAATCCCCTGTACTCCAGCCAATCTGAAGCACACCTTCAGACCAGCATGCCCACACGTCAACACACAAGGGAAGCTCAGGCAAACATAAGCACCACACATCCCACAGGCACTCACCAAGCATCACACACATGCAAACTCACCAACATCCACTGCCTCCACTGTGTCCCCCTCCTCCTCGTCTCCCTCCTCCCTCCCAGTCTCATCTACACTCACACTTGCATGCACTACATCTACAGCCACAGCCATCACCAGCACACACACCACCACACCCCGCTCACGTGCAGTCACCACCCCCACTACCATTCACACGTCCCCTGTGTACTCTCCCAGTGTGTCTGTGACGCCACCTCCCAAGATACACAAACGCAGGCACACACCCACCCAACAGCCATCCACCTCACGACAGCCTCCAGCCCATGCACCTTCACCCAAAGTCACCAAACGAACACCTCCTACAACCACAACCTCTTCCTCCACTCCCAAACCCTCTCCAGCTACCCATCCCAGTGTCTCAAAAAGACTTTTTCTGTCCAACCTTGACCTCTTTCCGACACCTCCCCCACCCTGTCCGTCTCCTGGGTCCCGAACTACCACCTCAGCCACAACATCTCCGGGACCAGTGGTGCCTGTAGTCACCGGAATCTGGAGTGCACCGGCCACCAGGGCAGACAGTGTGGCACGGAGCCACAGCACAGACAGTCCCCCACCTGTGAAGCATCAGAAGTTGGCCAGTGGCCGGCGGGAGAGGGGGAAGACTCCAGCCACCAAAGCCACTCCCAGGGGTCCCGGTGGGAGTGTGGAGTCAGCTGCGACACCTTCAAGGTGGTGAAGGGCCACAAGAAACCATGAAAGTCTGGGAAGAGCAGCATGGCGGAGGAGACCGCCATCATCCCCGCTGACCAGGAGGCCACAGCCGTCATCCCCGCTGACACAGAGAGGACCGCCAGCACAAGCCCTGCTGGGCTACAGAGGACCGCCAGCACAAGCCCTGCTGGGACATAGAGGACCGCCAGCACAAGCCCCGCTGGGACAGAGAGGACCGCCAGCACAAGCCCCGCTGGGCTAGAGAGGACCGCCAGCACAAGCCCCGCTGGGATAGAGAGGACCACCAGCACAAGCCCCGCTGGGCTAGAGAGGACCGCCAGCACAAGCCCCGCTGGGACAGAGAGGACCGCCAGCACAAGCCCCGCTGGGACAAAGAGGACCGCCAGCACAAGCCCTGCTGGGACAGAGAGGACCGCCAGCAGAAGCCCCGCTGGGACAGAGAGGACCGCCAGCACAAGCCCCGCTGGGCTAGAGAGGACCGCCAGCACAAGCACCGATGGGCTAGAGAGGACCGCCAGCACAAGCCCCGTTGGAACAGAGAGGACCGCCAGCAGCATAGTCACTGCAAAGGAGCCCGCCGCCCCTACCTCTGTCCTTATCAGGATGAAGCTCTCTGGCACCATGCCCCCTCCAGAACCAGTGGAGACTGTCATCCACTTGAGAGACTGTGGCTTTGCACTCCCCAGGATTGAACAGTGGGCAAACCACCCACTGTATAGGCTTGAGAGACTGTGGCTTTTCACTCCCCAGGATTGAACTGTGGGCAAACCACCCACTGTATAGACTTGAGAGACTGTGGCTTTGCACTCCCCAGGATGGAACAGTGGGCAACCCACCCACTGTATAGACTTGAGAGACTGTGGCTTTGCACTCCCCAGGATTGAACAGTGGGAAAACCACCCACTGTATAGACTTGAGAGACTGTGGCTTTGCACTCCCCAGGATTGAACAGTGGGCAAACCACCCACTGTATAGACTTGAGTGACTGTGGCTTTGCACTCCCCAGGATTGAACAGTGGGCAAACCACCCACTGTATAGACTTGAGAGACTGTGGCTTTTCACTCCCCAGGATGGAACAATGGGCAACCCACACAGTGTATAGACTTGAGAGACTGTGGCTTTGCACTCCCCAGGATGGAACAGTGGGCATGTGGCCTTCTCGTGGATTTGGCGTTGTGCACTCAACCGGCTGAGGTGCCCCCCCTTTCCCTCCCCCTGAGGTGCCTGTTTTCTTGCTCTCTGATGCCCCTGCAGTGTTCTCTCCGTCATGGTCGGGGATCTTGTGTGGGCCTTGCCCATACCGTGTGGGCCCAGTGTTCCACGGACTTAATTGGAGCACTACCTGGACTACTATGCTTGGTGTATATTTTGTTAATGGTGTATATATATTTATTTTTACCTACTTGCTTTTAATATATTACAATGGTTCCACTCATTTTCTTTTGTCTTTGCATTCTTCCGGGGGGTTTGGGGGTGTAACTATAATGTATAAATCTGTATTAGTGTGTGTGTTGGACTGGGTGAGGGTGGGGGTGTTGCCTGTTGCGTATGTGTGTCCCTGTTTTTTCCCTCCCCCCTCCCCTGTGTCGTAGGTGCAGTACTCACCGTGGTCTTCGCAGCCGGCGTTCGTGCTCCTGGTAGAGGAGCAGGAAGACTATCGCAGGGAGAATTTGCAGTTCCGGCTCCATGGTGTCCTAGTTCCTCGTGGGGTGTGTAGAGGTGAGCGTTTTCCCTTCGGAATCCTGTTTCCGCCGTGTTTTTATCTGCGGTGAATCATCCCCGGAAAAGGTGGCGGATTGGTAGGTTGTGATACTGTGGGCGGTACTTTGTCCTCTGCCTGTCTGTTGGCGGTGACCGCCGCGTTGTTTGTTTGTACCACCGTGGCGGTTGGAGTGTTAAAGTGGCTGTCTTTGTTGGCGGTTTCCGCCACGGTCGTAATTGCAAAAAGTTTACCGCCGGCCTGTTGGCGGTCTTACCACCGCTTTAACACAGGCCGCCCGGGTTGTAATGACCACCTTAGTTTTTAAATGCAGAAACATGAATTGCGCACATTGCTGATTTCAACAAGAATATGCAAATGCCATGAAATGATCGCGCACACTGCGAACAATCTGAAACATAAAGTTAAATTGCGGGAAATTAATTGCACGTCTTGCCGATTCGAATGTCACCTTGTAAGTGCGAGGAAATGGTTGCACACAATGAGCATCAAGAGTTACACACAAGGAATGAATTGCGCGTCTTGCTGATTCGAATGCCACAATGTAAATGCCATGAAATGGTCGCGAACAATGAATATCATGAGTTAAGCACAAGAAATGAATTGTGTGTTTTGCCAATTCAAATGCCACCTCGTAATTGCCAAGAAATGGTAGCGTACATTGAATATCATGAGTTAAGCACAAGAAATGAATCTCGCGTCTTGCCGATTTGAAAGCCACCATGTAAATGCCAGGAAATGGTAGCGCACACTGAATATCACAAGTTCAACACAAGAAATGAATTGCGTGTCTTGCCGATTCGAATGCCACCATGTAAATACCATGAAATGATAGCGCACAATGAATATCATGAGTTAAGCACAAGAAATGATTTGCGTGTCTTACCGATTCGAAAACCACCATGTAAATGCCATGAAATGGGAGCGCACACTGAATATCACGAATTCAACACAAGAAACGAATTGTGCGTCTTGCCGATTCGAATGCCACCATGTGAATGCCAAGAAATGGTAGCGCACAATGAATATCACGAGCTAAGCACAAGAAATGAATTGTGCGTCTTGCCGATTCGAATGCCACCATGTGAATGCCAAGAAATGGTAGCGCACAATGAATATCACGAGTTAAGCACAAGAAATGAATCGCACGTCTTGCCGATTCAAATGTCAGCATGCAAATGCCAGAAAAAGCCAAGCGCACATTCACACACAAGGTAAAATCTTTTATCATGAAAATTAGGCCCAAGAACTCGAAAGCCTTCGAGAACGAGATCGGGGGCCCAGCCCGACCTCCTATTCAAGGATCACCAACACAGTGAAGGGCAAGGCCTGGAAGATCAAAGTAGGCCTCCGGAACAGGAGCTCAGGAAGTTGCTGCTGCTGCTCTGCACTGGGACCTCTGAATAGTGAGCACGTGGAGCTGGGCTGGCTCCCTTATACAGAGTCTTGACCCAGCCCACAAACCACACCCAGTCATGCTGCATAGGAAGCTTCTAGAAGGCCCTGGAAAGGGACCACACCCTGACACACTCTGAAAGCCTGCAGCAATGCATTGCAAATGAACAGTATTTATAAGCACCTTGAATATAAGTCTTCAGGATTAAACTCTGCAATGCAAAAGGTTAAATAACAGCACATCAGGATAATGTATGAATTACGTTATCTTGGAAGTGCTGGGTTTTTGCATTCCAGTCACCCGTAGAGGGTGCACTGCCCTGATGTTGACACTTTCCCACTCGGCTGTGCCCTGTCTCCTTCGCCTGCTGCTGCTGGAAAACAGAAAAAGAGGTAGGGTCATTTTAGTCTTTTCAAACAGTAACATCACACTGTACACATCAATCACATTAAAAACACTTGTACTACACCCCCAGGTAGAACCAGGTTAGTGCCAATATCATGTCACAGCTAGATACCATCTACTACTCTATATTACAACAATGTTACACACCAGCTAAGTTACCTATCGCACACCTACAATACCATAAATATCAGTAGACCTATCACAATAACTATTCAATGACAACCTGACTTGCTAACATAAATCTGAGTCCCTATCCACAGCAACATAGTCAACCAACAACCGAGCAATGGCAAATAGTGGTAACATTAATTTTAACATACCCCATACACCAATTCCACACATACCTACATTTAGTGGCTGATGCACTGTACCAGGAAAGGACCCTCATCATATGCCAAACACAAGACAACATGCTGCATACAAGACAAAAACATTTCATGTCACAGAGTCCACAACCTTCATTATTGACATTTGCAAACATGCAACAACTAATTTAGCCTTTCCATAATTTGGAGTATAATAGAGCACAAAGACATGTCACCAACACATGTCCCAATACTCATGTAGGAGAGGATGAGACATACTTTGTGGAACTTCTCATATTCTCCACGTGTAAACAAAGTCATGTGCACTTGTAGGGGCCTACTTAGCCCACAGGATTTACCCACAGACAACCCCAAGTACCATACCAACACCTAAACACTAAATACAATGGACACCTTTCACATGCATGTAGGCTACATACAGTGTAACTAATCATGATGAGTGGCAACAACAATAGCCCATCATAAAAGTGGCAACATCACCATTGACACTTCAGACATGGGCAATCTTAAATCTGTATCTATACATCACAATGCCACTACACACTTCTGAGCTTAACATGACAGAGATATACACATTGAGGCATGTGAAGGTGACGACACATACTATTCCAAAAACATGTGAAGGTGAACTACCACTCCTGCAACACGAATAAGTTTGTACAAAAAATAAGATCCCATATTAAAAGCCTGACAAACATATCAACAACAGCTAAACTAAGTTTGTTTACGTTGCATAACAATGTTTATGTTTGGCAGAACCTAGGATTGTGCACATGATGTTGGCAAAAACCAGATTGATTGTACATATTGCTAAGATGTTGTGGCCTATTTAGCATGCCCAAAACACATTGGAATAGGAAACTGCTGTGTAGCCACTTACCATCCAGGGAACATGTACATGGTACTATCATTCTGGGCTCTCACATCAATGGCATGGGTTGCACAAGGAGTCTAGTAATACTACCATGGTTTGGTACATGCAGGATGTTCATGGTATCAATGTTTAGTCCTCACTTACCAATGGGGACACCTCCTAATAGGTCTGAGTAAGCGTAGCAAGTGTGGCATGTGAAATGTGAGATTGAGGTCACAGCCTCACAATAAATTGACACTCATTTGAAACCTCAGGAATAGTAGGCATGCAATCAACTTGTCAGACTCAATGTTGCACATAGCGATGGATTAAGAGGCATTTGAATTGACTTACCATCAGGATACTGGGAGTATGGATCTGTAGGTGTCAAGGGACAACCAGCAGGGTACTAAGAGCAGTACAGTGGTACACATATGACACAGTCACATGTGCATCATCATACTGTACAGAAGGGATGACATAGGTGAATAATATGTCCCTATACACAATACAATGTGACATCTATGTACCAATGTTGAGGACTCTAGATCTAGATTTTCCTAGGAGACATTTTAACTTTTGCACTTTCCACATTGTCACAGCTTAGAGTCTTTCACATCATACACTGACCTTGCAGAGGAGTGCAAATACGTTTAGTTAGTACTCACCCCGTTTTGGCTACTTTGCTGACCTCAAATGCTCATCCAACTCAGGGTAGGCCACTGCCAATATGCGGGCCGTTCAGGGGGGTCAAGGTCCGATAGGCACCTCTTCGTCCTTGAGAGGACATCCCCAGCTGGGCCTCAGTGGTTTTACGGGCCCACCATCTGAGGTCCTCCCACCGCTTTTCACAGGGGGTGCTCTGCTGTCTGTGGACCCCCATGGCCCACACTTTCTTGGTGATGGTGCACCAGATACCCTTTTCCTGATGAGCGCTGACCTGCATGGATGACACAGGCAAGAGGAGAAAGTTGTGTACACATGCTCCATCCCAAAACAAGGGCTGAGCAATCAAGTTAGTGCAAGTTGCCAAGCATACCATTCCTCACACATCAAACTCTTTTGCAAGTCACCCTCTGCAGTCAGGCCATGTGAATTGGGGTCAGGCATACAACATGCATAGCCAGTACCAGGTTTTGGCTAGAAACATGGGACCAGACCATAAGTCTATCCTTAAAATGGTACATATCTGCAACTATTTGTCACACCTACTTAGATGTAAATGCTGTAATGTGCATATGTGGATCAGGGTACATACATCACACACTACCTATTATGTATCAGGGGTAACAGTCTTTCTATGCACATGTGCATGTAATCATCTACCCACACAGGATAGCTCAATCCTTCATTCATGCACATTTCATCTACCTCATCGTACACTCAACCTTTCATCCATTGTTATTGCATGGGACTCACCTGCTCCTCTGGTGTACCATATAGCTGTTCATACAGGGGTAGGACCTCCTCCACAAGCTTCTCAAGCTTTTCCGAAGAGAAGGCAGGGGCCCTATCACCTGGAGGATGTGGCATGATTGATCCCAGTGGCGGTACACAGCCGCTCATGTCTTGGAGGTTTTGCTGGCAGCAGTGTCAGGAGTAAGGGAGGAATTGTGCAGAAGATGGTGGTCACGTCCACCACGTACAGGACCGTCAGCACCAGCGGACGTTGCCATTGGCCGAAGTCCGCCTAAGGAAGCAATGTGTTCCAATGGTAATATCCACCGCCGTTGAAACCGCCTACCACTATGACAACATCTGCCCACGGAGGCAGGTCACTTCCTGATGTCCAGTACAGGAGGTCAGGCAGCTGCCATTTTAGGGATAAAATATGTATGATGTAGTAATGAAAGTTGCCACATATATATGACAATGTGTGAAATGCAGGCTTACTGTTTACAAGTATTGATGTGCATGCCATTAGAAGAGGAAGTGAAATGAGGTATTTTTAGATATGTACATGAAACAGTGTTATCACCATACTAATGACAATCTGAAGATGGTACAGGTGCAAATAATATGCATTACATGTCTACAGGGTTGATGTAACTTACACTGTCAGTGACATGTATCTCCATGTATTGTACATGCAAGGGTTTATGGGAGTGGAATCCGGTACACTTAAATTTTTTGGCCAGATATGTGCTGAATACCACATATTCACTATTTCATATGACATGATATAGATATTCGTGTGACATTGTTGTGATCATACTTATGATGTATGGATTGAGTCATTCACAAACATTCTGGTGTTGTCCCACATAGTTACCCTGGCCTGAGGACAACAAAACAACCTCCAGTGCGCTGTCTACTAGCAGACCTGCAGACCATGGAGGTGTGATATGTAATCCAAATCTGTGACCTGGATAGGCATACAATCATGTATCTATGTCGTCAGTTGGAGCCAGATCTGATGACTGTTATTCACAATCCCAATAGCATTCCAACCTCCCATCGTTCAAGTCATATCAGTGCTGAACTTCCTGGCCACTGGGTCCTTTCAGAATACAGTAGCCCTAACTGCAGAGAAGTCTCAACCCATGTTCAGTCTGGTTTTGAAGGCTGTACTGTCTGCATTGTTGAAACACCTGGAAAGCTACATCAGATTTCCCCAGTGTGAGGATTTGGACCATAGCCAGGCAGATTTCTGTGCTTTGGGACACATTCCACATGTGATTGGAGCAATAAATAGCACCCATGTAGCCTTGGTTTCCCCAGGTGCAAATGAACAGGTATATAGGAACAAGAAAAACTACCACTCATAAACAGCAAAGTGGGCTGTTTGGCTGACCTTTATTTTTGTGCAAGTTATCCAGGATCAGTCCATGATTCCTTCATCATGTCGAACAACAAGATCCACTGCTGATGACACGGCTATACACAGAGAGGGCCTGGCTGGTTCGTAAGTCATGTATGTCATGTGTGTCTGTATCTTTTACCTGCTACCATATATGTGGACGTGCAAGATTACAGTTTGGATTGGTGTCACTATACCTTACAGGAGACTCTGGCTACCCAAACCATCCTTGGTTATTGACACCAGTGAGGTACCCAACCACCCCAGGAGAAGTCTGCTTCAATGAGGCCCACGGAAGGACAAGGCATGTCATGGAGTGGACGTTTGGGCTCTTGAAGACAAGATTTTGCTGCATAGACAAATCTGGAGGAGCCCTCCTCTACTCACCCTACAAGGTATGTTAAATAGTTGTTGCCTGCTGCATGCTCCACAATATTGCCCTGAGACGTCAGATAATATTGATACCAGATAATGGGGAGCCAGCAGATCCTGTGGGTGGCAATGCTGATATGCCAAGCGAGGATGAGAATGATGAGGATGAAGCTGGAGACACCAGGGCAGATGTCATCAATCAGTATTTCAACTGACTCAAGGTATGTGATGTGATGTAACAATTGAGATTCCATAGAGTATTGTTGAGGCTATGCATGCCATGTAATTTTATTTTTTACCACCATCAGTGTGGTCTTAAGTGGCTTCAAAACCTATGACTTAGATATGCATGCTGAGTGTTCCTTCGAGTTGTGTACAGAACTGTTATGTACATAGGCTATTGTTTTGATAATGCACAATCAAAGTTACATTTCTAGTAATGAATAGACACTATGACGTTTGTGTTTCACTCTGGCCTATACCTTATTTTTGTCAATTACAGATTTACAGATTGGCTGTTCAGCTTAGCCTCATTTGGCTTTGTCAGGCAGTGTCACAGGCAGATGGGATTTGCAGACTGACGTGAGCGGTGAACATGGATTAGACCAGGTACTGTTTTGTATGTGATTTGTAGTGTGTGAATTCCATGCCCAGACTGTCAGGACACTAGTTTGGAAGTGTTCTTTTCAACCAAATAGACCTGTTTTGTATTGGAGGTGGCTCAAATGTTGCCATGTGTGTGTCAATTTGTGTCTAACAGGTTATAATATTGGAATTCAGATTCTCTACCATCATTATGGTTTGTGTTGTATGTAACTTAACAAAAATCAAAACATCTCCATCAAATTAGTGAGGGCATCTCTACCTAAAAATGTAAACTTTTGTCAGAAATCCATATGTGGGGATTGACCGATCAACGGTAATCATAAATGCGGCAATTGCAAAGCTTGCGCCAGAGTGATTGTGGGCGATTGCTTCCCATGGAAAGGCAGTAATTATGCACTTACAGACATGACAAACTGTAAAACAGCTAATTGTATTTACCTGATCAGGTGTCCATGTCCCTCACTATATGTTGGCGAAACGGGGAGAGAAGTCAAAACAAGAATATTGGAACATATGTCCAATATCCGAAATGCCAAAGAGAGTGCCCCCTTAGTACTTCATTGGAAACAACATGGGCATCAAGTTGATGATCTCACCTGGACTGTCCTGGAAAAAATCAAGAAATCTGGACAGATAGACCATAAAATAAGGAACAAACGAGAAGTCTTTTGGATTTTTACATTAGATAGTTGCAAAAAAGGACTGAATGAGCATACCCCCTGGGAAAATGCTATAATTTGACTAATAAACGTCAAATCTGAATTTGTGTTTTTCTGACTTTACATTGACTCTTTAGCGGTATCATTATATTAGGAGACAATCCCATAGAGAAATCCCATGTTCTCTGTTTGAAACCGCTGGTATTTATAATTTTGTGTTTATTTTCATCACAATCTTCTTATTATTTTTATTTCATTTTTTCATTTTTTCTTTCATTTTCATCCCATTCTTATCGTTATTTGCATTGTTTACTTTGTTTACTAGTTTTGCGTGAGGATGCTCAAACAGCTATTAAGAGCACGATTTTAGCATTGTGCATTGTTACCAACTAGAATATAGCTTCTGACTGCCTCCCTGTCTGACAATATATATAGAAGACTGGCATGCAGTATTTGTTTCATTGTACGAGTGAAGAGTAGCTTCATCTGTCATTAATTCAATTGTTCTAGCATAGTAGATGACCCAACTACCAGGTCATTCCAATACGGCGAGCCTTTTACCCTAATTAGTTACATTTTTACACGTGGAATTAAGTCGGAACGTGCATTGTAAAAAGGCTCAGTTCAGCCTGATGTGTATGATCACAAGATAGTATTCTTGGTCTCATTTAATCATAGGTAATTCAACTTTTCTTTTTTCGTTATTTCATTACCTAAGTTATTGGTATGTGCTTATTCCGCTCTATTTAGGAGCAGAGAGCCGAGTAATTTCAATATGGCGGCCACTGAGGACCGCTATTTTACATCGTTGTCTCGCGGTCTAGTACCGCCAGGATACCATTCAGTCCCACTATAAAAATACAGTGGAACCGCGGCTGCTGATCCTAATCGACATACACATAGACTACCAATCTATCGGTGAGTGTTTCCCTTTTCCCATGAGTATTTTTCGGTTATCTTATCTTGGAAAAAGACCCCAGTGGTTTTTTTTTTAAATCGGCTAGCATAATTTTTCTTTATTTCTGTGCTAGCCTAATTATAGTTATATGTTTAGGACCCTCTATTGGAATCTATATTAGCCTGAAGATCGGAAAAAATTACGAAGTAGAAGCTATTAGCTCGATTTATCTCAGCCACGACAGGTAACTTCTGGTTCTCATAACTTTTATACTATGCCACTATTTAGTAACAGAACTAGGAGTCGTCACTCTATATGATTACATAATTATATATTTTGCTATTTAGCTCCATCATTTGGCGATCGAAGTACAACTTTGTATCTGTATTTATTTATCTTTTGCATTTTAGCCAGACCATCCCAATCCATCATAACAGACATTTTTATGTCTTTGTAAGAGATTGGAACAGCTATTTGATAGCTGTATTGTCCAAACTATCAAGTAAGATAATACAAGTAAGAATGTAAATATTCACCTATCAGAACTAATCCCACAATATATTCAGATGCATGTCTTCACAGAATTGGGACAAAGGGCTTAAGTAGTATTGCACAAGGCACTGCTCTATAATTATATTTTAACCATCGGATCCTCTTATATCATCTGGAGTCAACTGGTATAACTATTGTCAACTGCCTATTTCTACTTATTACCCTACATTCTCTTACTTTTATGTCTTTATTTCTTTTAGCTTAATCATCACTTTGATCTTCTTTAGTTTTCATTTTAACATAATAATGAACTCTTTCACCATATATCTTTTTATATATAGAAATAATATATATAAACAGAAAAACTAAAGCTGATGACCACCGGGATGCTGACAACACTATGGGCCTCATTCCGACCCTGGCGGTCATGGACCGCCAGGGCCGGGGATGGAGGAAGCACTGCCAACAGGCTGGCGGTGCTTCTGGGGCAATTCTGACCGCGGCGGTAAAGCCGCGGTCAGAAAAGGGGAACTGGCGGTTTCCCGCCGGTTTTCCCCTGCCCCAGGGAATCCTCCACGGCGGCGCTGCAAGCAGCGCCGCCATGGGGATTCCGACCCCCTTCCCGCCAGCCTGTTCCTGGCGGTTTACACCGCTAGGAAGGGGCTGGCGGGAACGGGTGTCATGGGGCCCCTGGGGGCCCCTGCAGTGCCCATGCCACTGGCATGGGCACTGCAGGGCCCCCCTAACAGGGCCCCATTCTGATTTTTAGTGTCTGCAAAGCAGACACTGAAAATCGCAACGGGTGCCACTGCACCCGTCGCACACCAGCAACTCCGCCGGCTCCATTCGGAGCCGGCTTCATCGTTGATGGGGCTTTCTCGCTGGGCGGGCGGGCTGCCTTTTGGCGGTCGCCCGCCCGCCCAGCGGGAAAGTCAGAATGACCGCCACGGTCATTTGATCGCGGTGCGGTCTTCTGCCGGTCTTCGCCCGACGGGCGGCGCCCGCCGCCCGCCGGGGTCGGAATGACCCCCTATATCTGTACATAATTACATATTTTCCCTTATTAGATGACATGACTGCACGATCCAAGCATATCAAGAACCTAGTGTCAAATTAATCAGAGAGCCTGGCTGCTAAAATTAGATCCTCATTGAATTATACTAGTGGGAATGGCCCTGATGAAGGTGACCCATAATATCTAGGAACACCGAAACACATGTAGGCCTTCAGTCCCCCCGGTACATCATTGTCAGAACTACGCCACTATTGTCTCTTTTTTAGCATAGATTACCTTCGTATTAGATTATTAAATATATATGTATCACGTATTGAGTATTTCTTTCTCTTTTTGTGTATTAATTCATTATTATTGAAAATCTATTATCTTTTATGTGCCATTTGGCAAATCTTGGCATCATTTGTATAGTGTTTTTCTTCCATATTGTTACATTGTTTTTTCTTATTTAGGCTGAAAGTGGTGTGTCTGAATTAGGTATTTTGTTTTTTGATATTTGTTTTGTATTTTATGAGTGTTTGTATGATTCAGTAAAAGTATACATAGCTGTAATATCATATTCTCCCTGTGATTATTCGTCCATATTTAGCAGCTTGGCATCATCATTTATTGATAGATTCGAGTTTATCATGATGTATCTATTTGTCCCTATAGGGATCCATTTCTGAGGATTATTATATCCTTAGATTCATTATTGTAGCTCACTTAGTAGTCTTTCTACATTAATTATTTCCCTGATTGAGCTACTCGCATTCTTTTAGGGAACCCCTTTATAGTTACTCTCCATAGGGTGAGTGGCATGCCTATGGATACCTGACCTTGGTAAGTGGAAGATTTCAGGACTGGGGAGATTAGTACTTTGCTCTGTCTGTTTCATGGGGTATGGTTATTTTAGAGGATCAGGTACGGGTATGTGAGAAGGCTTTAACTGATGATACATTGAACCAATTTGTCTGCCTCCTGGGATGATGATAGACTAACATGTCCCTAACGTCTGTATTCTGTAGTTCTTTAGTGAATCACATCTAAGCTGAAACACTGAAATCCACAGCAGGACTTCACAATGTGTTGATTGCCATTCTACAAATAAATATGTGGAGATGTTCAATACAGGTGACATGTGGCATGTGTATGTTACAATCCCAATGCAATATGTATCCTGGTTGTCTTGTACATGTGTGATCACCATAACAGAGGTATAACATTGGAGAGGAACATTTGGGTATAATAGATGTCATACATGACATCAGGGTAGCTGCCACACCATTTGGAAACAGAAGCCTAGTCACCTTGCACCATGGGAAAATGGAGTTAGGTATCAGAGCAGTCAACAGGGTGTATCAGTCACACACAAGGCGGACCAGTCAGGAGAGGTTCACCTCCTGGCAGTGGGTTTAGTCTTGGCATCTGCTCCTCCTGGATGTCTGGGTGGATGTCCACGTTTGCGGGGGGGATTCTTCTGCTACAGAGGGTGGAGTGTCTGAGGCATTCCCTTTCCCTGGCAGGGCCTCAATTCCACTAGCAGCCATAGGTGTTGAGAGGCCTAATGTCTCATGGCTAATGGAAGAGGGGCCTGATATTGTGTAACAAAGCTACTCAGGATAGTGTTGATGTCCCTCAGCACCCCAGCAATGGAAGCCATGATGGCATTTCGGACCTGTCACTTCTGCATGGCTTCCTGGTGGTTGTTCCTCTGCAGCTGTCTGATCTCCCCCATCATGGTCAGTACCTGGCCCATCATGCCTTGGGAATTTTGGTAGGCTCCCAAGACTTGGGAGATGGTCTCCTGGTCAGTTGTATCCATTGGAGCCCCACTTCTCTGGCCCACACAATCTCTCCAATGCATGCTACCCCTATGTAGCTGTGCCTCTGGCACAGTGTGCCCACTCCCACTGGTGGCAGGACCAACATTATCAGGGATGACATTAGGAGACTCAGGTATTTGTACTGGGGGTTACACAATGGAAGATACTTGGCACATAGGTTTGGGGGTGAATGGTTGCCTGTGATGTAATAGCAACAGGGCTGAGAGGAGTGGGTGTGGGCAGGGTGAGGCTGAATGTTGTTGACTGACCAGGTGTCCCTGATGGGTCAGCTTCGTACTCCGTGTCCAGACATCCCTGGATGTTTTCCTCACTGTGGCCTTCACCCAGAGGGGTAGTGTCCTTTCCATGCTGGGGATTGCAAGGTTATCTGTAGTAGAAGTGGAGAACATAGTTGGTGTAAGTGATGAAACAAGTGTTGTATAAATTAGACAACTAAACATGGTATGTGATATGCACAGACTGCCTTTACATGATCCCCTGATATGACAATGACAGCTTCTACTTGACCTGGGGTTGTGCAATGTGGGACAGAGATTTGCAATTGCGTACCGCATGTTCCATGCTCCTGGAGTATGTTGGTGTTTAAATGGCTGCAATTACCTCATATCTTGTCTGGGTGAAGACATGAAAATGTACCTTCCTCTCCTAGTAAGATGTATAGCATAATTGAGCCAACTACAAGCTGAACAATGCACAATGGTATCAGTGCTCGCAGACAAAATTGCTATTACATGTGGCCCTGGGCCTCTGTCTGTATGTACTGCAAGTGCGTCCAGTTTGCCATTTAGGTGCCGCCCCCAGATGGGTATATGACATTATTGGAGATATTTTTGCTTAGTCCAGGTTGGTATGGGACACAGCTGTAGCTGTAATTTACTTGTAATGGTACTGGTAGTGGGCCATTGCATAGCTGCCATTGCCATGAACTGTTGAATGGTGGGCAATTCAGGTTGTTTACTTTGATTGTTAGTTTCACATGCATGACATTTCAAATTTAGTGCACGGTTCTGGTTTTGTCAATATGGGAACAGTGCCTTCTGGGAGCTGTAGTGCTGTCAGTTCCCAGGACCTCACTCGACCTTCCCAAACCCTGTGGCCCAAGGTGAGTTTACTTAACATGTGTCATGGCAGTGATGGATATTTGGAGCTTTGGACAGAGTAGTGTTGGGTGGTTTGGTCATTGGGGTGGGGAAGGTGATGAGTGAGCATGCAGGACATAACTGCTTGGTGACATGAGTGTTGTTGTGACTTACCCCACTCCACTCCCCAGGTATTCCTGTCAGGCCCTCAGTATGCAGGAAGTCCAAGACCTTCTCCTCCCATGATGTGAACTGTGGGGAAGGAGATGGAAGCCCACCGCCAGTCTTGAGAACTGCCAGCTGGTGCCTGGATGCCATGAATTAACCTTCCCACTGAGGTCATTTCATCTCTTCCTGATGTCCTCCCTTGTATGTGGGTAACTGCCTACTGCATTCACCCTGTTGACTATCCTTTGCCACAACTCAATTTTCCTGACTATTGATGTTCGCTAGACCTGTGCTACAAATAGATATGGCTCTAGCCTGACAATTTCGTACACCATGAACCTCAACTCATCATCAGTGAAATGTGGATGTTTTTGTGGGGACATGGTAGTGGTGGTAAAGACGGTGAGGTAGTGAATAAAAGGATGATAAATGTTTGTGATGAGCTGTGGTACTGTGATGTGAGTGGATGGCGTATGTTGTGTATTGTGTGGTTTCATAAATTGTGTGTTATGTATGTTGTGCTAATGTGGTATGTGTGCTGAGTGTAATGTGTAGGGGTGCCTATTGTTTGTTTAGCCAGTTTTATTTTTTGTCTAGTCTCTGGCTGTGTGTAGCGTTCTGGTTGCAAAGGATTGTGGGTTGTGTAGAGGTGTGTTTCATAGTGCAATGTGTAAGTGTGTCGGGTGTGTGAATGTGTGTCAGATGTTGGGTATTCGAACCGTCCAATGTGGCATTGGGGGTCATTACAACATTGGCGGTAAAAGCCACTTACCGCCGTGCAGAAGACTGCCACTACACCGCCGCAGCCGCGGAAGTCCGCCACAGCCATTATGACCCACATCTCGGAATCCGCCGAAATTCAGACACCCACACAACTCCGCCACACCAAAGGTCAGTGATAAACTGGCAAAAACAAAACCTCCACTGTCACGCCAACAGAAACACGCCCATGCTATCACGACCAACGAATCCACGCGGCGGTCTTTCAAACGCGGTATTCCATTGGCGGTACACACCGCTGCGCTCAAAATACACACACATCTCCAAAACACCGCCACATTGGAAAAATTCAAAATACACACACCTGCTACACCTACACACACCACTCCCACACACCCAACACAATATAAAACACACACCCACATCACCCACAAACCCCTACGGCCAAAAATCAGAGACGAAGGCGACAGACAGACAGCACAGCAATAGACAACCCACCACACAGAGGCACACAACACCATCACCCACACAACATCCACGCACAAAACACCCCACACCACTACACTTCACCACACTCATCACCACATACACCACCCCACACATCACCTACACCACCCCATGGCACGCCAAAGACACCCCAGGTTTTCGGAGGAGGAGCTCAGGGTTATAGTGGAGGAAATCGTATGGGTAGAGCCACAGTTATTTGAATCACAGGTGCAGCACACCTCTATAGCTAGGAAGTTGGAGCTATGGCGAAGAATCGGCGACAGGGTCAACGCAGTGGGACAGCACCCAAGAAATCGGGAGGACATCAGGAAGAGGTGGAAAAACCTACGGGGGAAGGTGCGTTCCGTGGTCTCCAGGCACAACATCGCGGTTCAGCGGACTGGCGGCGGACCCCCACCTCCTCCCCCACAACTAACAACATGGGAGGAGCAAGTCTTGACCATTATGCATCCTGAGGGCCTTGGAGGAGTCGGTGGAGGAATGGACACTGGTAAGTCAAATCTTAACTATCATATCCCCCACCCTACCTGCATGCTATCACACACCCCCACCCTCACCCTCTCCCCTATCACGCCAAATCCTCACTAATGTACTAATAACACAAACCACACATCCCAACACCAAGCCCTGCATGACACAACAAAGCATGGACACCCATCACTAAAGCATGCCCACTGCACATACCCATAACACCCAGTAACCATCATCACACAAGCCCCCACACAGGAATGCTAGTGCTGGGGTACACGCTCACCCACCCATTGCACACCATGACACACACAGATGCAATAATCATGCTTTTATACCACTGCAGGACCACTACCTAACGTCACCAGACAGGAGGGTCCAGACATCTCTACCCCACCCACAGAAGAGGCCCACAGTGACAACAGCAGCTCTGGCCAACTGGATCCAGATGACCAGCCCAGACCATCGTGGGCCTCGGGACAGTCGGTTCCCCTCGCACAGACACAGCCCAACACTGACCTTCCACCCTCTGGTAACACCAGCACAGCACCCACCCAGCGGGCCCATACCTCCGTCCCTAGGACACGTCAATCAGCTGTGTGTCCACCACCACAGGGAACCCAGGATAACCCACCAACCCAACAACAACAGGGACCTGGGGGCAGTGGTAGTGGGCACACGGTCCAGGGGATGGAGGCACAGGAACACAGGGGAAATGGGAGGGCTGCTGTGCGACAGGGGGCGGACAGGCCAAGGGAACCCACTCTCCACGAGTCCATCTCCTCCATCATGGGAGCATACCACCACTCCCAGGAGACGATGGCTACGGTCCTGGCCAAGTTTCAGGAGACCCAGTGCATGCAGGAGGAACAGTATTTGGGCTTCAGGGAGGAGCTCAGAACCATCAGCTCCGCCCTGGGCACCATCGTAGGGGTGCTGAAGGACATACAGAACACCATGAGGGACACACTAGCATGGACGATGAACTGCCCAACACCTCCGCCGGCGCTAGTGGACAGGACGCCCCGACACAGGACCACCACACCAGCACCCCACCCCCTGCAGATGGAGAACCACCCCGCAAGCGGTCCCTGAGATCCAGGAACAGGACAGGGCACGATGGCAAGACCCCTGCCAAGAAATGAGACCACCCTGATTTGTCATCCCACTGTCCCACTTTGTTACCCTGTCCATATTCAAACTGCCCCAGCTCCACTTCCTATACCCATATGGGCAGTGCACCTGTGAGACTAATAGACTGGACTCTGCCATGGACATTCCTCCACCATCACCCATCACCATTTTGCCACCCCCTCCAATAATTAGCATGTCAATAAACACCCTTGAACCACAAAAAAATCTGGAGTCAGTCTGTGATTTTTAAAATTTGTATTGTCTATGACAATGACAAAATCCTTTTGAAGATTGTAATGTAAACATACCTATGTCACACATCACAAGTCCATGAAGGATGCAAGCAGATGACACATGTTGGTAACCACACCTGTGAAACCGTAATGAAAAGTACAACTCAGTTACCAAATACTGCTTCAAATTGACAGACAGGATAGAGGTAGAAGTGTGAAAGTAAATGTACTAGTAAAGAAATTGTTCTTACCTGTGTGTCACTGGGAATATTGCTGTATGACAGAGTCCCTGTTGTCAATGTCTTCTTCCTCAGCTTCCTCTTCATCACTGTCCACAGGCTACACAGCTGCCACAACACTATCATCTGGACCATCCTCCTGCAGAAAAGGCACCTGGCGTCGCAAAGCAAGATTGTGAAGCATAGAGCAGGCGATGATGATCTGGCACACCTTCTTTGGTGAGTAGAATAGGGAACCACCTGTCATATGCAGGCACCTGAACCTGGCCTTCAGGAGGCCGAAGGTGCGTTCGATCACCCTCCTAGTCCTCCCATGGGCCTCATTGTAGCGTTCCTCTGCCCGGGTCCTGGGATTCCTCACTGGGGTCAGTAGCCATGACAGGTTGGGGTAACCAGAGTCCCCTAATAGCCACACCCGGTGCCTGTGGAGTTGACCCATCACATAAGGGATGCTGCTATTCTACAGGATGTAGGCATCATGCACTGAGCCAGGGAACATAGCATTTACCTGGGAGATGTACTGGTCTGCCAAACATTCCATCTGTACATTCATCGAATGATAACTCTTTCGGTTCCTGTACACCTGTTCACTCCTGCGGGGGGGACCAGAGCTACATGTGTCCCATCAATGGCACCTATGATGTTAGGGATATGTCCCAGGGCATAGAAGTCACCTTTAACTGTAGCCAAATCCTCCACCTGAGGGAAAATGATGCAGCTCCTCATGTGTTTCAGCAGGGCAGACAACACTCTGGACAACACGTTGGAAAACATAGGCTGGGACATCCCTGATGCCATGGCCACTGTTGTTTGAAATGACCCACTTGCTAGGGAATGGACCACTGATAGCACCTGCACTTGAGGGGGGATTCCTGTGGGATGGCGGATTGTTGACATAAGGTCTGGCTCCAACTGGGTACACAGTTCCTAGATTGTGGCACGGTCAAACCTTTAGGTGATGATTAAATGTTGCTCCTCCATTGTCAACAGGTCCACCAGCGGTCAGTATACCGGAGGATTCTGCCATCTTCTCACATGTCCCAGCTGACGGTGCCTAGGAAGGACAACAGCGACCACAGAGTCAACCAATTCAGAGGTATGTACCCACAGCTACACAGAACACAACACAAAATACAAAAAGCTTTCTGTATGTGTGTTGACTCCAGGCCTAGGTATGTGTGACGCAGTTGAAAATGAAGCCATGTGGGCCCCTGAAATGTCAGATGCCTGACCTCTAAAGTGGGACAATGGGATGTGAGGTAACTGCGCTGGCGCTCTACACAGTTGCGGTAGGCGGTCGTAGACCGCGGCGTAATGCTGCATTGGTTAACATAGGACCCTATGGGTACCAGGAGCCAATGACGAAGTGCGCCGGCGGTGATGATACGCACCGCCGCGGACGTCACCGCCATTTTCTATCTGTTCAATCACTCGATACCTGATCTTCGACAGGAGAGGACCTACACTGCAAGTGCTGCTGGGACCTCGGTCTGGAAGAGACAATGGCACCTGCGTTTGGGGAAAGGGCCCCTGCCTTCACTGCACCGGAGTTGGAGAAGCTTGTGGACGGGTTCCTCCCCCAGTACACGCTACTCTACGGTCCTCCAGACCAACAGGTGAGTACATAGGGTGCAAGTTGTATGGGCTATGCCTGGGTGGAGAGGGCTGGATGTAAGTAGGAAGGGGGCAGAGTTCTGCGAGCATGAAGGAGTGTGAATGTATGTGCCACATGGCAAGGTCAGGGATGTGGGCCACTCACTTCGACGGTGCAGTTGGTAATGTCTTCTCTTCTTCCCCTGTACATGTCATGTAGGTCAGCGCCCACCAAAAGAAGGATATTTGGTGTGCCATCGCCAAGGACGTCTGGACCCTGGGGGTCCACCAGAGATGGAGCACCCACTGCCGTAAAAGATGGGAGGACATTCGCCGCTGGAGCAAGAAGACGGCGGAGGCTCAGCTGGGGATGGCCTCCCAACGTGGGAGGGGTGCCCGTCGCACCATGACCCCCCCTGATGTTCCCGATCCTGGCGGTGGCCTACCCTGAGTTGGATGGGCGCATGAGGGCATCACAGCAGACACAAGGGGGTGAATACACTCACATTCTCATGACTTTGCGCGCAGTGGATGGGCCTTGGTGGGGGAGGAGGGCTGTGGGTTTCCCTAGGCCAGGGAGAGTTCCGTAGGCTAGGCCCCTCCGTAATGCAGGCCATGTGGCACTCCACCCCACCTCTGTAGAGTGCCAAATACAGGTATACATGCCCCTGTGTCATCTATGTGTGCAGATGTATATCATAGCCATGTAGGCCATATCCCAGGAACTGCATCTGTTGAGCCCAAGAGCGCGGCGTAGTGCAGGGGGCTGCTGTGTCTGTATTGTCCGCCAACGGTAGCGGTAAGCCATGCACTCAACCTGTCTTTCTTCTGTTTCCCCACCCCTTTTTGTGCTCTCCCTGTTCTCTTGTGCATCAGCATCATCAGGCGGGGGTACAGGGGCACCGGAGCACGAGGGGGCTGCATCCCACATGGCCATGGAGGGCCACACCACGGACTCTGAATACACCAGTGGGACGGAGGGCGAGGGGAGCTTCACGGCGGTCACCAGATCAGCAACCAGTGACACGGACTCGGCCTCCGATGGGAGCTCCCTTGTGGTGGTGGCAAAATCTGTGCCCCCTACTTCTACAGGTACAGCCGCCACCCCCCCTACCAGCACCGCCCTCCCAGCGGCCCCTCAGCGTTCGGCCCGTGCCCGCTCACCCAGGAGGGTGGGCATCAACTTCGACCCAGGCCCCTCAGCCCCTGCCCCTGTCACCCCTGCTGCCCTCAGTGAGGAGGCCATTGACCTCCTCAGGTCCCTCACTGTTGGGCAGTCTACCATTGTGAATGCCATCCAGGGTGTAGAAAGGGAGTTGCAACACACTAATGCATTCCTGGAGGGCATTCATTCTGGTCAGGCTGCCCTTCATCGAACCCTGCAATCTCTGGCCTCAGCACTGATGGCAGTCATTGTCCCTGTGTCTAGCCTCCCCCCTCCAACTTCCTCCACCCAGACCCAATCCCCTGTACCTCAGCCTATCCCAAGCACACCATCAGACCAGCCTGCACACATGTCAACACACAAGGGCAGCTCAGGCAAACATAGGCACCACACATCCCACAGGCACTCACACAAGCGTCACCCACATACAGACACAGCAACATCCACTGCCTCCACTGTGTCCCCCTCCTCGTCGTCTCCCTCCTCCCTCCCAGGCTCGTCTACAATCTCACCTGCATGCACTACCACTACAGCCACTAAGACTTGCACCAGAACACCCAGCACCACACCCCGCTCACCTGCACTCACCACCCCCACTACCATTTACACGTCCTCTGTGTCCTCTCCCAGTGTGTCTGTGACGCCCCCTCCCAAAGTACACAAACGAGGGCACACACACACCCAACATCCATCCACCTCACGACAGCCTCCAGAACATGCACCTGCACCCAAAGCATCAAAAGTTACACCTCCTACAACCACCTCCTCTTCCTCCACTCCCAGACCCCCTCCAGCTACCCGTCCCAGTGTTCGTCAGAAACTTTTCCTGAGCAACCTTGACCTCTGTCCCACCACCCCCCCTCCAATTCATAGGTCCCGTACTAGCACCTCAGACAAAAAAAGTCTGGTACCAGTGGTGCCTGTCAGCGGTATGTGGAGTGTACCGGGCACCAGGGCAGCCAGTGTGGCACGGAGCCAAAGCACTGCCAGTCCACCCCCTGTGAAGCACCAGAAGTTGGACAGTGCTCGACGGGAGAGGGTGAAGACTCCCAAGGTGGGGAAGGGGCAGAATAAGTCACCAAAGTGTGGGAAGAGCAGCATGGCGGAGAAGGCCGCCATCCTCCCTGCTGCCCAGGACGCCACCGCCAGCCCCATCGTCACTGGTCCGGAGACCACCGCCAGAGTCAGTGCCCAGGAGGGCAGCACAATCGTCACTGGTCAGGACACCACCGCCAGAGTCAGTGCCCAGGAGGGCAGCAAAAGTGTCACTGGTCCGGAGACCACCGCCAGAGTCAGTGCCCAGGAGGGCAGCACAATCATCACTGGTCCGGAGACCACCGCCAGAGTCAGTGCCCAGGAGGGCAGCACAATCGTCACTGGTCCAGAGACCACCGCCAGAGTCAGTGCCCAGGAGGCAGCACAATCGTCACTGGTCCGGAGACCACCGCCAGAGTCAGTGCCCAGGAGGGCCCCGGCAGCCACAGCCCCGCTGGGCAATGAGGGACCGCCATGGCACACACCGCTGCACAGGTCAAAGACAGCAAAGTCAAGCACCGCTGAACAGGCCAAGCACCGCTGAACAGGGCAAAGACCGCCATGGCAAGCACCGCTGAACATGGCAAGCACCGCTGAACAGGGCAAAGACCGCCATGGCAAGCACCACTGAACATGGCAAGCACCGCTGAACAGGGCAAGCACCACTGAACAGGGCAAAGACCGCCATGGCAAGCACTGCTGAACAGGGCAAGCACCGCTGAAAAGGGCAAGCACAGCTGAACAGGGCAAAGACCGCCATGGCAAGCACCGCGGAACATGGCAAGCACCGCTGAACATGGCAAGCACCGCTGAACAGGGCAAGCACCACTGAACATGGCAAAGACCGCCAGGGCAAGCACCGCTGAACAGGGCAAAGACCGCCATGGCAAGCGCCGCTGAACATGGCAAGCACCGCTGAACAGGGCAAGCACTGCTGAACATGGCAAGCACCGCTGAACAAGGCAAGCACCGCCAACTCAAGCATCGTTAGCCCATGTGCGGCAGGGGCAGTGACGGAACTGGGACCGTCACAGGGAGCGTGATGCACTGTGGGCACCAGTCCCCCTCCAGAACCAGTGGAGAACAGCATCCACTCCATCTGTCCTTAACAGGATGAAGCACTCTGGGCAACAGTCCCCCTCCAGAATCAGTGGAGAACAGCTTCCACTCCGTCTGTCCTTAACAGGATGAAGCACTCTGGGCACCAGTCCCCCTCCAGAATCAGTAGAGAACAGCATCCACTCCCTCTGTCCTTAACAGGATGAAGCACTCTGGGCACCAGTCCCCCTCCAGAACCAGTGGAGAGCAGCATCCACTCCGTCTGTCATTAACAGGATGAAGCACTCTGGGCACCAGTCCTCCTCAAGAACCAGTGGAGAACAGCATCCACTCCGTCTGTCCTAAACAGGATGAAGCACTCTGGGCACCAGTCCCCCTCCAAAACCAATGGAGACTGTTATCCACTTGTGAGACTGTGGCTTTGCACTCCCCAGGATGGTACAGTGGGCAACCCACCCACTGCAAAGACCTGTGAGACTGTGGCTTTGCACTCCCCAGGATGGTAGAGTGGGCAACCCACCCACTGCAAAGGCTTGTGAGACTGTGGCTTTGCACTCCCCACAATGGTAGAGTGGGCAACCCACCCACTGCAAAGACTTGTGAGACTGTGGCTTTGCACTCCCCAGGATGGTAGAGTGGGCAACCCACCCCCTGCAAACACTTGTGAGACTGTGGCTTTGCACTCCCCAGGATGGAAGAGTGGGCAACCCACCCACTGCAGAGACTTGTGAGACTGTGGCTTTGCACTCCCCAGGATGTTAGAGTGGGCAACCCACCCACTGCAGAGACTTGTGAGACTGTGGCTTTGCACTCCCCAGGATGGTACAGTGGGCAACCCACCCACTGGAGAGACTTGTGAGACTGTGGCTTTGCACTCCCCAGGATACATCAATGGGCTTGGAGCCCCGTCGTGGATCTAGCGTGGTGCTGTCATCCGGCTGAGATGCCCCCCCTTCCCTTCCCCCTGAGGTGCCTGTTGTATTTCTATCTGTTGCCCCTGCAGTGTTCTCTCCATTTCTGGACAGGTATCGCGTGTGGGCCTCGCCCATGCATTTTGGGCCCAGTGGTCCACGGACATTGACATGTGCATACCTGCACTACTAATCGTGATGTATACATTTGGAATGTGTATATATTTATGTATATATGTGCTTACTGTATTTTGATATAATACAATGGTTGTACTTCATTTCCTTTTGTCTTTGCATTCTTCCGGGGGGGTTGGGGTTGTTCCTGTGATGTTTGGGAATGTATTGGTGTGTGTGTTGTAGTGTGCGAGGGCCGGGGTGGGGGTGGGGGTGTTGCATGTGTGTGTCCCTGACTTTTGCCTCCCCCCTCCCCTATGTCGTAGGTGCAGTACTCACCGTTGTCTTCGGCGCCGCCGTTGCTGATGTTCGTAGAGGAGCAGGAACACAATTGCAGGGAGTATTTGGAGTTCCGGCTCCATGGTATCCTCCTTCCTCGTGGAGTGTGTTCTGTTGAGCGTTTTCCCATTACAAAAGCTGTATCCACCGTGTTTTTATCCACGGAGAATCCGCCCCGGAAAAGGTGGCGGATTGGCCTGTTGTAATACTGTGGGCGGTACTTTGTCTCCCGCCTGTCTGTTGGCAGTGACCGCCGTGCTGCTTGTCTGTACCGCCGTGGTGGTCGGAGTGTTAAAGTGGCTGCCTATGTTGGCGGTTTCCGCCACAGTCATAATTCCCTTTTTTGTTCCGCTGGCCTGTTTGTGGTATTACCGCCGCTTTAACACCGTCCGCCAGGGTTGTAATGACCTCCATTGTGTTTAACTGATGTGACCGCAGCAGTTTGCACCGACAATGGTTTTCCGCGATGGAAGAACCAGTCTTGGGATTTGTTGATTATAAATTTTTGTCGAGCTTCAAGTGCTGGTAGTCAGACCGCCTTTTTTCCATCAGCCAATGTCCTTGCGGTTTCGGGAAACTGGCTGTGTTTTGGTGGTCTGCGCTGTGCATCTCTTAATACATCAGTCGGATGACCGCCATCAGCGGCAGGCTTACAATCAGTCCTCCAAACTCGTAATGAGGCCCTAAGCATTTCTTTGAGATCATGAAATGTCTTTTGTTTTTCATTTCAATATACAATATTCCAATGCAGCTCTGGTGTACATATTACGACCTATGGGGACCATATTATCATTTCAAAGCTGAAACCCTGGCTGGGCAACCATATTTAAATATGTTTAGTTAAAAAACACAATAGACTCTTTTAAGAGCCACCCTATCCTATGTCTAATTGTATTCTGTCATAAATACATTATTTTTCTACATTTCAACAAGTATCTCAGTACTCCATAAAAAAAATATTACTCAATAAGTGTACTTTTCTCTCCTTGTACAGAGTTTGCTAAACTGCTTCCTTTCTTCCTCTAGGCTAAAAATTCAACATTAATCTGTCTTTCTTACTTAAACTCCGAACAAAGGCAAAATGTGGTCTCAACAAGATGGATACCTTTTCATTTTGCACGGGCTTTGATTAACCACTCATATTCTGTTTTGCATCACTATGTACAGAGGTACTCCACAAAGTGTCAACATGAGGGCAGTGTGCGCTCTACAGGCGACTGGAATGCAAAAACCCAGCACTTATGAGACAACGTAATTCATGTATTATGCTGGTATGCTGTTGTTTAACCTTTTACATTGCAGAGTTTAATCCTGAAGACTTATATTCAAGGTGTTTATAAATACTGTTAATTTGCAATCTATTTCTGCAGGCTCTCAGAGTGTGTCAGGGTGTGGTCCCTTTCCAGGGCTTTCTAGAAGCTTTCTCTGCAGCATGACTGGGTGTGGTTTGTGGGCTGGGACAGACTCTATATAAGGGAGCCAGCCCAGCTCCACGTGCTCACTATTCAGAGGTCCCGGTGCAGAGCAGCAGCAACTTCCTGAGCTCCTGTTCCGGAGGCCTACTTTGATCATCCAGGCCTTTGCCCTTCATTACATTGGTGATCCTTGATCAGGGCGGTAAGACGGAGGTCGGGCTTGGCCCCCAATCCTGTTTTCAAAGGCATTTGAGCTCTTGGGCCTAATTTTCATGTTGAGAGATTTTACCTTGTGCGTGTGAATGTGCTCTTGTTTTTTTCTGGTATTTACATGTTGATATTCAAATCGGCAAGACACGCGATTCATGTTTAACTCTTGATATTCATTGTACGCTACCATTTCTTGGCAGTTACATGGTGGCATTCGAATCGGCAAGACGCGCAATTCATTCCTCGTGTTTAACTCTTGATATTCATTGTGCGCTACCATTTCTTGGCAGTTACATGGTGGCATTCGAATCAGCAAGACGCGCGATTCATTCCTCATGTTTAACTCTTGATATTCACTGTGCGCTACCATTTCTTGGCAGTTACATGGTGACATTTGAATCGGCAAGACGCGCGATTCATACCTTGTGTTTAACCCTTGATACTCATTGTGCGCAACCATTTCTTGGCATTTACCTGGTGGCGTTTGAATCGGCAAGACGCGCGATTCATTTTTCCTGCATTTAACTCTTGATACGCATTGTGCACAAGCATTTCTTGGCATTTACATGGTAACATTCGAATCGGCAAGACGCGCGATTCATTCCTTGTGTTTAATGCTTGATACTCATTGTGCCCAACCATTTCTTGGCATTTACATGGTGGCGTTCGAATCGGCAAGACGCGCGATTCATTTTCCTTGCATTTAACACTTGATACACATTGTGCGCAAGCATTTCTTGGCATTTACATGGTGACATTTGAATCGGCAAGACACACAATTAATTCCTTGTGTTTAACTCTTGATACTCATTGTGCGCAACCATTTCTTGGCACTTACAAGGTGACATTTGAATCGGAAAGACGCGCGATTCACTCCTGCAATTAAAACTTGACGTTTCAGATCGCTTGCAGTGTGCGCGATTATTTCATGGCATTTGCATATTCTTGTTGAAATCAGCAATGTGCGCGATTCATGTTTCTGCATTTAAAACTAAGTGTTAAAATTCTGGATGTTACATTATATGTGCATAATAAGTCCCTTAATTTAACTCCTTTTGTGTTCCAGAAAACGTTCAGATTATTTTCTTGTCGTCATGCAAAAAGACCATGTTTGATTTTGAAAACATCATTCTAGAGGGTTCTTATATTCCTAGTCAATGTGTAACATTTCATTAATAGTTTCATTGAGAAGTTGTATTTATCATTCTTGATTCCTTCCCAGGTAACCAGACGTTTTGAGCCCTAGTTATTTAGTCCATGCTTAAGTTATCCATGGTTACAGTATGACAATGCTTAGAATCATTTTACTGCATACGAATATTTCCCTGAACGTTCCTTCGGCCATTCCCCTAGTTCCTCTAGAACGTTTCTCAGGCGATCCCTTGAAAGCGCAATCTTTCCTGGTTCAAGTGGAACTGCATTTTACCTGCTGACCACACACTTTCACTCATGCCCAATCCAGAGTGGCTTTTTTGTAATCATACCTGACTGGGGAGGCAGCTACTTGGGCAATTCCTCTTGTGCGTGAAGACAGTCCCCTGCTTTACCATTGGAGGAGTTTTGTTCATGAGTTTGAACAAGTATTTGATCGTAGAACTGTAACATTGTTAGCAGATCATGAATTATTAGACTTGCAACAAGGTAACCAGGATCTAGTGTCATATTTAGCTAACTTTAATCGGCTGGTAGCCGAAACATCCTGGCCTGAAGAAAAGCAAGTGGCCTTGTTCTACAAGGGATTCAAGGAGGAGTTAAAAGACATTCTAGCTCAAATAGACCCACAGCCTACAGACTGTCAAGATCTGATAAATCTTGTTTTGAGACTAGATCATGGTTTAGCAGAACGAAGGGGAACACACAAAAAGACTGAGAAATATTCTTGGCATGTTCATAATAATAGAGAATCAAGAACTCAGATAGAAAGAACGCCGGAGTCTATGGAAATTGGAACAATCAGGAGGACTTTGACCAAAGACGAAAAGGACCTACGTAGAAAGAATGGACAATGTCTTTATTGCGGGCGCAAGGGTCATTTTGCCAAAGAATTTCCAATCAAACCAAAGAGCAAACGAGGTCCTGCCCAGAAAATTGCAGCCAATGCACAAGTCGAGCCGGAAAACTAAATCACCCAAGATGTAAAGAAGGGTTGCTCTTGGGTGTCACCGTGGACCCTTCACAATCTAGACATCTCAAGCTGGGCATAAAAGTTCAAGTAAAGAAAAAGAACTATTTCAAGAAGGCCCTCGTAGATTCTGGGGCTACTGGGAACTTTGTTGACGACCAATTGGTCTGCGTACGCGGGATCCCATGTATTGAGAAGAAGACTCCAGAAATAATATAAGCAGTAGATGGAAAACTCTTGACTGGAGGCCCAGTAACTCTTCAGACTGTCCCCTTGTCGATGATCTGTGAGGGGAAGAACAAATGGAACAAACACAAAGAGAAACTCATCCTTGACGTGATCCATGCTCCTCAGTATGGAATTATCCTTGGCTTACCCTGGTTAACTCATCACAATCCTGAGATTAATTGGGCAGACCGAAAGGTCGGGTTCTCTTCAGCTCTATGTAAAGAAAAATGCTTCCAAAAGTCTCAAGTGACCAAAGTTTGTAACTCTTACATAGCCACTGCAGCGGAGAAAGAAGTTAAGTTGCCCAAACAGTATTCATCCTATGGAGATGTATTTGATGAAAAAGAAGCAGAAATCTTGCCTCCGCATAGACCTTATGACTGTCAAATTGATCTAATCCCATGTGCGACACTCCCCAGCTGCCGTGTATACGGCGTGTCAGAACATGAAAATCAACATTTACGAAAGTATCTAGATCAATTCTTGGAGAATGGTTCCATCCGCCTATCTAAGTCTCCTGCAGCCTCTCCTTTGTTTCTTGTCCCTAAGGAAAATGGAGATCTTCGAACTTGTATTGACTATAGAGGTTTGAACAAGGTCACCATTAAGAATAAATACCCCTTGCCCCTGATTCCGGTCTTGCTGGAACAAGTAAAGAAAGCTAAAATCGACACTAAGCTCGATTTACAAGGTGCTTATCATTTAGTCAGAGTGAGAGAGGGCGATGCATGGAAAACAGCGTTCAAGACAAGATATGGCCTCTTTGAAAACACCGTCATGCATTTTGGTCTGTGTAACGCTCCAGCAGCATTTCAATTTTTCCTGAATGACGTTCTGAGAGAGTATCTCAACATATTTGCAATAGTCCACATTGATGATATTTGATCTACTCTGTGCAACATGTCAAGAAAATTCTCACAGCCCTTCGAAAGCACCATTTATATTGCAAACTAACCAAGTGTGAGTTTCATGTTACCACAGTTGAGTTTTTAGGGGTTATCCTTACCCCTCAAGGTATGGTCATGGCAGAAAAGAAAGTACAAGCCGTATCTGATTGGCCCACTCCAAAGACTGTTCGAGATGTACAATGTTTCCTGGGGTTTGCAAACTTTTACCGCAGGTTTATAAACCATTTCTCTCAAATAGTGACCCCAATCACTAAGTTATTGAGAGAGAAAGAAAAATGTGTATGGTCCCCAGAAGCTGACCAAGCCTTGTCAACTTTGAAAGAAGCCTTTTCCACTTCCCCAGTCTTGACTCACACTGATGTGGATCGTCCATTCATAGTGGAAGCCGTTGCCTCAGATGTGGCAATTGGTGCAGTCTTGTCACAATGAAGCAACAACACTGGGCAACTTCATCCTGTAGCTTACATGTCTCGAAAACTGAACGAGGCCGAACAGAACTATGTCATTGCTGAAAAAGTGCTTCTGGCGATTCGTGACACCTTTAAAGAATGGAGACATCATTTGTTGGGTGCCAAGTACACTATCACAGTATATACTGATCATCGCAATCTCCAGTTCATGAGTTCAGCCAGACTTTTGACTCCTCTGCAATTACGCTGGATGTTGTTTTTTGCCGAATTTAATTTTGTCGAACTTTCTGTTCTGGTAAAGACAATCGCAAAGCTGACGCCTTGTCCCGCCAAGACTCTACCACGTTGCCTGCAATCCAACCCTCCAGAGCTATCATTGTTCCAGACAAAGTCCTATGCATCATAAAAACTGAAGATTTCTTTGAAAACATCCTTAATTCCTTCACTATTGAGAAATGGCAGACATGGGCTCAAGCAGACCCCAAAAGGTCAATCAAGCAAGGACTACCTTTCCATGATGCTCGCTTGTTCATACCCACTACGAAGCTTCGCAAGTTAGTATTTCATTGGTTGCATGTTATACCTACAGCAGGTCATCCAAGTACTCCTAAAACTCTTGAATTAATCCAGCGCTACTTTTGGTGGCCTACTCTGACAAAAGATGTCAAAACAATGGTAAACAACTGCGAAGTCTGTGCTCGCATCAAGACAAGTCATTCAAAACCGAAAGGGTTGTTGCATCCACTCCTAACTCCATGTCGACCTGGGGAACACATCTCTTTAGACTTCATTACAGGACTACCAGTGGTTCAACGATATTCAGTAATCCCTGTGGTAGTAGATAGTCTCACGAAATATGGACATTTCATTGCCTGTAAGAAACTGCAATTACCAAGGTCATTACGTATTCATCCAGTATTCCACACTTCCCTCTTGAAAAAGGCAGTCCAGAAGGTCCGCCGTCATCCAGCTCCAGTTCTAGTACAGGGGGAAATGGAATACGAAGTCAAGAAGGTGTTGGATTCCAAACTGAGAGGGTGTAACCTATAGTACTTAATCTTGTGGAAAGGTTATGGCCCTGAAAGTAACTCATAGTTTCCGCATCTGATATTCATGCTCCACTACTTGTGAGGTGTTTTCATCGTCTCAAACCAGGCAAGCCAGGCCCTAGAGCGAGCCTGGGAGAGGGGAGTACTGTCAACATCAGGGCAGTGCGCGCTCTACGGGGGACTGGAATGCAAAAACCCAGCACTTATGAGATAACGTAATTCATGCATTATGCTGGTATGCTGTTGTTTAACCTTTTGCATTGCAGAGTTTAATCCTGAACACTTATATTCAAGGTGTTTATAAATACTGTTCATTTGCAATGTATTGCTGCAGGCTCTCAGAGTGTGTCAGGGTGTGGTCCCTTTCCAGGGCTTTCTAGAAGCTTTCTCTGCAGCATGACTGGGTGTGGTTTGTGGGCTGGGCCAGACTCTATATAAGGGAGCCAACTTCCTGAGCTCCTGTTCCGGAGGCCTACTTTGATCTTCCAGGCCTTTGCCCTTCATTACATTGGTGATCCTTGATCAGGGCGGTAAGACGGAGGTCGGGCTGGGCCCCCAATCCCGTTTTCAACGGCATTCAAGTTCTTGGGCCTAATTGTCATGTTGAGAGATTTTACCTTGTGCGTGTGAATGTGCTCTTGGTTTTTTCTGGCATTTACATGTTGATATTCGAATCGACAAGACGCGCGATTCGTTCCTTGTGTTTAACTCTTGATATTCATTGTGCGCTACCATTTCTTGGCAGTTACATGGTGGCATTCGAATCGGCAAGACGCGCGATTCATTCCTCGTGTTTAACTCTTGATATTCATTGTGCGCTACCATTTCTTGGCAGTTACATGGTGGCATTCGAATCGGCAAGACGCGCGATTCATTCCTTGTGTTTAACTCTTCGTATTCATTGTGCGCTACCATTTCTTGGCAGTTACAAGGTGGCGTTCGAATCGGCAAGACACGCAATTAATTCCTTGTGTTTAACCATTGATACTCATCGTGCGCAAACATTTCTTGGCATTTACATGGTGGCGTTCGAATCAGCAAGACGCGTGATTCATTTTTCTTGCATTTAACTCTTGATACGCATTGTGCGCAAGCATTTCTTGGCATTTACATGGTGACATTCGAATTGGCAAGACGCGTGATTCATTCCTTGTGTTTAACGCTTTATACTCATTGTGCGCAACCATTTCTTGGCATTTACATGGTGGTGTTCGAATCAGCAAGACGCGCAATTCATTTTGCTTTCATTTAACTCTTGATACGCATTGTGCGCAAGCATTTCTTGGCATTTACATGGCGACATTTGAATCGGCAAGACGCGCAATTAATTCCTTGTGTTTAACTCTTCGTATTTATTGTGTGCTACCATTTCTTGGCAGTTACATGGTGGCGTTCGAATCGGCAAGACACGCAATTAATTCCTTGTGTTTAACCATTGATACTCATCGTGCGCAAAATTTCTTGGCATTTACATGGTGGCGTTCGAATCAGCAAGACACGTGATTAATTCTTCTTGCATTTAACTCTTGATACGCATTGTGCGCAAGCATTTCTTGGCATTTACATGGTGACATTCGAATTGGCAAGACGCGTGATTCATTCCTTGTGTTTAACGCTTTATACTCATTGTGCGCAACCATTTCTTGGCATTTACATGGTGGTGTTCGAATCAGCAAGACACGCAATTCATTTTGCTTTCATTTAACTCTTGATACGCATTGTGCGCAAGCATTTCTTGGCATTTACATGGCGACATTTGAATCGGCAAGACGCGCGATTAATTCCTTGTGTTTAACTCTTCGTATTTATTGTGCGCTACCATTTCTTGGCAGTTACATGGTGGCGTTCGAATCGGCAAGACACGCAATTAATTCCTTGTGTTTAACCATTGATACTCATCGTGCGCAAAATTTCTTGGCATTTACATGGTGGCGTTCGAATCAGCAAGACATGTGATTAATTTTTCTTGCATTTAACTCTTGATACGCATTGTGCGCAAGCATTTCTTGGCATTTACATGGTGACATTCGAATTGGCAAGACGCGTGATTCATTCCTTGTGTTTAACGCTTTATACTCATTGTGCACAACCATTTCTTGGCATTTACATGGTGGTGTTCGAATCAGCAAGACGCGCAATTCATTTTGCTTTCATTTAACTCTTGATACGCATTGTGCACAAGCATTTCTTGGCATTTACATGGCGACATTTGAATCGGCAAGACGCGCGATTAATTCCTTGTGTTTAACTCTTAATACTCATTGTGCGCAACCATTTCTTGGCACTTACAAGGTGACATTCGATTCGGCAAGATGCACGATTCACTCCTGCAATTAAAACTTGATGTTTCAGATTGCTTGCAATGTGCGCGATCATTTCATGGCGTTTGCATATTCTTGTTGAAATCAGCAATGTGCGCGATTCATATTTCTGCATTTAAAACTAAGGTGGACATTACAACATTGGCGGTAAAACCCGCTTACCGCCGTGCAGAAGACCGCCAACACACCACCGCGGCCGCGGAAAACCGCCACAGCTATTATGACCCACATTTCGGAATTCAGACACCCACACAAGTCCGCCACACCAAACAGAAATACGCCCACACTATCACGACACACGAATCCACGCAGTGGTCTTTCAACCGCGGTATTCCATTGGCGGTACACACCGCTGCGCTCAAAATACACACACTCTTACAAAACACAGCCACATTGGACAAATCAAAATACACACACCTGATACACATACACACACCACTCCCACACACCCAATACAATATAAAACACACACCCACAAACCCCCACGACCAGAATCACCGAGAGAAGGCCAGAGAGAGACACCACCATCAACAAACTAGCATCCACAGGCACACAACACCATCACCCACACAACTTCCACGCACCTCACACAACACACCACTGCATATCACCACACTTATCACCACACTTGTCACCACACACTTCACCCCACACATCACCTACACCACCCCATGGCAAGGCGCAAAGACACCCCAGGTTCTCGGAGGAGGAGCTCAGGGTCATGGTGGAGGAAATCGTCCGGGTAGAGCCACAGCTATTCGGAGCACAGGTGCAGCACACCTCCATTGCAAGGAAGATAGAGCTATGGCGAAGAATAGTGGACAGAGTCAATGCAGTGGGACAGCACCCAAGAAATCGGGAGGACATCAGGAAGAGGTGGAACGACCTACGGGGGAATGTGCGTTCCGTGGTCTCAAGACACCACCTGGTGGTTCAGAGGACTGGCGGCGGACCCCCACAACTAACAACATGGGAGGAGCAGGTCTTGGCGAATCTGCATCCTGAGGGCCTCGCAGGAGTAGGTGGAGGAATGGACTCTGGTAAGTCAAATCTCAATTATTACATCCCCCACCCTACCTGCATGCTATCACATACCCCCACCCTCACCCCCAGCACCCCAACTCCTCACATATGTCCCAACATCACAAACCACCCATCCCAACAACAAGCCCTGCATGCAAAAACAAAGCATGGACACCCATCACTAAAGCATGCCCACTGCACATACCCATACACCCCCCTAAACCACCATCACACAAGCTCCCACAAAGGAATGCAAGCACTGGGGTACACGGTCACCCACCCATTGCACACCATGATACACACAGATGTAATAACCATCCTTTTATACCCCTGCAGGACCCCTAACCAACGTCACCGGACAGGAGGGTCCACATATGTCCACACCACCAACAGAAGAGGCCCACAGTGATGACAGCACCTCCGTCCAACTGGATCTAGATGACCAGCCCGCCCATCGGGGACCTAGGGACAGTCGGTTCCCATCACACAGTCACAGGCCACTACAGACCTTCACCCTCTGGAAACACCAGCATAGCACACACCCAGCGGGCCCATACCTCTGACCCCAGGACACGTCAATCAGCTGTGTGTCCACCACTACAGGGAACTCAGGATAACCCACCACCCCAACAACAACAGGGACCTGGGGCAGTGGTAGTGGGCACACGGTCCAGGGGACGGAGGCCCAGGAACACAGGGGAACTGGGAGGGCTGCTGTGCGACAGGGGGCGGACAGGCCAAGGGAACCCACTGTCCACGAGGCCCTCTCCTCCACCATGGGAGCCTACCACCACTCCCAAGAGATGATGGCAACGGTACTGGCCAAGTTTCAGGAGACCCAGCGCCTGCAGGAGGAACAGTATATGGGCTTCAGGGAGGAACTCAGAACCATCAGCTCCACCCTGGGCACCATCATAGGGGTGCTGAAGGAAGTACTCAACACCAGGAGGGACACTGTGGCACTCCAAGGAGCCACTGACACTAGCATGGACGGCCGGCGCTAGTGGACAGGATGCCCTGCCACAGGACCACCACACCAGCACCCCACCCCCTGCAGAGGGAGAACCACCACGCAAACGGTCACTGAGATCTAGGACAAAGACAGATCACGATGCCAAGACCCCCACCAAGAAATGAGACCACCCTCATTGTCATCCTACTGTCCCACTTTGTCACCCTGTCCATACGTTAACTGCCCCAGCTCCACTTCCTATGCCCATATGGGCAATGCACCTGTGAGACTAATAGACTGGACTCTGCCATGGAAATCCTCCGCCATCACCCCTCACCATTTCATATCCCCTCCAATATTGAGCACTTAAATAAACACACCTAAAGCACAAAACGATCTGGAGTCTGTCTGTGATTTCGAAATAGTGTATAAGCAATTACAGTGACAAAATGCATTTTTAAATAGTAATGTCAACATACCTATGTCACACAGCTCTTGTCCATGAGGAATCTAAGCAGATGTGACACAGTGGGACCCACATCTGTGAAATCATCAGGGAAAGTGACAATTCAGTGACCATACACTGGGTGAAAATGACAGACAGTACAGAGGTAGTAGTGTTAAAGTACATGTAGTATGCAGGTTTGTATTCTTACCTGTGTCTCACTGGAAATACTGAAGGATCACAGAGTCCCTGTTGCGCATTTCTTCTTCCTCTGCTTCCTCGTCTTCACTGTCCACAGACTCCACAGCTGCCACAACACCGCCATCTGGACCATCCTCCTGCAGAAAAGGCACCTGTCGTCGCAAAGCCAAGTTATGAAGCATACAGCAGACCACGATGATCTGGCACACCTTCTTTGGTGAGTAGAATAGGGATCCACCTGTCATATGGAGGCACCTGAACCTGGCCTTCAGGAGGCAGAAGGTCCGCTCGATCACCCTCCTAGTTCGCCCATGGGCCTCATTGTAGCGTTCCTCTGCCCTTGTCCTGGGATTCCTCACTGGGGTCAGTAGCCAAGACAGGTTGGGGTAACCAGAATCACATGCAAATGGTGAGGGACAACTGTTAGACACACACCAACTCTTAGGGATATCCCCAGACCCAGACAACCATTCCCACTGACTTGCTTCCAGGTGCTCACCTCATTGCCACACACGGTGCCTCTGGAGTTGACCCATCACATAAGGGATGCTGCTATTCCGCAGGGTGTAGGCGTCATGCACTGAGCCAGGGAACATGGCATTCACATGGGAGATGTACTGGTCGGCCAAATATACCATCTGTACATTCATGGAATGATAACTCTTCTGGTTTCTGTACACCTGTTCACTCATGTGGGGGGAACCAAAGCCACATGTGTCCCATCAATGGCAGCTATGATGTTGGGGATATGTCCAGGGCATAGAAATCACCTTTCACTGTAGGCAAATCCTCCACCTGAGGGAAAACGATGTAGCTCTGCATGTGTTTCAGAAGGGCAGACAACACTCTGGACAATACGTTGGAAAACATAGGCTGGGACATCCCTGATGCCATGGCCACTGTTGTTTGAAATGACCCACTTGCAAAGAAATGGAGCACTGACAGCACCTGCACTTGAGGGGGGATTCCTGTGGGATGGCGGATTGCTGACATCAGGTCTGGCTCCAACTGGGTACACAGTTCCTGGATTGTGGCACGGTCAAGCCTGTAGGTGATAATCAAATGTCTCTCCTCCATTGTCGACAGGTCCACCAACAGTGTGTACGCCAGAGGATGCCGCCATCTCCTCACATGTCCCTGTTCTTGTGTGCATTAGCATCATCAGGTGGAGGAGCAGTGGCACCGGAGCACGAGGGAGCTGCATCCCACATGGCCCTGGAGGGGGACACTACGGAGTCAGATTTCACCAGTGGGACGGAGGGCGACGGGAGCTCCACGGAGGGGACAGGAGCTGACACCAGCGACACAGACTCATCCTCTGATGGGAGCTCCCTTGTGGTGGCGGCAACATCTGTGCCCCCACGCATCTACAGGTACAGCCGCCACCCCCCTACCAGCACCGCCCTCCCAGCAGCCCCTCAGCCTTTGCCCTGTGCCGGCTCACCCAGGAGGGTGGGCATCACCTTCGCCCCAGGCACCTCAGCTCCTGCCCCAGTCACCCCTGCTGCCCTCAGTAAGGAGGCCATTGACCTCCTCAGGTCCCTCACTGTTGAGCAGTCTACCATTTTGAATGCCATCCAGGGTGTAGAGAGGCAGTTGCAACAAACCAATGCATTCCTGGAGGGCATTCATTCTGGTCAGGCAGCCCTTCACCGAGCTTTTCAGACTCTGGCCTCAGCACTGATGGCAGCCATTGTCCCCGTCTCTAGCCTCCCCCCTCCAACTTCCTCCACCCCGACCCAATCCTCTGTACCTCTGCCTATTCCAAGCACAGCTACAGACCAACGTGCACACACGTCAACACACAAGGGTAGCTCTAGCAAACATAAGCACCACACATCCCACAGGCACTCACGCAAGCATCAGACACATGCAGACACACCAACATCCACTGCCTCCACTGTGTCCCCCTCCTCCTAGTCTCCCTCCTCCCTCCCTGTCTCGTCTACACTCACACCTGCATGCACTACCTCTACAGCCACGACGTCCCTCTCCAGCACACCCACCACCACACCCCGCTCACATGCAGTCACCACCCCCACTACCATTCACACGTCCCCTGTGTCCTCTCCCAGTGTGTCTGTGACGCCCCCTCCCAAGATACACAAACGCAGGCACACACTCACCCAACAGCCATCCACCTCACAACAGCCTCCAGCGCATGCACCTTCACCCAAAGTCACCAAACATACACCTCCTACAGCCACCACCTCTTCCTCCACTCCCAAACCCCCTCCAGCTACCCATCCCAGTGTGTCCCAAAAACTTTTCCTGTCCACCCTTGACCTCTTTCCCACACCTCCCCCACCTCGTCCATCTCATAGGTCCCGAAGTAGCACCTCAGCCACAACATCTCCGGGACCAGTAGTGCCTGTAGTCACCGGAATCTGGAGTGCACCGGCCACCAGGGCAGCCAGTGTGGCACGGAGCCACAGCACAGACAGTCCCCCACCTGTGAAGCATCAGAAGTTGGCCAGTGCCCGGCGGGAAGGGGGAAGACTCCAGCCACCAAAGCCGCTCCCAGGGGTCCCGGTGGGAGTGTGGAGTCAGCTGTGACACCTTCCAAGGTGGGTAAGGGCCACAAGAAACTCGGAAAGTCTGGCAAGAGCAGCACGGCGGAGAAGACCGCCATCATCCCCACTGCCCAGGAGGCCATCGCCAGCCCCAGCCCAGCAGGCCACCGCCAGCCCCAGCCCAGCTGCCCAGGAGGCCACCGCCAGCACCATCCCAGCTGGGCCATGAAGGACCGCCAGCAAAAGGCCTGTTGAGCCATGAAGGACCGCCAGCAAAAGGCGTGTCGGGCCATGAAGGACCGCCAGCAGCTGAGACCCTGCAATGTAGACCGCCATCTGAAGCACCGTTGAACAGGGCACCGCCATCTAAAGCACCGCTAGCCCATGAGCGGCAGGGGCACTGACGCAACTGGGTCCGTCACGGGGTGAATGATGCTCTCTGGCCACCATGCCCCCACCAGAACCAGTGGGAACTGTCATCCACTACCTCTGTCCTTAACAGGATGAAGCACTCTGGGCACCAGTCCCCCTCCAGAACCAGTGGAGAGATCCATCCACTACCTCTCTCCTTAACAGGATGAAGCACTCTAGGCACCAGTCCCCCTCCAGAACCAGTGGAGACTGTCATCCACTTGTGAGACTGTGGCTTTGCACTCCCCAGGATTGCACAGTGGGCAGACCACCCACTGTATAGACTTGTGAGACTGTGGCTTTGCACTCCCCAGGATTGAACAGTAGGCAGACCACCCACTGTAGAGACTTGATAGACTGTGGCTTTGCACTCCCCAGGATAAACAGTGGGCAGACCACCCACTGTATAGACTTGTGAGACTGTGGCTTTGCACTTCCCAGGATGGAACAGTGCGCAACCCACCCACTGTAGAGACTTGAGAGACTGTGGCTTTGCACTCCCCAGGATTGAACAGTGGGCAGACCACCCACTGTATAGACTTGTGAGAATGTGGCTTTGCACTCCCCAGGATTGAACAGTGGGCAGACCACCCACTGTATAGACTTGTGAGACTGTGGCTTTGCACTCCCCAGGATTGAACAGTGGGCAGACCACCCACTGTGGAGACTTGAGAGACTGTGGCTTTGCACTCCCCAGGATGGAACGGTGAGCAGACCACCTACTGTATAGACTTGTGAGACTGTGGCTTTGCACTCCCCAGGATGGAACAGTGGGCAGACCACCCACTGTATAGACTTGTGAGACTGTGGCTTTGCACTCCCCAGGATGGAACAGTGGGCAACCCATCCACTGTAGAGACTTGAGAGACTGTGGCTTTGCACTCCCCAGGATTGAACAGTGGGCAGACCACCCACTGTATAGACTTGTGAGACTGTGGCTTTGCACTCCCCAGGATTGAACAGTGGGCATGTGGCCCCCTCATGGATTTGGCGTTGTGCACTCAAGCGGCTGAGGTGCCCCCCTTTCCCTCCCCCTGAGGTGCCTGTTTTCTTGCTCTCTGATGCCCCTGCAGTGTTCTCTCCGTCATGGTCGGGAATCTTGTGTGGGCCTCACCCATACCTTGTGGTCCCAGTGCTCCACGGACTTTCTTTGTGCAGTACCTGGACTACTAAGCTTGGTGTATATTTTGTTTATGGTGTATCTATATATTTTTGCGTACTTGATTTTAATATATTACAATGGTTAGACTCATTTCCTTTTGTCTTTGCATTCTTCCGGAGGGGCTGGGGGGTGTAACTATATTGTATCATGATGTATTAGTGTGTGTGTTGTGGTGGGTGTAGGTGGGGGTGGGTGTGTTGCGTGTTGCATGTGTGTGTACCTGATTTTTCCCTCACCCCTTCCCTGTGTCAGAGGTGTAGTACTCACCGTGGTCTTCGGTGCCGGCGTTCGTGCTCCTGGTAGAGGAGCAGGAAGATTATCGCAGGTACGATTTGGAGTTCCGGTTCCATGGTGTCCTCGTTCCTCGTGGAGTGTGTAGAGGTGAGCGGTTTCCCTTCGAAATTCCTGTTTCCGCCATGTTTTTATCTGCGGTGAACCCGCCCCGGAAAAGGTGACGGATTGGCCTGTCATAATAGTGTGGGTGGTACATTGTCTCCTGCCTGTCTGTTGGCGGTGACCGCCGTGCTGTTTGTTTGTATCGCCGTGGCGGTCAGAGTGTTAAAGTGGCTGTCTTTGTTGGCGCTTTCCGCCACGGTCGTAATTGCAAATTTTTTACCGCCGTCCTGTTGGCGGTCTTACCGCCGCTTTAACACCGTCCGCCAGGGTTGTAATGACCACCTAAGTGTTTAAATTCTGGATGTTCCATTATATGTGCATAATAAGTCCCTTAATACAACTTCTATTGTGTTCCAGAAAACGTTCAGATTATTTTCTTGTCCTCATGCAAAAAGACCATGTTTGATTTTGAAAACATCATTCTAGAGGGTTCTTATATTCCTAATCAATGTGTAACATTTCATTAATAGTTTCATTGAGAAGTTGTATTAACCATTCTTGATTCCTTCCCAGGTAACCAGACATCTTGAGGCTTAGTTATTTAGTCCATGGTTAAGTTATCCATGGTTATAGTATGACAATGCTTAGAATCATAGTCTAGTATAGATTAATAGGATATAATCTTGATATTGTGTGTTTTAACCTTTTGCTTCCTACAGGTCTCCTTCCCAGCTGTTCCCTACCTAATCCCCTCTTCCCCACTTGGACTCTCTTAGACTCTGTGACATTCTAATCAGAGTATTGGAGCTGTCTTGTGGTGGACATGTTGGGAAAGTGCGCAGACCCGAGGATCTGGTGACTCTGACACAAAGGTACTGTGGTATACTGAGGCCCAATATACAACTAAGATTTTGCCCCTTATTACTTAATGAAACAATTTAGATCAAATAACATAAGGACCCCTTCCACATCATAATCTATGTTCCTGGTAAATTTCCTAAAAGTCTGTTCAGCCATTTTGCAACTGCGTCTGTCTGAAAAGAATATAGGAAATGCATTGGTGGAAAATTGTGCCTTGGGAACCCCCTTAACTAATCACCACAAAACTTTGCATCATCAACCAATGCAGAAAAAGTTTTGCAGAGAAAAAAACAAAGGTTACATGGATGTAATAATTCGGATCTGATTTTACTCGTACAAAACCATGGAAATTCGGCAATTATAGTTACCTAACCTAACTATAACTTGTACCCCTGTAATGCACTGCTTATGACCTCACATGCAGTCACTATCCAGACAGGGTTTACCAAGTTAAGATATGATTAAATAATAATAAAGCAATACTAGTATAAAATGTGCTGCATCATGCAGCACAATTTCTTTTTTCCCCATAATTTGCTCAACCCAGCTGCATATTTTGATCTTCTCATGACACAAATTAACAGTGACCTGAGTATGTCATATGGTAAACAGTACGAGATTAACAATACTAGGGCCCTCATTACGAGTTTGGACGGCAGTGGAGTAAAAGTGACCTGAGTATATCTTATGGTAAACAGTATGAGATTAGTGATACTATGGCCCTCATTACGAGTTTGGCGGGCAGTCTCCGCACCCGCCAAACTCATGCCGCCATCTGACCGCCAGTGCTGCCAGATGTTTCTGCCCGCCAGCCCAGCAGGAAACAGGGCGTTAACATTAATGCCGGCTCGTAATCGAGGAAGGTGGCATTGCGGCGGGTTACCGCCATGAAAAGTCTGGCGGATTGGGGAGTCGTAATCGCCAGGGTGGCGCTGCATGCAGTGCCACCCTGGTGGATTACAACCGCCAAGGCAGCCATGCTTGTTGACTGGTGGCGACCTGGCCGTGTCGGTGGTCGGACCGTGGTGGCTCCGCCTCAGTCATAATGTGGCGGTCCGACCACGGCGGTCCGACCGCCACCGCGAGTCTGGCGGTCTTCAGCCCATAATGAGGGCCTATATTTGAATGATATTTTGGTATTATTTGTGTATGAAAACTGTTTTGTAAATCACACATGTGAATATATAGTAGAGAGTAAATAGCTATCAGGGCTTCCTAACATGGTGTTTACATTTTTCGTTATGTATTAGGTTTTATAAGAAAGTACTGTTCTAGTTTTTTTTGCGTTTCCGCAGCGACTCTGGTAGTTGCGATGACATTGTTAACTGTGATGACTGCGTGGTTTTGAGATAGTGTAAATATTTATATGCACATAATGTAGACACTGTTTGTTTATAGGGCTTTACTAATATATTGTTTACAGTTTGTTATCTATATTAGGTTTTGTAGGAAAGTATATTTCCACAGTTTTCTTGTTTCCACAGCTTTTCCTACTGTTGCGGTTACGCCATTAACCTCGATGAACGCGTACTTTTCAAAGGGTGTAAAAACATATCTATAGATACCGCAGACAGTGTTTGGTAACAGGAGTTTAACTTTTACATGTGAAGTTCTTTGTAATAAAAAAACAGTTTTTATTAGTTTCCGAAATGTCCAGACAACATGTGTAGCCGCGAACATCGTGTGACTGGGAAAGAAAGCAATGATTGGGCGAGAGAGTTTTAAAGCATTTCCATAGGGACTCCACACATTTCCCTGCAAATGAAGCTTCCTTTTGCTTTTTTCCCCACTCTCAGGAGGTCTGTCTACAGATCCAGGAGCAGTGAGTGTACCTATTTGTGTTTGGAGTTGGGTGCCTGAACAAGTTTATGAGCAGTGTATGGGTGAGTAAGTGGGTGTATGTGTAATGTATGACTGTGTTAATAGTTGTGTGACTATTTCTATGGTGTATTACTTGGCTTATTCACTAAAGTGTTGTGTACCTACCTCAACGATTCTCCAATTAAACTGAAAGTTTTATTATAAAATAGAGGAAAAAGTAATACAAACTATAGCCAAATTTTGTTTATTTTCAAGCCAGTCTCCATGGTATCTGTCAGCAATATTTACGTGCTTCAAAAACTCTTTTGACAAACCTTTGAGATACCGAACATTGTTGAACTGCCTCAATTATTGGGAAAAAAACAAAAGAGAAAGATATGTTAGCATTTAATCTCCACAGTTATACAAACATAATAATAGTCATTACATTACTATTAAGCATCATTACAATATACTTAAAGTATCAATTGTATGTTTTCTCTGTGCTCAGCTTTATACTTCTTCTTCGTGTAACAATGGATTGTATAAAGCATCATCTTCGCACAGTGGGGAAAAAACAATCAATGGATTGTAAAAAAGAAAGAAAACAAAGCTGCACAGTAGATCACTACAAATAAGTGACACTATGCATTGCACTTACTACATTCCTTTAATTAGTGCCTTTCTGTCTAGTTAGTACAAGAATCTGAACAATCAGATTTTAATATTTTTGTAGAATAATTATATCTAGTACAATATCAGAAATAAATGTTAATTAGTATTCTATTTTAAAAGTCTTTCTGAACAACACCATCCCTGGTAGGCCAAACGATGTCTAAGGTGTTGATAATCCATATATACAAAATCTCACTCAATAGTTTTTCTCCTCAATTAGGATGTAGAAGTGTCACTGGATAAACAAAAGGGAACTTTTTTTAGTTATGAAGAAATGTCATTGTTTCAACTTAGAGCTGGTATAATTTAAGTATGTTCTTCCACTTAATTAGAGAATGCAGTATACGTTTGATATATTAACTCCTTTCCAGAATATTAAAAAGATTGTTGACATTTGAGAATCATTTTAAATACATTACCCTTATTAGGCCGCATAATGTGTAAAGAACAGATGAAGCATATAGAGGAAACATGTTACCCTACTATTTTTACTATAAATGTTTATTAGAACTTTGGTTGAAGAAACAGAAGATATGAGTTTGGTAGTTTAAAGGGAAGCTTTTGTTTGTATGTCAGGTTAATTTTGTTGCATTCTGTAGATCCAGTTTTACTATTTAAATATGCAGTGTATTGTCTAGAGGTTGTAGTAGTGCATAAAAGATTGGTACCATCTAATCTGCAGTGTTGTATTATTGCTATAATAAACTTTCCTATTCTTTGTAGAAATAGTGTAGAGAAAAGTTGAGATCTGCAGTTCGGGCAGGTCATATTTTTGTTAGCATTCCTGTACAGTTTCTCAAAAGGTACACTTTTACAATCAGGTAAAGTTAAGTACAGAAATACTTCAGAGTTGATTTCAGTGCTAGATGACTTCATAGTCATGAGTCATTTGTAACTGAGTCCAAAAAGATAATCATTATTTGCTTTTTCTTCTAAAACTCCAAGCATGACCATAATGAATTCTTGTGCATCTTGTTGAGTGTAAACATTATTGATCCACTACATACATCTAAAAGATCTTGGATCCCTGAAGATTAATGCACTACACCGTGGGTTCACAACCTTTTGACTTCTGTGGACCGCCCCCCCTTATCATTATTGGAACCCAGAGACCCCCACTGAATAATTATTGGAATCAAGGGACCCCCGACTGTGTCATTACTGAAAGCTGGGGACCCCTGCCTAAACATTATCCACGATTTGAAATGCAAAACAATACACATAAAATACAAAAGCATTCATCAAACACATACGCAATCAATTACACATTTTATTTAATTTGCAAACAAATATAAAGAAAAAAATTAAATGTTAATAGGAAGGTTGGAGCTTTTTTTTAAATTCAACTTAAGCCACATATTTTCTATTATATTCTGTCTGATGCCCCTGCACTGCTCCTATGAATCAATCTGAGCATACTAATTTAGTTTTTGGCCCCCAAATCAAAATTCCTTGACATTTACAGTATGTTTTAAAATTTTCATGTGTATATTTAGCAACTTTTTTATATTCAGTTTATCAATCTGTTAATATTATTTAATTTTCTAAGCAGTGGAGGACCCCCTGAGGAGGTTTCACAGACCTTCAGGGGTCCCCAAACCACAGGTTGGGTACCACTGCACTACACTTCTGTCAGTTATTAAGCGTTGCAGAAACTTGTATAGTGCAGAACACATTCTCTTATCTGACTTTTGTTCAATTTGGTTTGCTACATGGGGTAAATGGAACAGTACACTGAGAAGACATTTGCATAGCAGCTGACAGATGTACTATTTTCCAACTGGTAGCTTACAATTTCACCGTCATTTTACACTTTCCTCTTCTTAGCACTTCCCATGTTGTCCTTATGTCATTTATTTTCTGTAGGTCCGTATATTGTTCAGTAATCTTCCAGTTTGGGTAGAGTATCCATTTCTCATGAACTGGATACTGGCCTAAAGAGGAGTGTGTAGAGTTCTTTACCGACTGTAGTTCTGATTCACGATAATGCTACATATGACATTCCTACTTTGAATACAGAACTTCCAACATTAATGAAAGCTGCATTTACACTTAAACCTTGTGATTTATGGATTGTTACTTCATATGCTAAAGACAGAGGAAACTGTTGCCACTGAATATACACATTTTTTACAAGTAAAAATCGTACAACACACCAGCCAATCTTCTTCACCTCACCTATCTGATAACATTTTATAGCCAAGTATTGCGCCTCATCTCTGTTTGGAAAATTATTGAAATCAACAACTTTACCCATTGCACCGTTTACTAGGGATTCCTTAGCATTGAAATTGCATTATAAAATAACTTTACAAATAACAAGAAAAACCTTGTCAACTCAAATACAAAAATATGCATTGCTATATTGACATATTTATGAGTGTCCCAAACCGACCTTGAATTATACAAAAAACTCTATTATTCTAACTCCATTTTGTCATAAATTGTTACAATTTAACCTCAATAGCAATAGTGAATTAAAAACCATACTGTGCACAATTCCACATTCATTCCTCATACTCTCCTTATAGCACTCATACCTCACACATACTACACCTTCATACATTCATCATAGAACTTTAACTTAAATAATGCTAGTGTGTCTACCCAGATAATTGCATATATATGTAGTATGAGGTATTCACATGCTTAAATGCCATGATAAACTTGTTCATATAAAATGTAGGCCAATACAAGAAAAAACATGAATCGCAAAGTTCTACATTTTACTTGGCATATTATTACATCACTTCTTTCCTCCTCTTATTTATTCATCAATATATTGCACCTTCATTACATCAAATATTTATAAATGTACGTTCCAATTCTCAATCTTTATTTCATTCTTCATCCATGTGGCTTAAATCACTTCTATGCATGTTTGGCAGTAGAAGCCTACTTCAGGAAAAGCCACTTTAAAGATGTATCATAATAATTGCCCCTAAAAAATAAATAACATGCTGCTGAGCCAAAAATCCATATAGGGACATCCCTTAATATAACTCAGTCAGAACATCCACCAAAGCTGTAACGATAACCCATCATCATAAATGATCACATGCATTTTAAAATAAAAGGGGGTCATTACGAGTTTGGTGGTACCAGGACCGCCACATTGGCAGTCATACTGCCAATGGGCCGGCCGCAAAGATCGCCAAATTATGGCCATGGCAGTCTTCCCAACAGAAGCCAAACTACCACCAGCACTGCCCGTGCAGTCAGGCCACAATGGACGGCGGTAGCCACCTTCAAGCCGGCGGTGATGATGTTCCCGCAGGAATCATTATGAGGCTGTACATCGCCAAGGTTTCTGCCATTGTAGCACCACCACGAAAACCCTGGTAGAAACTAACTCAATAAAAAGAGACACCTTCTGGAACACATACCTGTCCAGCTCCCCCATGGAACCCGAACTTGAAGTCCTCCAGCTGCTCCTGTTCACACAACAACTCCTGAACCAGCAACGGCGATGAAGACAACAACCATGAATGCACACACCAACTTTACACTGTAGGGAAAACCCAAAGTGCACACGCACACAAAACATACACATCTGGCACAGCCAGCGGCAGTGACACACACGCAACCACACAGCCATACACACACACACACACACACACACATACACATATGCACACCCATACTACAGACACGCATACCCATACTACACACACCACAGCCAACAAATACGTGCTATACACACAATACCCTGCAAATAAACAACACTGGCACAGTCCAACACAACAATACACAACTGCACACATCCACACAAGGACACCACAACTGCACTAAAATACAAATGCTTCAGCAAGCAAATTCATTACACACCTCCACATGACACCATACATACTACAACACGTAACAACAACCGACAACCAACATACACACTCACACAGCCATACAGCAAAACAATCATCATACCACGCTAACGGAACACACAACGCATCTGATAGTTCCATCACCGCACATGCACACACAACAACCACACAAGGGCACGCAACACCATCATTATACATGTCAACACAATCAATACACAATTCATCTACATACATGCATGTATCAAACACAAACATATCCTACACACAAAACACACCCATCACAGTGGCACAAATGGCAGGGGCATACACACGCATGCAGCCCAGACACAATAGCTAGCATAACCAACACACACACAAATGTCACACATACAAACCAAAGCCGATAATTACACAACAGCCATGTTGAAAGAAAGCCAGGACAAGTATGTTACAAATGCACCAATAACTGGTTGGCCCAAGTATAATAAATATAAACAAATTGTAAGTAAATAAGGAACTATGTACATATATAAGGCACTTGGCCAGTCCAAAGTCCAACAAGCCAAAGGCAAAACTGTCACCTCTGAGTGCCCCTACTTGACTCCTGACTGCTATATGACCTCCAGGGCAGGGGCATCAAGGGGGCAGGCAGGCACCTCAGGCTTTGGGGAGGAAGGGGTTTTGTGTTTCAGAGGGTGGTCTTTGGGCTTGGGCATTGGGGGGGTCCTTCGGCTCGGGCTTGGGCTTGGGAGGGGTGAACTTCTTGGCAGCGGGAGGGGAATGGGTACTAGCAGAGGGGGCAGGGGAGGACTTGAAAGTAGAAGGGCTGGACTTGGGGAGGGACACCGACCGTTTGGGGTATCACAGGTGGGAGAGAAATAGGGAACAGGGAAAACTCTGAGAGGAAATGCTTTTTAGACACACAGGGCAGTCATGGCAAAAAGGTTTGGGAGTGGAGGTAGAGGCAGTGGTAGTAGGAGGTGTTGGTGTGGATGTTTTGGGTGCAAGTGTGTGTGATGAGTGCTGGTGGGTGCTGGGTGTCTGTTGGATGGGTGAGTGCGGGTGTTTAGGTGTCTTGGGAGAAGGGGGGAGGAGGTGCTGGGAGATGCCATGCTGGATGGGTGACTGTCTGTTGGGGTGATGTCTGCAGGTATGGCAGATGTGCTTCATATGAGGGTGTTGGTGGTTGTGGTGGCTGCGGATGTGGTAACTGGGGTGGATGTCTGTGGGTCTGCTATTGTGCTGACTGTGGGTAAGATAGGAGTTGTGGCTGGATCAGTGAATGTTGGTGTGTTGGCTGCAGGTGTGTCTGGTGTAGTGTCTGTGAAGGAGGGGCGGTGGGGGAGTCTGTGCAAGTAGTGGACGTTGGTGTGTCTGCAGGTAGGTGTTGTTTGTATTGCATGCTGGTGGTGAGTCTTGTGGTGCTTGTGTTTGTTTGTGGCACCCCTGGCTGTTGAGATGGGTGCGTGCTTGTGTGTCTGTGTGCTTTGGGTGGATTTGGGATGAGGGGCTTGGGATTGGGAAGAGGTAGGTGGAGGAGGGACAGTAGACAAGGGGTGACTGTCTGCCATCAGTGTGGAGGCCAGACCCTGAAAGGATCTCTGTAGGCCAGCCAGGGAACCGTGAATGCCCTCCAGGAATGCATTGCTCTGCTGGACTTGAGCTTCCAGTGTCTGGATGGCATTCACAATGGTTGACTGACCCACAGAGATCGACTTTAGGAGGTCAATAGCCTCCTTACTGAGGGCGCCAGGGCTCCCTGGGACAGAGGTGCCTGCGGTGAAGGAGACACCCACCCCCCTGGGTAAGTGGGCAACTGGGTGGGTAGCTACAGGGAGGGCGGTGGTAGCAAGGGGGTTGGCACACAATGATGGTGCTGGGGTGGTCCCAGAAGGGTCCCCCACCACCAGGGAGTGTCCACTGGAGGAAGATTCCAAAGATGAGGTGGTAGACCTGGTCTCCCCGTGGCACTCCCCTTGCCCTCCATGCCACTGGATCCCTCGCTGTCACTGGAAGCAGCATTCCGGGTCCTGTTGCCTGCAGCATCCCCACTCGCCTGTGCCCCTTCTCCTTTACCTTCCAATGCTGATGCACACAAATAGAGAGAGAGAAGGAGGGAGTGAGAGAGATAGGGAGAGAGAGGATTAACATATACCTCACATACACACTTGTAAACATGCACATCTGTGACAATACATTTCCTGCCTAGCCTACCTTGTGTGCTAATACACATGCCCTATATCATGTCACAACGTCACCACTACTAACCCCTGTATGCCAACCCTCACGCTTACATCTATATCCAAGTACCTATGCACAACTGGAGTCAGCCACATGATCACCACTATAGCCATGTCTGAATGGACATCATGCTCTGGATGAACTACAAATGTCTCCCTGATTTCACATCATACCTCTCCATACTCCTATCACCCATTCGAAGTGCAGTTGACTGATCCAAACACATCAGACCTGTACTGTTTTCACAGTCAGTTAGCCCATTTCCTTTGAAATATGTCCATCACAGGGAATCCTTCTACACACACTCCCCACACAGCATTTTCCTGTCACATTGTATGGCTGACATAACACTCTGTACAATAATGGCAATTTAGATCTAAGAAGTGCTTAAGGCACTACAAGTTAGACAGCCATACAGGTGACATTTGATGTGAACAATACAAGTCATGGGAACAGGCATGTGATTAGTCTGACCCAATCACAGAGGAAGAGCTGAAGACACACACCAAACATATATGTATCACAACTATTCTTTCATCTGAGTGCATCTACAATGGCCCATGTAGCTCATATCGCACAGCCATAGCCTATCACTGAGTGCAGTGTCACAACTGATGAACAACAGGAACACACATATGTCATCATGGACCACATACAATACCAGCACACATGCAGTATCACCAGTAGCGCTTCACATCATGATGACCCCATCCTTACTCACACCATTCCAGGTTTGGGAATATCTGTACCTAAGTCCAGACAACATGCATCTCAGACGGAACATGCATGTAAGCATTTTGTAAACATGGACCAACACCACTTCATTTTCACTGACAACACACCACACTACTACATAGGTCAGCCTCATAAGAGATAATACAACATTCATTTCACATCCAAATCTCATAAGTCATACTATGCCCAATCCTCTCCTACTGACCCATTTCAGCTAAGCCAATGGTGGCCGACATTTTCCCACACCATCAGGTGTACCCCAAGTAACTATTGAGACATGATGTAGGGATTTAATCAGCTATATTGCACTAGAATTCCTAGGGCAGTCACAGTCATTCAATTAACATTACATATTGTGAATGAAGAGGTCTGTCTAGGCACTTACCACCTTTAGTACCATCCATTGTGTTCAAGCTTTACACCCCACAAGTCTAGCACTTAGAAATGCATGATTTTTGCAATAAGACCATATCAAAGGTACATAGAAAATGAGGTTACTTGAGCAACCTTCACATATCTAAAAGATAGCAGCTAACCAAGATATGGGGATACAACAGTCAAGCCATTACTTAAGTCCTATACAAGCCATATTGGTGCTGGAAAGGTAAAGGCTGCCTCACATTGAGTCAACAACATTACCAGTACCTGATGTACATAGTCCCATTGATATAAGCTGTGTCACACAGTTGCATAAACAGGTGTGCCATGCAGATGGGAGTTGACTGACACCTTAGAGCAACAAATGGGCGAATGCTGATGGATGGAGCAAGTCACACTCAAAGGGTCAGGTGATATACAAGCGCACATCCATAGTAAAGGCAGGATGGAGTGGCAATGTGATTAGACCATCTCCACAATGCAGGCATGAAGAAGTCTGGATATGGGAGATGGACTTCTACTGATAGCAAACCATCAGTACACTTCTGCAACTAATAGTTAGGCAGGGTGGTTACTACCCATTCCCCTTAAGTCTTCATACATGTTGCATTGATTACATTTTCACATAAACTACAGTGAGGAAGCTACTCCCATGCAACCAGATTCAAGACCTTGGGTACAGTCAGTACTCACCCCCCTTGTGGCTGCTGTTCTGCCCTCAAATACCCATCCTCCTAAGGGTAGGCCTCCGCCAGAATGCAGGCCATTTGGGAGGTCAGGTTCCGATAGGCACCCCTCCTTGTTGGGAGGACATCCCCAGCTGGGCCTCCGTGGACTTCTGGGCTCAGCGTCTCAGGTCCTCCCACCCCTTTCCCCAGGTTCCACACTTCCTTGGAGATGGCGCGCCATATCCCTTTCTTCTGATGGCCATTTACCTGCCTGGATGAGACAAACAAAAGGAGAGAGTCATGTGCACTGGCTCCTTACCTCCAGGAGTGGCGTACACACATCATGCTCACCACGTGTTCACCCGTATCCATCCTCTCTGCCCACACGCCTTCACTTGATGCCCTCTGCATGCACTTACACTCCCACACTGGTGCACTTACCCCAATTCACCGTCATACGCACCCCTATCACACATGACTATGGCATAGGGCTCACCCGCTTCTCTGGGGGCCTATATAGCTGTTCATACAGGGGTAGGACCTCATCCACAAGCTTCTCCAGCTCCTCTGGGGTGAAGGTTGGGGCCCTATCACCTGCAGGGCGTAGCATGATGGCTCCCAGAGACAGTACACAGCAGCTCAGGTCATGGAGATATTGCTAGCAACAGTGTCAGGAATCTAGTGAGCAAGAAAATGGCGGTCACAGCCACCACGTGCAGGACTGTCATGACCGGCGGTCATCGCCATTGGCCCCAGTCCCCCATAGGCAGCAATGTTATCCAATGACAAGTTGCACAGTGGTTGCAACTGCTGAGACGACATACCAGTGTACTTAGGTCACTTCCATCTGTCCGGTGCTGCAGGACAGGCGGACGACATTTTGTGCACATCTGATGTATTGATAGGCCAATAAGTCAATATAAGTGCGCCATACACGTTTCTGACCAAATTGGGGAGTAACCCCATGGTGTGCCATCACGGTGGTGCTGACATGTGGCATGCATGACACATTGAGATGATGTGTTAGTATATCTGTTGATGGGCTTGCTTGGATACTCAGTGGCACATAGGTGGTGGCACTATATTGAAGTATTACATTACTTTTGTAATGATCAGTGAAGGATAGCCCAGTCTGCCATTTATGGTACACTACACATGTGAGATCTGTCCTATACGACTTATAGGTTCAGCATTGTGCAGCAAGGCTGGTGCCCAAAGCGCTTCTACATGCACATTATAGTATATGTCAGGAGTGCTATGCATGTCCTACAGTGTTAGGTGACTGCTATTCGAACATGTTCTGCGTGCATGTGTGAAGTGCAATTCATAATGTACCTTATTGCCTATCTATCCTAGATATCCTGCCAAGAGGAGATTGAGACAACTACCCATGTACCGTTCACTAGCTGACCTTGCAACCATGGAGGAGAGGCATATCATCCTAAACTATCATCTGAATTGTCAGACCATCATGGATCTTTGTGCACAGTTGGAGCCTGATCTCTTACCAGCAATACACAATCCCTATTGCATCCCTCCCACAGTACAGGTCCTGTCAATGCTACACTTCCTAGCAACAGGCTCCTTTCAGAATACAGTGCGCCTGTCAGTAGGGATGTCACAGCCCATAGTCAGTCTTGTCTTGAAGGATGTACTGTGTGTCTTTTTGAAACACCGGGACAGCTACATCCGGTTCCCCCAAGGTGCAGATCTGACTCATGTGATGTTTGGCTTTTATGATATGGGTCACATTCCCCATGTGAGAGGGGCCATTGATACCACCCTTGTAGCCATGGTCCCTCCCACTGCCAATGAACAGGTGTATAGGAACAGGAAGAATTTCCACTATAAATGTTCAGGTGGTGTGTCTGGCAAACAATTACATCTCACAGGTCACAGCCAAGTATCCTGGATCTGTGCATGACTCCTTCTTTATGAGAAACAGCAATGTCCCACACATGATGGGATAACTACACAGAGAAAGGGCCTGGCCCCTTGGTATTTATGCATATGTAGGTGTTTTTGCGTGACGTCTCCTGTCATCACAATCTTTCATGTCGCTGTACCTGTCATTTCACTGGGCCTATATCTATACATACAGGTTACTCTGGCTATCCTAATCTTCCCTGGCTGTTGACACCAGTGAGATACTGTGCCACGGATGGGGAACTCCGTTACAATGAGGCCCACAGGAGGACAAGGCATGTAATGGAAAGAACATTTGGTCTCCTTAAGGTCAGATTCAGGTGCCTGGAACTATCTGGAGGTGCCCTCCTCTACTTGCCGCAATAGTAGCCTGCTGCATGTTCAACAATCTAGCCCTGAGATGCCAGATTCCATTGCTAGCTGATGAGGGTGAGGCAGCTGGACCAGTGGCTGGTAATGCTGGCATGGCAAATGATGAGGTGGCAGCAGAGGAAGGTGCAGCTGACTCTAGGACTGAGCTCATCAATATGTACTTCCAGTGATATACAGGTATGTTGAGTGTGGGGTTGCACGTGTTCTATATCCATATGATTTGCTGACAATAGTAGTCCCGAATAGACTCATCAGTGGGAGTGTAATGTGGTCCTATCCCTATGTGGATGTTGGGGGAGATGACTACCTGTGTGTCTCAACTATTACAAGTATACTCACTGAGGTTACCAAGATACACAGCCCCAATGTACAGACAAGTATTGAACTATGTGAGCTTTGTTCTCATGTCAGTCCAACCTCTGACTGTGGTATTGGAATATGTGCCTCAGCTACCTATGGCTTGAGGCATTCACAGTCATTAGCCATTGCTAGATAACTTTTAGAATTTAGGGTTGTACATGACAGATGGCAGCTAAGGAGAGCTTTGATGTATACACTGTGACTGGTGATGTATCGGTAATCTCTGGTGGCCCCTGATGAGGAGGTATGGCACTGGGTACGGCACCTATGCACTGCATAAGTGCTTTGTGTGGCTCCATGACTTTAACCTGATGGTACTCTCTGACACTGTCATTTGCAGGTTGGAATACGGAGTGTACACTTGTTTGGGCCTGGATTATTTGACTGCCTGACATCTGTCCTGGGATGAATCTGTTGTATTGTGTGTCCAGCTGAGGATGGCTCCCTCTGATGTCCATTCTGCAGCCTGTTGGATGTAGGGGGGGGCATAACCAGTTCTGTAATAGGTTTCATGACATTTGTTGATCTTGTAATGAAGACACATACAGAGTGGCTGTGTTCTATTTGTGTGTATTGTGCATACATGCAATGTGACAAAATAATATGGTGCATACGTTGTCCAACAGGAAATGAGTGGGGCCATGGTAGTTGAAATCATCACAGTAGGTGGTACAGCAGTTGGTTGCACAGCTTCAGTGCCCATGTGCCAATGGGAAGATAGAGTTGTGTCATTGAACACTCAACACAGTACACAAGAGAGGCAAAACAGGTGAGGCTCACTTCCTGGAAGTGGGTTGGCATCTGCTCCAGCTGGATGTCTGGGTGGACAACCACGTTTGCGGGGATTCTCCAGGTACAGAGAGAGGGGTGTCTGGGATCTGTGCTTTCCCTGGCAGGGCCTCCATTTCCATAGCTGCCGCAGATGTGGATGGGCCAGGTGCTATGATGTTAGTGGAAGGGGCCTGCTGGTAGGTGGAGGAAGCACGCAGAGTGGTGTTGATGTCCCGGAGCATCCCTCCAATGGAGGCCATGGTGGCATTGTGTGCCTGGCACTGCTGCATGGTCTCCTGGTGGTATTCCCTCTGCAGCCTTTTTGTGTTGGTAGTGTAGTTGTGTGGTATGTGCTGAGTGAGATGTGTATATGTGCCTATGGTGAAATGGTGTTATATATGTGTATTTTGCAGTTCTTGGTGTTTGTGTGTACCTCTTTTGTTGCAAGGATTGTGGGTTGTATCGGGGTGTGTTATATAGTATAGTGGGTAGGTGTGTCTGGTTTCTGACCGCTGCAGTTCATACCACCAATGGTTTTCCATCTTAAAAGAACCTCTGTGCTGATTTGAGGGTCATAATATAGTGGGTGGAATGCTGTTGGCATGGTTGTGTTGGTGGTGGAACTGCCTCTTTCCCATACTTCTGTCTCCTGGCGGTGTCAGATTTGTGACTGTTTTTTGGCGGTCTTCACAATTTGAGTCATAATATGGCGGTCAGAAGACTGCCAACATGGTGGTCTTTTGACAGCCACCACCTCAGCAGTCTTCCAAAAAGACAGCCAAAGTCATAATGAGGCACAAAGTAACCTCATGCAGTTAAGAGTTCTAATAGTGTCCAATTAGATCCAGCACAGTCAAATCAATAAGATATACCATGCTTCATGTTCGGTATCAAGAGTATCCTAATCCACCAATGTGCATCCACACCTCAAGTCCTTTGTATGTTACTTTAATTAGACTAGAGTGACATATAGTGCTGCAGGTGAACACTTTTCTCAATAATAACTCAACGAGCAGAGCACTAGGAAAATTCACTCCCTAAGAATGGAACCTCACAGAATTTATCACTAAAAACCTAAAGTCAACCTCATGTACACGTACCAGCAAAGGGTTGTCAAAAGGCAATAGTCAGATGGATCAAAAAAATTATGTACCCTATCATAAAACAAACATTCAGAAAATGAGTCACCCTAAAGAAAGAAGAAAAAATATATATTACAAAAATACAGACTAACCTAAGCTGAGGCTGCTACCAATTAATATCTATATTATCGATCGTCTGCATAAAAAGATTAAAAAAACTGAAAACATGAATCCTTATGGCAAGACTGGTGTAATTGTAGATGGTGGCCTCAGACTACCCAAACGCCAAAGAATAGCAGCGCTATGATAAAAAGCTCCCACATTCACTCAAAGAACTAACTCAGGGAACAACATAAACTACTGGATCTAACTTATGAAAACTGTGAAGCACAATTGTGTTTAGTAATACCTCAAATCTAAAGCAAGCACGCAAACTGGTAAAAATTACAAATTCTTGCATTATCACTAAATGCAATACACTAAGAAAATTTGTTAGTTTGTCTAAGTGAGGTCACAAATCCTCGCAGCATAGACCTTATGCGTTACACAATAAAATGTATCTGTTTATCTGAGCGAGGTTCTGCTGCTTCCTAGATAGCCAAATATTGAGTGATCCTTAACGCCTGTACCTTAGCATCTGTACAAATGGGTGACGCCATCTTGCATTTGAATGCGTCCGCCGGAATATGTAAGGGTCTACATTGAAGGCATACTTCACCGATGAACTGCAAAAACTGCAGCCCTATTGAAAAGGACAAAATGCTTGTGACCAATATTGCCAAAATGGAGCTTAGATATTCTACACATTCATGGGTTCTACATAAAACATCAACAATCCGCTAAAACTATAAATCTCTAATGGTGACTATACAAAAATTCAATAACAATGCGAAAATAGAGGCAGTTCAACTAAGAAAATCTGCACAAATCCAACTCCAAGCCTGGGGTAATTATGAATTATAAATAATGGCATTCTCCCATGGGTTTTCACTATTCAAACCATGTGCATGGGTATTTAAAGTAAAAATCTAGAAGACTTCCCTTCTTTTTCTTATGCATTTAGTTCTCTTCCTTCATGAACTGTAATATCATCTGAGCAATGCCTTTGTTACTTATAGTGTTTCACCAAAGGTGTTTTCATTGTCTGTCTAATGGCAGATTTGTGTTCAGTAAATTGTGTGGCAAATGACCTGCCAGTCTCACCCACATATCCTAGATTGCAAGGACAAATCAAAAGATAAATTAAATTCTTTGTCTTACTTTTTAAGCATAATTTATACCCATTGAAGACAAGTTCATCCATCTCAATGGCACTCGTACGTGCCTTAAATGTCATGCATTTAAAATTGCCAATACCAGAATTATTACCATCAATTGTTTTTTGCACAAAGGAAGCTGGTCTATCCAGACCAGATCCCACTATATAATCTTTAAGATTTTAGTTTTGTTTATGTGTGAACATCAGTTTGGGAAGCTGTTAATGTTGTTCTACATTCTTACTAAGTATATGCCAGTTATAGTTTACAATTTGACGAGCTTTCTGATTGAGAGTTGAATGTCTAGTAATACATACCAACTGGGGGTCACTATGATATTCTTTGTTGGTTAATAGGTGGTCCCTATTATAAAACCTTGCCCACCACCCTTGGACCACCCCCATCACCCACCACCCACGTACGAAAACCTTGGCATCGTTCTGGACTCATCTCTCTCCATGACCCAGCAAATCAACGCCATATCATCGACCTGCTTCAACACCCTTCGCATGCTACGCAAGATTTTCAAATGGATTCCTTTAAAAACAAAAAGGACAGTCACCCATGCACTCATTAGCAGCAGACTGGACTATGGCAATGTCCTCTACGCAGGGACCACAGCAAACCTTCAAAGAAAACTCCAGCAAATCCAAAATGCAGCCGCACGTCTCATCCTCAACCTCCCTCGCCACGAACACATATCCACCCACCTCAGATCCCTACACTGGTTGCCCATCAACAAAAGGATCATTTTCAAAGTCCTCGTCCACACTCACAAAGCCCTCCATGACACTGGACCGGCCTACCTCAACGAACGAGTAAACTTCCATATACAAACTCGACAGCTCCGCTCCGCCGACCTCGCACACGCTACAGTCCCCCGCATCCAACGCACCAACTCTGGCAGCAGATCCTTCTCCCACCTCGCCCACAAGACCTGGAACTCCATCCCCACCAACCTACGCAAGACCCAGGACCTCCTAACCTTCAGAAAGCAACTTAAAACATAGCTTTTTGAGCAGCAACCTGCACCCCCCACCCCCTACCTGTGCCTTGAGACCCTATCGGGTGAGTAGTGCGTTTAGGAAATTATTTGATTGATTGATTGACTGATTATAGGCCTCACATACTAGTCTTCTAGGGTAACCACAGACTTCAAATATGAATTTCATAATTTCAGCTCAGGTATCATAATCCTGAATATTAGTACAATTTCTTCGTAACCTCAGGAACTTCCCAAATGGTATGCTTTGCTTTTGGTTCCGTGGGTGAAAACTGCTGAAATGAAGCAGTGTATTTCTACCCATTGTTTTCACATGAAGATCTACCTCCCGTTGTCCTTTAGAATGACATAAGATTATGTCTAAATACTCCACCTGGTTGTGACTGGTATGGACTGTCAATTTCATATGTTGATCACAAAGATTAAGCCAAGCAAGGAACTCATTTAGCTCTTCTGTAGTTCCTGTCCAAATGAAAAAAATTTCATCAATATAACATGACCATTTGGTCATAGACTCATGGAAGTGTGCTACTTCGTTATGGTCATATTTCTTTTTGAACAATGGCATATAGATATTTGCTATACTTGGTGTGCAAGATGTGCCCATGCTGACAACTTTTATTTGTTTATTTAATTTTCCCCAGATTCAAAGGTGCAATCTTCCAATACTAATCGGAGGCAGTCCAGTATAAAGTTTTTTTGGGCATCATCAAGATGCTCTCCAAGGAACCAATTAACTACCTCAGCACCTTTTTCTGTGGAATATTGTTATAAAGGGCTTCAATATCTAATGTAACTAGAGTTTCTCAATCAGGGTTAGAGATCTGACCTTCCACTGTAGTGATCATATGTCTTGTAGCTTTGATGTAACACTGAATGTACGGGACCTTTGGTCTCAAGAAGGAATTTACATATTTTGGAAGAGGTTCTGTAATTGAGCCAATGGTGGTCACTATAGGTCTGTATGTGGGATCTTCCGTATGCTTATGTATTCATAATACCCCATAGATACTTGACTTTAGAGGATTAACAACATTCAAAACCCCATATTCCTTACTGCTAATCTGACCCGTTTCTAGAGCATGACATGTAATGTGCTTAGTCTGCATGGCTACTCGTCTAGTATGATCAGTTTGAATTTACTATAATGAGCTTGATTACAGAGCATAGTATTAATTTTCCTTATGTAGTTTTCTGTTTCTACTACCACTATTATGCCTCGTTGTCTCTAATTATGATGGTCAGGGACTTAGTTTTAGTGAAATACTGGCGGGCCAAAAACTCTTGCTGATTTAAATTAGGGTATGAGTGGGTTACAAAGCATGTAGCTTGTTCGTAAAATAACTTGACAGTTTTTGCAGACGTGGAAATGCTTCTCTAATTATGCTGTTTTGGATCCTGGTTTCTCCTATGAATCCAATTTTGCTAGTAGTTTTTCTGTCAATAGTATTGTGACTCCTTGATGCTCCATTTTATCAATAGCTATAACTTCTAAAATGTGTTCTTTCTCCAGTTGTAGTGAATAAGCTTTAAAGTCGGTGTACTTTTGAAGTGTTGGCATTAAACAAACTATGGATTTCTCTTCTTTGATTCAGTTCTCCTGGAATGATGTCAGATAGGAATAGATTTCTGTTTAGGCTACTTTACAAAGCACACTTTCCCAGGTTTGTAAGAACTCCTACTCTAATGTCTTTCAGTATTTCACCATATTTGATATCAGACGCTTGGCCCATATTTTGTAGTAATTCTTTGTACTCAAAGTTTAACCAAATATTTACATTACAAATACTTTTGTACACATTACAAATTTGAATCAGTAGTCTTCTGTAAATAATTGATGAGAACTTTAACTAGGAAGCTTTTGCCAGTACCAGCTTGTCCACGGATGTACAATAATATTGGTTTATATGTAAGACAGTTACATAGTTTTTGTTGTTGTGGTGAAATCCATGTTCTATTTTAGTTTTAACTTTGCTGTAAATTTCTCTCTATTCATTGTTCCGTTGTTCCACTAACTGCTCAAAATCCACAGTTTCATCTCTTGCCTGCTGCATGGCAATTTCCACTTCATTCATTGCTATAGCTGCTTCATTTTGAATTACTGGTTCTACAAGAGGATCTTGACTTCCTGGTGCAGAACTTTGGCTGTTTTGCAAACTCTCCTTGGCTATTTCAGCAGCTATGGTGTCTTCCTGTGCAACCTCATCTTCCAACATCTGCAAGTATTTAGGAAACATGGAACACTGAATGCTATCTATTATAGCATTGAATGAGTCTTCATAACAGTCATGGGCCCTCATTTTAACCTCAGCGGTCTTTCTGCAAGACCGCTGAGGTACCGGTGTGCTGAAGACCGCCAGTGCAGGCGGTTTTCCGCACAGCGTATTATGACTGCTGGCAGCCCTCTGTCCTTTTTTGGACGGAGAGCCGCCAGCAGCCATACTGGCGGTCGGCGGGGAAGTGGAGGCTGCTCCACCGCCACATCATCAGAACACTGCCCATCGAATGACATTCCATGATTTGGTGTGGCAGTGTTCTGGTGACGGGGAGCTGGCGGTGGAGCAGCCCCCATGGATCCCGTTCCCTCACGGAGGATCACCAGACCTGGTAAGGTGATCGTCCGTTAGGGGAGGGGGTTGGGGGGGGTTGTGTGCTGTGTGCGTGCATGGGGGTGTGCGTGTGAGTGCGTAGAGGGGGTGTGTGAGTGCGTGTATGCATGCGGGGCTGTTGGGTGTTTGGAAAATGTGTGCGTATCTGTCTGTTTGTATGTCTGTGTGTATGTGTGCATGTATGTCTGTGAGAATGTGTGCATGTATGTCTGTGTATGTGTCTGTTGGAATGTCTGTTTGTATGTGGGTGGGTATGTGTAGTTGTAGTGTATGTGTGCGTGTAGGGGTGTGTGTGTCAATGTTGGGGGGGTGAGGAGGGGGGTCAGGGTGTGGGGGGAGGACTCGGGGTGGTGGAGGGAGGTGGCTGAGACCCCTATCAGTACCAGGGAAGGAATTCCCTGGCACTGATAGTGCCTACCGCCATGGATTTCGTGGTGGTACAGAACCCCACAAAATCCATGGCGGTATGCGGGGTTGTGATACCGCCGGCAGTGTAGTGACAGATGCTGGTCTGGAGACCGAAGTCTCCAGCCCAGCGGTTGGAGTGGAGAAGTGGCGGTTTAGCATGGCGGTCACCGCCATGCTTGTATGCCATTTGTTTTCCGCCAGCCTGTTGGCGGTATTACCGCCATTTCTGCACTGACCGCCAGGGTTGTAATGAGGGCCTTAGTGTTCAAGTAGTATGGATTTATTTCACCATGGTTTGAAGAGTTGTAAAAAGGCTGAGTAGAAAAAATATTCTCTGTCTGGAGTTTGGCAACTAAGCTTCCTGTGATTAATTAGATTTCCTTTGTTGTGTCTTAACAACAAATATCACATCCAGTTACTGCAAATCCTTCTCAGTGACATTAGTTCTATATGTGTAGTGATGAAGTATTTCATACACACACATGTTTTCAAGATGAACACTTCTTCTAGGATAGTATGTATACAACATGCTAGTCTTTACAATGTCTGTACTCCTGGGATCAACTTCGGCAAGATACTGTGGCCCTCATTACAACCCTGGCGGTCGGTGTTAAAGCAGCAGTAATACCGCCAACAGGCCAGCGGAAAAAAAAATGGAATCACGACCATGGCAGAAACCGTCAACATAGACAGCCATTTTAACACTCCGACCGCCACGGTGGTAGAAACAAACACCGTGGCAGTAACCGCCAACAGACCGGCAGAACCCAATGTACCGCCCACATTATTACAAGAGGCCTATCCGCCACATTTTCCAGGGCACTACCAATGGGATCAAAAGCACGGTGGAAACAGTAGTTGAAAGGGAAACCACTCACCTCTCGACACCCAACGAGGAACCAGGATGCCATGGAGCCCGAACTACACGTCCTGCCCATGCTGGTATTCCTCCTTCTGTTTCAGGAGCATGAAAGGCGCCATCAACTACCACGGTGAGTACTGCACCTAAAACACAGGGGGGGGGGAAAGAGAGTGACACACACACGCAACACGCAAAACCCCCACCCCCACCCTCACCCACAACACCATACACACAAATAAATGCAGCAACATTACATATACACCCCCTGGAAGAACACAAGTACAAAAGGAAATGTTTGTAACAAGTGTAATCAATAAAAATCAGATAGTGCAAGCTCAAAAATCAGTATATACAAATATGTACACCAACTACACAAGTCCGGATAGTATTCAAACATCATCCGTAGATCAGTGTCCCAAAATGCATGGCCAAAGACTACACAAGATGCCTGACTCGAAATGGAGAGAACACTGCAGGGGCATCAGATCGAAATGAAACAGGCACCTCAGGGGGAAGGGCAGGGGGGGCACCTCAGCCTGATGAACGCACAATGCCACTGCTCCACGAGGGGGCTCCATGCCCACTGCTGTATTCTGGGGAGTGCAAAGCCACAGTCCCACAAGTCTTTCCAGTGGGTGGTTTGCCCACTGCTCTATCCTGGGGAGTGCAAAGCCACAGTCCCTCAAGTCTTTCCAGTGGGTGGTTTGCCCACTGCTCTATCCTGGGGAGTGCAAACTCACAGTCTCTCAAGTCTTTCCAGTGGGTGGTTTGCCCACTGCTCTATCCTGGGGAGTGCAAAGCCACAGTCTCACAAGTCTTTCCAGTGGGTGGGTTGCCCACTGCTCTATCCTGGGGAGTGCAAAGCCACACTCTCAAAAGTGGATAACAGTCTCCACTGGTTCTGGAGGGGGCTTGGTGCCCAGATTGCTTCATCCTGCCAAGGACTGAGGAAGTGGATGTTAATCTCCACTGGTTCTGGAGGGGGCTTGGTGCCCAGAGTTCTTCATCCTGCCGAGGACTGGGGTAGTGGATGTGAATCTCCACTGGTTGTGGAGGGGGATTGTGCCCAGAGTGCTTCATCCTGCCAAGGACTGGGGTAGTGGATGTAAATCTCCAGTGGTTCTGGAGGGGGCATTGTGCCCAGAGAGCATAACATGCAGTGTGGCTGGTCCCATTCCCTCACATGGGTGTGTGTGCCACGAGATTGCCTGGGAACAGGTAGCATGATACGCCATGGAGGCAGAGACATACCCCACCCTGCTGTGGCTTTGCCTGCTACCTGCAGGTGCAAACAGTAATGGAAGTCATACCTCATTGAAGCTGGGCAGGGTCCAGGATGTCTCAACCAGCCTCGGACGGCTGGCCACTGGGGATGATAGCCATGTCAGCTGCGGGGCTGGTGGCGGTGTCTGTGGCGGAGGTGCTGGCGGTGGTGCATGTGTCTGCACCTGTTCAGGGACACAGCACGATGTCTCCTGCAGCCTCAGATGGCTGGCCACTGGGGATGATGCTGGGGACTGTTGCTGAGGCAGCAGACATGCAGGTGGCGGTGCTGGTGGTGGTGCAGGTGGCGGTGCAGGTGGTGGTGTCCACCGCCATACAGGTTGGTATAGTGGTTGACAGAAGGGGTGACTCAAGTTCCTCAGTCGGTGCCACCGTGCCCTGTCCTGACCTGCCCTTCGGCTTGTGTCTCTTCCCCACCTTAGATGTTGCCACTGGTGTCTTGCCACTGTGTCCTCTTGGTTTGGAGGAGCCCTTGCTTGCTGGTAGGTGTGGCTTCTCCCTCCAGCATGTGGGCACATTCTTCACCTTGGCAGGTAGTGGAATGGCCTGCTCCTTGGCCTCGCTGGGTGGTACACTGGCAGCCCTGATGGGTGGCGCACTCAATGAGACCGGAGTTGCTGGCACCACTGTGCTTGGGGATTTGGTGGCTGAGGTGCTGGGCTGGGACCTGGAAAGCCTGGCCCTAGAGGAAGGACGGGGGGAGGTGTAAGGAAGAGGTCAATGTTAGCCAGGAAAAGTTTCTTTGACACACTGGGACGGGAAGATGGAGGGGGATTGGGAGTGGAGGAAGAGGTAGTGGTTGTAGGAGGTGCACTTTTGCTGAATTTGGGTGAAGGTGCATGGGCCGTAGGCTGTTGTGAGGTGGGTGGCTGTTGGGTGGGTGTGTGTCTGCATTTGTGTACTTTGGGAGGAGGGCTCACAAACACACTGGGAGAGGCCAAAGGGGATGTATGAATGGTAGTGGGGGTGGTGAGTGCACGTGAGCGGTGTGTGGTGATGGGCGTGCTGGTGATAGAGGTAGTGGCTGAGTCTCACAAGTCTTTCCAGTGGGTGGTTTGCCCACTGCTCTATCCTGGGGAGTGCAAAGCCACAGTCCCTCAAGTCTTTCCAGTGGGTGGTTTGCCCACTGCTCTATCCTGGGGATTGCAAACTCACAGTCTCTCAAGTCTTTCCAGTGGGTGGTTTGCCCACTGCTCTATCCTGGGGAGTGCAAAGCCACAGTCTCACAAGTCTTTCCAGTGGGTGGGTTGCCCACTGCTCTATCCTGGGGAGTGCAAAGCCACACTCTCAAAAGTGGATAACAGTCTTCACTGGTTCTGGAGGGGGCTTGGTGCCCAGAGTGCTTCATCCTGCCAAGGACTGAGGAAGTGGATGTTAATCTCCACTGGTTCTGGAGGGGGCTTGGTGCCCAGAGTTCTTCATCCTGCCGAGGACTGGGGTAGTGGATGTGAATCTCCACTGGTTGTGGAGGGGGATTGTGCCCAGAGTGCTTCATCCTGCCAAGGACTGGGGTAGTGGATGTAAATCTCCAGTGGTTCTGGAGGGGGCATTGTGCCCAGAGAGCATAACATGTAGTGTGGCTGGTCCCATTCCCTCACATGGGTGTGTGTGCCATGAGATTGCCTGGGAACAGGTAGCATGATACGCCATGGAGGCAGAGACATACCCCACCCTGCTGTGGCTTTGCCTGCTACCTGCAGGTGCAAACAGTAATGGAAGTCATGCCTCATTGAAGCTGGGCAGGGTCCAGGATGTCTCAACCAGCCTCGGACGGCTGGCCACTGGGGATGATAGCCATGTCAGCTGCGGGGCTGGTGGCGGTGTCTGTGGCGGAGGTGCTGGCGGTGGTGCATGTGTCTACACCTGTTGAGGGACACAGCACGATGTCTCCTGCAGCCTCAGATGGCTGCCCACTGGGGATGATGCTGGGGACTGTTGCTGAGGCAGCAGACATGCAGGTGGCGGTGCTGGTGGTGGTGCAGGTGGCGGTGCAGGTGGTGGTGTCCACCGCCGTACAGGTTGGTATAGTGGTTGACAGAAGGGGTGACTCAAGTTCCTCAGTCGGTGCCACCGTGCCCTGTCCTGACCTGCCCTTCGGCTTGTGTCTCTTCCCCACCTTAGATGTTGCCACTGGTGTCTTGCCACTGTGTCCTCTTGGTTTGGAGGAGCCCTTGCTTGCTGGTAGGTGTGGCTTCTCCCTCCAGCATGTGGGCACATTCTTCACCTTGGCAGGTAGTGGAATGGCCTGCTCCTTGGCCTCGCTGGGTGGTACACTGGCAGCCCTGATGGGTGGCGCACTCAATGAGACCGGAGTTGCTGGCACCACTGTGCTTGGGGATTTGGTGGCTGAGGTGCTGGGCTGGGACCTGGAAAGCATGGCCCTAGAGGAAGGACGGGGGGAGGTGTAAGGAAGAGGTCAATGTTAGCCAGGAAAAGTTTCTTTGACACACTAGGACGGGAAGATGGAGAGGGATTGGGAGTGGAGGAAGAGGTAGTGGTTGTAGGAGGTGCACTTTTGCTGAATTTGGGTGAAGGTGCATGGGCCGTAGGCTGTTGTGAGGTGGGTGGCTGTTGGGTGGGTGTGTGCCTGCATTTGTGTACTTTGGGAGGAGGGCTCACAAACACACTGGGAGAGGCCACAGGGGATGTGTGAATGGTAGTGGGGGTGGTGAGTGCACGTGAGCGGTGTGTGGTGATGGGCGTGCTGGTGATAGAGGTAGTGGCTGAGGTTGTAGTGCATGCAGGTGTGAGTGAAGACAAGACAGGGAGGGAGGAGGAGCACATGGAGGAGGGGGACACAGTGGAGGCAGTGGATGTTGCTGTGTCTGCATGGGCATGGTGCTTGTGTGTGTGCCTGTGGGATGTGTGGTGCTAATGTTTGCCATGTCCAATTTTGTGTGTTGATGAGTGTGCATGCTGGTCTGATGGTGTGCTTGGGATAGGCTGAGGTACAGGGGATTGGGTGGGAGTGGAGGAAGTTGGAGGGGGGAGGCTGGACACAGGGACAATGGCTGCCATCAGTGCTGAGGCCAGAGCCTGAAATTCTCTCTGTTGGGCCGCCTGGCCAGAATGAATGCCCTCCAGGTATGCATTTGTTTGCTGAAAATGCCTCTCAACACCCTTGATGGCAGTCAAAATGGTAGGTTGTGCAACAGGTCAATAGCCTCCTCACTGATGGCAGCAGGGCTGACTGGGGCAGGGCCTGAGGTGCCTGGGGCGAAGGAGATGCCCACCCTCCTGGGTGAGCAGGCACGGGACACACGCTGAGTGGCTGCTGGGAGGGCGGTGCTGGTAGAGGGGTGGCGGCTGTACCTGTTGATGCGGTGGGCACAGAGGTGACCGCCACCGCAAGGGAGATCCCATCAGAGGAGGAGTCGCAGTCGCTGGTGTATGCTCCTGTCCCGGTCGTGGAGCTCCCCCCGTCCTCCGTCCCACTTGTGGCTTCAGACTCCGTTACTTCACCCTCCAGGGCCATGTGGGATGCAGCTCCCTCCTGCTCCGGTGCCACTGCTCCTCCGCCAGATGATGCTAATGCACACAAGAACAGGGTGACAAAAAAAAGGGGGGGGGGAAGACAGAAGAAACACATGTTCAGTGCATGCAACACCACTACCGTTGGTGGACAAAACACACAGGGAGCAGCCCTTGCACTAAGCCATGCACTAACAGTTCTTAGGGAAATACACATGCCCATGGGGGACGATGCCTAAGCCCATTTGCTGAACACCTGGAACCCACAGGAGCCTGACTAGGTGTAGATGGCTATTACCACTATTGGGGTTGGAGTGCCACAGAGCCTGCCTAACAAAGGACTTACCCTACCAAGTTCGCCCGGGCCTAGGGGAACCCACAGCCCACTTCCCCCTGCCAGACACTTCGTAAAGCGTGCAGAGTCAGCTGAATGAGACTGTACTCACCCCCTTGTGGCTGCTGTGATGTCCTCAAGCGCCCATCCAACTCCGGATATGCCACTGCCAGGATCCGGTACATCATGTGGGTCATGGGCACCCCTTCCACGTTGGGAGGCCATCCCCAGCTGGGCCTCTGCCATCTTCTTGCTCCAGCTGCACAGGTCCTCCCATCTTTTCCAGCAGTGGATGCTCCGTCTATGGTAGACCCCCAGCATCCAGACGTCCTTGCCAATGGCACACCAAATACCCTTCTTCTGGTGGGCGCTGGCCTAGAGGAAAAGTGAAGTTAGAATGGGTGTTACTATCCCGTACAGTTCATCTCACGCATTGCCTAAACACCTCCCCACCTGGCCCAGACATACATACACACACACTATAGGCACATGCTGGCCTGTCCCCCTCCCCACCCTCTTCCATCCACGACACTCCATACAATCATGAGCCATCCACCATGCTCACAGTGTACTCACCTGTTTGTCTGGAGGACTGTATAGTTGCGTGTACTGGGGGAGGACCCCATCCACCAGTTTCTCCATCTCCTCCAAAGTGAAGGCAGGGGCCCTTTCCCCAGACACTGTAGCCATCGTCGCTTCCAGACACAGATCACAGCAGCACTTGCAGTGTAGGTCCTCTCCTGTTGAAGGTCAGGTTTCAAATGAGGGAACAGTTAGAAAATGGCGGCCACGTCTGCGGCGGTGCGTACCTTCACCTCCGGCGTACATCGTCATTTGCTCCTGGAACCCATAGGGCCCAATGTTAACCAATGCTGAATTGCAGTGTGGTCTTCCACCGCCTACCGCAACGGTGTACAACGCCAGCACAGTTACCTCATTTCCCCTTGTCCCACCTTACAGGTCAGGCAGCTGCCATTTCAGGGGGCCTCCTGGCAGGCAAAAAAACTGTGTCACACCTATTTAGGCCATGAATATGGACAGACAAAGGCACATGGCGAATTTGTAACGTTTTTGCCAAAAACACATTGTGATACCTAAGTGTTGGATGGCCCTCTGCTCACCCTTCTCCTCCTTAGGGCACGTCCGCTGGGGCAGGTGATGAGATTGCGGCATCCTCTGGTGTACAGACTCCTGGTGGACCTGTCGACAATGGAAGAGAGACACATCATTGTCACTTACAGACTCGATCGTGCAACAATCTATGAGCTGTGTGCCCAGTTGGAGCCAGACCTGATGTCAGCTATCCGCCATCCCACAGGAATCCCCCCTCTAGTGCAGGTTCTGTCTGTACTCCATTTCTTGGCCAGTGGGTCTTTTCAAACAACAGTGGCAATGGCATCAGGGATGTCCCAGCCAATGTTCTCTAACGTGTTGTCCAGAGTGTTGTCTGCCCTGCTGAAATACATGCGCAGCTACATCGCTTACCCTCAAGTGGAGGATTTGCCCACAGTAAAAGATAACTTCTATGCCCTGGGTCATATCCCTAACATCATTGGTGCCATTGATAGTACACAAGCGGCATTTGTCCCCCCTGCAGGAATGAACAGGTGTACAGAGACCGGAAAAGCTATCATTCAATGAATGTGCATATGGTGTGTTTGGCAGACCAGTACATCTCCCATGTGAATGCCAAGCATCCTGCCTCTGTCCATGATGCTTAAATTTTGAGAAATAGCAGCATCCTTTATGTTTTGGGGCAACTCCAGAGGCACCGTGTGTGGCTAATAGGTGAGCCTAAAGTCCCCACACAGTTCTACTTGGTGTCTGGGTATGGGAGATTCCCTAATGTTTTGAGGATGCCTAACAGTTGTCTATCGATATTTGCAGGTGACTGGTTACCCCAACCTGTCATGGCTACTGACCCCAGTGAGGAATCAAAGGACAAGAGCAGAGGAATGCTACAATGAGGCACATGGGCGAACTAGGAGGATAATAGAACCCACCTTCGGCCTCCTGAAGGCTAGATTCCGGTGCCTCCATCTGACAGGTGGATCCCTATACTACTCACCGAAGAAGGTGTGCCAGATCATCGTGGCCTGCTGTATGTTGCACAACTTGACTTTGCGACGCCAGGTGCCTTTTCTGCAAGAGGATGGGCCTGATGGTGGTCTTGTGGCAGCTGTGGAGCCTGTGGACAGTGAAGAAGAGGAGGCAGGAGAAGAAGATGTAGACAACCGAAACAACATCATCATGCAATACTTCCAGTGAGACACAGGTAAGAATATGGAACTGCTTCCCACATCTCATACTATTGTAGGAGCTAGCATAAATCTGCCTTTTTCACTCTGTGTATGGACCCTGACTTGTCACTTTGGCTTTCCATTTCACAAATGTGGCTCCCAATTTGTGCCCTCTGCTATGTTTACTCCTGGCCTACAGCTGTGTAACCTTGGTATGTGAACAAGTACATTGACATTGCTATATTCCAGAGATTTTGCAATTACACATGTGTGAAAGCACAGACTGACTCCAGATTGTTTGGTGAATCAAGGTGTTTATTCCTGTGCAAATAAGTGGAGGGGTGTGTGAAATGTGCTGGGGTGATGGTGGAGGAATGTCCATGGCAGAGTCAAGTCTATTTGTATCAGAGGTGCATTGTCCAATGGGCATAGGAAGTGGAGCAATGGCAGTTTAAGGTGGACAGGGTGACAAAGTGGGACGGAAGGGTGACATTCAGGAGGGTCTTATTTCCTGGCAGGGGTCTTGGCAATGTTCTTTGTCTTGTTCCTGGATCCCCGGGACCGTTTGCGGGGTGGTTCTCCTTCTGCAGGGGGTGGGGTGCAGGTGGCCTGTTGGTCCTGTGGCGATGCGTCCTGTCCACTAGCGGAGGTGGAGGGCTGTTCATCGTCCAGGCTAGTGTCAGGGGCCTGTTTGTGTCCCGCTGTGTCCCTCATGGTGTTGACAAGGTCTCCCAGCACCCCTGCAATGGTGACCAGGGTGGTGTTAATGGACTTCAAGTCCTCGTTGATCCCAAGGTAGTGTTCCTCCTGCATCCCCTGGGTCTCCTGAAACTTGGCCAGTACCGTGCCCATGGTCTCCTGGGAATGGTGGTATGCTCCCATGATGTTGGAGAGTGCCTCGTGGAGAGTGGGTTCCCTGGGCCAGTTCTCCCCCTGTCGCACAGCAGTCCTCCCAGCTTCCCTGTTATCCTATTCCTCTGTCCCCTGAACCGTGTGCCCACTGCCACTGACCCCAGGTCCCTGATTGTCTTGGGTTGGTGGGTTTGCCTGGGTTCCCTGTAGTGGTGGACACACTGCTGATTGACGTGTCCTAGGGACAGAGGGATGGGCCCGCTGGATGGGTGCTGTGGTGGTGTTTCCTGAGGGGGGAGGCTCTGTGGTGGTTTGTGACTGTGTCAGGGGAACTGACTGTCCAGAGTTCCCTGATGGGTCGAGCTGGTCATCTTGATCCAGACGTGCAGAGCTGCTGTCATCACTGTGGGCCTCTTCTGTGGTGGGACTGGATATGTCTGGCACCTCCTGTCCGGTGACATTTGGTATGGGTCTTGTTGGGGTGTAAATGCATAGTTTTAGTATCTGTGTGCGCCATGTTGTGCTTTGGGTGAGTTACCCTCTATTCCTGTGCTTCCATTGTTGTGTTTGCCATTGTGTGATTAGTGTTTTGGGGTCTGTGTGGGTATCGGTACTGGACATGCTTTGGTAATGGGTGTCCATGTTTGGTGTTGCATGCAGGGCTTGGTATTGGGATGTGTGGGTTGTGATAGTGGGGCCTTTGTGAGGTGTTGGAGTGATGGGGGTGAGGGTGAGGGTGGGCGAATGTGATGGCATGCAAGTGGGGTAGGGGGATAAAGTAGTAAACATTTGACTTACCAGAGTCCAGTTCTCCTGCTACTCCTGCGAGGCCCTCAGGATGCATGATTGCCAAGACTCGCTCTTCCCATGTTGTTAGTTGTGGGGGAGAACATGGGGGTCCACTGCCAGTCCTATGAACAGCAATCTGGGGGTCATTACAACATTGGAGGTAAAAGCCGCCTACCGCCGTGCAGAAGACCGTCAACACACTGCCGCGGAATTCCGCCACAGCTAATATGACCCACAGCTCGGAATCCGCCAAAATCTAGACATCCACACAAGTCCGCCACACCAAAGGTCATTGATAAACTGGCGATAACAAAACCTCCACCGTCACGCCAACAGGAATACGCCCACACTATCACGACCCACGAATCCACGCGGCTGTCTTTCAACCGCGGTATTCTATTGGAGGTACACACCACTGCGCTCAAAATACACACAGTTACAAAACACTACCACATTGGACAAATCGAAATACACACACCTGATACACATACACACACCACTCCCACACACCCAATACAATATAAAACACACACCGCATCACCCACAAACCCCTACGACAACAATTGCGACAGAAGGCCAAAGAGAGACACCACCAGAAACAACACTAGCATCCACAGGCACTCAACACCATCACTCACACAACATCCACGCACCTCACATAACACACCTCTAAATATCACCCCACACATCACAACACACACCACCCCACACATCACCCACACCACCCCATGGCACCACAAAGACACCCCAGGCTTTCTAAGGAGGAGCTCAGGGTCATGGTGGAGGAAATCATCCAGGTAGAGCCACAGCTATTCGGATCACAGGTACAGCACACCACCATAGCTAGGAAGATGGAGCTATGGCGCAGAATCGTGGACAGGGTCAATGCAGTGGGACAGCACCCAAGAACTAGGGATGACATCAGGAAGAGGAGGAACGACCTCAGTTCAGAGGACTGACGGCGGACCCCCACCTCCTTCCCCAGAACTAACAACATGGGAGGAGCAGGTCTTGGCTATACTGCATCCTGAGGGTCTCGCGGGAATAGCTGGAGGAATGGACACTGGTAAGTCAAACCTTTAACTACCATATCCCCCACCCTACCTGCATGCTACCACATACCCCCACCCTTGCCCTCACCCCCATCACTCCAACTCCTCACACATGTCAAGTTTCAGGAGACCCTGCAGCTGCAGGAGGAACAGTATTTGGGGTTCAGGGAGGAACTCAAATCCATCAATTCCACCCTGGGCACCATTGTAGGGGTGCTGAAGGAACTCGTCAACACCAGGAGGGACACTGTGGCACAACAAGGGGCCCCTGACACAAGCCTGGACGATGAACTGCCCACCACCTCCACCGGCGATAGTGGACAGGAGGCATCGCCACAGGACCACGACACCAGCACCCCACCCCCTGCAGATGGAGAACGACCCCGCAAGCGGTCCCTGAGTTCCAGGACAAAGACAGAGAACAATGTCAAGACCCCCGCCAAGAAATGAAACCACCCTGATTGTCATTCTTCTGTCCCACTTTGTCACCCTGTCCATACTTAAAATGCCCTTGCTCCACTTCCTATGCCCCTTTGGACAATGCACCTGTGAGACTAATAGACTGGACTCTGCCATGGACATTCCTCCACCATCACCTCTGAACATTTTACAACCCCCTCCACTATTTAGCACTTAAATAAACACCCTTAAATCACAAAACAATCTGGAGTCAGTCTGTGCTTTCGAAAATGTATATTTGCAATAACTGTGGAAAAATGCTATATCCAATGTAATGTCAACATACCTATGTCACACAGCTCTAGTCCATGCGGAAACAAAGCAGAGGTCACACAGTGGGACCCACATCTGTGAAATTGAAAGGGAAAGTGACAACTCAGTGTCCATACATTGGGTGAAAATGACAGACAGATGAGAGGTAGAAGAATTAAATCAGATGTAGCAGGCAGTGTTGTCTTCTTACCTGTGTCTCACTGGAAGTATTGCTGGATCACCGTGTCCCTGTTGTCTAAGTCCTCTTCTTCTGCTTCCTCATCTTCACTGTCCACAGGCTCCACAGCTGCCAAAACACCTCCATCTGGACCATCCTCCTGCAGAAAAGGCACCTGTAGTCGCAAAGCCAAGTTGTGAAGCATTCAGCAGGCCACGATGATCTGGCACACCTTCTTTGGTGAGTAGAATAGGGAACCGCCTGTCATATGGAGGCACCGGAACCTGGCCTTCAGGATGCCAAAGGTCCTCTCTATAATCCTCCTAGTTCGCGCATGGGCCTCATTGTACCTTTCCTCTGCCCTTGTTCTGGGATTCCTCACTGGGGTCTGTAGCCATGACAGGTTGGGGTAACCAGAGTCACCTGCAAATGGCGAGGGACAACTGTTAGATACACACTAACTCTTAGGGACATCCCCAAACCCAGACAAATAGTCACACTGTATTGGGTCCATGTCCTCACCTAATAGCCACACACGGTGCCTCTGGAGTTGCCCCATCACATAAGGGATGCTGCTGTTCCACAGAATGTAAGCGTCATGCACTGAGCCAGGAAACCTAGCATTTACATGGGAGATGTACTGGTCGGCCAAACACACCATCTGCACATTCATTGAATGGTAACTCTTCTGGTTTCTGTACACCTGTTCACTCCTGCGGGCGTGGGCCAAAGCCACATGTGGCCCATCAATAGCATCTATGATGTTGGGAATATGTCCCAGGGCATAGAAGTCACCTTTAACTGTAGCCAAATCCTCCACCTGAGGGAAAACGATGTAGCTGTGCATGTGTTTCAGCAGGGCAGACAACACTCTGGACAACACGTTGGAGAACATAGGCTGGGACATCCCTGATGCAATGGCCACTGTTGTTTGAAAAGACCCACTTGCTAGGGAATGGAGTACTGACAGGACCTGCACTGGAGGGGGGATTCCTGTGGGGTGGCGGATAGCTGACATCAGGTCTGGCTCCAACTGGGCACACAGTTCCTGGATTGTGGTACGATCAAGTCTGTATGTGACAATTACATGTCGCTCCTCCATTGTCGACAGGTTCATCAGCGGTCTGTATACCGGAGATTGCCGCCATCTCCTCACCTGCCCCAGCAGACGTGCTCTATGGAGGAGAACAGCGAGCAGAGAGTCAACCAACACTGAGGTACGTAAACACAACTTTATAGCAAAATGTTTGAAAATCGATATATGGCTGTACTAGTGTTTAAGCAAGGCCTAGATATGTGTGACGCAGTCAAAATTAATCCCATGTGGCCCCCAGAAATGGCGGCTGTCTGACCTGGAATGTTGGACAAGGGTATATGAGGTTACTGCGCTGGCGTTGTACACCGTCACGGTAGGCGGTCGAAGACCGCAGCGCAATCCTGCATCGGTTAACATTGGACCCTATGGGCCCCAGGAGCCAATGACGATGTACACCGGCGGTGACAGTACACACCGCTGCGGACATCACCACCATTTTCTCTCTGTTCAATCACTTGATACCTGATCTTCGACAGGAGAGGACCTACACTGCAAGTGCTGGTGTGACCTCAGTCTGGAAGAGACAATGGTTCATGTGTCTGGGGAAAGGGCCCCTGCCTTCAGCATGGAGGAGTTGGAGAAACTAGTGGATGGGGTTCTCCCCCAGTACACACTACTCTACAGTCCTCCAGAAAAACAGGTAAGTACACTGTGAGCATGCCGAATGGGCAATGCCCGTGTGGAGTGGTGTTCATGAAAGATGGGGGGGGGGGGGGAGAATGAGGCGTGCATGATACAACAGTGAGTGCATGTGCGTCATGGCAAGGGTAGGGATGGGGGCCAATGACTGTGACGGTGCGGATGGTTATATCTTCTCCTTTTCCCCTGTACTATTCGTGTAGGCCAGCGCCCACCAGAAGAAGGATATTTGGCGTGCCATCGCCAAGGAAGTTCGTACCCTGGGGGTCCACCACAGACGCAGCACCCACTGCCGTAAAAGATAGGAGGACATTTGCTGCTTGAGCAAGAAGATGGCGGAGGCCCAGCTGGGGTGGCCTCCCAATGTGGGAGGGGTGCCTGTCGCACCATGACTCCCCTGATGTTCCGGATCTTGGCGGTGGAGTATCCAGAGTCGGATGGGCACTTGGGGGCATCACAGCAGCCACAAGGGGATGAGTACACTCTCATTCTGCTGATTCAGCGTGCATTGTAGGTGTCTGGGTGGGGGAGGTGGGCTGTGGGTTCCCCTAGGCCAGGGCGAGTTTAGTAGGCAAGGTCCCTTCTTAAGGCAGGCCCTGTGGCACCCCACCTGTGTTCAGAGCCAACTACACCTAGTCAGGCTCCTGTGACTTCCATGTGTTCAGCAATCGGGCGTAGGCCTTGTAACCCATGTCCCTGTGATTAATTAGGGAACTCTAAGTGCACGGCATAGTGCAGGGGGCTTCTGTGTCTGTAGTGTCCACCAACGGTAGCGGTTTGGATGCACTCAACATGTCTTTCTACTGTCTTTCCCCCCCTTTTTATGGTCTCCCTGTTCTTGTGTGCATTAGCATCATCAGGCAGAGGAGCAGTGCCACCGGAGCAGGCGGGAGCTGCATCCCACATGGCCCTGGAGGGCGACACAATGGAGTGAGAAGCCACCAGTGGGACGGAGGGCGAGGGGAGATCCACGGCGAGGACAGGAGCTGAGACCAGCGACACAGACTCCTCCTCTGATGGGAGCTCCCTTGCGGTGGCGGGCCCCTCTGTGCCCACATCATCTACAGGTATAGCCGCCACCCCCCCTACCAGCACCGTCCTCCCAGCAGCCCCTCAGCGTGTGCCCCGTGGCCACTCACCCAGAAGGGTGGGCATCTCCTTCACCCCAGGCACCTCAGGTCGTGCCCCAGTCAGCCCTGCTGCGCTCAGTGAGTAGTGCCTCCTCAGGTCCCTCACTATTGGGCAGTCTACCATTTTGAATGCCATGCAGGGTGTAGAGAGGCAGTTGCAACAGACCAATGCCTGGAGGGCATTCATTCTGGTCAGGCAGCCCAACAGCGAGCTTTTCAGACTCTGGCCTCAGCTCTGATGGCTGCCATTGTCCCTGTCTCTAGCCTCCCCTGTAGGAGGCTGGACTGGCTTGTAGTGAGTACCTAGGGGTACTTGCACCTTGCACCAGGCCCAGTTATCCCTTATTAGTGTATAGGGTGTCTAGCAGCATAGGCTGATAGATAATGATAGCTTAGCAGAGCAGCTTAGGCTGAACTAGGAGACGAGTGAAGCTCCTACAGTACCACTAGTGTCATATGCACAATATCATAAGAAAACACAATACACAGATATACTAAAAGTAAAGGTACTTTGGGGGTCATTCTGACCTCGGCGGTAAAAGGCGCCTACCGCCGGTCAGAAATCCTCCATAATCCCGCCGCGGTCGCGGAAACCCGCCACGGTCATTCTGACCCGCAGAAGGCAAACCTCCGAAAATCCGACCGCCACAACAGACCGCCAGACCAGCGGTCGGCGGAAAGGTGGAGGTGACCAAACCTCCACCGTCACGCCAACAGAAATACGCCCATCCCATTACGACCCACGAATCCACGCGGCGGTCATTCAAACGCGGTATTCCATTGGCGGGACACACCGCCGCGGTCAGAATACACACAAACGAACAAAACTCAGCCACATTGGACGATTTGAATCCCACACACCTGATACACATACACACACCACTCCCACACACACAATACAATATAAAACACACACCCACATCACCCACAAACCCCTACGCTAAAAAATTCGTCAAGAAGGCAAGAGCGAGACACCAGCATCCAAAAAATAACAGCCACAGCCACTCAACACCATCACCCACACACTATCCACACACAAAACAACACACACCACCACACTCAACTCACTTAAATACACATACTCCGCCCCACACATCATACACACCACCCCATGGCACCCCAAAGACAACCCCGCTTCACAGACGAAGAACTCAGGGTCATGGTGGAGGAAATCGTTCGGGTAGAGCCCCAGCTGTTCGGCACACAGATACAATACACCAGCATTGCCCGGAGGACGGAGCTATGGCAGAGGATTGTCGACAGGGTGAACGCAGTGGGACAGCACCCCAGAAATCGGGAAGACATCAGGAAGCGATGGAACGACCTACGGGGGAAGGTGCGTTCCATGGTATCCAGGCACAACATCGCCGTGCAGAAGACTGGCGGAGGACCCCCACCTCAACCCCCACAATTCACATCATGGGAGGAGGAAGTCTTGAACATCCTGCATCCTGACGGCCTCGCAGGAGTCGGCGGAGGAATGGATACTGGTAAGTTGAAGCTTCACTACTGCTTCCCCCCCACCTGCATGCCAAATCATACCCCAACCCTCACCCCCATCCTCGAACCCCACCCTCACCCCCACCCCCACCACCATCCTCACCCCCACCACCATCCTCACCCCCACCCCCAGCACACCTATTCCCCGCCAATGTCTCACCATCACAACCCACACATCCCAAAACCTAGGCCTGCATGCGTCCACTAAGCATGGACACCCATCACCAAAGCATGCCCAATGCATATACACATCCCCCCCACAAGCCACCCTCACCAAAGCCCCCACACACGAATGCCAGCACTTGGGGACACGAGAACCCACAGATACACCCATATGCCACACATTGAAACTATAACCATACCTCTATACCCCTGCAGGACCCGACCGTCAACACACCGCGGCGGAGGGGCCAGAATTCTCCACACCCCCCACCCAAGAGGCCGTCAGCGATGACAGCAGCTCTGTCGACCTGGACACCGATGACCAGCCCGGACCATCGGGGACCTCTGGACAGTCGGTTCCCCTCACACAGGCCCAGGCCACTACAGACCCAAACCCCTCTGGGAACACCAGCACAGCTCCCACCCAGCGGGCCCATGCCTCTGTCTCCAGGGCGCGTCAATCTGCGGTGTGTCTACCACTACAGGGCACCCAGGATAACCCACCACCCCAACAACAACAGGGACCTGGGGGCAGTGGTAGTGGGCACACCGGCCAGGGGGCAGAGGCCCAGGGAAACAGGGGAACTCGGAGGGCAGCTGTGCGACAGGGGGGGGAGGAGAGGCCCAGGGAACCCACTCTCCACGAGGTCCTCACCACCATCATGGGAGCATACAACCGCTCCCAGGAGACGATGGCGACGGTACTGGCCCGGTTCCAGGAGATCCAGGTGCTGCAGGAGGAACACTATCGGGGGTACAGGGAGGACATCAGAGCCATCAACACCACCCTGGTTACCATGGTAGGGCTGCTGCAGGACCTCGTCAACAACAGGGCGGACACTGAACAACACCCAAGGGCCCCTGCCACTAGCCTGGACCAAGAACAGCCAACCACCTCCGCCGGCGCTAGTGGACAGGAGGCCCCCGCACAGCAGCAGCCCACCAGACCCCCACCTCCTGCAGGAGAAGAACCACCCCGCAAGAGGGCCCTGAGATCTCGCAAGAAGACAGAGTAGGATGTCAAGACCCCCGCCAGCAACGGATACCACCTGATGTCATCCCACTGTCCCACATTGTCACCCTGTCCATCCTTGAACTGCCCATGCTCCATCTCTCCACAGGCCTCTGGACAATGCACCTGTGTGACTGCTACTCTGGACTCTGCCATGGACATTCCTTCACCATAGCCCCCACCCACTTGAAACCACCCATCCCATTTTGAGCACTTAAATAAACACCTATTTTGCACCAAAATATCTGGAGTCTGGCTGTGATTTTAATAGATTGTAATTGACATGACAGTGCAAATATGTCCTTGTACATGGTGAAGTCAACAAACAGCTGCCACAAAGCTGTAGTCCATGGGGAAACGAAGCACAGGACTCGTAGTGGGGACCCCAGATCTGAAATAGGGAGGGAAAAGCCAAAACTCAGTCATCATACACTGGGGGAAATAGACAGGCAGCAGAGATGCTGGAGAGTAGTTAACATTTACTAAATTATCTTTGAAATGTTACCTGTGTCCTATTGGAAGTACTGTTCAATGATTCTGTCCCTGTTGTCTGTTTCAGCCCCGTCGTCTTCCTCCTCGTCACTCTCCTCAGGTTCCACCGCTGCCACAACACCACCGTCTCGACCATCCTCCTGCAGGAAAGGCACCTGGCGGCGCAAAGCCAGGTTGTGAAGCATGCAGCAGGCCACGATGATGTGACACACCTTCTTAGGTGAGTACATTAGGGATCCACCTGTCATATGCAGGCAGCGAAACCTGGCCTTTAGGAGGCCAAAGGTGCGTTCGATCACCCTCCTAGTACGCCCATGGTCCTCATTGTACCGTTCCTCTGCCCTGGTCCGGGGATTCCTTACTGGGGTCAGTAGCCACGACAGGTTGGGGTACCCAGAGTCCCCCACTAGCCATACACGGTGTCTCTGTAGCTGTTCCATCACGTAAGGGACGCTGCTATTCCTGAGGATGTAGGCGTCATGCACTGACCCTGGGAATTTGGCATTTACATGCGAGATGTACTGGTCAGCCAAACACACCACCTGGATGTTCATTGAATGGTAATTTTTTCTGTTCCTGTACACCTGCTCCCTGTCTCTTGGGGGAACCAAAGCCACATGGGTCCCATCAATGGCACCAATTACGTTGGGAATATGTCCAAGGGCGTAGAAATCACCCTTCACTGTAGCCAATTCGCCCACCTCAGGGAAAATGATGTAGCTCCTCACGGATTTCATCAGGGCAGACAACACTCTGGATAACACCTTCGAAAACATGGGCTGAGACATCCCAGAAGCAATTCCCACGGTTGTCTGAAATGACCCACTTGCCAAGAAATGGAGTACTGACATGACCTGCACCAGAGGGGGAATCCCTGTGGGTTGGCGGATGGGGGACATCAGGTCGGGCTCCAGCTGGGCACACAGTTCATGGATAGTGGCACGGTTAAGACGGTAGGTCAGGATAATGTGGCGTTCTTCCATTGTCGACAGGTCCACCAGCGGTCGGTACACGGGAGGATTCATCCGTCTCCTCGCCCAACCCAGCGGACGGTGCCTAGGAAGGACAACATGGAGCACACAGTCAAGCAACCCACAGGTACGTACTCACAGCTAGCACAGTAAACGATTCTCTATGCAGTGAATGGCGTGTCTGAGTGGCTATGCAAGGCCTAGGCCTGTGTGACGCTGTTGAAATTGAGCCATGTGGGCCCTGGAAATGGCGGCTGCCTGACCTGTGAAGTGTGACAATGGGATGTGAGGTCAATGCGCTGGCGTGGCACACCGCGGCGGGCGGCGGGCGAAGACCGCGGCGCAAAGCCGCATTGGTTAACATTGAAGCCTATGGGTTTCAGGAGCCAATGGCGAAGGGCGCCGGCGGTGGCGGGACGCACCGCCGCGGTACGCACCGCCGCGGACGTGACCGCCATTTTCTATCTACTTATCCACTTGCGACTTGAACTTTCACAGGAGAGGACCTATACTGCAAGTGTTGCTGTGACCTCGGTCTGGAAGGGACAATGGCTGCTGCGACTGGGGAAAGGGCCCCTGCCTTCACTGGAGAGGAGTTGGAGAAACTTGTGGATGGGGTCCTCCCCCAGTATGCGCTACTCTACGGTCCTCCAGACCAACAAGTGAGTCTAATTCAATCTGGATTTGGGGCCACTGGCTGGCTTGGGGGCCTGGCGGGGGGCATGGCGGGGGGCCTGGCGGGGATGGGGGGCATGTTGGGCCTGGCGGGGGGCATGGCGGGGATGGGGGGCATGTTGGGCCTGGCGGGGGGCATGGCGGGGATGGGGGGCATGTTGGGCCTGGCGGGGGGCATGGCGGGGATGGGGGGCATGTTGGGCCTGGCGGGGGGCATGGCGGGGGGCCTGGCGGGGATGGGGGGCATGTTGGGCCTGGCGGGGGGCATGGCGGGGATGGGGGGCATGTTGGGCCTGGCGGGGGGCCTGGCGGGGATGGGGGGCATGTTGGGCCTGGCGGGGGGCATGGCGGGGATGGGGGGCATGTTGGGCCTGGCGGGGGCATGGCGGGGATGGGGGACATGTTGGGCCTGGCGGGGGGCATGGCGGGGATGGGGGGCATGTTGGGCCTGGCGGGGGGCATGGCGGGGATGGGGGGCATGTTGGGCCTGGCGGGGGGCATGGCGGGGATGGGGGGCATGTTGGGCCTGGCGGGGGGCATGGCGGGGGGCCTGGCGGGGATGGGGGGCATGTTGGGCCTGGCGGGGGGCATGGCGGGGATGGGGGGCATGTTGGGCCTGGCGGGGGGCCTGGCGGGGATGGGGGGCATGTTGGGCCTGGCGGGGGGCATGGCGGGGATGGGGGGCATGTTGGGCCTGGCGGGGGGCATGGCGGGGATGGGGGGCATGTTGGGCCTGGCGGGGGGCCTGGCGGGGATGGGGGGCATGTTGGGCCTGGCGGGGGGCATGGCGGGGATGGGGGGCATGTTGGGCCTGGCGGGGGGCATGGCGAGGATGGGGGGCATGTTGGGCCTGGTGGGGGGCATGGCGGGGGGCCTGGCGGGGATGGGGGGCATATTGGGCCTGGCGGGGGGCATGGCGGGGATGGGGGGCATGTTGGGCCTGGCGGGGGGCCTGGCGGGGATGGGGGGCATGTTGGGCCTGGCGGGGGGCATGGCGGGGATGGGGGGCATGTTGGGCCTGGCGGGGGGCATGGCGGGGATGGGGGGCTTGTTGGGCCTGGCGGGGGGCCTGGCGGGGATGGGGGGCGTTGGGCCACTGGAAAGGAAAATGCTGAGAAACTTGAACGTGGTATTTCTCCCTCCCTGTACGTGTCACATAGGTCCGCGCCCATGAGAAGATCGGGATTTGGCGTGCCATCGCCAAGGAAGTCCGGACCCTGGGGGTCCACCATCGACGGGGCACCCACTGCCGCAAGAGGTGGGAGGACATCCGCCGCGGGACCAAGAAGACCGCCGAGTCTCTGCTGGGGATGGCCTCCCAACGTAGGCGGGGTGCCTGCCGTCAACTGAGCCCCCTGATGTTCCGGATCCTGGCGGTGGCCTACCCTGAATTGGATGGGCGCGTGAGGGCAGCACAGCAGACACAAGGGGGTGAGTACAAGCATTATCTACTCTGTTGTCGCGCAGTGGAGGTGTCTGGGTGGGGGAGGAGGGCTGTGGGTCCCCCTAGGCCAGGGCGATATCTGTAGGCTGGGCACCCCCGTAAGCCCCTGTGTCCCCAGCCACCACCCTCAGTAGTTTGTCAGTACAGCCATCCCTGGGCCGTGTCATCCATGGGTGCAGTTGTCAACTCTAGGCGTGTAGGGCATGTTCCACGGAATGCGTAGCGGACCCCAAGTGCGCAACTTAGTGCAGGGGGCATCTGTGTCTGTCATGTCCGCTAACTGTACCGGAGATCCATGTACTCAATATCCCTTTATTTCTCTCTCCCCCCCCCCCTTTTTGTTTGTCTTTCTGTGCTTGTGTGCATCAGCATCATCAGGCGGAGGAGAAGAGGCATGGGGGCAGGAGGGAGCTGCATCTCACATGGCCCAGGAGGGCCATGCCACAGAGTCAGACTGGACCAGTGAGACGGAGGGCGAGGGGAGCTCCACGACGGGGACGACTGGACCCTGCAGCGACACGGACACGTCCTCGGAAGGGGGCTCCCTTGCGGGGGTGGCACCATCCGTGCCCCCCGCCATTACAGGTACAGCCGCCACCCAGCGCACCATCTCCGCCCTCCCAGCAGCCCCTCAGCGTTCGCCCCGTGCCCGCTCTGCCAGGAAGCCGGGCATCTCCTTCGCCCCAGGCACCTCAGGCCCTGCCCCTGTTACCCCCGCTGCCCTCAGTGCGGAGCTCATTGACCTCGTGAGGACGCTCATTGTTGGGCAGACTACCCTTTTGAATGCCATCCAGGGGGTGGAGAGGGAGGTTCATCGCAGCAATGCGTACCTGGAGGGCATTCATTCGGGTCAGGCTGCCCATCAGCGATCGTTCCAGGCTCTGGCCTCAGCACTGACGGCAGCCATTGTCCCTGTCTCCTGCCTGCCTCTACTAACTCCCTCCTCCCAGTCTCCTGTTCCTCTGCCTGTCCCACCCACACCATCAGACCAGCCTGCACACACCTCAACACCCAAGAGAAGCTCATCCAAACATAAGCACCACAGATCACGCAGACATTCACACACGCAACATTCCGATGCAGACATGCCAACAGTCACTACCACCTCTGTGACCCCCACCTCCTCGTCTCCCTCCTCCCTCCCTGTGACGTCTACACTCACACCTCCATTCACCTCACCATCAGCCAGTGTTTCCATCACCAGCACACCCTCCAGTCCAGTCCGCACACGTGCAGTCACCACCCCCACTGCCATTTACACGTCCCCTGTGTCCTCTCCCACTGTGTCTGTCACCCCCTCTTCCACACCACACAAACGCAGCCACCCACCCACCCAACAGCCATCCACCTCACGACAGCCTATCCCTCCTGCACCTGCACCCAAAGACAGCAAACGTGACTCACCTACAACCACATCCTCTCCCTCCACTCCCATTCCCACTGTACCTACCACTCTCCATTGTCCCAAGAAGCTCTTCCTCGCCACTACTAACTTCTTTCCTGACCCTGAGCCCCCCCCTCCTTCTCGTCGGGGTAAGAAGAGCACCTCAGCCACCACCAGCCCTGCAGCCCCCTTGACAAGGGTGCAGGGGTATTGGAGCCCGCCAGCCCGCATGTCTGGATCTTCGCCCAGCAGCAAGGGGACAGCCAGCCCACCCCCTGGGAAGAGGAGCAGAAGGCGGAAGGGTCGCCGCAGGAGCCCGCCTTCTACATCCCCCCCGGACACCACCCAGAGACAGTCACCAGCCACAGCTCCAAAGGGAGGAAAGGGCCACAGGCCCACGACTAAGGAGGGCAAGGGCAGCAAGTCGGGGAGGTCAGGCAGCAGGCCTGCTGCCCAGGAGGAGCCCACAACCCCCATAGCCGCTGCCCCGGGAGGAACCGGCACAGCTGCCCCGGGAGAGCCCACCACCCCCATAGCCGCTGCCCAGGGAGGACCCAGCCCAGCTGGCCAGGAGGGCCCCACCACCCACAGCCCAGGTGGGCAGTGAAGGAGCACCATCCCCGCTGCCCAGGAGGGCACCACCAGGAAATTAGCAGTTGGCCATAGACCGTCCGCCGTCTCAAGAACCGCTGAACTGGGCCCCGCCGTCTCAAGCACCGCTCCGCTGGGCCCCGCCGTCTCATGAACCGCTGAACTGGGCCCTTCAAGGCAAGGAGCGCTGAACTGGGCCCCGCCGTCTCAAGAACCGCTGAACTGGGCCCTTCAGGGCAAGAACCGCTGAACTGGGCCCCGCCGTCTCAAGCACCGCTCCGCTGGGCCCCGCCGTCTCACGCACCGCTCCGCTGGGCCCCGCCGTCTCAAGAACCGCTGCACTGGGCCCTTCAAGGCAAGGAGCGCTGAACTGGGCCCCGCCGTCTCAAGAACCGCTGCACTGGGCCCTTCAAGGCAAGGAGCGCTGAACTGGGCCCCGCCGTCTCAAGAACCGCTGAACTGGGCCCCGCCGTCTCAAGAACCGCTGAACTGGTCCCCGCCGTCTCAAGCACCGCTCCGCTGGGCCCCGCCGTCTCACGCACCGCTCCGCTGGGCCCCGCCGTCTCATGAACCGCTGAACTGGGCCCTTCAAGGCAAGGAGCGCTGAACTGGGCCCCGCCGTCTCAAGAACCGCTGAACTGGGCCCCGCCGTCTCAAGAACCGCTGAACTGGGCCCCGCCGTCTCAAGCACCGCTCCGCTGGGCCCCGCCGTCTCACGCACCGCTCCGCTGGGCCCCGCCGTCTCATGAACCGCTGAACTGGGCCCTTCAAGGCAAGGAGCGCTGAACTGGGCCCCGCCGTCTCAAGAACCGCTGAACTGGGCCCCGCCGTCTCAAGAACCGCTGAACTGGGCCCCGCCGTCTCAAGCACCGCTCCGCTGGGCCCCGCCGTCTCACGCACCGCTCCGCTGGGCCCCGCCGTCTCATGAACCGCTGAACTGGGCCCTTCAAGGCAAGGAGCGCTGAACTGGGCCCCGCCGTCTCAAGAACCGCTGAACTGGGCCCTTCAGGGCAAGAACCGCTGAACTGGGCCCTTCAGGGCAAGAACCGCTGAACTGGGCCCCGCCGTCTCAAGAACCGCTGAACTGGGCCCTTCAGGGCAAGAACCGCTGGCCCTTTGGCAGACGTGGCAGGGCAGGATCTATCTCGGGCAGGGCTGCAGGATGTCCTCTGGCCAACTTGCCTCCTCCAGTGGCAGTGGGGTCTGTTATGGACTGTATGGACTGTGGCTTTGCTCTCCCCAGGATGGCCCAGTGGGCAGGCCACCCACTGTATGGACTGTATGGACTGTGGCTTTGCTCTCCCCAGGATGGCCCAGTGGGCAGGCCACCCACTGTATGGACTGTATGGACTGTGGCTTTGCTCTCCCCAGGATGGCCCAGTGGGCAGGCCACCCACTGTATGGACTGTATGGACTGTGGCTTTGCTCTCCCCAGGATGGCCCAGTGGGCAGGCCACCCACTGTATGGACTGTATGGACTGTGGCTTTGCTCTCCCCAGGATGGCCCAGTGGGCAGGCCACCCACTGTATGGACTGTTTGGACTGTGGCTTTGCTCTCCCCAGGATGGGCCAGTGGTCATGGAGTCCCCTCGTGGATCTGGCGTCGTGTACTCAAGTGGCTGAGGTGCCCCCCCTTCCCTTCCCCCTGAGGTGCCTGTCTTATTTTCTTTCTGATGCCCCTGCAGTGTTCTCTCCGTGGAGTTCTTGTCGTGGGACTGGGCCTTGCCCCTTTGCACAGGACCCCTGTGATCCACGGACAGTGGTTGGACTACATTTAGTAGCTGTATATATTTTGTACATAGTTTATTTATTTATTGGGATTACTGGTGTACTTATTTCAATATATCTGCCCGTTTATGATCTCTTCTTTTGGTCTTTGCATTATTTCGGAGGGGGGTGGTTTGTGGGTTGTGACAGTGATCTGTGGGAATGCATTGATGTGTGTGTTGTAGTGGGTGTGGGTGGGTGTGTGCCGGTAATCTTTTCCCTCCCCTGTGTCGTAGGTGCAGTACTCACCGATGTCTTCCGCGCCGCCGGGCGTGCTCCTGGTATATGAGCAGGAATAGGAGTGCGGGGATGACCTGCAACTCTGGCTCCATACTGCCGGAATCTCGCGTGGAGTGCGTAGAGGTGAGCGTTTTCCCGTTCGTAGTCTGTTTCCGCCGTGTTCTTATCGGCGGTGCTCCCGCCCCGGAAAAGGTGGCAGATTGGTGGGTCGTAATAGGGTGGGCGGTACATTGTCTGCCGCCGGGCTGTTGGCGGGAACCGCCGCGCTGTTTGTTTGTACCGCTGTGGCGGTCGGAGTGTTAAGTTGGCGGGCTGTGTTGGCGGTTCCCGCCAGGGTCAGAATTGCATATTTTAGACCGCCGGCCTGTTGGCGGCTTGGCCGCCGCTTTATCACCGACCGCCAGGGTCAGAATGAGGGCCTTTATTTTTATGACAATATGCCAAAAGTATCTCAGTGAGTACCCGCAGTATGAGGATAGCAAATATACAGCAAATATACACAAGATATATGTACACAATACCAAAATATGCAGTAATAGTATTAGAAAACAGTGCAAACAATGTATAGTTACAATAGGATGCAATGGAGACACATAGGGATAGGGGCAACACAAACCATATACTCCAAAAGTGGAATGCGAACCACGAATGGACCCCAAACCTATGTGACCTTGTAGAGGGTCGCTGGGACTATTAGAAAATAGTAAGGGTTAGAAAAATAGCCCACCCCAAGACCCTGAAAAGTGAGTGCAAAGTGCACTAAAGTTCCCCAAAGGACATAGAAGTCGTGATAGGGGAATTCTGCAGGAAAGACACAAACCAACAATGCAACAACGATGGATTTCCGGTCGTGGGTACCTGTGGAACAAGGGGATAAAGTCCAAAAGTCACAAGCAAGTCGGAGATGGGCAGATGCCCAGGAAATGCCAGCTGTGGGTGCAAAGAAGCTGCTACTGGACAGTAGAAGCTTAGGTTTCTGCAGGAACGACAAGGGCTAGAGACTTCCCCTTTGGAGGACGGATCCCTCACGCCGTGGAGAGTCGTGCAGAAGTCCCGCCGAAAGACCGCCAACAAGCCTTGCTAGCTGCAAATTGTGCGGTTAGTGTTTTTGGATGCTGCTGTGGCCCAGGAGGGACCAGGATGTCGCCAATTGCGTCAGGGAACAGAGGGGGTGTCGAGCAAGACAAGGAGCCCTCTCAGCAGCAGGCAGCACCCGCAGAAGTGCCAGAAACAGGCACTACGAGGATGCGTGAAACTGTGCTCACCCGAAGTCGCACAAAGGAGTCCCACGTCGCCGGAGGACAACTTAGGAAGTCGTGCAATGCAGGTTAGAGTGCCGTGGACCCAGTCTGGACTGTGCACAAAGGATTTCCGCCGGAAGTGCACGGAGGCCGGAGTAGCTGCAAAAGTCGCGGTTCCCAGCAATGCAGTCTGGCGTGGGGAGGCAAGGACTTACCTCCACCAAACTTGGACTGAAGAGTCACTGGACTGTGGGAGTCACTTGGACAGAGTTGCTGGATTCAAGGGACCTCGCTCGTCGTGCTGAGAGGAGACCCAAGGTACCGGTGATGCAGTTCTTTGGTGCCTGCGGTTGCATGGGGACGATTCCGTCGACCCACGGGAGATTTCTTCTGAGCTTCTAGTGCAGAGAGGAGGCAGACTACCCCCACAGCATGCACCACCAGGAAAACAGTTGAGAAGGCGTCAGGATCAGCGTTACAGAGTTGCAGTGGTCGTCGTTGCTACTATGTTGCAGTTTTGCAGGCTTCCAGCGCGGCCAGCAGTCGATTCCTTGGCAGAAGGTGAAGAGAGAGATGCAGAGGAACTCGGATGAGCTCTTGCATTCGTTATCTAAGGAATCCCAAGAGACAGAGACCCTAAATAGCCAGAAAAGAGGGTTTGGCTACCTAGGAGAGAGGATAGGCTAGCAACACCTGAAGGAGCCTATCAGAAGGAGTCTCTGACGTCACCTGATGGCACTGGCCACTCAGAGCAGTCCAGTGTGCCAGCAGCACCTCTGTTTCCAAGATGGCAGAGGTCTGGAGCACACTGGAGGAGCTCTGGGCACCTCCCAGGGGAGGTACAGGTCAGGGGAGTGGTCACTCCCCTTTCCTTTGTCCAGTTTCGCGCCAGAGCAGGGCTAAGGGGTCCCTGAACCAGTGTAGACTGGCTTATGCAGAAATGGGCACCAAATGTGCCCATGAAAGCATTTCCAGAGGCTGGGGGAGGCTACTCCTCCCCTGCCTTCACACCATTTTCCAAAGGGAGAGGGTGTAACACCCTCTCTCAGAGGAAGTCCTTTGTTCTGCCATCCTGGGCCGGCCTGGCTGGACCCCAGGAGGGCAGAAGCCTGTCTGAGGGGTTGGCAGCAGCAGCAGCTGCAGTGAAACCCCGGGAAAGGCAGTTTGGCAGTACCAGGGTCTGTGCTACAGACCACTGGGATCATGGGATTGTGCCAACTATGCCAGGATGGTATAGAGGGGGCAATTCCATGATCATAGACATGTTACATGGCCATATTCGGAGTTACCATTGTGAAGCTACATCTAGGTAGTGACCTATATGTAGTGCACGCGTGTAATGGTGTCCCCGCACTCACAAAGTCCGGGGAATTGGCCCTGAACAATGTGGGGGCACCTTGGCTAGTGCCAGGGTACCCTCACACTAAGTAACTTAGCACCCAACCTTTACCAGGTAAAGGTTAGACATATAGGTGACTTATAAGTTACTTAAGTGCAGTGTAAAATGGCTGTGAAATAACGTGGACGTTATTTCACTCAGGCTGCAGTGGCAGGCCTGTGTAAGAATTGTCAGAGCTCCCTATGGGTGGCAAAAGAAATGCTGCAGCCCATAGGGATCTCCTGGAACCCCAATACCCTGGGTACCTCAGTACCATATACTAGGGAATTATAAGGGTGTTCCAGTAAGCCAATATAAATTGGTAAAATTGGTCACTAGCCTGTTAGTGACAATCTGAAAGAAATGAGAGAGCATAACCACTGAGGTTCTGATTAGCAGAGCCTCAGTGAGACAGTTAGTCATAACACAGGTAACACATTCAGGCACACTTATGAGCACTGGGGCCCTGGCTGGCAGGGTCCCAGTGACACATACAACTAAAACAACATATATACAGTGAAAAATGGGGGTAACATGCCAGGCAAGATGGTACTTTCCTACATCCCCCCTCCAACTTCTTCCACCCAAACCCCTGTACCTCAGCCTATCCCAAGCACACCATCAGACCAGCGTGCACACACGTCAACATACAAGAGAAGCTCAAACAAACATAAGCACCACACATCCCACAGGCACTCACGCAAGCATCATACACATGCAGACATACCAACATCCACTGCCACCACTGTGTCCCCCTCCTCCTCGTCTCCCTCCTCCCTCCCAGGCTCGTCTCCACTCACACCTGCATGCACTACATCTTCAGCCACTACCTCCATCACCAGCACACCCACCACCACACCCTGCTCATGTGCAGTCACCACCCCCACTACCATTCACACGTCCCCTGTGTCCTCTCCCAGTGTGTCTGTGAGCCCACCTCCCAAGGTACACAAATGCAGCCACAAACCCACCCACAGCCATCCACCTTACGACAGCCTCCAGCCCATGCACCTTCACCCAAAATCAGCAAACGTACACCTCCTACAACCACTACCTCTTCCTCCACTCCCAAACCCCCTCCATCTACCCGTCCCAATGTGTCCAAAAAACGTTTCCTGTCCAACCTTGACCTCTTCCCATCACCTCCCCCACCCCTTCAGTCTCCTAGGGCCCGCCTTTCCAGGTCCCAACCCAGCACCTCAGCCACAACATCTGTGGGAACAGTGGTGCCAGTAGTAACCGGCTTCTGGAGTGCACCAAACAGCAGGGCAGCCAGTGTGCCAAGGAGCCAGACCACGGACAGTCCCCCACCTCAAAAGCACAAAAAGTTGGCCAGTGCCCGGCGGGAGAGAGGCAACACATCTACCACCAAAGCCTCTCCCAGGTGCACAGTTGGGATTGGGAAGACAGCTGCCCCACCATACAAGGTGGGGAAGTGACACAGAAAAACAGGAAAGTCAGTGAAAACCTGCACGGTGGACAAGACCGCCACCAACACTGCTGCCAAGGACACCGCCGCCACCAGCACCGCTGAACAGGACACCGCCGCCACCAGCACCGCTGCCAAGGACACCGCCACCACCAGCACCGCTGAACAGGACACCGCCGCCACCAGTACCGCAGGCCAATGAGCGCCAAAGCTTCCGATGCTACTGAGGTCGCCACAAGCAGGATGAATCACTCTGGGCACAAGGCCCCCTCCAGAACCAGTGGAGATTTACATCCACTACCTCTGTCCTTGGCAGGATGAAGCACTCTGGGCACAAACCCCCCTCCAGAACCAGTGGAGTAAGGCATCCACTTGAGAAACTGTGGCTTGGCACTCCCCAGGATAAAGCAGTGGGCAACCCACCCACTGGAAAGACTTGAGAGACTGTGGCTTTGCACTCCCCAGGATAAAGCAGTGGGCAACCCACCCACTGGAAAGACTTGTGAGACTGTGGCTTTGCACTCCCCAGGATGCAGCAGTGGGCAACCCACCCACTGGAAAGACTTGAGAGACTGTGGCTTTGCACTCCCCAGGATAGAGCAGTGGGAAACCCACCCACTGGAAAGGCTTGTGAGACTGTGGCTTTGCACTCCCCAGGATACAGCAGTTGGCATGGAGCCCCCTCGTGGATCTGACGTCGTGCACTCATCCGGCTGAGGTGCCCCCCTTCCATTCCCCCTGAGGTGCCTGTTGTATTTCTATCTGATGCCCCAGCAGTGTTCTCTCCGTTTTGATCGGGTATTGAGTGTGGGCCTCGCCAATGCATTTTGGGCCCAGTGGTCCACGGACTTGTATTCTTGGTGTATATATTTGTTTATAGTGTAAATATTTATATATATATATTTGATTACTGTATTTGAATAGATTACAAACGTTCAACTCATTTCCTTTTGTCCTTGCATTCTTCCAGGGGCGGTTGGGGGTTGTAAATGTTATGTATCTTCATGTACTTGTGTGTGTGTTGTAGTGGGTGAGGGTGAGGGTGAGGGTGAGGGTGGGAATGTTGCGTGTTGCGTGTGTGTGTCACTCTTCTTTCCCTCCCCTGTGTCGTAGGTGCAGTACTCACTGTGGTCTTCGCCGCCGTCTTTGCCGTTCCTGGTAGAGGAGCAGGAAGATAAAGGCTGGGAGTATCTGGAGCTCGGGTTCCATGGCGTCCTGGTTCCTCGTGGGGTGTGTAGAGGTGAGCATTTTCCCTTCCAAGTCCTGTGTCCGCCGTTTTTTTGTTCGCGGTGAATCCGCCCCGGAAAAGGTGGAGATTGGCCTGTTGTAATAGAGTGGGCAGAACCTTGTCTTCCGCCTGTCTGTTGGCGGTTACCGCCGCGGTGTTTGTTTGTACCGCTGTGGCGGTTGGAGTGTTAAAGTGGCTGTCTATGTTGGCGGTTTCCCACACGGTGGTGATTAATTTTTTTTTACCACCGGCCTGTTGGCGGTTTTACCGTCGCTTTAACACCGACCGCCAGGGTTGTAATGACCCCCCTGGTGTCTTGATACCACGGAACGTGCCTTCCCTGTAGGTAGTTCCACCTCTTCCTGATGTCATCCCGTGTTCTTGGATGCTGTCTCACTGCATTGACCCTGTCGACAATTCTCCACCATAGCTCCATTTTCCTAGCAATGGATGTCTGCTGCACCTGTGATCCGAATAGCTGTGGCTCTACCCAGATGATTTCCTCCACCATGACCATGAGCTCCTCCTCAGAAAACCTGGGGTGTCTTTGAGGTGCCATGATGTGGTGTGGGAGATGTGTGAGGTGCTGTCTTTTGTGATGTGTGGGGGGTGTGTTGGGGTGTGTTGTTTGAGGTGCGTGAATGTTGTATGAGTGATGGTGTTGTGTGTCTGTGGATGCTGGTGTTGTGTTAGCTAATCTCTCTCTCTGGCCTTCTTTCAGATTTTTGGTTGTAAGGGTTTGTGGGTGATGTAGGTGTGTGTTTTATAGTATTGTGAGTGTGTGGGTGTGATGTGTGTATGTGTATCAGGTGTGTGTATTTTGAATTGTCCAATGTAGTTGTGTTTTGTAAATGTGTGTGTATTTTGAGCGCGGCGGTGTGTACCATCAATGGATTACCACGGTTGAATGACCACCGCGTTGATACGTGGATTGTGATAGTGTGGGCGTATTCTTGTTGCCGTAAACGGTGTAGGTTTAGGTATCGCCAATTTCTCACTGACCTTTGATGTGGCGGACTTGTGTGGGTGTCTGTATTGTGGCGGATTCAGAGCTGTGGGTCGTGATACCTGTAGCGGAATTCCGCTGCCGCAACGGTATGTTGGCGGTCTTCAGCACAGCGGAAAGCAGGATTTACCGCCAGGGTTGTAATGAGGGCCGGTATTTCTTGAAAAGTCTTTAATACTCTAATACAACTATTTACCTAAGCTTACCCACACAATTCCTCTAGACTTGGAGAACACATTTGCAGTGCTCAACCTATCTTCGCACTCATAAGAACCATTATACCTGTGAGAAAGCATTTTCAAACTAAAACTGTACAATTTTTTGGTGAGGTTCTTTTCTGCTGAAATCCGCTTCCCCATCTCTGTCTTTTCTGCCTTTGTTATGCATGATGTCATGTAGCAAGCTACAGCAATAAAATTATCTGCAACAAATCCATATTTGCAGTCCACCTCTTTAGAATGACAGAGTTGTAGTCATTGATATATCTTGATGCTTCTGTTCTTCTGAGGTTATATTTATTTTTTGGTGATTTCCGTGTCAAGGTGTGTCTCACTGTAGACAAAAAGCTATTCACTCTTCCTTTTGCAATCACAGGTCATGGGAACCCTAAATTACATTTTGTATAACATTTTGGTTCTGATCTATGTTTCTGACAACAGTATTTACCACACATATGAGTTTGAAATCTAAGAACTTGTTGTCTTAATTCCTTCTCAGAAATTTCCTTTGGTATGGCGCGTGTCACATACTGTTCTATGAAAGACAACACAGACTCCTCAATGACTGTTCTAAACTTCGGGGCATCATTTACCCACAACACTTATGAATATATGGAGCACCTCTAGCTTGGCATTCTTTCCACCAAATGAAATCAGTGACTGTTAAGAAGTGGATTTGTTTGAAACATCATTGCTTGAAACCAGTGGTTATAATATCTACAAACGTTTGCAGGATCCAATGAACAGAGTTCTTCTGGTGTTTTCGGATTGATATCTTTTACGTTAGAATTTGCATCTCTTAAGAATTTAAGGAGATTTTCCCATGCAAACTCAGCTCAACAGAGTGTCACAAACCAAGTAGGTTATCCTAGATTCCTCAACATGCATTTTAGCTCACCATGGCGATGTTACCAATATTACTTTGTTCTACGTTGACATCCCATGAAATTGATTAAGTTGTACACAAGGTGTTCATCTCTTTTATGAACCTTATCAACAAATTCCCTTGCTGTCAGATTCTGGAGAAGTATTGCTGTTTTCAGAATGTGATTTACTGCATAGGATAACCCAGACGAGTCACTCTCAAATACTAGATGAAATGTATAAGGAATACACTGTTGAAATCTAGGGTTCTCTGAATATAGCCTAGTTGACCTGTAATCAGCTACCCGTATTTGTACAGGCCGATCATCAAACCTACCACCTACTCCAGTAAAAAAAACAGGTGTGGGAAACAACACGCTTCTAAACTTTCCTTCCACGCACTTAATGGAGCCCCTTTTGTTTCTTTAATTTGAAATAGCTCAATTCCATCTCCAATAATCTCTTTAGAATGTAAAGGATGAATACTGTAGTGTTCATAAATTTCTTCTGTTTTTGTTCGATCTACCTTTTCAATTTGACCTCTTGAGTGCACTGTATCATCAGCTATATGTGAAATATTTAGAAGAGAATCTACATTTCTATAGTAAATGTTACTTTGTACAAGATATAGGCCCTCATTACGACATTGGCAGTATTGACCGCCTACTGCCACGGTGACAGCCGCCAACATACCATCGCCGTGGCTACCGACCGTCCATGCCATTATGACCGGAGCCGGAATTCCACCAGAAGGCTGGAGGAATTCCGTTGACGGTCATGGCAGGGGACGGTGGTAAGGTGCCGCTGCTGCCAGCAGCAGCGCCACGCCAGAAAAACACCGCCTACTGTATCATGTTCCATGATACGGTCTGGTGGTGTTTTGCTGGCAGACGCTGCTGCTGGCAGCAGTGCCGCTTCCCGTCTCCTGCCAGACAACCCCCTGCAAGCAGATAAGTCAGGTTATCTGACAGGAGAGGGGGGTGGGGGAGGTGTAGTGTGCATGTGTGGGGGGTTTGTGTAACTGTGAGTAAATGCGTGAATGCGGGTGTAATGCGTGTGTGCATGAGTGGGTGTGTGTGTACGTGCATGTTGTGTCATGAGATTGCGTGTGTGCCTGGATGTATGCTTGTGAGTGTGGATGTGGAAGTGTATGCATGTATGCATGCATGGGTGAATGTGTGTATGCATGTGTGTATGGGTGTGTATGTGTGTGCGTGTCTGTGTGTCAGTGTGCGGGGATCGGGAGAGGGTGGGGCAGGAGCCTGGGAGGGGGAGGGAGGACGATGGAGACCCCTATCAGTGCCAAGGAAGGAATTCCCTGGCACTGATAGTGCCTACCGCCATGGTTTCCGTGGCGGTGCAGAAACCACAGAAACCATGGTGGTAGGCGGGATCATAATGCCATGGGTGGCCTGGTGATGGCCGCTGGGCTGGAGAATGAAGTCTCCAGGCCGGCGATCGTTACAGCCGTGGCATGTCGGTGTGGTACATTGGCGGTTTGGCTTTGGCCAAACCGCCAATGTCATAATAGTGGAGGTAATACCTCCACTATACCACTGACCGCCGGGGTCGTAATGACCCCCATAATGTTGCTTTCTTAACTTTGGTACCATCTACTAACTCTTGCACACCATTCACTAGAATTACAAGGCTTTCTTCCAAATCTCTTTCAATACCTATATGCTTAAAATATAATGGTAAGTAAACAACTCTGGGGGTCATTCGGACCCTGGCGGTCATAGACCGCCAGGGCCGGGGACCGCGGATGCACCGCCAACAGGCTGGCGGTGCATCCAGGCCAATTCTGACCGCGGCGGTAAAGCCGCGGTCAGAAAAGGGAAACCGGCGGTTTCCCGCCGGTTTTCCCCTGGCCTGAGGAATTCGATTCCGACCCCCTTCCCGCCAGCCTGGTTCTGGCGGTTTTGACCGCCAGAACCTTGCTGGCGGGAACGGGTGTCATGGGGCCCCTGGGGGCCCCTGCAGTGCCCATGCCAATGGCATGGGCACTGCAGGGGCCCCCTAACAGGGCCCCACAAAGATTTTCAGTGTCTGCATAGCAGACACTGAAAATCGCGACGGGTGCAACTGCACCCGTCGCACCCTTTCCACTCCGCCGGCTCCATTCGGAGCCGGCATCCTCGTGGAAGGGGGTTTCCCGCTGGGCGGGCGGGCGGCTTTCTGGCGGTCGGCCGCCGGCCCAGCGGGAAACTCAGAATTACAGCGGCGGTCTTTTGACCGCGCTGCGGTATTCTGTTGAGGGAACTTTGGCGGGCGGCCTCCGCCGCCCACCGAAGTCAGAATGACCCCCTCTATCTTTTAGACCCTTCTGGATGGGTCTAGTCTTTGCAAAAGTCTAATTTTCTGTTTAAGACTTTTGTACAAAAATATATGTAAAACATTTTTGTGTGCCTCAATTGATTTCTGGCGAACAGTACCAATACTGCTACAATTCAACTTATTTACAGGGGCCTGTCTACGCCTTCTCTCAACCTCTTCAGCTATTTCTTCGTCTGCATTTCTAGGTACCATTACCTCTTTCTCAGTAGGAGAACCATTTTTCATTTCATGACACCGTCCAATTTCATCAACTTCATGCATTAGTATGCTCTCTTGCAAGTAGCTTTCTTCATTAGAGAAAGGCTCAGTACTAGAAATATGTTTCCATTACCCACTAAAAACTTTGCAAAAGTTAGTTCTGTTTATTAGTCTTTTCTTTCCGCTTATTTTCCCCATGCTCAACCCTATTTTGTCTAGCATCTTCATTCTGTTCAAACTCAAAATAAATAGCTTCCTCTTCAGAGCAAAGGCCTTATCAACTCAATATTCCAAACATGTTCCTTTAGTCTCACAGCTTCTCTCATCTTTTATACTTCTTCATATTGTTCATTAGATTACAGATTACCCTGCTACAGAACATTTTAACTCTTATTTCCTTGAACTGGGGCTGCCTTCTAGTTAAACACTGAGCTTGTCTGTAGTGTTTTGTGCTTGTGATATCATGTAGTTTTACTCCTTTCTTACTTGATGGCAAACTTTGGCGGTCATTACAACCCTGGCAGTCAGTGATAAAGTGGCGTTAATATCGCCAACAGGCCTGTGGTAATACACGCAGGATTATGACCACAGCGGAAACAGCTCAGAAAGACAGCCACTTTAACACACCGACCACCAGGGTGGAATCAACAAGCACCACGGCGGTAAACGACAACAGCCAGGCGGAAGACAATGTTCCGCCCACAGTAATATGACACACCTATCCACCACATTTTCCGGGGTGGTACCAATGACATCAAAAGCCTGGCAGAAACACTGCACAGAAGGGAAACGACTCACCTCTGGAGACACAGGGAACAACCACGCCGTCATGGAGCCCGAGTTGCATGTCTTTCCGATGTTGTTTTATGTCCTGCTCCACTACGAACACCAACGACGGCGAAGACGACCACGGTGAGTACAGCCGGCCAGCACACAGGGGAGGAGGGGAGGAAAAAGAAAATGACCCACACACGCAAAACGCAACACCCCCATCGCTAACATCATACACACAACCAGATGCAGTTACATAATATATCCACCCCATACTCCTCAGGAATAATGCAGGGACAACTACTATAGTGTAAAAAGGTTGTAATAAGATAAATATAGTTGAAATACATGCATCCAAATCAGGAAGCATATACATATTTACAATGAAAGGGACACTGCCCAGTCCTCAATGTCTGTGGGCCACAGGGCCTTATCACAAAGTCCAAGGCCCCACCTCACTCCTGCAACAACAAGGAGAGAACACTGCAGAGGCATCAGGTCCAAAATAGCCAGGCACCTCAGGGGGACAGTGAACAGGGGGGCAGCTCAGCCGGAAGATGGTACAAGGCCACTGGTCATGGAGGGGGCAACATGCCGATTACTCTGTCCTGGGGAGTGCATGGCCACAGTCTCTCAAGTGGGTGACTTGCCCACATGCTGCCCACATGCTCTGGAGGGGGCAACATGCCCTGTGTTTGGTCCTGGGGGGTGCAAGGCCACAGTCTCTCAAGTGGTTGACTTGCCCACATGCTATGGAGGGGGAAATATGCCCTGTGTTTGGTCCTGGGGAGTGATAGGCCAGTCTCTCAAGTGGGTGACTTGCCCACATGCTCTGGAGGGGGCAACATGCCATTGCTCTGTCCTGGGGAGTTATAGGCCACAGTCTTTCAAGTGGGTGACCTGCCCACATGCTCTGGAGGGGGCAACATGCCCATTGCTCTGTCTAGGGGAGTGCAAGGTCACAGTCCCTCAGCTGGGTGTCATACCCACAGGATTTGCAGGGTCCAGGACGCACAACAACCCTTGGATGCAGGTCTACACACTCTCTGCCGGCGGTGACGACTGTTCAGTGGTGGCAGTGGTGGTGCTGCTGCTGGTGGTGGGGGGAGGCTCCAGTCCATCCCCTGCAGCCTGGGATGGCCGCCCACTGGGGCTGCTGCTGCTGGCAGGGCTGGTGGTAGTGCTGGCAGTGGTGGAGGGAGGCTCCAGCCCATCCACTGCAGCCTCAGATTGCTGCCCACTGGGTCTGCTGCTTCTGGTGGCGTGCTGGTAGTGGTGAGGGGAGGCTCCAGCCCATCCCCTGCTGCCTCAGACAGCTGCCCACTGGGGCTGCTGCTGCTGGTGGCGGGGCTGGTGGCGGTGCAGGCAGTGGTGGGGGCGGCTCCAGCCCATCCCCTGCAGCCTTAGACGCCTACCCACTGGGGCTGCTGGTGGCGCTGGCAGTGGTGGGCGGAAGCTCCAGCCCATCCCCTGCAGCCTCGGACGGCTGCACCACCATAGTTGGTCATCGGGTCACCGACTCAGCCCCAGCACCATGCCCCTTGTCCTCAGTGCCTGCTGGTGCAGGCCCCTTGCCCTTACTGCCAGTAGCTGGGGATGGCTCCTTGCCCTTTCCTGCAGCACTTGGAGATGGCTCCTTGCCCTTCTTTCCTGCAGCACTTGGAGGTGGATCCTTGCCCTTCTTTCCTGCAGCACTTGGGGATGGCTCCTTGCCCTTCCTTCCTGCGGCACTTGGGGCAGGCACCCTTTCCAGATGGCTGGCTGGTGGCCGGGATCCTTTCCCACCACGAGTGGGTGTGGAGACTACTGTGCCCGTGGACTGGGTGGCTGAGGTGCTTGCCTGGGTTTTGACCACCCTGGCCTGATGTGAAGGATGGGGCGGGAGTGGTAGGGAAGAGGTCAATGGTGGACAGCAAAAGCTTCTTAGGAACATTGGGTCAGGAAGAGGGAGAAGGTTTGGGAAAGGAGGAAGAGGAAGTGGTTGTAGGAGGTGTCGGTCTGCTGTGTTTGGATGCAGGTGCATGGGCTGTATGCTGTTGTGAGGTGGATGACTGTTGGGTGTCTGAGTGCTTGCGTTTCTGTACTTTGGGTGGAGGGTGAACAGACACAGTGGGTGAGGACACAGGCGATGTGTGCATGGATGTGGGGGTGGTGACTGCCAGAGAGGGGTGTGTCCTGATGGGTGTACTGTTGATGGTAGTAGTGGATGAGGATGTAGTGCATGCAGATGTGAGTTGAGACACAACTGGGAGGGAGGTGGACGACGAGGAGGAGGGGGCCACAGTGGAGGCAGTGGATGTTGGTATGTCTGCATCTGGATGGTGTTTGTGTGAGTGTCTGTGGGATGATGTGTGGTGTTGTGTTGCCATGTCCACTCTTGTGTGTTGTCCTGTGTGCATGCTCGTCTGCCTGTGTGCTTGGGATAGGCTGGGGTTGAAGGGAATGGGATTGGATAGAGGAAGTTGGAGGGGGGAGGGTGAATGTCCTCCAGGAATGCATTGGTCTGTTGCATTTGGGCTGCCAGCCCCTGGATGGCATTCACAAAGGCTAACTTCCCAACAGAGACGGATCGCAGGAGGTCAGTAGCCTCCTCACTCAGGGCAGCAGGGCTACCTGGGGCAGGGACTGAGGTGCCTGGGGTGAAGGAGATGCCCACCCTCATGGGTGAGTGGGCACAGGAAACTTGCTGAGGGGCTGCAGGGAGGGCGGTGCTGGTATGGGGGGTGGCGGCTGTACTTGTAGTTGGGGTGGGCACAGAGGTGTCCACCACCACCAGGGAGCTTCCATCAGAGGAGGTATCCGTGTCTGAACTGTCCCCTCCAGTCTCCGCAGTGGTGCTCCCCTCGCCCTCCGTCCCACTGGTTCCCTCGGTGTTGGTTGACTCTGCCTCCAGGGTCCTGTGGGATGCAGCTCCCTCCATCACCGGTGCCTCTGCTCCTCCGCAAGATGATGCTAATGCATATAAGGACAGGGTGACAAAACAAAAGGGGGGGGGGGAGACAAAGGAGACACTTGGTCAATGGTGGCAACAACACCACTATTGGCATACACAACACACTCATACACATGGAACAGCCCAGCGCACTATGATTTGCACTACCAGTCACAATGCTAGGCACCAGCCCATGGATAGGGACACCTAACGCCAATTGCAGCATTTTGAGACCCACGAAGCCCTGTCCAGTAGTGGATGCCTACTAGCTTGGTTGGAGGACCTTCACATAGGAACCCTGCCCAACATGGGACCTACTCTGCAATGTTAGGCCTGGCCTAGGGGAACCCACAGGCCCACACCGCCACCCAGAGACCACCCCATCAGGTGTAAACAGTAATGAAGGGCACTGTACTCACCCCCTTGTTGCTCTAGTGATGCCCTCAAGCGCCCATCCATCTCCGGATAGGCCACCACCAGTATGCGGGCCTTCAGGGGGGTCAGGGTTCAACGGGCACCCCTTCCTCGTTGGGAGGCCATCCCCAGCTGGGCCTCCATGGTCTTCCATGCCCAGCGTCTCAGGTCCTCCCACCGTTTCTGACAGTGGGGGCTCCGCCTGCCGTAAACCCCCAGGGTCCGCACGTCCTTGGCGATGGCATGCCATATACCGTTCTTTTGATGGGCGCTGACCTGCAGAGGAAATACACACAGGGAAATAGAATTCATCAAACAGTCCTGCCTGTTACACTCATGGCCCACCATACCCCTTCTCATCCCCATGATCACAGACATGGCCCAGCATACATGCAGCACGCTTCCCAGGGCCCATCCACCCATCCACTTTACATGAGGCCTACACACAAAGCACTCCATGCATTCACGCCCCATGCATCGTACACACGGTTTACTCACCTGTTGGTCTGGAGGCCCATACAGCAGTCGGTACTGGGGTAGGACCCCATCCACTAGTCTCTCCAACTCCGCTGAGGTGAAGGCAGGGGCCCTTTCCCCAGTCACACGAGCTATGGTTGGTTCCAGGCACAGGTCACAGCAGCACATGCAGTGTAGGTCCTCACCTGTTGAAGGTCGGGTAGAAAGTGAGTGAACAGATAGAAAATGGCAGTCAAGTCTGCAGCGATACATCACAATTGGCCACTGTAACCCATTGGGCCCAAGATTAACCAACGAGGAGTTGCACAGTGGTTTTTGAGTGCCTCTTGCAATGGCGCATAACGTCAGCACAGTTACCTCATTTCCACCTGTCCCCCCATACGGGACAGGCATACACCATTTCAGGGGGGGCAGGCCATGGATCCTAACTGCGTCACAGTACACAAATACACATTATGGACATATCCCCCCACATTAACCTAACAATCACATAATGCATTGCTCTGTAGTGGTTATAATGTACATATAATGACCAACTAATGACTCCTTTGCCCCATAGATTGCAACCGCTGTAGCTGAATAGGAGATGGAGGCATCCCCCCATGTACAGACCCCTGGTGGATTTCGCAACAATGGAGGACAGGCACATCATCCTCACCTATAGACTTGACAATGCCATAATCACAGAGCTGTGTGCCCAATTGGAGCCTGACCTGATATGTGCTGTTTGGTTTCACATTGTCACTGTCAGGCTGTGAATTCCCACTTTTATGCCCACTCACTGTACCCTTTGGCCTCTCTTTTTGCAGATGTTGGTGCCCACTATTGCTCCAGGTGTGTTCAGTGCAGCCAACTACAGGTCATTCCTATGTAAACATTACTGTACAGTTGAATTGCTATGTTTGAACCTTGTTAATCAAATACATTTTGAAATCATTTCATATACTCCATACTTGTATTTTATCAAAGTGTGTTTATTGCAGTTCTCTGAAGAAGAGGGGGTAGTGGAATGGGCTGGGATGATGATGGAGGAAAGTCCAGGTTAGAGTCCAGTCTATTTGTATCACAGGTGCATTGTCGAAGGGGGCATAGGAAGGGGAGCAATGGCAGTTCAAGGTTGACAGGGTGACAGAGTGGGACACAAGGGTGACAATCAGGAGAGTTTTATTCCCTGGCGGGGATTTGACAATAGTCTCTGGCTTCTGCCTGGATAACAGGGAACGTTTGTGGGGTGGTTCTCCTTCTGCACAGGGAAGGGTACTGGTGGCCTGTTGGTCCTGTGGCGGGGCCTCCTGTCCACTAGCGGCAGCGGAGGAGGAGAGTTTTTCAGTGTTCTTGCTAGTGTCAGGCGCCCGCTGTTGTGCTACTTCCTCCCTCCTAGTGTTGGCCATGTCTGCCAGCACCCCTGCAATGGAGACCAGGGTGGTGTTAATGGACTTCAAGTCCTGCCTGATCCCCAGGTTCTGTCTCTCCTGCAGCTGCATGTTGTCCTGCAACTTGTCCAGGATCTGGCCCAGCGTATTTTGGGAATGTTGGTATGCTCCCAGGATGTTTGTGAGTGCCTCCTGGAGAGTGGGTTCCCTGGGCTTGTCCTGGATCACAGCGACAGATGGAGCTGCATCCCACATGGGCCTGGAGGCCAAATCCACTGAAGGTGAGGGGACCAGTGGGACGGAGGGCGAGGGGAGCACCACGACGAAGACAGGAGGGGACACTACAGACAGCAAATCCTCCTCCGATGGAAGCTCCCCGGCGATGGCGGACACCTATGTGCTCACCCCAACAACAGGTACAGCCGCCACCCCCTACCAGCACCGCCCTCCCAGCAGCCCCACAGCGTGTTTCCTGTGCCAGATCACCCAGGAGGGTGGGCATCTCCTTCAACCCAGGCACCTCAGGCCCTGCCCCAGTCAGCCCTGCTGCCCTCAATGAGGAGGCTATTGATCTCCTCACTCACTGTTGGGCAGTCAACAATACTGAATGCCATCCAGGGTGTCGAGAGGCATTTGCAACAAACAAATGCATACCTGGAGGGCATTCACTCTGGTGTAGCGGCCCAAATGAGAGCATTTCAGGCTCTGGCCTCCGCACTGATGGCAGCCATTGTCCCCGTCTCTAGCCTCCCCCCTCCAACTTCTTCTACCCAGTACCAATCCCCTCAACCCCAACCTATCCCAAGCACACCTTCAGACCAGCATTCACCCAAATCAACACACAAAAGTGGCTCAGGCAAACACATGCACCACACTTCATCACACAGGCACTCACACAAGCACCATCCCCATGCAGACACACCAACATCCACTGCCTCCATTGTGTTCCCCTCCTCCTCCTTGTCCATCTCCCTCCCAGTAGCATCTCCACTCACACCTGCATGCACTACATCCTCATCCACTACCTCCATCACCAGCACGCCCATCACTACACACTCCTCACTGGCAGTCACCACCCCCACATCCATGCACACGTCCCCTGTGTCATCTCCCACTGTGTCTGTGACCCCTCCTCCCAAAGTACATAAACCCAAGCACACACCCATCCAACAGCCATCCACCTCCCAACAGCATCCAGCTCATGCACCTGCACCCAAACAAAGCAGGCAGACACCTCCTACAACCACTCCCTCTCCCTCCACTCCCAGACCTTCACCCTCTTCCCACCCCAATGTCCCTAAAAAGCTTTTCCTAGCCAAAATTGACCCTGCCTCCATGGACTATCATGCATCCTGACCACTGCAAATGTTGTGGCTCTGACACCCAGGTGAGGGACTATGACCTGGCACCCCCCAATTGCTGCATCACTGGGCACACAGCGTTCCCTCCAGAACCAGTGGAGAAAGGCATCCACTCATCCTATCCTTGGTAGGATGAAGCATACTGGGCACAAAGCCCCCTCCAGAACCAGTGGAGAAAGGCATCCACTCATCCTATCCTTGGCAGGATGAAGCATACTGGGCACAAAGCCCCCTCCAGGACCAGTGGAAGAAGCCATCCACTTGAGAGACTGTGGCCTTGCACTCCCCAAGACTAAGCAGTGGGCAACCCACCCACTTGAGAGACTGTGGCCTTGCACTCCCCAGGACCAAGCAGTCAGCAAACCACCCACCTGAGAGACTGAGGCTTTACACTCCCCAGGACCAAGCAGTGGGCAAACCACCCACTTGAGAGACTGTGGCCTTGCACTCACCAGGACCAAGCAGTGGGCAACCCACCAACTTGAGAGTCTGTGGCCTTGCACTCCCCAGGACCAGGCAGTCGGCAACCCACCCACTTGAGAGACTGTGGCCTTGCACTCCCCAGGACCAAGCAGTCAGCAAACCACCCACCTGAGAGACTGAGGCTTTACACTCCCCAGGACCAAGCAGTGGGCAAACCACCCACTTGAGAGACTGTGGCCTTGCACTCACCAGGACCAAGCAGTGGGCAACCCACCAACTTGAGAGTCTGTGGCCTTGCACTCCCCAGGACCAGGCAGTCGGCAACCCACCCACTGGTGAAACTTGAGATACTGTGGCTTTGCAATCCCCAGGACATCGCTGTGGGCATGGAGCCCCCTCCAGGAGCAGTGGCGTAGTACCATCTACCAGCTGGGGTGCCCCCCTTCCCCACCCCTCTGAGGTGCTTGTGTGTTTTCGACCTGATGCCCCTGCAGTGTTCTCTCCGTTTTGAGGCAGGAGTCAAGTGTAGGCTTGGCCTATGTGTTTTGCACCAGTGGGCCACGGACTATTTTTGTGTGGACATTGTCCCTCATTTTGTATATATTGTACATACTGTTTATTTATTTATGAACGTATTTCTCTAGAATTCTAATATTACACTAATTTGACTCAATTCCTTTTGTCCTTGCATTATTCCAGAGTGTTACGGGGTGTATATGTAATGTTGTTGCATGTGTTTGTGTGTATGGTGTTGGGGCGAGGGCCGGGGTGGGGATGTTGCATGTGTGTGTCACTCTCTTTTTCCTCCCCCCCTGTCTACTAGGTGCTGTACTCATCGTGGTCGTCATCACCGCCGTTGGTACTCCTGATGAGAAGGTAGACCAGCATGGGCAGGACCTGCAGCTCGGGCTCCATGGCGTCCTGGTTCTTCGTTGAGTGTCAAGAGGTGAGTGGTTTCCCTTCCAAGTACTGTTTCCACCGTGCTTTTGATGGCGTTGGCACCGCCACGGAAAATCTGGCGGATGGGTGTATTGTAATGGGGTGGGCGGTACATTGTCTTCCGCCTGTCTGTTGGCGGTTACCGCTGCGGTGTTTGTTGCTACCACCGGTTGGAGTGTTAAAGTGGCTATATGTGTTGGCGGTTTCCGCCGTGGTCATGATTCCATTTTTATTACCGCCAGCCTGTTGGCAGTATTACCGCCGCTTTAACACTGACCGCCAGGGTTGTAATGAGGGCCTAAATATTTGAAAAAGGTAATTAATAATGTAAACACTTGTATTATTATAATATCAGTAATATTGGTATATTATTGAGAAAGTTTACATTTTAGTCTGTTTGTCTTGATAAACAATTTATAGACATTACTTTGAGTTAAGGAGTGACAGACCACACACAGGATGTACAGAAGCATAGCTCACCCATGATTTCAGCACTCTTTTTCTGCATACATGAGTAGATTATGAGTCTACCTGCAGCAGTGCTCTACTGGCGTCAGGAGGTATTTCACAATATCTACTGGTATGTCACTGCCTGTTTTAGAACCTATATGTCCCTGTAAATCTGTGCCTCTGTTAGGGAACACAGGGGTATGTGAGTATATCTGCAATTGCCTTTGTTTTTGCTGCACAACTTAGTGCTTTCTGAGTATGTCAGTAAACATAGAAGTATTTGTTTCTCTAGCAGTGGCTGAGACACGGCATTCTTGTTGTGGAAACATGAATGCATGTTCCCTGTTGAGGGTTATACTCTATGTAGTGCTTGGTTTAGGGGTGTGAAAGGGCATAGGTAAGTTTCTAAAAGTCAAAAGTATGTTTCCTAATAATTTAACCACATTGCAGCATGCTTGATGGCATACGTACGGTATGTCACAGAGCTGAGACATTTGCAGTAAAAGGCGAGTTTGAGACTTCACAAAGCAGTTTCGCAGGCCAATTTCAGTGGCCAGTGACAGAGCAAACACTAGCTCAGATTCTGCAGGCTCTGCAGGCTCACTGGTAGCATTTGATAGACAGGCACCTCTAGTGCACTTTACTAGGGACTTACTGGTAAATCAAATATGCCAATCATGGATTAACCAATCAACAATACAATTTACACAGAGAGCACATGCACCTTAGCACTGGTTATCAGTGGTAAGGTGCTCAGAGTTCAAAAGCCAACAACAACAGGCCAGAAACAAATAGGAGGCAGGAGGCAAAAAGATTGGAGATGACCCTGTAGAAGGAAAAAAGTCCAACAGAAATATATATTAAATTACTTTTCCCCACGATTAAATGCAATTCACATAACTGTAAATCGAGTACGTGGGTGAAATACTTTTTCTCTCTTATGAGATAGATTCAATACTCTCAGAAATTACTTTTGTAAGGCCAGTTCTGAATGGTTAGTCTGTGTTAACCCTTTCATGCATGTTTCTGAAGATGGCTTTTTATCCATGATCACAGGAAAATTGCGATCATCGCAACAAATTAGTGAATGAAAACGGGTGTGTAAAATCATATTTAGTTTGGTAGTTCTATACACTACACTTCATTGGAAATGTCTCCTTAGGAAAGCAAACCCTATCATACAATAATTAATAGAAACTCTTCTGATTTTTACAAACATAAAACTGTCTGTTTAAGACCCTTTCCCTAATACACTGTTAGCAGAGTGTCTATAGTAACCCCCTAAAACCATTAGGTCACAAGTTTGCTACACATTCTAAAAGGGTACACTAGTTACAAAATGAGCTGCAGCAGGTGTGGCTTACTGTACATAATAAACAGCATTTCAAAGCCTGCAGTACAAATCTTATTTTTACTACAGCCAAAAAAACTACTTACTTATCCTTTTAATGTACCACCTAATTTCAGTCACCTGCTTATTTACAGTACCAAATCCAAAATATGTTTCTTTTTTAAACCAGGAGCACACCTCCATTTTAACTGCATTCCATTTTCAAAACGATCTCATTCAGCTCCTTGCTTCTCCTAAGTCCTACTGCTGCTTTACTTCATAATGGTAAGAGTGTAGATTGTTGTGCACAGCTATGTGTTTTGGGCTGGAGTGGCTGCTATAAAGAGTGGCATTGACATGAACTTTGTATTGGCTACTGTGCACATTCACTGGATTCGCCAGAGAGGGCTAAAGGGGAATACATTGTTCCCTTTGGTTGAAAGTATTAGAGATTACCAATACCCTCATCTCATGATTTTGCACTGTGGTGGTGATGACCTGGGAACACTAACTGGGGTAGAATGGAAATCCTAATGAAGGATACCTTTGCACAATTGATGACAATTTTCCCCTCACACTGTTGTTGTGTACGCAAACATATATCAAAGGCAGAAAAGGAAGTGGTCAAATCTATTCTGTCCACAGATTGACAAAGTCAGGAAGCATGTTAATAAAACTGTTTCTGTATTCCTCACAGACCAATACATGGGCTGTATATATAACAACCACCTGTGCTTTGACATGAATAGTATGTATCGAAGTGATTTCACAGACGAAGGTAACAGAGTTTTTCTTTCCAACCCAAAACTCTACATCCGCGCTTTCATGTAGCAGTTTCATACTTACTATAAACTCAAAGGCTCTTCTCAGGGCCGCCCTATTGCCCAAAACTCTTGTCAGTTTTGTTAATTTCATTTCATTTTGACATTGCGATATCCGTGACTATGCCGCAAAAACGGAAAACAAAAATAGGCTTTCAATGCACACCAGCCCATTCAATCAACAACAACAACAACAAAAAAATATATATATATAATTTTGCCAATAATTTTGGCGCTGTTTGATGAATCGTCCCAAAATTTTCAAAGCTAGTTCACCACTCACCTCAGCTGATGTCTTGAAGGTTTCAGGGTGATCCATCAAGTCAAAGGCCATATGCGGTATGGATTTGGTGCACATGGGTGGTTGGATGCACGGACTTACCACAGGCCCTATGGCCAACCCCCCTCTATGTTAAAAAAACATAGAAATTTAGGGACATTACAGTTAGGTTCTGAAGTTACGCTCAAGAAACCATAGAAATTCAGCTGGTATAGTTATAGTTATTTCAAGTAACTATAACTTGTTCCCAAAGGTAACTATAACATGAGCCCTCGCCATGCACTGTATCTTTAGCGCCGGTTAACAAATCTTCATGAAATTTTCCAAAAACATTTGACACTCGTGATTTCGTAAACAGCCTGCGGTTGGGTCAGGTCCCTGGGGCAATTACATTTTGCATGGGTACCCATTTATCAAATTAATGTAGTGGGGGACATAAAAAAAATTACCAAAAAAACTGTGGTTTGTTTGGGCCTGTGTTATAGGTAACTTAGGGCACGAGTTATAGCTACTTGAGATAACTCTAACTATAACAGGGATATTTCAATGTTTTTATACGTTTAAAATGTGAGCCTAACTATAACGTCCCTGTAACCTTTGGTTTTTTAAGTGAAAAAAATAAATAAAAAATATACATACATATATATATATATGACACGTGATCAAGGCTGCTAGACAGCCGAAACGCGTAGTGTGTGAAATAAATTACTCTATTTGAGTTCTGGGATTTCCCGAGTGTGCGTTCTTCCTTGGAAGCTTCTTCATTGTTTATATATATATATATATATATATATATATATATATATATATATATAGTTATATGTATAGGATTTCTTTCCATAGACAAGGCATGTTTTTTGTTTGCTAATAACTATGCCACTGTTTGGCAAACCTTCACAAAACTTTCCAAAAAAAGCAAAATCAATCAGCTCCTTCCTGGAAAGTTTTGGGGTGATCCATCAATTAGGGGAAAAACGGGGGGTTTCAAAAGCAAATTTTTCCATACATTTTTAATAAACGTCTTTGAGCAGTGCTACTGCAAAAACTGCTGAACAGAATTAAATCAAATTTGTCAGGAAGCTTGATCTTGGTATACACATTGTGCTTTGTAGGTCGATTTGTCTGGTTTGCTAACAACATCTTGGGGACATTTAGAAAGCTTCCCTGAGAATGCATTCAGCCAATTCTTTACAATTGGCTTTGTGATTTGTAACTCACATTTGTTTGCTTTCTATTTAAAAACTTTATTTGATTTAGGCTGTCCAGCTAGTTTGCCCCTTCCATGGCCCAAACCTTATTTTTTGTTTTATTATTTATTTTTATAAAGAGATCTAACCATCATAACATTGATATTTTCAATTTCAAAATAGGTTCAATCGGGCCATACCACTTGTGAGTGGGTTCACGGTACGACTTGGGTGGGCTATGGTTATAAACGATTCCTAATACACCGGGTGCTGTTCGAACGTGCTCTTTATTTTCTTCTCGATAAGGAATTAACATATATATATATATATATAATTTTGGATACTGTTGTCTCCTTAGGTAATGTCCTAGGGTTTCCTTGATCTTTGTCACAGGGAATAATATTTATCTTCTTCTTTCAGGTCTTTTCTCGTCTGGACGTCGTGATCAAGATATGGTGGCCTTCAGGGTGACACTGGACCTCTCCGTCCCAGAATAGTGGTGACCGGTCCCCAAGGAAAATTAAAGAACAGGTGAGTGGGGGTCTTTGGGGAATACGTATTATAATAAAGTTAGTAGGTGGGTGTGCGAGGATAGGGGTGGTGCAGGGGTGTGAGAGGGTCAGGCTTTTCGGTGTACCACAACCTCCCTAGTGATTTAAATCTCTTGTACAGTTCAATTCTCTTTCTTTTGTTAGAGGATGGTTATCTTTCACCACTCCCTCCTTGTGAATTAAAGGTAAGTATACACACTGTCAAACGTTCCTTTTCCCGATCCCTTCCTCCCGATCCCTCCCCTGCATGCCCCGCTCGCTCCCGCGCTCCGATTCCACATGGGTAAGAAATGTACCCGGAGGCACGATCGTACCTGTGCTAGCCATGCCCCTCCAGGGATGTGGCGGCTCCGGTCGCGTCTCGCGTTGGTCTCCGTGGGCATCTCTGGGTCTCCTTCGAGGCTACTCCGTTTTGCTGGATTCCCTCTTCTCTCCTCCAATTCCTCGCTGCCTTTCTCCTCCGGCCCGCTCGTTTTTCTTCCTCCGGCTCCGCTCCCTTTTCTTCCTCTGACTCGAGCGCCACTCTCCTCTCCGGCTTTCCTTCTTCTAGTGACTCCGCGTCTTTAACCTGGATATCCTGGTCGGGAATCACTTCCGGGTGTGCGGTTCCCCAGATTGTACCCCCAGGGCACTTTTCAGCCAGCTCAGGGGTGTGGCTTGTATCCGTGGCGATGATCGCCCGGTTACACCAACCCATTAGGTGAACTAGTAGCATTAACAACCTAATTATTCACAAATTAGGAATAGCTTGCTAGGTGGGTCTGTTTTAATAATCTCAAACGTCCCACCCCAGGTTTGGAAGAATCTCTTGAGCCTCCCTGACTTTGCAGCATACTTCCATTCCTGAGTTCTTACTTGTGCCATTTTATTTAACCATTCGCCAATAGTTGGAATCTGTGTGGTGCGCCAATTTCTTAATAGGCGGGATCTGGCCACTGCTGTACCGATAAACAATTTCACCCATGTAGATGCGAGCTTTATCTCAGGGTCATAGCCCAGGACAAATAGCCACACAGAGGGGTCAATTTCCATCTGAATCACTGTTTGGAAAGAATTAAACACCTTACCCCAAAACTCTTGAATAAACCAGCATGTGCCTATAATATGAGTCGAATGTGCTATTCCATCCCCTTGACAGCGAAAACAATAATTGGGATAGCTGGGAATAATCAGAGCCAGAAATTGCAGAGTGCGATAAAGCAGCCACCTACTAAAAAACAGCATTCTATGTCAATTTGCACCTCTCAATGCGTCAAAGTTTAATTCTTTGATTTTCTACTGGATACCCTTAGTCAATTTTAACCCTTAATCCCGCTCCCATTTCCTAGTGGCTTTTATCAAACAGACTGGGAATTTTGAATTCAAACAGAATCCTTCTCCATTCTCCAGCTTGTCTGCCCCCTGATGGGTTATCCAGTTCTTTCACTATCTTTTGAGTATCACGTATCTGACCACAGTCCAAATTGGTTAAGATACAGAGCAAATTACTATGGGACCCCAGAAGCAGAAAGTCATTTTGAACGCCAGCCCCAGTATTCACAAGAGTTTCCCATCCATCTCCACTGAAGAAATTCCCAATTTTCCTAAATCCAGCGGCTTCCCATTTCTTAACTATTTCCGAATCAAGCCTACAGCCAGACCTTGTCACAAATTCAGATAGGTGTGTAAAATAGTTCACAAATGGATTTGTATATCTTTTTTAAAAAACTGACCTCTTTTTGAGAAACTACCTGGGGTCTCATAATGTACTTTCTTCGGGGATTTCACCAGCAGTATTAGATCCCACAAACCATATTCTCTACATATTAGCTCACAAAAAATTTAAAAGATTGGGCTACCCGGGGTGATGCAGGTTTGAAAGTTGTCACACATTGAGCAAAAAATGCCAAATAATAGTCTTTCATATTAGGCAACCCCACCTTGTCTCGATCTACATATAAGGTGCTTAGTGCAATGCATGCATTACCGTTCTGCCAGATAAATGATGTAAAAATTGAGTCCAGTTTTCTATAAAATTAGGACGTCAAAACACAGGGGATGGCAGACAAGAAAAAATTAAACAGTGCAGGATTGCCATTTTAATAAATGCGTCTCTCCCTACAACAGTTAGAGGGATCGTGCCCCATTTTGTAAGTGATGTTTGAGCTTTAAGGAGTGGGGGGGCATAATTGAGATCGTACAAATCTTCTATTGTGGATGAGAATCTGATCCTGAGATACTGTTTAGGCCAAGAGGTTACGACGTCACCAATTCAGGAAGTAATTTACTGGAAGAGCAACCACACAATATAATTTCCTTTTTTTCCTATTCACCTTGTACCCCCCTCGTTGTTCAAATTGAGCAAAAATTTCAAAAGCCTTCTCCTGGGAACTTTGATTATCATCCAGGAATAGAATAATATTGTCTGCATACAGTTTTATTTTCCCCATCTGCTTGAGTAGTGGATAGATCAGATCATTTTGTCTATTTGCAATAGTTAAGGGTTAGAAAAATAAGGCAAACAAGATGGATGAAAGGGGGCACCCCTGACGGGTACCTCGTCTGACTAGTAATTTTCCTACATTTGCTGAGGTAATTATGATGTTCGCTTCAGCATCTTGATACATCCTTTGTATAAGCCTGCAGATCTAGGGCGGCACCTGAAATCTAGATAGAATCTCAAACAGTGTATATCACACCACTAAATCAAAGACTTGTTCTGCATCCAATAAAAGGATGACAGCAGGGATTCTATTAACAGTGAAATAATCTAGTGCCTCAGACAAAAAATGGGTGTTGGTTGCAAGTTGCTTTCCAGCAATGAAGCCATTTTGGTCTGGATAGACTGAAGAGGTAATTATCATATTGAAACAAAGAGCTATGAGCTTCATGATAATTTTATAGTCGGCATTTAGTAGCATAATAGGACGATTGGAGTTTGGTTCTTCTTTAGCTTTGTCTTTTTTGGGATAACTGACTACGCTACCAGAGTGGAAAGAATTTGGGAATGTCCCCCCTTTTAACATATCATTAATTAAAAGCAAAAATTAGTCTGCCAAGACATCAATAAAAATCTTAAAGAATTCTGCCGGGAGGACAACCGGGCCACAGGCCTTCCCATTCGCAAGGTTTCTGACCACCTCCAAAAGTTCTGGTTTGGTAAACGGCTGGGAGAGGGCTTCCCCATCTTCCATTGATATAGTAGGAATCTTTAATTTCCCTAAAAAATCCCTAACAGTCTCTAAGTAAATGGTATGGTTTTGGCTATAAATACGTCTATAATGCTCTAACATTAGTTCTCCCACTGCCCTAGATTCCGTGTATCTCTCCCCCTGCTTGGACATCTCAAGGTGTGAATCGTATTGCTTGCCTTTTGATCCCGGGCTTGCCATGCTTAAAACCTACCCGTAAAGTTACTCTCTTTATAAACTTTCTGCTAGTAGGCCTGATACGATCTCTCTGCCCTACCAAGGTACTGATCGGAAAGAGCCTGTTCGGCCTGATTGAACCATTTTTTATTACTTTCTGTGGGGGACCTAAGATATTTACCTCATTTCCTTTGCATGTTGTCTTCTAAGATCGAGCTCTGCTGTTTATCAGGAGGCGTATTTGCAGCGACTTGTGCAATCACCAGGCCTCTTACATAAGATTTAAATGTATCCCAGACTATGCTCAGAGCAGCAGAGTCCTGGTTCTGATTAAAAAAATCCTTTACTTTATCTCTACAGACCTATACCCAGCCTTCCTCTTGAAGAAGTAGCTGGTTAAATATCCACCTTTTGGATTGCAATGTATCTCATTCTGGCTTTAGTGATATATCCAAAATCAGCTGAGCGTGGTCTGAGAGGCCAGAATGCAATGAACACTGATTCTTAAAGTGAAGAGATTTAGTTATCGGGTAAAAGTCAATACGAGAAGCACTTTTAAATCGGCTGGAGAGACATGTATAATCTCTTTTATAAGGTGTGGAAGACCTCCAAGGGTCGCATAGCGCCAATACTCTTAGATAGTTCCAAAAAACCTTTGTGACCTTTGGTTTAGATTGTTTTTTCCCTTTGCCTGACAAGTCAATACATGGGTCTTGGAGAAAGTTAAAATCTCCCCCAATTATCACTGTGCCTGGAATTTGCAAAAGGGATTGGAAGAGCTCCTCGTACGGCCCAGGATCATCTTCCAGCGGTGCATAAAAACTCACAAAAGTAAATCTCGCCATAGACCCTTTACAACTTACTCAGCACCATCGTCCATTTTTATCACTAATAAAGTCGGGTATTCAGGCACCAAGTTTTTTGGTTAAAAAAACTGCAGTACCCCTATGAGCTGTTTGTGCCACAGCAAATCCCTTGTACTCTACCCAACCTCCAAACATAACGAATTTCTGCAATTTTTTTACTGGAATAGGAGTTTCTTGTGACAGGATTACAGAGGGATTCGCTGTTTTAACCCAATCTTCGATTGCACCCTTCTTCCTCTTGTTATTTAAACCGTTAACATTCCAAGAGACAACTCTTAGTATGGAATTCAGGCCCGTCATTTGACCACTTTGGAAAGTGAAGACCATATGTGCCCAGAAGCTTCCCTCCCAGAAACACCCGGATCTATGATATGTCTAATGACCTTATGTCCACAACAGCAATTCAACCGAATCTTGCTACCATTTCTCATAAATCGATTGCCATCTACTTCTCTAGAGCTGCTTTTTAAACTTTTGCGTTAGGTTCTCTTTTTCCTCCTTCCCCCAATACCTCCCCCCACCCTTTACCACCTCACCACCCCACATCACTGAAGACCCCACCTTCTCCCTTAGTGGCCTACACCTGGAGCCCTCCCGTCTGGGCGAACTGGGACCACCTTCCACCCCCACCCCTCTTACCAACCCGTGACCCTCTCCCCCATTCTCCCTCCATCCAAAATTTATTTACTGTATCATTCCACTAGTGTTTGATATATATAAACAGCCCTTTAAATCTTGAACTTATCTTGTAACATTTGATGTACATTTAAAGACAAAGGTCAAATGTTAGGCTTTGTCTTCCAAGGAGCCTGGTGTTCTTCTCCGACTTCAAAATAAGCGGATTTATGTGACAATCATGCTGGCTACTGAGAGTGTGCTGGAGGGAGGCTGTGAAGTGTGGTCGAAACAAATATTTTAATACAACAAAAACAAATCAATACAACATTTTCACACATAAGCTTTTGTGTGCTGTATAGTTTTATCAGTAAAACTTTATGTCTGTACAAATGTATTGGTCATGTCAATTGAAGATGTGATGTCTGTAATAGCAGTGAGCCACCACACCATGCATACTCAACTTTACCCCACTCCATTCTACACTGCACCACTCCATGCCAACACAATCTACTATGCAACACTCCCCTTTATGCCACTTCACTCTATGCCTCTCCATTCTATTCTGCACCACTGTACCACTGTAGTCTCTACCACAGCTTTCTACACCACTCTACTTTATGACACTGCACTCTGTGCCACTCTACTATACATTACTGCACTCTACAACAGTGTACTCTGCTACACTGCACTATGCCACTCTACTCTATGCAACTGCACTCTACGCCACTACATTAAACTCTGCACCACTCCGCACCACCCTACTTTAAACCTACTGCACTCTAGCCATTGCACTACTCTGCTCTATGCCACTCTACACCAATGTACTCTGCAGAGTTACACTCTACTCTGCATCACTCACTCTACAAAACAGCACCCTACCCTGCACCACTCAACTCTCCTCTGCACCACTGCACTCCACTTCTGCTCTGCAACAATGCAGCCTCTCTCTCCTCTGCACCACTACAATCTATCTGACTGCACTCTACTCTGCACCACATCTACTGCACTCTATGCTAATGCACTGTACACCACTATACTCTATGTACCTCTAATCTGCATCATTCCACTGTAAGCTGCTGCGCTCTACGCAAATCCACTCTATACTAATCCATTCTATTCCATTATGCACTACTGAACTCTGTGACACTCTGCTGTATGCCACTGCACTCTATGCCACTTCATTCTACTCTGAAACAATCTGCTCTATGCCACTGCCCTCTACATCACTCTATTCCAGTCTGTGCCATTCCACTTTAGGCAACTGCAATCTACTTTGCGCCGCTCAACTCCACTGTGCATCACTCTACACCATTGCACTCTATGTTACTCTATTCTACGTCACTGCACTTTATGCCAATGCACTCTACAACACTTTACTCAAAACCAATACACTCTACTCCACTCCATTCTATGCTAATCTACTCTGCACACCTGCACTGCACACCACTATACTCCACTCTGTAACTCTCTACTCTATGCCACTGCACTCTATGCCATAGTGAGTCCTAATTTGTTTTAATGGGATACAGGAGTTAGCTTAGCCTGTGGCTTGCAGACTCATACCCCTGTCACCCAGTGAGTTTTACCCTACTTAGCTTGCTCTGTTTTCTGCATTTATTTAATTAAACCTTTTAAGATGGCTGCCTTGTTTTGGGTTAGGCCCATGTTTTAGTTTGCGTTATCAGTGTCATCGCACTAAGGCGTCAAAATCAAGTGACAAAGACAAACAAACTATAGGTGTTCACTTTAGGTACTTTCCCTCTTCATGCTTTCGAGGGAATTGTTTATATTAATTACTGTCCCAAGCACTCCTTGTTATCTATTGTTTGGGAACAAACCTACGTCAGGGGTCCAAGTAGATCTGTATAAATACTCCTCACTTTAACAGATAGTCAGAGGGATTCCGACCAGATGCCATTGCTGCTATCGATGCTGCACGTCGCCTTGACGCTGACCTAGTCTTCTTGTTCTCATGGAGTCTGAGCTAGAGACCTCATTCCAAGGTAACGAGGGTTGCGGGCTCTTCTCGTGGACATGCATTGGCAGATTGAGGTTTAACATACCTAGCTCTCTTTCAGGTTAGAGATAAGGGCTATCATGCTAGGGTATTAGGACATATTACATACTTCATGTCATTTCATGAAATTGCAAGATGGTGGGGGCCTTTGTATTAATGCCTCTTGTTTTTACCATTCTGTTTCTTGCACTGTCCATTATCCTAATCATTGCAGCCCATGCAACTAATCGCAGAATGCAGTTTTGCTTAAAAAAAACCTATTGAAACTTTACTGCATCTTCTTCATTGCCTGTGTTTGATTGAGACATGTTGTTACTGTGAGAAAGGGGTAATCTCAGTTTTAACCACGATACTCCCTGAGATGTCACACTCTTGAGTCCATGCTTAAAGGCTGCCACAAATCTCCTTTTACTTTTTGGGTTTCTGGTGAGGTGCTGCTTGTGAGCAGGAAGGGTTGGGATGACAGTTGTGTTTTGTTGTAAGACTGGTATAGTCACCTACAAACATAAGTACTGTCATCCTTGAACCAGCAGTCTTGCCTAGAGCAAGAGTCCAACTACGACACTACGTCACCAAACTCTATGACACTCTGTTGTACTCTGCACCGCTGTACACTACGCCACTGCTCTCTATGCCACTTTACTCTGCACCACTCTACTCTATGCCACTGCATTCTACACCAATGCACTCTACAAAACTCAATTGCACACCATTGTACTCTATGACACTCCAACCTACAAAATGCACTCTCTGCCGCTAAACTATATGCCACTCTACTCTGTGCCACCCTACTTTGCACCACTGCAGTCTATGCCACTGCACTCTACTCTCCACCTCCCTTGTTCTATGCCATTCTGCCACACTCTACACCAATGCACTCCATACCATGCTAATTTACTGTGCATTACTGAACTCTACATCACATCACTCTACACCTTTCAACTCTGCTCCACTCTACTGTACACCAATGCACTCTATCCCACTCTACTATGTATCACTGCACTCTACACAACTCCAGTCTACACGACTCCAGTCTAGGCCACATTACTCTACTTTGTGCCATTCCACTCTACTCTGCTCTACTTCACTCTGTGGCACCACGCTTCACCAGTGCACTCTATATCATTGCGTTCTACGTCAATGCACTCTCTCTGTATCACTCCACTCTATGCCAGTGCACTCAACACCACTACTCTATACCACTGCACTTTACCCTGCACCACTCCACTCTACCACACTTCACTCTAATCTGAAACAATCTACTGTATGTCTTTGCATTCTATTCCACTGCATGCTATGCTGCACCACTCTATGCCACTCTACTCTGCACCACTCTACTTGATCCCACTGTGCTCTATGCCACTTTGCTCTAAACCACTGCACTCTATGCCAATGCACACTACATCACTTTATTCAAAACCAATGCACTCTACGACATTGCACTTTACACCAATCACTCCGCACCACTGCACTCTACTCTGCAACATTCTGCTCTATGCCCCTCAACATGATTGTGCTCTACGTCACTGTACTCTATGCCACTCTATTCTACTGTGCACCACTCTACTCTATGGCACTGCACTCAACATGACTGCACTCTTTGACACTCTACTCTCAAGACTGCACTTTCTCCCACTGAACTCTATGCCACACTACTGTGTACCTCTGTACTCTATGCCACTCCACTCTACTCTGCACAACTCAACAGCACACCACTTAACGGCACTCTACTGAAATACACTCTACACCACTCTACTCTGCATCAATCTACTCTGTGCCACTCTACTCTAAACATCTGCACTCTACCCAGCACCACTCCACTCTATGCAACTTCACTCTTTTCTGAAACAATCTACACCAGGCCACTGCAGTCTACTCACTGCACTCCATGCTACACTACTCTATGCCCCTCCATTCTATGCCATTTTTTCTGTAAGCTACTGCAATCTACACTGCACCACGCCAATCTACTCTGCACTACTCCACTCTGTGCCACTGCTATCTATCATGCTTATGTATGTCACTGCACGTTATGTCAATGCACTTGACACCACTTCCTCAAAACCAATGCACGTGTTAGTAGGATGAGGGAGAGACCAGGGATGATATATCTTATGGCCCTTGCTGGGATGCTGTCAATACCTCTTCAAATGTAGAAAAAGTAAACACACTTTTTTTCCCAGGACGCAGCAGTTGAAGAAGGACTAGAGGAGATAGAATATTATATTCAGTATGACCACAAAAACAAGAGTGGTCTAGTTGTTTAAGATGCAAGGCTGGAGGTGGTAGGAGTCAGCTTCATTTATGTAAGTGTGAACAGCAATGGAGGAGGATCTGAAAGTGTGAGAAAACACTGCAGTGGAAAGGAGGAACGATATAATGCCGACAGCCCTTTCTTCACATTTACAGAATCTGGTATGCTGATAGCACAGAATGAGGAAGAGAACCATGACACTGGTAAGGAACACTGCCAGTGGGGTGAGCTGGAGGCGTGCTCCACAACAGGAGAGGCGAAGAGCACAGCCCGTGTAGAACCAGCGGAAAGCTGTGGGCTGTCCGGAAAGCCGCATGTACCCGCCTAGCTCCAGGAGGAGCGTGGCCTACTCAGGTGTGAGAATGGCAAAAGGGTTGGAACAGACGCAGGTCTAGAGCATAAATGGGTGGGGAATAGAGTCTTACCCTGCTACCTGTTTGCACTGAGTGGTTCCTTCTGTTTTTGTTTTATTTACCACACATTCTTTGTTTTCATTTGAAATTAGTATAGACATGGAAACCTGATGGAAGGTATATATTTATGTTGACACCCTTATTTAAAAGCAACCCTTCTACAGGCAGTAGCTGAGGATTGTTGAGGAAAAAGAGCAACCCCCCCAAAGGATTGCAAAAAAATAGGAACATGTAAAAAGGCAAGACAAATGTTGGAAATCAACCTTTCTGCAGGGTCATCTCCAAACGTCTCTTTTTCTGACCCTGTTTTGTTGGTTTCAGTAGTCTGGGCACTTTACTTTGCTAAACAGTGCTAAAGTGCATGTGCTCCCTCCTCTAAACATGGCTATTGGAATACACTAGTTTGGCATATTTAATTTACTTGTAAATCCCTTGTAAAGTGCACTATACGTGCCCAGGTCCTGTAAATTATTGCCACTAGTGGGCCTGCAGCACTGATTTTGCCAACCACCACAGTAGGCTTTCAAGCATGTCTCAGGCCTTCCACTGCAGAGCCTGTGTGTGCAGTTCTTAATTGCCATTTTGACCTGGCAAGTGTACCCACTTGCCAGGTCCAACCTTTCTTTTTCATTCATGTACCTCACCCATAATATTGGCCCTAGTTTGCCCCAAGGGCAGGGTGCAGTGTATTTAAAATGTTGGGCATGTACTTTTAAATGTAACACTCCCAGAGACTGAACCTTTCTTAAATTCTTTTTTCACTATTTCAAGGCCTATCTCTCCCATAGGATAGCATTGGGATTACCTTCAAACATATTTTAAATGTAATTTCCAAATGGGAAGAGATAGACATATGGAGTTTGGTGTCCCCGGGCTCTCAATTTAACATCACAACTTATGGCGAAGTCTGATTTTAAATTGTAAGTCTGAAAATGTAATTTTTAAAAAGTATGCATTTTCTTACTTTAACCAGTCTGTGCCTCTGTCTGTCTCTGAATACATGTCGGGAGTTGTTGACGACTGGGTTTTGTGCATTCCCTCTAGACAGTCACATACAAAGGGAGCTTGGGTGTGGCATTTACATGTTGATTGCCCATCACAAGGCTGATGGGTCTTCCTAGGCTAGAAAGGTGGGAGGAGCTGACACTTACTCCTGAATAATGTTGTGCCTCTCCTCACACAAAGGGCTGCATAACTTCCTGAGGAGTGTCTGGAGCCAGGGAAGGTAGGACAGGGAACTCGTGGACTTTAAAGGAAGGTCTGGAAGTTTCTCCAATCTCACAGAACCAGGGCACCAAAGTATAAATATTAGAGACAAACCACACCAGATCAGATCTCTACTGGAACCAAGGGCACTCTTCCGGGAAGAAGGACTGCTGTGCTGCCAGGAGGGACTGCCACTCTGCAACTGCATTGCTGTGTTGGCCTACTGTTGCTGTGTGCTGTGTTGTAGGAGGGACTGCCACTTTGCTGTTTGCTCTGCTGAGTTAGCCTGCTGCTTCTGTCCTGCAGTGAGAGGGACTGGACTTGCTCTCTACATCCTTGAATCCAAGACTCTCCAAGGGCTTGCTGGTTTGTCCCCTGTTCTTCTGCAGTCTGTGGGACAACAAAGACTGATTGCAACTCCCTATGCCGTTGGACTCTGCCATCAGTGAGTCCTACCCTTAGCTGAGGGCCCCCCTCTAGTCCTGGGCCTCAGAAGTGGATTCTGCAGCTACAAGCTTCAAAAAGCGACACATCCCCCAAGAGTGGCAGAAATACTGATGCATCGCGTCCTTGCCATCAGTGCATTGCTCCAACAAAGGGTCTGTTCAAAAGACCCTGCCTGGGTTTTGTAGCCCGCCTACCTTCCATGGAAGTCAGCCGGATTTGCAACAGACCCTCATGATCTCAAGTAGCCTTTTGACCACTAGTGACTTCTAAGCACTGTTTTTAAGTTAAGTCTGACTGATCTGTGCCAAGCTACCAGGAGTTGTGCACAGGTTAATTTAGTGTACTGACTTACTCTGACTAGGATTGTGGTCCCTACTTGAACAAACTGTATACCTCTGGCAACTAGAGGCCCAGTTTCTAACAACAAGGTATACAGTACCAGATAAACAACAAAACATATAAATAGAATAATCCTGAAGCCAGATTGTACCTGTGGTTTTTCTTTTATGTTCTGAGGGTACCGGCCAGCAACAAGCCCCAAGACGACCCTAAAAAAAAAAAAAAGAGAAGAACACTGAGAAGTCCTCTGAGTCCTCAGACATCTTGAATAACCCTTAAAGAGAAATACTCAATAAAGAACTTTACTTGAACATCACAGTGTATGTCTCAAGAGTTTTCAATTTGCCAAGTGACAGCACTCTATGCCACTATACTCTACACAAATCTACTCTGCACCACCGTACTTCATGCCACTGAACTCTAGACCACTCTTCTCCAACCTATGGCACTTCACTCTACTCCACAATACTCCACTCTATGATGCTGTGCTTCATTAAATTCTACTCCACTCTATACTACTCCACTCTACAACACTGTACTCCACTCTGTGCCACTCTATGATGCTACTTGACTCTATGATGCTCTACGCAACTCCCTAAACGCTAATCCATGCCACTTTACTCTACTCTACAGTATTCCATGACACACTTCTCCACTCTACTCCAGTATTCCACTCGGTGCCACTCCATGCCACTCCACTTCATGTCACTCTATGCCACTCCATGCTATGACACTCTACTCCACTCCATTCTACAACACTCTACTCCACTCTATGCAATGCCCTCCATGTCATTCCACTGTGCTCTACGCCACTCCACAACACTCTATGTCACTCCATTCTATGACACTCTACTCTACTCTCTGCCATTCCACTCTACTACACCACTCTATTCAATGCCATTCCACTCTACAACAATCTATTTTGCTCTATGCCACTCTAATGTACAACACCTCTATGCAACACCCTCTATGCCACTCCACTCCAACTTTATGTCACTTTACAAAACTCTACGCCATTCCACTCCACTCAACAAATCTCTACTCCACTCCACTCCACTGTACGATAGTCAACAACACTCTATGCCTCTCCACTCTACACCAATCAACTGTACAACTCTCTACTCCACTCTATGCCATCTCACTCTATGACACTCTAGTCCCTCCATGACACTCCACAATACTCTACACCACTACACGCCAATCCATGACACTCTAAGCCACTCCATAACACTCCAATCCACTCTCCTTCACGTCACTAATTTTCAGCCATGCTGAACAGCAACCATGCTTGTGTGCAACATGGAAAAAGCATATGGACAAAGGCAATAGCTCTTGCAAAGGCAAGACCAATTGGCTTTGCCAATGCTTGTTGCGATTTGGTGTGAATCTGTTCAGTAGTTTTTAAAAAATTAGTATACAAAAATATTTGTATATCTGGGCAGTTGGGTCGGTGAGAGGCGTAGAGAGTCTCAAGGAAGCGTCAATTCAAACAGAGTGTTATGATTGGCCCAGGGAGCTTTTTTCCCCTTGGGCCATCTCGCTCCTGCAGGAGTCAGACCCTGCAGATGCAAGCACTATGATTCATCATTGACAGCAACATGAGAAAATTGTTGCTGGCAGCCATTATAGAACTCGGGGACTAAGGGCCTGATACAGAACTCGTCCGATGGGTTACTCAGTCACCACAGGGTCATTATATGCAATGGGAATTAGATTTTGGTGAATGGGATATCCGTCACCATTGTGACGGAGTAACCTGTCTGTCAAGTTCTAAATCAGGCCCCATGTCTGCTTATAGCAGGTGGAAGATTTTAAAATGCTCCCGCCAAGCAGACTTGGGCCGTCATTACAACCCTGGTGGTAAATCCCGCTTACCGCCGTGCTGAAGGCCGCCAACATACCGTTGCAGCGGAAATCCGCTACAGGTATTACACCCACATCTCAGAATCCACCACAATACAGACACCCACAAAAGTCCGCCACACCAAAGGTCAGTAATAAACTGGCGATAGCAAAACCTACACTGTCACGCCAACAAGAATACACCCACACTATCACGACCCAAGAATCAACGCGGCAGTCTTTCAACCTTGGTAATCCATTGGTGGTACACACCGCTGCGCTCAAAATACACACACACTTACAAAACACAATTACATTGGACAGTTCGAAATACACACACCTGATACACATACACACACACCACACTCACACCACAATAAAACACACACCCACATTACCCACAAACCCTTACAACAATTTATTTTTGAAAAAGCAGAGAGAGAGAGAAGAACAAACACAACACCAGCATCCACAGGCACACCACAACAATACTCATACAACATCCACACACCTCAAACAACACACCCCAACACAACACATCACACAGCACAACAAACATCACCTCACACATCACCCACACCACACTATGGTACCTCAAAGACACCCCAGGTTTTCTGAGAAGGAGCTCAGGGTCATGGTGGAGGAAATCATCCCGGTAGAGCCACAGCTTTTCGGATCACAGGTGCAGCACACCTCCATTGCTAGGAAGATGGAGCTATGGGGGAGAATCATTGACAGGGTCAACACAGTGGGACAGCATCGAAGAACACGGGATGACATCAGGAAGAGGTGGAACGACCTACGGGGGAAGGTGCGTTCAGTGGTATCCAGACACCAGTTTGCTGTACAGAGGACTGGTGGTGGACCCCCACCTCCTCCCCCACAACTAACAACATGGGAGGAGCAAGTCTTGGCAATATTGTATCCTGAGGGCCTCGCAGGAGTAGCAGGAGGACTGGATTCTGGTAAGTCAAATCTTTACTACAATATCCCCCACACCCTACCTGCATGCCATCATATACCCCCACCCACCCCCTGACCGCCATCACTCCAACACCTCACGTATGCCCCACTATCACAACCCACACATTCCAATACCAAGCCCTGCATGCAACACCAAAGCATTGACACCTATTGTCCCCAGGACACGTCAATCAGCAGTGTTTTCAACACTACAGGGACCCCAGGCAAACCCACCAACCCAAGACAATCAGGGACCTGGGGTCAATGGCAGTGGGCACACGGTTCAGGGGACAGAGGCACAGGACAACAGGGAAGCTGGGAGGACTGCTGTGCGACAGAGGGAGGACAGGCCCAGGGAAACCACTCTCCACGAGGCACTCTCCAGCATCATGGGAGCATACCACCATTCCCAGGAGACCATGGGCACAGTACTGGCCAAGTTTCAGGAGACCCAGCGGCTGCAGGAGGAACACTACCTTGGGATCAGGGAGGACTTGAAGTCCATTAACACCACCCTAGTCACCATTGCAGGGGTGCTGGCAAACCGGGCCAACACCATGAGGGACACAGTGGGACACAAATGGGCCCCTGACACTGGCCTGGACGATGAACAGCCCTCCACCTCCACCGGTGCTAGTGGATAGGAGGCACCGCCACAGGAACGACAGGCCACCAGCAACCCAGCCCCTGCAGAAGGAGTCCCTAAGATCCAGGAACAATACAGAGAACATTGCCAAGACCCCCACCAGGAAATAAGACCCCCTGATTGTCACCCTTCTTTCCCACTTTGTCACCCTGTCCACCTTAAACTGCCATTGCTCCACTTCCTATGCCCCCATGGACAATGCACCTGTGAGACCAAGAAACTGAACTCTACCATGGACATTCCTCCACCATCACCCCAGCCCATTGCACACCACTCCATTTATTAGCACAGAGATAAACACCCTTGAATCACAAATGAATCTGGAGTCAGTCTGTACTTTCACAAATGTGTAATTGCAAACACTCTGAAATATACTTTCAGAGTGTCAATGTTCATGTTCACATACCAATGTTACACAGGTGTTGGGCAGCAGTAAACATAGCAGCGGGCACAAAGTGGGTCCCAGATCTGTGAAATGGAAAGGCAAAGTGACATGTCAGGGTCCATACACAGAGGAAAAAAGGCAGATTTATGCTATGTCCTACAGTAGTATGAGATGTGTGAAGCAGTGCCAACCTCTTACCTGTGTCTCACTGGAAGTATTGCATGATGATGTTGTTTCGGTTGTCAATATCTTCTTCTTCTGCCTCCTCTTCCTCACTGTCCACAGGCTCCACAGCTGCCACAAGACCAGCATCAGGCACATCCTCCTGCAGAGAAGGCACCTGGCGTTGCAAAGCCAGGTTGTGCAACATACAGCATGCCACGATTCTCTGGCACACCTTCTTCGGTGAGTAGTATAGGGAGCCACCTGTCAAATGGAGGCACCGGAATCTGGCCTTCAGGAGGCCGAAGGTGCACTCTATTATCCTCCTAGTTCGCCCATGTGCCTCATTGTAGCGCTCATCTGCCCTTGTCCTGGGATTCTTCACTGGGGTCAGTAGCCATGAGAGGTTGGGGTAACCAGAGTCACCTGCAAATATTGAGGGACAACTGTAAGACATCCTCCAAACAGTATGGAATCTCCCATACCCAGACACCTATTTAAACTGTGTGGGGAACTTGGACTCACCTATTAGCCACACACGGTGCCTCTGGAGTTGTCCCATCACATAAGGGATGCTGCTATTCCTCAAAATGTAAGCGTCATGCACTGATCCAGGATACCTGGCATTCACATGGGAGATGTCCTGGTCTGCCAAACACACCATCTGCACATTCATAGAATGGTAGCTTTTGCGGTTTCTGTACACCTGTTCATTCCTGCGTGGGGACAAATGCCACATGTTTACCATCAATGGCACCAATGATGTTGGGGATATGTCCCAGGGCATAAAAGTCACCTTTCACTGTGGGCAGATCCTCCACCTGAGGGAAAACGATGTAGCTGCACATGTGTTTCAGCAGGGCAGATAACACTCTGGACAACACGTTAGAGAACATTGGCTGTGACATCCCTGATGCCATGGCCACTGTTGTTTGAAAGGACCCACTTGCCAGGAAATGGAGCACTGACAGGACCGGCACTAGAGGGGGGATTCCTGTGGGTTGGCGGATAGCTGAGATCAGGTCTGGCTCCAGCTGGGCACACAGTTCCTGGATTGTGGCACGATCAAGTCTGTAAGTGATAATGATGTGTCTGTCTTCCATTTTCGACAGTTCCACCAGGGGTCTGTTCACCGGAGGATGCCGCCATCTCATCACCTGCCCCAGCAGACGTGCCCTATGGAGGAGAAGGATGAGCAGAGGGTCGTACACCACATAGGTTTCTCAAGGATGTTTAAGACAATCGTGAAATTATCTCTGTGTTCCTTTGACTGTCCGTATTCCTGGACAAAATAGCTGTGACGCAGTTAGCTGGCCTGCCATGTGGCCCCCTGAAATGGTGGCTGCCTGACCTGTAAGGAGGGACAAGGGGAAATGAGATAAGTGCGCTGGCGTTGTGCAGCGTCGCGGTAGGCGGTCGAAGACCGCTGCGCAATTCAGCATTGGTTATCATTGGGCCCTTTGGGTTCCAGGAACCAATGACGATGTACGCCGGTGGCGACGTTACGCACCGCCACAGACGTGACCGCCATTTTCTATCTGTTCCCTCACTTAATACCTGACCTTCAACAGGAGAGGACCTACACTGCAAATGCTGCTGTGACCTGCGTCTGGAAGTGACAATGGCTACAGTGTCTGGGGAAAGGGCTCCTGCCTTCACTGCGGAGGAGTTGGAGAAACTGGTGGATGGGGTCCTCCCCCAGTACATGCTACTCTACGGTCCTCCAGACAAACAGATGAGTGAACCGTGTGCATGGTGGATGGTACATGATTGCATGGAGTGTCGTGGATGGAAGAGACGGGGAGGACAGGCCAGCATGTGAAGATGGTGAGTGTATGTCTTCCTGGGCCAGGGTGGGTGGTTTGTGGCCAATATGTGAGAAGAACTGTACGGGGGAGTAACATACTTTTTGACTTCATTATTCCTCTAGGTCAGCGCCCACCAGAAGAAGGGTATTTGGTGTGCCATCACCAAGGGAGTGCGGACCCTGGGGGTCTACCATAGATGGAGCACCCACTGCCGGAAAAGATGGGAGGACCTGTGCTGCTGGAGCAAGAAGACAGCGGAGGCCCAGCTGGGGATGGCCTCCCAATGTGGGAGGGGTGCCTGTTGCACCATGACTCCCCTGATGTACCGGATCCTGGCAGTGGCATACCCTGAGTTGGATGGGTGCTTGAGAGCATCACAGAAGCCACAAAGGGGTGAGTACACTCTCATTCAGGTGACTCTGCGCGCTCGACAAGGTGTCTGGGTGGGGGAGATGGGCTGTGGGTTCCCCTAGGCCAGGGCAGATGCACAAAGGTAGATCCAATGATTTGCAGGCTCAGTCCCACTTCAACCCCAAAGGTGGTATTTGCCCTCTACACATAGTCAGGCTCCTATGGGTTCCAGCTGTGCATGAAATGGGTCTAGACAGAGTCCCCCATGGGCATGTGCTTTTCCCCTGCACTGTTAGTGCATGGCTTAGTGCATAGGGCTGCTCCCTGTGTGTTGTGTCCGCCAACGGTAGTGGTGTTGCAGGCATTGACCATGTGTCTCCTCTGTCTTTCCCCGCCTTTTTGTTTTGTCACCCTGTCCTTGTGTGCATTAGCATCATCTGGCGGAGGAGCATTGGCAATGGAGCAGGAGGGAGCTGTGACCCACATGGCCCTGGAGGGTGAATTTACGGAGTCAGAAGGCACCAGTGGGACGGAGGGTGAGAGGAGCTCCACAACGGGGACAGGAGCAGACACCAGCAACAGCGACTCCTCCCCTGATGGTAGCTCTCTTGCGGTGGCGGGTACCTCTGTGCCCACCGCAACAACAGGTACAGCCGCCACCCCCCCTACCAGCACTGCCCTCCCAGCAGCCCCTCATCGAGTTTCACGTGCCCGCTCACCAAGGAGGGTGGGCATCTCCTTCATCCTAGGCACCTCAGGCCCTGCCCCAGTCAGCCCTACTGCCCTCAGTGAGGAGGCTATTGACCTCCTGAGATCCCTCACTGTTGGGCAATCAACCATTTTGAACGCCATCCAGGGTGTTGAGAGGCATTTGCAGCAAACAAATGCATACCTGGAGGGTATTCATTCTGGCATGGCGGCCCAACAGAGAGCATTTCAGGCTCTGGCCTCAGCACTGATGGCAGCCATTGTCCCTGTGTCCAGCCTCCCCCCTCCAACTTCCTCTACCCAGACCCAATCCCCTGTACCTCAGCCTATCCCAAGCACACCATCAGACCAGCATGCACACTCATCAACACACAAGTGTGGAAATGGCAAACATAGGCACCTCCCATCCCACAGGCACTCACACAGCACCATCCCCATGCAGACACACCAACATCCACTGCCTCCACTGTGTCCCCCTCCTCCACGTCCTCCTCCTCCCTCCCTGTCTCATCTCCACTCACACCTGCATGCACTACATCCTCAGCCACCACCTCCATCACAAGCACGCCCATCACCACACACCGCTCATGTGCAATCACCACCCCACTACCATTCACACATCCCCTGTGTCCTCTCCCAGTGTGTCTGCGAGCCCTCCTCCCAAAGTACACAGACTCAGGCACACACCCACCCAACAACCATCCACCTCACAACAGCCTCCAGCCCATGCACCTTCACCCAAATACAGCAGACTTACACCTCCTACAAGCACTACCTCTTCCTCCATTCCCAAATCTCCTCCATCTTCCCCTCCCAGTGTGTCTAAGAAACTCTTCCTGGCTAACATTGACCCTACACCTCCCTTCCCCCCATCTGCCCCCTAGGGCCAGGATGTCCAGGTCCCAGCCCAGCACCTCAGCCACCAAATCGTCCAGCACTGTGGTCTCAGCAAGTCCGGTCACATCGTGGGCGGCTCCCATCAGGGCTGTCAGTGTGCGACCTAGCGAGGCCAAGGATCAGCCCATTCCGCCACCTGCCAAGGTGAAGAAGTTGCCCACATGCTATAGGGAGAAGCCGCACAAACCACCCAGCAAGAACTCCTCCAAGCCAAAAGGGGACAGTGCCAAGGGACCAGCAGCTACATCAAAGGTGGGGAAGGGACACAAGGCGAAGGGAAAGTCAGGACAGGGCACGGAGCCTCCGGTTGAGGGACCAGAGTCACCCCTTCTGGCAACCATAACAGCAACCTGCACGGCGGTGGACACCTCCACCTGCACCGCCACCTGCACGTCTGCTGCCTCAGCAACAGTCCCCAGCATCATCCCCAGTGGCCAGCCATCCGAGGCTGCAAGAGACGTCCTGCTGTGTCCCTCCACAGGTGCTGACACATTCACCACCGCCAGCATCTCCGCCACAGACACTGCCGCAACCACCGCCACCAGCCCCGCGACGTGCTTAGACAATGCCACCACAGCTGACATGGCTATCATCCCCAGTGGCCAGCTGTCCGAGGTTGCAGGAGACGTCCTGGACCCTGCACAACGTACATGAGGCTCGACACCCAGCACTGTTTGTACCTGCAGGTGGCAGGCGAAGTCGCAGCAGGGTGGAGTGTGTCTCTACCTCCATGGAGTATCATGCTACCTGTTCCCAGGCAATCTTGTGGCACCCACACCCAGGTGAGGGAATGGGACCTGCCACACTGCATGTGAAGCACTCTGGGCACAATGCCCCCTCCAGAACCAGTGGAGAAAAGCATCCACCACCCCAGTCCTTGTCAGGATGAAGCACTCTGGGCACAATACCCCCTCCAAAACCAGTGGTGAAAAGAATCCACTAACACAGTCTTTGGCAGGATGAAGCACTCTGGGCACAATGCCCCCTCCAGAACAAGTGGAGAAAAGGATCCACTAACACAGTCCATGGCAGGATGAAGCACTCTGGGCACAAAGCTCCCTCCAGAACCAGTGGAGAAGAGCATCCACTTGAGAGACTGTGGCTTTGCACTCCCCAAGATAAAGCAGTGGGCAAACCACCCACTGGAGAGACTTGAGAGACTGTGGCTTTGCACTCCCCAGGACCTAACTCTGGGCATGGAGCCCCCTCGTGGAGCAGTGGCATCGTCCGTTCATCCGGCTGAGGTGCCCCCCTCCCCCTGAGGTGTCTGTTTATTTTTTGATCTGATGCGCCAGCAGTGTTCTTTCCGTTTCGAGTCAGGTATCATGTGTGGGCTTCGCCCATGCATTTTGGGACCACTGGACCACTGGTCCACGGACAATGATTTCATTACTATCCGGACTTGTGTAGTTGCTGTACATATTTGTATATAACGATGATTTAAATTTTTGCTTATCTGATTTTTCGATGATTACACTTGTTACAATAATTTAATTTGGTCCTTGCATTATTTCAGGGGGTGACGGGGTGTAAATGTAATGTTGCTGCATGTATTTGTGTGTATGGTGTTCTGGGTGAGGGTGGGGGTGGGGGTGTTGCGTGTTGCGTGTGTGTGTGTCACTCTCTTTTCCCTCCTCCCCACCCCTGTGTGCTAGGTGCAGTACTCACCGTGGTCATCGCCAGCATCTTTGCTGCTCCTGATAGAAGAGGAGGTAAACCAACATGGGCAGGACCTGTAACTCGGGCTCCATGGCGTCCTGGTTCCTCGTTGGGTGTTGAGAGGTGAGTGGTTTCCATTCCAGGTCCTGTTTCCGCCATGCTTTTGATGGCGTTGGTACTACCCCGGAAAAGCTGGCGGATTGGTGCCTTGTAATACTGTGGGCGGTACATTGTGTTCCACCTGTCTGTTGGCGGTTACCGCAGTGGTGTTTGTTTCTAACGCCGTGGCGGTCGGAGTGTTAAAGTGGCTGTCTATGTTGCTGGTTAACGCCATGGTCGTGATTCCATTTTTTTTACCGCTGGCCTGTTGGTGGTATTACCGCTGCTTTAACACCGACCGCCAGGGTAGTAATGAGGGCCAAGGGTCTGTTTTACTGCCCTTACTAATGCAGGCAGTAAAATAGAACCCAAATTGCTTCCACCCCTTTCCCTTTTCAACAACTGATGGGCCAGGGGATGGGGTTTCCAGGGCCTGAGAAAGCTGAAGGCCCCTATCCCCTTTAAAAAAAAGCACATGGAACGGGATCCCCAGGGCTTCATAAGGCTCAGGAAGATAACTACAGGGGGGCATGCGGCCCCTTCCCTTTTTTATTGTATTTGGCCCAGGGGATGGCGTCCCTGGAGCCTATTAGGGCTTGGGGGCGGGGCTGCACTCCCTTTAGAGTTTGTAGTCCACAGGGCCCAAGAAGGCTCAGAGATGGGGGCTTCATGCCCCCTCCCCTGTTTAATTGTATTTGGCCTCTGGGGATGGGGTCCCGGGGCCTTTTAAGTCTTGGGGAGGGGAGTCTTGATGCCCCCACCCCTTTTCATTGTAACTGGTCCTGGGGTATGGGCTCCATGGGGTCAATTAAGGCTTGGGTGGGGGGGGCTGCACGGTCCCCCTCCCCTTAACAAATTTGTTTTGGCCTTAGAGGATGGGGACCCTGGGGGCCCTGTGGCTAACCATACACAGTGCATGGCAAGGCTGTGAGTGGTGTGGGGGTGGCAGACTGCTACGGGTCTGTTCAAAGGGCCTGGCAACAGAGGGGAAGCTAAATATTGGTCCTCAGATTGTGCTTTTGGGAAATTAAGTGAATATGAGTAGAAAACTGGGTATTGTAAAGAGTGTTTATTTTATTTGCAGACAGTTAAACTCTCATGAGAAACGCACCATAGAATATTAAAAAGTATCTACTGAGAACAGTGTACATTCTAAGCATAACTTGTCCAAAGAGAGACTATTTAGTTAAAATGACAAAGGTCTGATTGTGCTGAAAGATCATACTACCTGCAGCCTTCATACTGTGGTAAAAACCTTACAGATAGTCCATCTTCTGAAGCAAAACAAGCACATGTTCTTAGATTAGTACCTAGTGCACACAGTCTCTTTGTTAAGTAGAAATTGTCATGCGGAGGCGATTCTATCTAATACCTCAAAGCTCCTTACAATACTTAGTATGTGGTACATAGAATCTTTGCCCTGTTGGAAACTTTTTCTGTAGTACCAAATAACTTGTGTGGAACATAATGAATAAAATTTGTCAACTGTCTCCTGCACATAAAGTTATTCTTCAATATAAAGATTTATAACATGTTCAATACCTCTACACACCTATAGTGTATTAGGAGTACATGCATTTTGTAAACATTTATACCGATTAGCTGGACACAGGCTGTACAAAATTAGGAAGAAAAGTAATATGGAGTTACCCACCACTATATAAACTACAAAACAAACTAATACATCAATTGGATGATGTCATCAGTGATGTTATCAATGATGTCATTTGAGATGTCATCAGTGAAATCATAAATGATGTCATAGAACATGTCAGGAGTAATGTCATATGTGAGGGTATAGGAACAAGTTAATTACCTTTGTTAACGCTTTTTTTCTGGTGGATACAGTAGCTACCTGTGGATTCCTCACCTTAGGAATTCTCCCAATACACCAGCATTCAACTGAAAAAAATTTCATAGCTCTGCACGTTGACGAGAACGTTACAATTGCTAGGCTTCACAGGCGACTCTGTCAGACACAATCGAAGCCATAAGAAGTCCTCGCCGGCGTGCTGATGTCAGTTTCATCATTTTTTACTGTGGCATCACAGGCACATCTGCCAACTCTCTCTCTCTCTATATATATATATATATATATATATATATATATATATATATATATATATATATATATATATATATATATATACATACATATATATTAAAATAATTATTCATACAAATAGAAATAAAAAATGAATACACATAAAACATACATATATATAGAAATACACATATTATTATCTATAACATCAATAGTACTCTTAGTATGACCAGACAGGCAACGAGGAGGCGGGTGGGACTGTGAGGAATCCACAGGTAGCTACTGTATTCACCAGAAAAAGCATTACTGAAGGTAAGTAACTTGTTCTTCTAATGAATAGAATCCCAAAGCAGTCCCGCACTCGGAGTTGGGTGCCTGACTGGTCAAACCAAGAAGTCCTGCAAAACTGAACGGGCAAAATGGCAATCCCTCCTCACTTCCTAGTTTAAACAATAATGCTTTGCGAAAGTGTGGAGGGAAGCCCAAGTTGCTGCCTTACAAATATCAGCAACCGAGCTAAACCCGAAGTGGCAGACTTAGCTCTGGTGTAATGGGCCCTAATGCCCTCAGGAACCTTCCTTGCTAGAATAAACCAAATCTTTATGCAAAGAATGACCCACCTTGAAAGAGTCCTCTTGTGGACAGCTTTGCCCTTCTTTTTGCTCACATATCCAATAAAGAGCTGGTCTTCAATTCTGAAGTCTCTCATCCTTTCTATGTAGAAGCTCAGGGCCGTTCTCGGATCCAAGCGATGCAGCCTTTCCTCCTCCTTTGATGGATGGGGAGAAGGGTAAAAGGACGAAAGAGTTGTAGACTGTCCCAGATGGAAGTGAGTAACTACCCTAGGGAAGAAAGATGCCCTTGTTCTCATCACCACCTTGTTAGCATGAAATGTAGTGAAAGGTGGTCTCACACTTAGGCCCATATTTATACTTTTTGTTGCAAAACTGCGCAAATGCAGTTTTGCGTCAAAGAGTATAGCGCCGGCTTGCGCCATTCCAGATTGCCAGCCGGGCGCCAAATTTATGGAATCCCACAAGCCGGTGCAAAGGGTGGGCTAGCGTCTGGGAAAATGATGTTAGCTGGCTGGGGGTGGTGGTATAGGGGAAGGGAGTTTTATGCTAGGCTGGTTAGAAGCAAAGAATATGCCTTTAACCAGCCTAGCGTAATTTCCTGACGCAAAACCATCCATACAACATGACTCCTGTATTATAAAGGACAGGAGCCATGCCCTCCACCCCAATGGCCAGCACAAGGAACAAGGGTGCCCTGGGCATGGCCACTGCACCCAGTGCCATGTAGGGGCCCCATTTTAGGGTACCCAATAGTACTTTAATTTTTATTTTTAAATACTAACCTCTACTTACCCGGGAAGGGGTGCCCCCATCTTCTGGTGTCCCTCTGGTCTGTGTGGGGGTGTTCCTGGGAATTGGGATGGGCACCTGTGGGCTCTTTCCATGGTGTTTGACCATGGAAATGGATCTACAGGTCCCCTAATGCCTGCCCTGACCCTCACAATAAATAATGGTGCTAATCAGGCTTAGAGCCCTTTTTTAGGCCTGCCTCCCCCGTGCACCTTTTTTGCACAGGAGAATAAATAAGGTACTAGGAGCTTTGAGGCATTTTTTGGACAGGAACGCCTATCTTGCATCTCCTGGCCGCAAGGTTTCATGCATCCAAAAAATGACGTTAACCACTTTATTTTGGCACTAGATTGGTCTAGCATCAAAATATAACTATGGTATAAGTTTGCACTGAATTTGCATACAAAAATTACATAAATTCAGCGCAAACAGAGTATAAATTTTCCCCTAAGAGCCTAAAGCTTGCTCACACATCTAGCCGATGTGATGGCTGTTTGAAAAACTGTCTTAAAAATTAAAAGCCTCAACGGGCAAGTATGCATAGGCTTAAACGGTGAACCTTCAAAAAAGTCAAAACTAAATTCAAATCCCACTGAGGCATTACAAACGGAGTGGGAGGAAACCTGTTTGTTAACCCTTTAAGGAACTTAACAAATATAGGGGACTTAAATAAGGAAGGCTGATTAGGTAGGCAAAGAGATGACGACAGTGCCGATAAATACCCCTTCACTGTCGCAACTGCGCAGCCTTTCTGTGCTAAGGAAAGAGCAAATTGCAAAATATTAGATAAATGGCCCTTTAAGGGATCAGTTTGTCTCTCTCCACACAAAGTAACAAATTTCACCCATCTACAGGCATCGACAGTCTTAGTGGAGTTTTGCCTGGCTGATAACATTCACCACTTCTGGAGGGAGAAAAAAAGGACTCAGATGGCCCCGTTCAATCTCCAGGCATGTAGGTGCAGGCTCTGGAGGTGGGGGTGTAGAACCTGCCTCTGCAACTACGAGAGGAGGCCTGCCCTGTGAGGGAGACGAGGCAGAAGGCACAGTGAGAGTTGAAGGAGGTCTGTGTACCACACCGTTCTTGGCCAATCCGGGGTGATAAATATGACTTGGGCCCGGTCTTGGGGAATCTTCCTCAGAACCAGAGGAATCAAGGTATGGGGGGAAACACGTAAAGCAGTCGATCGCTCCAGTTCAGCTGAAACACGTCCCCCAACACCCCCTGCATTGGATACTGGAGGCTGCAGAACGACAGGCAGTGTGCTTTCTTGGAAGTGGCAAATGGGTCTATCTGAGGTGCTCCACACATCCGGAAGATGTGAAGAACCACATCCGGATAGAGACGCCACTAGTAATCGACTGAGACCATCCGCACGTACGTTGAGAACTCCAACCAGATGGTTTGCTACTATGCAAATCTGATGGTCCTGTGCCCAGGACCAGAGCCGCAGAGCCTCTCTGCTGAGAAGGTACGAGCCTACTTCTCCCTGCTTGTTGATGTACCACATCACAGTAGTGTTGTCTAAGTCTTGTACAGAATGACCGCAAATGGACGGGAGGAAGGCCTTGAGAGCCAGACGTATCGCCTGCAATTCCAACAGATTGATGTGAAACATCTGTTCTACTGGAGACCAAAGGCCTTTGGTCTCCAGATCCCCCAGAGGAGCTACCCAGCCTAGAGTGGAAGCATCCGTTATGACCGTAGTCAACGGAGATGGAAGACAAAACGGCCTTCCTTGAGAGAGGTTGCCGTTCACAGTCCAATATCGCAGATCCACTGCGTCGCCTCTGGAGATCGTTATTGACTCCTCAAGATCCCCTTCATGTTGAAACCACTGGAAAGCCCTCATGTGCCAACGTGCGTGAGGGACCAAAAGAATGCAGGAAGTGAACAGACCGAGCAGACGTAGGACCTTGAGGACTGGAACAGCCGCTCCCTTTTGAAACATTGGAATCATCGCCTGAATGTCCTGAATCCTCTGTGAAGGAGGAGAGGCCTGATGCACTGTTGTGTCCAGTACTTCCCCTATGAACAGGAGGCATTGAGAGGGCTCCAGGTGAGACTTGGGCACATTTACCGTAAAGCCCAGGTTGAACAACAACTGGGTTGTCACCTGCAAGTGATGCAGCACGAACTCTAGGGACTCAGCTTTGATCAGCCAATCGTCCAGGTATGGGAACACAGATATTCCCTTACTTCTGGGATCCGCTGCAACAAATGCCATCACCTTTATGAAGACTCGAAGTGTGGAAGGAAGACCAAAAGGAAGGAACGCAAACTGGTAGTGCTTGTACCACCAAGCTTTCCGGTGTTGGATGTTGGAACAAAAATTGTGGATCACCTGGAGCAACTTCGTAATTTTCAGGCCACAGACTTTGAAACCACAGATGTAGTAACCGGTTTCTAATATGGGCTCTGTTAAAGCGTCATTAAATGGAAGAAGGAGCTCTGAAGAGGATGCAGATGGGTTAAGAATCTCCATCAGAATATTGTTTTTTAACTCTGAAGCAGGCAGTGGCAAGTCCAAAAATTCTGCTGCCTTCCTAATCACCCCCTGGTAGGTAGTCCCTTCTGCCGAAAGTACACCTCCAGGGGAAAAAACCTCCCACTCAGGACACGTATCCAACCCACTAGCAGTATCTAATCCCTGGAAATCATCCGAAGGCCCAGGAATTTCTCCTTCTTCCAACTGTCGTGATTGCTGTTCCTCTAGAAACTGCTGCACTTCCAGAAGTCTTAAGGCCTTCCTTCTAGACCTTAGCCTAGACTCCAGATGTGGTCTTGATAGAGAATTAATCGGCGTCACCCTTAAAGGAGAGAGCAAGACTGGTGGAGGAGGAGCCGAATCCACACTCGGCGCCGGAGTAGAGCGTCAAGATCTATCCGACGCTGGCATCGGCGCTGCTGGCACCGCTTGCACCGTCATCTGGGGTAGAGGTAGTGACATCCTTGGTGCCGTGCCAGAACCATTGAAAGGTGTTGCTGATTAAAAGATCATAAATGGAGCCTGCTTACACGGCACCAACCACCCCAGCATAAAAGCCAACTGACCCGTGGGACCAGCAGGTGCGCCAGAGGGGACCATCGCCCTCTTACAAAATGCTAAACATAGCATTGAGGAACAAAGACAGATCTGCTCCCGGAGCTGGAAGGGCAGGATACTCTTGTTCCCCTTGCGTTGGCTGTGCTGGATCTGGAGCCCGAGCCCCAAACTCCTGGCCTTGGGAGGATGTAGGGGAAAAGTGAGTCATTGGACTCGCAGGCGATTCGGACAGCTAAATCAAAGTTGGTGCAGGAGATTCCTCAGGTGACTGTGGTTGGGGAGTCCCAGTGGGGCTGACCTCCCAAGTCATGCAGCCCTGTGACCAAGAGGCGCTGACCAATCTTTGGATGAGTGCCGCTGTGACCCATGCCGTTGATGTCGCTTCTTGTGAGACCTCAATGACAAGATCCTGAGTTCTCGATCTACGTCAACCTCTTTTCTCTTTCTTAGCCTTTGATAGAAAGAGCTTTGCCTCCCTCTCCTTTAGAGCCTTTGGGTTTATGTGTTGGCAGGACGAGCAACCTGCCACGTCGTGATCCGAGCTCAAGCACCAGGGGCAGTTGTCATGCAGATCCGTCACCATCATATGGCCCCAGCACCCGCTACAAGGTTTAAACCTGTATTTCTTCGGTGGAGACATAGTGATGCTACAAAATAATTCCCTCGATACAGTTGAGATACAACAGAGAGGTAGAAAACTGTTAGCATCGAAGGTGCAGGAAAAAAGGAACTGACGTCAGCATGCCGGCGAGGACTTCTTATGGCTCTGATGACGTCAGACGGACTCGCGTGCGGAGCAGAGCAATTGTGATGTCCTCATCGACGCGGAGAGCTAGTAAAAAATTGCCAGCAAATGCTGGTGCATTGGGAGAATTCATAAGGTGAGGAATCCACAGGTAGTTGTATCCATCAGAAGCAGTGCATTGTGGGGTGCAAGGTGTAGGTAGCGCTGCCAACTATAACTGAGGAGTTTCTGTGTTTTTTTAGTTCAAAATGTTAATGTTGTCACAGACAAATTCACCTACCTATATTATTACTTCAACCTTTCTTTTGTTCAGTAAATATCTATATATATATATATATATATATATGTATATATATATATATGCACTTTATCGATAAGATGTGGTTCCCTTTGTACACGATGTGCTGTTCTCTCTCTTTTGAAGTGTTGGATGACCTGAGTGCTTTGTCTGGGAATCTCATTGGTATTTATTTTGTAAATAGGCGAGTTCAAAATTATGCATAAGAAATTAAATGTAGGATAATGATGTATGATAGTTAGGGTTGTATGTTCTCTACATCACTATGAATCTGTATTACTTGCTTGTCAGAAACTGTATTGTGATTCAGGTTTTCATGTTATTGTTTTGATATTTTGTCCATAGCAACACAAATGTGTATTAATGCTTTAAATGGTGCTCAAAATACTCTGTGTATCAAACATTATATGGTCTAGTGGTTCCTGGAGAATTGAAATTGAAGTAGGACTGAGACTTGTTAAAATGGTGGTGTGAAGAAAAGATGACAGACCCTGTCGAAGGGGCAAGCCAAAGCGCTTCAGCCATCACTTAAAACGGAATGAAGATTTGGTGTTGCTAAATCTTGCTTTTTGTCCCAGTGTGCCAAATGTGGACCACAGAATATGGGTAGTTATAGTTAGGATCATGTTTCTATATGTTTCTCAGGCCAGGCCTCATGGCCAACCCATGCCGTTCACAGCCGAAGACCGCTGGAAGCACAGGGGTGGATGCCTACACAGGCCAGGCCACTTGGCTGAAGGCAGTGGGCGGCAAGGGTTGGATTAAACATTAGGTGATTTATTATTTCTTAAAATTAAAAAAAAACTTAGAAATTTAATGAAGAAACCCAAAGGTTACAGGGACGTTATAGTTAGGTTCTGAATTTACACACACAGGTAGACATTCAGCTGTTAGAATTAGTTCAAGTAACTATAACTCGTGCCTTCAGGTAACTATAACTTGTGCACGTCCCACGCACAGCTAATTACCCGATATATTACATTTTGATGACATCATCTATGAAATGATTGATATTATCACTGCAACATCTCCAATAAAATTATTGATGAGAAAACTGTGCATGGCGGGGGCGCAAGTTATAATTACCTTAGGGCAAGAGTTATAGTTACTGTAATCGCTGGAGTTCTGTGGTTTTGTGCATGTAAATTCAGAACGTAAGTATAACTTCCCAGTAACTTTTGGTTTTTCAGAGAAAAAAAAAAGATATATATATATATATATATATATATATATATATATATATATATTACCTAGAGGCAGGTAATTATGTAATTATAGTTAGGACCTAGTTTCTATAGAAAAAGCATTTTTTGTTTTGCTAATAACTTTGGCGCTGTTTAATGAATCTTCTCGAAATTTTTAAAGTTTCCCAAACAATATGACGCTCACTTCAGCATCTATCTGGAAAGTTATGGCATGATCTGTCAAGTGGGGGCTGAGAAAAAGGGAGGTCCAAAAACGCTTTTTCTCCGTGCATTTTTCCATAGGGATTGTGAACAGAAATAGCACCCGAACCACTGGATAGAATTGCACCAAATTTGGCAGAAAGGTAGCTCTTGGTCCAGAAAGAGACCTTTTTCTTATTTGGTGCAAACCTGTTCAGTAGTTTTACAGTAATTAAAGAAAAAACACATTTGTTCACATAGGGACGCAAAGGCTCCGTGAACCCTCCCGGTCTTGTGCTAAGATCTGATTGGCTGCCAACACTTCAGCAAAGAAGTGCTGGCAGCCATGCTGTGACTTTAACCAAGTCCCAGAAAAAAGTGTGAAAAACAGAAAAGGGGCCAGGGTAGAGACATCCTGAACCCGTAGCTCTGGTGCTTGGGTCCCAGAGGGACCCCTCCTCCCAGAGCAAAAAACATTTTTAAAAAAATGTTCAGCAGAAGTCACAGCGGATCCATGGATCTGCTACGAATTTTAAAAAACATTGAAGGCATCTGCACTTATTTAAATGCAGCCCCTAGGTGGGCCGGGTCCCAGGGGCATTTCCATTTTCAAAGTGGGGGGGGCCCAGCCACCTCTGTAGCCCCAGGGAGTGCCACCTCCCCAGGGTTCCAAACTAAATAGATGCGGGGGCCACCAAGATCCCCCAGCCTCGGGGACCGCCACCTCCCCAGGGCTTTAAACTAAATAGATGCGGGGGCCAGGTGGTCCTACGCAGCCCTGGGGACCGCCACTTCCCCAGGGCACAATTTAAATTAAATGCAGGGGGCTGCATGGCCCCTCCCGCAGCCCACGGGACTGCCACCTCCCCAGGGCTGATTTTATAAATAAATGTGGGGGGTGCCCTGCCGCCCCGCAGCTCCAGACATCACCTCCCTGGGACTTTAAACTAAATAGATGCGGGGCTACCCAGCACCCCACAACCCCATGGACTGTCACCTACCTGGGGCACAATTTGAATTAAATGCAGGGCGAACCTAGCTCCCGCGCAGCCCCGGGGACTGCCACCTCCCCAGAACATAACTTAAATTAGAATGCGGAGAGGCCTGGTAAACCCCCCCCCCCCCCAGCCCCGGGCACTGCCACCTCCCTAGGTCAGATTTTACAAATAAATGCAGGGGGGCTGCCCAACCCCACCTCCAGCCCCGGGGACCACCACCTCCCTGGGGCTTTAAACTAAATAGATGCAGGGGCCAGGTGGCCCTCTGCAGCCCTGGGGACCAGCACATCCCCAGGGCAAAATTTGGATAAAATGCAGGGGGGAGGGCACACGGTTCCCTGCAGTTTTGGGGACCGACACATCCCTGGGGCATAACTTACATTAGAATACGGGGAGGCCACGCACCCTCCCCCACAGCCCTGGGGACAGCCACCTCCCCCAGGGCAGATTTTGTAAATTAATGCAGGGGTGTTGCCCGGCCCCCCGCCACCCCAGGGTCTGCAACCTCCCTGGGGCTTAAAACATAATTGAATGTTGGGGCACAATTTGAATAAAATGCAAGGGGGGCACACATTCTCCCCCAGCTTCGGGGACCACCATGTCTCCTGGTGCACATGCTGACGTTAAAGAGTTGACGAAAAACAAATGCACTGTTCCAAAGGAAGAAAGAAGGAGTAACGAGATACAGATGAGTCCTAAACTTTAGGAGCAAGAAACCTCACACACCCAGCTGGGTGTCATGCTTCATCATCGGCGTTGCTCCTCGTCAGACCAGCGCTGCAATGTCTGACGGGCACCCCCCGAAGGGGGTCTCTTTGCCGGAGATCTTTTCTTGATGATGCCAAGACCCCAAAAGTGGGTTAGGAAGACAAGGAGAGTAAAACTAAAGGCTAAAATTGGCTCACAGTCCCGACCAAGGGTAAATTTATTAATCCATCCGAGAGGTTGTGGTCAAGATTAAAAACAATCAGGAGAGTGGCACAGAGATAATGGTCTGACTCTCTAACCAACAAGTATCAAAAACAAAGGGAGGAGGAACTGCCATTCATCCCTAACAGAGGGTCAACATGTTTCACGTCTTTCTGGTCCAACCGGATCCAACGACGCTTCTTCAGGACCTTAATATCATAATACTTCTCCTATAAGTAGACTATAAAGACTACTAACCACTGAAATTATCAGTAATAATGTATCCAGTTACTTACATTAGTCTGACTGTACTATTTCTATATGTCGCCCAGTAATAGAAACGAATACGGGTCAGTCAGACATAGCAATAATAACAAGTAACTTATGTTGTAATGATGTTATAGATATAAGTCATCAACGCGACGGTGTCAAACAGTGGTGAACACGCTGATGGTGGCAGCCGTGACACACATATGCATGCAAAAAAGAAGGGGAAGGGTTTTCAGCTTACCATCCCTAGTCAAGGAACGTGCTTCATGGGATCACAACAGCCAATGGCCGGGCGCGAAGTACTCTAAAAATGAGGTAAGGTAATTTGACAAAACAATAATGTAAAACTATTAGCATTTGCAAAACGTTAATGGAAAAATACCCAATAGGACAGTATAACTGATTCTATCCGGCCTCTACCAGACTAGGTAAATTACACAAACTATTGACCCACTGACTAAGTGAATGTGGTAGTACAGTGAGTTTAACTAGCCAATAAACAGAAAACTCATCATGGAAAGGGGATGGTTATACTCAAAAGATTAGAGTAATCTAAATTGTCACTAGTAACAAACCAATGGTTGTGCATATAAAAGTCCATTGCATTCATAGGCGACATTAAGGTTCCCTATAATCAACTCCATGTACAAATCTGTTACATTAAATAAATAAGACTGAAAATCACCCAAAGGTACACATGTTCATTCAGCCATCTAGTGTGTTCTGATTAAAGAGATGCCTACTTGCACTCATAGTTTTCAAAAACAAAAACAAAGTACACCCAAACGTCCGCGCATAATAGGCGCACGTGGTGGGGTCAGCATAAGCGCAGTAATTAACACTTGCGTGCGCTCCAAGCCGAGACGTTAAGGAGTTGTCATGTAATGCTATTGACAATTTCTTTATAAACTGGAGGTTTACAAGTCTCAGATATTTAAGTGGAGTGGCATAGAGTGGAATACAATGCTGTAGAGTGAAGTGAGGTAAACAGTAGTGTGGTAGATGTGGAATAGAGGAGTGGCATAGAGTGTTGTAGAGTTGAGTGGCATACAGTGCTGTTTAGTGGAGTGACGTAGAATGAAGTGCCATACAGTAGAGTTGCATCCAGTGGAATAGCATAGAGTGGAGTGGCATAAAGTGGAGTTGAATATAATGGAATCCTGTAGATTGGAGTGGCGTACAGTTGAGTAGGATACTGTGGAAAAACGTAGAGTGGAATAGAGTACAGTGGAGTGGCATATAGTGAAGTGGCCTAAACTGGAGTGGTGTAGAGTGGAGTGGTAGAGTGGAATAGCATACATTGCAATAGGGTACATTGGAGTAGCATACAGGTGATTGGCATACAGTTGATTGGCATACAGTGGAATAAAATAGAGTGGAGTGTAGTTGCATACAGTGGAATAGTGTTGAGTGGATTGGCACAGAGTGGAGTAGTGTACAATGAGGTGGCATCGAGTGGTGTGGCATATGGTAGAATAGCATAGCATAGAATGTAGTGGTGTAGAATGGAAAGGTGTAGAGTGGAGTGGCGTAGAGTGGAATAGCATAGAGTGGAATTACATAGAGTGGAGTAGCCTACAGTGGAGAGGCATACAGTAGAATAGCGTAGAGTAGAGTGGCCTGAAGTGTAGTTGCTTACAGTGGAATAGCATAGAGTGGAGTGGAGTACAGTGGAGTGGCATAGAGTGGAATGGTGTAAAGTGGAGTGGTGTACAATGGAATGGCATACAGTTGACTGATGTACACTAGAGAGGCATACAGTGGAGGGCTGTACGTGGAATGGCATACAGATGTACACAAAATGTGGCACAAACATACAATATAGTGTGCAGTGCAATGCAAGACAAGGATTTATGCTGCTTTGTGCTTCTCCAGATTTACCAAGCAACTCATGACAAGCATGGCGGCCTCGTGTTGCTTTGTAAATGTGACTTAAGTGTTGTGGTGCCCATGTGACAATATGTGTGAAGAGTAACGCAATACAAGAGTACATCTGGGCCTTAGTGATATGTTGGGCCAAGGTATACTGCAGTCACTTTGCTGTGTACCATGATACATGGCAATGACAAGGCACTATATGATTGGCTAATGGCTGTGTTTACAACATTAAAAGTCAGCTTTATTATTTTTATTACACTTTTCAAGTATTCTGGGTTAGGGCCTTAGATATAGGTAAGTAGAAGTAGGTCTGGAAAGTTTCGCTGGGATTCTTCAAAAGAGTGCCAAGTAATTCACAAGCAAAAATCAGAGGAATTCCTATTTCTGGGAATCTTAACTATAACTGCAGAGTGGCTACTGCTATCTATAGCAGAATTGCAGACAATACATATTCTCAAAACAGAAAATAGATACTGTTTCAATACAGGAGGAATGTTATGTAGTTTGTTTCCATAGAGATACTTATTAGGTACTTCCTTACACTGTTAACGATAGATGCAGCACCTCAATGAAAGGTAATTAAGCTACCTTATCTTGTCTTTAGCTATCCACTTCACCTTGAACTTGAAGATGTCAGAGTGATGATATCCCATGAATAAGGCGGTATCTGCTGAATTGCGTTGAGTTTTGCAGATGCCACACTGTGCCCAACCCCGAGCAGGAAACCCCTGCTGAGCACACCCTCGCCTAAGTCTAGGCCCTGTCTCCCACTCACTATGGGGGCCAACCCCTCCAGCAATGTGCAACAATGGGTTGGCCCAGCACCCTGTACAGAGCAGGTGGCCAATCCCCATTGTGCACAGCCTAAAGCCTGCACAATTGCAGTTAGCCACAGGGTCTGATCCATGACTAGATTCTTCTAAATTTCTTTTCATGTTTTTGGACCAGACCAAGGTGCTTGGTGGCAAGCTAGGTACCAATTTAACAGGCGCTGGTATCATTGTACTGGTGACCGAAAAAAAATGTTTTTAATTTGACTTAAGGGAGGGACCCTTTGGGACCACCCTCCTAATGTCCATAGGATTCAGGATATGCCCACCCTGCCCCGTTGTATGCCCTTTGATTTTAGTTTTTATGACTCTTGGGCTGAGTTCCGGAGCCCTGTAATGGCTGCTTCAGCAGTTTCTTCAATATTGGAGCCAGTCAATCAGATCTTATGGTACAGTGGTACTGAATCAGTACCGTAACACTAATATGATAGATAGGAGAAAAGGCTCAATCAGAGTGACCCATATTCCTGTGGGATTCCTGTGTAATAAGACTTTCAGACATGCCTAACTTTTTAAATCCCACTTCATGGCCAACCCAGCCTAATCTTTAAATGTTAATTTCTCAGAAATGGCTAAACAGATTATAAAAAGCATGTTGTCTGAGTAAAGTTCCAACTTTTTGCCAATTGTAATTCTGTTCAACCATTTTATCTGTATTGGAAAACAAATTCTCTTAATTAACTTGGGAAATCGCTTTTTCAGGACCCTCCATTTTCTTGGCCCACATTTGACAGATCAGCACAAAACTTTCAATGAAGGAGCCAAGGTGGATAAACTTTTTTTCAGGTTTTCTAATATAAATTCAGATGTCTGCTACAAATACAGAGTTATTACAGAAGCAAAAAATAAAAAATGCTCTTTCTATGGAAACTCTGACCTAACTATGGCTACAGAGTGGAGGCCACTACTGTGTAATGTGTATATGTATATGGGTGTGTGTATGTTTTTTCACATATATACATGCACACGCATATATATCTATATATATTTATAAATATATGAAAATATATATATATATAAATATATATATATATACATATATATATATAAACATTTATGTATATGTATATATACAGCTTCAATATTGTAAAATCTGTTAATTTTAAAAGAAGAAATTGCTTCCTCATTAGAAGCTTGAAGAAAAGAGAAATCTAGCAAGCTGTTTTTTTACCCAGCAGACTCATGATAGAGATGTATTACAAGGAGGATCTAATGTAGGCTCAGGTTTACAAGTACAACTTATGTATGACAAATTGGAGAAACTCATGAGGAAAGAACTCTCAAAATGGTGGGAGATTGAATCTCTTCAACAATACATTGAGGTTGAACGTGTCCCGAGAGGTTTAAGTATCTATACAATTCCTTCGTATGAAGATCCTGAACCGGAACTATTGGAGGAATGGGCTGAAAACTCTAAGATTAGCTCTCTTAATATGATGAAGATTCTGATTAAATATGCGTCGAAAGACCGGGAAAACATTATTGAGGAGATTGAAAAAACTACCAAACTGATTCTCACTTTGGTATCACAAAGTACTTTTGATGAAGTGAAGGACAATTTGGACAAAAAACTCTCCAAATTTGAGGAAGAGTTTACTGTGAAGAAACAGAGAAAATTCATACGTGACTTTAAAGACTATCAATCAGGGAGGATTCTTACCTTCCATCATAAATACGAACATATGTACTCAGAGGGTTATAAGGATCTGATACTTTCGGGTGATATTGGAAGATCTGGTATCAATCTGGGACTAACAGAAGAAAGTGATGTATCTGATGTATCTGATAAAAATCTTTCGGATGCACCAGAGATTACAGCTGAGAAAAATCGGGATGTGGATAACAGTATTAGTAGATCTAATTTTTTAAAACAGTTTCGCCTTTTGAATCAAGGAAGGACAGAACAGAGGAAGGATTTTCAACCCAGAGGCAGGGGACAAGGACAGAGAGGCAGAGGAAGAGGAATCATGCAGCGAAGGCAAGAAGAAAGTAAAGAAGTTCCTACAACAACAGCAATGACCTCAAGAGCACACAGAGTTCCACAATGACTGTGGTTAACCTGTCCAATAGAATATTGACCAATAAGGAAGAAAGTCTCCTAGCCCTAGGCCTATCTTTCTGTCCTACTAATAACTTTGATTATGTACAGGCCCGGATTGATCTTTTTCATTTCACAAGAAAACTAAAATTGAAAAAATGGTATAAAAATAAAGTAATGGCAGAAAAGTGCTTGGAAAAAACTAATAACATTAGCAAACTATGTATTTCGGATGTTGACTTGCTACACACATTATCTGTGTTAGATGATGGTATTAATGCTCATGATGATCCATTTGTAAATCTATTGAATCTGGGTATATAGACAGAGCTGCCATGTCCCAGTCCTTTTAGACCGAAATCAATTTTTTTGCCAGCTGTTCAGAGTGAAGCTATTCAAGTATTTGAAAAAGATATGATTAATCAATTCAAAAAAATTAGATATGGTTCTAGAAATGTTAAATATGATAATCTTACTAAGAAACAAAAAATGGCTCTGGACAGTTTAAGGACCCTGATATTGTCATCCGTTAATCTGACAAAGGGGGTAATGTTGTTATCCTAAGTAAGATACAATATTTAGGGGAAGGAGTGCGTCAGTTGAGTGACCGTAACTGTTATGTCCATGCCAATCAGGCGGAGTTGAAAATGTCCAGTCTTCAATATCATGGGAAACTGGTGGATTGGAGAGACAGGGGTTTATTGGAATGGGATGAATACCTCTTTTTAAAGTGTGATTATCTAAGAGTCCCAGTATTATACCTCTTGCCCAAATTGCATAAAGACAAACAAAATCCTCCTGGCAGACCGATTGTGTCAGCAATGGATTCATTACTTCAAAATACTTTACGATATATAGATTTCTTTCTCAGACCTTTTGTGGAATGTTTACCCTCCTATGTTAAGGATACTACACAATTTGTAAGAATGATGGATGGTTTGGGTTGGGAGGATGATTTTCTATTCCTGACCTTAGATGTCACCAGCCTGTACACCTGTATCCAACATGAACTGGGCCTCAAAGCAGTTAGACACTATTTAAGAGCAAGATCTTTATCATATCTTATGCATACTGAAATGATCTGCGACATGATATGGTACTGTCTTACCAACACTTTTTTTCTATTTGATGGTCAAATATACAAGCAGACTCAGGGAACCGCGATGGGTACATGCTTTGCCCCTAGCTACGCGAACCTATTTATGGGCTGGTGGGAGGAGCAAGTATCCTCTAATGTAGCCAACTATGAGGACAAGGTGGTGTTGTGGTTCCGGTACATAGATGATATTTTTATCATCTGGAAAGGTGATGTGTATTTGGCACTCAACTTTGTGATAACTTTGAACAATAACCAATACAATCTTAAGATGAGTGAGCAGCACAGCAGTACATCTATTCAGTTCTTAGATGCTGAAGTAAATGTTGAAAACAACTTGGTACATACCAGGCTGTATAGGAAAATAACAGCAGGTAACAGTTTGCTAAATGCTAAGAGCGCTCATCCTCCCAACTTGATTAGAAGCATACCATATGGTGAACTCTTAAAAGCAAGACAAATATGTAGTACTGATGAAAAATATCAGCAAGAATGCAGGATTATGTGTACAAGATTCAGTGGAAGAGGATACAGTGCCAAGACTATCCGGCAGGCTGTAAAGAAAGTTGAGGGAGTAGTAAGATCAAAAGTATTATACCGTATGCACCATCACACTACTATTGATGAGAAGATTAGGTTTATTACGACCTACTCCAATCAAACATTTAATCTGAGGCAAGCACTTACCAGGAGTTGGCATATTCTTCAGACAGACCCGGACTTACAGGAGTTTGTGTGTAACAGTCCTGCACTAACTTTTCGTAAGGGTAGGTCGCTTAGAGATAATCTCAGTCCCAATATGGTGTTGAGCAGCACTAAATCTGAGAATGAGAGACCTGGTATCTCAGGGTTTTACTGCTGTCACCAATGTAAAGCATGTAGATACAGTAAAGACTGCAAAAATGTAACATGGGGCGCTGGTCAAGATGAGTATGTCATAAAGGGATTCTTTACTTGTAACACTGATTTTTGTGTGTACTGTCTACGATGCCCATGTGATAAGATATACGTGGGCAGTACGATCCACAAGGCGAAAAAGAGAATGTTAGAACATGTAAGAGCTATTCGTAATTTTGATCGTAGCTACTCAGTGGCACAACATTTTCATGAAGTACATCAAGGTGATGAAAAGCAACTCACATATTTGGTCTGTGACCAAATCAAACTCAACTCACAAGGTGGCGATAGACAGAAAATGTTACGTGTTCTTGAATCAAAATATATTATCAAATTCATGACTCTGTTCCTGAATGGGTTAAATTTAAGGGAGGAGATGAACACCCATCTTGCCAGCTAATTGATTATTCTATTGGATTCTTCGAGCTTCTTTGTGAGATTTTTTTGAGATTTTTTGTAAATCTTTATTGTACATTTCTTTTTATAATAATTTTTTGGGGGTTTTCTGGATTTATAGTATTTAATCTTGGTAAAGGTATTAAATCTAATAGGATATGCTAAGCATGCAATATAGGGTTACTTATTTAATAACCGAACAATTGAATATGTAATTTGGAATATTTGTTATACACCTATAAATAACTGTGTCGATATAATAAGATATGTGAACCGGTATTTAGGTAGAAAGAAATGTAGATGTACCTATGGGTATCCCTTTGGAGGCATTTGGCTTTACATATCTTTACAAGATGGCGCTCACGATTTCATTTTGATATATACATGCACTGTGGTATGAGTCCTTCTTTTATGTTTATGTATTTGTATTTATATTCGGTGTATGTAGTACTCCCCCATCCGTGAACAAGGCTACGGCTGAAACGCGTTGGGAGGAAGATCATTTTTGCTTTCTTTAATATATTCTGGAACTGTTCGTCTTGCATCTTGATTTTCTGTCCTATTGGGTGAGAAAACACTCCCCAAAGGGCTTGTGTGTCATTTACAGAGTTGAGAAGGTAGATGAAAATATTAATTGTTTCTCTCTCTCTCTCTTTCTCTCTCTCTCTTTTTCATTCGTTCCCAGCTTCTCATTCTCTGGCTCTCCATTCTTTCCCTTTTACACTCTCTTTCTCTCACTTTCTCTATCCATCCCTCTTGATCATGTGTTCTCATTTTCTCTATCTCTTGCTCTGTGTATTTATCTTTTTGTCTATCTTCAACCTCACTCTCTTGCGTTCTTGACTCTCTCTCGCAATCTCTCTTACTATTTCACTATTGCTAACCTTTCAACTTTCCTTTACATATTTTTCTTCTTTTCTTTTATCTATTTTCACTTTGCCCACTTTATTTTGAACTCTCAATCAATCAATCAATCAGTCAAGCATTTATAGAGCACTGAACTTTCACTCATAGGGGTATCTAGGTGTTGTGGGAACCGCTTAGTCGAATAGCCACGGCTTGAGTTTCCTTTGGAAATCTGCCAGGGAGGGGGGCATTCTGAGGTGGAGGGGAAGGTTGTTGCAGGACTTGGTTGCTATGCAGGAAAAAGAGCAGACTCTGCTGAGGCTGTAATGGATAAGGGTGTGTGTGCAAGGTTGAGTTAGGCAGAGCAAAGGTGGCTTGAGGGGACGTGGAAGTGCAGATGGTGGTTGATGTAGGCTGGGCCTATATTGTGAAGAGCCTTGTATGCGAGTGTGAGGATCTTGAAGTGGCATCTCTTCTGGACGGGAAGCCATTGGAGTTTTTTTAGGTGTGTTATGATGCTAGCCCACTTGGGGAGGTTCAGGATGAGTCTGGTGGCGGTATTCTGTAGTGTATGGAGTCTTTTGAGTAGGTGGGAGAATATTACAGCGTGGATCTGTAGCTTTTGGGATCACTTGGGTCGGCTGTAGGTTTCTTAAGGAGGGGCCTTACCTCTGCATGCTTCCATTTGTGCAAGAAAGATGCCATGGTGATGGAGGTGTTGAGGATGACGGTTAGTTCCTTGCTGATGGCATTGGATCTGAGCCTGAAGAGCTGGTGGGGGCAGGTATCGGTGAGGACCCCAGAGTGGATGGATGCCATGATGGCTGCAGTGGTTTGTTCGGTAATTGAGCACCAGGGGGTTATCGAGTGGCTGAGGGAGATAGTTAGGGGTGGGCCTGGGTAGATGAGGTTCAAAGTCTTTGTATATGGTGGAGATCTTGTTGGGGATGTAGTCTGAGAGGGAGCTGCAGATCTCCTGCCAAGGGTGGATGGTGGTTTCTGTGGCTATTGGGTTGGATAATTCCTTAATGATTCTGAAGAGGTCTTTAGTGTGGTCGGCTGAGGTGTCCATAAGGGTGGTGATTGCTTCTTTCTTGGTCATCTTGATGAGGTGGTGGTAGTCGTTAAGGGCTGACTTGTAGGCTGTTCTGTCTGTGGGGTCTTTGGTGGTGTATCATTGTTTCTCGACTAGTTGGCAGTTGCTTTTGGAGTTTCTGAGTTCTGGGGTGTACCAGATGGCTGATTTGGAGGTGTTAGTGGCTGTGGCTGGTTGCAGTGGTGCAACTCTGTCGGTGCATTTGGTGATCCAGGAAGTGAATTTTTGGACGGCATGGTTAAGGTATGACATAGGTTCGTGTTGAGCTGTGTGCAGGGCCTTTGTCCAGTGGGCCTCAGTTATCTTGCCCTAGCATCGGTGGGGGGGCTCTGCAGGGCTTTGCAGTAGTGTGCTGACCCCTGGAGATGGTGAAGTGGATGATGTTGTGGTCTGTCCAGGTGAGTTCAGTTGTGTGTGAGAAGTTGATTCTGTCACTGGAGGTGAAGATGGTGTCCAAAGTATGTCCTGCTTTGTGTGTGGGTCTGGTGCCAAGTTGTGCGAGGCCAATATTTTTGAGGTTTTCAAGGAGAGAGGTGGAGTTCTCATCACTAGGTTCGTCAAGATGGAAGTTGAGATTGCCGAGTAGGACATGTGAAAGGAGTCAATGGCGAGGGGGGCTATGAGGGTGGCGATTGCATTGCATAAAGCTGGGCACGGTCCCAGGGGTCTGTACATGAGGGTGCCTGTCACCGCAGTGTTGGCGTTGGTTTGGAGTCAGAAGTTGAGGTGTTCCATGAAGGGCATTGGGTCATCGCCGGAGATTGTGCATTAGATGGATTCCTTGAAGATGATGGTGATGCCACGGCCGCGTTTATCTATGCGGACGCATTGTGTCATTTTGTATCCAATCAGGAGGGCTGTGCCGAAGTTTTATTCTCTTTCAATACTTCTCTTTTATATCTTCTCTCTTCAGCCACTATATTTGCACTCTTAATCTCTTGCTCTTTTCACTCTTTATTCTTTGTATTTAATTGGACAGATAGATTTAAAACTGGTTTAAGGATATTTAAAGACATAGATTATAATCGGTAATATAAAAGTGATTGTAAATGGTGTTTCATAGTAACATACTTTAGCACATTTGCATTTTCTGCATGGTCATGCCATATTTTTTACCCCTTTCGTAGACCCTATTTTTTCTGGCTTTAGGACTCTGTGCACTTTGACACTGCTAAATAGTAGTAAGGTGCCTCTGGTGCCTCTGTAAATCAAGGGCTCTACATTGGATCTGTAACGTTCGGTCAAAACCAAGGCTGATATGGCTGTGCAATTTTGTGGGAAAGAAACACAAGTGCCAGATGCTGATTTCTTATGTCACTGGAATCCTGTAAACACCTGAAAGATAAGGCAACTCCAGGTAAGAATAGTACCCCGGGTAAAGGGAAAGTGGAGAAAACAAAAGATGGAGTCCTTTGAATCCCTCAAGATGACTTCAGTGTTCATGGTGTATCTTATAAGCATACAGTACATGTACTCATTATACCCCTAGACTCCTCTTCAGGACCAAAAGGGACTCCCTAATATCACTCCTTGATTGTCAATTGTAAGAGCAAAACCACTTAATGCTCTGTGGTATAGTGCAGTATGAATAACTAAAGTGAGATAATATAATACCCAATGGTATTAATGTCCTTCTGAGATACTTTTTAGTGTCTACGCTCTGGTTCAGACTCCGGGGAGGTGAGAATTAGGCACAAGGCAGGAGTGTTGCTTTGACGGATGTTGACTACAAGCACACACCCTTCCTGGATGATCTATGATACAAGAACCTAGATACTAAAAGGTACCTCAGGAGGACATCAGGGAGTCTCTTTTGGTCCTGAAGAGGAGTCTAGGGGTAGACTCCAAAACATGTAGACCGACTAGGAGGAGAGGTACATAGTATATCCCACCTCCAACACCCCCTTTTTAACCATACCGCCCCTGTGACACATATTAAATTAGTAATAGTACCAGTGGCAGGTATTTTTAACTCACCTAAGACCCCACCACTCCTATCCCTCCCAAATTCACAGTGTTGAAACTACATCAGTACTCCCTCGTATTCCGTTGGTCTTCGCACGCCCCGTTCTGCAGCGGAACAGGAGGAAACCCAATGATGAAGCATGCCACCAAAGGGTAACCCTGGTGGGTGAGGTTTTTTTTACACATAATACCTTTTTTTCTCCTTTGTCCACCCTGTGGAATCTCCTTTGTTAGGCTGGGCCTTTGTTTAATGGTGTATTTACATCAACCACATATATGACATATATTTCTGCCAGGACTACCACTGTGCTCTGGCTAGTCTTCGATTTAAATAAAGTGGAGTGACACATGGCAGAGAAAATCTGATTTAATATATTCATAAGTGAGCCCTAAAATTGCCTTCTTAGCCCTCAGGGCATGGTGTTAAAATCTAACATATTGAACACTATGGGGGTGATTCTGACCCCGGCGGTCAAGGACCGCCGGGGCCAGGGTCGGCGGGAGCACCGCCAACAGGCTGGCGGTGCCCCGCAGGGCATTCTGACCGCGGCGGTTTGGCCGCGGTCAGAAGAGGAAAACCGGCGGTCTCCCGCCGGTTTTCCGCTGCCCTCATGAATCCTCCATGGCGGCGCAGCTTGCTGCGCCGCCATGGGGATTCAGACACCCCATACCGCCATCCTGTTCCTGGCGGTTCGCCCGCCAGGAACAGGATGGCGGTATGGGGTGTCGTGGGGCCCCTGGGGGCCCCTGCAGTGCCCATGCCAACGGCATGGGCACTGCAGGGGCCCCCATAAGAGGGCCCCACAAAGAATTTCAGTGTCTGCTTTGCAGACACTGAAATTCGCGACGGGTGCAACTGCACCCGTCGCACCTTCCCACTCCGCCGGCTTCATTCGGAGCCGGCTTCCTCGTGGGAAGGGGGTTTCCCGCTGGGCTGGCGGGCGGCCTTCTGGCGGTCGCCCGCCAGCCCAGCGGGAAACACAGAATAACCGCAGCGGTCTTCTGACCGCGGTGCGGTATTCTGGAGGGGGGAACTCTGGCGGGCGGCCTCCGCCGCCCGCCAGAGTTAGAATGACCCCCTATATATTGAAGATAGTGTGCCCTTACAGTGAAAGAAACTTCAAAAGCTATTTCACTTTGTAGAACTGAACTTTACCTACTATGGTTATGTGGCATTAAAATCATTATCTTCTATCTGTTCTTAGGAGAAGGTTAGAAACCTGCTTCGAAGTTATTCCCTACTAAGTTTTTAAAATCTGACTTAATGGTGAGGTCAGATTTTTTTGATAACGTAAACAAAGTAGCTTTCTAAAAATGTACTCTAGGTTGCCTAAGCCAGAAGTGGCTTTTAACCAGCTCTGTCAATCATCACACATCCAGAGCTGGAATACAAATCATTGGCTGTGAGACTTAAAAACCCTGACTCAGTGAACAATGGCTGGCCTCTAGTCCCAGGAATGACCAATGGGTGTTAACTGCTAAACACTTAGTAGGAGTTAGCAATCTGTGAGTGGACGAGAACAGTTGGGAGAACAAAGGGCAGCTTTAGTACTATCTATTTTGACTTAGAGATGCCAAGGAAGGCTTCCTCTATTTATTCCCTACTAGAGACTTAAGCTCTAGCCACAGTTGAAAGGAAAACCAGTTTTAACCCTATCAGAAAGGGGAGTGTGCAAATATCTGAAGACATGGCTGTCTGGTGGCAGTCGGGATCCACTTTGGCAATTGTATTTTGTTATGTTGCTTGCTTTAAAATTGTTAGTGCTGATTGAACTTGGCACACACTTCTCTGGTATTTTTCTGCTCCTTGTGCACATAGCTACGAGGGGTTGAACAGAAATGTGCTCAAAACTGTGTTTTGACCTACCCAGAGAGGGTTTATTGAGTTGGCATGGGGGCCTCCCTCTCTAATTGATAACCCATTTTGACTCATACCCAATGCATTTATGCTTGTTACACATAGAAATTTGAGAATAAACGTTCTTAACATTAGAATAGAAACGGGTCCTTTCAAATTAAAGGAGTCTCTTGTTTTAACCTTTTGCATTGATGGTGCAAAAGAACAGTAAATATTGGGAAAACGTTTTACTGTACATCAATGAAAAACAGACATTTACAGTCCAGGGTTCAAAAAAGGTAAGAGAAAGTGTTAGGCTCATTGATTCACCAAAAGGTAAAAAAATAACAAACATTGGGAAAGGTAGCACATCTGTCTGAAATGTGCTAATACAGACAAACACAGCCATGCGCAAATGCTATATGCTAATGTTGCATGCACCATTGCTGTTTAGCAGACCTACTTAATTTGCTAAACGAGGAATAAAAGTAGCAAAAAGATTGCTGCCTGTATAAAATACTTATGGAAGATTAATAAAACTGTATCTGACAATCAGAGTAATGAATGAGGGGACTTTTTAATTGTAAAATAACCCCACATGCTTTCCAATCGAAGCATTTCCGAGAGTTAAAATGATACACAAAACAGCTAAAAGCATGAGCTGATAGACAGATGGCGACAGCGCTCACTTCATGTATAGTTCAAAGAACTGGTTTCAATAGCTTTGTCAAGCCAGACAAAATTAAGTCAGGTTTTCAGGATATCAATAATGAATATACATGAGGTGAATTTATATACAACGAATATCAATGGAAGTTATTTGCAGGTTTGTTGGCCATTGTATATGACAGGCTCAATTTTACTATTCTGTGTCTTGAAGACCCCCGTAGTCAAGAACAGCTAGACTTCTGACTTTATTATAAATGACGTTTAGGGTAACCCTCAGCATGAACAAATACTTCATGGAGAGAAATATTTGCAGCTACGTGCCTGGTTCAGTGGGATTTCCAGTGGTATGCACAATTTTGTTTGCTGCACTGTCATCACGAGTTTGTAAAATACCTCAGTGGACCAAGCAATCGCTACAGAAACTTTTTTTTTAAAAGATAGGTGGACACGCAGTTAAATTCTACAGAGCTGACAGCCTTTAGACCTGCAAGGGTAAACAAAATGAATATCATTGTGTGGAGAGGCAGGGCACTTATTAAAGAGCTAAGTGCAGTGAGTATTGCCATTATCCTCTCGTTGTATAAATTATCTAATAAAATCTAAATTGCGAAAGTAGATGTGATGCGCCAGTGCATGTACGATCACGCTCAGGCAGTGCCAGTTAGTTTTCCCATCTCGCCCACTGCGAGTGTAATGAAATTTCCGTTCTCCTTTATGAATGTATGATTCACGTGTTGCCGTTTCGAAATGACACTGAGATGTCTCTGATAAACACTAAGCATTTTTTTGGCCCAGTACCGCCTGGCGAGAACACGGTGCTAGGAAAGAGTGTTAACATATTAACTGATATCCAGCTGCTCCTTTCATCTGTTGGCTAAATGTTAATATGACATCGTCTACCACAGCCCCGCTCACACCCCATTTCGCCCACTCCCCTGCCCCCCTCCCGGCTCAACAGGCTTCCGTTGTCATCACATTGATGGGCATAAAGAGTTGCGTGCAGGAGCAGCATCAATTATTAACAAATGCAGGTGAGTTATGTCATTCGCAGCATATGCTGCCATCTTGTGCAGGAGCTCATTCATATATTTGTTGTCCTACTCTGTTTTCATGCACCTCCTGAGAGCGTGTTTCTTTTTGCTCAGCCACACAAAGCAGTGGAGATACACTGAAATTATGTGAAGACATGTAGCTCCTTTTCCCCGTGGCTTTCCAGATTTTGAAGCTCTGCTAAAGGACACAAATACCAGAGGTGCATGTCACGTAGAATCCGGCAAGCAGTATACTGACTTCTGTGTCCCAGAAGCCACCTTTTTATCTCTTTTTTAGACGAAGCCATTTCTCCTGCTTTGTGTGAGTCGAGTTTTCCTTTAAATTCCAATATGAGATGCTGTTCCCCTAGCAACCAGTGTCTGATACACCAGAACCTTGGTCTGTGGCCTGTGCGGAAGCACATGTAATACTTTTTCCCTGAAAACAGACAAAGACTCTAATTGAGGGCGTTTAATACGCTTTCAATTCCAAAAAATCGCAAAGAAACTGATAGGTATAAGAAATATAGGCCCAGATTTAAGAGGGCTTCGCGGCATATAACAACACATTAGCATAATTTTTTTAACGCTAGTGTGGTGTTCGATATCCAAAAACGCCACACCATATTTACAAAGTGGTGCAATGCATGCATTTCACCACTTTGTAACACCTTGCACCACATTATGCCTGCACCAGGCATAATGTACGCAAGGGGGGGCGTTCCCTCATGAGAGGGGGCCGAAAAAATGGTGCAAAGAAATCGAAGAGATTTCTTTGCATCATTTTTTCCGTAATTTTTAAAGCCTGCTGTGGCGCACACCATTATTTATAATGGTCCTCTATGTACTGTTCAGGGCTAGCACCAACATTTTGGAACTAACTCGGAACAGTACATCAATAGTGTCAAAAAAGTTGACGCTATGCCCCCTACCCTGCCACATGGTGGTGGAAGGTTGGGCGCTAAGGGGTGCAAGGAAAGTGGGTGCAGCGCCATTGTTCTAAAATTTGCCCCACACTGTGTGGACAATTACAAATGTCAGAATTCATAGGTCTTTAGGAAAATCAGGATAATTCCCAGCATGCCACCTATCGTAAGGAAGAGTGAGAGGGCAGTAGTTACACGTCAGGCTGATTGACCACCTCGCAGCCCTTTCCTACTTTTACCAATTCCAGACTGCTGAAATTTATATAGATTATGCTCTGGTTATGCTCTTGGTCAATCATGTCCTGACAATGCTCCACTTTGCTACAACTGGTCATGTCCAGCCTTCAAATAGTAACATTCAATCAGATTGCTAGATATCCACAATGAATACACGAGAGGCCAATTTACAGATACTGATTTTCAGAGACGATTATTCATATGCTTGCTGGTGAGTATGAAAACTAGAATCATTTTCAGGATTAAGTGGTCAAAGAGCCCCATCATACTTTAGATGATAAGTTTGCAGAAGAAGTTTTGCTAAGATTGTAATAAGGTCGATGGTGCCGCAGAAATGCAGCCTCTGTTCTGCAAAGATATTGATACAAATGTGTTTAAATGAACTTTACACGTATCCTTCTTTCTGTATCTCCTTCCAGATCTTTGATCGTATTTGTTTTCTAATTTGTTTTCACGATTTTTCAATTTCTCTTTTCTTCCTTTTCTTGCTGGTTTCATCTTCTCTATAGAGAGTAGAGCTCAACCAATGTCTAGAAAGTTCACTCCTAACGCTAAAGCATGGACTTGTGCCACTATTGATATATAATGTATGCAGTATTATTAAAAGCACACTAGTGACTTGGGTTTTTCAAGTTCCTCTATCACTGTGTAGTCATTAGTCATACATCATGGTCCGAGGCTAAACATTATTGGCCAAGCTTGAGGGCACATCATGGCAGGGTCGCTGGAGGGATCCATCCCTCATGGGCATGCCATCTGTCGTTCGTCAGTGGCCTTCTTATTGGCCTATATTATCATTATTATCATAGAACGGGATTGGGTCATTGGGAAATTCGGTTTTCACTGTGAAAGGCCTATCTCTCTCATAGGTTAACATTGGGCTGCCTTTAAATATTGTTAAAGTGCAGATTCTCTTTGAGAGCAGATAGAAATTTGGAGTTTGGGATCCATGAATTGACAATTTAAAAATACATCTTTTAGTGAAGTTGTTTTTTAGATAATTAGTTTGAAAATGCCACTTTTAGAAAGTAGGCATTTTCTTGCTTAAACCATTCTGTGACTGTGCTTGTTTGTGGATTCCCTCTCTGGGTCAGTTTGACAGTTGGGCTGTTTGTGCATCTCCTCTACACAGTGATACAAAGGGAGATGGGGTGTAGCCTGCATATCCTGATGAGCAATCTGTGCTAGAGAAGAGGGAGGAGCGGTCACTTACACCTGAATGGGCTGTGCCTGCCCTCACACAATGCAGTCTCCAACCCCCTCATGTGTGTCTGGGGCCTGGCCTGGGCAAGGCAGGATCTTGTGAACAACAGAGACTTTTCTTTGAAGATGGGTACCTTCAAAGGCAGAAAGGGTTGTAAATAGTGGACCCAAAACCCTAGACTTTAGATCACTTCAGGATTCAAGAGGAACCTCTGACAAGGAGAAGAGCTAAAGAGCTGAGGAGAAGTGCTGCTCCTACCTGTGACTGTGCTTTGTTGGGCTATCCTGCAGTTGCTGCTTCTGCCTGCGAAAGGGGACAAAGACTTGGCCTTTATTATGCATTCCTGCTTGAGAGGTATCTCCAAAGGCTTGGAGTAGAGCATGCCTCCTGTTTTGAAGCCGCAGGGACAGCAAAGGCTTCACCATCCAGTTTTGAGTCTACATGCTGTGGATTCTAGCTTGCCAGGAGGTGCCATTGCAGTTCCTGGGCCCCTGGAAGTGAATTCCTGGAGAAAACCTGTCTAACGACACCAGGTGACACTGTGCAACTTTGTTAAGGACGCCACTACACGGAAACCACGACGCTGCCTGCCCTGAAGCCATGGACCTCGTAGAAGCACAATGACCCCAACGACTCCGCATGCCTTGCGTCGTCACAGCCGCTGATCCCACACAAACTCACTGAGATCAGAGTGTCGTAAGTCCGATGTCCGTGACATCCGATGCCATTGCAGCGCCTGCAGCCCGTGAGGTCATCACAGCCCTGTGAGATCGCCCCGCTGCATCGTGATTTCACCAGACTTCTTTTCTGCCAGAGGTAGCAAGGGGCCGACACCTCGCAACCAACGCCACCTCACCTCCACCGCTCTGTAGTAAGGACCTAACGTTGCTGGTGACGCCTCTGCTCCTCTGCCCCGTAGCACCGGAACCAATGCCTCATCGGATACAGCAACACCTCGCTCCACGACTCCGTGCACCAGCATGTTTTCTACTTGTTTCCAAAGGTACTGGACCTGGGGGTCCATACAACTCCGTAAACGGTGCCAGTGGCATTGCATTGTAGGAAACAACTCCGTAATGACGCCGCTTAACATCAAATTGCAGCATTTGTGCCTCTAGGCACTATTTTTGTGCTTTTAAGTGCTAAGATCATATTTTTAGTGGTGTATTGTGGATTTATATCATATTTCATCTTGTTTATTTAGTAAATATTTACTATTTTTCTAAACCTGTGCTGTGTCATTTTGTAGTGGTTCACTGTATTACTGTGTATGTTGGTACAAATACTTAACACATTGTCTCTGAGTTAAGCCTGCCTGCTCATGCCAAGCTACCAAGGGGGTGAGCGGGGTTAACTGCGTGTGATTCTCCTTTACCCTGACTAGAGTGATGGTCCTTGCTTAGATAGGGGGCAACCTGACTGACAACCAAAGACCCCATTTCTAACAGGGATGAACCTCTCTAGATGTAAGACTGTTGTGCTTAAGGCCTTGGGACCTATTCTCACACTTATCTAACTATAGATGTAGATTAATTAGTAATTGTGATCCCTGTCACTGCTTTGAATAATACCAGTGCCAGCCAGACCATGGTGGTAGAAAGGTTGGTTTCCCCAGATCAATGCACCAGACAAGTGTGAAGGATGTCCCACATCAAGGGGCTGAACATTGTCTGACCTATGGCTCTGGTGTCTCTGACATGGGGTGGGAAAGCTCCCCAGAGGACTGTCATAGTCAGTCCCCAGGTGCCCATTGATTGCATTCTGGGAAATGTGTTACCACTGGTATTAGAAGAGCTGGGAGAACAGGCTGCCCAGGGTGCACTGAAAGCTCAGGTTTCTCAGAGCAATACTCGCCATAGGAGAGTACGGATGCCCAGATGGAGGGGCAGGTGGTGGAGACAGCCCACAGTGTGAGGACAAGCGGATCAGGAGTTGCCAGCTCTGATAACAGAGCACCCCAAGATTGACCTTGGTGAGGCCAGTTCTGACCTGGTGGCACTCCCTGATTTGTTAAAGAAAACAAATAAGATCAAAACTCTGGGACGAGATACAGGAAGAAGAGAACAAACAAATGAATGTCCCCTGAAGGTTTTGCTACAGCATGGACTGTTGAGAGCCGAAGGAAATAGTTGCTGTGGCCACTACATGCTAGGCATGGAAAGCTATATGCATAAAATGTGGATTGAGTCTTCTGAATTTGCCCTCAAACCCCCTTATAAAAAAACTTTCCTCCCACTCACCAAAGAGTGCACTGTGATGCATGCAATATTGCTATGTTATGTTGCATGTATTTGTAAAATGCACCATCATCCATGAGGGTATCATTGCTCTGAGAAGGTGTATGTGTCTAGCCCTGTCTGTGGTAGGTTGGTTATTTGAAAACACAAAAGTATGATAGACGGAGTGCTAAAACTTTTCAAACACTCACCCCCAGTCACAGATCTGGGTTAAATCCATAGGTTTTTTGCTCACTGTGCCACCCCCAGTTTGGACCCAGCCGTATGCAATCAGTCTTGACCCTGCTCCCCATGGGAACAGTCCAGCCCTCACTGTCAGACGAGGTCCTCTCTGGACCAGAAATAAGCATCCTGGGACCGGTTTCGGGGTATCACCCTTCATCAGCCAGACTAGCTTGAATCCAGTGGCACAGTGGCATGCACATGTCTGGGCAGCATACCCTGTACACGTTGGGCATCTTTATCAACACAAAAGATGATGAACGCAGTGCTGTAACTTTTCAAAACAACTAGTCCCAGGATGCTTGCTTCCGGTTCGAGGAGGACCTGCCTTGGCAGATCTATGACTGTGAGTGAGTGTTTGGTTCACTGTATTACTGTGTGTGTTGGTACAAATACTTAACACACTGTCTCTGAGTTAAGCCTGCCTACTCTGTCCATGTCCGTCCTGTGTTGTCACTGTTGAGCTTGAGAAAGTTTAATCTGTTAGTGACTTTGGTCATGCAGGCGGTGAAATTGTTTCTTTTGGTTGGAGTCTTGTCCAAGAGTGAGAGTATGAGTAGCGTGTTATCTGCATAGGATAGGATCTTGATGTCATCTGCGCAGATTACATTGGCCAGCAGGATAATGTAGGCATTGAAGAGGGTGGGACCAAGTGATAACCTTCAGGCTCTCCACAGATGAGTTTACAGGCTTCCTAGGAGTAAGGCATCAGCTTATGGCAGTATGAGTGGTGTTGTCGCGGGTTGCCAGCCCGCCACGGTGCTACTGCCACTTTACCCTGGTGGTCAGAAGACCACCAGGGTCATACTGACCACCTAAGTCTTTATCTGAGGTGTCTTGACTTGTTCTTTATTTGTGCTCCTGTTGCTTGTAGTGGAGTTTCATCAGCCTGAGTTCCTCTGTGTACCAGCTGGCCTGTATTTGGGGTTTTGCCTGTGAGTTGTTCTTGAGGGGAACAAGGGTGTTGGTGCATGCACTGATCCAGCTGTTGGGGTTTTTGAGGGCTTTCAGTAGATGGCTGGTATTCTCAGGTTGATGTATGGAAGCCCACTCCTCTTCTGAAATGCTTTTCCAGCTGAGGTAGGCAGTTCCTGCGGTGGTAGGTCTGTGATGGTGTGGGAGGGTATGCTGAAACTGATGGGCATGATCTGTCCAGGTCATAGTTGTTGGCTTGACTACTGTGATGTTGCTGATTGAGAAGAAAATTGAGTCCAATAGGCACCCGGCAGTGTTGGTGGGTTCAGTATCATGCTGAGCGATTCCATGGTTTCTGAGGTAATTTAGAAGGGCCATAGAAGTTGGATCGGTGTGGTCTTCTAGGTGAAAGATAAGGCCTATGAGAAGAATGAAGGTGTTGGTAATAATGAGTGGTACTATGAATTCTGTGATGTCGCTAGCAAAATTGGTGCAGGGTCCTGGTGGTCTCTATATGAGGGTTATGCCCAGGGAGAGGTTGGTTGTAATGCGTATCTCAAATGTGAGTTGTTCCATGTAGCTTGTGGGGGTGTCCACGTAGGTGGCACAGCTGATAATAACTTTGAAGATGATGGAGACTCCACCTCTGGGTTTGTGCTGACAGGCTTGCTGAGTGATCTTGTAGTCAGTGGGAATGGCTGAAGTGATGTCCGGTGCCAAAGTTATGTTTACCCAAGTTTCTGTGCGAAAGAGTAGTTCCGGAGCACAGTTGGGCAGTAGGTCCTGTATACTAGTAGCAAGTTTGGTGAGCAAGTGGGTAGTGAGGAGCATGCATGTGAGTGTGGCATGTTGTTTGGTCTGTATGAGTGTGTGGCTTCTTTGTGGGAGGGTGAGTGAGTGGGATGCTGGCTGCTGGTGCAGGAGTGGTTGATGTAAGATGTGGTACACTGATACCAGTGGTTTTACACCAAAAACATCTTTTAAACAATGTGTTACTTGTACATTGATGGGATATTCCTAACACCTGACCAATATGAGAATAAAAGAGACCCTACACTCTTAGATGTATTCATTTACTTCCGTTAAGGAATACTATCTGGGAGCTGACAACAAGTTTTCCAGAGGAGCTGGCAGATTCATGTTATTGAACCAACTAATTATATCCCCAGACTCTGCAAAATAGATGCCTACATTTTACAAAATGTTCATAGAAGCTAGTAAAAGCAGTTTGACTCACAGAAGAAAGGCTAGTGAAACAAACTTTGGTGAAGAGCTAAATGATGCAGGATGGAAATATTGCTGCATGCTTCCAACATAGTCTCCCTAAATTAGAGACATAAACCAAGAATTTCAAGATACTCAATCGAGCGTACTTCTCCTCGAAAACCAGATCTATCCAAGCCCCACCTCCGCCCATAGCTGTCACACATATAATGCAGGATTTATTCACATGGCCTGGTGTTGTCCTCAACTATTTGAATTTTGGAGTGGGATTACATGCATCATCTCACATATTATTCTTAGCCAAGTAGAACTGCTGCTATTACCAGCTCTACTAGGCTATGTAAATAGATTACATGCCAAGTCCAAAGTATTATGTTGAGTGTGTTATTGCTAGCTAAAAGCAGAATTGCAATGAATGGGTATAGTAGATAGGCTCCCAAAATGATGATTCTCTCAAAGACTTAGGGCCTGATTTAGATATTGAAGTTACTCCTTCACAATGGTGATGGATATCCCATCTGCCGAAATCTAAATCCCATGGGGTATAATGGGATCTAGCTTTCAGTGGATGGGATATCCATCATCAATGTCACAGAGTAACTTGTCCACCAATATCTAAATCAGGCCCTTAGTTGTGAATCAACAAAGTAGAGATGTATGGGATCCTGCAACCCTCTTGCCCCCGCTCACGCAGAACAAATTTGGCGGAAGAAGGGGCAGATGTAGTGCCCACTTGGGCAGAAGAAGCGGGCAGAGGCATGGACGTTATACTGAACTTAATTGATGATTCAAGCTCCTAAAACGTCACACACTCACACATGCACTCTGCTATATGTGTTAAGATTTACACCGAAGGAAAACAAGGGAGCAGGCCAATAGGCGTACGTATATTTAATGTGCAATGTATACTTATAGGCCTACGGAATGGTATGGGAGTGAACGAAGACTTGGGTCATCCAAGAACGATTATGCTAAATGTGATGTATGGTCTTGTTGCTCTTGTTTTTTATTTAACCAAATTTGTGTTGATTTCTTGGAGCCCACTTCTTGTTTAAGAAACTACAAATAGAAGTAAAACCTGATGGGATGTGACGTACCTTTGAAGTTATGTTATCACATGCATGCCTCCGAACATATGTAATTGCCCCTGCTATGTCTACTTCAAAATACTGATAAAATAGAAAAAACGCTTTGGTCTCACAGGTACTGAATAACAAACACTGGTATGATGTGTTAGTGGTGGGAGGGGTACTGTTGTGTTATGGATGTCAAGAGAAATTTGCCTACAATGTATCAAGAATATTTACATTGTGTACATCAATGAATATATGGCAAAAGGAGTGAAACTATGAAAATGTAAAGTGTTACGTACGGATGTGATTAAGTGATGTCATGAATAAGAGAAGTCAGTATCTATACCTGGATCATGAACAGATGATATATGATAAGCAGAAATGGAGAAATTGTAGAACCAAATGTGAATGATCACACTACATATACTGACTCCAGAAAGGGACAGAGCTGGTAGGAGATGTGAAAGTAGTTAGTAAATATGCTGTTAAAAAGTTTAGTCCTCAGAGCATTCAAGGTATCAAAGTTGATAGAGGTATGTAATGAGTCCATCTTGATCTTTCTCACCTAAGCAATCAATGAACTAAATCCCATATTTATGAGGCCCTTGCGCCGCTGTTACATCACTTTTTGTGACGCAACAACAATACAAACATCTATATCATATTTAAGAAGCTACGTAAAGCCACTCTGCATGGCTTTGAATGGCCTCATAAAAATGGAGTGAGGCAAGGCAGCGCAAATCGCTGCGTTGCCTTACTGTGTGCTAGGGAGGTGTTCCACAGGTGTTGCAGTGGGTGTTCCCATGCAACACCCATGGACTTTGATGCATCCCCAGATTCACAAGACCTAGTAAACTTGGGGACTCGCAAAAACCTAACGCCTCCCCAGGGAGGCGCAACAGGGAGAAATGTCACTATTTCGCCTAGTTTTTTCTTCTTCCTATGTGTGCTGCATTCTGCGGCAGACATTGAAAGAGGAAATAGCCTCCTAGGATTATTTTTGTGCAGGAAGATGCACCTTCCTGCACAAAAACAATCCTGCATGCAATGCAGACACCCTTACACCATGGTGCAAGGGTGCCTGTATTGGCGCTAGGCAGCCATAAAGGCACCAGTCCGTTTGACACAGGGTAACGTAGGAAGCTAACATGCTGCGCTGCCCTGCACCAAAACGGCATTATTATGGGCATAAGGCTGGAAATATTGCAGTACTCTTTTTTAAATATTCAAATAAAGACTTACCATATCTAAAGCAGTAAAGCAAAGACACTTCTGGTTGAAGGAGTTTATTGTTTTTTTTATGATATCTGACAACGGGTGAAGTCAGTGATGATAACAGTAGGGAATTAGGAAAACTGTTCAAATTTTGGGATCACATAGACCAGTTGTCAACTCACATTTTTCCGCTAAACTTAGGGGCATATTTATAAGTCCCTAGCGCCACCTACCACCACATTAGCTTCGTTGTTTTTTTACGCTAATGTTGCCCCAAGAGGCCAAAATCCTTGCACTGTATTTACAAAGTGGTGCAATGCATGAATTCCGCCACTTTGTAACCCTTTGCGCTACATCATGCCTGCGCCAGGCATAATGTATGCAAAGGGAGCATTCCCCCCATTGAAGGGGGGAGGGGGGGGCAAAAATGGCATAAGGAGATCTAACAGATTTCCTTGCGTCATTTTGTACGGCACTTTTAACCCCTGTTCAGAGCAGGCGTTAAAAGGGGGCTTCCATTATTTATAATGGGCCCCTATGTACTCTGCAGGAGTAGCACCAATATTTTGGTGCTAATCCTGCAGAGTACATCAATAGCGTCATGAAAAATGACACTATTGCCACCTACCCTGCTCCATGGTGCGCCGTATCTTAGATAAGTCGCACACATGGTGGCAGTAAGGGGAAGCTAAGGGGCGCAAGGAAAGTGGCGCTGCACTAGGTGCAGCGCCACTTTCCTTAAATATGCCCCCTAAAGTCTTGTGGAATAATACGATTATTTTTTGGAACTCGGTGGCCACAACAGAAGAATTTCCTAACTATGTTCGCAATGGCATTCCTGAGACAACTACCTTTTGTGCATTTACTTTTTGTTAAAGTTTTTTTAATCTATCCTCGGTACAGAGTAGCCCGGAATTTAGTAGCAACTCAAAGGTGCTAGGCGAGGGTGGGGTTCACATAGGGGTGGGTGCCATAAGAGTGAGTTATGGAAAGGGTGATGCGAAATTCTGTACACACTGAGATATGGGTATTAACTGGAGGATAGTCTTACTGATATGTTGAAATGTCAATGGCAGGTACCTTATCATAGCAATGATAAAAATATTTATCAGAAATCCCTGCTTAGCACAAAAACATATCGAAACAGTCAAAATTACCTCCTGCACCCATCTAATCGATCAAGGACTCAATAAAACTAAAGAAGGTTTTAGTACTTTCAACCGCCTGTACACCGTCCTGACTATCCAGGTGCCAGACTGAGCGTTAGACTGATCTCTAATGGGAAGTGGTGTAGTTAGATATCTAAGAGTAATGCAGATCTGGCACAGAGATCAGGGGCCATTATTGATTTTGCAAGATTAATGGTGGATTGGGTTGTTCCCTCTTCTGTAGTGGTCCATAAGGCCCAAGCGCTTTCTTAAATATCCTACGGAGACAAAATATAGGGCTTAAGTGACATTGAGCAGCTGTGTGTATCTGATAAAAATATACCTATAATCCCTAGAGGTGTACGAAGTTTGCATAATTTCTAAATTTCTATTTGTCTTCCTCAAAGTACGCCTGATATTGCTGTACATTATGAACTGGGTCTATATTCCCGTGTTGGGTTATTGCCTTTAAAACCTGTGTGGTATTGGGTGTCTGTTAGGTATTGGGTGTGTTGGCTATCATCCTGAGGATGGTCTTCCCCGAACGTTTTGCCTCTCATCCTTCATTTTGCTGGACCTATTTTTGTTGGTCTTAGGACTTTGAGTACTTTACACCTGCTAATCAGTGCTAATGTGCAAGGGCTCACACCTTAAAACATGGCAATATTAGCTTATCCCCCAAATGGCATATTTAATTTACTTATAAGTCCCTATATAAATTTGTAAAGTGTAGTACATGTGCCCAGGGCCTGAAAATGAAATGCTACTAGTGGGCTTGCAGCACTGATTGTGCCTCCCCATGAAGTAACTTTTTAAACATGTCTCAGGCCTGCCATTACAGAGCCTGTATGTGCAGTTTACACTGTCATGTCAACCTGTCAAAATAAACATTCTGCCAGGCCAAACCTTCCTCTTTAATACATGTACGTCACCCCTAGGGTAGGCCCTGGGCAGCCCAGAGGGTAGGGTGCAATGTATTCAAAGAGTAGGACATGTACCCTTTAGTTTTACATGCCTGGTAGTAAAAACTCTTAAATTCGTTTTTCACTACTGCAAGGCCTCTCTCTCCCATATGTTAACATTGGAGTTGCCTTATTAACATTTGATAAGTGCAGTTTCCAAATGCCCAAATGAGAAGAGATGATCCCTTCATGTTTGGTGACTCGAGAATGACAATTTAAAATCAGAACTTATGGTGAAGTCGAATTTTAAATAGCAAATCTAAAAATGCCACTTTTAGAAAGTTGGCTTTTTCTTGCCTTAGCAATTTGGTGCCTGCAGCCTGTCTCTGGTCACATGACTGGGCATATAGTTGGCAGTTGGAAGTTAAGCTTTGTGTATTCCTCCTAGACAGCCACACACAATGGGAGCTTAGGTGTGACTTACTGGGTGATTCTGGGCAGAACAGGGGGGAGCAGCTGGACACAGGCTTAATCATATCTTAGTTTGCTGTGCCCTGTCCACACACAAAGGGCTCAACGGCCCTGTATTGTCAATCCAGCCAGCTTCGAACCAGGGTAGGTTAGGAAGGGGATTCCTTGCACTTCAACGCCACTGTCTAGAAGCTTCTCCCACCTTCCAGAACCAGGTCACAAAAGTATGAATACTGGACCTCAGACACCACCACTTCAGGGCACTTCTGGACCTGTTGATACTCTGCCAGGAAGAAGGACTGCTGTGCTGCTAAAGGCCTGCTACTCTGCTAGACCTCCATTCTGCTGGGCACCTGCTTTGCTGACCTGCGCCTGCTGGCCTCTTGCCTAGGAGAGAGAAGGACTGGACCTGCATTTCTTCAACTCAGAACCCAGAGTGACTTCAAAGGCTAGTTGACTGGCCTCCTGATCTGAAGTCTCAGGGATGTAAAAGACTTTCAACCACTCTTCTTCTGCATCTGGAATCTTCTATCTGTGAGTCCGCCCTGCCAAGTGATGCCACCCCAGTCCAGATTCCTTGGAAGTGGGTCTAAAGTGCTTTCTCCAGTGAAACAGATGCATCTTCTGCTGCAGGAGCAGAACCTATGCATCATTGCTGTTTTGTGGAACAGAATTGGAGCATCACCGCAACTGGGTGGGTCAGAATTGATGCAACAGATTTGTATCACCGCATCTGGGGACCAATGCATTTCCTTAGAAACCGCCACTGCATGAGGCTTTCACAGGTGCAAGCTTCTCAGATCCCTCATCGACGGTAGCCTCAACAACAATGCTGAAACATCTGTTGTGCCGCTACTGTGTGGATCGGAACCAATGCATCGTCTAGACTGTGCCACGCATCCATGACACAGGTTTTAGCATCGTAAGCCCCGCTGACAGGAACCTTCTCCGCATCTTGGAACAGACACATCGCCCCTGCTGTGTGACACATCTTTGTTTCAGGCCAACGCAATGATCTGCAACCAGTATTTAAGGTACTTTGGTTCAGCAGGCCGAACTAGGTCCCAATAGCTAGCCCACGCTACATGACAATGAGCCTGAACTTTTGACTTTGTCTCAGTCCGATGCCGCCAGCTATCCCCAGATGGAACTTCTTTCTTCTAAGTGCTATTTTACAGTGTATTCTTTAAAAATTCATAACTCAATTTCTACTAATTAGATTTTTGTCACTTTGGTCCTATTTTATTTATTAAATCAAGTTCTGTAGTTCTAGCCTGGTGTGAGGTCCTTTTTGTGCGACGTTTTCACTGTTTTACTGTTTGACATGCTGCACAAATACTATACACATTGCTTTCAAGTTAAGCCTGAGTGCTCTGTGCCGAGCTACCGGGGGTGAACACAAGTTGATTTGGGGATTGCTGATGCCTTAGCCTGACTAGGATTGTGGTTGCTGCTTGACCAGGACTCACATCCCAGTCAATCAATAATCCAATTTCTAACATTGGTGATCACTGGTGAGGATAGACCTTATGTTTGTGCAATGCCTTGCAGTAATTTGGTGTAAACTATGGCTTTATACGGAAGACAATTGGAGTTTTAAATTCACCCTGATTGACCTTTTTGTTTTTCATCCCAGCTCTACCAGAATCTCTGTGCCTGTGGCCACACCTGCAAAAATGGACCTTGAGCTTACCAACCTGGATAGCTACACTTTGGCTGAGCGAGGAGTTTTGCAGAGAGACAGGACTTCCACTCAAGAGGAGCACTGGGAAGGTGGAACTCCAAAAGGCCTTAAGGGCATGGGCAGAGACCCACCAGTCATCAACAGATGATGAGAAGGGAGAGGAGGATGTGGAAGGATCAGAGCAGGACCAACAGGAGGACCTTGGAATGAAGCCTGTTGAGGAGGGGCGCAACCTACTCCCGGATTGAAAGTTCCCTCTCATGCAGAAAGCAGTGTGTCTTCCACGGGCTTGTCACCAGAGGATTTGGAGGGAACAAAGGAAGCTCAGGGTAAAGATGGCCAAACTAAAAATGGAAAGGGAGTAGAAGAAATTGGCTATGGAGGCAAAACAGGCTAGGACTGAGAGGGCTATGGCAAAGGAGAAGGCTGAGAGGGCCTTGGCAAGGGAAAAGGCTGAGAGGATCTTGGCTGAGAAAGAAGAACTCTTGGAGCATGAGAAATACATGAGAAACCCATAAGGGAGCAGGAGCTAAAGGCAAGGCAACCTACAGGATCCAACAGTGGCTGTGGCAGAGTAGCAGCAGTGTCTCCTGGTGAGGGTCTGCAAATCCCAGGAGGTGGTCCCTAACTATGTGGTGGGAGATGATATAGACAAGTGGTTTGCTGCTTATGATGTACATAAGGTCCCAGAGTAGTACTGGGAGGTGGAAGCAAGGGGAAACACATGCTCATGGCCTGGTGGGGAGGGACACACTCTTAACACTAGAGGCAGAGGACCAGACCAGGTGCACCCTATGAAGGCAATTCTTGTTGCTAAGTTTGGGCTACCCCCGAGAAGTACCATCAGAGGTTCGGAGACAGCAACAAGCTCCCAAATCAGTCCTGGGTGGATTTCCAAGATAATGCCAGCAAGTCACTGAAGAGCTGGGTGAGGGCAGTAAAGTGGATGATTTTATTGAGCTGTATAACCTAATTTTGAGAGCGCACATGCTCAATACTTGTTTTCCAAAGGTTAGTCAGCGTTCCCAACAGACAAAAGAGGGGGAGATAAAAATAAAACCAAGGAGTTCTCACAATGCCCCAAAACAGTTCACAGGGTAAAGGGTCCCAAACCCAGTATGACCACTAGAAGAAAGGCTTCACAGATAAGAAATATGGAAAGTTTCTCCCCAAGTGTTATGAGTAGTATAAGAGTGGGCATATGATGGGGGATGCTAAGTGCTCCAAGAGGGCTCCGCCCCCCCAGTAGTGGGCAGTCACAGTGGACAGTCAGCTTAGTGCTTGAGGAGGAGATGGGCCGAGCTGGTGGGGGGGATAGTGAGGTTAACCTATTATTCCTAGGGAATGCAGAGATAACGCTCGAACCCCACGTCCTCTTCTATGTCTTCCAAAATTTCAAAGTATAGGAAGTGGATCACCATTAATGGGCAGAGGGTGGATCCACTGCAGGATTCCAAAGCCAGTATGACCCCAGAGCAGGTGATACCCAATGCATTTCACCAGGTTGTTGTAGCAGATAACCAGGAGAGTCACTACCCTGGGGCTCTTGTTCCCCTTGATTGTGGGGGTGGTCTCAGGTGTTCTGAAGGTTGCTGCGAGCCCTGCTATGCCTGTGGTCTGTCTGTAAGGGAATGACTTGGAGCACACTGCCTGGAAGGAAGTGGAGCTTAGGTCACACCTGGGAATGTCAAGGCTACCTGAGTGGGTCTGTGCGACCATCAGGTCCATGGCTGCCCAGCAGGAGAGTCAAGAAGGTCTGGAGCCTAGACGAATGTCCCAGACAGCTGCCAGGAAAGGACAATGGCCATGGGAAGCCAACTCCTCAATGATCCCCAGCACAGGTGGATGGGACACCAGAAGAGGCTGTCCCGGAGCCTACTGGGGAGGACATTGCCTCCCTTGGTAGCCTGGTACTTGCTGGATGGCAAGTTGAAGGGTGGCCCTCCAGGGAGGAGTTCTGCAAGGCACAGCAGGAGTGGGCAACACTAGAGGGCCTGAAGCAGTAAGCCGAGGCCTAGGCAGCAGGTGACACCTCTAGAGATCACCTTATGTACTGGGAGAATAACCTCCTGTATAGTAAACCTAAGTATTCAGTATGAGTTCAGTATGGGACAACTCATATATTGGTAGTTCCTCAGTGTTACAGGGCCTTCCTACTGCAGCTGGCTCATGATATATCCATTGCAGGACATCTGGGGCAGAACAAGACCTTTGACAGGTTTGTCTTCCACTTCTATTGGCCCCGGATGAGGACAGCCTCTGATATATTCTGTAGGACTTGTCTAACCTGTCAGGCTAGTGGGAAGAATGGGAAAAAGCTACAAACTTCCCTGACTCTCATGCCTATTGTTGGCACACCCTTTTAGAGGGTGGGAATTGATATTATAGGACCAGTGGACCCCAAAACAGCCCTAGGCAATGGGTTTATATTAGTGTTGCTGAACCACGTCACTAGGTACCCAGAGGCAACCCCTCTGAGGAGTGTTACTGCACCTGTAATGGCTAGGGCCATAGTGGGGATTTTCATGAGAGAGGGTTTCCCCAAGGAAGTGTTGTCAGACGGGGGCACCAACTTCATGTCCTCATACATGAAGTTTATGTGAATGGAATATTTGAGCTACTTATAAGTTCTCCACACCCTACCATCCACAAGCAAATGGGCTTGCTTAAAGATTCAAGAAGATCCTTAAAGGCATGATTGTGGGTTTGCTGAGCCCAAGAGACGGAAGTGGGATGTCCTCTTATCATGCCTGCTCTTTGCTTACAGAGAGGTGCCACAGAAAGGAGTGGGCTTTATCCCATTTGAACTTCTGTATGGTCACCCTGTCAGGGGACCTCTCAGCCTGGTTAAACTGGTTAAAAAGGGATGGGAGCAAGCTCTCAAGAACTCCCCCCTAAGACATGGTTAGCTACATGCTAACCCTCTGGAACCACATGGCCAAGTTCTGGAAGAACTGAAAGGCTAGCCAGGAGATTATGAAGCATTGGTACAACTGTGCGGTTACCCCTGTGATATGTCAACCTGGACAAAAAGTGTGGGTGAAGGAGCCAGCTGAGCCCCGGGCTCACCAGTACTGCTTGACTGGAGCATATGAGGTTGTGGAGAGGAAGGGGGAGTCTGCCTACCTGGTGAATCTCAAGACACCAAGTAACACCTTTAGAGTACTTGACCATGAGAGATCACCATGCTGTGGGTGATAATGGGGTGTGAGCCGCTCCCTGATCTCCTGTCATCCAAAGAGAAGGGCGGGTCAGTGGAGGGTGTCAACCTCTCCTGTACCCTGACCCCAGAACAGCAGAGGGACTGTTGCCAGTTACTGGAACAGTTTGTGTCCCTATTTTCCCTTACATACTTGTGTACTGGGGACAGCCTGCCTGTCAAAAACAAAATGTACCGGTTGTCTGACAAAGTGAGGGCCAGCATCAAAGCAGAGATCATTAAGATGCTGGAATTGGGGGTCATTGAGCCCTCCAGTATTCTCTGGTTCTGCCCAGGGTTGCTGGCACCATAGGTGACCCCACTATGACACCATGTACTGGAAGAGTGATGCTGTCAATGCATTGAACCAGAAACATAATATTTTTTGGTTTAACATATGCCATCTCTCTCTCTTACTTATTTTCTAGGTTGACGATCATTTTTACTCATTACACCAGGTATTTTCTTCAAGGGGAATAACTTTATTACACATGAAAATGTAGGTGTGGGGTAGGGTTGCACCCCCACTTTTTTCTTAGGTCCTAAAGAAGCACTGTGGACCCTTTTTTGGGCCTCAAGGTGCAAACTATTTTGACCTGATCACATTCACATATTTGAGGCTGGCCCTGTGGCCCTGACCACTCTATAAGTGTTTAACCCTATCAGGAGAGCAATTACATTATAGAAAATATTTGGCATCTCTTAGTTTTATTTTCCCTCATTTGTACACTACCATTCAACACGCTTAGGACGCCCTCACACTTACATCACTCATCATACGACATAACAGAAAAAAGATCTTCACCAAAGCGACCCATTGTGGGGCCCATAGGACATTTCTGCACTAGTCCTGTGAGAAGCATGCCCTATGATGAAGCATGACATCCCTAAGGGATGTGTGAAGGCACCAAGAAATAATTTTGAGGATTGCCATACCTTGTTTTGTCCCCTGCTCTGTTCTTTTATTTTCTCTCTGATAGGAACAGTGCCTCCCTCATTTGTTGAATTGTTGTTTTGGGAACCTAGGTACTGAACCTTTATTTTCTCCCAGCACCCTCTTCTCCTTAATCTTAACATAAACCTTTTGCCAGGCCGAAACCTTCCTCTTTAATACATGTAAGCCACTCCTAGGGTAGGTCCAAGACCGCCCAGAGGGCAGTGTGTAATTTATTCAAAATTGTAGGACATGTACTTTTAAGTTTTACATGTCCTGGTAGTGGAAACCTCTTTAATTAATTTTTCACTACTGCAAGGCCTATCTATCCCTCCCATAGGATAACATTGGAGTTGCCGTATTACATTTTATAAGTGTAGCTTCCAAATGGGAAGAGATAACCCCTTCATGTTTGGTGTCTCTAGAAGCACAATTTAAAATCCTAACTTATGGTGAAGTTGGATTTTAAATTGCAATTCTGTAAATGCCACTATTAGAAAGTTGACATCTTCTTGTCAGCCATTTGGTGCCTACAGCCTGTGTATGGTCACATGACTGAGTTTAATTGGCAGCTGGGTTTTGTGTATTCCTTCTAGACAGCCACACGCAATGGGAGATTAGGTGTGACTTAATGGGTCATCCTGGGCAGAATGGGAGGGAGTAGATGGACACAGCCTTACTTACACCTGAATAGGCTGTTTCCTGTCCACATACAAAGGGCTTAACAACCCTGTATTTTCACTGCTGGAGCCAGGGGCGGAAGGGGACTCCTTGCACTTCAAGGTCACTGTATAGAAGAGTCTCATACCTTCCACAACCAGGGCACCAAACAGTAAATACTTGACCTTAGACACCATAACTTCAATATACTTCTGGACCTGTGAATACTCTGGCAGGAAGAAGGGCTGCTTGGCTGCTAAAGAGCTGCCAGTCTGCTGGACTTCTGCTTTGCTATGCTGAGCTGTGCCTGCTGCCCTCTTGCCTGGGAATGAGAAAGACTGGACCTGTATCTCTCCTACCCAGAGCCCAGAGTGACTCCAATGGCCAGTTAGCTGGCTTTCTGATTTGAATTCTCAGGAACATGAAAGACTTGCAATCACTCTGCTTCTGCACCCGGACTCTTCCATCTGTGAGTCTGTCTTGCAAAGTGGTACCACCCCAATCCTGGACCCTTGGAAATGGGCCTATGGTGCTTACTTCATCCTCGGCTGCGGGAGCAGAACCGCTGCATTGCTGCTGTTGCGTGGAACAAAACTGGCACATTACCACTACTGCGTGAGTCAGAACTGACACAACAGACTTGCATCGCTGCATCTTGGGACCAGTTCATCACATTCACAACCGCCACTGCACAACATTTTTCCCAGTGCAAGCTCTGTGCATCCCTCATCAAGGGCAGCCTTGATGCTGCCACTGAAACCTCCACATTGCCGCTACTGCCTGGATTGGAACCATCGTATTGTCTCAACTGCACTACTTATCCTTGACACAGGTATTCACACCGCAAGCCCGTCAACAGGATCCTCGATGTTGACAAATCAGGATATTGCACCGCAAACGCACTGCATTACGGATCTGATGCATTGCCCTGGCTGCACATCGTATCTTTATTTCGAATCCAAGCAACGCTGCACACAACCAGGATTTAAGGTACTTTGGTTCAGTAGGCCTAACTTGGTCCCTTTCGCTGGCCAGTGCTACATTGCGTTCAGCCTGAACTTTTGACTTTATTTCGTCCAGTTGAATCAGATACCTCGGTTGGCACTTCTTGCTTCTAAGCGCTATTTTACAGTTTATTCTTTAAAAATTCAGAACTCAAGTTCAACTTATTGGATGTTTGTGATTTTGGTCTTATTTTATTTATTAAATCAAGTTCTGTTTTTCTACCTTGGCATGGGGTCCTTTTTGAATGGTGTTTTCACTGTTCCACAAATATTTTACACATTGCCTTCAAGTTATGCCTGACTGCTCTATTCCAAGCTATGAGGGGGTGAGCCCAGGTTAATTTGAGGATTGCTGGTGCCTTACCTTGACTAGAATTGTGGTTGCTGCTTGACCAGGGCTCACATCTCAGTCAACGAGCAACTCAATTTCTAACAGTGTGCTTGTGGATAACAAAATGCAAAGCTTTATGGAATATGGAATTGCAGTATGTGACGTATCTATCAGAGGTTCTGGCGAGCTTGGCTGGTTTAAGTTTGTACATAACCATGTAGCCACCTCTGGCCTTGATTAGGTGTGGAGTAGACCAAGCAATATTAATTCTAAAACAACACAGCTTGTTAAAACGTCTTATTTGACCCATTTGGAATATTCTATATAGTCATCTGTAGGTCTGGGTCAGCTAACTGGAAATTATTTACCTTGTGAGGATGAACCTATGTCTGAAGTGCATTCGAATTTTGTAAAGACAAAATCTGAAAAAGAAATATTTCTAGAATTTCACATTGGAATACTGACGCTAGCCAAATGTCACCAATCTGTGGTAATAACAATATTTCAAATGAGACCTATTCATCTTGTGGACAAGATGTTGAGACTGAAGTTCATTGTTAGGTCTGGTATTAGCCAAGAACTTTCATTTAAAAATAAAATATACATATAAAAGACTTATTTAAGAGGCGTTTTAAGCCAGCTGTTTTCATCAATTCATCAGTGTGTGTGTCATTCACATTTTGCTTCCACCCATTACAGCATACAACGTTGGGTATGTGGTCCACCCACTTAAGTCACCAGATAACTCAACATTGAGTGACTGCATTTTGATCTTTCCCAAGGAGCACATCCACACACAAGGAAGTTCTCTTCAGTGCCAGTGTTATTGTTTTTACTTTGGTGATGCCTTTGTGTTGAGAGTCTGATAGCAGGACACTTTCTATCAGCTCTTCCGTGTTCAGCACAAGGCACATTCCAGCCGTATCTGTTCCCATCTCCTTATAGTGATGTAAATTCCTCCTTTTCAGTGGCCTTTGTTCATGTGACTGCTGACAATTAACAGCATACCAAACGTTGTCCATTTTTTAAATTGTTCTTCATGAGGATGTCATTTTTTAGTATGTGCTCAATGAAGTGCACTCCTGTATGTCATGACATATTTGTAATTGAGGTATACAGTTATGTTTGTAAACCAGTTTAGTCTGCATGTCCTGCTAGTATGGCTTTCTAGCGTGCTTTCTGTGCTCTGGTCTGTCCTGCTTATATAGACCTTTAACTATTATATTACTAATTTTAGCTCTGCCGTTTATTCCAATCTATCTATCTATCTATCGATGCAACAATATTACCTATCTTTGTAACACTGCCTACCTATATGACCCTCTCCATCAATATAGCTTTACACGCCTCTCCTTATGTCTTTGCGAGCCTCTCTGCGTGGCTTTTCAAGCCACTCTGTCTTTACAAGGCTCTCTGCCTGTCTTTGCAAGCCTCCCTATCTGTCTTTGCAAAACTATCTGTTTAGCTGTCTTTGCAAGCCTCTCTATCTATTTTTAAGAACATTCTTCAAAAGTATTCTAAAAAAGCATGAGCAAAGGCAAGAGGCTTGCAGCCAACACCAGACTGATTGGCTTTTTAGATATGGTGTTAGCTAAGATGATTTTACTACAATGATGTGTATAGCATAGTTACTTATGGGGGTTTTCAGCAAGACTTCATCCATTATTATGTTGGTAGGTCATTCACAATTTTCTTCCAGCCATTGCAGCATGGATCATGTGGAAGTGGGTTAGCACACTTCAAACACTGGCTGATTTCATATTGATTTGCAGCACGCTTCTCTTTCGCAAGGTGCACATCCATACACAAAGTAGTCCCCTCCATAGTCAGGGGAAACTATGGTAATGCGTGCCTTTGGTAACCACCCAAAAAATGTTTGGCTTTAGGCAATGATTTTTATTTTTTTAGATTCCTGATGGCCCAGCTGGCTCCCCAACAATAAGGTTTTTCACAAACTATGACAGAACCAAAAAATAATTTTCAAAGCCAAATGGTTAGCCGGCAACGCCAGACCTATTGGCATTGCCAACTCTTGTTTATTCTTCTGCCTATTTACGTTATATATAGTAAAAGAAATCTGATACCCTAGTTGGTTTTTGGACAGCATTTAGATTACGCAAAACTGTAACATCGTCAGGAAGAACGTTTGACATTTTAAAGTTTCTCTGTCTTGCTTGGAATCGAAGAAACAAAGGCCCATATTTACTCTTTTTTTAGCGCCGCATTTGCGTCATTTTTTTACTCAAAAGCGGCGACGCTTTTGCGACGCTTTTGTGTTAAAAATCAGTGCAAATGCGGCGCTAAAAAAGTATAAATATGGGCCAAAATGTATTACCTCAAAATAATGGATTTTTATAGTGAGCAGCAGGAAGGCAAGTACTTAATTGAGAGATATTGTATGTTCATGAAAATGTTGCCTTAAAAAGGCTTCTAAAATGTTATGTTGCTTTTAGGATATTTGGTAAGTTTCATGAATAGTTTGTGCTTTGTGAATATACATATTGTTTTATTATATAATATTCGAAATAAACAAACTTGAAATTCCTCCTACTCCCCTTTACAGTCTCTCTGCTCTGTTTATCTATTTTAATTTCAGGAGAAAATTGTAACCATTCTCAAGACTTTTCAATCCCCCACCCTTTTCTCCCCTCTTGATTTTTCTACCACTTTTGTCAGAGGCAAACCAGTTCACCTGGATTCCCCCACTCACAGCTGATTATGTTTCAAAAAACTTAAAGCCTCTTCGTGTCCTCTGTTTCTCCATGCCCCATCAAAATACTGAAGTGCTGAACCCGTTTTGTTGCTCATCAACGCTATTTGTAATCGGTTTCTTGCTCTGTGCTCAGTTCCCAAGTTCTGGAACCAAACCTTAGTTTTTCCTATTTTGAAAAAAACCTTATGTGAATCTTAATAATCTTTCCAAATGCGATCTAAGATCTCCCCAACTCTCTAGCTATCTAGAAATACGTCAATGTGTCGAATACCATTGAGCCGTTGTTCGTCCCTCTTATGACACCAAATCAGACCTGGTCACTCTACCTAACACATGATGGCATCTTGACACAGGCAGTGAAGCTCCCCTAATTTTCTTATACGTGTCAGCGGCTTTTGACAATCTTCTCCCACCCTACCTGGCATGCTTATTTGGCTGAGGTGGGACTAGACAGCTGTGTCTTAGACTGGTTCTCTTTTCTTAATGACTGTACTCAGCAGTGACTCCCCCACTTCTCAATCTCACTTCAACACTATCACACGCACTGTTTTCCGGGCTCACCTTTGAGCCCCTGTTTACTCAATGTTTCCATGGCTCCTTTGACTTCCTTAGTAAGTGCCTTCTAGCTTACCGTTTTACTCATGCAACCAAAGCTCAACTGATTCTAAAGGCTTGATGAAGACATGCCGTCTGTTAAATCTCATTTTAAAGCCTGTTCTTCTACAGTTGCATTTTAGATATACACCATCTTTATGCGTCTTCACTCCTCTAAGACTGGGGTTCTCCACTCAGGCTTGATTTTTTACTCTATCTCTTCTTTGCAATGCCATATTTTTATCCTGGGTTCTACACGTTTAGTTCTATTAAACATCTTAGAGAAAATCCTTCCTTACCTGCTAATTAACTTTTGGAAATCTGTAGTCCAACTTGTCCAGGAAGTCAATTTGTCCACCTCGACTTGTGCCACTCGCTTTTGCTAGGTTTGCCCAAATAGATACCGAGTCCTCTCCAGATTATTCAGAGTGCTGCCTCACATTCTAAACTGGACTAAAAGAAATACTCGCACGTCTCTTCATTTGCTTTCACCGACCTGGCTTCCCATTGAAAAGTGTTGGTTTTAAAATTCTTCGCCTCTGGTACTACACCTGTCATTAATAAGATCCTGCCTTCACTAGAATTTTTTAATTTATTATCAATCTCTCATGCTTCTTTATTTCTCCTATTCTCTCCTGCTTCACATTGCCAGATTCATGCAGTAATGTGGCACTAGATCATTTGCCTACCTTAATGCCAAAACATGAAATTCCCCTCCCCATTTCTCTGTGCAGCCACATATCACTATTTCGTAAATACCTCACAACCCATCAGTCCCGAATTACGGTGGACAAGTTATTCCGTCACGTCGGCCAAAATATAAATCTCCTTATTTCCTATGGGATTTATATTTTGGCAGATGGGATGTCTGTCACCGTTGTGACGGAGTAACCCGTCCGCTGAAATCTAACTCAGGCCTTTAGTCGATTCTCCTCCTGCAAGACCTTTCCTTAGTGACAGGACACACCCTTAGGCTAATTGTGTGCTTTACAAATTATCATTCATTTACATATTTTATTACATGTATGTGTCGACAATGGCATAGTATTGATTTCAGGGGCCCTCATGCAAGCAAAAAACATAGCTCCCCAATTCCCTGGTTAGATATTAAATGCAGCCCAAATAGGGGTACCGAAGGCCCTTGAAGTTATTGGACCCAGGTGCAACTCACCTAGTTCACTGTTGATTGCTATGCCCAATGCTTAATTTGTAAATAAAAAGGTGGCGGTGCTCAAATCCCTACTCTTAAACCCACGTGTGCTGCAATTAAATGTGCGAGCACTGAATACTGATAAGCATAATCCTGAAGCCATTTTGGGCCTCTTTAATCCATGTACAGCCACTCCCTGCCCCTCCAGCTTACTCTTGCAGCTTTCTGCTTTCTCCCAGTGTGACGCTTTTTCATTTTTCTCTTCCTCCCTCTTTCACAGATGTGTCTTTTGCTCAAAGTAAATGCTTGAGGAGGAAGAATAAGCGCCGGCCCTCTAAAACGAGTGCCAATGCTCCGCACCAGAAACAACAAGCACAAATTAAGCACTGGCTACGCTCCTTAAGCAGCAACATTGGGGTGCATTCAGTGCTTAATTTGTAAATAAAAAGGTGCCAGTGCCCAAAGCTCTCCTTTTAAACACGCGGCTTTCTCCGTCTTTCCCATATGTGTCTTTTGCTCACAGAAACTGCTTGAGGCAGAAGAATAAGCCCCGACCCTAAAAAATAAGTGCCGGTGTTCAGCACCGGAAACAATAAGCACAAATTAAGCACTGGGTGCATTTCATCTAGAGGCATGGTGATCGATTGGATAGACAGAAGGAGAACCACTGTAGTACTGTTTTTATGTTGAATCGAGGGCTTGCACTTGCCTGACAGGTGACAGCTTTCGGGATTATTGATGAGTGTTGTGCGGAAGTGATGTGTCGCAGTGCCAAAGCGCAGGCAAGCCTGTACTTGCAACTCATAAGGGCCCGGCCCTTTGGGCCCTGGAGCCGGAAAAGAGTAAGCTGACCAATGTAGGAGTGCATGACATCATCTGCATTTCTAGTTCCAACATAGCACCTCACAATGCCACATGAACACCACTTGAAGGCCACCAGGAAGTGCTGGAGTGTGGCAGCAGTGTTAGTTCCACAGGCTCTAGGGTTGGACTGGAGTGGGGCAGAAGCAGCCAGGCTTGGATTTGCAGTGCAGCTTGCACTGCTCCAAGAGCTCCCCTGCTCTACTACTCCTGCCTCCCCTCATTGCCCATACCTTCATGCTCCTCTGATCTCCTTACTGACCTCTGTCCTCCAAGATCTGCAACCTCTGCAAGTTGGTTGCGACCTAAGCTAAGTGTCTGTTTTAAGGACTTACTCCTAGTCTGAGTCTAACGGAGACCAAAAAAGGCAAAGTTATAGACAAAGTTTAAACTCTATGAAGAGCTTTTTACTAAGTGCGAGAAAATCTCAGTAGGCCGAACTGGATGTCCCCAGCATCCCAAGGACCATGATACAAAGCCCTGACTTACTCAGAAGAAACAAGCAAGATCCTACAACCTGTTTTTCTCAGGGTGGAACCTATCATACAAGCTTTTCATTTTCAGACGCTCCAGTGCCACGGTAAGAAAGAGGGGCTCTGTATTAAGCAAACTGCAAGTCGAATCAGTTCCAGCCCCATCTCCGGCATCAGTCTTACCTTTATCCCCTGCGCCATATATCCAGACTTCCCCAAGCCCTCTACTGGCAGTGAATGGGCACAACAGTTTTGAAGGGTTGCGGAAAGGTGTCTACCCTAATAGGTACAAGTCCACCTGAACCCCAGTGTGTCAGTTTCTCTCCCAAGTTCAAGCAACCCTGGCAATAAGCACCTCCCCTGCCGGCCAAAATCTATTGAGTCTTTCATTCGGAAGTTCAGGAGCCTCCAAACTGAAATTCAGGATCCACCAGTTCAAGCGCCCCTGCTCATCTGATGCATTCAAATTCACCCTATCCTCAGAGTTTATCCAACTAAGGTTGCATCACAGGATTTCTTCTTGCTCCACCCAGAGCAGGGACATCTCCATTATTGAACTGTCATCTGACAGTATACCAGGCATGTCACTGGAATACAACCCAAGATTAACATCGGGTAAATGTTCTCCATCTACCACTAAGGCAAGAAAAACATCTTCAGAAGACTTTAACACATCCAGGAAACAACATTCCTCAGCTCCTTCTAAGCTGTGCCATCATTCTCTTAACACCTCCTTGGAGCCCCAAGCAAAGGAATTAGCTCAGGGAACCTTCGAGCCCCTCATGACCAACAGGGTGCAGACATCCGTACTGAACCCTGTGGAGGAAGCTGTGTTTCTGAAGACTAGCCCGCAAGATTGGTTTTAAGCCCTTGACAATGGCAACTATTTTGACGCTAACTCTCAACAAAGTGTAGCTACTCAAAGGACATATATTGGCAAATATACTCAAATCTCTACACCGAGGGACGATTGGTTTCCCCAGCACAGAACATTAAGCAGACAGAGTTACTAACTACAGGAGTAGGATCAGGTCATTCTCTTCTTCTTACTGATGAAGCTCAGGGGAATTTACTGGCCTCCATCAATTCCACCTTGGCTGCCATGATATCTGCTCTGACCTGGCAGTCAGACAAATCTGAACTCCAATTGGACTGAATAAATACATTAGGTGTCTCTGTTACCAGGCTAGAGTGTAAGCTGGACATCTTGGACCCTGGTGTGCAACTGGCTAATAAAATATGTGAAAGATTCTGTTCTTACCCCTGTCATCCAATAGTAGAAGAAGTAGGCACCCTCCCAAAGGGCCTATCACCCATGATAGTAGATTGGAAACAGGCCCTTCTAGGGCCAATAAACACAGGACCATGATGCACACTGCAAATCCTGACTGTTACTAGTCCACAATCACTAGCAGGTATAATGGCCCCGGTAGCCCCCAGGGTGTGACTCAATTTGTTCTGCCACCAAGATCCACCTCTGCCTTCAGGTGTAGTGGGAATCCTTGTATCTAGTAATGCCACACCAAACACACTGAACCCCAGCCTGGAAACCATTAGCCGTGAACCGCAAAACACAGCCCCTCCATTGGACAACCAGGTCAATTCCAGGAACATAGATACTCTGTCCCCTGATTGCCAACTAACCACAACTCAAAATACTGGTTCTCTGAGGGCTATCTGGCTCAGTCTATTCGAAATAACGTCTACCATTATTGAAGGCCAATCAAGTGCAAACCCAACAGTAGTCGCCTGGCTGACTTGCCCAGCTACCTCATCTACCACTACAACACTAAGTACCGGAGGACCGTGGAGTGAAACAACCACTGTCAGTGATCACCCTAGTGAATCAACTCAGGTGGAAAACTCATGGCACAATACTATCAAAAAGATCTAGGAAAAGAATGAGAAAGGCTCAAAAGAAAGCCAGAAAACAACAACTAACATCACAAAAGTTGCCCCAAATGTGGACTCAATACATAAGCGAAATGTCAGCCAATGTGTATCCCATCTTTCAGGGAATTCTAGTTTTAAAAAAGAAACAGAGTGGGGGTAATACAAATCAACCTGAGGAACCATGGGTGACTTCCTAACTGGTACCAGAGGACTCTGGAAATAGGTCAATTGAAACCTGCTCCGAGGATGGTCTCGTCCAGTCTCAAGTTCCACCAAGTAACAATAAATGACCGGCAAAGGCCAGTACAGACTTCACAAGGACCTTCAACTCTGCTAAAAAACCAAGAGTCTTCCAATGTGACTACCTCACAAATTTGTGCAAATCAGCACAGAGAAGTGAAATTGGGGTATAAGAACTTTACCAGCCCCAAGAGCAGTAATAGTGTCATCACTGAGCATAGGACTGAGCAAGAACCGGCAAAGCTGATCTTCGCTCCCCTCTACCACTCAGAGGGGAAACATGATATTCTAAACCATTCTAGCCTGCCGAGACTGTTCCAAACTATCCCTCACCTTGCAAGAATATCCACAGAAGATATTCTAGCAGTGAAATTTAGAATATTGACAAACAGCCTAAGTGGACCCGAATCTACAATTGTAATAGTTAAAACCACCCCACTGGCCACAGATATTCTGTCTTGCAAGACATTGTTTGACGAATGGGGGATATAGATTAGGGAACCTTTGGCCCTAAAATACCTTCACCCTTTGAAGGAACTAGGAGACAGTTTAAAGCCTCAGATCCAGCCATACAGTATTCTCTGGGGGCCACCAACTCACAACTATATTTGACATATAACCTACTTAGGATATTACACTTCTATGGCACTCAAGTCGGTCCTATAATGAGAACTGTTATTGATCACAATGAAAACCTGAAACACGGAAATGACTGGAGTTGGCTTTCAAACCCGCTTCTGAGTTATGCAATGAAATATTCCTAGCCCATGCGGCTATTTCTTACAGTTTGAACCCAAGAGCAATTTGTGTATAAGCCTTATATCTTGAAATTTAGGAGGTCTAACAAAGTTATTAAAGTCTACAGCTGCAATATATTTTATTCAGACCCCTGACCTGTACCCTCCAGAAGGTGTCCCAGAGGGAAAAAAAACAAAATTGGGGAGAAACCTCTATCACAGGAACTCCTGAAAAAAAAGAAAAAAGAAACAATGAAAAAGGAAAAATATAATTACTCTTGCAGGAAAAAACAGGAACGCAGAAAACATGGAAAAAACAGGAGCGAGGATGACCACCAAGCAGAAGTGTTTGCAATGCAAGGAAGAGAAGAACTGAAGTGCTTATATACCAGAAAACATGAAGTGACACAACAGGAAGAAAGTGCGACACCATCTTGGATTGGGAAAGACCATATTGAAAAGAATAGGAAAAAAGACCAAGTAGAAAAGGAAAAGGAAAAAGGAATGCTGGGAAGAAGAATACCAAGGAGGAAGACAACATGGTCACCAAGAAAAATGAAGAAACGAAGATGGAGAAAAAAAAAGAAAAAGGAGGAAAGAAAAAGGAAAAAAAACCAAGGAGGTAAGTATATGTGAATTCAGGGAGGGTGGCTGTGACGTTACCAAGAGCACTAAATGTGCCTCCTGGATCGCACCGCGAAAACACGTAGTTAAAACAATGGGTTGCGGCCATGCCAGTGACTGAAAACTCGGACTGCCGGCACGACCGCAGCTCGATAAAGAGTCGCCGCGTTAGTGCGCAGAGACACAATTTCCAGGAAACTTGGGCGACAAGCTCCATCACAATCCCAAGTTACTGCAAATTCTATTAACTCACCGTAAAAAAACTATATATTTGGGAGACCCTCGGATGGGCTCTCAACCTATGTGAGCATTGCCTTAGACTTGCAAGCACATATCTTCAAATCACTTGATGAAATGCTCCAAATGGTGCCCATGGAAGGTGTGCAAATAAACAGCCGGAATGTAAAGATCCTGCTTGTCAAAGTGTACTTTAAGTGCTTTGGTGCAGGATGCCTAGAACTGCTATCTCAGTTTTGTGACTCGCTTGAATCCTTTCTGTATGAAAATACAATGCATGAAGTTGTCATTTGCGGCAATTTCAATCTGCGCTCCCTGGTAAAAAAAACCATGCAACAGGCGTGAAACTGACAATTTATTAGTCACTCTGTTTCAAGCCAGAGTCTTGAACTCCTTCCAGCATACCACTGAAAAAAAATAACAACCATTTAAATTTAAAAAGTCCTTTAAGGAAATAGGCACCTTGGACTATGTGATTACAACAGGTACAATCCTAGATGCGGTAGCAAGATTTGACATCCTACATCGTTCAGAGAGTGACCATCTCCCACTTGTCACTCTCTTCAAAGTCAATTCAAACAGGCTAAAAAATTTCAGGATGATAGCCGATTCCATAGGTGAGGAAAGATACAACTTAATTAGAAGGATTAAATGGGGCCCAGTGAATATGCAAAAACTGAGGTCCTCATTACGAGGCTGGCGGTCATGAGACCGCCAGCCTCGCCATGGTGGTCCTACCGCTGCAGAGCCGGCGGTAAGGACCGCCACGTTACGAGTCGTGGGGCTTGGCAGACGGCAAGCCTCCACAACTCCGCCTGGCCCGCCAGCGCTGTTGAACCGCCGCCGTGGCGGTGAGCACCTCCAATCCGGCGGCAGGCCCCAGCCTGCCATCCAGATTATGACGGTGCAAACCGCGAGGCTTTCCGTGGCGGTCACCCACCACGAAAACCCTGGCGGTCATGCATCCGGCAACAGGTCATTCCTGTCACTGGCACACACATACACACATGTCCGCACAAATGCACACATCCTCCCACCCGTCCACACGTGTGAATACACATACACACCCATTCAGCATACGCATACATGCACTCAGACACACCCACTCACTCACATTCATCAACACAGGAAACCCCTTTCATGCGCACATACACACACGCATTCAGCACCCCCCTCCGCAAACATGCACACACCCACCTTAACACACAGGCCCCCTCCCTTCGGACGCCTACTTACCTCCTCAGTTAAGGGGGATGTCCGAGAGGGGATGGGTCCTGGTGATCTTCCCTCACCGCCACCACCACTCCAGCTGGTCTCCGTCAAGCCGTATCACGGCTTGTAATACAGCAGACGGAGTCCTGCTGGCATGGCGGTGCCAGCGAGGGACCCGGCTCTGCAGCACCGACCGCCAGCACGATTGCTGGCTGCTTTCCACCTCAATGATGGCGAAAAGCAGCCAGCACTCTTAATATGGCGGTAGTCTGGCGGTTTGGGCTTTGGGGGTCAGGGAAATTGACTGCCAAAGTCCAAATGAGGGCCTCAGTCTGGGAGTCCACCAGAGGTGTGCACCTCAAGACTTCAAGTGGTGAAACTTTTTTGGCCAACTGGGATGCTATGGTCAGCGAATTACACAGTGTGTTTGGTGGCAACTCACACCCCCAACTTGATTTTGCCAAAAATGCATGTATAACACACAACCCTCACATTATAGCAAGCAAACTGAGGCTACATAGGCACCATCAAATCTGCCAAAGGGGATATAGACTCTCAGCTAAATCAGAACTGGCTACAAGGCTCCACACCCTTAAAAAACAACATAAACGGGTGGTGTGGACAGTTAAGTGTGAACAAAATGTGGCAGACTATCTGCACGTGTATTTGTTCATGGGCAAACTGGAACATGCCGATCTGTGGAGATAACTTAAGAACCAACTATGCCCTGTAACAACAAGAATTACTGTGGGCTCTGAATCTAAATGGATCGCTCATGTGTGAAACCTATATGCTGCTGAGATTTAACCAGATGGGGACTTGGAGCCTCAAATGGATAGCCCAATACCCCAGGACCTGGAGCCACTGCTTTCAGGGCCTGATATCACTAGAATTCTATAAAAGAGTAGAACTACTGAGGCTCCAAACCCCAATGGGATACCCACCGTCGTCTTCAAAGGGGATATGCATTACTATCTCCCCTATTTCAAACTTGCCAACTGACAGCGCAGTTTCCAGAGAACTGGAGGGATTCAATCCTGAATCCCATTTACAAGAAGGGTGATAGGGCAGATCCATCCAACTATCACCTCATTTCCCTATTGGATATCAAAGCTAAAACATATGCTTCTATCCTACTTAAAGAACTTGAAGACTGGTCGGAAGCCAATAACATAATCCCACTTACGCATTCAGGTTTTAGGGCAAACTCTTCTACTCTGGACAACATTGTGGCCTTTCTTACCTGTCACATACCACAAACATCAAGAAGAAACTACCACTGTATGCTTGTTTTGTGGACTACTCCGCAGCCCATGACCAGGTAGACAGGAACAGCTTATGGAAAAAACTCAGAGGATGGGGCATTCTGAACAACCTATTTCTAGCTATTACATCATTATATACGGCCAGCTCGGTCAGAGTCAAGTTAACACCCATAACAGCATCCAGGAAGATCATAACTGACAACAGCCTCAAGCAAGACTGTGTGCTCTTGCCTCTCCTACTTAATCTTCACACAGCTGACATGGGTGCCGCGTTGAAATATGCCAATCTTATTCCCCTTAAGATTGGCAGAACCAAGACACCTATTCTGCAATATGCTGTTGATAGCATCCTTTTGGAGAATTCGAGAACAGGCTTACAGAGAGCCCTGAATGCATTGGATCACTAGAGTAAGGCTAATAAAATGCATGTAAATGGATCCAATACCAAAATTCTCATCTTGGGACATTCAGTCAAAAAGCCAAACCACAGGTGGAGCATGGGAGCATTACAAACTGAAAATACTGACTCTTACAACTACCTGGGTGTATGGTTTACCACCAAAGGTGGGCATAAAAAGCAACTGAGACATGCCATCACAAAGTCAAAGGCAAGCATCATTAGTATGAGTAAACTGAACAACTCTCTGGAAAGCCCGTCGACCGTCCAATGGACAACTACTCTGCTGCCTACTATTACTTATGGTCAAAAAGTTTATCTGGGTGAACTAGAATGTAACTGATACTGCAATACACTGTTCCTAGGTAACAAGGGAAGACAGGAAGAGTACTCTGGAGTCCTATTTAATAGGAGCAAGAGTCCTCGCACACCCAAATGGGTGTCATGCTTCATCATCGGACAAGCTCCTCGTCAGACCGGCGTTGCAATGTCTGACGGGCACCACCCATCCGGGGGGCTCTTTGCCGGAGATCTTTTCTCGATGATGCCACTCTATCCCGCAAATGAGTAGGGGGAAAGAAAATGGGGAGAGTTCAAAGAAAGAAAAATAAAATTGGCTCAGGACCCTTAATGAGTACTTAACTTTATTCTGTCTATGTGGGGTGAAGGCCAAGATTAAAATATAGATCAGGGGAGTGAGATAGAGGTAATGCTCTGTCACTCTCTAACTGTGTGTCTAATAACGGGGGGTCAGAAAACTATAGGACCCTCCTCAAAATCGGGTCGACATGTTTCGCGTCTTTGTGGTCCACACGGATCCAATGACGCTTCTTCAGGACCTAGTGTAAAAAACTTCTCCAACTACAAGCTAAATTGGCTATCCTATATCAGAGCCGACAGTCAAACAAAAAGTTATCGTCAGTCACTTACGGGAGCGCGTCCAGGGGTACGTGTAGCCGCCCACCGCCAGGCTCTTCACACAGTGTGTTAAACGAACCTGGCCAATGGCCCGCGTGATCCCATAAAGCCCTGACTCAATGTGGGAGGGGTGACGAATAGGAATCAAATAAAGGGTCACAATAGACTCATGTAAGTGACTGACGATAACTTTTTGTTTGATTGTCAGCTCTGATATATGATAGCCAATTTAGCTTGTAGTTGGAGAAGTTTTTTACAGTTAGAGAGTGACAGAGTGACAGAGCATTACCTCTATCTCACTCCCCTGATCAATATTTTAATCTTGGCCTTCACCCCACATAGACAGAATAAAGTTAAGTACTCATTAAGGGTCCTGAGCCAATTTTATTTTTCTTTCTTTGAACTCTCCCCATTTTCTTTCCCCCTACTCATTTGCGGGATAGAGTGGCATCATCGAGAAAAGATCTCCGGCAAAGAGCCCCCCGGATGGGTGGTGCCCGTCAGACATTGCAGCGCCGGTCTGACGAGGAGCTTGTCCGATGATGAAGCATGACACCCATTTGGGTGTGTGAGGACTCTTGCTCCTATTAAATAGGACTCCAGAGTACTCTTCCTGTCTTCCCTTGTTACCTAGGAACAGTGTATTGCAGTATCAGTAACTTTCATTGGAGGGTATACACTGGACCTTTAATCCTCCATATCCCCTGTATTTTTTATGTGAACTAGAATGTATCCTGGAGAAATATGAAGTCAAGGCCTAGAGAAGAGTCTTCAGCCTCCCTTCTTATCTTTGGAGTTGCCTTATAAGGCTGGAATTTGGAGTGGTGCCTCAAAGGTGTCTGAGTATGAAAGCCTTTGTAATTTATTATTACAGAGCAATTAAAGCGGCCCTCTGGCCCATTTTCAGCCAAAGTGGGAATCCATGGTCACAATACCTACAACTTTCAATCAACACCTTCAAACCTGATCAATAGGATTTAAATGGCACACAGTTCTCGTGCGCCATGCTCAAACTTTCCTTGAAAAAACTATTTCAAATACTATCCAAGGCAAGTTACATGGATACGCTAAAAAACACAAGAATTCTGAAGGCAGTTGGGAGGTGTTTTATCAGCGCTCAATTGGACTCACTTAGACCACAACCTTATTTGTCAAGTTCACTCCCTCAAGTTTGCCTAAAACAAATGCTTTTTGCTGGGTTAATGGGCCTACAAATTGAGGACTTAAATCTGAAATGGTGATCACTTGGAAAAGGGAAAACCGCTGTCTCTGCATTACAAATTTGAATCCTTTAATCACCAGCTTTGTTGCCAAACTGCAATCCTTACCCCACGTCGCAGATTGCTAAAATCACTCTTTATCACCCATTCTGGCCGAACTTGTAATGACGCTGTAAATTTGGTATTTAGCATCATAGAGCTGGTGGAAATGTCAAAATTTGGCAAATACATTTGAACGTCATCGTCGTGCCAGTATTCCAGTTTATGATTATGGTTTAAAGTGGTTTAAACTCGGCAGCCCAAAGTCACTATGCTGCTTCTCTTGTTCTTGTGACGTTGTTTATCTTTATTTACTGCTGCCAAAATTTGGATGCTTTTAAAAAAATCTTAGATTTTAGCTCTGCATTTCAACATCCAGCTCACGGAGGTTAGTTTTAACTTTTTCCCCTTGGTTTTTGTAGTTTTTATGTATCAATGTTTACTACGTATTATGGTAAAGATTTTTAACAAACATGTTTTATATTCCAATTTAAGCATTGCACAAAATGCCAACCAACGAGCTTTGGCTAAAATGGTATTCCCTTTGGGATTTCCATAATTTTTGGTCTGAGTGTGTAAGGTGCCTTTTGGATAGAGTATTAAGTTAAGCACTTGATAGCCGGACATGGGAGTTTATTTGGAAGATTCATTTTAATGAGTATGCCATAGAAAACCTAAATTATAGCGGGAGTGTAGGCATAATAGAGTGTATGCTGTTTTTGTTAGGCACTTTAAGATTAACACGGCACGCACCTTAAGGCATGATGTTGTACGGTATTACAAGCACTTTACTGTCAGATATTACTCGCCTAGGAAACAATGTATAAAGGGATTCATTGAGGCTGGTTTTGGTGGATTCTGAATAGCTACTTTAACTGTCCTCATTCTTGGGCTCAGCTCGTTGTGACTGACCCCAGCATGACACTGTTTTAATTGTTTACTAGACCCAGCTCAATCTGATTGTATGTTAAATGTTTTTGTTTTTCATGTATTTTGCATGAACATGCAATGGTTTTAATTATGCATGATAAATAAAATAAACAAGTGGAATTACAGTACAGTTTGTTTGAATTCAGTGAGTGGTGGGGCAAAGCTGATAAGGACTTGATCGTCCAATGTGCTGATGACTACTAAGAGGTTATGAAGGATGCAAAGAAAGACATCTTTCTATGCAATGAGGAGGGCAGTAAGCCACATTTCATGTATGTAGCATTTATGAAAGGTCCCTCGTTGGATAAATCAGCCAGTATACAAGTAGTAAGAATAACAAGGAACAATAATCAAGAGAATGATGCCCTCCATATAACTTCAAGATATTTGAGGAATAAACACTCTAATCAACTGCAATATGCTAAATGTTCACATAGGTGGAGATATGCTATAGAATCTATTGATACTTTATTCTTTATCACAATGTTTATGTACATCAAGATTCACCCTAGGTATTTATTTAATCACATAATTATTGTACTGACTTTACAAATATATATTGAGGTTCCTAAAGCTGATATGTGAACTATGGACCTGAAACCTGCAAGCAAATAGGGCTAATGTGGGGCAGCATATTCAGTGGATGTATGCATTTTAATTGGGATTCTGCTTCTTGATCAAAGATTACATGCAGATTAATTACATTCGAAAGTGCTGAGGACTAGTGGTGCTGCATGCTGAAAAGTCAATCGTTGCTTTAGGGTCTAATGTGTATGGTGATGGGGTTATCTCTGTAAAACCCATCATCTTTAGCAAATGCATGTGGTCCTATTATGAAATACAGTGAGGATCAGTCAGAAGATTTGAGCTTGCAGTTCTTAGAAAGGTTAGATATTTTTGTCATCTTTGTGGAGTGTAAGACCTTGCTTGATGAAAATATCGTCTTACAGTGCTATTAAAGAAGTAAAACCAAGGAGGAATTCAGGCTGGTGTGGGATATGCTCTGGGTTACTGTGCCCTTGATTTGGCACCATTTTTAACCTGTTTGTCTAAAGATATTACCAGAGACTTATTTAACAGCCTTGAAATCCTGGGTGTTAGCAAAGATTGGGCTGCTTTTAAAACCTGACAGGAAAAGTTTGCTGCACAGTGCTTGCTGTCCTATTTCACCACTCAATAATAATGACAACATTTTAACATTTTCCACTCATCTGGTTTATAACATCAGGAAGGATTTGTCCAGGGTAGATTCTTCTCAGACGACAGACATATATTGGTGGATATCATTGACATGGAGGTCACCCTGGTTTCCTTTTCAGGCACAATGATGAATAGTGCACAGCAGGCATTTGTTAACATGAAGTGGAGTTTTTGTGAAAGTTTCCTAATTACGTCAACGACCATTACCCTACATTGATAGCAACATTTCACCAAAGACCGCAATCCTGATTAAGTCCCACCATACTAGAGTCTTTCTTTTCTTCAGGTGAACTAGTAGGAGATACCTCCTCAGACTTTATCTCTTCATTCAAGTGCTAGAACATCTGGATCTCTCAATGCATCTTTCTGCAAGCATCCTACACATGAAGCAACAGCTCAGCCAAAGAGGGTCCCAGTGTATACAGATGATCTCCCGATTTATACCTTAACTGCAAGAGATGTGATGGAACATGAGTTTCAGGATTGTCACTATGCTTACTTCAGGTATCTGGGCTTATTAAGGTTGCCCAATCCATATCTAGGAAATATTACTAAAGCAAATGGGCTGATAATAATATCTGAGTCATCCCTTACGGTGAATAAAGATTGCCTGTGAGCAACATAAGGGCACATTAACTATCAATGTTACTATGATGCTTATCCTGGATACATTTTACATATAAACTACTTTACACTTAATAAGGACCCAGAATGGCACTATTGGCTTTATTAACGTACCACAGATGTTACTTTTAGTACCGATTACCATATATAATGTTAATGTTTAGTTGATTATTGAATTCTAGTATCCTGAGACTCTAGTTCCTAAGCAGAATATGTAGTTTGCCTGGATATGCCAAGCTAATTGATATGGTTGAATTCCCTCTACTACCTTTATAAATATACGTCAGTTATGTATTATGTATATTTAATATTACATATTGCCTTTTTCAATCTTGCCATTAAGATCTTGGTATTTTGATGCTGAGACTGAGCATTCAGTGTTTCCATCCTTATCTAACTAATTCTAGCACTCCTTGACAAAACTGATGTGTAATTAAGGACACTTTAAGGATCCTACAAATATCTGCATTGGCTTCCGATAAGGAACTACAACCACTGGCCTAGATTTTTCTTTTTGCTTATATTTGCACTATTTTGCGTTCCTTTTGTGCTTTAAACATATTTAGAATAGCATTTGATTGTGCATCACACCACACCAATTTGGCCGATGCCATTTGGGGGTCTCGCTTAGACTGTAACCTAACGACGGACATAAAGGTAGGACTACACTCTCACTCGCATCACTAATTAAAAGAGATGATGGACTTGTTAAGTTACTTTCCCATTTAACTTACAATAGAAATTAAAACAGGACCACTTTCTCGCTCAGTGTCACCATATAAATATCAGAAGAACCCACCGCGGGACCTTTGACTATCCCAACATGGCACCCGTCCATAACGCTGTGATCTCGATCGCACGATCGAGTAGAGAATTTCTCCATCAACAATAAGGTAAGGGATGATACCTTATAATACACATCCAAGGACGCTCTTGCGGACCTTTTTGGAAATGCTATTTTTACAAAATTTAATCATTTGAGGAATAGGGTAACGATCGATATAATGCTAACTTTTCTGAAAATAGACACTGCCTCTCACAGGCAATAATGACAGACCTGACAAGTTTAGTTATAGACTTTATGTCTCTTCATTAATAATGGGTACACTAAATCTCATCTGAGTTGTTTATATCCTCCTGACTTGTTAGGGAATAAACCTTTTGAATTTCTGGACATTGTATTTGATTGCTTATATTGAACTACACTTGTTGTTTTCTATCCTTGGTTACTGATTATCTCACACTGTTGGATAATATTCTGAATACTCAATGGAGAACCCGTCAATCTACTTATATACGTATACATGCCTTGTTTCTGGTTAGCCCGAATATCATCTGTGACTTAATTTAAATAAGAACTTTCTTCTCTTAGACCTTGTTCTACTTACTAGTATATTTTATGTATATTTTATGTATATTTCACTATTATTTAGGCAAATGCACAATAACGTACCTATTTAACCGTTTTCACCTAGACAGTGTGCATTTAGAAAGGATCTTTCTTTGAACAACAACGCATATGGTATGATGCTCTTTACTATAATTATCGGCATATATCTCTAACATTTGATGATCTATTAATGGACTAGTAATCTAATGTCTCACAAAGCCAGCACTAACTTCACTTTGAATCTTGAATTCTTTTCAAGTCTCCATTTTTACCTTCTCACTAATGACAACAGCTTGAGAACTAATACTTTCAAATACTAATCGTTACAGTTCTTCCATTTACTCACTCTTCCACACTTTTGGGTTAGATTATGGGACTACAATTTGGACTTGATTATTAGTTAGTATCTTTCTACCTTCTCTTAAGCACAACTCTCACCGAGCACTAATGGAAGACTAAAAATTCTATATCTATCTACTCTTGACAGTATTATTACTTTGGTCTGATTCCCGGTTTATCATTTGCAGCCTTGAAAAAGCCCCAGGTTTATACATCACAGGGGGCGAAACACATGTCGGCTGTTCTCTTCATGTATGTCCGAAACAATTCCTATACAAAGGAACAATAAATACTTTTTAATTGAACATGTGGATTCAACAAATTATTGTTTGAATACGATTTGATACATTATCTTTCAAAGTGGATCCTCAATTCCTTTGGTACTGTACATGTTTGTTCTGCTTCTTTGAGGTACCTCTATTTTGAATACTGGCTCTGGTCTTGTAAAATAATCACAACCTAATTGAAGTAATCATAAGAATAGGGACAGTGAAGTGAAAAATCTCTTTATTCCAATTAACTGTATGCTCTCCTCAGAAGCACCCTAAGATACACGGACATCATTCTATACAGCCTCCCAACCAACATTTTAAACTGCCACATGGGTGGAACATACTAAACAGGAGGGAAGAAGGAGGGCAAAGAGGGAGGTGCAAGGTACCAACCACAAGGAAAGGATATGCCAATTAGAAAGGTAATTATAGATTCATCAATCTGTTTTTTTTTGGTCTAAGATGGTCTTCTCAGATGGACAAAAATTGAGGCAGCTTGTATTGGAGGCAGCACACTTTGTGATCATAACCTACACACTGTGGATATGTAACTGCAGACAGCCTGATAATCTCTGGCTCAAAGTGAAAGTACTTAACACAATTAAAATTAAAAACAACAATTTAAGGACCTTTCTCGATGGCAGTGACTCCCATATCGCTCAGCACATTTGAGAGACCCAATTCACAAAGTAGCTTGTGCATGTAAGTTCAAATTACACATGTAAAAGGCTTGATTTGTGAGCGCAAATTCACTTTTTACGTCACAAAATGAAAATGTGTACTCTTATGAGAGTTTACTCGCAGACGTGCACAATATTACCTCAGTATATTGTAATATTATGTATGAGAAAGCCTTCTCTTTAGGGTGAGGAGGGAGTATTTCAAGGTGTGGCTCGTTTGGCAACATCTAGAAACCCATGCTTTTGTGGGTATAAATACAACCCATTCTGCATTCGAAACAAAGATTTACTCTTGTCAAAGATAGAAAAAAATCTGATTCCATGGTGGGAATGGGAAAGGAACACCGCACAGCATTGTTTGGAGTTTTTGTTACCGCCTTGGACATCGACCCTGTTACATGGATAATTGCATGTTTACCAATACATTTGACTGCAAGTGAACTTCTTTTTCCTTTTGTGTCTCTCCTTTGCGCTCATACTCATGGTGGCTGTGGTGCTTTGAATCGGTTTGCTTATGTCAACTGTTTTACTTCTCATTTTCAATTTAAGTGACAAGAAAAGTCCAGTTAGGAATTTACAACGCTAATATCTCTAACTCAAGCATTCCTGTGACCCATTACATTGCAAATGCTTGTTTTAAATGCAGCCTATTTTCCTTAAAGGAAAACGGGATGCATTTCAAAAATAAAAATAAAAAGTTTTCTTTTCATTTTTTCTCAGTAGGCAGTGAGCCTCCTCTGAAATAACAGTTTTGTTACGATTCACAAAGGAGAAAGTGTCCTGTGGTGACTCCTTCCCGTTTGTGAATGAGTTAACACCAATTTGAAATTGGCGTTAACTGTAATTGTTTTGCAACCGCATTCATTGTCACAAAACAATCATACATGGGCCTGCGACTCACAATTAGGAAGGGACATCCTTGAAACGCCCCTTCCTAATTGTGAGTCACAATCCCTATTTTACGAGTCGGTAACAGGAAACGGCAAAATTCACATTTTGTGACAGCACAATTGCTTTGTACATCAGGCCCTAAATCTATAATTGAATATTTATGAATTAATTGAGAATCAGCAGTCTAATTATTAACCATGTGATTGATGTTTTAGGCAGAGATTTTAGTGGCAGAAATGGTGGAGGCAAAAACGACTGAATTAACAGGTTGTTTAGTTCTATGCATGGGGGGGTCTTAAAAAGGTATCTCAAAACAACATCATTACTATGAATTGAATAGAGGTTGCTATATTCCAACTACATTTCACAAAATAAACCTTTTGGTTCGAGACAGACGTCCAAGACATGGCTCGCCATCTGCCTATTATGTCCTCAAGCTAGTATCCTACCTGAAAATCAGTGTTGCTATGGTTAAGCAGTTAGTTTTTCCCCGTTAAAAAAACTTAAAAATACACAATATTAAAACAACAAAATTACCATGGAAAGAAAATGACCAAGTAAACCCATTGGTTGCCACCTTGGTTCATCCCCTTTTTCGCTCAAATATATACTTTTGAAGGATAAGGGTCCTAAGTAAGGGTGGTGATATTGACATCATTTCAACATAATTCACTTCCTGAATAAGATTTGTTTGAAATCGGAATGTTGCAGATAGTATTTCGGTTCAGGATCTCAAGTATTGACCGTACAACAATGGCACAGACAACAACGATAATGCTTTGAAAAGGCAAAATGCATCAATTGGTAATCACAGCAAATAAGGCAGTTCAACTTCCCTCAACAATCTCATTAAAACAATACACTAGTCCGTCTTAACCCTCGCAACATACCTGCATTTGAGAATGAAAAGTTAGCTTTGCATAGGTAAATGAAATTAAAAGCAATGTGAAAGTGGCTGGGAAGCACTGAGTCACGTTGAATCTGCACCTATGTGTACAATGCTTTTACTGCAGGGGATTAAACTTGCATTATGCTTGACTCAACTGACCCACCAGCAAAATGAAACAAAATGTTTTTCTATTGTTATGCAAGTCACATTGAGGTCACCGCCCTATTCATCGCTCTGAAGTCCCATCCCAAGCATGCTTCAATAAATTGATTTTGATTTACGCTTTAAAATGACAAATCTGAATGGAAAACAATGTTTATGAATTGTAAGGCAAATTAATTCGCTCTGAAAAATGTCACTGGTTACGTGCATATGTTTTATGATGATAAATATCTTTCAAGTGGGAAACTCGGGGGAGCTATGGTGTTTTCTGTTACAATTACCAACACACTGAAGTTCAAACATGGGCTATCATAAACCCCTTGTGCATAGCTTAAAGCTGGTAGTAACAAAGTAGACTGAGCAACTGAGCTCCAGTTTGATTCCTCTAAGGGTTTCCTCGGTACTACTTTCAGTGTTTATGTCTTAAAAGTCTCCAGCTGAGTATTCTTATAAATACCACCTGTCTATCTGTGCTCTTTCCCACGCCCTCTCTCTTTGTCTGTCCCTCACTCTCTCTCCTCCTGTGGCAATCAGGCTTACTCCTTCTTGAGTTCCTCCATCTCTGTGTCCCTCCCAGTCCATTCCTTTGCATCCTGCTTAACCTTTCTCTGTTCTTCCTATGACTTTTTCCTCTCAAGTTCACATTCCAGGTCCTACACACAAAAATATATATTGATGTTTTTATCAGCAGTTGCATTCCTGTGACCCCCCAAGGGGCACTTCCACCTAATTGCTTCTAGGCTACTGTGGTTCTAAATTTCTGGCATTTTCCCGGTGAAACTTGATTACTAGACTTGTATTTATTTCTTCATTTGTCACTTTCATTTTTGTAATACCAGTAATTTTGTTCCTACTTACATTGTCGGGCACTATTTTATACCTTTGATGAATCTCTGTGTCTTGGGATCTAGAGAGGGCAGCTAAGCTAACATACCTGTTAGATATGCTCACTTGCACTGGTTCATCTTCGAGCCTGTCCGAAATGTAATGTATTCAAAATGATTTACATTTGTGCTTTGGCACTATTATACCATGGCTTGCCACAATATGCCCAGGATGACGACCAATGTGCCATGGGGAGCATGTTGCCGAGGACTGCCACCATTGTGCAGGGCCAGCATGTTTCTATGGATTACTATTGTATCAGGGCCAGCATTTTACTGGTTATGCCTTAGTGAGCATGTGGCTAAGGATTACCTCTATTTTGCCAGGGCCAGCATGATGTGAGGGATCATCACTATTATGTCAGGACCAGCATTTTACAAACAATTACTACCACACCTTCAGGGAGGATGTTTTGATCATTTCACCAACCAATTACATTTCTCAAAAGGTCAAATGTCTTTGAAAGAAATAATAATTTCATAATTCTGTTTCCACTGTCAAAGTATGTCTACATTTTATTGGTGACCCTATCTGGACTTTTCAATTACATCTTAGTTTCAGAAAAATGCTGACCGAATTTCGTGTTATAACTAACGGATCACGTGGCGGACTTCGCTCTTCGCCTCATACAAGTTTCTAGATAAATCAGTTCAGTGTGTTTTTCTGTAGTTCTCTCAATGAAAATAACTCTCCAGTTCTGAGTCAGTGTGGGTTACGGTAAGTTTTGGAAAGTTTGTGGATTTAATCAGACAGCTGAAAAAGGATTAATGACTCAAAAAATACTTTCCTGTGGAGAGTGCAATACAACCATAATGAAAGAGTCACTACTGCCGTGCATATACATATATTTAAAAAGGTTAGCTAAGTTCAGTGAACAGAAACCCTAAAAAATCCCTGAAAGTCACCAGTTATGGGGCGCAACATACAATCACACCATAACTAATGCAATTCACTATGCTTTAATCTTAGTAGTCAGCCTTTTTTCACATGCCATTGGCAAAGTGGTGTACTCAGCATGGCGGGGGAGGGATGTACTGCATTTACGTGCTATGTACCCCCTTCTTTGCTCTGCATGACATTTGGCCATGTGCAGCAGGGGTTGGCCATGGGCCTGGCTTTTGGCCATGTTCTCGCCCATCTATTGCATGCTAACAACCTCCACTACATGTGACCTTCCGCCATACCCTGAAGGGGTTGGCAGCAGGGCCTGGCTGTAATGAGTCCCTGCACTCAAACTCCATAGGTGGACGGCTTCCAGACAACCTCTTCTGAACATGGACTTTGGTTGTGCACAAAAGAGTGTGGCCACAGAGCCTGGCCAAAGTCTCCACTTTTGGACAATTGAACTATTCATTGTCTTTGGCCGTATACAGATGCTGTTGGCAACAAGACCTGGCCTTTGAAGTTTGCATATTATGGGTTTGGTGCAAAGATCTTAAACAGTGTCCAGATTCACAAACCTGATCCCTATTTTGGAACCATGGTTTTGAAGTAGATGACAGGAGAAAAAGCTCTCTCATTCAATCAAGTATGTATATTTTTTATTTTGAGTTTCAAACTTGTCCTCAATACCACATTAAAGGACACTTTGAGGACCCTGGGCTTGCAAACCCATCAATAAGAAACATTTACCCAGCTCGTAATTTGGAAGGATGCAGAGACCAATACTCCATCCTCTAATGGCAGTCGCAAGAGAATATTTTCTCTTGGAACCACATTTTCCCTTGATGTCGGCCAATCAGGGCCTTCAGACCCCATCTTTCGGTCCATTGTTTTATGCCTTTTTTTTTTTTTTTTTTTTAATTGGGTCCCCAAACTGTTCTGAAAACCGGGTTTGAAGATTATTCAAGGATTTAAATGTCCAAGATATCTGTGCATTTTAAAATTGCTAATTTAAAAAAAACGATTAAATAGTTGTAAAGCCAAAATAAAACAAAACATGCTTTCTGAGTGAAGTTCTTCTTTTATGCTAAGTTTGGTGAAAACCCCTTCTACAGTTTTTGCTGCAGAAGACACCAAAATCTCCTGTGGGAATTTGAACAAAATCACTTCTTTTTGACCACCCTGCAACTTTTTTCCCGTGCACATATCTGCACTAAACTAGGCATGCTGTACTTTAGCTAGTTTCAGCAGGGTGTGCAAAATGTCATATAGATTTGCCAAACTACACCAAAGTTATTAGCAATCAAAATAAAACTTGCAATGGAAAGTGCGGCCAAATCATAACTATGTGGTCACCACTGCAATTCTGTAACATAAATATCTTGCAACAAGTAACTTAGCCCCTCATTATGAGTTTGGCAGTCCTACCATGGGACAAAATCGTGGGGAGAACGCCACTGCCATGGCGGTGGCGTCCCCCCAATCGTAATACAATGTTCACATCGGGCTGACCGCGGGAACATTGCAATACCCATTATGATATAGCACTTGGCTACCTAAAAGAGCTGTGTGCTATCTCGTAGCACAGAGGGGGCCGACCAGCACCCTCAGAATGCACACTGTCTGCAAAGCTGACTGTGCGCATTCCGACGGTGCTGGCAGGGGGAGCCCCTGCACTGCCCATGCACATTGGCATGGGCAGTGCAGGGCCTCCCTGTGGCCCCTGCACTTGTTCTCCACCAGCCTTTTCATGGTGGGGAAACCGCCATGAAAAGGCTGGCGGAGAACAAAGTTGTAATCAGCGCCGCCCTGGCTGACTACAACCAAGACTGCCGTCAGCCCGTCGGGAACAATGTTCGTGGTGGGGACGGCGGTCCCCTGGTGGGACCGCCCGCCAGGGTCATAGTTGGGTGGTCAGACTGCCCAGAGTGAGAAGGTCCAACCGTCAACACCGGTGTGGTGGTCCTCAGTCCTCCACACTCGTAATGAGGCTTTTCATTTGAAAGGACATTATGGTTGAAATGCAAAAGCTACAATTCTCTGAAATTCATCAACCATGGTAAGCTGCACAAACCATAGCTTATGCCCCTCCCATGCACTGCTCATGACTTCACATATAATGTACAGTTGTGTCAGAAGTGGCCATCACAGGTGACAACATCAGTCTCTTCAGAAGTAACATCACATATTGTTTGGTTATTGACATCATTGACATCACTAAAGCTGCTCTATGCCCCTACGCCCAATGATCCATTGTGCACAAGCAGGGTCTGGAAGCAGAAACTAGGCTAGATTTGCACAAGCCTTGAGTTGAGTGTGAAATGCTTCTCAACCCGAAGCTCATTTCATCAGTGACCACTTCTATGAAAGGATCATAATGAATCGATTGGCTGTAACAAATAACCCCCATTGCGTTTTTGGATAATTGTGGGCGTGACATGGCACACTCTACAAAGCTGGGCAATTGACAGGTTTGCTAGGCCTAGTGCTTATATCAGCATTCTGTTTCACCATGGCATCAGAGACAGCCATAAGCTCTTACTCTGTATTGTCTCTGATAGTGAGGGTACAGAAAGAACACACTGCTGGTTGAATCAATTTAACTGATTTTGTCACTCTAACAAAGCTTATGCAAAAACATTTCAGTAGCACAATTGATCATAACTCAGGAGCTGTCCTCCTGTCTAGTCTCATTTACACCATATGTGAAGCCCAAAATATAAATTATAAAACATATATTTCAGAGGACTTAACAAATTGTTTCATTTAACATTGGAAGTCACCTTCATCTTGTCCATTATTGCTTATCCATAATAAGAACAGAGAAATATTTATGTTAATTAACAAAAGGCGGTGACTGTCTATTGATTCAAGTCTTTGTGGTTCTAATTAAATCTGCCTGGTTCATACAATGCTATTCATTCTATCAGCCTGAAAATCTAACAGGCCACTTGGATATTTAGCTGTCTTCAGTATCATTGACCTTCAGATTGTTTCACAATTTTTTAATGTCCCACTACAGAACTTCATATGCAGAGTGTTGGTTCTCAAGAAAATGACTGAGCATGACCTGTGCTCTCTTATTCTACACTTAAGAGGTCTCTTAGTCTTATTTGCAGAAAATCCAAAGCTCAATAATACTAAAAGATGGCTATAAATTAAAGAAATATGCAAGAGGTCAGTTGGATTGTGAGGTTGGATTTTGAGGTTGTACAATATGCGTAGCAGCCTAAATTAACAATTAGACTGTAACAGTTTGATTTATCAACACTTAAGCACAACCCATCCAAGTGTTTTGACCATGAAACTCAATTGACTGGCCCTGTGACATATGTAATTATAGATACCTATTCTGAGTTTCCGTTGTAGACGGTCCCAAATGGATATGGGATCCCCTGCACTATTTGATTGCTGGGGTAGTTTATAAACCCAAGTAGCTAGTTTGGGAGCCTGAATTTTTTTCTGTGCCTTAATATTTGAGCCTATTCTTCCATCTAACCTTCGCAAATCTGGTGCTGAAATCGACCCTTAAGACAGACTTTATTGTCAGCATGATAAGTTCTGAGCCTGGTCCACAGTATGGACCAGATGTTTGATGGTCCTTTTCCATTTTCTGTAAACATTATCCACATCTGTTTGACCTTACATCAGACTACCTCCGTTATTCCTACCCTAGCAAATCCTCACTGTTTTGTTGACATTAGTACCCTTGGGCTTTCTAGCATCTTCAATGGTGATTTCTTGTTTCTTGCCACACTTCTGGATTTAATTCAGATGTAGGTTGGAACCCAGACGGTTCCCTAACTCTCAAAGTAATCCTTTTAGGAGATTTTGTAGGTGTAGGATCTTGTAGCAGCTGCATGATCTCTGAAACTGTTTTGTCCAACCAATGGTATTTAAACATTAGACACAGGCACATGTGTGTTTCCTAATCAAGGATTCACAAGCCACCAGCTCTTTAAGCATCAGAACTCATAGAATTTTGCATCATCAGCAGACCCTTGTGAGAGAACATTTTAGTGTAATTTATTTAGTTAGACTAGAGCAAGAGAGAGTTATAGAGGCAACCTCGTAAGTATTTTAAAGCCCTTGTTATAAATTAGCCATTTAAGTCATAGGTGCAAGAGCACGACCACATGATGTGCTTATAGAGATATATCTATGGATGCATGTCAGGCAAGGCACAACTCATGTGGAAACTAGTCTATCACACAGGCAACTAAGCAGAAGAGCACAACTCCTGAAGGATTCAATCCTTCAACTGTAGCTGAAATCAAAGTCAAAATTTGTGGCCCTAGCTCTGCCGATTTTTTTCAAAGGCAGCACCAGGCAGCACAGTGTTCGGATGTCCTTGGCACCATCACTACATTTGCAGCAAATCACAGGGGGTTGTAATTTGCAGGTTGCCTAGTTAACGTTTTTAGGGAACTTATTTTGCAACCTTCTGCTGAGCTGACAGTTGATGGTAGTGGCCTATTAATACATAGCTCTCCTTGAAAATTGCATTCATATTCGCAAACCAGTCAGTGTGCAAATTGTACATCCATGGTTTGTGAAAGGGAATGGTGCATCTAGCCTCTAGACAGCAATGATATGCTTTGTCTTTTGAATGAAGTGACACCAAGTGAATCCATGCTCTAAATCCCCAATGGAAACCTCTCCAGCCAGTACACATCTCTGGGAATGGGCCATGATTTGCCTATCAAATGATGCACTTCTTGTCAGCTGCACTCACTTCATCCGTTTGCATAGCTCATAGATGCGGTTCTGCTCATGTACCGTCAGATGCATGGCTTTGACAATAAACGTTTGAACATGAAGGTAATTGTACAGATTAAATTACAATTGATTAGCATAGGCCAGGAAACACGCTTTCTTTATATAGAAAGCCTGTCAATTACAGTCACATCGTAAGGACTGTCTACATCTTTTCATTTATCCAAATGATTTACAGTACATAAAGCTGTGCAACTATTTCGTTTGACAATGACAGAAAGCATGTTAGGTAGACATCTATAGTGAGAAACAAAGAGTTTCAAAGGCATTACAATATTTGCAGATAGAAAGTGTTAAATAGAGTTTCCAGCCTTGTTTTCATAGTAGGTGATTTTGTATGGTATGATCCATTAATAGCCACTGTGAGAGGCAGAAATGTGAGACCAATTCTTCATTGGCAGATAACATTTGACAACATGTAATTCAAATTAAGACATAATTTAAAGTTTAGTTAGTTCTGATTTTGTATGTTTTAAAAGGAGATTATATTTTTTACAATACTTATTTTGAGAAGATTATCCCTAGCCCAAATGTAATATTCAGGTATTGATCATAGGGATTATAGGTATACGTTATATCTCATACGCTTGCATAACCTTTTTCTATTTTGTTATTGATGAATTCTTGAGACATGGTTTAACCTACAAAGCCAAAGCATTGAGTTTTGTATATGTCAGGAGAATATTACCCATTAACTTTATGAATAGTGTCATAACACATGACTTACAATCTCCATTAGGTACCTCTTGGTTGCAAATATGTAATTTATGGCCTTTATGCCATTCTCACGAATTATGAATTTGAAATGTTTTGAAATTATCAGTAGCCAAAAATCTAATATATAATATCTATCTATCTATCTATCTATCTATCTATCTATCTATCTATCTATCTATATATATATATATATATATATAGATATAGCTATATAGATATATATATCGAGCTATCTCTCTCTCTATATATATATAGATATATGTATATATCTATAAATATATATATATATATATATACATATATATATATATATATACTCCGCCCACTGTCAGGTTCCGATTATGTACAGTCGATGAAAGACCCTGCCCTCCCCGAATACCTGCACAGGTGGTCAAGATGGATTTACTTTCTGTAAATCTGGAGAATACCGAGAAGGAGAGTGAGAGAGAAACACCATAATGGATCTCACTCTTCTAGAGGAGACATTTCATTCGAGGGCCTGCACAACTCTGCCTTGATGTTTTGGAGACACGTTTACTGAACCTGCTGCATGAAAGGCAGACGACTGCAGATTAGTAAGGGATACACACATATTGAACATTGACAGCACAGCAGTGTCTGCAAGGCTTGCCTGTATCGGCGGGGGCCTGAGGAACCTTGAGCAGACCTGGATTCCAGCTGGGAGCCTGAGGACGACACCGCAAAACCACCAGCAAAAAGCAAGGAGACAAGCAGGAGAGGAAGCACCCAATCACAGCAACAAGGAGTAAGTGAGAAAAAAGAGGTTGAACAAGATCAACCGAGGGGAAGGAAATACCAAATGTAACAGAGGAGTACTGACTGCAAACTTGTAAAGAAGCAAACTTAAGTCATGTTCCACCAGCAGTAACCCAGAAGTGACCCAAAATCAGCCCCTTCTTGGCTCCTAGGGTGTGACTAACCACCACTTTCAATATGGTGCTTGCCTTGGACTGCTTCTTTGTCCGTTACTACTGACTGCCTTGCACCCCGCCCTCATTCCCATGTTTCTGCTGCCACCTCTTGATTCTCCCTCGCTTCCTTCCCTCTCTACTCTGTATACCCGCGTCCCACCTCCCTTCGCACCCACTAGCTGCTCCACCTTGCACTTTCCCCTTCATCCTGTGTGCTCCTCATGTCCCCCATCTGTCATTCTCTCTCTTTTTTCCCTCTCACCATTGCTCCCTCATTCTCCTGCTTGCTCCGCATTTCCTCACACGAGCAGATTACCATTAGAGTCCTGAAATGTTGTATTTTTTGTTTCCCAGAAAAAACGATGTTTACATGGAAAGCTTATTTGCCTTCAATATGGGCCTCTTTTCTGGTTCTTTGCCAAATAAAGGTCGGGTGGTAAAGAAAGCGCCAATGAAGTTCTTCCTTTCTATGCCATAGAAACTAACAAGTACTATAATTAAAGCGCCCATAAAACATGTATTTGACATAGAACAACGCCACGACCGTATTAAAGGCAAGGGGGTCCTCAGTATAGATAGCCTTTTGTATCTTTGCCTGGTTTTAATGTGCTTTTCCTGCACGGGTTAGCACATTAAACAGAGACCTATTGGCTTTTCCAATGCTCTGCTACTTTTTGTTTCGACAATTCGTATATCTGTCTATCTATCTGGCAAAGTGAACAGTCAGGCAACACAACAGCATTCCCGAGGCCGGTTACTGGCACTACCAAGCTATGCCAGCTCGGTGCAACTTGAATAATTTAAGAGCAGGGTGTCATTGCCAACAATTATTACCCTGCAATCTGTTGAAGTTAGTTCTTCTAATCACCTGATAAGCATTCACCCATGGGGCGTCAGGAGAAGCAAAGGGAGACTTGTTGCTGGAGGTGTATCTACTGCACAGAAAGAAAAGCCAGAGAGCCTCTCAGCTCACAATAGAAACTGCAGATTGAGACCAGTTGCCCAGAGAATGCAGGTGCCTGAGGAAAAAGTGGATGGGTTCTGAGGCCAGGTTGTCAGAGAAACTGTGCTGTGAGAGCTAGAAGAAGGATCTAGAGAAGTGAAGCTAATTTCTAAAAGTCTCCGGGGGCGAGTTGGCAGGGTTCCGAATGGGATGCCTTGAAATAGGGCCAGTGGGTCCTAGTACCTAAAAGCTAATAGCGTCACACATGGGAACTGAAGGCAGGCTAGCATGGGGTGTCATGGGTGTTTGAGGTCAGGAAATAGGCCCTGCAGTTAGTGAAAGCAGATTAGAAGGCTCTGGTGCATATTGAGGGACACAAAGGGGCCCAGAGGATATTTGAGGGCCAGATGAAATCTTCTTTCTGGTTGGATGGCAAGCTTTACAAGTCAGTAGAGAGAAAATGGTGAGAGCCTTCGGTGGTGGTTTGCACCTGAGAGACAGTTGAGGAGGTCTTAAGGACACTTAAAACCAGATGTGGGACTCTGAGAATTTGTTGATTTACATGAGGCCAGATTTAGGCAGTGTGAGGTGTCTGAGGGCCAAAGAACCGCTGTAAGAATTCTGAAGAGCTCTGGGCGCCAGTAACAGGTACTGAGGGTGTCAAAGGCAATTGATGATCATCATTGGTGTTTCTAAGAGACTCCAGACAATTTCCTAAGGTCTTGTGTGGATTGTCATGATGAAAATGATGGTCTGCGAGAACTGACTTTGTGAATAGGAGGAGCATCTACTGGCATTTGAGGAATGACAGATTTTTCCTCAGGGCCATATAAAGGGGTTTGTAATCCTCTAAGTGCCAGTAGAAGGTGTCAGATGGTGAGCTATGAGTGTTACACCGTTATTTGAGGGCAGGTTGAGGGTGTCTGATCACACATGCCCAAATGCCATCCAGCCAAAGCCAGGCCCAGCTCTTGCACAAAGAGTGTAATTGCCATTGAAAGGGTCAACAAAGCCAATTACCATGCAGAAACGGTATGGTGATTGGCTGTGGTGAAGGTTTGTGCAGTTGATCAAGCTGCGAGCATGGTGTTAAAGAATGTAGGGAGGTCCAGGAGTAGAGAAAATTAAGAGCCAGTGCACAAAAGTGGAGGAGAAAGGTAAGTAAAAGAAAGCAGCCCTGATTGCTTTAGTTTGTTATGGTATGGGGTGTATCTATGGCATTTTTGACCAGTTGTGATGTTTTAGCATAAAGCTGAAAACCACTGGTACGTAATAGGCATCTCTGCTTATGATGATCGTATTGGTGCATTTATGTAAAATGTGTATCTGAGCTAGCAGCACCTGTAAATACTTGATGAAAATTAAAATCATCTGCATGGAAACCAAATGTGTAATACAAATAAAAAGATGGTTTGGTCTTTGGGACAAAAATATTGTTTTTTAATGGAAACAAAACTTCTTTTTGGTGGTATTGAATTTATTTATCCAACATGAAAAGAAAATCTTGTATTTAATAGAAAAATATGTGTATTTGCTTAAAACTGGCAAGCTGATGCTGGGAGACTATTTGTTGCATTTCAAAATACACCGAAAGCTTGATAAACTACAGCTGCAGGCAGAGCTTAGAACGGGTGAGTAGACTGGGAGCTCAAGCGGTGCTTGGAGATAATTTTTAATAAAGAGATAGGTTGGGGAGGCATAAAGTGAAAAGGGTGAGATAAGCACAAGAATGAGGAGGAATGCCATTTCCAAGAGCAAGGAAGTGAGACAGAGAAGAAGGCCATCCAATCAGGAGTAGGGAACTGATGCAAAACCCTCTCTTTGTATGTGATTGTTCACAACAGATCTTAACCAACTTCGGTTTCTAGGTGAGACCCAAAAGCAACATTTCATATCCAAATGGCATTACAACGGATTATTAGAAGATTTTTTTTGCCACAATTGTTTCAAACCTTGCTCTAGGAGGGTGCACTTTCAATATCTTTTGGACTGTTGGGATCACTTAGCACACAATGAAGGTCTCATGATTTTCCCTTTCCAACCTTTTGACTTTTTAGCCAATATATCGAAAATACGTGGTGTAAAATGTATCACCAAGTGCCATTTGTCACAGTTTACTTAGGAAGCACACCCCTTTGTTCCTCTTCAGAAAATGTCAGCGCCTTATTTAGAGTTTGGCAGATGGGATACTCCATCAAAACATGACAGGTATCCCATCTGCCATATTACAAGTGCTGTAGGCTACAATTCCTTTGTAATTTGTCAGCTGAGACACCACCCCCTTTGTGGCGGAGTATTCCATCTGCCAAACTCTAAATAATGCTCTCACTTTGCTTACCAGGTGCAATTTGAAATAGGAATTTGCATCTATGAACTTACCATGCTTAACAGGTACATCAAGGGAGCTCTGTCAATGTGCCAGAAATGGGATAACTGTGAATGTTGAAGTAATAAAAGTGTACAATATGAAAATTCTCTAAATTGATTCATACTGGCATGCTAGCATATTAGTACATTTTGAGTTTTGAGAGCCACGTAGATGCCTCAACTTTGAGATGAGATGTTTGGTGCAGGTCAGTAGTGTATTGTTGCATTGTAATAATCTCAGGCCCGATGTATGGAGTAACTTTTCAGTCACAAAGTCTGCAATTCAGAAAATCACAGGCTTTGCAACTGCACAATTCGCAAATCAGAGAAGGATAGAAAGTGAGTTCTCATATTCATGAGCTGCAGTGCTATATAGCAATGGTTTGCAACTGCAATTGAAGCCATAAATTAATGAAAGATAAACAACACCCACAATTAGGTGGTAACTAGTTGTCAAAGGGAAAACTGTAAGTATTGGTCAGCTTCCACTCTGTTAATGCTGGTGGGTGTTCCATGGGGAGGAGCTCACCCCATGTCAGTACTTACATGTGAACATTATCTTTTAAAAACAGTACTGGGGGAGGTGAAACAAGATGGCAGCCAACTAGAGCAGCTATGCTGCTATTCATGTCTCACCGCTAAGTGGATCGATGGACAACCTTGCCTGTTGTAGGTTGATTCTTTATGCTCTGTTGGAAGGATGGGAGCACCAGAGACTACAACAATGGGCCATTGAAATCCAACCCATAGCTGCAAGGACTACTGGAATTACCAACAGCTGCACTAGGCGAGAGACACTGTGATGGCACTCAAATCTATAAAAGGCTTCAATGCGCTATTAGCACTAGTTCCACCAGCCACACACCACTGTAAGGAGGGGTAAAAGAAGCTGGTGGTCAGACAGATCCCTTCACAGAGGATCCTAATACTGCAAGGGTCACAATGGTCACAGCTGGCTCCCAGAGGAAGACATTCATCCCTGAGCTGTTTGCAGCAGAAAAATAAATCCATGTTAGTATGCCCTCATATGCCTCTTTACAACCCTCCATGACACCATCCAACAAGCAAGCAAATCTAGGTTAAGGACTCTCTTATGGTCGACCGTCAAAGAACTAAGGAGATTTAGGCTCTTGAATATTTTTCTTCACTATCTGAAATATCTGAGAGTAGTGACACAGATGAGACAAGCAACAATCTAGCTCTGTCAGAAGTTGAAGCTGATAGTCCAGCTCAGACAGAAATATGAGAGACTAAGGATTAAATGTCTTGAAGCCAATCCCATGGTCTGTGGTGCCTCCCTAAAATTGAACTATTCAGAATGTCTTCTAGCATATGGGCCTAAAGACAAGAAAATGGAGGATATGGCAAAGTGATTCAAGCAGAATAAACTGAAGCAACCAAAGGGCCTAAAAATGAGATATAATGCAATCCGGGTTCATTGCGTGGAGACACAGCAAAAGAGTCAAAGGGCCCCTGATGTGACTAGAAAGCTGCAGGGGCAAGAATCTTTGTGTCCTTGGAATCCCAGAGGAGGTAAAAGGCAGTGATGCAAGAGTATATATAATTATTCACTTCAAGCAGTTTTCTGGGAACAAGAAGTACAACTTGCACATTGATTTCTGCTAAAAGCTAGGCAAAAAAACCCTGATCAAATAAAAAAAAATCTAGAGCTATCCTCATCTATTTCAGGAATTTTCTTCTTTGCCAGGCTATGTTCGAAGACACACACCCAGACTACTGTCACACCACTATGGAGAGAACACGCAATCTTTGGAAATTAATTGATTTGTTCCAGGCTAAAAAATGGCCAGCCTTTCTTCAATCATCAGCCAGACTACTGTCACACCACTATGGAGAGAACATGCAATCTTTGGAAATTAATTGATTTGTTCCAGGCTAAAAAATGGCAAGCCTTTCTTCAATCATCAGCCAGACTTAAAACTATACAGAATGGCAAAACCTAAATACCCTATTTGGGAATTAGGGACCTGGAATTTCTAGGATCTCTTTATTGAAAACACAAGGTGAGTCGATCTGACTGATAATGACTCGTGTGTGAGTCCAGGGCTGGGGCTGTGTAATAATTATATACAAAGAAAGAGTCTGTTTTCAATAATGAAGGTCAGAGATGAATGGTTGCAGAGCAGCCAGCCCTGCCAGCATCTAGTGAGGACCTTTCACCATTTGGGTGGCACCTACTAAACTGGACCTCGGTCCCCTAGAGTAGATGAAGGAGTGGTTGGGAGATGGCACAGTGATAAGGGAGAAGAGGCAATCTCTGTGGTGCATCCTGGAGTGGATAGGGTGATGGGAGTGGATAGTACGGGAGAGGTGAATGTTTCACAAATGTTGACATAAAAAATGAATTTAGCTCGTTCAATGATTATGAATTATCTTACACAAGCAGAGGGTTAGGTATGAGAATAATATTGAAATGGGGAAAAATTGTATATTTACAATGAATGTTTGGAGCCTCAATTAAGGAAACAAGAGGAAGAAGTTGGCTTTGGAGTTGAGGTGGCACGAAGTACACTTAATATGTCTCCAAGAGATGTACATGGCTCAACATAAGAGAAAGTGTCTAGAAGGGATGGGTTACTCAGTAATAGCATGTGCTACTCAACATGCTTCAGCAAAGGGGTCTCTAAATTATCGAACTGCAGCATGTTTAATTGCATGAAGAAAATGGTAGACATTGCAGGAACATTGCAGGGAAGCTGGCAATATTTGAAATCATATATGCTAATGTTCATTTCACAGTATGTGGTACATATGTCAATGACCCAGAGATTTTTAATCAATCAATCAATTAATCAATCAAATTTCTTAAGCGTGCTACTCACCCGGTAGAGTCTCAAGGAGTTGGGGGTGGGGGGGTTACTGCCCAAAAAGCCAAGTTTTTAGGTGCTTTCTGAAAGTTAGGAGGTCCTAGGTGTTGCATAGGTTGGTGGGGCGGGAGTTCCAGCCCTTGGCGGCGAGGTGGGAGAAGGATCTGTCACCGGAGGTGGTACGTTGGATGCGGGGGACTGTTGCGAGGTCGGCGGAGCTGAGCTGTCGAGTTGGGTTGTGGAAGTTGATGCGTTCGTTGAGGTAGGCGGGTCTGGTGTCGTGGAGAGCTTTGTGAGCGTGGATTAGGATTTTGAAGATGATCCTTTTGTTGATGGGCAGCCAGTGTAGGGATCTGAGGTGGGAGGAAATGTGTTTGTGGCGAGGGAGGTTGAGGGTTAACCAAATGAAGAATTAGCGCAGTGGCCCTTTCAGTATATGGAGATTTTAATTGTATCATTGAAGGATATAGCTTGAAGCTAGATCATAAGGGTGGGAAGCATGAAGTCAATCACACTATTCTCGATTTAATGCAAACGCATAATTCAGCAGATACCTGGACAGCTTTGCTACCGGATGACCCACACTATACCTTTTATTCCTACCCCCACAAAAAGTGAACATGATTAAATCACATTTTGGATGCCTCTAATATGTTAGCTGATGCACAAATATATAAACCTCCAAAAACTGTCTCAGATCACAACTTGCTGCTTTTCTTTTAATTAATGATGCTGGGTCTGTAAGTCAGTAAAGCAGTGGAGGCCTTCTGGACAGAGAGCCTTTCCCTACCCAAGAATCATGATTATATCCAATTTAAAGAACAATGGATAGATTAGTATTTAGCTACTAATCTAGGGTCAGCAACCTGTAATTAAATTTGTTTGTGAAGAAATATTTGCTTTTTCCTTTTGACCCGCTGCACCAATGTATCAGTAATTTAATTGAGTGTAAGTCTATATAAGGTTTGTATTTAGGACATACACCATTCAAATATAATGGATAAGCATCTCCTGTGCCTTTGGATCCAACAGTCCAGTTGAGCAAAATTCAGATTGTGTTACAAGACGTTAATGACCTGTACTTCACTGAACTTTTCTTGATGAAATTACACACCTATTCTCATAAAGACTCAACATCTCAATCTATATAATTAGTATGAAAGGACCTCTGGGGAAAATGGAAAAGAGAAGAGACACAGCAGCCAGTTGATGGCATTACGGTTCCAAAATAATAATCACAATAAAGGGATACGCTCTACTACTGAGACTTTATTTTAAACCACCCTCTTGTCTAATTTTAGTAAGAAGTAAGGGCCTGATTTAGATATTTGCGGATTGGTTTCTCCTTCACAACGGTGATGGTTATCTTGTCCTCCGAAATCAAAATCACATTATTTCCTCTGAGATTTAGATTTTGGCTGGCAGGATATCCATCGCTGTTGTGACAGAGTAAACCGTCCGCCAATATCTAAATCAGGCCCTAAATCTGTACAAACCTCTCTACTAGAGACATCTCTTGATTAAATGCTCTCTGAATAGGTGCATCAATGAAATATTTTGTGCATCAATGTTATGTCTACCTATAACAATGCAAAATGTCATCTGAATGCCCCATTTTTCACATATTGCAGGGTGTTTTCCTGACTCTGATGGTGCCCCGGGTACTGCTCACCAGTCTCAGGGCCTGTGCTCTGTATAAAATGAGTATGCAAATTATGCTAATTATAATTGGCTAAGTCAACCTACCTATAAGTCCCTAGTACACAGCAGGGCATGTAGGTTTAGGGACCCCAGCATAGGTGGTGCCCCCATAGGTGGACTGTTGAGGTGCCCAGTGTCATTTTAAAGGCAGGCCTGCCTTGCTAGCTGCTTTTAAATTAAAATTACATGCAAATTCGACTTTGGAATTAAAAGTAGTTCCAAAGTCTTAAACTACCTTATTTTTACATATAAGTCACCCTTAAGGTGTGGCCTATGTGCCTCTAGGGCTGGGTGCCATGTAACTATAAGCAGGGACCTTATGAAAATAATTGTATAAGTCCTTGTGAGTTAAAACAGCCAAATTCATTTTTACCTCATTGTAGTGAGTGGCCTCTATAGGCTACAATGGGGAGACTTTATTTTAATGTAAAAAGTCCCCTTAAGTAACAGATATCTTATGTTTGGTATCAAATTAATTCTTACAGTAAATCCCACAACTTACAATTGTTGGATTTAATATAAGTTGTTCAGGTAAAGAGTTTTAAACTTTACCTGAAAAGTTGCCAACTTCAGCCCTGCAGTGTTTTGCTGCTTTTCTCTGATTGACCAGCCTCTGGTAGCCTGGCCAGGCTGCATTGATGAGGTGTGAAGTGGCCTGGCTCAACACAAAGAGATGTGCCTGGGGGAGGAGATCTTCCCTCAGCAGATGGGGAAGCAGGAAGGGGGAGGGCTGTGAAACTGGTCTTCAAAGGCAGGGAAGGACATTTGGAGCAACCCAGCACCTCCCTCACATCCTGCAAACTCAGACAATTAATTCCCCCTTTGATTAGATTAGGAGAGGGTAGGAGAAGGGTGTGTTTAAGATTTTTATCCACACTAGTGGGTGGGCTCAGCCAGATGTAACCTCCAAAAATCCCTTTCAGCCATGATGGACTTTTGAGGAATGTTGCTCCCTGGGATTGATTTGTGCCACACTTCCCAGGAAGGTGTCATCACAGGGGGAAGGACCCTGCACCTGAGTGGAGAACCAGGACCCCCTTGTTTTTCACCCAAGAGCAAGGATAAAACTGGCAGACCTGTACCCACACCTCAGATCCCTACCAGATTCTAACAAGGGAAAAACTACAGAAGAAGAAGGACTGCCCTGGTGGACCCCTCACCTGCACATGGACACTGCGTACTGGAGGACTGCACCAGCTGCACACTTGGGCTCCACAAAAAGAAGGACTATGCCTGGCTTAAACTGGTTCAAGCAGGGACTCCCTGTTTGCTACAGATGAAAAATTGCTAACCAGAGTCCCTGCACCAACTCCTGAAGAAACTGGCCAGTTGACCACTGTCCAGTGGGCAAAAAGGAGTTTGTGCCAGGTGCGTTCTGGGAGTTTTAGTCCGCACCCTCAAGGAGCTTCCCGAGCTTCTGGAACCTTGGGGTGAGCTGTGGACACCAAAATAACCATCTGGAAGAAGATCCAGACATTTGGAGAAGTTTGGAGAACGTTTGGGAAAAAGCTCCAGAAAGTGACGGACCTACCACAGCAACTCTAGCCAGCTTGCCTCAACCACGACCCGGCCTGACTTGCAAGTTCGTCCCAGTGAAGAAAATCTACGAAAAAGTAACTACGTCCGAATGTAGAATTTGACCGAGACCTCCCAGGCAGCGTATCCGAAGAGGGCTCCAGGGACGTTGGATCAAGATTCAGGTTTGCCCTGGTCGAAGGATTTTCATCTCGAAAAAATGACAAAGTCCAAAGGTAAAAATCTCCACGAGGGCTACCCCGACGGGTATCTGAGGAAGAGTTCTAGGAGGTTGGATTGGACTGGCGACTTGGTCCCGCTGAAAAAAATCTAAGTCTGAAGGTAAACTTTTGACCAAGGCCTACAGCGAGCTGTAGTCGAGCAGGGCTCTATTGCGGTTGGCCTCAAACTTTGACTTTGCCCTGGTTGAGGTGCGACCAGATGACCAGATTGGCGCTATTCATTTCTAAGCGCTAAAAAGCATTAATTCTTTAAAAATTCATAACTCCGGTTCCCCTTATCCGATTTTAGTTATTTTGGTGTCATTTTAAAAATAAAAATATAATCAATTTTTATAATTTGGTGTTGGATTTTTATTTTATTTTGTGTTTTACTTGTTTTCTGTTTTTTGATTTTTAAATTCTTTACACGTATGTCTCCTAAATTAAGTCTTGTCGCTCGTTGCCAAGCTACCAAAAGTTGAGCTGGGTTTAATTTATTGAGATCTAACTGGACCTAAGTTGAGGTTAGTAGCCTATTGCTAAGTGGAGGTACTTACCTGCCCTTAACAATAACCCATTTCCAACAACACTATAACAGCTCAATGAAGGTAGCAATTTAAGTAAAAAAAGTTCTTACCAACAACAACTGATATTGACAAAAAAGCATATATGGATATATATTCTACAAAGGAAAAGAAACTCTGTTATTTGGTAGCCAGTGTACTCCTACCCAAAAGCCTTCAGGAAAATAGATTTTCCAGGGATTACACCAGCTCTAAGAAACCAGCAGGTCACAGCATTCACGAACATGGATGTTTGTAGCAAAAATATTGTTAAACATCTTTCCTCACTTTTCATCGCCTGTCAAAGTGCACTAAATATGTCAGCATGAGCCACAACTAGACTTCAAATCCAAGCAAACATCAAATATACTGCCTATGTATGCACCCTCTTTTCCCAGTCATACACCAGTAGACTGCAAATCCAAATAGATCTTCAAGATGGCACTTCACTCCTATGTGGTAATTTTAATCTTTGGTACCGATCTGTCATCGTCTTCATTTTGACTCTGCAAAACTTAGTTAAGGACTATGACAAGACATGACAAGAACTTATACAAAACAAAATCTGATCCAGAGTTTGAATGACTGATAGTATCCCCTCCATATACCCCATTGCAGGGCCATGTCTAAAAATACATTTTTAATTACAGGTTTTTAAAAAAATTGGAACAATGGATTAGTGAAACTAATTTCAACAATTGCTCTTGCAAGCTATAAATGTTCTAACCCAACAGGTAGTGTAGAGCTCATCATACTTATAATCATATTCTGAATCTGTAGTTCTTGGTGGAGAAACATTGTTGAAAAGGATTTCAGAGATCATACATTTTAACAAAGAAGCATGAAACACAAGATGCACTCCTAAAGGGAGGGTCAATCCTGTTGCCCCATGAGTATTACATTTTTGTTTCTATTAATGCCCGAAATATCTAGGTAATACCTTGGGTCGGATGGTGACGAAGATAATGAATGGTCAGTTAAACCCTTGAGCTCATACTATACTGAGGAGCCTTGAGTCTTTCCCATTTAGCCTGAAGATTTACTATGCATTGTATAACTGTTGGCATATTTGAAAAATTAGGAGTGAGGTTTGATTTTAGATGTGTATGCTAATCTTGCAAACTAAAGAATCAATATCTCTTTGTAGAAGAATGGAATGTACCATTGTAGCGAAATTCTGCTAGCCACAAGTGTTCTACCCAAGAATCTTGATCAGTGATGCAAAATGTGAATAATTCTCCAATTATTGATTAGCTCCTCTCAATTTGACTTTCTGTTTGAGAGTGATGAGCAGACAACATGGCTACTTCAATGCCCAAAGACTTACAAAAAGGTTTTCAAAATGTTGATACATATTGGGATCCCCTATTTGAGACCATTTTTAAAGGTAGCCCAGGCAGTTTAACTAGATAATGTAAACATAATAGATTAGCATTCTTTGTTGTGAAACAACATCAACTAGGAACTAAATGTGCTAATTTATGTATTAAAAAGCTACAACGTAAGTATTAAAGTCCTGAGCTTCTGGCATAATTATGATAAACGTAATAATTATTGTTCATGGAGTTATATGAGATTATATTATTTCCAAACACCCCTTATGCCATGTATTATCTGTCTTGGTTAGAGCACAAATGGCACATGTAGCCACGTATTGATCCATATCTTATTCCTCCAGAATGTTTCAAAACAATCTTCTTCATCAGCACACTGTTACTGCTCAGCTGAAATGGCAAATTAAGGAAAATGTTCTTGCCCACAACAAACAATATAAAAAAAAGATATATTCTCCATACAATAAATAACAAAGTTATGTGGTAGCCAGTGTACTACCATGAAGTCTCCAGGAAAATAAACATTGCAGCTACTACACCAGCTTTGAAGAACTCTGCAAATTGTACAATACATAAATACACAGATTTCGGAAACAAAAATATTGTGCTTTCCTTTCTCACTTTTCATGCCCTTAAATCGTGCACCATCTGTGTCAGCATAAACCACCACTAGATTGCAAAACAAAGCGGACCTTAACTGGCAACTAAACATTTGTGCAAATATGTTTCTCCCAATGAACCACACTAGGTCGAAAACTTCAAGATGGCGCTTCACACTTTTATGCTAATTTTCATCTTTGATCTTTTGGTCTGATCCATAGATTCAGTGTTGTCTTCATTATCCCTCTACTCTACTGAATCAAGGACTATGTCCATATACTTAACAAAATGTTATACTTAGAAACCTGATCCATTACCCCAATACCAGGCTGTTGCTATCCATCCAGAATTTATTGGCATTATAGTGCTGCTTTCTCATTAGATTCATTTTAAGAATCTTGCTTGGAGTTCCCAGATATCTGGAAGAAGAGCTATGTATTATCAGCACAGAAGTGCCCCCCCATCTTTCAGAAGCCAGCAGGTTTATATAAATGTTTGTGAGTATATGATGAACACATGAGGAGACATAGGAAAGCCTTTTTTGTTATTAGAAACTGTTACATCCATTAGTGCACACTTAATATGGAATCTAGTACAAACTATTTACCCTCAAATAGGCAAGTCCCTTTGATAATGTTTAGTTCTGTTGCACTCTTCTCTTTGTAATAATCAGTCAAACCTACCATCTTTCTGAACCCGGCAAGAGTTAAGGAGAAGACCTCCTGACCAATGAATGAGGCTTACATGCAAATGTACGTAAATTAGAACAAGGCCTGCTGTGATTCCCAACTCACCTAAAACTAGGAAGAACAAAAAGAAGTGAAGCAACCATGATTATCAACTCCTTTTTTCTAACTATCATATAGGAGCCCATGGTTTGTGGATTTTCCTTGAATCATCACAGATGACTGTGAAATATCAGCTTCTCACAACCTTGGAATATCTTCCACAGCCTCCTAGACCTTAAGCAGATCAGAAGACTGAAAAGGGGGTGCAAAAGGATACCCATATTTTTGGGGAAAGGACTTTTCTAGCACTCCAGTTATACCAGAGTTTCCTTTGTATCAAGTCTTTGAGGCATAAGAATCACCTTTGACAATTTCTTCAGGCCAAGAGGTGGAACAGCACATGGCTAATTCAAGTAAACTGGAATGTTATTTTGCAAAGAGAGGTCTTGATTATGACTGCCTCATAGAAATTCTGACATCCATGCACCTCCCTTTGCACAGGTGTTTTATTTATGACTTTGCCAACGCTTATCAACAGTAGGAATTTTCCCTTGATAAATTACAGTGCCTTTAATCTGTGAAGATTTAGAATGTGAAACATGCACAGGAAGTACTAGGGCATCTGGGTTTTGGTGCAGTATGCACCAGAATCTGTGTGTTATTCCCAATTTAAATGGGGGAATTCATAATTGGCATCATTTATTGAAATTGATAAATAACAGTCTCCAAGGAATCATTATTTAACTGGTGTGTTAAATAAAACAAAAATAAAAATGCACTTCTAATCAAGGTCATACCCAAATCCCTTCTGATTTCAGCCACCTTTCTTAAGGCATTGATTGCTAAGTCAAAGACTATGAACAAATCTTCTCTTGACCGCATGGTACTGCAAAGTTCAGTACCATCTACGTAGACAGGTAGATCAATCAAGAAAAATAATGTCAGCAGGAGACCAATGATTGTGAAGTATATCGCATTACTGATACCAACTCGGGAAGTAAAGATTGTATAGGGAATGCAAAGGGTTTACATGCTATAAAACTTTAGTTTGAAACCATTGACAAGGTTATCAAAGCTTTGTCAATTGAGACCATGGTTTTTCCACTGGGGAATCAAAGCATTTTTGCCTTTCATGCTTTGACCTCTCTCCATGAAACCAAGCAAACAAAATGACTCCCCCTTATGCTGATCTTGTTATTTCACAGATCTCAACTTCAATCCCTTCATTTTATACAATTTCATCCAACCCTAGTGTATACCACAAAACACATTAATGTGACTTCACTAGAAATATATGTCCTTAATTATTAAATCTCAATATCATCAAGAAAAGCATTCATGAAAATTACATAAAATCACAGCAATGTACCCACATTATAGCCATTTCATAAATATCCTAGCAGCTAATCATGCATTAAAATGCTCTGATAACCCACATTTGAATTCAAAATCTGACAACATTTAAATTAAAAATGAAAGATTAAAAATCTGTTGACAAGGCTTTTCAGTGGTATCTGCTGTTTTGCCTTCCTCAGGACATAGACATAAAAACGATATTATAAATATCAAAAATTGTGACCAGTAACCTCATATACTTACTTCTATGTCCATGCAACAAGGGATGTGTTTGAGAAACTGAGGTTGAACCAGGGAGTCATCAATAAGGTTAAAGAAGAAAAAGCACCCACTAATTGACCACTATACTGCAATGAAACACTCTGCGGAGGACCTTGATTGGTTTCTTTTGGCGAAAACTGAAGGTTTGCTAGGGGAGGGAAAACTGTCTTATTAATAAAGAGGAATGATAAAAACTATTAAGGTAGAGTTTAGTGTAAAGTCATTAGGAATGATTAGGATAAGTATTGTGAGAATAACAGGATTGTTACATATCAATGGTAAGAGATTTTAGAAATATAGTTGTCCCCTGTTGCTAGTGTAGAGGTTATATTTGCAATTATACTTTAAATTAACTCAGAGTAGGAATCATACGATCTGTCCATTTTGTCAAATGCACACTGAGTATATTGAGAATTTACCATTTGTTCCTGGAATCAGAAATGGTGACTGATATAGACATTATGGCCCTCATTACAACCCTGGTGGTAAATCCCGCCTACAGCTGTGCTGACGGCCGTCAAGATACTGTGGCCACGGCGGAAATCTGCTACAGGTATTACGACCCACATCTCATTATCCACCACAATACAGACACCCACACACGTCTGCCACACCAAAGGTCAGTGATAAACTGGCAATAGCAAAACCTAGACCGTCACGCCAACAGGAATACGCCCACAGTATCACGACCCACGAATCAACGCAGCGGTCTTTCAACCGGGGTAATCCATTGGCGGTAAACACCGCCGTGCTCAAAATACACACACTTTTACAAAACACAACCACATTGGACAATTCAAAATACACACACCTGATACACATACACACACTCACACCACTATAAAACACCCACCCACATTACCCACAACCCCTTACAATTACATATTTGGAAGAAGCAGAGAGAGAGAGAATAGCAAACACAAGACCAGCATCCACAGGCACACAACACCATCACTCATACAACATCCACTCACCTCAAAGAACACACCCCAACACAACACTTCACACAGCACAACAAACATCACCTCACACATCACCCATACCACATTATGGCACCTCAAAGACACCCCAGGTTTTCTGATGAGGAGCTCAGGGTCATGGTGGAAGAAATCATCCAGGTAGAGACACAGCTATTTGGATCACAGGTGCAGCAGACCTCCATTGCAGGGAAGATGGAGCTATGGCGGAGAATTGTCGACAGGGTCAACGCAGTGGGACAGCACCCGAGAACATGGGATGACATCAGGAAGAGGTGGAATGACCTACGGGGGAAGGTGCATTCTGGGGTATCAAGACACCAGGTAGCTGTACAGAGGATTGGCGGTGGACCCCCACCTCCTCCCCCACAACTAACAACATGGGAGTAGCAAGTCTTGGCGATCATGCACCCTGAGGGTCTAGCAGGAGTAGCAGGAGGACTGGACTCTGGTAAGGCAAATATTTACTATTATATCCCCCCCACCCTACCTGCATGCCATTACAAACTCCTACCCCACCCTCACACCCATCACTCCAACACCTCACAGATACCCCACTATCACAACCCACACATTCCAATACCAAGCCCTGCATGTAACACCAATGCATGGACACCCATTACAGACCTGCATGGACACCCATCACCAAAGCATGTCCAGTAGAGAGACTCCCCAGGCCCAAAAAAAAAACACTCACACAAGGGCCAAGGCAATAATGCAAGCAAAGGAGTAGAGGGAAATTCACCCAATGCACAAGATGGCACACACAGATACAATAACTATGCATTTGCACCCCAACAGAACCCCTACCCAATGTCACCGGACAGGAGGTGCCAGCAATATCCAGTCCCCCCCACAGAAGAGGCCCACAGTGAAGACAGCAGCTTTGCACGCCTGGATCAAGATGACCAGCCCAGCCCATCAGGGACCTCTGGACAGTCGGTTCCCCTGCCACAGTCACAAACCACCACTGAACCTCCCCCCTCAGGAAACACCAGCACAGCACCCACCCAGTGGGCCCATGCCACTGTCCCCAGGACACGCCAATCAGCAGTGTGTCCACCACTACAGGGACCCCAGGCAACCTCACTAACCCAAGACAATCAGGGACCTGGGGTCAGTGGCAGTGGGCACACGGTTCAGGGGACAGAGGCACAGTGAAATAGGGAAGCTGGGAGGACTGCTGTGCGACAGGGGGAGGACAGGCTCAGGGAACCCACTCTTCACGAGGCACTCTCCAGCATCATGGGAGCATACCACTATTCCCAGGAGAACATGGGCACGGTACTCGCCAAGTTTCAGGAGACCCAGCGGCTGCAGGAGGAACAGTACCTGGGGATCAGGGGGGACTTGAAGTCCATTAACACCACCCTGGTCACCATTGCATGGGGTGCTGGCAGACATGGCCAAAACCATGAGGGAGACAGTGGCACACCAACGGGCCCCTGACACTAGCCTGAACGATGAACAGCCCTCTACCTCCGCCGGTGCTAGTGGACAGGAGGTCCTGCCACCAGCACCCCACCCCCTGCAGAAGGAGAACCACCCCGCAAACGGTCCTTGCGATCCAGGCACAAGACAGAGAACATTGCCAAGACCCCGCCAGGAAATAAGACTCTCCTGATTGTCACCCTTCTGTCCCACTATGTCATCCTGACCACCTTGAACTGCCATTACTCCACTTCCTATGCCCCCTTGGACAATGCACCTGTGATACAAAGAGACTGGACTCTACCATGGACATTCCTCCACAATCACGCCAGCCCATTGCACATACCCCTCCACTGATTAGCACTTTAATAAACACCCTTGAATCACAAAACGATCTGGAGTCAGTCTGTACTTTCACAAGTGTGTTATTACAACCTCTCTGACAAATATCAATGTCAATGTTAATTTGCACATTCCAAAGTATGACAGTTGTTGGGCACCAGTAAACATACCAGAAGGCAGAATGTGGTACTCCGATCTGTGTAAAGAAAAGGCAAAGTGAACTGTCAGGGTCCATACACAGAGGTAAAAAGGCAGAATCATGCAATGTCCTGCAGTAGTCTGATATGAGAGGAGCAGTATGAGTCTCTTACCTGTGTCTCACTGGAAGTATTGCATGATGATGTTGTTTCGGTTGTCTATATCTTCTTCTTCTGCCTCCTCTTCTTCACTGTCCACAGACTCCACAGCTGCCACAAGACCAACATCAGGGCCATCCTCCTGCAGAAAAGGCACCTGGCGTCGCAAAGCCAGGTTGTGCAACATACAGCATGCCACGGTGATCTGGCACACCTTCTTCGATGAGTAGTATAGGGAGCCACCTGTCAGATGGAGGCACCGGAATCTGGCCTTCAGGAGGCCGAAAGTCTGCTCTATAATTGTCCTAGTTCACCCATCTGCCTCGTTGTAGCATTCCTCTGCCCTTGTCCTGGGATTCCTCACTGGGGTCAGTAGCCATGACAGGTTGGGGTAACCAGTCACCTGCAGATATCAAGGGGTATCTGTTAGACACACACCAACCCTTATGGACTCTCCCGTACCCAGACACCTATTCAAACTGTGTGGGGACCTTGGGCTCACCTATTAGCCACACACGGTGTCTCTGGAGTTGGCCCGTCACATAAGGGATGCTGTTATTCCTCAAAATGTAAGCATCATGCACTGAGCCAGGATACGTGGCATTCACATGGGAGATGTACTGGTCTGCCAAACACACCATCTGCACATTCATTGAATGGTAGCTTTTGCGGTTTCTGTACACCTGTTCATCCCTGCGGGGTGGGACAAATGCCCCATGTGTACCATCAGTGGCACCAATGATGTTGGGGATATGTCCCAGGGCATAGAAGTCACCTTTCACTGTGGGCAAATCCTCCACTTGGGGGAAAGCAATGTAGCTGTGCATGTGTTTCAGCAGGGCAGACAACACTTTGGACAACATGGTAGAGAACATTGGCTGTGTCATCCCTGATGCCCACTGTTGTTTGAAAGGAACCACTGGCCAGGAAATGGAGCACTGACAGGACCTGCACTAGAGGGGGGATTCCTGTGGGATGGCGGATAGCTGACATCAGGTCTGGCTCCATCTGGGCACACAGTTCATGGATTGTGGCACAATCAAGTCTGTAGGTGATAATGATGTGTCTGTCTTCCATTGTCGACAGGTCCACCAGGGGTCTGTATACCGGAGGATGATGCCATCTCATCATCTGCCCCAGCGGATGTACCCTATGGAGGAGAAGGGTGAGCAGAGGGTCATATACCACATAGGTTGCACAAGGGTGTTTTTAGCACTATTGTGATGTAATCGGTGTGTGGCGCTGTCTGTCCGTATTCCTGCCCAAAAGTGCTGTGATGCAGTTAGGTGCCCTGCCATGTGGCCCCCTGAAATGGCGGCTGTCTGACCTGTAAAGAGGGACAAGGGGAAATGAGGTAACTGCTCTGGCGTTGTGCAGCCTCGCGGTAGGCGGACGAAGACTGCTGTGCAATTCAGCATTGGTTATCATTGGGCCCTATGGGTTCCAGGAGCCAATGACGATGTACGCCGGCGGTAACGGTACGCACCGCCGCGGACGTGACTGCCATTTCCTATCTGTTCACTCACTTGATACCTGACCTTGAACAGGAGAAGACCTACACTGCAAGTGCTGCTGTGACCTCAGTCTGGAAGCGATAATAGCCACAGTGTTTGGGGAAAGGGCCCCTGCCTTCACCGCAGAGAAGTTGGACAACCTGGTGGATGGGGTCTTCCCCCAGTACACGCTACTCTACGGTCCTCCATACAAACAGGTGAGTACACTGTGAGCATGATGGATGGGACATGAATGCATGGAGTGGCGTGGATGGAAGATACATGTGGGGGGGCCTGTGGCCAGCATGTGAGGATAGTCAATGTATGTGTTTCAGGGCATGGTTGGGAAGTTGTGGCCAATGAGTATGAATAACCGGATGGGGGAGTACAATCCATTCTTACTTTACCTTGTCTCTAGGTCAGCCCCCACCAGAAGAAGGGTACTTGGCATGCCATCGCCAAGGAAGTGCGGACCCTGGGGTCTACCATAGACGGAGCACCCACTGCCGCAAAAGATGGGAGGACCTGCGCAGCTGTAGCAAGAAGATGGTGGAGGCCCAGCTGGGGATGGTCTCCCAACGTGGAAGGGGCGCCCGTCGCACCATGACCACCCTGATGTACCGGATCCTGGCGGTGGCATATCCGGAATTGGATGGGCATTGAGGGCATCGCAGCAGCCTCAAGGGGGTGAGTACAGTCTCATTCAGCTGACTCTGCACGCTTTACGAGGTATCTGGGTGAGGGAAGTGGGCTGTGGGTTCCCTTAAGCCAGGGCGAACTTGGTAGGGTCGGTCCCTTGTTAGGCAGGCTCTGTGGCACTCCAACCCCAATAGTGGTAGTGGCCATCTACACCTAGTCAGGCTTCTGTGGGTTCCAGGTGTGCAGCAAATGGGATTAGGCACAGTCCCCCATGGCCAGGTGATTTTCCTAAGAACTGCTAGTGCATGGCCTAGTGCATAGGGCAGCTCCCTGTGTGTTGTGTCCGCCAACGGTGGTGTTGTTGCTGGCATTGACCATGTGTCTCCTCTGTCTTTCCCCCCCTTTTTGTCACCCTGTCCTTGTGTGCATTAGCATCATCTGGCGGAGGAGCAGTGGCACCGGAGCAGGAGGGAGCTGCAACCCACATGGCCCAGGAGGGTGAATGTACGGCGTCTGAAGGCACCATTAGGATGGAGGGCGAGGGGAGCTCCACGACGGGGAGAGGAGGAGACACCAGCAACAGCGATTCCTCCTCTGATGGGAGCCCCCTTGCGGTGGCGGGCACCTCTGTGCCCACCGCAACAACAGGTACAGCCGCCACCCCCCATACCAGCACCACCCTCCCAGTAGCCCCTCAGCGTGTTTCCCGTGCTCGCTCACCCAGGAGGGTGGGCCTCTCCTTCGCCCCAGGCACCTCAGCCCCTGCCCAAGTCAGCCTTGCTGCCCTCAGTAAGGAGGCTATTGACCTCCTGAGATCCCTCACTGTTGGGCAGTCAACCATTTTGAATCCCATCCAGGGTGTCGAGAGGCATTTGCAGCAAACAAATGCATACCTGGAGGGCATTCATTCTGGCGTGGCGGCCCAACAGAGAGCATTTCAGGCTCTGGACTCAGCACTGATGGCAGCCATTGTCCCTGTGTCCAGCCTCCTCCCTCCAACTTCCACTACCCAGACCCAATCCCCTCTTCCTCAGCCTATCCCAAGCACACCATCAGACCAGCATGCACACACAAAAGTGGCTCAGGCAAACATAAGCACCACACATCCCACAGGCACTCACACAATCACCATACCCATGCAGACACACCAACATCCACTGCCTCCACTGTGTCCCCCTCCTCCACGTCCTCCACCTCCCTCCCTGTCTTGTCTCCTCTCACACCTGCATGCACTACATCCTCAGCCACTACCTCCATCACCAGCACACCCATCACCACACACCGCTCACGTGCAATCACCACCCCTACTACCATTTACACCACCCCTGTGTCCTCTCCCAGTATGTCTGTGAGCCCTCCTCCCAAATTACACAAACGCAGGCACACACCCACTCAACAGCCATCCACCTCACAACAGCCTCCAGCCCATGCACCGTCACCCAATGTCAGCAGACGTACACCTCCTACAAGCACTACCTCTTCCTCCACTCCCAAACCCCCTCCATCTTCCCGTCCCAGTGTGTCTAAAAAACTTTTCCTAGCTTCCATTGACCTCTTCCCTACACCTCCCCACCCCGTCCTTCCCCTAGGGCCAGGATGTCCAGATCCCAGCCCAGCACCTCAGCCACAAAATCCAAGACCACTGTGGTCCCTGCAAGTCTGGGAAAAGCGAAGGCAGCACCAATCAGGGCTGCCAGTGTGCCACCTAGTGAGGCCAAGGACCACCCTATTCAGCCACCTGCTAAGGTAAAGAAGGGGCCCACATGCCGAAGGGAAAAGCCGCACGAACCACCCAGCAAGGCCTCTTCCAGAACAAAAGAGGACAGTGCCAAGGTCCCAGCAGCAACTTCCAAAGTGGGGAAGGGACACAAGGGCAAAGGGAAGTCAGCTCAGGGCACGGAGCCTCCAGGTGAGAGACTGGTGTCACCCCTTCTGCAAGACAGAACAGCAACATGTACGGCAGTTGCCACTGCCGCAATGACCGCCACCTGCACCGCCACCTGCACGTCTGCTGCCTCTACTACAGTCCCCAGCATCATTCTCAGTGGGCACCCTTAGGAGACTGCAGGAGACGGCCTTGTGTCTCCCTCCACCGGTGCAGACACCTGCACCACCGGCAGCATCTCTGCCGCAGACACCGCCACAGCCACTGCCCCGCGATGTGCCCAGCCAGTGCCACCACAGCGGACTTGAGCAGCAACCCCAGTGGACAGCCGTCCGAGGCTGCAGGAGACGTCCTGGACCCTGCACACACTACATGAGGCACCACAACCAGCACTGGCACTACCAGCAGTTGGCAGGATAAGTCGCCGCAGGGTGGAGTGTGTCTCTGCCTCCATGGAGTATCATGCTACCTGTTCCCTGAAAATCTCGTGGCTCAGACACCCAGGTGACGGAATAGGAACTGACACACCCCAGGTGCAGCATCACTGGGCACCATGCCCCCTCCAGAACCAGAGGAAAAAAGCATCCACTCACCTTATCTTTGGCAGGATGAATCACTCTGGGTACCATGCCCCCTCCAGAACCAGTGGAGAAAAGCATCCACTACCCCAGTCCTTGGGAGGATGAAGCACTCTGGGCACAATGCCCCCCTCCAGTCAGGATGCGGTATGATGCAGATAAGATGGATGGTGAAATAAGTGTTTTTTTAACAGATATCAGATGGTGCTGTACTGGGAGATATGACCGCAGATACGGGTAAGTGCCTTTCAAACGTAGAGCATTGTAGAATGTGGACAAACTGGGTAGAATTACAAAAGTAAACATTTCTCAATTTTTTGGACCTTTGGGAGTTTTTATCACGAGAATACAGAAATCTATTGCATGCTCTGCTTTGGACGAGTACATCAAAACATCCAAGGAGGATTTCACGGTGTAGCATAGACCGCAGAAACAGATAGGAGAAGCAACACAAGGAAAAGATTGCTGAGGCCCTTGGTAAATGATTTACAGGAGACATATGTTTGACCACTAGTGCATTATTAGGAATGCAATAATTTGTAAGGATTGTGGGAATCAGGATAACAAACAAGTGATATGTCGTTCAAACAGAAACAATACCCCATGTGGAATATAATTGAATACACATAGAAAGAACAAGTGCTTCTGTTGCCTGATTATAGAAACAATAGACCTTATGGAATACCACTGTGCTAGCAAATAGCAGAAGGATATTAGCTTGTTTATAAATGAATCAGGTCATGATAATGGAAGGGTGGGACACCCAATGATAGTGTATGAATGACAGTGTAACCACAGAAGGCTATTCATTGAAAACAAGCAATGAGTAATACTGATTATCATACATGAATGGTTAAATGAATGAATGCTCATAGAAAGAAAAAAAACTTTTGTTGCCTGATTTTGAAAGATGTAAATGTACATACTGTGTACCTTTTAACATGAAAGGGCTAATATATAAAATATGAATACTACTACTATGAGGTTTACCTTGTGTAATGAAAGATGTTTATACCCATGTATACCACTTTTTCTGTTTTCTTCTTTCTGCACAGTTTTTAATATTCATAATATTGTTTTATATACAATAAGGCTGGATGACATTGTATAAGAGGAAGGACTGAAATTGAGATCTGAGAAATAACAAGATCAACATAAGGTTTAGTTATAATGATTGCTTGTTTTTTTAAATCATGCCTCCCTTGAATGTAAGGGGTTGCTCTCTTTTTTTTAGATGCTCTTCATGAACGCCAGCACCTTACATTGAACCACATTTATTTTTGAGGAAAAGTCAGGAGATGTGAAAGAAGACTAGCTCTAAAACAACCATGTCCATGACACTGAACAACAAAATATAAGACTTCAGGAGCAGTGTCTGGGAACTCTCCCGCTTAAGTGTTGGTGGTAGTGGCATCCTCCCTAAATTGTAAAGTTATGTCTTCCCATATGGACAAGGATGTGAAGGCAATGGACAGTTACAGGAAGAAAATCTACAATTTCAATGTTCCCTCCTGGAGGTAGGAAAATGTTAACATGCTCATGGTCGCCTGTGCTTGTGGCATGCTTTCAATTAATTTGCAACATTATTGCACAAACATTTCAAAGAGGACTGTAAGTGTATACTCCACATCATCCTGAAGATGGCTGAGAAGAGACTGCTTTTGTTTCATGAGGCTTGAATGACAAAGATTCTTGTACCAGAACTATAAGGAGAAAGTAATTAATGTCCAGATCAATGGAACTAATGTCTGAGACCTCTATGGATGAGGTGCTTTAGCTCTAAAAAGCAGGAATAGCCACATCCAACTCACTAGCCGCCTAACATATAGACAGTTTAGACTGCAGCATTCCTTCCAGTCAGTAACATTACCCATGAATCAAATGGTGGCTGTCAGAAATGGGGTCTCTGTTTTTCAGTCAGTTTCACTCTGTCCAAGCAGGGGCCCTCACTCTAGTCAAGGTAAGGGAGTCACACTTCCAAAACAACCCCTGCTCACCCCCTTGGTAGCTTGGCACAAGCAGTCAGGCTTATCTTAAAGGCAATGTGTAAAGTATTTCTACCAACACACACAATAACACAGTGACAACACTAAAAAAGGGACACAACAACAGTTTAGGAAAATAGCCCATATTTATCTAAATCAGACAAGACCAAAACAACAAAAATCCAACATACACAAGCAAAGTTATGACTTTTTAAATTAAAGAGTCTTAATCCATAGAAATGAATGGATGTGTTGCTTTTACACAAAGTACCTGGTTTGTGTAAAAAATAAAGCCACATGGGTGAGCGTGTGTCGGAAAAGTCAGCACTGCGTTGATTCCTTACTCGCAAGTGAGGCTGTGGGTCGTTTCTTCTCCGGGTGGGTAGGTGATGCATTGTTTTTCTCTCCCTCAGAAGAGCCATGCATCAATTTCCAGATGGGCAACCTCGAGTCCACGCAGGTTCACAATGATTTTGATGCCCAGCCACGATGCATGTGAAATTCCAGCCCACGGCGGTAAAGAGTCAGGCTGTGTGGGTGATGTTTCAATTTTGGCAGCCGCACACAGGTGTTGCATCGATTTCCCAACTGGGATGCAGGTGGTGCGTCAATTTTTCAGCTGGAAAGCAGGTGCTGCGTCTATTTTTCTCCTGCACGGCTCCTGTGCATGCTTTTCACTCTCGGTTTCACTATATTCTCCCAGGTACTGGATTAGGCACCACTTGGCAGGGTAGGAGTCTCAGCAAGAGAGTCCAAGTGTTGGCAGAAGAAGTCTTTGATGGCCCTGAGATCTCAGAACAGGGGGCAAGACCAGTCCAGGCCCTTGGAGACACTTCACAAGCAGGAACACACAGCAAATTCCAGTCTTTGTTCTGTCAAAGGCAGAAGCAGAAACTGCAGACCAACCCAGCAAAGCACACTCACAGGTAAAGGGGCAGTATTCCTCCTCCAGCTCTTCAGCTCTTCTACTTGGCAGAGGTTCCTCTTGGTTCCAGAAGTAATATGATTTTCAGGGGTTTTAGGTCCAACACTTATACCCCTTTCTGCCTTCGAAGTAGGCCTACTTCAAAGGAAAGACTCTGTTGTTCACAAAATCCTGCCTTGTAGACTGCAATGTGTAAGGACAGGCACAGCCCTTTCACTTGTAAGTGTCAGTTCTTCCCTCCCCACTTTAGCCCAGGTGACAAATCAGGATATGCAGGATACACCCCAGTTCTCTTTGTGTCACTGTCTAGAGGGAATTCTCAAACAGCCCAACTGTCAGTCTGACCCAGACGTGGATTCCAAAGGCACACAATGGTTAAGCAAGACAATGTCCGATTTCTAAAAGTGGTGTTTCCAAACTCCAAATCTGTATCTGCTCCTAATGGGAAACTGCACTTAAATTATATTTAAAAGCAGTCCCCATGTTAACCTATGAGAGAAATAGGCCTTGCAACAGTGAAAAACAAATTTGGCATTATTTTACTGTTAGGACATGTAAAACACATCAGTACATGTCCTACCTTTCTGCACTCTGCCCATGGGGCTTCCTAAGGTCTACCTTAGGGGCGACTTACATGAAGTGAAAGGGAAGGATTGGGCCTGGCAAGTGGGTACACTTACCAGGCTGATTTGGCAGTTTAGAACTGCACACACAGATAGTGCAGTGGTAGGTCTGAGCCATGTTTACAGAGCTACTCATTTGGGTTGCACATTCTGTGCTGAAGGCCCACTAGTAGCATATGATTTGCAGGCCCTGGGCACCTCTAGTTCACTTTACTAGGGATTTACTAGTAAATCAAATATGCCAATCATGGAAAAGCCAATCACACATATAGTTTATACAGAGAGCACTTGCACTTTAGCACTGGTCAGCAGTGGTAAAGTGTCAAAGGTGCCACAAACCAGCAAAAACAAAGTCCAGCACACAGTCAAAACATAGGAAGCAGAGACAAAAAGGCAGGGGAGACCATGCCAAGGATGCCAAGTCTAACACGTGCCCCCCCCCCCACTTGAAAGGCAGGAGAACTACTCAACCTCAAGGGAGTTCTCATCACTAAGGCGGAAGAATCTGGACAGACCATCAGCATTGGTGTGTTCTGTACCAGGGCGGTGTTCCACAGTAAAGTCCATCCCTTGTAGGGAGATAGACCACCTCAACAGTTTTAGGTTCTCACCCCTCATCTGCAATGACCCCTTGGGTGCCCAGAATGTAACAGTTATGTCCTCGGCTGCATAGCTCGGGTGCCGAGGACATAACCGTTATGTCCTGGTATGGGCCCTCGGGGGAAGAGCTAGCACTCCCTCTGAGGGCCTTGCAACACCCTTCCATGGGCAGGGATGGAAGGGGAATCACTTCCCTGTCCACCCCCCACCCCTCCCTAACCCCCCCAGTGATGTCAGATGACATCAGTGCGCGATTGCGTGCTGACCTCATCAGAGGCCGCCCTGAGCTTCCAGCGCGGATTGGAAGAGAAATGAAAAAACATTTATCTTCCAATCACGTGCTGGGGGTGGGAGAGGCATCAAAGGAAAGGAAAGGCCTTTGTGAAGCAATCGGGCTGCAGTAATGCCCACTAGGCACCATGGATTATTATTATTTTTTATTTATGTATAAGGGGAGTGCCCCTTTGGCAAGGGCTGCTGCCATGGGGGCAGTTAATTATTAGGCCTTTTCTGCCCCCCCCCCTCCCCCGGGAAAATCAGCAGAACCCACTAGAAACCAGGGATCTTTTTTTCTTTTTTTCTTTTACAGATGGGGATCGACCCCTTAGGCAAGGGTCACTCCCCTGGGGGCAAATTGCATTTTGGCCATTTCTGCCCCTCTTGGGGGCAGATCAGCCTATTTTGTTTAGGCCGGGGCAGAAACCAATAGGCACCAGGGATTTTTTTTTTTTTTACAGATGGGGAGCAACCTCTTAGGCAAGGTATTCTGTCACTAACTGGAAGGAGACTGAATGCACAACAAAATAGTGAACAAAGGGGTATGTCCCAGTAAAATGACAAAATTGTTTTGAAAAATGTGGTTTTCTGATTCAAATCTGCCTGTCCCTGAAAGCTGGGAAGATGGTGACTTTAGCACCATAAACCCTTTGTTGATGACATTTTCAGGGAAAGAAACACAAGCCATCTTTTGCAGCTCTTTTTTCTCATTTGTGTTTTAAAAAACAAAATGTTTGCTGTATTTTGGCTAATTTCTTGGTCTTCTCTAGGGGAACCCACAAACTCTGGGTACCTCTAGAATCTTTAGGATGTTGGGAAAAAATGTTGGGAAAAAAGGACGCAAATTTGGTGTGGGTAGCTTATGTAGGCAAAAATTTATGAGGGCCTAAGTGCGAACTGTCCCACATAGCCAAAAAAAGGCCTGGCACCTGAGGTGGAAAAGGCCTGGCAGCAAAGGGGTTAACCATTTGAGGGGCCTGTGATCTGCCTGAACCCAGACATGAGTCCCAAAAATGTACCTTTACAAAAAGATATATTTTTTAAATTGTGAGTTCAGAGACCCAAATTTCACATCTCTATCTGTTCCCAATGGGAAACTGCACTTAAAAGATATTTAAAGACAGTCAACAGTGAAAAATGAATTTGGCTGTATTACACTGTCAGAACTTATAAAACACATCAGTACATGTCCCACCATTAATATACACTGCGTCCTGCCCATGGGGTAACCTAGGGCCTTCCTTAGGGTAAGTCTAACAGTAGCTGTGCTTCAATTTCTAGAGAAATGCAAAGGAAGCTTTCCCATTTGCGTCAATGTTAGGTTTCAGTCCACTAATAAAACAGACTCCTCTGCTTGCCAGAGACTTCACACTATAAGTGCTGCATTCTCTACTAACAGGGCTTCCTCTTTCTGCAGTCAGCTTCTCCCAAAGTTCAGAAGAAGGGTCCTCATGTAAAGGATCAAAAATGCGATTGAAGGTGGTTTTTCGTTTTAAACTTGGCACAAACATTTACATTAATCTCCACCATATATATATATATATACATATATATATATATATATATATACACACATATATATCTGTGTGTGTATATATTTATGTATGTATATATATATATATTATATATGCGTGTGTGTGTATATATATATATATATATATATATATATATATATATATATATAAGGGCACCCTGCGACATAGCAGGAGCCGGCCATGGGGGGTGGCGGTCCCGAGGGCCATCTGTGGCTCCAAGAGGGGGCCACGTGGCCCCGCTCCAACGAGGACATTGCCATTGCAGGGAGGTGGTGGTCCAGAACTGCAGACTTTGCAACTGAGGAACCAGGTTCAAGTTTTAGTATCAGCTCGACATCCTGTGATTCTGGGCTTTCAATCTCCCCATGCCTAAATCCAAAATGAACGAGTCCTTGTGTAATGTAACTGATACTCATGTAAAGCACTCCAATACTTTCGAGTCAAGTCAAGTCTGTGCTATATACAACTGCAAAAAAAAAAAAAAGTTTTGCACACTTCTGTCATTGGGCTACACTTTGGCTACACTTGAGAGTTATTTGTGCTACATTTGGGCTCTTTTTTCTATGATGGCCATATTCAGAGACTTGTATGTTATGAAGCCCTCAATTTAATCATTTACTGAAGTATCCTCAGGAGAAAATGTTTTGTTTTCCACTTCAATTCCATCAAGATGGCATTCAGATGTGCCACATTTTTGGCATAAATTCAGAATGTTAGAGTCTAGTTGCTTATTAGAACACTGTAGTAAAGCTGCTGATCACCCCGGTGCTAGCTGCCAGTCTGCTGCTGGTGTTGAACATGCATGTTTCAGTCTGCATGTCAGAATGGCACTAACCATAATTACTATGACAAAATGAACCCACTCATTTTGTTCCTTTCTAAATTAAATGTTTTAAGTTTTATCAGTTGGATTCAATCAAGATGGGTTTGGGTGTGCCACACTTTTGTTATTCTTTAGAACACTCTGGGAGGCTACAGTAGAACACAAGAGAATCAACTGATGTTGGGAGTACATGTTTTAATGAGAACGTCAGACTTAATTCTCATATGGCTAAGAAAGACCGTGTGAATTTGCAGAAAATATGCTCTCATATCAGTTTTTTCAAGCACCTTCCAGAACATCTATGGTAAAATCATGAGAAAACAATTTTCTCTCAAACATAATTCATGAAATCCCAGTAGAAGGCTTTTTCACAGGGTAAAATCACCTTAGAACACACCACAATTCCTAAAATCAGTATGGTACCATCAACAAATGATTTATATAGTAATTACAATCTGTTATTACCCTTTATACATTATACATTTTGTGACCCTCAAAACCTGCCATTCACTACAGTCAATTTCAATAGGGTGCTATCATGTATTTTGGTCCCATTGTGGGTGCCGGCACTTCCTGGATGAAGTGCTGACAGGCAATCAGATCTCACCATGAGATCTGTGCTTAGGCTTCACCCAAATATACCAATTTATTTTTTCTTTCATTTCTCAAACACTACCAAACAGATTTATACCAAATCACCAAAATGGCGCTTTGTGGACCAAAAGCTACCTTTCTGCCAAATTTGAGATAATTCCATCCAGTAGTTCAGGCTGTAGTCATGTTTAAACATCCCTATGGAAATTCCATGGGGGAAAAGCATATTGGGATCCCCCCTTTCTTATCACCCCGCTTGAAGAATCATTAACTATAACTGCCTAGTGGCAAACAACAGTAGATAATATATATATATATATGTTAGACTTGGCACCCTTCGTGTGGTCTCCCCTAGCCTTTTGCCTGTGCTTCCCAGGTTGTTTCTGGATGCTGGACTCTTTTTTTGTTGTTTTCTTTGCTCTGGACTCGTTACCCCTGCTGACCAGTGCTAAAGTGTAAGTGTTCCCTGTGTAAATTATATGTGTAAATTGGCTTATCCCTGATAGGCATATTTGATTTGCTAGTAAGCCCCTAGTAAAGTGCAGTAGAAGTGTCAAGGGCCTGTAAATCAAATGTTACTAGTGGGTCTGCAGCATTGGTTGTGCCACCCACACCAGTATCCCTGTAAACACGTCTCGGACCTGCCACTACAGTGCCTGTGTTTGCAGGGTTAAACTGCCAATTCAATTTGGCAAGTGTACCCACTTGTCAGGTCTAAACCGTCCCTTTTTATACATGTAAGGCACCCCTAAGTAAGGCCCTAGGTAGCCCCATGGGCAGGGTGCAGTGCATGTTAAAGGTGGGACATGTACTGATGTGTTTTACATGTCCTAACAGTGAAATACTGCTAAATTCAGTTGTCACTGTTGCAAGACCTATCTCTCTCATAGGTTAACATGGGGGCTGCCCTTAAATATTATTGAAGTGCAGGTTCCCTTTGGGAGCAGATGGAAATCTGGAGTTTAGGGTCTCTGAACTCACAATTTAAAAATACATATCTTAGTGAAGTTGGTTTTTAGATTGTTAGTTTGCAAATGCTACTTTTAGAAAGTAGGCACTTTCTGTGACTCTTCCTGCTTGTGGATTGCCTGTCTGGGTCAGTTTGACAGTTGGGCTGTTTGTGAATCTCCTCTAGACAGTGACAGTAAGGGAGCTGGGGTGTAGTCTGCATATCCTGATGAGCCATCTGTGCAAGGGAGGAGTGGTCACTCAAACCAGAAAGGGTTGGCCTGCCCTCGCAGAATGCAGTCCCCATCCCCCTGGTGTGTGTCTGGGGCCTGTGCAAGGCAGGATCTTGTGAACAATAGAGACTTTCCTTTGAAGTAGGCCTACTTCAAAGGCAGAAAGGGGTATAACTATTGGACCCAAAACACATTAAAATTCGATTACATCTGGAACCAAAATGAACCTCTGCCAAGGAGAAGAGCTGGAGAGCTGGAGGAGGAGTACTGCCCCTTTGCCTGTGACTGTGCTTTGCTGAGTTGGCCTGCAGTAGCTGCTTCTGCCTGAAAGAGGACAAAGAGTGACTTTTGTGTGAATTCCCACTGGCGAAGAATCTCCAAGGGCTTGAACTGAGCTTGCCTCCTGTTGTTGAAGTCTCAGGGACATCAAAGACTTCTCTCTGCCAGTACCAGGACTCTCTTCTAAGACTCCTGCCCTGCCAAGTGGTGCCCTAACCTGTCCTGGGCCCGTGAAAGGTGAAGCTGGTGGAAAAGGACGAAAATCCACGCAAAGACCACCGTGTGGGGGAACTTTCAATGCACCATCCACAGCGTGGCTGATAAACGACATGCCACTTGCCTTGCAGCTAAAATCAATGCTCCACCTGCATCGCAGCTGCAGAAATGACGTGCAATACCTACTAGCAGCTGCTGATAATGATGCAGGCCCCATACAGCACGGTTTCCTGACACCGTGCGGCCGGATTTCAACGCAACATCGCCGAGCATGAAAAATCAAGGCATAGCCTGCCCTGATCTGAGGTAGCCTTCTGGGATTCAACACATTGCTCTCTTGCAGGAGGGAGGAAATGACGCACTCCGCCCTTACTTGAGAAGGAATGACACACGGTCTTGCTTGCGAGTGAGAAATTGACGCATTGCTGGCCTTTTTCAATACACGCTCGCCCGTGCAGCTTTATTTTTGACGCTAACCAGGTACTTTATGTAACAACAGCATTCTCACTGTTTTCTAAGGATTAAGGCCCTCATAACAACCCTGGTGGTAAATCCCGCTGACCGTCGTGCGACGGCCACCAACATACCGTGTCCACTGCGGAAATCTGCAATGGGTATTATGACCCACACTGAGAATTCCGCCACTATACAGACACCCACACAAGTCCGCCAGACCAAAGGGCAGTGATAAACTGGCGGTAGCAAAACCCACACCGTCACTCCAACAGGAACAAGCCCACAGTACCACGACCCACGAATCAACTCAGCAGTCATTCAATCGCGGTAAACCATTGGTGGTACACACTGTTGCACTCAAAATTCACACACACTTACAAAACTACACCGCATTGGATAATTCAAACTACACACCCTCACACTCAGACCACTATAAAACACACACCAACATTACCCACAGCCCCTTACACCGAAAAATTTGGAAGAAGCAGAGAGAGAGAAAAGCAAAGACCACACCAGCATCCAGAGGCACACAACACCATCATTCATACACCATCCACACACAACACACCACACACCCCATCACATCACCCCACACATCACATCAACCATCACCTCACACATCACTCACTCCACATCATGGTACCTCAAAGACACCCCAGGTTTTCTGAGGAGGAGCTAAGGGTCATGGTGGAGGAAATCATCCGGGTAGAGCCACAGCTATTCGGATCACAGGTGCAGCAGACCTCCATTGCAAGGAAGATGGAGCTATGGCGGAGAGTCGTGGGCAGGGTGAACGCAGTGGGACAGCATCCAAAAACAAGGGATGACATCAAGAAGAGGTGGAACGACCTATTGGGGAAGGTGCATTCCGTGGTTGCAATGACACCAGGTAGCCGTACAGAGGACTGGCGGTGGACCCCCACCTCCTCCCCCACAACTAACAACATGGGAGGAACAAGTCTTGGTAATACTGCATCCTGAGGGCCTCGCAGGAGTAGCAGGAGGACTCTGGTAAGGCAAATCTGTACTATTATATCCCCCCACCCTACCTGCATGCCATCACATACTCCCACCCTCACTCCCATGACTCCACCATCTCCCACACACCCCACCATCACAACCTACCACTCCCACAACCAAGCCCTGCATGCAACAACAGTGCATGGACACCCATCACAGACATGCATGGACATCCATCACCAAAGCACGTCTAATAGAGAGACTCACCCAGGGCACAAAATTACCACTCACACAAGAGCCAAGGCGATAGTGCAAGCACAGTAATAGAGGGAAACACACCTATTGCACAAGATGGCACACACAGATAAAATAACAATGCATTTACACCCCAACAGGACCCCTACCCAACGTTACCGGACAGGAGGTCCAGCCATATCCAGTCCCCCCACAGAAGAGGCCCACAGTGACGACAGCAACTCTGCACGTCTGGATCAAGATGACCAGCCTGGCCCATCAGGGACCTCTGGACCGTGGACAGTCGGTTCCCCTGCCACAGTCCCAACCCACCACAGAACCTCCCCCCTCAGGAAACACCACCACGGTACCCACCCAGCGGGCCCATGCCGCTGTCCCCAGGACACGTCAATCAGCAATGTGTCCACCACTACAGGGACCCCAGGCAACCTCACAAACCCAAGAAAATCAGGGGCTTGGGGTTAGTGGCAGTAGGCACACGGTTCAGGGGACAGAGGCACAGGACAACAGGGAAGCTGGGAGGAGTGCTGTGCGACAGGGAGAGGACAGGCCCAGGGATCCGACCCTCCACGAGGCACTATCAAACATCATGGGAGCATACGACCATTCCAAGGAGACCATGGGCACGGTACTGGCCAAGTTTCAGGAGACCCAGCGGCTGCAGGAGGGACAATACATGGGGATCAGGGAGGTCCTCACCAACATCTACACCATCCTGGTCACCATAGCAGGGGGGCTGGCTGACATAGACAAGACCATGAGGGAGGCAGTGGTACAACAAAGGGCCCCTGACACTAGCCAAATAGAGGAACAGCCCTCCACCTCCACCGGCGCTAGTGGACAGGGGGCCCCGCCACAGGAACAACAGCCCACTATCACCCCACCCCCTGCAGAAGGAAAACCACCCCGCAAACAGTCCCTGCAACCCAGACAGACATCAGAGACAGTTGACAAGACCAAGACCACTGCCAGAATATGAGCCCCTCCTGAATGTCCCCCTTGTGTTCCAGTGTGTCACCTTGTCCACTTTGAACTGCCATTGCTCCCCTTCTTATGGCCCCTTGGATACTGAACCTGTGCTACAGACTGGCCCACTACACTGGACTATTCCCAACCATCAATCCACTCTATTGCACTTTGCATTGTACACAGATTTTTAATAAAAACCCTTGGACACAACTTGAGTAATAGTGCTTTTTCTGAAGGTAATGTACAATGTATTGAACTGCACTGAACTGCCTTATCATGTGTAAATGTCCATTTATCCACCCTACAAATGTGTCTCAGCAGTCTTTACACATCACATCATTTCACTGTTCTAACCACAGCAACATCTGCAATAAGGGAGGGCATATGTGACAATCAAGTGGAATGCAAAGGTAATGAATGGCATTACGCTACAGCCACAAAGCACAACACTGAAATGGAGAATTGTTTAGTTCAACAGTCTTACCTGAGTGTCATTGGAAGTACTGCAGGGTCATATGTGTCCTGTTGTCCACATCCCCCTCCTCTTCCTCCTCCTCGCTGTCCTCAGTGTCCACTACTGCCACAGCTGCATTGTCACCCCCTCCTCCTGCAGATAGAGCACATGCCTTCCGAGGGCCAAATTGTGCAACATGCAGCACACAACAACAATTCAGCAGACCTTCTCACGGGAGTCGCATAGGGATCCACCTCTCAGATGGAGGCACATGAACCTAACCTTCAGAAGCCCGAAGGTCCTTCCAACAATCCTCCTAGTATGCACATGAGAATCATTGTACCTATTCTCAGCCCCTGTTCTCAGATTCCTAACATGGATCAGGAGCCAGGACAGGTTTGGGTAGCCGGAATCACCTGCAAGAAGTGAGGGACACACATTAGCCCTGCACAATGGCATGAAGTATGACTCCTGAAGGCATACACTGACATACATTGGGTGGGGACTCAGGCTCACCTGTATGTAGTTGTGCCATCAGCTGTGGGACACTGCTATTCCTCAGGACAAACGCATCGTGCACTGACCCAGGATACTTGGCAGTGACGTGGGAGATGTACTGGTCAGCAAGGCACACCATCTGGACATTGAGGGCCATATTTAAACTTTTTGACGCAAAACTGCGCTAACGTAGTTTTGCGTCAAAAATGTTACAGCCGGCTAACGCCATTTATTTGCGCCGCTCGGGCATCAAATTTATACTTTGACGCACCGCAGGGCAAACCACTGGTGTGAGTCATTTTTTTTTACTCAAACCAATGCGTCACGTCGTAAAGAAAAACGACGTTAACGCAGCGAAAATGACTGTGAGCCAGTTTACGACGTCGCAAACCGTACACGCGTTGTTTTTTGACGCAATTGCGTCAAAAAGCAGCGCAAACGCAACAAAATGTGCTAAGGAGAGCCAAAATGGATCCCAGATGCTTGCACAGACCCCAGGAAGATGACAACAGACCAGGAACCAGCAAGGAGGACCCACAGAAGACCCAGGACAGGGAGAAGAAGAAAATAAAGTGTCACTTCAGTGCAGAGGAGCAGGAAATTCTGGTGAAAGAGGTGACGGAACACCAGCACCAACTGTTTGTCACTTCAAAGTTGCCAATTAGTAGGAGAGAGGCAATATGGCAACAAATTGTTGACAAGATCAACATTGTGGCAGAAGTACGGAGAACAGTCATTGAGTGCAAGAAATGCTGGCATGACTGCAAGCGCAGCACCAAGGAAAAGATGGCCAGGAACAGGAAGGCAGCACTGCAGACTGGAGGTGGGATTCCAGAACAGCAGGAGGCCCTGGACCACATGGAGGAGATGGTGGCAGCCGTCATCCCTGAGGAGATCATCACAGGCGTTCAAGGATAGGACAGCGCAGACTACCAGGAGACAACACAGATGCAGGGTAAGTCGCATGGGAAACTAAAATGCACAAATGTTAACTGCAAGCGGGGGGCATACCTACTACACAATGTATGTAAGTCATGATATTCAGGGAGTGGCATGGGTAAAGGGGCACGCTACGGGGGGATGGCCCGTTCAGAGGAAACCTGGGGCACAGTACTACACTACACCAACAACCTTTGCATGGGGGTATGCTGCCATGCCAAGGATGTTGGAAAGGTAAAGCCAGGCCAGGAGGGTAGGGTACAATGTTAAACTGACCTGCTGTCACACGTCAGCTGGTATTCTCCCTACATGAACTAGGGCTCAATTAACAGTCTCAGGCCATATCTGTAAGTGGAATTTAACATTGACAACAGTTGCCACTACCACCTCTTCTTTGTGTGCAGGTCAAGTAGGTAATGTCAGTAACGTCCCCATGGATCAAACACACCCAAATTAGAGGGTTCAGGATGACAAAGTTATCAATCCCCTGAAATCAATATAAATGTTCCAATCCTGTCAAATGTGATTGCCCATAGTTGCTACAAACATCAGCCATTGTCATAAACATTATGAGGTACACAGCGCTAATGTCATACCCATGCTGAATATGTCAGGGTCCAACCTGTGCCTGGGTCACAATAGCTCGAATGACACCATGCAACATCCCAAATGTCATACTGCTCATACAACAGCATTGAGGAGGAAGACATATGTAACTGGCTAGTGAAATACACCCGCACAGTCAGAGGAGGAACTGGAACACTGCTAGGACCATCAGTGCAATCCAATGTAGCACACAATTCCCAACATCAGCAGTACACAATCCCAATGCTGACACCCGTATTGTGCCAGGCCAATGCAATACATAGTATATGCTAGGTCTCAGCAACATAAAGTTGGATGTGAAATATCAGAGACTGGGTCAGTTCCAGAATGTTAAGTGTGGTGCAAGTTGCATCAGAACACCCGCAGCCAGTGAAAGGCCTCACCATGAGAATGGAAGTAGACAGAGGGTTGAGTAGGACAAGAAGGTGACACTTCACAAATTGGCCAGAACCAACACCTAGAGGATGTGATGCTGACAAGTCCCCAAACTGACCACAATACATGTGACATGCAGGTGGGGCATAGGCCTGGGAGAATGCTAATATGAAAGACAGGAACAATGAACAGGAACCAAGTAGGTTCAACTAGTAGGAAGGCAGGCACGTCACATTACAAATCCCACAACACAGAAAAACTAATTGTACCATATCTCATTGCAGAGGACGATGGCTCTCCTGCGGATAAGCCTGTCCTGGACTTCCCTGATGACATGGATGACGAGCCCACAAACATCAGCCAGCAGACTCTCCAAGATGTTCTTGGGACCCTCCAGACCCTACCTTCAGTCACAAGAAGGAGCACAGAAGTAGTAGCCATCACAGAAGACACACCCACCACCCCAATTGTACTACCTGCCAGCTCCCACCCAGCTGAGGACTCTGACGACACTGGCACCAGCTTTGAGAGAACTGTAGTTGGAGTACAGCGGGAGCTGGCCAAGGATGTGCGGGTGGGGATGGAAAATATGGCAGCCAGCCTAGAGGGGATGCGTTCGTGCATGATGTCAACTGCAGAACAGGCAGCAGCCAAGCAAGGGCGAACATCAATCTTGCAGGAACTTGAAAAAAGGTTGAAGGAAATCAGCACAGCTGTAAGAGAGTTGACACAACACCTACAACAACAATTCTGTCAACATGTGCACAAATGCAATATTGAACCCCTCAGGGCCGACCTAGCTGCCAACCACAGTGATGTGGCTGCTATACCTAAGAACCAGCAGCTCCTCCTTGCTGCAGTACGGCCCTTAATAGTCCCACCGTTGGCAGCCACTGGGATGTCTGACTCCACGTTTTCAAACACTGAGATGTGTGTTGCCCCTTCACAACCACCACCACTAAGGGCAGAGGAGGCAACACACACATCAGAAGATGAAGATGTGAAACAGATCACCTTCACCCATAAGAGTACCCAGTAGCACTAGTCCCTGCCACATGGCCACCTATAACCAAGGTCTTGTGCTTTGCAACATGCCAGTCTTGCAACAACTGCACTCAAGCACTGTTCTTCAGCCCACTGTTTATCTTGTCATCCTGCCCTGTGATTATCTCTCACTAACTCATTGGCAAATCCTGTCCCTCTGCACTGTCTGACACTTCACCCCAGCATATCCAATGACATGTCCTTTTGCACTTGTGTAGGATCACAATTGAAGGTGTCACACTAATGGACTCACAATCATGGACAATGTACATATAGCACTACAACACTTTAAAATAAATAGCACTTACACAACAACTTTATCTCTGTGTAATGTGACATATCAACCATGATGGCCATCAGTGATGTTTACCTCAGGTCAATGAGTATAGATTGTCAATACAACTGACCTGAAAGAATGTTGGCTGATAACTATGCACAGTGGTCTGGATTGTACCATCATCTGCCCTTCCTGAGGGTTAATTCTGAGGAAAATAGAAACTATACACCATAATGCTGTGTTGGACAGAATAACGCTTCCTCAAGGGATGTCTAAGCCAAAAAATATTACCCTCAACTTTTTCTTCAAGCCAAAACTTACGTATGTGACACTTGACCCACATTTTACCTAACACACACCATACTGCATGAATGGATGTGTATGAGTGAATGTACAAATATGTAACCTGGCTGAACATTGTAACAAATGATAGGTTTGTGTCAGGGGGTAACAGGCGCCTACCTGGCCGATCGGGATTTTGTAGTCCTTAGGGACTACATATCCCAATGACGCTTCGCGCGGGAAGACCGCATAACTCCGGCACTTCCCGGAAGCGGTTGCGCGTTATTCTTTCCTAATTCCCCGTCGGAGGCACACGAGGGCAGGATGGACGGCGTTCCCATGGGGGAAGTCACCACGTCCACAACGACGAACTGAAGGCATCCGGAACCCTCACGGAGATCAGCATTTTTAGGCAGCAGGAGATACGAGCTGCCTCCCTTAGAGATTTGGAACCGGTGGTAAGAGGCGAGCCGGTTTCTTGGCGGAGGCTTTCGCCTTCCAGTATGGTTATGGATCTAGTGATCAGACATTTAGTGTACTTCAGAGATGGTGCACAAAAATTAGAGATCCTCGTGAAACATGAATGGTGGTAGTTCAGGACAGAACCTTTTGTTTTCTTCGTGACAACTCAGGATCAAGACGTACTGTTCGCAGAAGTCAAACAGCCGGGAACATTTGTCCGTTTATCTTATTCTATGAATTAGGAAGGGGTGTCTTCTTCAAGTTCGTGACATTACTTAGAGGTTCTAGGTTTTAATTGAATCAAAAGAAGAAGTGCGGGACAAGTTCTTTTCCTTATTATATTTTTTTTCTCTTTTTTTTGTTGCAACCTAGATACAGGGTTAATTTGCATAAACATTGGGTTTTGAAAAAACCCTTAAGTGACTAGGGGTGTTCGTAGTCGGCCTGGGCATCCATCGATGATTTAGGTGGAGAATAGACAGGCGTTGGACTAGTTCTGCCCGCATGAGTTATGGGCAGGGACGGTCGTGGGTATTTTAGTGAGACTTTATGAGAGTAGATAGGCAATGTGATATTTAACACTGTGTATTTTTTCTTTACAGTTATCCCATCCCTGCTGTTCCTTTCCCCTTCCTTCCCTCACCTGATGACTCCAATACACCGTGGTTTTTATCGGTGACTTGGTGGTGTCGGGAGGTGGACCTTATTTGCATCACACCGAGTCTGAGGAGTACCTACAACGTGACAGAATAACGCGCCCACGAATAATACTCCTCCCGCTCGGTGTAATGCAAAATGGCATCTATGGATGACGTATTACAGGCGTTGGTGGTGGTGCAACAAGAGTTAGCTAATTCTAGGGCAGAGACGGCGACCCTAAGGGAAAAAGTAGAAAGGCTTACTAGGAATCCCTTCGATGCCTCAACATCTACACCGCAGGTAACCGTGAACGTCTCCCCTCCAATCCCTTTGGCCAGTCCGGAACGGTTTTCAGGGGACCCCAGGAGAGTTCAGGCCTTTTTAACCCAGTTGTCTCTTCAATTCTCTTGTAGGCCTGCGTCTTTTCCCTCTAACCTTTCCCGGGTAATGTTCGCTATTTCTTATCTCTCGGGAGACGCAGCTAACTGGGCAGTGCCGTTAGTCAGAAACGATGACCCCTTATTAGCGGATTGGAATGCCTTTCGGGCGGCCTTCGAGAGGGTGTTTGATCATAGAACAACCACCTTTAGCGCTGATAGGGAATTATTGGAGCTGAGACAGGGGAGATCTGACCTGGTCACTTATCTTACGACCTTCAATAGACTGGTGGCGGAATCAGGGTGGCCAGAGGAGAAGCGAATGTCTCTCTATTATCAAGGCTTACGAGATGACATGAAAGACATATTAGCTCAAATAGATCCGCAGCCTTCCACTTGTACTGATCTTGTGAATCTTACTCTAAGATTGAATCACAGAATAGCAGAACGAAGAGTTGAGCGTAGAGCAGGTGATCGGCGACCTGTCTTTCCAGAAAAGGAGGGGCAACCAGTTTCTAATCCCAATGATTTGAGTGGGGAACCTATGGAAGTGGGAGCCGTTAGGGCACCCCTGTCAAAGACCGAGAAGGAGACCAGGAGGGTACAGGGGTTGTGCATGTACTGTGGCAGGAAGGGTCATTATGTGAGAGAGTGTCCCCAAAAACCAAAAAAAAGGTTATCCTACTTCCCCACTCAAAAGGCAGCGGTTACTTCAGGGAAGACTTCAGAGAAAGAGGATTTGTCTCTTATAGATTTCCAACCGGGGTTACGGTTAACTTCTTTAACCCTTGCTCCACAAGAGGAAAAGGCGTCTCATCTCTTGTTAGCAGTAGAGCTGGGGTCCCGAGATCGAAACTACCCAGTAAGGGCAATGATAGACTCCGGAGCCACGGGAAATTTCATAGATGCAGGTTTGGTTAAGAGACTGGGACTTCCTAGCATTCCCAGGAAGGAACCTGAAATAGTACTGGCAGTTGATGGTACACCACTGAAATCTGGACCCCTTACAGAACAAACTGAGGACGTTGAATTGGTTTTTAAAGGGGTATCTCCTGCCCATAAAGAAAGGATCAGGCTAGATATAATAGAGGCTCCTCAGTATGAAATAATTTTGGGGATGCCTTGGTTAAGAATACACAATCCTGTTGTCAATTGGCAAACCAAGACGGTTAGTTTTCAGTCCTTGAGGTGTGAGAGCGTCTGTTTCTTGGGCGACAATCCCCCCACGTTAGCATTGGCTCAAGGGCTACAGTTGGCCACAGTGGTGGAGAAAGCAGTGATATTACCCTCTGTGTATGCCGAGTTCAAGGATTTGTTTGACGAAGGTCAGGCTGAGACGTTGCCACCCCATTGTATATATGACTGCAAGATAGATCTGATTCCTGGAGCGCTCCTTCCTTCTTGTAGGGTATATGCTCTATCCAACCCAGAAACCAAGCATTTGAGAAATTATTTGGACCACTTCCTGGAAATTGGGTTCATTAGACCCTCTTGTTCTCCGGCAGCCTCCCCACTCTTTTTCATAGCTAAGGCTAATAAAGAGTTGAGAACCTGCATCGATTATCGAATGTTGAACAAGAACACGATAAGGAATAGATACCCTCTTCCCCTCATTCCTGTGCTATTGGAACAAGTGAAAGAGGCAGTAATATATACAAGGTTGGACCTGAAGGGAGCTTACCATCTGGTCAGAATCCGCGAAGGGGATGAGTGGAAGACAGCGTTCAAAACTCGCTATGGCCTGTTTGAGTACTTGGTAATGCCGTTCGGGTTGTGTAACGCCCCGGCGGCTTTCCAGTATTTTCTGAACGATGTTCTCAAAGAATACATAGACCATTTCGTGATCGTTTATATAGATGACATTCTGGTGTATTCTACATCCTTGGAGCGCCACCTTGAACATGTTTCCTTAGTACTTCAAGCATTGCGACATCACAGTCTTTATTGCAAATTGAGCAAATGCGAGTTCCATGTCCAGAAGGTCGAGTTCTTGGGAGTGGATTTAAGCCCTGAAGGGTTCGGCATGTCGACAAGAAAAATTCAGGCAGTTCAAGGGTGGCCAGTACCCACTAGTGTGAGAGACGTGCAATGCTTCCTTGGGTTCTCCAATTATTACAGGAGATTCATTTGTCGTTTTTCCCACATTGTGTCACCTATAACAAGGTTGCTAAGAAAGGGTGTGTCTTTTGTTTGGTCAGAGGAGGCAGAGAAGGCTTTTTGCTTTTTAAAACAGGCCTTTTGCTCAGCACCTATACTTCAACATCCACAGCCAGACGTACCTTTTATAGTCGAAGCAGATGCCTCGGACATAGCGATTGGGGCTGTGTTATCCCAAAGAAACAAAACCACCGGACAGCTTCATCCTGTTGCATTTCTATCTAGGAAGCTATCCGCTGCGGAACTCAACTATACGGTAGCAGAAAAGGAACTGCTAGCCATAAAAAAGGCTTTTCAGGAATGGCGGCACTATCTGTGGGGGGCCCAACACCCGGTCACGGTATATACTGATCACCGAAACCTTCAGTATATGAAGGAGGCTAGGCAGCTTACCCAGCGACAAATGAGGTGGATGCTGTTTTTTTCAGAATATGATTTTGTAGTCACCTTCCGTCCTGGGGTTGATAATCGCAAGGCAGATTCACTGTCTCGACAAGAGGATGTGAAAGAAATAGCTTCAAGACCTGAGGAAGCAATCATCCAACCTGAAAGAGTGATTTGTGCCCTTCATATCTCCCATTTCCTAGAAAAGGTTTCGAAGCATAAGTCTGCTGCTCAATGGAAGAAGTGGGCCGAAGTAAGTCAGGACCGTACCCTTAAGCATGGAATACCGTTGCAAGGTAATCGTTTATATTTACCAACACATGAACTCCGAGTACAAGCCCTCAAGTGGTGTCATGATGCAGTAACGGCTGGTCATCCAGGATACACCAAAACCGCGCAAATAGTTCAACGACATTTCCGGTGGGAAGGTTGGGCTAAAGACGTTGCGACATGGGTGGCTCGGTGTGAGATATGTGCTCGAGCCAAGGGAGAAAACGCAAAGAGCCAGGGCAAGTTGATGCCTTTGCCCACTCCGGAGAAACCATGGCAAACCATCAGCGTGGATTTTGTGGTGGGATTACCACTGGATCAGGGGTACAACGCTATCATGGTGGTAATCGATAGTCTTACCAAGATGGGTCACTTTCTCCCTTGCAGAAACTTACCTACAGCAAGCCAAACCGCCCATCTAATTCTGTCGCAAGTGGTGCGGTTACATGGCCTACCAAGAACCATTATTTCGGACAGAGGCCCCCAGTTCGTCGCTAGGTTTTGGCGCATGTGGTGCAAGGTTCTGCGCATTGAATCCGCCCTATCCACCAGTTTCCACCCACAAACCGATGGCCAGACGGAGCGCCTCAACCAAACCCTGATGAAATATCTGAGATGTTATGCAAAGGACGCCCAGGAATCTTGGGTAGCGTTGCTGTGGCTGGCCGAACTATCATACAACAATGCTTGGCATAGCTCGATAAAGGAGTCTCCTTTCCGTGCTAACACGGGATTCCACGCAGAGATGTTACCTTTAATCATACCTCGGAATGTCACGGATCAACCTACGGTCCATGCTATGATTAAGAACCTCCAATCCATGCACAAAAAGATACGATTCAATCTGGAGAAGGCCAAGGAACAGTATAAGAAATGGGGTGATGAGCACCGGCGTGAGGCGCCGGTGTATCAACCAGGGGATCGAGTGTGGCTTTCCACCAAGTATATACGCTTCAAGATACGTAGCGTCTTTCATCCTCGTTACATTGGTCCCTATGTGGTATCACGCCAGGTAAACCCTGTGGCTTACCGTCTTAACTTACCTGCCTCCTTAAGGATCCATCCGGTGTTTCACTGCAGCCTTTTGAAACCAGCTCTTTCAACGGCCCAACGGGCGGCACCTCCGGTGGTTAGAGATGGGCAGCTGGAGTATGAGGTGCGCAGTGTGTTAGATTCCAAGCGGAGAGGGGGTAAGTTATGGTACTTGGTTTCATGGAAAGGGTACACTGCCGAGGAGGATTCATGGGAGCCGGAGGGCAATATCCATGCCCCTAGGGCGGTGCAACGGTTTCATGCTCGCCATCCCACTAAACCTGGCCCTAGGAGGAGCGTTGGAGGGGGGCGTACTGTCAGGGGGTAACAGGCGCCTACCTGGCCGATCGGGATTTTGTAGTCCTTAGGGACTACATATCCCATGACGCTTCGCGCGGGAAGACCGCATAACTCCGGCACTTCCCGGAAGCGGTTGCGCGTTATTCTTTCCTAATTCCCCGTCGGAGGCACACGAGGGCAGGATGGACGGCGTTCCCATGGGGGAAGTCACCACGTCCACAACGACGAACTGAAGGCATCCGGAACCCTCACGGAGATCAGCATTTTTAGGCAGCAGGAGATACGAGCTGCCTCCCTTAGAGATTTGGAACCGGTGGTAAGAGGCGAGCCGGTTTCTTGGCGGAGGCTTTCGCCTTCCAGTATGGTTATGGATCTAGTGATCAGACATTTAGTGTACTTCAGAGATGGTGCACAAAAATTAGAGATCCTCGTGAAACATGAATGGTGGTAGTTCAGGACAGAACCTTTTGTTTTCTTCGTGACAACTCAGGATCAAGACGTACTGTTCGCAGAAGTCAAACAGCCGGGAACATTTGTCCGTTTATCTTATTCTATGAATTAGGAAGGGGTATCTTCTTCAAGTTCGTGACATTACTTAGAGGTTCTAGGTTTTAATTGAATCAAAAGAAGAAGTGCGGGACAAGTTCTTTTCCTTATTATATTTTTTTTCTCTTTTTTTTGTTGCAACCTAGATACAGGGTTAATTTGCATAAACATTGGGTTTTGAAAAAACCCTTAAGTGACTAGGGGTGTTCGTAGTCGGCCTGGGCATCCATCGATGATTTAGGTGGAGAATAGACAGGCGTTGGACTAGTTCTGCCCGCATGAGTTATGGGCAGGGACGGTCGTGGGTATTTTAGTGAGACTTTATGAGAGTAGATAGGCAATGTGATATTTAACACTGTGTATTTTTTCTTTACAGTTATCCCGTCCCTGCTGTTCCTTTCCCCTTCCTTCCCTCACCTGATGACTCCAATACACCATGGTTTTTATCGGTGACTTGGTGGTGTCGGGAGGTGGACCTTATTTGCATCACACCGAGTCTGAGGAGTACCTACAACGTGACAGTTTGAGCTATGTATACCATACTACATGAGAGCATACTACAACTCACCTTATAAGGCTTTGCTTGGACATCAGGCTGCAGGCAGACTTAACACAGTGTCCTCAATACCAATTCTGGTTGCAAAGTATGTGAGATTGAAAACATACATCTAAAATTAACAACACTTTGTGATACATACTAACCTTGAGTGGTGGGTGCAATGGATGGCAGAATCTTAGCAAAGTAGCTTTGGTGTAGCTGCCAATGTAACAGCTCAATTGGGATTTGGTTGCAGGATGGCACACAAAAGCTAATACTAAAAAGACACTGTTCACCCATGCCAAGGCCCGGATCCCCAAGCATGTGACACATACTGTAAAGGGTTACCTAAATATTTATTAAATAGTAAAAACAGAAGCTAAAACCAGGGGAAACACCTTACCTAACCTAACCTATCCTAACTACACATTACCCACAACTGGCCCTAACTAACCTAAGCTAAACTTACTTATCACATTTAACGAAACAATCTAAACATCAACCCCCTTATAAGACTGGACACATGGAGGACAACATATACTAACCTAAACACATACTATCTTATACTAAACAAATATATATGTTTTTGTATTTTTATATTTTATATATATATATATTTGTTTTCAAACCCCAAAACCCCAACATCATCAACACACATAATACAAAACAGATATTAAAAGTGTCATACCCACACCGCCCCACCCACTACTACTAACTAAACTAACAGCCTATTCTAACCTAACACCAAGCACCCTAAACCCACTAATGAAAAGAACCAGGAAATAGGAGGGAGGAGAGGGAATCATGGCTGAGGGTAAAATGTTTACAAGTTCGCCCTCCACAGGGTCTTCCTTATGGCACGCACCCGCCTATTAACTTGTGCCACCTCCTGCTGCAGCCTGGTAATTTTCCTCAACATACGCTCAATGTTCTGTTGCATCCTCTGAAAATCTGCTGGGTCAATGACTGCAGCAGGGGTAGTCTGGGTGCCAGTTGACGATATATGTCCCCTTGCCAGTGCCATGCCTGTAGGAGGAGGTGCAGGGGGTGATGTGACAGGTCCTGGAGCAGTGGAGGTTGATGGTCCAGCAAAGGTGCCTGCTATGGCTGGTGCCACCTGGGTTGTAGTGGTGGTGCTGGTGGTGGTGGCTGTGGTGGATACCGAAGGTCCCCCTTGGGAAATGCCCTCCACACTCCGGAGGCTCTTTCATGGCGATAACGCCTTGCCACGTTGCGGAACCCAGACTCCACATCCAGAATGTGGCAGTAACGCATCGCCCTGTGCTGAAACTCCCCAATCTGGATGGGATTCATATTGGCAGCTGTTAAAACAAATATAAAACCAATCATTAGGTTCTTCATTGTGTGATATGGCTCCAGAAGTAAATCAGACAGTACATCTAATGTACCAGAAACAGCCCATATCATCATACAGATCACTGATTGTCCCTGAGGAAGTACATGCCAATGCAGCCTACACATTTCCTATCAAACATCACAGCAATACTCTAAAAGATCGGTAACAACTTAAATGACCTATGCATCATTGTTCAGCCATTTGTCACGTAAAGAATGCTGCAAGTCCTCGACATGTGACAGGCCAGCTAATGACTAACTTCTGGATGACAATCAAAGGCCACAAGATCTGTGAGTTGTAAATGGAATTGCCAGGATAGAATGCAGTTGCTAATCATGAGTGGGTATCCTAGTTTTGGACAAGTGACTTACAGATTTACATGTCTGTGTACTATACTTGGATCATCAGTCCTAGGTACACTTTTCACAACCCTACGCCTGTGCCTGAGGGGGAGGGATGGACAAGCAACACATACTTTCAAACATTAAGGACACCCAGGAAGCTTTGGGTAGCTGTACATGGGTTTGGGCAGTCCACCACAGGTAAGGAGGATGTCCAACTAGGATACACCCAAACCTTGGACAATCCCATCCACACTTATGTTTGGAAATGCAGACAATTGTCAACATCATTTCCTACCAGTAACACATGACTTACAACAAGCAGATAGATGCAAGCACACATCTTGCCATGAGCTGCATGCACACCTAGGCCATTGTACTCAAGTGCCACATACACGTAGCACAACATGTGGAGCTACATGCTGCTAGGAAGTCAAACATACAGTCAAACATGTTCATTAGTGAACAGGGATGCTCAAGTCTGTGGGTAAGACTTTGGCATCCCTGTTCTGTGAGAAACAGGGTCTGACTTGCTGACTAAATCACAAATATGGTCCTTTGCTACATTTTCTGAATTTAAGTTTGATCCACAAAAGTCACCCTATTCACATGGCCGTTTCCTACAGGGCTGCCCTACAATCCCAAAATCTGACTATCCGCTACTGATTGCCCAACTCAAAGATGAAAAAAAAAAATGATACTCCACTCAAGGAATATATCCGATCATTGACCAGCGCATTACACCTTGCTATGTGTCCAACACACAGGAGTCAATCACACAACAGCAGCAAACACAACACTTACTGGAGATGTCTGGGTCTGCAAATCGAGCCGCCTCTCCGATAGTGTAGGGGGCAGGTCCACCTGTAAAGCATGGAAGGGAGAAATGTGCTCAATGTCTGTGCACTGTACCACACTTCCAAATACAATTACTGTGTGTAAGATTAAGTCAGAAAGTCAAGCCTCTCAGACATGATGATACTGCATCCGACATACCACTGCAAACATGTACAGACCCGGGCACTCCAGTGAGTGATACACACATATCTGCACACATGCAGTGGCCCTAACTATCATGTGGTGGCAAACAAGCTCCATCATTTGTTTGCAGACTCATTCATGGAGTGTATTCCTATCATCATGTGTATCCATGAGAGACATGCAAAGCCACTTTCCTGGAGGACTGCAATAGCAGTCACACAGCTATTGTGACTAAGACCAATGTAAAACACACAGGTACAATGTACAGAGAGCCAGTGACAGTTGTTACCCCTCAATTTGTATCATTTGCCTCATTTAATGTGCCAGAGCTATGGTAAGTTGCACCAAACATTTTGATATGAACCTGTGTGCATTACTTTTGGCATCCATCCCTAATTTAAGTGTGGCACAACAAAGTCCAAATATCAGTCTAAGATGTTACCTGACGTCAGCTATAACTTGTTACGTATGTGTCAGAATCCAGTTCAGACGTGTCAGAAATAATTGAGGGACACATTATTTCTTGAAATATCTCTGGATTAAAAACATGTCTTTCCTGGTACACTCATAGACCATGCATAAAACATATGTTAGAGCCACATTTGCATCATCTATTGACATGAAGGCAGCACTAATTTACAGGCTCCTATTGTGTTTTGTAAGTTAGTGCAGCTGTTGCGTCAACAAATGACGGTAATGTGTAGGAATTATTGTATAACTCATGGCAACTGTATGTTTAACTTGCATTCCACATGTCCAAAAACATTGCCTGCAGCATATGAACAAATCTGTACTGTCACTACAGAGCATTGAAGGCCCATGTTTATACTTTTTGTGCCGCATTTGCGCCGCTTTTTGACGCAAAAGCGGCGCAAATGCAGCACTAAAAAAGTATAAATATGGGCCAAAATGTGCACATTACTCTGATTTGTACTCACTAACAGGGCCACCAATCACAATCCCCAGGTGGTCCAGCAGGTCTTGCTCCCTGGCAACCAGGTCAGCCCAACGGTGTTTTTTAGCTGGTGATCATTGCCCGTTGTGTTGTAGATTCTTTGGAGATGGTACAGGACCTTTTCCCGCCGGAGCCTCCTTGCCTCTGTGTGATACCCCTGTATCACATGCCCACCTGCTTCCATCATTAAAGGTAGGAAGTGGCACACCAGCCAAATAAATCCCCCCAGCTCCTCATCTCCCATCCTGCCAAGACAAGGCCTACCCAACATGCTTGCAAAAAAATGTGATAAAGGGGTACAGAGGATAATGAAGGGAAAGTAGGAGAGGGAAATGAAAAACAAAAAAACAGACCAACTATCCCCAAACGAACACTACCCACAACAGACTCCCAACAGTACAAAGACAAATTTATACACCAGAAATGACAAAAATACACTTCCACAGGATACCACAGACACTTAGGAAATACCAAAAGACAATTTAAAGACCACACAGGAGACAAATTCACAAAATGCACAGAGACAAGTCAAAACACAGCCACACAATCAGGAAATATCACAGACTGCAAAGTGAAAGTGAAAGTACACCCACTGTACCAAATCTGTAAACAGGATATCCTATTACATCACTTCCTGCCTCAAATGTGGTGCGTTTTTATTCTTATGCGTCAAAATATTATAACGCTTACAGTCTGTGCGTCATTTTGTTTTTATGCACATGCTTAGAAATTACCCTGCATCCATATTTTCAAATATGTTTCATACCTAACCAATTTCATGGGGTACAGTGTGGGAATTACCGCTCAGGGCCAATAGATGTATCATGGCAATGAGCGCCAGTTTTCGATGCATATGCATAATTGTTTTATGCATGTGCGTCTTTGACTGGGTGTGGGTCATTTCTCATTCGTAATAGTACATCACAAGTGTGACAATACAGAGATAGGCTGTTGTCACCTACATTGTGCATTCCGATGTATGGGCACATGTGACAGATCATACTACTGCGGACCATGATCCTCCAGTTGTTGTACCGGATTTGCACTCTTCACTGACGCAATAGATGGCCAAACATGTGGAATTCAAATAGGTATTACCCAGTTTGGGCATGTTTTGCGTCAATAGAGGATAGCAAGGCTACGCAACTCAATACAGTAACTCAATGCCTGTGTGTCATTGTGTGTGAATTGGCTCCTAATAATGTAGTTGTCCCACTGTGTGAACATCACAAGACGCGTTTTCTCAAATCTGCTTGTATGCATGTGTAGTCAATGTGTCTAAATGTTATTCATTGTGGAAATGAGATAGGAAATGTGTTTGTCATACACGTAACAACAAATGCTGTGTGAACGTCCAGGGTTTATGGGACAGAAGCATCACCAATGACAAAGCATGCACAGGATAGATAGAAGACGGTTGATCATGGCAATTTTCCAAGACTAAGCCATCACATGTCCTGGAATGTTGGATACTACTTCCTAGGCACTTGTTTGTATACTACCCATGAGTCAGCCATTGGATAATGCTATGTGGGTACGGTGTTTGCGACACTGAGTCCCAAAAACAATCCACAAATTTCATGTCACGCCACACTTTGAGTCATATAAAGGAGCCATGTTTCTCCTGTGGCGGTGGAGGACCAGCAGACCAAGCAGCACGTGTGCACATATTTCCAGTGGTTAATTGCACAAAGGTGTCCAGTTCAAGTGTGTGGGGCCATGTGTAGCCTGAGTCATTATTGGGGACCATGTTGTCACAGTTACGTGCAGGTCTAGTCATGAGTCTGTGGAGCCATTTCCTGCATTTACAAAGAATCCTTCACAGCTGAATTGAAGGAAAGCCGAATAAGAATTGAGAACACACATGGGGATAGTCCAGCTATGGCACTGCAGACATGTTATGAGACTGACAACAGGGCAACCTTGGTGTGCTGACAAAGTTAATGGATCAGGAATTTTAAACCTGCAGGTTGCCTCACAACATTTGTACATGGGGTGGCCTCTAAAATTCCCACTGCAGCCAGGAACATCAGTGCCTCTGTGCTGATTAATCTCACAGCTATTCACCACGCAAGCCCCATCAATATGTTGGGGGCAATGTGAATCAGTGTGTGGACTGTCAGGGTAATAACATGTATTGACATTTCATGCACATTATCTGATGTTGTTTGTTGTGCTGGAGGCACCATACCCAATCCATGCATACAGCCATGGTACACTGTCACTATTTGTCACTCATGCATACATGAAACCCAGACAAGGGATGGGCCATGATTAGGCTATTTGAAGACAAGTTCCACCCCATGATACGATAAGTAAACTGATTACGCCATACAATGTATATGAGTATTCATTGTAGACCTACCTGACACTATACCCAGGAGGAAAGTGAGGGCATGGAAAGCAACTATGAGACAAATGTAGCCACAGGGAACCTTTATGGTGACACAAAGACAGGAACCAGTCAGACTACCAGGATGCAGGGTCAATCAGGAACAAAAATGAACAATGCAAATACACAGTGAGCAGACTGAGACTGGTCAAAGCTGGTACAACACTGTGGAAAATGAAAACTGTATTTGACCTGTGTGTTGGACCATGATTCTCACTTTGCATGGCAGTTGTTCTGTTGTGTTGTCTGTGACTCATCAGTGTTTGTGTTATTGTGTGGAATCCTAGGCTTCTACACAATAACCCAAGGCTTGTGTTACACAAGTGATTTATACGGAAATGCAGGACAGTGTTATACTTGTAATGGCAGTTTCTATGCCATTCCAGGCAGCTGCAAGGGCAGTGCATGTTCAAATGGCTGGTCCGCATGGAGGTGCTCACAGGTGTATGCAGCTTCAGTCTCTCACAAGTCCTATAGGTGAGAATCAAGTTCAAAGGGCCAACAGTACCTTTCACATAGGAAGCAATGTATAGGTGATTACAGGTCCTACAGACTACAAGGCAGTGCATTATTCAACCAGACGTCCATGAAGACAGAAGAACAATGACCATACTAAAGAGGGAAGCACACTGGATTCAGAATGTGAGTCTGGGCGTGTGTAGATGAGGGATTATCTGGGTACAAATATTCCATTTTCAGGGCACTCTGAAGAAGGGGGACGGGGTGAGACAGGGAACATGGCAGTGACAGGACTTATGACCTGGACTGGCATGTGCAGGGGATGTCTTGTGAGCAATGCTAGTCATACCTGGGGCACTCGTGCTATCCATTTGCTGCTTATATGGAATTCTTGTCACACATATTGCTTGCAAAGATAGCTGATGTAACACTTACTGATGTCAAGGGTCTGGTCATACCTTCTTGTTACCAATGCAATAGCTCATCCACTGCTTCATGTATGAGGCATTTTTTACCTTATTGAATGATGGTGTCTTAGTTGTGTGCTATATGCTGCAATGAACCATGTTGCAAAACATGTATGTGTGAAATAGATGTGCTCATCTGATACTGTCCTTCAAATGTGAAATGGACAGGATATATGTCATTTACAGTGTGTGTGAAGTTGGGTGTACATTCATACCCATCAAATATGATGTGGATTTTTCTGTATCCTAATCTGAATAGAATAGGTGTTTATTGTCATACGGTAGTGGTGATGGATGAGTAGAGTTAAAAGAAATTTTGGACAATCTGTTGTCGCCGACGCAATCCTGCAGCTGTGTTTGGATGGTCATCCTCATGTTGATAGACAGCATCCTCCTCTTCAGGCATTTGTGGGTCGGGTTCATATAGGGGAATGTTCCTCCTTACACATATGTTGTGCAGGATGGCACAGGTCAAAATGATTTTACAGACCATTTCAGGTGACTATAGGAGGCTGCCTCCGGTGATGTCGAGGCACCTGAATCTTGACTTCAGGATGCTAAAGGTCCTCTCGACTATGGTGCATGTCCTCTGATGTGCCTCATTATAGGCACGCTCTGGTGCTGTGCTTGGGTTTGCAAATGGGGTCATGATCCATGGCTGGATCCCATACCCCTGATCAGCTGAAAGACAAAATGAGTGAGAAAATGTTGATGTTGCTTGCACCATGATTCTCACTTTGCATGGCAGTTGTTCTCTTGTGTTGTCTGTGACTCATCAGTGTTTGTGTTATTGTGTGTTATTGTGTGGAATCCTAGGCTTCTAGGATGTACCATCAGCATTGGGTTGTTTCCTTATCTGAACTGGTGTTTGGCTGATTGACCGGATGTCAGCGGTATTTTTGTTGAGTTGCAGTACATTGTGTAGTCCCTTGCATTATGTAATGTGAAAGAGGTGTCCATGTGTCTTAACTGGGGGTGACATGATACTTCCATACACAGATTAAATTCCACAGTGGTGGTAACACGGTTGCATCCATATGGCCTGGACATCCCATCCAATTTAACATATGCAATAGAACTGGTTAAACATCAGTGAGGCCCTTAGATTTGGCAAGGTGACAATGAACAACACATCTCCATACGTTGTCAGCACTGACGTGTTGACAATTGACTATGCACAAATATCCCAGGTGTGACAAATTCTCTGCAGACCTATTTCTCTGCCCTTGCCAAGTCGACTCCGGTTCTAACGGGTACCTATACTACTGAACATGTTCTAGTTCAGCTGGCTAACTTGGCTGTGAGGTTGTCATTTTGAGTGTCAGAAGGTCCATATGCATGTACATCTGTTGTGTGTGTGTGAAATTGTCTCAATCTGTATGTGTAGGAATGTGCACATCAATATATGTTCTTAGCACAGTGCACTTGCTTATTGGTAGTGGGCAATGTCAGAGCAGGAGTGAGGTGAGATATTGGTACAGACTCAATGGTTCCATGTCACCTTCATTGTAGTCATCATCATGCTATGTGCGTCCTTGTGTTTGACCTGCAGCAAAACACATTACACACCACTTACACAGTACTTATTGCTTGGAAGGGTGTTTGATTGAGTGTTCTTGATGTGATATTGAAAGATTAATCTTCCAAGTTGTACTGCCAGTTAAGGTCATGTCATTGTCATTGTGTTGTTTAAAATTGTTCCCTTGTGTCTGTGGAGTGGCATCTGTAGTTATTGGGTTCTGTCATTTTTCCATAGGTGTGTATCCAAATGGGTGAGGATATCAAACATGCCTATCGGTGTCACAACCTCAGTGTGTTCCTGGCCACGTGTCAATGTAGTGGTGTATGTGTTGTTTGTCCTAGAGGGTTGTTGTGCAGTGTGTATATAAGTAGGTTTCTGTACTTACCAACAAGTAGGCCATTTCTATATCGTCCATCCTGGAAGTGTTGATTGATGGTGCAGTGACGGAAGATGAATGAATCATGTACACTCCCAGGATACTTTACCACAATGTTGATGATCAATCCCCGGTGATCGACAATGGCCTGCACATTGATGGAGTGTGTGTGCTTCCTGTTGCGGTATAGATGTTCGGTTGCAGCAGGTGGCACAAGGCGTACATGTGTGCAGTCAATGGCACCAAGCACGTGTGGGAAGCCATTGATTTGGTAGAAGCCCTGTTTGGTCTCCTGCTGCTTCTGCTGTGTGGTGGGGAAGCTGATGTGGCGGGGTGTGAGGGAGATTATATCATCTAGTACCTTAGGTAGGAAGGCAGAGAATGAGGGCTGTGAGATCCCAGCAACCAGGGCACCAGTGGTTTGAAAGGAGCCACTTGCCAACATGTGGAGTACAGCTAGCAGCTTGGTTTCTGGTGGAATGGTGTGGGGTGTCTACAATCTGGGTGCCAACTGTGGCTCAATGTTGCACAGCAGCTGCTGAATGGCTTGCCAGTTGAGCCTGTACCTCTGGATGATGTCTTGTTGCTGGAGTCCCAGAAGGGTTGTCCTGGTGCGGAATATCCTCTCCTGCCTTCTGCGTTGCCTTTGGGATCCATGCTGGTGTAGTAGAAGCTGCTGATGTTGGTCTTGTGCTCTGCGTCTGCGTGCATGCTGGATGAATAGCACCTCCATGTCTTCCTTTTGGAGCTCTGCCGTTCCTTGTGTGTGTTTTTCCTAAGTACTGGTGTGTTTGCCCCATTTTAACGCCTGCCCTGACCCAGGTGTTATTTTTTGACGCAAATCGGGCTGTGCGTCATTTTCTGACTCCACCTCCCGGCCGTGCAGGATTTTTGCGCGGTTGCATAAATATGGCGCATGAGCGTTTACGTCATTTTTTGGACGGGAACGCCTACCTTGCATGTCATTAACGCAAGGCTGTTTCCCGCATCCAGAAAATGACGCACACTGTGGAATTTTGGCGTTCGCGGGCGTCAAATTATACACAACTAGTAGAAGTCGAGGTCCCACTTGTTTATATTATTCATATTATAGGCATCAGATTGCCGTAGGAAATGCGTAAATGTGCAATGTTCTATGGCCATGCAATTTTCCATGCAAATACATTCTAGTCAGTGTTGACTCATGCTCCAGATTTCTGTGGGTTTGGCCACAAACCTCGGCTGACGCTTAAACTGTTATTGAAGATTTGCAAGTCTTTATCTCCACATATGCAGTTGCAGCATTCCACTCGGACCAGGGCCCTGCTTTTGCCTCAAGGGAACTCAGGGACACCATGGCTTTGCTAATGGTCCAACTGTATTATTCATTTCCATATCATCCTGAGGGATACAGTGTGGTGGAGCAAAGGAACCAGGATTTAAAGCAATCCTTAATAGCGAGAGAATTAGGTGTGGGTTGTAGTTGGCTAGTTGGCTTAATCACCTGTATGGAGTCCAGAGAGCACTTTGTAATCTGCCCAGAAGGTCCCTGGGAGGGCGTACCCCATTTGAATGCCTGTTCGGAACACAAATGTATGTTCCAGATCTTGATGGTCCTGGCGCAGAGGCGGCGGATACACCTTTTGACATAAATGAACGTGGCACTGTCTTGCAGGACTTACAACAGTTCTGTGATGACAAAGCATCTGCCAGTGCTGCCTCCTTGGGAATAAGGGATACATCAATAACACATACCGGTTGGATTCCTAAAGTTGGGGATCTAGTGCTTGAAAAGATTGCTATGAAAAAGGAGTTTGGGCCTTCTTATCGTGCACCGGTTCCAGTCCTGGGAATACACGGTACCAGAACTGTTATTCTACCACCTCTGCCTGGTTCTAAATGAAATTGCTTTGCCTCCTTCAACAATGTCAAGCTACACCATATCAATCAATCAATCAATCAATCGGGGGATTTGTAAAGAACACTACTCACCTGTGAGGGTCTCAAGGTGCTGACGGGGGGGTGAGAGAGGGGGGAGGTGCTGCTACTGCTTGAACAGCCAGGTCTTGAGAAGTTTCCTGAAGGTAAGGAGGTCTTTGGTCTGGCGCAGGTGGGTGGGAAGAGTGTTCCACGTTTTGGCGGCGAGGTGTGAAAATGATCTACTACCGGTTGTAGTTCTGCGAACGCGTGGGACGGTTGCGAGGGTGAGGTCAGTGGAGCGGAGATGCCGGTTCAGGGTGTAGAAGGAGAGTCGTTTGTTGAGGTATTCTGGTCCGGTGTTGTGCAGTGCTTTGTGAGCGTGGGTTAGGAGTTTGAAGGTGATTCTCTTGTTGACCGAGAGGCAGTGCAGGTCTTTCAGGTGGTCTGTGATGTGGCAGTGGCGGGGGATGTCCAGGATGATTCGTGCAGAGGAGTTCTGGATGCATTGCAGCCTCTTCTGGAGTTTGCCCGTGGTTCCTGCGTAGAGGGCATTGACGTAGTCCAGTTTGCTGCTTACACGGGCTTGGGTGACTGTTCTTCTGGTTTCGGTGGGTATCCATTTGTAGATCTTTCGGAGCATGCGGAGGGTGTTGAAGCAGGAGGAGGAGATGGCGTTGACTTGCTGGGTCATGGATAGTGAGGGGTCCAAGATGAATCCTCGGTTGCGTGCATGGTCGGTGGGAGTCGGAGCGGTTCCGAGAGTGGCAGGCAACCAGGAGTCATCCCATGCCGAGGGGGTGGAGCTGAAGATAAGGACTTCCGTCTTGTCCAAATTGAGTTTGAGGCAGCTGCTCTTCATCCATTAGGCGATGGCCTTCATTCCTTCGTGGAGGTAGGTCTTGGCGGAGTCCTTGGTGAGGGAGAGGATCAGCTGGGTGTCGTCGGTGTATGAGATGATATTGAGGTTGTGGGGATCGAGCGATGTTAGCGAGCGGGGCCATGTAGACGTTGAAGAGGGTCAGGTTGAGGGACGAACCCTGGGGTACGCTGCAGATGATTTTGGTGGCCTCTGAGCAGAATGGGGGGGAGGCAGACTCTCTGGGCTCTGCCGGTGAGAAAGGAGGTGACCCAGTCCAGGGCTCTGTCGCGGATTCCAGCATTGCTGAGGCGTGAGCATAGGGTGTGGTGGAAGACGGTGTTGAACGCGGCCGAGACGTCCAGGAGGATGAGGGCTGCGGTTTCGTCTGACTCTCTCTCTCTAAAGACTAGGATGTTCCTCTACAGATTTTGAGCAGCAATGCTGACACCGCTCCAAGCTTGGGAAGGGTGGCAAATGATCTTTCAATAGTCCCACTAACTTCTTTAGCGACAAGCAATATCAACAATCTTGGGAGATTTTACTCAAATTCTACTCCGACTGATGGAATAGACTGCTATGAGCTACAAAGGGAGACTTCTGCCAGCTATCCTCTTCTGAACATGGCTCCAGTTTTTGCATCAGGATTGCTTCAGGATATTTTGCTGAAGTCAATAACACTTTTTCTGACTCACCTGCCTCTTCTGCAACAAGACTGTCAAGAGCACGTGAGCTGATACATTGGCTCAAAATTAACTATTTCATTCTTCCATGGAACCATCTGTGGCTCTTATCACCTGTACTTGCCTTCCTTCTTTGTATTGGGTTTGTCATCTTCTTTTTCCTACTAATAAATTGCCATTACCTTCCTGAACACTCTACAGTTGAACTGCTGGATGAGATCCTGATACCACATTTTTCCTCCCATAAGGTCCGCAGAGACTTGTCCTTAGTGAACACTTCAGCTATACCAATTCCTAATGGTATTGTTTGGGATAAAATATCTTTTGATGTATATGGCCCGATGGAGGTAATTCAAATTACATATGTAATAACACCTGGAGTTTTTCTGATTATTGGGATGTTAAAACAGTTGATTCTGTTATCTGAATTACAATATTTTACTGTATTTGAAAGTGAAGATGTTTATCAATCAAAGGAAAATTATGGAGCTATGTTCTGTTATAATTATTATGGACATCATTACATTCACAGGGTGAGTACCCCAAAGACTATTTTCAATTGCACACAATGGGAACATTATCCAACTCCGCCATTGAGGAGTTCAAAAACATACTTGGAAAAGTTTGCATATATATTTCTGGGCACAATGTTAAAAATGTTGAGTCATATTACTTTCTCTTGCCAGTGATGAAAATGCAACAATTCTTATTAACTGATCCAAAATTGATTTAATCTGATTCATTTGTTTCCCTGTTGGCTATAGAAGGCTATGAATATTGTCTGAAGTCGATTGATTTGAAAAGTGTATGGGAACTAAACATTGGCAAATAAGGGGAAGGAAGCTTTATTTAGAGCATGCCTGATACCTGTTCAAATGATATTTCTAAATGAAACTGTTCAACTGACAAGTTGTTTAGGCTTGGCAAGAATTAAGGATTGTAATGCGTCCAATATCCCTGCCCCTGTAAAATTTGATTAATGGCAAAAATACATTAATGCAACTGACGATCAGTTCAATGGGTCTGTCCAAAATGGAGCATTTGACACATCACTTTCACATCCTGGTGGGTGATTATTGTGGCCAGTGGACAAAAATGGTTGTAATGCACGTTTTGTAAACTCCACGGGGGTTTTTAGAACAAATAGACCAGACCCTTGATGTGTGTCATTGGAACATTTGGGTATAGTAACAACATACAGGCCCTCATTGCAACAGGCCGGAGGTGAGTACCACCAAATTATGACCACGGCAGTGATATCTTCCATAGACAGCCAATGTACCACACTGACCGCCAGGGCGGAAGTAACAGTCACCACGGTGGTAGACACCTACAGCCAGGCGGAAGACAAAGTACCGCCCACCATATTTTGACCCTTCAATCTTCCACCTTTTCCGGGGCGGTACCAATGCCATCAAAAGCCTGGCGGAAACACATCACAGAAGAGAAAGGACTCACCTTCGGAGACACAGAGAAGAACCACGCTGCCATGGAACCCGAACCTCAAGTTTTCCCAATGATCTTCTACGTTATCCTCCACCTAGAACACCAATGCCGGCAAAAACGACGGCGGTGAGTACAGCCGCCTAGCACAAAAGGGAGGGTGGGAGGAAAATGAGAGTGACAAACACACGCACAACACACACCCGACACACACACACCATACACACAACCATATGCATAACAAAAACAATTTGCCCAAGAAAATCTGCAGAATAATGCAAAGGCAACAGGAATTTACAAAAATTATTGTAATTAGTCCAACAATAAAATCAACAATCCTATTTACACATGAAACAGATCTGTACACGTGAATAGAAAAGGGACACTGCCCAGACCATAGTTCACAGGGCCCACATGGCCACAGGGCAAAGTCCAATGCCCCATTTGAATCCATCCCCAATCCGGAGAGAACACTGCAGGGGCATCAGTTGGCAAATAGGCAGGCACCTCGGGGGGCAGCTCAACTGGATGCGGAAACAAGCCCACTGGTTCTGGAGGGGGCAACAGGCCCTGTGGTTGGTCCTGGGGAGTGCAAGGCCACAGTCTTTCAAGTGGGTGATTTGCCCACTGGTTCTGGAGGGGCAACATGCCCTGTGCTTGGTCCTGGGGAGTGCAAGGTCACAGTCTATGGAGTATATGGTGTCCTCCGGTGGGGACAGCTGCAATGTGTTAGTGGTTGTGGGAGGCTCCTGCTCAGCCCCTGCACCCTCCGATGACTGCAATGTGGTGGTGGTTGTGGGAGGCTCCTGCTCAGCCCTGCACCCTCCGATAGCTGCACTGTGGTGGTGGTTGTGTGAGGCTCCTGATCAACCCCTGCACCCTCCGATGGCTGCACTGTGGTGGTGGCTGTGGGAGGTTCCTGCTCAGCCCCTCCACACTCCGATGGCTGCACTGTGGTGGTGGTTGTGGGAGGCTCCTGCTCAGCCCCTGCACTCTCTGATGGCTGCACAACTATGGCTAGCGGTGGGGGCTCTGAGACAGCTGGTGGTGGTGGCGGTGTTTGGCTGTCTGATTCCGCTAGCGTAGATTGTCTCCTCTCCTCCTGCTCATGGGTTGGGGGTCCCTTACCCTTCTTGGCACTGGTGGATGGGTTCTTCCCCCCTCTGGCTGCTGGTGCAGGCTCCTTCCCCTTCTTTGCAGCTGGTGCAGGCTCCTTCCCCTTCTTTGGAGCTGGTGCAGGCTCCTTCCCCTTCTTCGCAGCTGCTGCAGGCTCCTTCCCCTTCAGTACTGTTGGCTTGGAATCCTTTCCACCAAGAGCAGGTGGTGCTACCACTGGGCCCGTGGAATGTTTGGCTGAGGCGCTTGGCAGGGTCCTTGCTACCCTGCCCATTCGTGCAGGACACGGTGGTGGAGGGGTAGGGAAGAGGTCAATCTGGGAAAGGAAAGCTTTTTAGGGACGTTGGGGCGGGAAGAGGGAGGAGTAATGGGAGTGGAGGATGAGGGAGTGGTTGTTGGAAGTGTTTGTCTGCTGGATTTGGGTGCAGGTGCATGGGCTGTATGCTGTTGTGAGGTGGATGGCTGTTGGGTATCTGAGTGCTTGCGTTTGTGTACTTTAGGAGGGGGGGACAGACACGGTGGGAGAGGACACAGGGGACATGTACATGGATGTTGTGGAGGTGTCTGCCAATGAGGTGTGTGTTCTGCTTGGTGTGGTGATGATGCTGGTTGGGGATGTTGATGTAGTGCATGAAGTGGTGAGTGTGGGCGTAACTGGGTGGGAGGTGGAGGAGGAGGAGGGGGAGACAGTGGAGGCAGTGGATGTTGTTGGGTCTGCAACTGAATGGTGTTTGTACGAGTGCCTGTGGGATGAAGGGTGGTGCTAGTGTTTGCCTGTGATACTCTTGGGTGTTGTCTTGTGTGCATGCTCATCTGTGTGTGTGCTTGGGATGGGTTGGGGTTGAGGAGAATGGGACTGGGAAGTGGATGTTGGAGGGGAGAAAATTGAAACAGGGACAATGGCTGCCATCAGAGAGGAGGCCAGACCCTGAATCGGTCTCTGTTTGTCCACCAATCCACTGTGAATGCCCTCCAGGAATGCATTAGATTGCTGCATATGGGATGCCATCCCCTGGATGGCATTCACAATGGTTGACTGCCCTACAGAGATGGATCTCAGGTGGTCAATAGCCTCCTCACTCAGGGCAACAGGGCTCACCGGGGCAGGGCCTGAGGTGCTTGGGGCGAAGGAGATGCCCACCCTCCTGGGTGAGCGGGCACGGGCAACTCGCTGAGGGGCAGCTGGCAGGGCGGTGCTGGTACGGGAGATGGCAGCTGTATGGGCAGCTGGGGTGGTCGCAGAGGTGTCCGCCACCACCAGGAAACTCCCATCGGCGGAGGAATCAGAGTCTGTATTGTTCCCTCCAGTCTCCGCTGTGGTACTCCCCTCACCCTCAGCGTTGGTGGACTCCAGGGTCCTGTGTGATGCAGTTCCCTCTGTCGCCGGTGCCTCTGCTCCTCCGCCAGATGATGCTAATGCACATAAGGACAGGATGACAAAACAAGGAAGGTGGGGAGAGAGACAAAGGATACACTAGGTCAATGACTGCACCAGCATCGCCGTTGGCGCACACAGCACCCTCACTCATAGGGAACAGGCCTAAGCACTATGCATGGCACTACCACTGAAATGGCTACTCACAAGGAATGAGGAGGGGTACACAATGCCAACTGCAGCACACCTGGGACCCATGCAGCCCTGACCAGTAGTGAATACTAACAAGCTAGGTAAGCAGTATTTCACAATCAAATCCTTAGCCACCAGAGGACCTATGCTGCTATGTCTGGCCTGGCCTAGGGGCACCCACTGACACACAACCACCACCCGGATACCACCCCTCCAGCCGTGAGTTTCAATGATAGCCACTGTACTCACCCCTTTGTGGCTGCTGTGATGCACTCAAGCGCCCATCCAGCTTAGGGTAGGCCACCGCCTGTATGGCGCCTGTACGGGGCCATCAGGGGGGTCAGGCTCCGATGGGCACCCCTTCCTCATTGGGAGGCCATCCCCAGCTGGGTCTCCGCGGTCTTTTGTGCCCAGCGTCTCAGGTCCTCCCACCATTTGCGACAGTGGGTGCTCCGCCTGCCATAAACCCCAGGGTCCGCACGTCCTTGGCACTGGCACACCATATTCCCTTCTTTTGATGGGCGCTGACCTGCAGAGGCAATTCAGACAGGAGAATACCATTAGACAAACAGTCCAGCCAGTCATACAAATGGCCAACCATATCCATTTCCATCTCCATTGACACTCATATAGCCCAGCACACAACATGTACATGGCCAAGAGGACATCCACCCACCCCTTACACGAGGCCTCACACACTACACCATGCATTCATGCCACATGCATCGTGCCCACAGTGTACTCACCTGTTGGTCTGGAGCCCCATACAGCAGTCCGTACTGTGGTAGGACCCATCCACCAGTCGCTCCAGCTCCTCAGAAGTGAAGTGAAGGCTGAGGCCCTTTTCCCAGTCACACTGGCCATGGTAGGTTCCAGACACAGGTCACAGTAGCACATGCAGTGTAGGTCCTCTCCTATGGAAGGTTAGGAAACAAGTGAGGAATCTGATAGAAAATGGCGGTCACATCCACGGCGGTGCATACCGTCACCGCCGGCGTAGACCACCATTGGCCACTGTACCCCATAGGGCCCAATTATAACCAATGAGGAATTGTACGGCGGTTCAAAACCACCTACGGCCACGGCACACGTCAGCGGCATTACCTCACTTCCACCTGTCTCTCCACACAGGACAGGCGGATGCAATTTCATGGGGGGTGAACAGGCCTATGGATTAATGCTGCATCACAGGATAAATAGGCACATACTTCAGAAATGACACTGTCCCATAACATGTTTGTAGATTGCGGACTGCTGGTGTGGCTCCATTGTTCAGTTTGTGACAGCCTACTCACTCTTTTGTCTCTTAGGTACCTACCGCTGTGGATGAATAGGAGACAGAGACATACCCCTGTGTACAGATCCCTGGTGGACTTGGCAATACTGGAGGACAGGCACATAATACTCACCAATAGACTGGACATGGCCACAATCACAGAGCTGTGCGCCCAATTGGAGCCTGACCTGATATCTGCTATCAATCACCCCACTGGGATCCCCCCTCTTGTACAAGTGCTATCATTTCTCCATTTCCTGGCAACTGGTTCTTTCCAAGTGACAGTGGGCTTGGCAGCAGGAATGTCACAGTCAATGTTCTCACATGTTCTAACAAGAGTGTTGTCTGCCCTGATCAAACACATGTGCAACTACATTGCATTCCCCCAGGTTGAGGATTTGGTCACTGTAAAGGCCGGATTCTATGCAATGGGACATATCCCTAATATAATTGGTGCAATTGAAGGAACACACAGTGTATTTGTGCCCCAATGCCAGAATGAACAGGTGTGCAGGAATTGTAAGAGTTTCCACTCCATGTGGGTGCAGATGGTGCACTTGGTGGACCAGTACATCTCCACGTTAGTGCTAAGTATCCAGGGTCGGTGCATGATGCCTTTGTCCTGAGGAATAGCAGCATCCCAAATGTGATGGCCCAACTACAGAGGCACAGGGTGTTGCTAATAGGTGAGCCCTGGTTCCTGATGTTGGAGTATGCCTATGGTGTTGGCCATATAGGATAGTGTGTGGCTAAATGTTGTCCCTCAATATTTGCAGGTGACTCTGGTTACCCAAACCTTTCATGGCTGCTGACCCCTGTGAGGAATGGCAGGACAAGGGCAGAAGAACGTTATAATGAGGCACATGGGTGAACCAGAAGGATCATTGAAATGACCTTTGGCCTCTTGAAGGCCAGGTTCCAGTGTTTCCATCTAACAGGTGAATCCCTGTGCTACTCACCCAAAAAGGTCTGCCAGATAGTAGGTAGTGGCATGTTGCACAACCTGGCCCTCAGACGCCACGTGCCTTTTCTGCAGGAGGAGGAGACTGGAGATGCCCCTGTGGCAGCAGTGGACCCTGAGGACAGTGAGGATGAGGAGGCAGAGGATGAGGACGTGGACAACAGAACATCTGTGATACGTCAGTGTAAAGAAATGCCTCCTTGGCATGATTACCCCCTGACTTTTTGCCTTTGCTGATGCCAAGTTATGATTTGAAAGTGTGCTGAGGCCTGTAACCAAGCCCCAGCACCAGCGTTCTTTCCCTAAACTGTACCTTTGTCTCCACAATTGGCACAACCCTGGCACCCAGGTAAGTCCCTTGTAACTGGTACCCTTGGTACCAAGGGACCTGATGCCAGGGAAGGTCTCTAAGGGCTGCAGCATGTCTTATGCCACCATGGGGAACCCTCACTCAACACAGACACACTGCTTGCCAGCTTGTGTGTGCTGTTGGGGAGAAAATGACTAAGTCGACATGGCACTCCCCTCAGGGTGCCATGCCAACCTCACACTGCCTATGGCATAGATAAGTCACCCCTCTAGCAGGTCACTACAGCCCTAAGGCAGGGTGCACTATACCACAGGTGAGGGCATAGGTGCATGAGCACAATGCCCCTACAGTGTTTAAGCAAAACCTTAGACATTGTAAGTGCAGGGTAAGAGTACATGGTCTGGGAGTCTGTCAAACACGAACTCCACAGCACCATAATGGCTACACTGAAAACTGTGAAGTTTGGTATTAAACTTCTCAGCACAATAAATGCACACTGATGCCAGTGTACATTTTATTGTGAAATACACCCAGAGGGCATCTTAGAGATGCCCCCTGAAAACATACCCGACTTCCAGTGTGGGCTGACTAGTTTTACCAGCCTGCCACACACCACACATGTTGCTGGCCACATGGGGAGAGTACCTTTGTCACTCTGTGGCCAGGAACAAAGCCTGTACTGGGTGGAGGTGCTTCTCACCTCCCCTGCAGGAACTGTAACACCTGGCGGTGAACCTCAAAGGCTCACCCCCTTTGTTACAGCGCCACAGGGCATCCCAGCTAGTGGAGATGCCCGCCCCTCCGCCACTGCCCCCACTTTTGGTGACAAGGCCGGAGGAGATAATGAGAAAAACAAGGAGGAGTCACTGGCCAGTCAGGACAACCCCTAAGGTGTCCTGAGCTGAGGTGACTCTGACTTTTAGAAATCCTCCATCTTGCAGATGGAGGATTCCCCCAATAGGATTAGGGATGTGACCCCCTCCCCACCGGGAGGAGGCACAAACAGGGTGTAGCCACCCTCAAGGCTAGTAGCCATTGGCTACTATCCTCCCAGACCTAAACACACCCCTAAGTTGAGTATTTAGGGGCTCCCAGAACCGAGGAAGATAGATTCCTGCAACCTGAAGACGAAGAAGGACTGCTGACCTCAAGCCCTGCAGAGAAGACGGAGACACCAACTGCTTTGGCCCCAGCCCTACCGGCCTGTCTCCCCAATTCGAGAAAAACTGCAACAGCGCCGCGTCCCCCAGGGTCCAGCGACCTCTGAAGCCTCAGAGGACTACCCTCCATCTAAAAGGACCAAGAAACTCCCCAGGACAGCGGCCCTGTTCAACCAACTTGCAACTTTGCAACAAAGAAACAACTTTTAACCTCTTAAGTGCGGGCGTCGGCCACTGGCGCGGGTCACGACCAGTGGCCGACACCAGGAAGGGCATTAATAAATCCTCGGGTGCGTCGCACCCGAGGATTTATTTTTTATTTTTTCCCCCCCCCGGGAGACACGGAAGCTACCGTGTCTCCCCCCGCCCCCCACCCGCCCCTTTGTGACGTCAGCGTGCCGCGAGGCGCGCTGACGTTGCAAAGGTGTTTTCCCCATGAAAGCAGGAAGCAGCCTTGCGGCCGCTTCCTGCTTTCATGGGGAAAACAGCCTTTTACACGTTCGGGAAGGCCTCGTAAGAAAGGGGAGAGTCTCCCCTTTCTTACGAGGCCTTCCTGAAAGTGTTTCCTGGCCCCCGGTCGCAGCTGTGCTGCGATCGGGGGCCAGGAAAAACTTTCAGGTTTCCTGGCTCCCCCGATCGCAGCACAGCTGTGATCGGGGGGGTCAGGAAACATTTTGAAAAGGCCTCGTAAGAAAGGGGAGACTCTCCCCTTTCTTACGAGGCCTTCTGAAACTGTTTCTGGCCCCCGATCGCAGCTGTGCTGCGATCGGGGGCCAGAAACCGTTTCAGAAGGCCTCGTAAGAAAGGGGAGAGTCTCCCCTTTCTTATGAGGCCTTCTGAAACGGTTTCCTGGCCCCCGATCGCAGCACAGCTGCGATCGGGGGCCAGGAAACCCCACTAGACACCAGGGATTTCACTTTTGGGGGGCGGCCCCCCCCGGAAAACGGGCCGCCCGCCCCCCCCGGCATAATTTTCTTAAAAAAAAAAAAAGGTAGGTGCCCCCTGGGGGGGGGGGGGGGGGGCGCAATCGCGCCCCCCCCAGGGGATTTTTTTTTTTTCAAAAAAAAAAATACAAAAAAAAAAATGAAATGACAGGGGGTCGCCCGTGGGCAGGGTGACCCCCCATTTTGGCCCCCAAGGAAACCATACAACAACTAAAAAAAAATATATGTATATATCTATATATATATATCTATGTAGATAGATATATCTAGGTACATGGATATATCTATAGATATATCTATGTAGATATATATTTATATATATATATATATATATAGGTAGATCTGTATCAAAGAGATTTATAAAGCGCGCTACTCACCTGTGAGGGTCTCAAGGCGCTGGGGGGGGGACGGGGGGGAGGGAAAGGGGCTAGGAGGTTCACTGTTCAAAAAGCCAGGTTTTGAGGCCCTTCCTGAAAAGAAGTAGGTTTTGGGTCTTGCGAATGTGGGTTGTGAGTGCGTTCCATGTTTGGGGTGCAATGTAGGAGAAGGATCTGCCCCCGGTGGTGGTGTGTTTGATGCGGGGGTCAGAGGCGAGAGAGAGGTCAGCTGAACGGACGTTTCGTGTGGGGGTGTGGAAGGTGACTCTCGTTGAGGTAGGCAGGGCCTGTGTTGTGGAGTGATTTGTGTGTGAGGATGAGGATCTTGAAGGTGATCCTTTTGTCAATGGGGAGCCAGTGGAGGGATTTGAGGTGTGGAGAGATGTGTTCGTGTCGGTGGAGGTCGAGGATGAGTCGTGCTGCTGAGTTCTGGATGCGTGTAGTTTGCACTTGAGTTTTAGAGTGGTGCCGGCGTAGAGGGCGTTTCTGTAATCAAGCCTGCTGCTGATGAGTGCGTGAGTGACAGTTTTTCTGGTCTCTGTGGGGATCCATTTGAATGTTTTTCAGTATACGGAGTTTGTTGAAGCATGAGGAGGTAAGAGCGTTGATTTGTTGGGTCATAGAGAGGGAGGAGTCTAGGATGATGCTGAGGTTGCGTGCGTAGTTGGCGGGGGTGGGTGCAGGGCCTAGCGTGGTGGGCCACCATGGGGGGTCCCAGGTTTTTTTGGTGAGGGCCAAAGAGGATTATTTCAGTTTTGCTTGAGTTGAGTTTCAGGTGGTTGGCTGTCATATATACATCACTTTTGTCAATATGTGTGTGGTTTCCCTGGGGGGAAAAGGGTCCGACTTGTCTAGTGGCAGTTTTAGTGCCATAAAGAAGCGCAGAAGGTTTATATGCCTACTGCAAAGAGCACATCTGTATTTTATGTAAATAGCTGAGTACATTAGTAAAGTCTATGGAGAGATGAAGGGCACTTTTGCTGGGTGGTAATGAGGGAATCCGAGGAGGAGGGAGTGGGAGCACCAATAATGATTGTTGGACTGGGCGCAGGAGGTGCTAAAGACTGTGACGAATGGTATGTGACAAGGTCTTTTTTGAGTGTCTTGAAAGTACGTGCTGATTGAGGGAAGAAGCGCAGGTAAGGTGGCCTCTACTGTTGCACGTATCTCACACACACCATCGATTTTGTGACTGTCTACGTAGGCTAGTGTTTTAGAGCAACAGTTTAGCCAATAGCAGAGATGGCATCTTGATGGATGACTGCTGCCTGCACTCGGGTTATAGAGGACCGCTCTGACATAGGATCAGAGACTGAGACATCAGATACTGAGACAGCATCTGAGGGATAGGACAATGGCGCAGACTCTGGGAGTGATTTTTCAGTCAGAGGAGTCCCATTCGAAAACTCCTCTTCCAGTACATTATGAGGGAGGTGATGAGGACAGTCCTGCTGTCCCTTCGCAAGCTGTTCGTGCAACTGGGTAATAGTGGGTTAGGCCAACCCAGAGAGCAGGTGAATGCGGCGGCAAGCAGAGAGAGAGTGCTCTCTTGGGAGCTCACCAATTTAGTTCAGCCCCAAATTCCACCACCCAAATCATACTGTGGAGACATCAAAATTGTCTATGGCAAAACAAACTGGTTTTGTAAGGCAGGCACCTGTGTTTTTGGTCCTGGATTCGGCGGCCATATAGAGAAACATTCTAAACCCAAACATTTCTGGAAACTAGACATTCGGGGGAGTCCACAGAGGTGTGACTTGTGTGGATTCCCCAAAGTTTTCTTACCCAGAATACCCTGCAAAGCTGAAATGTTGAAAAAAAACTCTATTTTTCTCGCATTTCTGTCACACAAACTACAGGAATATGCTGGGATCCACAACATTCCTACCACCCACCTGTCCTGATAAAAACACTACCCCACTTGAGTGCCTACACCTAGTGCCTGTGTCAGGAATGGATCACCCCAGGGTCAACAGCTGCCTCACGTAAGGACCAACATTGACCGTTGTGTGATCTATTCCTGTCGCAGGCACCAGGCCTAACCACACAAGTGAGGTATCATATTTATCGGGAGACTTGGGGGAACGCTGGGTGGAAGGAAATTTGTGGCTCCCCTCAGATTCCAGAACTTTCTGTCACCGAAATGTGTGGAAAACGTGGTATTTTAGCCACATTTTGAGGTTTGCAAAGGATTCTGGGTAACAGAACCTGGTCCGAGCCCAACAAGTCACCTCATCTTGGATTCCCCTGGGTTTCTAGTTTTCAAAAATGTGCTGGTTTGCTAGGTTTCCCCAGGTGCCGGCTGAGCTAGAGGCCAAAATCCACAGGTAGGCACTGTTTTCTATGAAAAATTTGATGTGTCCACGTTCTGTTTTGGGGCATTTCCTGTCGCGGGCGCTAGGCCTACCCACACAAGTGAGGTATCATTTTTATCGGGAGACTTAGGGGAACGCCGGGTGGAAGGAAATTTGTGGCTCCTCTCAGATTCCAGAACTTTCTGTCACCGAAATGTGAGGAAAACTTGTTTTTTTGGCCACTTTTTGAGGTTTGCAAAGGATTCTGGGTAACAGAACCTGGTCCGAGCCCCGCAAGTCACCCCTCCTTGGATTCCCCTAGGTCTCTAGTTTTCAGAAATGCACAGGTTTGGTAGGTTTCCCTATGTGCCGGCTGAGCTAGAGGCCAAAATCTACAGGTAGGCACTTCTCAAAAAACACCTCTGTTTTCTTCAAAAAATTTGGATGTGTCCACGTTGCGCTTTGGGGCGTTTCCTGTCGCGGGCGCTAGGCCTACCCACACAAGTGAGGTATCATTTTTATCGGGAGACTTGGGGGAACGCCGGGTGGAAGAAAATTTGTGGCTCCTCTCAGATTCCAGAACTTTCTGTCACCGAAATGTGAGGAAAACTTGTTTTTTTAGCCACTTTTTGAGGTTTGCAAAGGATTCTGGGTAACAGAACCTGGTCCGAGCCCCGCGAGTCACCCCTCCTTGGATTGCCCTAGGTCTCTAGTTTTCAGAAATGCACAGGTTTGGTAGGTTTCCCTAGGTGCCGGCTGAGCTAGAGGCCAAAATCTACAGGTAGGCACTTCTCAAAAAACACCTCTGTTTTCTTCCAAAAATGTTGATGTGTCCACGTTGCGCTTTGGGGCGTTTCCTGTCGCGGGCGCTAGGCCTACCCACACAAGTGAGGTATCATTTTTATCGGGAGACTTGGGGGAACGCCAGGTGGAAGGAAATTTGTGGCTCCTCTCAGATTCCAGAACTTTCTGTCACCGAAATGTGAGGAAAACTTGTTTTTTTATCCACTTTTTGAGGTTTGCAAAGGATTCTGGGTAACAGAACCTGGTCCGAGCCCCGCAAGTCACCCCTCCTTGGATTCCCCTAGGTCTCTAGTTTTCAGAAATGCACAGGTTTGGTAGGTTTCCCTATGTGCCGGCTGAGCTAGAGGCCAAAATCTACAGGTAGGCACTTTGGAAAAAACAGCTGTGTTTTCTATAAAAAAAATAGGATGTGTCCATGTTGTGTTTTGGGGCATTTCCTGTCGCGGGCACTAGGCCTACCCACACAAGTGAGGTATCATTTTTATCGGGAGACTTGGGGGAACACAGAATAGCAAAACAAGTGTTATTGCCCCTTATCTTTCTCTACATTTTTTCCTTCCAAATATAAGAGAGTGTGTAAAAAAGACGTCTATTTGAGAAATGCCCTGCAATTCACATGCTAGTATGGGCACCTCGGAATTCAGCGATGTGCAAATAACCACTGCTCCTCAAAACCTTATCTTGATCCCATTTTGGAAATGCAAAGGTTTTCTTGATACCTCTTTTTCACTCTTCATATTTCAGCAAATGAATTGCTGTATACCCAGTATAGAATGAAAACCAACTGCAGGGTGCAGCTCATTTATTGGCTCTGGGTACCTAGGGTTCTTGATGAACCTACAAGCCCTTTATATCCCCGCAACCAGAAGAGTCCAGCAGACAAAATGGTATATTGCTTTCAGAAATCTGACATCGCAGGAAAAAGTTACAGAGTAAAACATAAAGAAAAATGGCTGTTGTTTTCAGCTCAATTTCAATATTTTTTTATTTCAGCTGTTATTTTCTGTAGGAAAACCTTGTAGGATCTACACAAATGACCCCTTGCTGAATTCAGAATTTTGTCTAGTTTTCAGAAATGTTTAGCATTCCGGGATCCAGCATTGGTTTCACACCCATTCCTGTCACTAACTGGAAGGAGGCTGAAAGCACCAAATATAGTAGAAATGGGGTATGTCCCAGTAAAATGCCAAATTTGTGTTGAAAAATTTGGTTTTCTGATTCAAGTCTGCCCGTTCCTGAAAGGTGGGAAGATAGTGATTTCAGCACCAGAAACCCTTTGTTGATGGCATTTTCAGGGAAAAAACCACAAGCCTTCTTCGGCAGCCCTTTTTTCCCATTTTTTTGGAAAAAACTAAATTTTCACTGTATTTTGGCTATTTTCTTGGTCTCCTCCAGGGGAAACCACCAACTCTGGGTACCATTAGAATCCCTAGGATGTTGGAAAAAAAGGACGCAAATTTGGCGTGGTTAGCTTATGTGGACAAAAAGTTATGAGGCCCTAAGCGCGAACTACCCCAAATAGCCAAAAAAGGGCTCAGCACTGGGGGGGGAAAGGCCCAGCAGCTAAGGGGTTAAAGACCACACGTTTCCCGCCGGAAGCGTGAGACTTTCCACTCTGCACCCGACGCCCCCGGCTCGACCTGGGGAAAACTAACTCTACAGGGAGGACTCCCCGGCGACTGCAAGACCGTGAGTAGCCAGAGTTGAGCCCCCACAGCGACGCCTGCAGAGGGAATCCAGAGGCTCCCCCTTACCGCAACTGCCTGCTTCAAAGAACCTGACGCCTGGGAAACACACTGCACCCACAGCCCCTAGGACTTGAAGGATCTGAATCCGAACTCCAGTGCAGGAGCGACCCCCAGGCGGCCATCTTCCTAGCCCAGGTGGTGGCTACCCCGAGGAGCCCCCCCCCCCTTGCCTGCCTGCATCGCTGAAGAGACCCCTGGGTCTCCCCATTGATCTCTATTACAAACCCGACGCCTGTTTGCACTCTGCACTCGGCCGCCCCTGTGCCGCTGAGGGTGTACTTTCTGTGCCTGCTTGTGTCCCCCCTGGTGCCCTACAAACCCCCCCTGGTCTGCCCTCCGAAGTCACGGGTACTTACCTGCTGGCAGACTGGAACCGGGGCACCCCTATTTCCATTGAAGCCTATGTGTTTGGGCACCACTTTGACCTCTGCACCTGACCGGCCCTGAGCTGCTGGTGTGGTAACTTTAGGGTTGCCTTGAACCCCCAACGGTGGGCTACCTTGGACCCAACTTTGAACCCTGTAAGTGTTGTACTTATCTGTGAAACTAACAAATACTTGCCTCCCCCAGGAACTGTTGATTTTTGCAGTGTTGTCAGAGTCACCAGATCCTCGGGGTCTGTGCACGTTCCCAACACGTCCACCACTGAACAGCTCCAAGACTCTGATAGATAATTCACAGAGACTGAGAGAGTTCAAGAGGGGAAGAGGGGATTAGGAAGGGAACAGCTGGGAAGGAGACCTGTAGTAAGAAAAAGGTTAGAACACACAAAATGAAAATTATATCTCCTGAAATCAATACTAGACTATGATTCTAAGCCTAGTCACTCTGAAAACATGAACAATCTAAGAGTTAAGTTTAAAATGACTAAGTTTCAAGATGGCCGGATACCTGTAGGGGAATCAAGATGAATTAAATGAAAACTTTCTTATTCAAGTACTTTCCTTTACATTAGAATCAGAAAAAACATTCTGACTAAATTTTAAACCAGTCATATAAATCCTGTTTTGAGAATGTATACTAGGACCATACAATATTGCATCTAGAAACTCTGGCCTTCTGTGTACTCTTAAAATGTTTCAACACAAATTGCGCATATTGCAGAGATATATATATATATATATATATATATATATATATATATATATATATATATATATATATATATATATATATATATACAGTAAACACCATAAAAGGGTTGTGCACCATGAATAACACTATATGGATTCAGGAAAAAATCACATAACTTGTCAACTCGAATATTACATAATAAATATCTTAGAATAGTAGCATACAATAAACAACATGAATTAAACTTGAGGAGAGAATCGTGCGTCTTGCCAATTTGAGTGTTACCATGTAAAATACCAAGAAATGGTAGCACGCAATGAATATCAAAGTCAAATCATCATTAATCGAATCGCGCGTCTTACCGATTCGTAAAACACGATATAAATGTCAAGGAATAACAGCTCACAATAAATAACAAGATCAAAGCACAATGAAACGAATCGCGCTTCTTTTGACGATTCTTAAACCACCATGTAAAATGTCAAGAAATGGTAGCGCGCAATGAAAAACAAAGTTAAATGCTCAAGAAACGAGTTGTATGTCTTGCCAATTCGTAAAACATCATGTAAATATCAAGAAATAGTAGCGCGCAATGGACAACAATGTTTAAACACCATAAAACGAATCGCGCGTCTTGCTGATTCTTAAGCCACCATGTAAATGTCAAGAAATGGTAGCGCGCAATGAATAACAAGGTCAAACCTTTATTAAATAAATTGCGCGTCTTGCCTATTTGTAAACTACCATATAAATGTCAAAAAATGGTAGCGGGCAAGTAATCTGTTACTCATTTAAGAATTTAAAACAAGAATATGAAAATTCTAAATAACGGTGTCGGGACAGTCCAACCACCGTCTTACCGCCTGGAACAATGATCACCAATGAAGGATTAGGGCAGAAGACTGGAAGATCCAAATAGGCCGCCGGGACAGTAGCTCAGGAAGAAGCTGCTGCTCTGCACTGGGACCTCTGAATAGTGAGCACTGGGAGTTGGGCTGGCTCTCTTTTATAGAGTCTTGGTCCAGCCCAGAACCACGCCCAGGCATGTTGCAGGGAAAGTCTCTTGAAGGCCCTGGAAAGGGCCCACACCCTAACACACTTTGAAAACCTGCAGCAATACATTGCAAAGGAACAGTATTTGTAAGCATATTAAAAATAAGTTTTCAGGATTGAACTCTGCAATGCAAAAGGTTAAACCACAACATATCAGCACAATGCATAAATTACTTTGTTTTGAGAGTGCTGGGTTTTTGCATTTTTGTCACTAATAGAGCGCGTACTGCTCTGGTGTTGGCAAGTGTGTCCATTTTTAAAATAGCTTATTGCCATTTTTGCCAAAACTGTACATGCTATTGTGATGATTCAAAGTTCCTAAGATACCTGAGTGAAATACCTTTCATTCAAAGTATTGTTTGTAAATCTTGAACCTGTGGTTCTTAAAATAAACTAAGAAAATATATTTTTTTATATAAAAACCTATTGGCCTGGAATTGTCTTTGAGTGTGTGTTCCTCATTTATTGCCTGTGTGTGTACAACAAATGCTTAACACAACCCTCTGATAAGCCTACTGCTCGACCACACTACTACAAAATAGAGCATTAGAATTATCTCTTTTTGCCACTATCTTACCTCTAAGGGGAACCGTTGGTCTCTGTGCATGCTATTTCTTACTTTGAAATAGTACGTACAGAGCCAACTACCTACAGTCAGTACTTCCAATGACACACAGATGAGACAGTGCAAGTATATCTTTCTATGACTTTGGTTGTATTCTGTGTGGCATTGACGTGCTGGCATTTCCCACTTCTTTGCCCACTTACTGTTACCTCTGGATATTCATTTTTCAGATGTTGGTGATTTGACAAATTCTCCTGGTGTGATCACAACAGCCAGCTACAGGTCAATAATTCTATGCTCATTCTATGTACAGTTCATTTGAAATGGCTGTAGCTGTTTCAATCAATACATATTGAAATACATGAAATACTCGTAGTGGATTTTTATCCAAGGGTGTTTATTGTAGTGCTAATATATAGAGGGGAAAGTGCAATGGGATGGGGTGATGATGGAGGAAAGTCCATGGTATTGTTCCAGTCTGTTTGTAGCACAGGTGCATTGTCCATGGGGACATAGGAAGGGGAGCAATGGCAGTTCAAGGTGGACAAGGTGACTGAGTGGGATACAAGGGGGACAATCAGGAGAGTCTCAGTTCCTGGCGGTGGTCTTGGCAAGTGTCTCTGGCTTCTGTCTGGTTCGCAGGGAACGTTTGTGGGCTGGTTCACCTTCTGCAGGGTGAGGGGTGCTGGTGGCCTGGTCGTCCTGGGGCGGGCCTACTGGCCACTAGCGGCAGTGGAAGTGGAGGGCTGTTCAGATGACTGGCTAGTGGCAGGGGCCCTCTGGTGTGACACTGCCTCCCTCACAATGTTGGCCATGTCTGCCAGCACCCCTGCTATGGAGATCAGGGTGTTGTTGATGGCCTGCAAGTCCTCCCTGATCCCCTGATACTGTCCCTCCTGCAGCCGCCTGTTCGCCTGCACGTTGTTCTGGATCTGGCCCATCGTGTCCTGGGAATGTTGTTAGGCTCCCAGGATCTCGGAGAGTGCCTCCTGGAGAGTCGGTTCCCTGTTAATGTCCTCCCCATGCCGCACAGCAGTCCTCCCAGTGTCCCTGTTGGCCTGTGCCTCTGTCCCCTGAACAGTGTGCCAACTGACCCCAGGTCACTGGTTGTCTTGTGGGTGAGGTGTGGGCTGGGGTCCATGTACCCTGCTTATTGATGTGTCCTTGGGACAGAGGTTTGGGTAAGCTGGGTGGGTGCTGTGGTGTTAGTTCCTGATGGGGGAGGCTCTGTGGTGGTCTGTGTCTGGGCTTCAGTGACCGACTGAGCAGTGGTCCCTTTTGGGCCAGGTAGATTGTCCAGATCCTGAAGTCAGAGTTACTGTCATCACTGTGGGCCTCTTCTGTTGGGGAACTGGATAGTGATGGCACCTCCTCTCCAGTGACATTGACTGGGGTACCCGTCGGAATGTAAATGATGTATTATGCTTCATGTGTAGGACATTTGTACATCCCTGGCTTCCCCTCTATGGTTGGTGTTGCCCTTCCAGCTTTTGCTTGTGTATTTTGGTGTATGGTAGGATGTTAATTTCCCTATGCTGTGCATGCTTTAGTGATAAGTGTCCATGCAGGGCTGTGAGGGGTGTCCATGCATTGGTGCAGTATGCATGGCGTGGCATTGGGATTAGTGTGATGTGATGGTGGAGTATGTGGGATGGAGTGGAGAGATGGGAGTGAGGGTGAGAGAGTGTGAATGCATGCAGGTATGGGGGTGATAGTTGTTGAAAGTTGACTTACCAGAGTCCAGTCCTCCTCCAACTCCGGCCAGGCCGTCAGGATGCAGTATTGCCAAGACTTGCTCCTCCCATGCTGTGAGTTGTGGGGGAGGAAGAGGGGATCCACTGCCAGTCCTCTGTATAGCGAGCTGGTGTCTTGCTGCTATGGAACGTACCTTCCCTTGTAGGTCGTTCCACCTCTTCCTGATGTCGTCCCTTATTCTGGATTGCTGTCCCACGGCGCTGACCCTGTCCACGATTCTCCGCCATAGCTCCATCTTCCTTGCTATTGATATCTGCTGCACCTGTGCTCCAAATAGCTGTGACTCTACTCTCGCAATTTCCTCCATCATGACCCTTAACTCCTCCTCAGTGAAACTGGGGTGCCTTCGTGGTGCCATGGGTGTCGTGATGTGTGTTGGTGAGCGTGTGTTGGGTAACATGTTGGGGTGTGTGATGTGGAGTGTGTGAGGGGTGTATGGGTGTGAGTGGTGTGTGGGTCTAGTTGTCGCAGTGGTCTTGGTGTCAGTCTCGTGCAAATGATTTGTATTCGTAAAGGGTTGTGGGTACTGTGGGTGTGTGTTTTATAGTGGTGTGGGTGTGTGGGTGTGGTACGTGTATGGTTGTCAGGTGTGTGTTGTTTAAATTGTCCAATGTGGTGTTGTTTTGTATATGGGTGTCCATTGTGAGCATGGCGGTATGTACTGCCAATGGTTTAACCCAGTTGAATGTCCACTGTAGTGATTTGTGGGTCATAATGTGATGGGCGTTGTTCTGTTGGCGTAACAGTGTGGGTTTTGAGACCGCCAGTTCATCACTGACCTTTGGTCTGGCGGATTTGTGTATGTGGCTGTATTCTGTTGGATTTGTGTGTGTGTCATAATATGGTGAACGGATATCCGCCACCGTGGCTGTAAGTTGGCGGCCGTAAGCTTGGCGGTAGGTGGGATTTACCGCCAGTGTCATAATAAGGGCCTTAGTGTAAGGAAGTTATGTCATCAATGGTTAAAAAGTTCCTTTCTAGATGCTGCTAAAGAAAACCTCAGTCTCCTGTCTAATAACACAGACTTACAGGATTTCCTGCTAGGCACCGGATGACAACGTAAAAATTGCTTCTTATATGCAGTCTACAATGAAATTTGAAACGTTCTCAACAAGAAGCTGCTGCCTGGTTTAGGCAAATAGATCAGGAAAACTTGTATAAAGCTTTGCCGATGTAGATAATGGAATTAACACCTTGTCTGACCGCATATACACTTTAATCAACATTGTTTCATCTGCAATACATTGCACAAAGTGACATGTCATTTTTACAACATAGACAGAGTTAGCTAACGTCCATTATGCATTTGGGGTGGGCACTACAAACACTGAAATCTGGTCACGTTTCCAGGCAACATGTCAGCGCGAGGGATATATTTTCTGTATTTAATTTGACGCATCAACAACAAATAATGGCTAAGAAGGAAGCAACTTATGTTATGTTAAACATCGAAAAATTAGGAAAGTTGTCTTTTACTATAGCTAAAATACCATCTGCTGAATTATTGATACACAGGGTTATTAATCTGCCTATTTCAACACTGCAATTAACGTCCTGCTTTAAACACATTCCAGTAGGCAGATATGAAAGGCTAGGAGATAGTTACATTCATGAGGAATGAGAGCTTCCCTTTTCGCATAAATGTTTCAATGGCATGAAGGAGGCCAATCTTAGTAGCAGTGAATGCAAGACTTCTGTGAGCCATTCAATGGTTTTTAAGCAGCTGTCCTTGGACAGTGTGTGTAACGCTTTGGCAGCAAATATAGCTTGCTATCTGAAGGGAGTTCCAGTCCCCTTGATTAGAGCTGCACTCCAGGTGCTCTCTAATGGAAGCTATGTGTTTCTTAACAGTGAGAGCTGTTGGGGAAAGTGAGCCGGAATTGCTTATATCGTTTCGGTTTCCCAAATTGCCACCTGTTACAGGAAGTTCTTTTTCCTTCTACACAACAGACAAAAGTAGCAGATATTTGGGCCTTACATTGCTACTTCAAAGATGAATTTTGACAAATTGAGCAAACTAAAGGCTTTATTGTTTCAAAAACATGTGGTGCTGACATCTGCGCACAAGACCTATGTATTTCAAATGGCAGGGTTGGCTGCAGAAATACAGTCCCTTTTAAATACAATCTTTCGGAGACATTTGGTGAGGTCGTGGGATGAATTTTTAATGTGCCTACTACTGGGATTGTACATTTTTTAAGGCTGGTGGTTCTGGTTTCATTCACACCTTCTTCTTTATATTTGGCTTAATACCTTCAGCCATACATTCAATATTTTTGAGTATTTTGGGGGATTTCCGATTACTTTGGCTATAATAAGTGGCATCTTGCTGTTGCTGCTTTTTGTTCGCAATGGCTGTCCCATCGCAAAAAGAAGGACTGAAAGCGCTTCCACCAGGGCAACTGTGTCATGAACGCATGATGCAGTATTTCGGAGCACCACTCCTAGAAGAACTGGAGTGCAACTGGTCTCCGTCATTCAGACCGGTTTTGGATTGTGTGCAGCCCGTATTTCGATGTCTTTGGTACCTTTTCGAATGTGCATTGAAAGTTTACCTTTCTAAGCGGCGCTTACTCTCATTGGATGCTGATGTGTTGATGTTCTTGCTGAGTGCTCATTACCAGACATGTGCGTTGAGGGTGCATTTGCTATGAGAAGCTGCCTATGGGTTGCCCTTCGTGGATCATGCAGCTCTTCACTTAACGCTGTGCACAACACAACACAGAATGCTGCTGCATCAGCTGGAGCTCAGGCTTTGAGACATGAGTACTCTTTGGTTTTCCTTGGCATGGATTTGGTCCCCTTACCACTGCCCGAAGTGGAACATTTCCTTGCTTCAATTGTCCCGTCTGTAATTAGAGATTTAAAAAAATAAAATTTACTTTTAAATTTGGTTTTATTGGTGCCACTGATAACATTCTAAATTGACCTTTTCCAATAATTCACATGCTTAGGTGTGTTTTAACTTGACACAATTGACTTTTATGTAGATATGTTTTAAAGCATTGCATTTTAGTTGATTTTTTTTATTAGGAACTAGGCTGTTTTACCACTTCTGAACCGAGAAGGGGAAGGTGTTGTATAGCCATTTTAGTGATTTCTCTGGAAACGCTATTTTGGCAACTAGGCCTGCTGTTTGGGTACTTTAGCCTACTAACATTTTATTTTGTTTCATTTTATTCTATTAGATTCAGCCACATTCGTGGTGGTGTTTTATTTCCTTTATCTAGTTGCTCTTTCACCTAGGAAAGCATTAAATTTCTTAGCACAATAGTCCTTTCACTCTGTGCTTTCCTCAAGGCTGCAGCAAGACAGGATTGTCTGCATAAGTGGTACACTGCGTCTCTAATGTTCACAGAAACATGTGCATCCTTACGTAGGGACATTTCTCGAACATGAGCTGCCTTCTTATAAAACATTTTCCCTGTCCCATGCATGTTAGAGGGAGGTTCCAGCCAGATGACCACAACCGCATGCTGACTGACTGTGTAACAACTTCTTCCTGAGACCACTAGTTCCCTGGCCAGCATGGGGATGATGTCTCTATAGAAAACAGGCATCTTCACCACTGTCATATTTAGGTATGGGGGATGATGTCTTCCTAGGGGGGAATCCTGACAGAACGGCTCCTCTTCTAAAACAGTGGAGTGTCGCCCACTGGATTGTAGAAAAAGGAAAAATAAAATGATAGTAACGCTATGATATTATAATTTTGTTTTCCCTGGGAGTAAGGGGCTGGGCGGGCCGGGCTGAGCTGGACCGGGCCGGAGGAGGGCTGGAGGAGGGGTATGTGCACCACAAAGTGTGTGTGTCTGCTTGGCCACCAGTGTTGGTCCGGCAAAACAGACATGCGCACTTTGCATGTCCTCTACACGACTGTGTTGCACAGCCGAGTGGAGAACATGCACAGGCTCCCACTCCCAGTCTGAGTGGTGAAGCAGGCTGCTCAGACCAGTCACAACGCTGCTGTCATGCTTGTGACAGTAGCAACATGATTGACTGGGGCTGGGAGCCTGTGTGCAGCCGGGAAGAGGACAAGGATGGAGGGGAGATGAACACGTCTCCCCAAGAAGGTACGTTTTTTTTAAAACAAAATTGTTTTTTTTTAACCCATCTTCCTCACCTTTTCCCGTCCCGTCCTGCCCCGCCACCCCTGTTCATTGGCAGCCGCCACTGAATCCTGAAGAGCTGATTAGGGCTTATCCTTCTGTGCTCTAACATAGCTTACATAGGAATCACATATTGTGTGCATAGTGACAGTATGGTGGGACTTTTCCTGTGTTTCACTTTCCTTGTCACCATTTTGCTTCCAGTATGTTTCGTCATTCTCATTATTGTGTTTCATGCCATTTTATCTAAGATGCAGCTGATCTATTAAATCTTATTAAACCATGTGCTGCCTCTGTTTGCCTTTGCATGTGTGAGACTAATGTAACTGAGAGAAAAGGATGAGATGTGATCCACCACGATTTCCCTGAGAAGTCATCATGTCATGCACCCGGATTGCCACAAATCATCCCTGCTCTTGGGCAGAGATAAGGTGCTGCTACCTGGCAGAAAACAGATTAGGCCGACAGTTGTCACATAGTGTGGGATTGGACTCAGTTTCCCACAATTCAGGGTGATACTGCTGTCCGAATCCAGTAGCATCATTAGGATAATGAGAGCTAACGCAACAGGGGAAGCAAACAGAAAGATATTAAGGGAAGCAAACATTTGTGCAGCACCTGGAGAGAAAGAACATGTCCCGGAGGCCTGTCATAAAAATAAATTAATTGAAGCAGTTTTTGAGGCAAGCTGGGGTTCCCTTCAGAAATTTGTCACCCTGCCCCTGGGCCTAGCTCGCTCATACCTAAACATGGCTGTGGAGTCAAAGATGGTCTTCTCTCTTCAACTGAATGACTGCTTATCAGTGGTTGATCAAGCCAAAGTTTTGATACGTAGCATGGGTGTTTGTTTACACTTGTATGGTTGTGTGTGTTTTCATGTGTGACTACCTATTTGTCTTGGATGTGTGTTTCCATGCCATCCCTCTGTGTGACTGCTGCATGCAGACAATCTAACCTTTCATTTGCTTACTTTTATTACCGAGTGTGGGATTGGCATGGCTAGTGAGTTAAGGTGTCACTGCCCTCACGGGGAAAAGAGTAAAGTTCAATAAATTGAACCAACTGTGTCAGGCCCTTCTGCACGAAGTTCAAATTAATATAAATGCCCCTTCACTGCAGTACCTGGAAACAGTAATAGATGACCTGGCTGTGCATCTATTACGAGAAATGTCCTTGCCGTTAATGTCTTTTAATAAAATTATTAATGGGCAGATGAAAGAGTTGTCATTTGCTAAAAGACAAAGAAGCCTTTTCCCAAATATCACATGCCTAGATGATCATGCATGAATGTAAGTATCTTAAAAATGTGCCTTATCTGGAGACTGGCTGGGCCAGTCATTTTAAAGTTGGTTTAGTCATGCGGTCCCTTGGGCCCGGGACATGAAATCTACTTGCTGCAGACTGTGCAAAATGGGGGCTGATAATATTAAGCATTTTACTTGCTAATGCTCGGCTTTGATTAATGAGAGAAAATTGCTGTTGAAAAGACATTTTAATCAGCGTGGAATTTGATAATGTAGGCAAGCCGTGATGGCATGTTTTAACTCATTTGACACTTTCTTGAATTGTAATTTTATAAAGATTTTAGATCTGGCAGCTAAAAAGTGGCATTTCATGAGAATAACTCGGTTTGAAAACCCTTATGATCAACATACAACTGTATTGTTAGAAGCTATTTGATTAGTTAGGCACCTTATAAAAAAAATAGGAATGCAATTCAGGATGTTCGGGTTGGATTCTGCAAAATTGAAAATGGATGCTTGAAATTGCTTTTTATGGTATGACTTTTGGTAATATGATGGATTACAGTAATTGTGATAATGTAAGATTGTAATTAATGAAACAATCAATTATTACTTACCCTCACCAAATAGTAAAATTGTTTTTTACTTGTGCATATTTTGGTTTTACACAACATAGAGTCGATTCCATTCTTCATAACAAATTGTCACAATTACAGTGAATGTCATGTGATAAACGATGATTAACCATCTTACCACTACCATCAGTGAGCAACGCAGTAAACATAAGCTGTTTTATTATAAAACATTTTCCCTGTCCCATGTACGTTAGAGGGAGGTTCCAGCCAGATGACCACAACCGCATGCTGACTGACTTTGTAACAGCTGCTTGCTGAGACCACCTGTTCCCTGGCCTGCATGAGGATGGTGTCTCTGCCACCACTGTCATATTCAGGTAGGGGGGATGATGTCTTCCCAGGGGGGAATCCTGACAGAGGTGGCTGCAGATTGCAGAGAAAGGAAAAATAAAATAATAAAAACTCTATGTTATTATAATTTTATTTTTCCTGGGAGTAAGGGGCGGGGCTTGGCTGGGGCAGTCCGGAGGAGGGCTGGAAGAGGGGTATGTGCACAACAAAGTGCGTATGTCTGTTTGGCCGACGGTGTTGGGCGAGCAATGCAGTAATCCCCTTTACCCCACTTCCTGTCACCTTGCAGCGTGATATTTCACCGGAACATCTATAGTATCTCTACCACAAGAAAGATGAGTTGCCTTGAATTGCATTTATGTTCAGAATAAAACTGAATACACACTATACAACACACCCCAGTGTGACTAAATGATCAGCCAACTATTTTATCTTTCTCAGACTCAAGCATCATATTTCTGAATGGATAGGCGGCTGATCTTGGGGTCACGTACTTTTTAAAAGATAAATAATTACTATGAAGCGAATTTCAAGACAAGAATATTTCCCGAAAGACATTCAAAACATGTTTATGAAACATAAAAATGCGGAAATAAGTTTCGGAGCTGCGTCTACGGTGCCGACAACCTTTGACCCACTCAAAATAGGCAGGGGACAGAGCGGCTGTAATGATACAACAGCGGCTGAGCCAAGGAAACAAGCCCCAGTGCACGAAGAACTGGTTTAAGGAGAAAGATGTTTTTCATGCTACTGATACATAATATCAGCGCCTGAAGAAATATGTCAGTCTAAACCAATTATTTTTTAAATTTCCTTATTAAACCACAAATCCCAGGACGATGGCTGAGAGTTTAATTGCTCTACTCCGTTAGTTTATAAAATCTAGAGGGCACGAGCATGACTCCAGCAGGCCAAACTTGTTCTTCCATTCTTCCAGTATGGTTTGTACCATTAAATTTGGTAATGCTAGCCAGTTAAATGAGGTCACATTATAATACATGGGAACCTTCAATAACTTTATAAAGCTGGTGTCCAATTTCCTTGGCAGCCAGGATGAAAGGCAGGTCATGAAGCTAGGAAAAAGGAAACAGGATTTCCCTCCATCTGACAGATTTAAAAAAAAAGAAAAAAATGTTCAGGGGAAAGGAGATGTTTATGCCAACATGTTATTTTTTCCATGCCATAGGTCGTAGAGGTAAGAGGGAAACTGATTATAATATATTTTTGCATAAAATACTAACTGTTTTTCGGTGTGTTTATTTCCACAGCACATGCTCTGTTTTTACTCTTCTGATCCGCAATGAACCCGAAAGAGCATGACACCAATAATTTAATCGGTCTTTTGGAAGGGTGACGGTGGCATCATATATTATAAGTAATAAAAACACTTCTGCCAAACATTAAAAGGATATTATCCTGTATGTCAATGTTTATTTGGAAAATCAGTAAAGAGTGTATGAAAAAAACATTAAAAGGATATTGCAATTCACCTCGGAGGCCTCCAGCCTCGTTTCATTATATGGTCTATATGGTCACAGAACTCCTCAGTGACTTGCAATACCCTTATAATGTAGAGCAGGGGGTACTTTATCCATTATCACCCGTTATATCTTTTAACATGTGATTTACAGTACGTAGAAACTTACAACAAACTAAGTGGAATAACGCAATAAACAAATTATTTTTATTAAGCTGTCCGAACACACTTCTCTCCATCGTCGAATGCACATCTGCCCCTTCATACTGCTCTTTAACTATGAACACCCCAACAGTAAAAGCTAATAAGTGTTCTTTGTTAACATGGGTGAGCTTATCAAATGTCTTGAGTGAAATGCTTTTTAAACCACATCAGAGTATACGGCAGATGCGTGTTTATTATTAATGATGTGTCCACATTGCATGTCTCTAATATAGTTCCTGGTGGAATGCATTCAATAAATGTAATCACTTTTCCAAGATTGCAAACCGATTGCTACTATGCTTGTTGCCCTCTTCTGCTCATCTGCTCTTCTAACTCTTGTCTGTTTAACAATCAAACAATGCTTATGAGTTGCTCACTTCAGTGTAGCTGTAGCTAACAACATCATCAAACTAGCCACTTTGTTTATGTGTTTATTTTTCTTATTTTGTGGTACCAACATAAACACATATTTCCGGAATTCCAAGCCCTTGGAGAACCTTGGAGGATTTAGAAAGCAAAGTCCAGTCCTTTCACTCCCAGGACAGAAGAAGCAGGCAGCAGGCCAGCACAAAAAGGCAACAGGCAGAGTGACAGTCCCTCCTTCGACATCCAGCTCTTTTTCCTGGCAGAATGTCCTTAGTCCAGAAGTGTTCTAAAGTTCTGGTCTCAGAAGTCCAGGATTTATATCATTTCTGCCTTTGAAGCAGGCAAACTTAAAAGGAAAGTCCTTCTAGTACACAAGACACTGCCTTTCCTGCCCTGGCCCCAGACACACTCCAGTGGGGGTGGAGACTGCTTTGTCTAAGGGCAGGCACAGCCCGTTTGGTGTGCAAGTGTCAGCTCCTCCCACCATTCTAGCCCAAGAAGACCCATCAGGATATGCAGGACACACCGCAGCTCCCTTTCTGTGACTATCTAGAGTAAATTCACAAACAGCCCAACTATCATCCTGACCCAGATGTGTATTCCACAACAGGCAGAGGCACAGGACTGTTAAGCAAGAAAATGCCCATTTTCTTAAAGTGGCATTTTCAAACTTACAATCTAAAATCAACTTCACCAAAAGATATATTTTTAAATTGTGAGTTCAGAGACACCCAAACTCCGCATCTATATCTGGTCCCAATGGGAAATTATACTTGAAAAATATTTCAAGGCAATCCCCATGTTAACCTATGGGAGAGATAAGACTTACAATAGTGAAAACTGAATTTGGCAGTATTCCACTGTCAGGACTTGTAAAACACACCAGTACATGTCCTACCTTTTATGTACACTGCACCCTGCCCATAGGGCTGCCTTGGGCTTACCCTGGGGTGACTTACATGTAGTAAAAGGGATGGCTTGGGCCTGACAAGAAGGTGCACTTGCCAGGTTGAACAGGCAGTTTAAAACGGTATACACAGATGCTGCAGTGGTAGGTCTGAGACATGTTTACAGGGCTACTCCTGTGGGTGGCACAACCAGTGCTGTAGTACCATTAGTAGCATTTGATGTACAGGCCCTGGGCACACAGGTGCACTATACTAGGGATTTACTATTAAATCAAATATGCCAATCATGGATAAACCCATCACCGATACAATTTAGACAGGGAGCACTTGCACTTTAGCTCTAGTCAGCAGTGTTAAAGTGCCCAGAGTCCTAAAACAAGCAAAAACGAAATTCAGCACAGGACCAAAACAGGAAGGCAGAAGCCAAAAGCACAGAGGAAACCCTGTAGACAGTGCCACTTCCAACAGTCCCTTATTATTTGTCCCTTGCCTTGAAGCATTTTTTGAAACATAAAAAATGTAATCCTTTAATTCCTTTAATTCCTGCCATTAAATGTAATTCCATGGAAATACAATTATCTGCCTATGCAAATGAGTTCATTATATATATTTCTAATCCCTCTACCTCTTTGATAACCCCTTTTTAGAAAAGGGTTAACACATACTCACATGGTTCTGTTGGCAAACGTAACATGAATAAATGGTAGCATTGCCACTGAATGGTTCTGGACATATAGGGGGTCATTCTGACCCTGGCGGTAATTACCGCCATGGCGGAGGTCGGCGGTAGCACCGCCAACAGGCTGGCGGTGCACCGCTGGGCATTCTGACCGCGGCGGTTCAGCCGCGGCCAGAAACGGAAAGTCGGCGGTGTAACGCCGACTTCCCGCTGCCCTTGAGAATCCTCCATGGCGGCGGAGCGCGCTCCGCCGCCATGGGGATTCTGACACCCCCTACCGCCATCTTGTTCCTGGCGGGTCTCCCGCCAGGAACAGGATGGCGGTAGGGGGTGCCGCGGGGCCCCTGGGGGCCCCTGCAGTGCCCATGCCAATGGCATGGGCACTGCAGGGGCCCCCGTAAGAGGGCCCCACGAAGAATTTCAGTGTCTGCTTTGCAGACACTGAAATTCGCGACTGGTGCAACTGCACCCGTCGCACCTTCCCACTCCGCCGGCTCCATTCTGAGCCGGCGTCCTCGTGGGAAGGGTGTTTCCCGCTGGGCTGGCGGGCAGACTTTCGGCGGTCGCCCGCCAGCCCAGTGCGAAACCCAGAATGACCGCCGCGGTCTTTTGACCGCGGTACGGTCTTTCACCCCCATAATATATTTTCAGATACTCAATTTTTATAGACTTCCTGTAGCATTAAATTTAGTGGTACAATATTTATTACTAATTCTAAAAAGACTACAAAATGTAATGGTAACTCCATTTCCTTAGTGAAACAGGATCAACTTGATACTATAAAAATGATGTTTGTTCCCCATATTTTATTTCTACTATTTATGTTACCCTATGTGATTCCCTTGTGTGTTTTTTAGACAAAGTGGAATTGTTAAAAAATGTAATGGAATAATAAAACGTGTAAATATTTCTCCAAACATAAGTGATCATAAATGGAAGGTGGTGTTGGAATTACTAATGTCAAATTGTATCACTCCTCCTTCATTATTAGACAAGTATGTACATTAATCAGTTCAGATGGAGCATTCTTTCTTAGAAATGTTTTCTTTTTATGAGACTCTCCACTTGTCCAATGTCAATCATTTGAAACATTGTCCATTATAGGGATCCACTCATAAATTTGTTTCCAACTTATTTTCTCCTGATTACACTGAAAAGCAATGTTCTTTTTCTTCATTAATACGGCAGAACAGGCATTACAAGCACCTACGAATCAAAAATAAATCTTTTTCTAGGAACGCTTGGAAAGATAAGTGTCTGGGGTAGAGTTTTCCTTCTGCCTTTCTTATCATTCCGAATGAAACATATTGTACCTGATGACATTGTCTTAGATTACATTTCTGAGTATATATCCAACAAGGATAACTTTAAATATTCCAACACATAATAACTTCAATACGTTTATTTCCAGTCATTATATTCTTGAAGCTGCCTCTGTTTATACATTGTTACATAAATCACCCACAAGTAGGACTAAACCTGCTTTAGAACTTACTTGGGAAAGTGATATACAACAATGTTTTGACATACTTACTTGGGCAATGATTTGGGAGAAATTCTTTCATACTTTGAGACATTACACAATCCTTACTCTTTATTTATCTCAATTGTTGATTACTCCTATACAAATTGCAAAGTTTGAACCTACTGCTTTTACTTTGTGCTGGCCCTGCGCCAAAGGACCATGTACAATTCTATGTATGTTGTTCAGATGTACCAATGTTTATCAATATTTGACATTGGTTTGGGCTAAATGTGTGTTAATATTTAAGTTTTCATTACTTTTAACAAGTAATAACATTTCCCTGGTTCAGTTGCTCACTGATTATTCTTTATATAGTGATGTAAAATTATTGGATATTTTTCTTGCTCTTGCTTTTAGGCAGATCAGATCTTCATGAAAGGATTCTTCTTCTCTGTCAGTTTTTCTTGGTGAAATCATATATGTGATAACCATATAAATGACACAATGTTTGCTCACCAGCATTAAGTTTGATTTCATTTAGCTTTCTTTCACTACATATTTATTAAATCGTTTTCTCTAATTCTTCCTTCTTTCTTTTCTCTATTTTTCATCTTTTCATTATCTTTTTCACTTCTTTTTCTGTCAAAATTATTGTTTTTATTATATGTGAAGTTATTTACATTCTTTAAACAGGTTGGTTTTCTTGTTATATGAATGTTTTCTATGATTTTATAAGGACAGTTCATTATTTTTAGCTTTATATTGTAAGATTGTTGTCCTCTATTTTACCTCTAATAAAATGTTATTAAACTGAACAAATAGGAGGCCCTAAGTATGTTAATCAGAGAGCATAGAGTTATGTCACCATGTTACTGACCATGAACAGGAGTGGAAGGCCTGTCCATGGGTCACTGAATTAGCAATATCTGTTTTTTATTTGTACATGTCTGAAGAATCTGGTTGTATTCTTATTGCTGATTATGTAAATAAGCAGGTGTCTGAGTTTCACTACTGGAAATACCAACAAATGAAACAATTTTTTTACATAACTATCCACTCCTTGACCATCTCCTGGATCCAACATGTGGACCATGGTGACCTTTGAAGGGATAGTAAATAACAGGATAATGTGCATACAGTGACACTATTTCTCTGATTACGAGGTCAGGGATACATTTCAACCCCTGTGAAAATACATGTTCAAATAAAGATCCGAATTAAAAAACGGTGTGATAATTATCACACCCTCACTATTTTCCCTTGACAACTTTTGGCATGTCAAACCTACTGAAATTTATCCGGGGAAATTTCCTGCTGAAAATGCAGAGTAGGAGGTATTTGCCAACTGTGGTAAATACCTCACCCTGTGACAATGCTTTTTATTATAAATACTGGTAAATACTCCATCCTTTTCTGACAAGGAAAGAGTTTATCAGTGGAAAAGACTTGATAGGAAGCATGGAAGACTGTTAGCAGTTAGCACCTTGGTTAACAAAGTCAATTCTCCTTGCATCAACATGCCATTTAATACCTCCAATAAATCAATCAATCGAATAATTTCTTATGCGCACTACTCACCCGTTAGGGTCTCAAGGCGCTGTGGGGGGGTTGCTGGTTACTGCTCAAAAAGCCATGTTTTAAGGTGCATTCTGAAGGGTAGGAGGTCCTGGGTCTTGCGTAGGTAGGTGGGGAGGGAGTTCCAGGTCTTGGCAGCGAGGTGGGAGAAGGATCTGCCACCGGAGGTGGTGAATTGGATGCGGGGGACTGTAGCAAGGGCGAGGTCGGCGGAGCGGAGCTGTCGAGTTGGTATGTGAAAGTTTACTCGTTCGTTGAGGTAGGCCGGTGGAGGGCTTTGTGAGCGTCGGCGAGGACTTTGAAGATGATCTTTTTGTTGATGGGCAGCCAGTGTAGGAATCTGAGGTGGGCAGATATGTGTTTGTGGCAAGGGAAGTTGAGGATGAGACGTGCGGCTGCGTTCTGTATTCGCTGGAGTTTTCTTTGAAGCTTGGCTGTGGTCCCTGCACAAAGGGCATTGCCGTAGTCCAGTCTGCTGCTGATGAGGGTGTTGGTGACTGTTCTTTTTGTTTCTAAAGGAATCCATTTGAAAGTCTTGCATAGCATGCGAAGGGTGTTGAAGCATAAGGATGATATGGCGTTGATTTGCTGGGTCATGGAGAGAGATGAGCCTAGAACGATGCCAAGGTTGTGTGTGTGGGAGGTGGGTGTTAGAGGTGGTCCGAGGGTGGTGGGCCACCAGGAGTTGTTCCATGCCGTCTTGTTGGGGCAGAAGATGATGATTTCTGTTTTTTTTAGTTTGGTTTGAGGTGGCTTGCTGTCATCTATTTGGCGATGTCGAGGAGTCCAGCCTGCAGGTTTATCTTGGCGGTTGCTGGGTCCCTGGTAAGGGAGATGATGAGCTGGGTGTCGTCTGCGTATGAGATGATGGTGATTCCGTGGGGGTGGAGTGTGTTGGTGAGAGGTGCCATGTAGATGTTGAAGAGGGTGGGGCTGAGGGAGGATCCTTGGGGGACCCCACAGATGATCTTAGTGGCTGGAGACCAGAAAGGAGGGAGGCGAACTCTTTGGGTTGTTTCGGCTAGGAAGGAGGTGAGCCAGTCTAGGGCCTTGTGTCGAATTCCGGTGTCAAAAAGGCGTGCGCGGAGGGTTTGGTGGCATACAGTGTCGAAAGCTGCAGAGAGGTCTAGGAGGATGAGGGCGACGGTCTCGCCCTTGTCCACTCTGATCCTGATGTCATCTGTGCAGGCGATGAGGGCAGTCTCAGTGCTGTGGTTCTTGCGGAATCCAGACTGTGAGGCGTCAAGTATATTGTTTTCTTCTAAGAAGTGAGACAGTTGAGCGTTAACTATCTTCTCAGCGCCCTTTGCAGGGAAGGAGAGAAGAGAGATGGGACGGTAGTTCGTAAGGTCTTCAGGGTCTGCTTTGGGTTTTTTGAGAAGAGCGTTGACTTCGGCGTGCTTCCCAACGTCTGGGAAGGTAGCGGTGTCGAAGGAACTGTTGATGACGGCACGGAGCTGGGGGGCGATAATTTGTCTGGCCTTGTTGAAAATGTGGTGTGGGTAAGGGTCTGTTGGGGAGCCTGAGTGGATGGAGTTTATGGTTTTGCCTATTTCTTTGTCGTTAGAGGGGGTCCAAGTGTGTGGTTGGTTGGTGCGGGAGGGTGTTGTGTTATTGGTTGTGTCGGTGGTGGTGGTGGTGATGGTGGGTGCTGATGATGTGAAGTTGTTGTGTATGTCTGCGAATTTGTGGTGAAAGTAGTTGGAGAGGGAGTTGCAGAGGTTTTGGGAGTGTGGAGGGTCGATGGTGCTGGATTTGGGATTGGTGAGTTCTTTGACGATGGCAAAGAGCTCTTTGTTGTTGTGTGTGTTGTTTCCTATGCATTCTTTGTAGAAGGATCGTTTGGTGGTCCAGATGAGTTGGTGGTGTTTGCGCATGGCTGTTTTGAGGGCAGAGAAGTTGCTCATGGAGGGTTCTTGGAGCCAGGCTTTCTCCATTTTGCGGCATTCTCGTTTGGAAGCCTGGAGTTCTGTGGGGAACCAGGGGACGGTTTTGACGGTGCAGGTGGTGTTGTTTGTTTTCAATGGTGTGAGGGAGTCTGCGCAGGTTGTTAGCCATTGTGTGAGGTTGTGGGTGGCGGTGTTGGTGTTGTTGGTGATGGGAGGTGGAGCGTGTGTGAGGTTGGCGATCAGGTATTATTTGGAAATCTTGTTCCACTTGCGGTAGGGTGTAGAGTGTTGTTGCTGGTGGGTGGGGGGGTTTCATGAAGGAGAAGTGGACGCAGTGGGGGTCAGTCCAGTGGGGCTCGGTGGTGTGTGTGAAGGTGATGTGGCGGCTAGAGGTGAAAATGACGTCAAGTTTGTGTCCCGCTGAGTGAGTGGGTGAGGTGACCAGTTGCTTGAGGCCGAGGTTTGTGAGATTGTCCAGCAGGGCTGTGGAGTTGCAGTCGTGGGTGCTTTCCAGGTGAAAGTTAATGTCACCAAGGAGTATGTAGTCTGTGGAGGTGAGGGCGTGGGAGCTGATGGTATCTGCGATGGTGTCACAGAATGGGGGGCGGGGTCCTGGTGGTCTGTAAATGAGGGTTCCTTTAAGGGTGGTGTTGGCATTGATGTGTATTAGAATGTGTAGGTGTTCTGCGTTGTCTAGGGTATCGTTGGTGTTGGTGGAGATTTTGATGTTTTGTTTGTGTATTATGGCGATACCTCCTCCTGGTTTGTTTATGCGGTCTCTACAGGTGATTTTGTAGCCTTCTGGGATGGCTATGGCGATGTCGGGTTCTGATGAGGGGTTCATCCATGTTTCCGTGAGGAAGGCAATGTCAGGAGAGTATGTTGTGAGCAGGTCCCAAAGCTCGATGGCGTGCTTGTGGACGGAGCGGGTGTTAAGGAGGATGCAGTTAAGGTGGTTGCGGGGTTTGGTGATATTGTGGTGCTTGTTGGTGTTTCTGGTGTTAGTGTGGGTGCAGGAAAAATGGCATGAGTGGCATGTGAATGGTCCATGTGTGTGTTTGGGGTTGGCCTGGGCGCAGGCTGGGTGCTGGCCTGGGTTAGTATTCAGCCTAGCACCCTCAAGAAAGCAGCAGGAGCACTACCCCCATCTGCAGCATTACAAGGCCTTCCTCACATCTGAGGCAGCCCGTTCATTGCACTTGATTACATCTTCCATCATCCCTTAAGAAGAAGCTCTTACTGGAGGAACACTGTCGTCAACAGCACCAGGACTTCCAAATCCCAGAGTCATCATTTTTTCTGCCCATCTTCCAAACCTACTATCAGCAGCGAATGGGCCTCTGGAATGGGCCTCCTTTTGTTGCCTGCTACCCAACTTTAAGTTTTGCTTTTTATATACTTTTGTACAATCATAGGAACCAGTGTCAGTCAGCTTAGGCACCCATAACCTGATGAAACACACAAATATGCCAGACTGGTGCCATCACCTGGCATTGTCCAGAAATCATTTGAAGTTGACAGAGTGCATATCGCCACTTTAGGAATTTGCATTACAGTATTGGATTATTTCACCAGTTCAGAGGCATGAATAGTAATAGAAAGTTGATTTTTGTTTTTTGTATTTTTTTTTATAGTACAAACTTGGCCCAAGGGCACTGGACTACTTTACAACAGAACCAGACACCACATTATTTTCTTCTATAACACAGGAAGATTAAGTGCTTTCCCCGGAATCACAGGATGTTGAGCCGAGGACAGTATTCTAAATTGATTCACCATGTTCCAAAGTAAGCAGCTCTAACCACAAGGCTGCATAACTTCCCCAGGTGTTGGTTTGTCAGGAGCATACATGCCAACCTACCCGATTTAGACAGGAAACGCCTGATTTTTTAGCCCAAAACAGTTCTTTTTAGCAGTCTCATGCCCAAAATTGCCTCTGTTTCTTTGTAGGTCAATGGGGAAAACAAATGCACTGATTTTTGTTTTCAAGCTCTCCCTTTTTGCAGCTTGAAAATGTTGGCGTGTATGCAGGAGTCCCATTCCTTGAGCAGCTAGTCAAAATGTGGGTGATCACAGATAAACTAGGAGCCAGCCCAGGAATGGGGATGTACTGCCAAAATTAGTGGAACCTATTGGGATCTGTGCAAAAGACACAGGCACAGCAGTACTTTGTAAAACATGGCATTCCAAGATGGCTTCCACGTTTTCTCACTTCTAGTTCCCAATAAATATATACCACTTCATGGTAGTGCCCACATTCCTTCTTGCTTTGTAATTGCAGGTGGTGGAATTAGTATTACACTAGCACACACATGCTTCAACAATGTCTGCCAACGTCATTGCTTACTGATATCACTGACGTTCACACCGGGCTGCCTACTGTGTTCACCACTATTGTTTTCTTGCACCTCCCTTTGGTTTCCCTTCTTTCGAGTCAAATATTCTCCTGTTGTTTCTGCAGCCTCTCTGTCCTGCGCAAACGATTAGTCTGTGAGCTCAGATCTGAATCTGAATATAAACTAGCCTTGCAATTATAATAAGAGCATACAAAGCCTGTATGTCAGAATGACATGTCGTTCCTCCATTGTCGACAGGTCCACCAGTGGTCTGTACACAGGAAGATTCCTCCATCTCCTCGCATGTCCCAGCGGACGGTGCCTAGGAAGGACAACAGCGAGCACAGAGTCAATCAACCCACAGGTACATTTTTTCTGCCCATCTTCCAAACCTACTATCAGCAGCGAATGGGCCTCTGGAATGGGCCTCCTTTTGTTGCCTGCTACCCAACTTTAAGTTTTGCTTTTTATATACTTTTGTACAATCATAGGAACCAGTGTCAGTCAGCTTAGGCACCCATAACCTGATGAAACACACAAATATGCCAGACTGGTGCCATCACCTGGCATTGTCCAGAAATCATTTGAAGTTGACAGAGTGCATATCGCCACTTTAGGAATTTGCATTACAGTATTGGATTATTTCACCAGTTCAGAGGCATGAATAGTAATAGAAAGTTGATTTTTGTTTTTTGTATTTTTTTTTATAGTACAAACTTGGCCCAAGGGCACTGGACTACTTTACAACAGAACCAGACACCACATTATTTTCTTCTATAACACAGGAAGATTAAGTGCTTTCCCCGGAATCACAGGATGTTGAGCCGAGGACAGTATTCTAAATTGATTCACCATGTTCCAAAGTAAGCAGCTCTAACCACAAGGCTGCATAACTTCCCCAGGTGTTGGTTTGTCAGGAGCATACATGCCAACCTACCCGATTTAGACAGGAAACGCCTGATTTTTTAGCCCAAAACAGTTCTTTTTAGCAGTCTCATGCCCAAAATTGCCTCTGTTTCTTTGTAGGTCAATGGGGAAAACAAATGCACTGATTTTTGTTTTCAAGCTCTCCCTTTTTGCAGCTTGAAAATGTTGGCGTGTATGCAGGAGTCCCATTCCTTGAGCAGCTAGTCAAAATGTGGGTGATCACAGATAAACTAGGAGCCAGCCCAGGAATGGGGATGTACTGCCAAAATTAGTGGAACCTATTGGGATCTGTGCAAAAGACACAGGCACAGCAGTACTTTGTAAAACATGGCATTCCAAGATGGCTTCCACGTTTTCTCACTTCTAGTTCCCAATAAATATATACCACTTCATGGTAGTGCCCACATTCCTTCTTGCTTTGTAATTGCAGGTGGTGGAATTAGTATTACACTAGCACACACATGCTTCAACAATGTCTGCCAACGTCATTGCTTACTGATATCACTGACGTTCACACCGGGCTGCCTACTGTGTTCACCACTATTGTTTTCTTGCACCTCCCTTTGGTTTCCCTTCTTTCGAGTCAAATATTCTCCTGTTGTTTCTGCAGCCTCTCTGTCCTGCGCAAACGATTAGTCTGTGAGCTCAGATCTGAATCTGAATATAAACTAGCCTTGCAATTATAATAAGAGCATACAAAGCCTGTATGTCAGAATGACATGTCGTTCCTCCATTGTCGACAGGTCCACCAGTGGTCTGTACACAGGAAGATTCCTCCATCTCCTCGCATGTCCCAGCGGACGGTGCCTAGGAAGGACAACAGCGAGCACAGAGTCAATCAACCCACAGGTACATTTTTTCTGCCCATCTTCCAAACCTACTATCAGCAGCGAATGGGCCTCTGGAATGGGCCTCCTTTTGTTGCCTGCTACCCAACTTTAAGTTTTGCTTTTTATATACTTTTGTACAATCATAGGAACCAGTGTCAGTCAGCTTAGGCACCCATAACCTGATGAAACACACAAATATGCCAGACTGGTGCCATCACCTGGCATTGTCCAGAAATCATTTGAAGTTGACAGAGTGCATATCGCCACTTTAGGAATTTGCATTACAGTATTGGATTATTTCACCAGTTCAGAGGCATGAATAGTAATAGAAAGTTGATTTTTGTTTTTTGTATTTTTTTTTATAGTACAAACTTGGCCCAAGGGCACTGGACTACTTTACAACAGAACCAGACACCACATTATTTTCTTCTATAACACAGGAAGATTAAGTGCTTTCCCCGGAATCACAGGATCTTGAGCCGAGGACAGTATTCTAAATTGATTCACCATGTTCCAAAGTAAGCAGCTCTAACCACAAGGCTGCATAACTTCCCCAGGTGTTGGTTTGTCAGGAGCATACATGCCAACCTACCCGATTTAGACAGGAAACGCCTGATTTTTTAGCCCAAAACAGTTCTTTTTAGCAGTCTCATGCCCAAAATTGCCTCTGTTTCTTTGTAGGTCAATGGGGAAAACAAATGCACTGATTTTTGTTTTCAAGCTCTCCCTTTTTGCAGCTTGAAAATGTTGGCGTGTATGCAGGAGTCCCATTCCTTGAGCAGCTAGTCAAAATGTGGGTGATCACAGATAAACTAGGAGCCAGCCCAGGAATGGGGATGTACTGCCAAAATTAGTGGAACCTATTGGGATCTGTGCAAAAGACACAGGCACAGCAGTACTTTGTAAAACATGGCATTCCAAGATGGCTTCCACGTTTTCTCACTTCTAGTTCCCAATAAATATATACCACTTCATGGTAGTGCCCACATTCCTTCTTGCTTTGTAATTGCAGGTGGTGGAATTAGTATTACACTAGCACACACATGCTTCAACAATGTCTGCCAACGTCATTGCTTACTGATATCACTGACGTTCACACCGGGCTGCCTACTGTGTTCACCACTATTGTTTTCTTGCACCTCCCTTTGGTTTCCCTTCTTTCGAGTCAAATATTCTCCTGTTGTTTCTGCAGCCTCTCTGTCCTGCGCAAACGATTAGTCTGTGAGCTCAGATCTGAATCTGAATATAAACTAGCCTTGCAATTATAATAAGAGCATACAAAGTATAACTGTGCTGTATTAAAATGTATGGAAAGTAAACATGTAACTCCTGGCATGTTCAAGAGGATCTCACCACATCAATCTGCCTCTTCAATATTAAAGGGTGACGTAAAAACAGTGTCTCACAACAATACACATTTGGAGGCTACAATAAAATGTTTTTGTTTTTAAAAGTTCATTTTAAAAGTACTTTCTGAAGACTGAGGTGGTCATGCCCAGTTTGGCGGTACCCAGACCGCCACACTGGCAGTGGCAATTAAACCGTCGCCAGGGTGGCGGTGCAGACCGCCATATAACAAGTATGGCGGTGCACCCAACGCAACACAGACAACTTACCACCAGTACCGCCACCGCCGATGAGTAGCAGCTGACAGCAGTGGCCAACTTCAGGCGAGCGGGAACCAATGTCCTGCCGACCATATTACAAGTCACCAGACCTCCAGGATATCTGGGGAGGGATGACCGCGATGAAAATCTTGGTGGAAACAGAAAGTACAAAAGGAGACACTCTATTCCAGGTACACAGACGGGTCCGCAGCCGCCATGGCAAATGAACTGCAAGTCCTCCCAGCGTTGTATCTCGCCATACACCTTCAGGGCCAGCGACAACGACGAAGAAAACAACTGTAAGTACGCCTAGCACAGTGGAGGAAATGGCAGTGATACACACCCACATATAACACACACTCCCGGCACGGACAGCGAAGGCCACACACACACACAGACACACACACACACACACTCACACACACACACATACAAACATACCGTACCAGCACAAACATGTACACAAACATGCACACACAAAATACGTAAAAGCCAAGTACCTAATTCACACATAAAGCCAAGCAGATACGAGGCAAACACACAGCACAACACACACAAACACCACCAACACAGTCATACACATCCATACACAACACCCCATAATCACACTACAATAACTAGACCACAAACACTTCAACGCAGTCATAGACAGGAACGTTGTGAAACACCACACACAGACACACAAAACTGCATGTAGCAAGGACACACAATCAATAGCAGTGAACACACATACTAACAATGACATAGGTGACACATCATGTACAACCATCATACAAAGAAATCCACAAATGCAGCACCATACACACGGATGCACACAACACTCCATACAATCCCACAAGCAAGCAGTCAGACACATAACAACATGCACATGGCACAACCCAGCACATGCAACAACACAGACACACGCCATACAAAGACCTCTCACACCGTTGCACACAGATGTCACACCACCATGTAGAAGGAAACCAGGACAAGCATCTCATCTTGACAACCACAGCAATGTGGGTAGATGTAATGTAAAGATAACAATATATTTGAACTATATACAGAGGGTGCCAAATGGCAAGTCCAATGTGCAGAACTACACAACACATAGGGGGTCATTCCAACCTCCGCGGTAAAATGCGCTTACCGCCAGACAGAAGACCGCCATAACACCGCCGCGGTCGTGGTAAATCGCCACGGTCATTCTGACCCACAACAGGCAAACCGCCAAAATACCGACAACCACAAAAGTCCGCCACACCAAAGGTCAGCGATAAACTGGCGATGACCAAACCTCCACCTTCACGCCAACAGAAATACGCCCATGCCATTACGACCCACGAATCCACGCGGCGGTCTTTCAACCGCGGTATTCTATTGGCGGTACACACCGCTGCGGTCGAAATACACATACTCGTACAAAACACTACCACATTGGCCAATTCGAAATACACACACCTGATACACATACACACACCACTCCCACACACCCAATACAATATAAAACACACACCCACATCACCCACAAACTTCCACTCCTAGAGATTCGTGAACACGCACCGAGAAAAGACATCCGAGCACCCAGACGCCCAATTCACTGTCACCCTGCAATATTAGCACGCACTTCACACAACACAACAATACACATCACCACACTTAGCACCACACAATCCATCCCACACATCACCCACACCACCCCATGGCACCTCAAAGTCACCCCAGGTTTTCAGATGATGAACTCAGGGTCATGATGGAGGAAATTATACGAGTAGAGCCCCAGCTGTTCGGGACACAGGTGCAGCACACCACCATTGCCAGGAAGATGGGGCTATGGAGCAGAATAGTCGACAGGGTCAACGCTGTGGGACAGCACCCAAGAAATAGGGACGACATCAGGAAGAGGTGGAACGACATACGGGGGAAGGTGCGTTCCATGGTATCAAGGCACAACATCGCGGTACAGCGGACTGGCGGCGGACCCCCACCTCCTCCCCCAGAATTTACAACATGGGAGGAGCAAGTCTTGAACATCCTGCATCCTGAGGGCCTCGCAGGAGTCGGTGGAGGAATGGACTCTGGACATCTTCACTACTTCATCCCCCCCACCCCACCTGCATGCCAACTCATACCCCCACCCTCACCCCCAGCCCCATCACAACTACCCCTTGCAAATGTCTCACCATCACAACCCACCCATCCCAAAACTTAGCCCTGCATGCGGCCCCAAAGCATGGACACCCATCACCAAAGCATGCCCAATGCACATACCCATCCCCCCCCCAAAAACACCGTCACAACAGCCCCCACAAAGGAATGCCAGCACTGGGGTACACGGGCACCCACCCATTGCACGCCATTGGTACACACAGAAGCAATAACCATACTTTTATACCCCTGCAGGACCCGAACGCCAGGTCACCGCGCAGGAGGGTCCACAAATGTCCACTCCACCCCCAGAAGAGGCCCACAGTGATGACAGCAGCTCTGTCTCCCTGGATCTAGATGGCCAGCCCGGTCCATCGGGGACCTCAGGACAGTCGGTTCCCCTCAGACAGTCACAGGCCACAGCAGACCTTCCCCCCTCTGGGAACACCAGCACAGCACCCACCCAGCGGGCCCATACCTCTGTCCCCAGGACACGTCAATCAGCGGTGTGTCCACCACTACAGGGAACCCAGGTTAACCCACCACCCCAACAACAACAGGGACCTGGGGGCAGTGGTAGTGGGCACACGGTCCAGGGGACGGAGGCCCAGGGAAACAGGGGAACTGGGAGGGCTGCTGTGCGACAGGGGGGGGACAGGCCAAGGGAACCCACTCTCCACGAGGCCCTCTCCTCCATCATGGGAGCATACCACCGCTCCCAGGAGACGATGGCGACGGTCCTGGCCAGGTTTCAGGAAATCCAGCTTCTGCAGGAGCAACAGTATATGGGGTTCAGGGAGGAACTAAGAAACATCAGTTCCGCCATGGGTACCATCGTAGTGGCCCTGAATGAGTTAATCACCACATTGCGGAACACTGTGGCACCTCAAAGGGCCCCTGTCACTAGCATGGACCAAGAACTGGCTACCACCTCCACTGGCGCTAGTGGACAGGAGGCCCCGACACAAGACCAACAGGCCACCAGAACCCCACCCCCTGCAGAAGTAGAACCACCCCGCAAGCGGGCCCTGAGATCCAGGAAGAAGACAGAGTAACATGTCAAGACCCCCGCCAGCAAAGGATACCGCCCTGATTGTCATCCCACTGTCCCACATTGTCACCCTGTCCAACTTTAAACTGCCCCTGCTCCACTTTCCACAGGCATTTGGACAATGCACCTGTGATACTGATAGTCTGGACTCTGCCATGGACAGTCCTCCACCATCACCCCTCACCGATTTGCAACCACCCATCCAAATTAGAGCACTTGAATAAACACACTTATTGCACATAAACAATCTGGAGTCTGTCTGTGATTTTAACAAATGTATTAGACATGACAGTGCCAAAATGTTTATTCACATTGTGATGCCAACAAACCGCTGTCACACAGCTGTAGCCCATGGGGAAACAAAGCAGATGTCACGCAGTGGGGCCCACAGCTCTGAAATCGGAAGGGAAAGTCACAACACTGTTACCATACACTGGGGGAAAAAGTCAGACAGTAGAGAGGTAGGAGTCTTTAGGTAAATGTAATATGCCGGTGTCTACTCTTACCTGTGTGTCATTGAAAATACTGCTCTATTACTGTGTTCCTGTTGTCTATGTCGTCCTCTTCGGCTTCCTCCTCTTCACTCTCCACAGGCTCCACAGCTGCTACAACACCACCATCTGGACCATCCTCCTGCAGAAAAGGCACCTGGCGTCGCAAAGCCAGGTTGTGAAGCATACAGCAGGCCACGATGATCTGGCACACCTTCTTTGGTGAGTACATTAGGGATCCACCTGTCATATGGAGGCACCTGAACCTGGCCTTCAGGAGGCCAAAGGTGCGTTCGATCACCCTCCTAGTCCGCCCATGGGCCTCATTGTAGCGTTCCTCTGCCCTGGTCGTGGGATTCCTCACTGGGGTCAGTAGCCAGGACAGGTTGGGGTAACCAGAGTCCCCTAATAGCCACATCCGATGCCTCTGGAGTTGACCCATCACATACGGGATGCTGCTATTCCGCAGGATGTAGGCGTCATGCACTGACCCAGGGAACTTGGCATTAACATGGGAGATGTACTGGTCAGCCAAACACACCAAGTGTACATTCATGGAATGATAACTTTTCCTGTTCCTGTACACCTCTTCACTCCTGCTGGGGGGTACCAAAGCCACATGTGTCCCATGATGTTGGGGATATGTCCAAGGGCATAGAAATCACCCTTCACTGTAGGCAAATCCCCCACCTCAGGGAACATGATGTAGCTCCGCATGTGTTTGAGCAGGGCAGACAACACTCTGGACAACACCTTGGAAAACATGGGTTGGGACATCCCTGATGCTATGGCCACTGTTGTTTGAAATGACCCACTTGCTAAGAAATGGAGTACTGACAGCACCTGCACTAGAGGGGGGATCCCTGTGGGTTGGCGGATGGGTGACATCAGGTCTGCCTCCAGCTGGGCACACAGTTCATGTATAGTGGCTCGGTCAAGCCTGTATGTCAGAATGACATGTCGTTCCTCTATTGTCGACAGGTCCACCAGTGGTCTGTACACAGGAAGATTCCTCCATCTCCTCGCATGTCCTAGCGGACGGTGCCTAGGAAGGACAACAGCGAGCACAGAGTCAATCAACCCACAGGTACATTCCCACAGCTTGCACACAACACGATTCACTATGCATTGAATGGTTTGTATGAGTGTTGAGGAAAGGCCTAGGTATGTGTGACGCAGTAGAAATTAAGCCATGTGGGCCCTTGAAATGGCGGCTGCCTGACCTGTGAAGTGTGACAACGGGATGTGAGGTCAATGCGCTGGCGTGGCACACCGTGGCAGTAGGCGGTCGAAGACCGCGCCGCAAAGCCGCATTGGTTAACATTGAAGCCTATGGGTTTCACGAGCCAATGACGATGTGCGCCGGCAGTCGCGGTACGCACCGCCGCGGGCGTGACCGCCATTTTCTATCAGCTTAATCACTCGATACCTGATCTTCGACAGGAGAGGACCTACACTGCAAGTGCTGCTGTGACCTCGGTCTGGAAGAGACAATGGCTGCTGCGACTGGGGAAAGGGCCCCTGCCTTCACTTCTGAAGAATTGGAGAAACTCGTGGATGGGGTCCTCCCCCAGTATGCGCTACTCTACGGTCCTCCAGACCAACAGGTAAGTACACAGGGACCATGCTTTGTGGCCAATGCCTGGGTTGAGTCGGGTGGATGAAAGATGGTGGGGAGGGGAGCGATTGAGGCATGCATCAGGCGACAGATGAGAGCATGTGCCACATGGCAAGGGTGGGGATGGGGGGCCACTCACATCGAGCATGCAGAAGGTGATGACAATTTTTCTCTCCCTGTACATGTCACATAGGTCAGCGCCCACCAGAAAGTCGCGATTTGGCGTGCCATCGCCAAGGACGTCCGGACCCTGGGGGTCCACAACAGACGGGGCACCCACTGCCGGAAGAGGTGGGAGGACATCCGACGCGGGAGCAGGAAGACGGCGGAGGCGCTGCTGGGGATGGCCTCCCAACGTAGGAGGGGTGCCAGTCGTCAATTGACCCCCCTGATGTCCCGGATCCTGGCAGTGGCCTACCCCGATTTGGATGGGCGCGTGAGGACATCACAGCAGACACAAGGGGGTGAGTACAAATACATTCTGCTGACTTTGCGTGCAGCGGAGGTGTCTGGGTGGGGGAGGAGGGCTGTGGGTATCCCTAGGCCAGGGCAATTTCTGTAGGCTAGGCCCCTCCATAAGGCATGGCCCTGTGCCCCCGCCCCCCACCTCTGTAGGGTGCCAAGTACAGGTATCCATGGCCCTGTGTCATCTATGTGTGCAGTTGTCGTCCATAGGCTTGTAGGCCATGTCCCACGGATTGCGTAGTGGACCCCAAGTGCGCGGCGTAGTGCAGGGGGCTTCTGTGTCTGTCTTGTCCGCCAACGGTAGCGGTAATCCATGCACTCAACATGTCTTTATTTCTCCTCCCCCCCTTTTTTGTGGTCTTCCTGTTCATGTGTGCATTAGCATCATCAGGCGGAGGAGAAGTGGCATCGGAGCACGAGGGAGCTGAATCCCACATGGCCCTGGAGGGCCATGCAACGGACTCTGAGTACACCAGTGGGACGGAGGGCGAGGGGAGCTCCACAGCGGGGACTCGTGCTGATGTCAGTGGCAGCGACTCGTCCTCTGAAGGGAGCTCCCTTGTGGTGGCGGCAACATCCGTGCCCCCTGCAACAACAGGTACAGCCGCCACCCAGCGCACCAGCACCACCCTCCCAGCAGCCCCTCAGCGTTTGCCCCATGCCCGCTCACCCAGGAAGGGGGGCATCTCCTTCGCCCCAGGTACCTCAGGCCCTGCCCCTGTCACACCTGCTGCCCTCAGTGAGGAGGTCATTGACCTCCTGAGGACCATCATTGTTGGGCAGTCTACCCTTTTGAATGCCATCCAGGGTGTAGAAAGGGAGGTGCACCGGAGTAATGCATACCTGGAGGGCATTCATTCGGGTCAGGCTGCCCATCAGCGATCGTTCAACGCTCTGGCCTCAGCACTGACGGCAGCAATTGTCCCTGTCTCTAGCCTCCCCCCTCCAACTTCCTCCACCCAGACCCAATCCCCTGTACCTCTGCCTATCCCAGACACACCTACAGACCAGCCTGCACACACCTCAACACCCAAGGGAAGCTCATCCAGACATAAGCACCACACATCACACAAGCATTCACACAAGCAACATCCACATGCAGACACACCAACACCCACTGCCTCCACTGTGTCCCCCTCCTCCTCGTCTCCCTCCTCCCTCCCTGTGACGTCTCCACTCACACTTGCATGCACAACATCTTCAGCCACTACGCCCATCACCAGCACACCCACCAGAACACTCCGCACACGTGCAGTCACCACCCCTACTACCATTTACACGTCCCCTGTGTCCTCTCCCAGTGTGTCTGTCACCCCCTTTTCCAAACCACACAAAAGCAGGCAGCCACCCACCCAACAGCCATCCACCTCACGACAGCCTCCAGCCCAAGCACCTGCACCCAAAGACACCAGACTTCACACTCCTACAACCACATCCTCTTCCTCCACTCCCATACCCACTACACCTAGCCGTCCCTCTCTTTCCAAATTGATTTTCCTTTCCAAACTTGACCTCTTTCCAACAACTCCCCCACCCCGTCCATCTCATAAGACTGCAATCAGCACCTCAGCCACCACCAAACCAGGACCGATCAAGAGTGTTGTCCAAGGACTGTGGAGTCCCCCACCCTCAAGGGCAACTAGTTCTGCTAGGAGCCAAGGCACGGCCAGTCCACCCCCGGAAAAACACCCAAAGATAACCAGTGCCCGGCGCGAGAGGCCAAGGACACCAGGGACCAAAATCCCTACCCTGGCTCCGGCTGGAAGTGGGGTGCCACCTAGCACACCGCCAAAGGTGGGAAAGGGCCACAGATGACCAGGGAAGGGTGGGAAGGGCAGCACGCCCGACAAGTCCGGCAGCAGCCCAGCTGCCAAGGAGGGCCCCACCAGCCCCATCCCAGGTGTGCAGGAGGACACCCAGAGGCCCAGTACGGCAGCCCAGGAGGGCCCCGCAAGCCAACAGACAGATGGGCAGGAAGGCCCCGCCAGCCACATGTCAGGTGGCGAGTGACATCCATGTCTGGGCCGGAACCGCTGCACTGGACACTCATCTCAAGCACCGCTGAACTGGGCCCTTCATCTCAAGCACTGCTCCGCTGGGCACCGCCGTCTCAAGCACCGCTGAACAGGGCACCACCGTCTCAAGCACCGCTGAACAGGGCCCGCCGTCTCAAGCACCGCTGAACTGGGCCCTTCATCTCAAGCACCGCTGAACTGGGCACCGCCGTCTCAAGCACCGCTGAACAGGGCACCGCCGTCTCAAGCACCGCTGAACAGGGCCCTTCATCTCAAGCACCGCTGAACAGGGCACCGCCGTCTCAAGCACCGCTGCACTGGGCCCTTCATCTCAAGCACCGCTGAACAGGGCACCGCCGTCTCAAGCACCGCTGAACAGGGCCCTTCATCTCAAGCACCGCTCCACTAGGCACCGCCGTCTCAAGCACCGCTGAACAGGGCACCGCCGTCTCAAGCACCGCTGAACTGGGCCCTTCATCTCAAGCACCACTGAACTGGGCACCGCCCTTTCAAGCACCGCTGAACAGGGCACCGCCGTCTCAAGCACCGCTGAACAGGGCCCTTCATCTCAAGCACCGCTGAACAGGGCACTGCCGTCTCAAGCACCGCTGCACTGGGCCCTTCATCTCAAGCACCACTCCGCTGGGCACCGCCGTTTCAAGCACCGCTGCACTGGGCCCTTCATCTCAAGCACCGCTGAACAGGGCACCGCCGTCTCAGGCACCGCTGAACAGGGCCCTTCATCTCAAGCACCGCTCCGCTGGGCACCGCCGTCTCAAGCACCGCTGAACAGGGCACCGCCGTCTCAAGCACCGCTGAACTGGGCCCTTCATCTCAAGCACCGCTGAACTGGGCACCGCCGTCTCAAGCACCGCTGAACAGGGCACCGCCGTCTCAAGCACCGCTGAACAGGGCCCTTCATCTCAAGCACCGCTGAACAGGGCACCACCGTCTCAAGCACCGCTGCACTGGGCCCTTCATCTCAAGCACCGCTCCGCTGGGCACCGCCGTCTCAAGCACCGCTGCACTTGGCCCTTCATCTCAAGCACCGCTGAACAGGGCACCGCCATCTCAAGCACCGCTGAACACGGCCCTTCATCTCAAGCACCGCTCCGCTGGGCACCGCCGTCTCAAGCACCGCTGAACAGGGCACCGCCGTCTCAAGCACTGCTGAACAGGGCACCGCCGTCTCAAGCACCGCTGAACTGGGCCCTTCATCTCAAGCACCGCTGAACTCGGCACCGCCATCTCAAGCACCGCTGAACAGGGCCCTTCATCTCAAGCACCGCTGAACAGGGCACCGCCGTCTCAAGCACCGCTGCACTGGGCCCTTCATCTCAAGCACCGCTCCGCTGGGCACCGCCGTCTAAAGCACCGCTGCACTGGGCCCTTCATCTCAAGCACCGCTGAACAGGGCACCTCCGTCTCAAGCACCGCTGAACAGGGCCCTTCATCTCAAGCACCGCTCCACTGGGCACCGCCGTCTCAAGCACCGCTGAACAGGGCACCGCCGTCTCAAGCACTGCTGAACAGGGCACCGCCGTCTCAAGCACCGCTGAACTGGGCCCTTCATCTCAAGCACCGCTGGCCCATTGGCAGAAGGGGCAGTGCCGCATCTGTGTCGGGCAGGGCTGCATGAAGTACTCTGGGCACCAGTCCCCCTCCAGAACCAGTGGACACTGTCATCCACTTGAGAGACTGTTGCTTTGCACTCCCCAGGATGGTACAGTGGGAAAGCCACCCACTGTATGGACTTGAGAGACTGTGGCTTTGCACTCCCCAGGATGTAACAGTGGGCAAACCACCCACTGTAGAGACTTGAGAGACTGTGGCTTTGCACTCCCCAGGATGCAGCAGTGGGCAAACCACCCACTGTATGGACTTGAGAGACTGTGGCTTTGCACTCCCCAGGATGGTACAGTGGGCAAACCACCCACTGTATGGACTTGAGAGACTGTGGCTTTGCACTCCCCAGGATGGGACAGTGGGCAAACCACCCACTGTAGAGACTTGAGAGACTGTGGCTTTGCACTCCCCAGGATGGTACAGTGGGCAAACCACCCACTGTATGGACTTGAGAGACTGTGGCTTTGCACTCCCCAGGATGGTACAGTGGGCAAACCACCCACTGTATGGACTTGAGAGACTGTGGCTTTGTACTCCCCAGGATGGGACAGTGGGCAAACCACCCACTGTATGTACTTGAGAGACTGTGGCTTTGCACTCCCCAGGATGGTACAGTGGGCAAACCACCCACTGTATGGACTTGAGAGACTGTGGCTTTGCACTCCCCAGGATGGGACAGTGGCCATGGAGGCCCCTCGTGGATCTGGTGTCGTGTACTCATGTGGCTGAGGTGCCCCCCCTTCCCTTCCCCCTGAGGTGCCTGTAGTTTTTCTATCTGATGCCCCTGCAGTGTTCTCTCCGTTGGTGTCAGGTATCCTGTGTGGGCCTTGCCCATGTGATTTGGGCCCAGTGGTCCACGGACAATGACTGCTAAAAGTATCGGACTTTTAATATTTATGTATATATTAGTTTTAAATGTGTGATGTTTTTATATGCCAATTATACAATATATTCGACTGTTTATGATCATTTCATTTTGTCTTTGCATTCTTCCGGGGGGTTTGGGGGTTGTAACAGTGATGTATTGCTATGCATTGATGTGTGTGTTGTAGTGGGTGAGGGTGGTGGTGGGTGTGTAGCGTATGTGTGCCCGTAATATTTTCTCCTCCCCCCTCCCCTGTGTCGTAGGTGCAGTACTCACTGTAGTCTTCTGCGCCAGCGTTCGTGCTCCTGGTAGAGGAGCAGGAATACAACAGCTGGTAGGATGTGTAATTCGGGTTCCATGCTGTCCAGATTCCTCCTGGGGTGTATGGAGGTGAGCGTTTTCCGTTTGAAATATCTGGTTCCGCCGTGTTTTAATCGGCGGGGCTACCGCCCCGGAAAAGGTGGCGGATTGGTGGGTTGTGATAGGGTGGGCGGTACATTGACTCCCGCCTGTCTGTTGGCGGTGACCGCCGCGCTGTTTGTTTGTCCCGCCGTGGCGGTCGGAGTGTTAATGTGGCGGTCTCTGTTGGCGGTTTCCGCCAGGGTCAGAATTCCATTTTTTTAACCGCCAGCCTGTTGGCGGGTTAGCCGCCGCTTTAACACCGACCGCCAGGGTTGGAATGACCACCATAGTCCTTATATCATGGCCCCAACTTGACTCTTGACGTCAAATAGGCCTCAATGTCATAGGGGCATCAATTGGACATGCAGGCACCCCAGGTGTTTGGGCGTAGTGGGGGTGGGGGTGGCTTGGATTTGGAAGGGGGGTGTCTCTGTTCGGGCTTGGGAGGGGGGCCTTTGGCTCTGGGAGGGGTGGACTGGTTTCTGGGTGGAGGAGCAAGGAAAACACGAGAGGGGGCACTAGTGGAATGGGAGGTGGAAGGGCCTGGGAGGGGGAGGGGGACATGATGTTTAGGGGCAACATGGGGTGGGACAGGAGTAGGGAAGAGGTCAAGGGCTGCAAGGAAGACTTTTTTAGGTACACAGGCGGTCACATGAATGAGGGATGGGAGTGGAGGTAGAGGGAGTGCTCGTGTGACGTGTTGGTGTGCTGTACATGGATGCTGGTGTGTGCATGTGTCCATGTGTGTGGTGGGTGTATGTTGGGTGGGTGAGTGGGTGCATGTGTTTATGTTGGGAGGAGAGGGGTAGAGATGCAGGGAGAGGGAATGGAAGACGTGTGAGTGAATGTTGGGGTGGTGTGTGCAAGTGAGTTGGATGTGCTGCAGGTGGCAGAGAAGGTGGTCGGGGTGAGTGCGGATGTGGTGTGTGGGGACGGTATCTGTGAGTCTGCTGTTATGGTGATTGAGGCTATGACAGAAATGTTAGCAGGAACAGTGTGTGATGATGCAGTGCTGGAAGGCGTGAGTGGTGATGTGACTGTAAGGGAGGCAGTGTGGGAAGTGTCTGTTGTTGTGTATGCAGATGTGTATACGTGCCCATGGGTTCGTTTGTGGTGCTTATGTTCTTCTTTGCACACCTTATCTATTGTCGTGGGTGTATGCTGGTCTGTAGGTGTGCTTTGGATGGGTGAAGGGAGAGGGGTTGCGGATTGGGAACAGGTAGCTGGAGGGGGGATGGAAGATGAAGGGATACTGGCTGCTGTCAAGGAGGAGGCCAGAGCCTGAAATGACTTCTGTAGGCCAGACAAGGACTGGTGAATGCCTTCTAGGTAGGCATTGGACTGCTGCTTCTGGGATGCCCGTTCCTGGATGGCATTCACGATGGTTGTCTGCCCCACAGAGATGGACCTCACAGAGAATAGCCTCCTCATTGAGGGCAGCAGGGCTGACTGGGGCAGGGGCAGAGTTGACTGCGGCGAAGGAGTCGCCAACCCTGCGAGGTGGCGCAGGCAACTGGGTGGGGAGCTACAGGGAGAGCGGTGCTGGTAAGGGGGTGGCAGACAAGGATGGTGCTGGGGTGGTCCCAGAGGGCCACTGCCAGGGAGGAACCATGGGAGGAGGAATCTGAAACAGGTGTCATGGTAGCTCCAGTCTCCCCCGTGATGCTTCCCTCACCCTCCATCCCACTGGTCCTCTCGGCTTCGCTGGTGCCAGCCTCCTGGGTCCTGTGGGCTGCTGCATCCCCACTCGCTGGTGCCCTTCCTCCTTCACCAGATGATGCACATAGACAGAGGTGGACAGAGAAGGAGGGTGGGAGCCAAAGAAAGGGAGGAAATGGTAAAAACCCACACATCCACTTCACATACAAACAACACACACATTTGCCCCAGTCTGGAAAACAAGAGCCCATTTTGCAGTCATGAACAACAGAGTCCTGCAAGCCATATCCAAACTTATTACCGATTACCTTATTCCTGCAGCCTAGACACCTGATTGAAAAGTTCTGCATGCCTGTGAACTGGCTAACTGACTAATCCAACAATGTAATCCATTAACATACCCAACTGCATGTCAGGTTTGTTTATGCGGTCTCTACGGGTGATTTTGTAGCCTTCTGGGATTAAATAAATCTCACCTTAGAGGAACTGTGCACACAAACTAAATGACAGGTATGTGTGGATAACAATCAGTACATATGTCCATTGATATTGCAATTAAATCAATTGCAATGGTAACTAAACATACCTGTCAATACCCAAATACAGTGCCAATAAGATCACTTTAGAATACTACAGTATACGCAGAGATGGAGTATGAAGCCAGTAAAATGCCTGAACATTTGTGTAACCCATATGTACAGTAGAATGTGTGTTACAGTACCACCATTTCTGTTCCTGCATGGCTTTACATAGCTAATGTATCACACTCTAATATGATTGGTGTGACAAGCAGGACTGCACATTCCCCAAATTTCATCTGACCACTTAAATCCCAAGTCCAGTGAGGGTCACAAAAGCCAACCATGCAGAAGTCACCTAACAGTCTACACTTTCCCCCTTGTGGCTGCTGTGCTGCCTTCAAGCGCCCATCCAACTCTGGGTAGGCAACCACCAGTATGCGGGCCATTAGGGGGGTAAGGGTCCGATAGGCACCCCTTCCACGTTGGGAGGCCATCCCCTGCTGGGCCTCAGTGGTCTTCCAGGCCCATCGTCTTAGGTCCTCCCACCGCTTCCTGCAGTGGGTGCTCCGCCAACTATGCACCTTTAGGGTCCACACTTCCTTGTCGATGGCTCTCCACAACCCTTTTTTCTGGCGCTGACCTGCATGGGGGACATTCAGAAAATGGAGGACAAGATGTAAATGATACCAAAACAGCTGCAACCTTTGGTGATACGCAACATACACGGTCCATGCACATTGCCAATATATCACATCACACACATAATGTGCATGCAAAACCCCAAATCAGTCATCACATGTCAATGTGCACACACATTCACCATCAAACACAACCTGAAATGTGGGACAAAGGACGTTGTACTGGCCTGTTGCCCTGGAGCCCAATACAACCGATCATACAGGGGTAGGACCCCTTCCACCAGTGTACCCAGCTCCTCAGCTGTAAAGGCTGGGGCCCTATCCCCTGCAGTGCGTGCCATCGTGGCTCCAAGATTCAGAACACAACAGCACACGAAGTGGAGGTTTTCTTTGCCCAAATGCCAGGAGTCAAGTGAACTTGCCCACAGAAAATGGCGGTCACAACCGCAGCAGTCATGACCGTCAGTGCCGGCGGTGATTGTCATTTGTCCCAGTTTCCCATAGACGTCAATGTTAACCAATGAGGAGTTACACAGCAGTTTTGACCGCCTTCCGCCAGGACGACTTCCGCCAGCGGAATGAGGTCACTTCCATCTGTCCTATGCATGCAGGACAGGTGGATGACATTTTCGTATGTTACAAGACTGGCCTGGGTCACAGTGCATCATTACCTGCATATTGTCACAAAATAATTCATGTAGGGGACATTTTGTGAACAATCACAAATGTAGTGGATGTCAGGTGACATCACCACACTTGTCACTACATATGTTTGTATTGACAATCCGTATGATTGAACACATGGAAAGTCTTTGTTTAGATGTCCTGTACATGTCCCTTGTCACAGGTATGGCATAATGTGGCATTGTCTAGGTAGGAATGGAGTGTGAAGTAATGTGTCTTTCTACAACATGACAGTCAACTTATATGACCAACACTTCATGATTGTCGTATGTCATACTTGGTTCACAACATTGTGAGATGCGCCCAGGTTGTTGTTTGTCTGCCTAGATACTGCCAAAATCGAGTGATGAGGAATGCACCAGTTTACCGGCTCCAAGTAAATCTTGAAACTATAGAAGAGTGCCACATCATCATGACCTATCGACTGAACCGTGTGCCCATCAGGGAATTGGTCGCCCAGTTGGAGTCAGACCTCCTGCCGGATTTGAGAAATCCCCATGCCATCCCTCCAACATGCAAGGTGTTGGCAGTCCTGCATTTGCTGGCCAGTGGCTCGTTTCAGGTGACTGTGGGACTGGCTGCAGGGATTTACAGCCCAAGTTCAGTAAGGTGTTACAGGATGTGTTGGATGCCCTAGTCAAGCATGTGAATAGATGCATGAGGTTCCCACATGTGCTGAATTGCCCACTGTTAAAGCAGCCTTCTACAATATATCACATGTCCCACATGTAATGGGGCCATTGATGGGACTCACATCACCTTGGTACCTCCGAGGGCCAACGAACAGGTCCAAAGAAACCGGAAGAGTACATATTCATTCACTGTATAAGTGGTGTGTCTTGAAGACGACTACATAACACATGTAACAGCAAAATTCCCTGGTTCCGTACATGATTCCTACATCCTGAGGAACAGCAGTGTCTCTGCATTGATGTTACAGCTACAAGAAGAAAGGGCATGGCTAATAGGTATGTGGACTGCTCTCCATGTCAGACATTTGATATCCCTCCCTACACAGTTTGCACTATGCCTAGCATTGTTACCTATTGTCCTATCTCCTTTTCCACACAGGTGACTCCGGATACTCCAACCTGCCCTGGCTCCTGACACCTGTTAGACAACCAACTACAGGAGGGGAGAACAGGTACAATGAGGCATATGGCTGGACAGGGCGGGTTATTGAGAAGACTTTCGGCCTCTTGAAAGCTAGATTTGGTCGCCTCCATGTGTCCGGTGGTGTCCTACAATACCGACCAGGGAAAGTCTGCAAGATTGTGGATGCATGTTGCATGCTCTATAATCTGGCCCTCACAATGCACATCCCACTGTTGGAGGAGGGGGAAACTGATGCTGGAGCAGTGGTTGAGGCTGGTGACTGATACTGAGGAGGAGGCAGATGAGGATGAGGCACATGACAACAGGACTGACCTGATTCGTCACTACTTTCACTGATAAACAGGTATGTGTGATTTGGATGTTATGTGCACTTGGATTATGTATTGGTAAAGCTAGTCTGTACTCATATTTTGCATGCATCAAGGTGTGTGTGGAGACTACTGCCTTCCATTTTGGTTTCCGAACCTGAAACGTAGCTGACTTACCATGAAGGGTAGTGGAAATGCATTGCTGCCAATGACATGTGTGAAATGCTGATGCCATAACAAAACATCCTTATGGTTGTACCGAAGGTTTTGGATCCTCAGTCTGACAGTTTGGGTAAATGTAAGTGGGACTTATCAGTCTTGTCCTGCTGTGTAGGCCTATCATGCTGCAGTGTCAGTGTCCTGACTGCACAAGTAGGTGATCGGTAGTGGATGTCACCTATGTGAAACCTATACTACACACGTGTGTGAGTGACAATGCAGGCCCTTACATATGTGGTATCATAGCTGCTGGGGCAATCATCCTGTGTTTGTGTTCTACTGCTGTTAATGTATGGATATACTACATGCCTTACAACGTTGACCCTTATTCCATGTCAGTTTCCCTCTTTAGGTCACATGTCTATTTGCAAGCTGATTACTGATATGCCTGTTGGCACCCTTGACACTTGATGTTACTACAATATAGATGTACTGACACACCTGCTGGAGATTCCTACTACATCTGTCACTTTGACATTCTTGTAGTGCCGATACGTGTATTTGATTGTTGCTTGTAAACAGAAAGGCCATTTTAAACAATGCAGACACATTCACCATGACTTGTGCTAATTGGTGTTTACTGAGTGTTTTACATCACAGTCCAGAGGAGTGGGGCTTGGTTTAGGTGAAGCTTAGAGTAGGTGGTCCAGCTGTATGTTTCACAGGTCCTGTATCCATTAGCTTTGGGATGATGGGAACTTGTCATTGGACAGCCAACAGGGTATAACAGTGGCACACAGGGGTGACAGTTCGGGAGAGGTATCACTTCCTGGTGGGGGGATTGCTCTTTGCCTTAGGTCCTGCAGGATATCTGGATGACCGACCTCTTTTATGGGGGGGTCCCTCAGCTGCAGGGGTAGGGGTGCTGGTTGCCTGTGGGTCCTCCTGTGGGTCTATTCCAGTAGCAGGTGCTGATGCAGAGGGCCGTGGTGTTGTGTGACTACTGGATGGGGCTTGCGTGCGGTTGGGTGGAGGATGTACGCAGGATGGTGTTGATTTCCTTGAACTCCCCTATCATGGCGGGAGACAATGGTGGCATTGAGTACCTGCCACTGCTGCATGGCCTCCTGGTGGTAATACCCCTCCAGCCTTTGGGTCTCCTGCAAGGTGGTGAGTATCTGGTCCATCTTGTTCTGGGATTGCTGGTAGGCTCCCAGGACTCTGGAGTCGGCCTCCTGGCCAGTCGTATCCTCTCGCTGCCTTGTCCTTTGGCCCACGATTGCCCTCCCACTGGCCCTTGCCCCTTTTGCCTGTGCCCCTGGTGCAGTGTGCCCCTTGAGGTTGTGTGGAATCACCACCAGTCCTCATGATGGCGATTTTGTGTTGTGATGCCATGGCCCGTACCTTCCCCCTTAGGTCTTTCCACCTCTTCCTAATGTCGTCCCTTGTGCGTGGATGGTTTCCCACTGCGTTCACCCTGATGATGATCCTCTACCATAAGTCCGTTTTCCAGGCTATGGATGTTTGCTGGACCTGTGCTCCAAACAGTTGTGGCTCCACTCTGACAATTTTGGCAACTATGACCCTCAGCTCCTCATCTGTGAATCAGGTTTTTTTTTTTTGGCGCCATGGTGGTTGTGTTGTGGGTGGTGGAGTGTGTGTTGTGCAGGGATGCTGGGTGTGCTGTTTGTTGGTGTGAGTTTGGGTGATAGGATGTGCATGTGGTTTGTGGTATTTGTGTGCAGTGGTGATGTGTGTGTTGTTCGGACCGCCACTGAATTGCCGACATGCTAATAACGTGGTGCAGATTTGTGATTCGAGATTGGGAGGGCGGGATGTTGTCAGCATGGCATGGTGCTGGTGGTGCAGTCACCTCTTTCACGGCGCTGTTCAGGTGATGGTGTTGGGTTTTTTGGTATTTTTTTTGGCAGTGTTGTGTTGGTGGCTCGTAATACGGCGGTCTTCAAACCGGCGGTCTCTTCGGCGCTGCTTGCACGCTGGTCTTCGGTAAAGACTGCTGAAGTCAGAATGACCACCTGAATGTTTATAACTTGTTTTGTAACAGCCTGCCTTGTGAACATGTTTCCCCCCACCATCACCCTCCCCGGGACAATAGCTGCGAGTCAGGTGGCTCATTAAAAGTTGCAACTAGCTTCAGTGGAGACACAGAGGGCAATAACTCTGTGCCACTTTCAACATAAGTGCCAAAGGCCTCTTTTGAAGATCCCCCCGCATGCTTTGGAGTTTGTCATATATTCTGGATAACAAATGGAAGCTGAAGTTTCACTGACAAGGAAGGCAGCTGCCATGAATGTCCCTTACCTGCCTCTGTCATGAAATTGGGACTGTGCTTCATTTCAGGGAGAATTTAGTTTGCTTACTTTAGGGCTAACAGTGCACCTAGTAGTAAAATACATTTCTATTTACATTGCCGGGTTGTTCATCCCTTCAGTGAAAACTTCTTGGGGATAGTTGCCAACTTCTTAGCTTAAGGAGCTATCCAGATAAATTTGAAAATGAGTGCAACAAAATGTTGCATTTCCAGCAGAATTTATTAAAGGAAATAGTAAATTGGCTAGAGGGCTGTAGGTGTCCCAAGACCAAATACAGTAATCTATGTATGCAGTTTGATACAACCTCTTATTGTTTTGCTTTTGAAAAAGTGTAACATATCTCCTCTCATTTCTGGCTTCCACTCGGCCTACACAAATGTTTTCGTCCTCAGAAGCTAGAAGTCCTTGACTAAAAGTAAGTACACAATATAGAGAATACTGTTCTCTATATAAGCTTAGTCTATTTGGCTCTGGTAGAAACTTGAGCGAGATACCCGTTCACCTGTTAGACAAGCACATATGGACCTATACGGAACAACAGATTTGTAGTTGTATATAAAGCGATGGTCTTCAAATTTTTAACACTAGAGATACAGGGTGGCATAGCTACTTCTTAGAGAAGTGCATCTTTAGGGTTCAGATATTTGAAGTTTTATAGAAGGTATTGGTTGGATCCTTCTTCAACTATGGCTGCTTTGGTTGGTTCCCCAATACGGCTCCTCAAAGAAATTCCACACTCTCCTTTTCAGTTTTCATTACCGGTGCGCATTTGTAACACAGGTTTCGCGCGTCGTGAGAGTTTGGATTCTCTGATATGTACACCTAGTGTGTCGTTCGGCTTGGAAGTTTGCTATTAAGACATTCAGTCCAGAATATGTGCCCTGTCTTCATAAGCTAAGATATTTGTATCTAAGCAAGTACATAATATGTGAAGCATTCTCCTCTAAAGATAATTAGCCAATTCAGCTTCGGTATAAACAAGAAGGAGGAGATACCCACTTACCACATAGCCAACCATAGTTGGGCCTATATTAAGCCACAGGTTTAGAGATACATACAAAGAATGTGCTTTTACATCAGCAAGTGAGCCATTTGGAATCAGTAGTTGCCCATATATGTGATATGATGTGACTGTTCGAAAATTTTAGAAAGCCGTGAGGATCGTATTATCAGTAGTGAATATTAGTTTCTGTTTATTTCTCTATCTTTTTCCATATGAGAGATATATATGAGAGCCCTCTACCATAAAGAGAGCATCTTACTAAAGACACAGTTGGTGAGTCCACTCCAAGTTCTCTGATTTTCTTTTTTTCTTTTTCTCTTCCAATTATTTCTACTTGATGATTTGGGCTTCCTATTTGTGAGAATTGGTTTTAATATTTTTCAAGAAGCACAGCTAATATGATAGCGCAGGGGGGTACACCCACTATTGTTGACATCTAACCCCATCTGTTTTCTTATTATATCTCTGTAATAGTTAATTAAGGGGTTGTAACCATTTTGAACAATTTGATATGCATAGATACACACTCAGGGTGTTGGAACACTCAGTGAGTGGATGACCATATTTAGGAATAATATAACATCAGACGTATTCTACTAACACACCGGGTGTGTACATTTTCAAGTCAGACTGTAGATTGAGCATTTGTGACATTTGGATTTTCTATATTAATTTATCTACAGATAGTCTTTAATTGACATGACCTCTCTGTATGTATTTTTTATTCGACCATGATGGATTAATAGGTACCCTGAAGAAGGTGTGTGACCAGTTGGCTACTTGACACCAGTTGGTGACTAACATAAAAATTAAAATAAGGATACCCATACTTATTGCTCCCAGCGCAAACACCAAGCTGTCATATTTTGTAAAATGTAGTCGACTGAACAGGGAGATTTCATATTGTTACACGGAAAAAAATGACTTTGCAAAACTGCCTTGCCCTCCAAGGTGTAGTTGCCCATTAGTTGTGAGAATTACACATGCATGAACAACTTATAAATGAAAACAAAATTGCAATGATGAGGAGTCAGTTTTTTTCAGTGTATGAGCAATCTGCTGTAGGCAATTGTTTCCAGAATTCTGTGTTGGATATGCAGTAGTAGAAAACAAATGACAAATACATTTTCTGATACAACAGTATGGTGAAGAAGTGCTTTGCAAGAGATTTTTTTATATTGGCTAGCTTACTTCATTATGGGCCATAGGAGAATGTCAGCTAAAAAAGCCTTGCATACCTCTTCCTCACTGTTTTTGACACAGCAAATCCACTTGTCTACCTTTCGCCTGTGCAGTAAATATTTAAGGGACTTTCCAAATCTTTCACCTGGATTCTTCTGTATGAAAGTCTTGTTACAAAACTGGATCATGTTCATCTCCTGAGCTAGCCAAAAGCACACTGAGCCAATATCCAATAGGAACATTTGCTTTCTGAAGGAAGGTTTTGCCACTGCACGCCATGGGTAGTGTTAGGTGTACCCAGATAAAGCTGTCACGTGTGCTGGATGTCCAGGTAACCGAGGTAATGGAATCCTTAAGTGGTCCTGAGAGTGAGGCACTGTGAGTTGCCGTGGGTGAATAAGAACTATGTGGACTGGCGTCTAATAAAATGTCCATCAAATAAAATGTCACTGGAGTTTTGCCATAAAGATTTGGCAGAAACTGGTAAAAAGAACAGTGTTTTATTATTTTAATTCTGAAAATGAAACCTGAAAATCCAGCCTGGGGGAAACCCAGAAATCCAAACCATCATCCTGCTGGGAACTCAGCTGTATCTATGACTTGAGAACAATTAGAATATCTCATACCATATTTCTGTGATGGACAAGGAGGTTTTGCAAATTACAGTCTGAGCTTCTGGAGCCCGAACCTAGCAATGCCTTCAAGTTTGAATCAGTTATGTCATTTTTGATTGATATTTCTGAGTGAATGGGATTTTATGCCACAGTCATCAGTGCTTAGGGTGCTCATTTCATACAAGGTCATTACAGGTACGGCCTACGACATTTTCTCCTATCAATCACTGTTTTTGGATGTGCTAGTTCAATGGAACCAAAACAAGACTACAATACCTCGAATACGTTAGTTTGACACTCATAATTCCACAGCTATCAATAGTGACCATAATGATCTGGAGAAAGATGGTCACCCTATCTGTGCCTGTGGAACACAAACTAGTGCCTTCATATTGATTGTGATCATTATTTTCGGTGGGGCAATTTGCCTTGCCTATGTCTGTCTATCAATACTTGAAAGCTGTCTGCTGTGGGCACCCAGGTCCCAGTCAGCTTTGTACTAGCCCAGCGTTTAACATTTTCATTATCGTTCCTGTAAGAAATTGAGTTGGTGGTTGACTAGAGTGTGAGCCCTGGTCAAGCAGCAACCACAATGCTTGCCAGGTAAGGCACAAGTAAGCCCCAACTTAACCTGTGCTCAATGCTTTTGTAGCTTGGCACAGAACAGTCAGGCTTAACTTAGAGGTAATGTGTAAAGTATTTGTGCAACACGTCAAATAGTAACACAGTGAAAACACTCTGCAAAAGGATCCCGGACCGGGTTAGAAAAATAAAGTATTTTTTAATAAATAAAACAAGACCAAGGTGACAAAAATCCCATTAGTACAAACAGAGACAATTTTCAAGATTTCAGTAAAAATAGTGTTGAAAAGCTCAAAGCGCCAACTGTGTATATCTGGTCGCACCAGCCCTCCCATTCTTTCAATGATCGCTCACCCATCACACCCAAGCTCTCTCTTGTGTGTGGCTGCCTAGGAGGAACAAATCAAGCTCAACTGTCATCTACACCCAATTATGTGACCCCGAAACAGGCTGCATTCACTTAATGGCTAAGGCAGAAATCTGCCAATTGTCTAAAAAGGGCATTTTCAGAATTGTAATTTAAAATTAGACTTTACCATACATTATGATTTTTCATTACAATTCCAAAGACAGAAGACATGAACTTGTTACCTGTTGCCATTTGGAACTTACAGCTTATTAACTTCAATAAGGTAACTTCAATGTTATCCTATGGGAGAGGTAGGCCTTGCAGTAGTGAAAGGCGAATTTAAGAGTTTTTCACTACCGGAACATGTAAAACTTAAAAGTACATGTCCTCTGGGCTGTCCAAGGCCTACCCTAGAAGTGACTTACATTGATTAAGAATGGTAGGTGTGGGCCTGGCAAAAGGGTTGTTTTGCCAGGTTGAAATGGCAGTTTAAAACTGCACATAGGCTGCAATGGCAGGTATGAGACATGTTTAAAGTGCTACTTAAGTTGTAGGCACAATCATTACTGCAGACTCAGTAGTAACATTTATTTTACAGACCCTGGGCACAGGTAGTGCCACTTTGCTAGGGACTTACATGTAAATTAAAGATGCCAATTGGGTATAAGCCATTGTTACAATGTTTGAAGGAGTGAGAACATGTACTTTAGCACTGGTTAGCGGCGATAAAATGCTCAGAGTCCTAAACAGGTAATGTATTTTCTAGCGATGCAGACCACTTGTGCCAGGGTCAGCAGCAGCCCCAGTGCAATGGAGGAGGCACAGGAGGGTGGAGGGGAAGAAGTCCCAGTGGTGGCATGGATGAGTGGTGGTAAGTCACATTGCTTGCTATTGACAAATTAGATGTAATCTCTTTGTTATGCGAGGCAGCTATCCCACCCATCATCATCACCTCGCTACACATGGCATTTCACCACCCATGACCTAAACTACAGCATTGTTCAGTTCAGCACTGAAGTGGTGGCAGTGCAGTGTGCATCTGCTTCAGTTAATGTGCAGTACGAAGTTGTCAGTGCATGTACAAACCGAAAACAAGATAGGTTTCTTCGTGCCCACTCAGTCACCTCCTACTAGCACTTCACTACATTATTCTCTTCTAAGTTCTGTACCAGCCTACCAAAAAAATCCATTCTTGGCATGTGCCACATTTTTCTGGCCAAGTGATTTATATCTATTTTATGGTTTCCATTATGGATTTGCACCTGTTCAAAATCATTTTTCCCTTTCACCATTCGTCAGCTAGAATGATTGACTAACAGCAACACCTCTACCTAATTTAATCCCTCTAATTTACCTTGCAGTAGAGTAACTTTCCTTAAATGAAAGTATTTGTTCAAAACAATTTGTAGTTGAGGGCGAGGCCAGATAAGAAAGTGGGACTAAGGGGGTCATTATGAACATGGTGGTAAACACCGTTGGCCGCCGTGGCGAACGTAAACAGAAGACCGCCAGTGGTGGTAAACAGAAACCCGCCATATAAAGATGCCAATAACAGAATCCGCCAAAATGTCTTCTACCACCAGCCACCACCAAGGCCTTGTCGGCGGAAAGGCTGCACATCCCTCTCCGCCACCCCCAAGCACACAAATCCCCCACCCTCCAAATAGTGATGCACAAATCACCACGGCGGTTAGTGGATGCCGAACGACCATTGGCGGTACAAACCGCCACGGCCAGCAATGGGACTCAATAGCAAGAAAAGCACACATTGGCAAGTTTGAAACCCACACACCTGACACACATCCACAACACTATAAAACACACACAGACACACCCCACAATCCTTAGCATCGCCAATAGGATAAGCCAGACTGACAACACTACACGCAGACACTGAACGCAGCATCACACAACTCACCCACCCAACCACACAACAGCACACTCACCAATGTCCACACAACACACCACCCACAACTCATACCACAGCACCCCCTAAGCACCCATGCTTCACAGAAAGGGAGCCAAGAACAATGGTGGATGAGATACTCAATGCTGAGCCACAAGTCTTCGGGGCACAGGTCCAGCACACACCCATCACCAGGAAGATGGAGTTATGGCAGACTATAGTGAACAAGGTCAACGCAGTGGGAAACCATCCACGCACGAGGGACAACATCCACAAGAGATGGAACGACCTGCGCGGGAAGGTGAGGCCAGTGGCAATGAGGCACAATATTGAGGTCCAGAAGACTGGGGGAGGACCCCCACCTACACCCCCCCGAGTACACCGAATGGGAGGAAAAGGTACTGGCCATCCTGCACTCTGAGGGCCTCACTGGCCTCACTGGAGGAATGGACTCAGGTAAGTCATCCACAATTACCCCCTATCCACCACACCTGCAATGCATGCACCAGCTCACCCCTCCAACTACCAACAGGATAACACCCCACCCTGGCCTCAATCACCACATCCAGGCACCTTGCATGCCCACAAACCCACCAAAAGTCCCACATCCCTCCCCCTGTGCACAGCCACCCACCCCTGCAAGGTATCACAATGCCACTACACCACCCACAATGCACCACCACATCCCATGCAAAAAGCAATGGTAACCCCACAAAAGATCCCTGCATTGCCCAACAGGGGAAAAAACTGCACAAAACAGGGCAGAGCTGTGCATCCCCATCCGAATGAGTAAATGTAACGATTATATGACGGAACACCGAATTAAAAACAACTACTAACCTTAACAACAAGGTCGGAACACCGACCTCGTCCTTACTACTAATGATTTTACCACGAATGCCTTAACAACGATATTTCGTTGTAAAGGCATTCCTGATAAAATCATTAGCAATAGGCACCATTCACCCTACATCCCTCACCCCACCCCCCAACCCCACCCCAAAACCTAAAACCCCCTGATCGCCCACCCACTCCCCAAAACCAAAAACGCCCCACACCCCCAACCCCACCCCAAAACCTAAAACCCCCTGATCCCCCACCCACTCCCCAAAACCAAAAACGCCCCACCCCCCCAGCCCCACCCCAAAGCCTAAAACCCCCTGACCCCCCACCCCCACCCCAAAACCAAAAACGCCCCACCCCCCCAACCTCACCCCAAAACCTAAAACCCCCTGACCCCCCACCCTCTCCCCAAAGCCAAAAACGCCCCACCCCCCCAACCCCACCCCAAAACCTAAAACCCCCTGACCCCCCACCCCCACCCCAAAACCAAAAACGCCCCACCCCCCCAACCCCACCCCAAAACCTAAAACCCCCTGACCCCCCACCCCAAAACCTAAACCCACCACTTACCTTCGCCAACTCCCTTCTTTGTACCTTAACCACGCATGTTCGTTGTTCAGAACATACGTAGTTAAGGCACAAAAATACGAAGTCGTGGTTAAAAAAAGCGTTGTTACGCTTTCGTTAACCACGACTTTCGTAATAAAAAAGTCGTAAAAAAGGATGTTTACCAATGTAACATGCATGTCTATTCCCCCCCAGAGGCACCACCACCCATGCCACCCTGACGGAAAGGCCAAGGAGTGCCAGCGCCCGACATGGAGACAGAGGCACCACTCAGGACACTTGAGAGGGAACTGTGGACACTGAGGAATACCCTGGCCCATCACACAGTCCTCGACTGTCACCCTCCAGCAGCCCCACCCAGGACCCCACTAACACCCCTACCACTCAACCACCAACATCTGCACATGCCAAGCGACCCCACACCAGTGTATCCAGGCCACAGACTGGTGGAACACAAGTACAGAAGCCACAGTCTCCACCTACTAACAGGCGCAAGTGGTACTGCCACACCTGTGCAGGGGACACAGGCACAGGGGTTTAGGCCCAGTGGAGGGTATCAGTGGCCCAGGGGGGAGGCGAAAGTATGGTGCTGCATCCCAGGAGGTGATCTCTGAGATCCTGGGAGCATACCACCATACCCAAGACAGGATCATGGCCACCCTGGACCAGAGTCAAAGGCTGCAGATAGCCCATCATCACGAGACCATGGGTCAGTGGAAACAACTCAATGCCACCATGGCCTCTATTGCAGGGATGCTGTAGCACCACCACCCAACCCAGCCTGAGACCCCCACAAACCAGGATGCCCCTACCAGTGACCACAACACAGAGCAGCCATCAACCTCAGCAGCAGCAACTGGACTGGTGTCACTGTCTAAGGACACACAGGAGACCAGCATCCCTCCTCGTACAGCTCAGCACCAGACACTCAAACGGTCCCTCAGACCCAGATATGGCACTGGAACACCTGCCAAGACCAAGTCACCCTCAAAGAAGTGACTTTGACATGAACTGTCGCCCAAGTGTGCCACTGTGCTACCATCATCACTGGCCAATAGCAACTGAACAACTTACAAGGTAAAGATGGACCTATACCCACTGCCACCAATCACCCAGCCCATGTTGCCAGTATGGACATCCACCATCAGCTCATTCCTTATCACTGTAATGCACACCAATGCAATCCTGACAACAAATAAAACACATGTACGCCATTTCCTATGTCCCCTGTCATTATGTTGAATCAATTGTGTGAATGTATTTGCCAGTTAAATTCAATAATCAGTCCTTTATTGCAGGAATGGCACCCCACGCACAACATTGTGTGGAGTAAACAGAAATGTACATGTGACGGGCCGGTCTGGGTTGGCCCGCACAATTCCACTACTGGTGCTGGCGCTGCCACTGAGGACCCGGAAGTCCTCGGACTTCACGCCAATCCGGACGCAGCAAAGGAGGTCATGGCGGGAAGACGGAAGTTTGAGAAACCTGACGTCGGGATTTCCAGAAGGAGGCGAATGAGGAGGAAGACGGAGGAGCGGAGACGAAGGCGCGACCAGGAGGACAGAGAAACCCGTGAGACCGAGGAGCTGTGTGTCCCAATCGGGGACGGGAGGATTGGGAAGAACCAGATGGCGGTTGTCCCGAGCAGGGACAGAAGAAGAACCAGACTCCGGGAAGCAGAGCCCAATAGCCCGCCACGCTTCTGAAGAAGTGTGGCATCACCAGGTGCGTGATAGTAGCTGGGGCAGCGGTAGGGAGGACGGGTGGGGAATCACTAAAGAGGGACTGGAGGGGAGGAGGCTGCACTATAACAATAAATGACACAGGGAAGGGGAGGGGGCTGCACTATAACAATAAACGACACGGGGAAGGTGAGGGGGCTGCACTATAACAACAAACGAGATGGGGAGGGTGAGGGGATGATCAGAGAGGGGTGAGAAAGTGATACCAAGAATGCGATATTGATTGAAAAAGAGACAGAAAGGAAAGGTAATTACATAGTGCCCTAGAGATATCCAGGAAAGAACAGGAAGAGAAACGGGAAGAAAAGAAGAGAGAAAGAAAGGTAAAGGCAACCTCCTGTCAGAAAGGGAAAGCACAGGAGAGGTGCAGATAGAAAAGAGAAAAAGAAGAAAAGAGAGGAAAAGAGACAAGAAAGAGACAGCAGCAGAAGAGGGAAAGCCAGACAGCAAAACAAGTGAAAATACAAGCACTTACCAAGACTCTTCTTGTTTCCACATGTGCTTCCCGAGAGACCTGAAGGAAGAGAGAGAGAGAACAAGGAACAGGCTGTGAACCACTACCAGGACAAGACATACAGACAGTGCATGAACCACCCAAGAAGCCCTCCTTACTTAATCATCACTAAATGCAACCAATAAAATAACCTCTACCAGAGTACCCGACGCAGCTTTGCGTAGTTATTTGCGCCATCCCTGCAACAGTACACCATGTTGGTTATCGTGGCACCTTAAATTCATGTGTCAATGACTACAGACCCCACATCCCCATAGTGAATAAGTCAGACTCACATTATGCAGTGCAGACAACATCATCAGTGAACAGTACCTCATAGTCACTGGAAGTATAGTTGGATTAGTTGGTTCCTGGACTGAACATCTTTGCCCTCTTCATCATCACCATCACTCTCATCCACTCTCAGAGGAAGCAGGTCTGGATATACAGCACCCTCCTCCTCCAGTAGAGAGATAGATTTCCTCACAGCCACGTTGTGCAGCATCTAGCAGGCCACCACTATTCTATACACCTTCTCAGGGCCATACCACAGGGATCCCCCAGAGAGATGGAGGAAACAGAATATAGCATTCAGGAGACCTACAGTGCATTCTATCACCATCCTAGTACGTCTATGGGCCTCACTGTAATTCCTCTATGCATCTGTCCTAGGATTCCTCACTGGTGTCAGGAGACAATGCATGTTGGAGTAGCCAGAATCACCTGCAAAAGTGGGCGAAACAGGACTGTCACAAACTACCATCACTTGCAGACAGCCTGGCTGTCAGTTATGTACAAACAAAGGGGGTCATTACAACCCTGGCGGACGGTGTTAAAGGTGTGGTAATACCGCAAACAGGCCGGCGGACAAAAAAAGGGAATCATGACCGTGGCGGAAACCGCCAACATAGACAGCCACTTTAACACTCCGACCGCCACGGCGGTACAGACAAGCAGCGCGGCGGTCACCGCCAACAGACAGGTGGGAGACAATGTACCACCCACAGTATCACAAACCGCCAATCCGCCACCTTTTCCGGGGCGGATTCACCGTGGATAAAAACACGGCGGAAACAGCTTTTGCAATGGGAAAACGCTCACCTTCTACACATCCCACGAGGAAGGAGGACACCATGGAGCCGGAATTACAAATCCTACCTGCCCTTGTCTTCCTGCTCATTTACGAACACCAGCAACGGCGGAGGCGAAGACAACGGTGAGTACTGCACCTACGACATAGGGGAGGGAGGAGGCAAAAGTCAGGGGGACATACACGAAACACCCCCACCCCCACCCTCGCACATTAAAACACACACAGCTATGCATGTCAAAACATCACAGTAACAACCCACAACCCCCCTGGAAGAATGCAAAGACCAAAGGAAATCAGTCGAAAAATTGTAATGTATCAAAATAAAGTTACCAAATATATACAGATATATGTATATACACATTCAAAAGTATATACATTACGAGAAGCAGTGCAGGTATGCACATATCAATGTCCGTGCTCACTGGTCCAAAAATGCATGGGCGAGGCCCACAATAGATACCTGTCCACAAACGGAGAGAACACTGCTGGGGCATCAGATAGAAATACAACAGGCACCTCAGGGGGAAGAGAAGAGGGGGGCACCTCAGCCGGATTACAGCACCATGCCAGATCCACGACGGGGCTCCATGCCCATTAATGTATCCTGGGGAGTGCAAAGCCACAGTCTCTCAAGTCTCTACAGTGGTTGGTTTGCCCACTGAACAATCCTGGGGAGTACAAAGCCACAGTCTCTAAAGTCTCTACAGTGGTTGGTTTGCCCACTGAACAATCCTGGGGAGTGCAAAGCCACAGTCTCTGAAGTGGATAACAGTGGTTGGTTTGCCCACTGAACAATCCTGGGGAGTGCAAAGCCACAGTCTCTCAAGTCTCTACAGTGGTTGGTTTGCCCACTGAACAATCCTGGGGAGTGCAAAGCCACAGTCTTTCAAGTCTCTGGAGTGGTTGGTTTGCCCACTGAATAATCCTGGGGAGTGCAAAGCCACAGTCTCTCAAGTCTCTACAGTGGTTGGTTTGCCCACTGAACAATCCTAGGGAGTGCAAAGCCACAGTCTCTCAAGTCTCTACAGTGGTTGGTTTGCCCACTGAACAATCCTGGGGAGTGCAAAGCCACAGTCTCTCAAGTGGATAACAGTCTCCACTGGTTCTGGAGGGGGAATGGTGCCCACACTGCATTTAGCTCCCCGTGACGGTTCCTGTTCCGTCACAGTCCCAGCTGTACATGGGATAACGATGCTTGATGTGGCGGTGTTTCCTTGTTCAGCGGTGCTTTGCCATGGCGGTCTCTGATCTGTTCAGCGGTTCTCTGCCCTGTTCAGCGGTGCTGTGCCCTGTTCAGCGGTCTTCACCGTGGCGGTGATTCCCTCGTTCAGCGGTGCTTTGCCATGGCGGTCTCTGATCTGTTCAGCAGTTCTCTGCCCTGTTCAGCGGTGCTGTGCCCTGTTCAGCGGTCTTCACCATGGCGGTGATTCCCTTGTTCAGCGGTGCTTTGCCATGGCCGTCTCTGATCTGTTCAGCGGTTCTCTGCCCTGTTCAGCGGTGCTGTGCTCTGTTCAGCGGTCCTCACCATGGCGGTGATTCCCTTGTTCAGCGGTGCTTTGCCATGGCGGTCTCTGACCTGTGCATTGGTGTGTGGCATGACGGTCCCTCATTTTCCAGCGGGTCTGTGGCAGCCGGGGCCCTCCTGGGCACTGACTCTGGCGGTGGTCTCCTGACCAGTGACGATACTCCTGCCCTCCTGGGCACTGACTCCGGCGGTGGTCTCCTGACCAGTGACGATACTCCTGCCCTGCTGGGCACTGACTCTGGCGGTGGTCTCCTGACCAGTGACGATACTCCTGCGCTCCTGGGCACTGACTCCGGCGGTGGTCTCCTGACCAGTGACGATACTCCTGCCCACCTGGGCACTTACTCTGGCGGTGGTCTCCTGACCAGTGGCGATACTCCTGCCCTCCTGGGCAATGACTCCGGCGGTGGTCTCCCGACCAGTGACGACGGTGCTGGCGGTGGCGTCCCGGCCGCCGGGGAGGATGGCGCCCTTCTCCGCCGTGCTGCTCTCACCAGACTGTGCAGACTTCCTCTGGCCCTTCACCACCTTTGGAGGAGTCACAGCTGACTCTGCAATCCCCCTGGGACCCTTGTGAGCAGTTTTGCCGCCAGGAGTCTTCACCCTCTCCCGTCGGCCACTTTCCAACTTGAGATGCTTTACAGGGGGTGGACTGGCAGTGCTTTGGCTCCGTGTCACACTGCCTGCCCTGGTGGCTGGTGCACTCCACACAACTGTAACACGCACCACTGGTACTGGAGTCTTTTTGGCTGAGGCGCCACTACGGGACTTATGAATTGGAGGGGTGGGGATGGGGGCAAAGAGGTAAACATTGCTGAGGGAGATTTTTGACGAACACTGGGATGGGTAGCTGGAGGGGGTCTGGGAGTGGAGGAAGAGGAGGTGGTTGTAGGAGGTGTTACTTTAGGTGTTTTGGGTGCAGGTGCAAGTACTGGAGGCTGTCGTGAGGTGGATGGATGTTGGGTGTGTGGGTGACTGCGTTTGTGTACTTTGGGAGGGGGCGTCACAGACACACTGGGAGAGGACACAGGGGACGTGTAAATGGGAGTGGGGGTGGTGAGTGCAGGTGAGCGGGGTGTGGTGCTGGGTGTTCTGGTGCGAGTCCTAGTGCCTGTAGATGTAGTGCATGCAGGTGAGAGTGTAGACGACACTGGGAGGGAGGAGGGAGACGATGAGGAGGGGGACACAGTGGAGGCAGTGGATGTTGCTGTGTCTGTATGTGTCTGATGCTTGTGTGAGTGCCTGTGGGATGTGTGGTGTCTATGTTTGCCTGAGCTACTTTTGTGTGTTGAGGTGTGTGCATGCTTGTCTGCTGGTGTGCTTGGGATAGGCTGGGGAACAGGGGCTTGGCTCTGGGTGGAGGAAGTTGGAGGGGGGAGGCTAGACACAGGGACAATGGCTGCCATCAGTGCTGAGGCCAAAGATTGCAGGGTTCGATGAAGGGCGGCCTGACCAGAATGAATGCCCTCCAGGAATGCATTACCGTGTTGCAACTCCCTTTCTACACCCTGGATGGCATTCACAATGGTAGACTGCCCAACAGTGAGTGACCTGATGAGGTCAATGGCCTCCTCACTGAGGGCAGCAGGGGTGACAGGGGCAGGGGCTGAGGTGTCTGGGGCGAAGGTGATGCCCACCCTCCTGGGTGAGCGGGCACGGGACGAACGCTGAGGGGCTGCTGGGAGGGCGGTGCTGGTAGGGGAGGTGGCGGCTGTACCTGTAGAAGTGTGGGGCACAGATGGTGCCTCCACCACAAGGGAGCTCCCATCGGCGGACGAGTGCCCGGGTGATCCGGTGCCCGACGTGAAGCTCCCCTCGCCCTCCGTCCCACTGGTGCATTCTGAGTCCGTGGTGTGGCCCTCTATGGCCATGTGGGATGCAGCTCCCCCGTGCTCCGGTGCCACTGTACCTCCGCCTGATGATGCTAATGCACAAAAGAACAGGGAGAGCAGAGAAAGGGGGGGGGGCGACAGAAGAAAGACAGGTTGAGTGCATGGCTTACCGCTACCGTTGGCGGACAATACAGACACAGCAGCCCCCTGCACTACGCCGTGCTCCTGGCCTCTACAGATGCAATTCCTGGGATATAGCCTACATCGCTATGGTGGACATCTGCACACATGGATGCCACAGGGGCATGTATACCTGTACTTGGCACTCTACTGCGGTCGGGTGGAGTGCCACATGGCCTGCATTACGGAGGGGCCTAGCCTATGGAAGTCGCACTGGCCTAGGGAAACCCACAGCCCTCCTCCCACACCTAGACCCCTCAACTGCGCGCAAAGTCCCCAGAATGAGTGTGTACTCACCCCCTTGTGTCTGCTGTTATGCCCTCAAGCGCCCATCCAACTCAGGGTAGGCCACCGCCAGGATCCGGAACATCAGGGGGGTCATGGGGCGACGGGCACCCCTCCCACGTTGGGAGGCCATCCCCAGCTGAGCCTCCGCCGTCTTCTTGCTCCAGCGGCGAATGTCCGCCCATCTTTTACGGCAGTGGGTGCCCTGTCTCTGGTGGACCCCTAGGGTCCGGACGTCCTTGGCGATGGCACGCCAAATGTCCTTCTTCTGTTTGGCGCTGACCTACATGACATGCGCAGCGGAAGAAGAGAAGTCATTAGCAAGAGCACCGTCGAAGTGAGTGGCCCACATCCCTGCCCTTGCCATGTGGCACATGCATTCACAGTCCTTCATGTTCACTGCACTCTGCCCCCTTCCCTCTTACAACCAGTCCTCTCCACCCAGGCATAGCCCATACAACGTGCTCCCTGTGTACTTACCTGTTGGTCTGGAGGATCGTAGAGTAGCGTGTACTGGGGGAGGATCCCGTCCACGAGCTTCTCCAACTCCTGAGCACTGAAGGCAGGGGCCCTTTCCCCAGACGCAGCAGCCATTGTCTCTTCCAGACCGAGGTCACAGCAGCACTTGCAGTGTAGGTCCTCTCCTGTCGAAGATCAGGTATCAAGTGATTGAACAGATAGAAAATGGCGGTCATGTCCGTGGCGGTGACGTCCGCGGCGGTGCGTCTCATCACCGCCGGCGCACTTCATCATTGGCTCCTGGGACCCATAGGGTCCAATGTTAACCAATGCAGCTTTGAGCCGTGGTCTTCGACCGCCTACCGCGATAGTGTACAACACCAGCGCAGTTACCTCACATCCCATTGTCCCAGTTTAGAGGTCAGGCAGCCGCCATTTCAGGGGCCCACATGGCTTAATTTGCAACTGCGTCACACATACCTGGGCCTACACACGACACACTGTCAACACCAGGACAGTGCGCGCTCTACGGGCATCTAGAATGCAAAAACCCAACACTCGCAAGATGATGTAATTTATGCATTGTGATGATATGTTATTGTTTAACCTTTTGCATTGCAGAATTCCATCCAAAAGATTAATTTTTAAGGTGCTTATAAATACTGTACATTTGCAATGTATTGCTGCAGACATTCAGAGTGTGTTAGGGTGTGGTCCCTTTCCAGGGCCTTCTAGAGACTTTCCCTGCAACATGCCTGGGCATGGTTCTAGGCTGGGCCAAGACTCTATAAAAGAGAGTCAGACGAACTTCCAGTGCTCACTATTCAGAGGTCCCCATGCAGAGCAGCAGCTTCTTCCTGAGCTCCTGTCCGGAGGCCTATTTGATTTTCCAGTCTTCTGCACTCATCTCTCATTGGTGATCACTGTTTCCAGGCGGTAAGACGGTGTTTGGACATTTCCCAACACCGTAATTGAGAATTTTCATATTCTTGACTTTAATTCTTAAATGAATAACAGATTACTTGTGCGCTGCCATTTTTTGACATTTGTATGGTGGTTTGCAAATAGGGAGGACGCGCAATTTATTCCATAAAGATTTGACTTCGTTATTACATTGTTGTTCATTGCGCGCTGATATTTCTTGACATTTACATGATGTTTTACGAGTTGGCAAGACGTACAACTCGTTTCATGAGCATTTAACTTTGTTGTTCATTGTGCGCTACCTTTTCTTGACATTTACATGGTGGCATTCGAATCGGCGAAACACGCAATTCACTTCTCGTGTGTAATTCATGCTGTTCATTGTGAGCTACCATTTTCTGGCATTTACATGGTGGCATTCGAATCGGCAACACGCGCAATTCTTTCCTTGAGTGTTTTTTCATGTTATTCATTGTGCGCTACCATTTCTTGGCATTTGCATGGTGGCAGTTGAATCGATAAGACGCGCAATTCTTTCCCTGAGTGCTTTTCATGTTGTTCATTGTGCGCTACCTTTTCTTGGCATTTGTATGGTGGCATTTGAATCGGCAAGACGCGCAATTCTTTCCTCGTGTATAAATAATGTAAATTACTGTGCGCTACTATTCTAAGACATTTTCTTGGTAGCATTTCAAGTTGACACGTTGCGTGATTTATTCCTTGAATCTACGTTGTGTGATTTCATGGTGCACATTCCTTTATGGTGTTTAATACTCATATAAAAATCTGCAATGTGCGCAATTCACTTCCCAATGTTTTTTCTGAGAAGAACACAACAATACCAGAGTTCTAGATGTAATGCTGTGTGTTACTGATATGTATTCTTAAAAGGAGATTCATATGGTTGTTTAGAAATTGCTCAGAGAGTTTCCTGATTCTCATGCTAAAGAAAGTATTCGAATCTGAAAGTCCTATTTAACTTTTCCTGTTTCCTCCTCAGGTATTCGGTCATCTAAAGCCTAGTCAGTTTTAGGACTATTCTAGGGTTGTTCATGTTTTTTCGGAAAAAAGACGAAGCTTAGAGTTGTAGCATGGTACTGAATTCATGAGATGTAATTTTGATATTGTGTTTTAACCTTTTGCTTCCTACAGGTCTCCTTCCCAGCTATTCCCGTCCTAATCCCCTTTTCCCCACTTGGACTCTCTTAGACTCTGTGATAAACCTAATCAGAGTATTGGAGCTGTCTTGTGGTGGAAGTGTTGGGAACGTGCACAGACCCCGAGGATCTGGTGACTCTGACAGAATAGTGAGCCCATGAATTATTATCCTCCTGGTTTGTATATGTTCTCAGCATGGCCACACTGGTCGAGCTAGTCAAGGCTATCACCCAGCTCCAGTCAGAAGTGGTATCATCAAAGGATTTGACAAATAGTCTAGCTGAGAGGGTGAGTCAGTTACAGAATAAGGTTGAGAAGAAAGAACAAAGTCCCACAGGTGTGTCTTGGCCAGGTACTTCTTCTCAGACTTCTGGAGGTAATCCGACTAACATTTCCCTCAATGTTCCTTCAGCCTTTTGCTCCCCCAGAACGCTTCTCAGGTGATCCCTTGAAAGCGCAATCTTTTCTGGTTCAAGTGTAACTTCAATTCACCTGCAGAACATATATTTACCCCGATGCCCAGTCTAAAGTAGCTTTCTTGTTGTCATATCTGTCTGGAGATGCAGCTACCTGGGCTATTCCTCTTGTGCGTAAAAATAGTCCCCTGTTGTACAACTGGAAACATTTTGTTCGTGAATTTGAGAGAGTTTTCGATCGTAGAACTGTAACACAGTCAGCAGATCGTGAATTATTAGACTTACACCAAGGGAATCAGGACTTAGTGTCATATTTAGCCAACTTTAATCGGCTGGTCGCTGAGACATCCTGGCCTGAAGAAAAACAAGCGGCCTTGTTTTACAGGGGACTCAAAGAGGAGCTAAAAGACATCTTAGCGCAAATCGACCTACAACCTGCAAACTGTCAAGATTTAATAAACCTTGTCTTGAGGCTTGATCATCGTTTAAATGAACGAAAAGGAACGCGTAAAAAGACTGAAAAACATTCTTGGCATGCTCATGATAACAAAGACTCAAGAACTCCGAGAGAAAGAACGTCGGAACCGGTGGAAATTGGAACCATCAGGAGACCTTTGACCAAAGATGAAAAGGACCTACGCAGAAAAAATGGGCAATGTCTCTATTGTGGGCGGAAAGGTCATTTCGCCAAAGATTGTCCAATCAAAACAAAGAGCAAGCGAGGCCCAGTTCAGAAAGTTGCAACCAATGCATCAGTCGAGTCGGAAAATCTAAAGCACCCAAGTTGCAGAGAAGGGTTGCTCTTGGGTGTCACCGTGGATCCTTCACAATCCAAACATCTAAAATTGGGAATAAGAGTTCAGGTCAAGAAAAAGACCTATTTCAAGAAGGCTCTAGTCAACTCTGGGGCTACCAGAAACATTGTTGACGCCCAATTGGTTTGTGCATGGGGGATCCCATGTATTGAAAAGAAGACCCCGGAAACCATCCAGGCAGTTGATGGAAAACTCTTGACAGGAGGTCCGATAACTCTTCAGACTGTCCCCTTGACAATAATTTGTGAAGGTAAAAATCAAAGAAAGAAACATAAATAGGAACTCATCCTTGACGTGATCCATTCTCCCCAGTATGGGATCATCCTTAGCTTGCCATGGTTAACTCATCACAATCCAGAGATTAATTGGGCAGAACGAAAGATCGTGTTCTCATCAGTGCTATGTAAAGAACATTGTCTCCAAAGGACTCAAGAATCGGAAGTTCGCCATTCTTACATAGCTACCGCCGCAGAGAAAGAAGTTCAGTTGCCCAAACAGTATTCGCCTTATGAAGATGTATTTGATGAGAAGGAAGCAGACAACTTACCTCCTCATAGATCTTATGACTGTCAAATTGATCTAGTCCCAGGGGGGATACTTCCCAACTGTCGTGTGTATGCCCTGTCAGAACATGAAAATCAACATTTACGAAAATACTTGGATCAATTCTTAGAGAATGGTTTCATCTGCCCCTCTAAGTCTCCCACAGCTTCTCCTTTGTTTTTTGTTCCAAAAGCAAACGGAGAGCTTCGAACTTGTATCGACTATAGGGGCTTGAATAAAATCACCATCAAGAACAAATATCCTTTGCCTCTAATTCCGGTCTTACTGGAACAAGTAAAGAAAGCAAAAATCTACACGAAACTTGATCTTCGAGGTGCTTACCATTTGGTCAGAATGAGAGAGGGTGACGAATGGAAAACGACATTCAAAACAAGATATGGCCTTTTTTAATACACTGTCATGCCTTTTGGTCTGTGCAATGCTCCAGGCGCATTTAAATTTTTCTTAAATGACGTTCTTAGAGAGTACCTCGATATCTTTGCCATAGTTTACATTGATGACATTTTGATCTACTCAGACAATGAGAATGAACATGTTCAACATGTCAAGAAAATTTTGGCAGCCCTTCGTAAACACCATTTATATTGCAAGCTAACCAAGTGTGAGTTTCATGTAAGCACAGTTGAGTTTTTAGGGGTTATCCTTACCCCTCAAGGTATGGTGATGGCAGAAAGGAAAGGAAAAGCTGTATCTGAATGGCCCATCCCAAAGACTGTTCGTGATGTACAATGTTTCCTGGGCTTTGCAAATTTTTACCGGAGGTTCATCAATCATTTCTCCCAGACAGTGGCTCCAATTACTAAGTTATTAAGAAAGAAAGAAAAATTTGTATGGTCCTCAGAAGCAGACCAAGCCTTTTCAACTTTGAAAAAAGCTTTCTCCACTGCCCCAGTCTTGACTCATCCAGATGCGGATCGACCTTTCATAGTGGAAGCTGATGCTTCAGATGTGGCGATAGGAGCAGTCTTGTCACAACAAAACAAAGACACTGGTCAGCTTCATCCTGTAGCTTACATGTCTCGGAAGTTGAACGAAGCCGAATAGAACTATGTCATTGCTGAAAAAGAGCTTCTGGCGATTCGTGAGGCCTTTAAAGAATGGAGACATCATTTGCTGGGAGCTAAATATACTGTCACAGTATATACTGATCATCGCAATCTTCAATTCATGAGTTCTGCCAGACTTTTGACTCCTCGGCAATTACGCTGGATGCTGTTTTTTGCCGAGTTTGATTTTGTGGTAAACTTCCGGCCTGGTAAAGATAATCGCAAAGCTGACGCCTTGTCCCGGCAAGAGTCTACCACATTGCCTGCAGTTCAAACCTCCAGAGCTATCATTGCTCCTGACAAGGTCCTATGTATCATAAAAACAGAAGATTTCTTTGAAGACATCCGCAAATCATTCACTGTTGAAAAATGGCAGGCGTGGGCCCAAGCAGATCCGAAAAGATCAATCAAGCAAGGATTACCCTTTCACGATGCTCAATTGTTCGTGCCCACTACCAAACTTCGCAAGATAGTGTTTCATTGGTTGCATGTTATACCTACAGCAGGTCACCCTGGTACTCCTAAAACTCTTGAATTAATCCAACGCTATTTTTGGTGGCCTACCTTAACAAAGGAAGTAAAAACAATGGTAAACAACTGCGAAGTCTGTGCTCGCACTAAAACAAGTCATTCAAAACCGAAAGGGTTGTTACACCCACTCCCAACCCCAAGTCGTCAGTGGGAACACATCTCTTTAGACTTTATTACAGGTCTGCCAGTGGTTCAACAGCATTCAGTAATTCTGGTGGTAGTAGATATTCTCATGAAATATGGACATTTCATTGCCTGTAAGAAATTACCCACCTCTAGTGAACTGGCAACTATCTTACTGAATAGAGTGATTCGTTATCATGGACTGCCAAAAGTGATCCTCTCCGATCCGGGATCGCAATTTGCCTCCAACTTCTGGAAGACATGGTGTAAAACACTCCAAGTGACATCTACCCTATCTACTAGCAACCATCCTCAAACAGATGGTCAAACGGAGAGACTAAATCAGACTTTGAAGCAATACCTACTTGCTTACGCTGAAAAAGTACTTAATTCATGGACATCAATGCTCTGGTTAGCTGAGTTAGCCTACAACAACTCCTTCCACACTTCTACTGGCGTTACACCCTTCTTTGGTTTGTTTGGCTATCATCCTGACACCTTGCCCATCACAATTCCTCAAGAAAGTTCTCTCACTCCAGCTGTGTCAGAAATCATTCAACATTTGCATCAAACTCAGAAATCGATTCAACAACATTTAGAAAAAGCCAAAAAAAAATACAAAAATTATTATGACAAGAAACATTGTGAGGGACCGCAGTATCAACCAGGTGACAAAGTGTGGCTTTCCACAAAACATATAGACTTCAAGAAGAAGCACATGTTCAACCCCAAATTTATAGGTCCTTACACTGTTCTTCAGCAAATCAATCCTGTGACCTATAAACTACATTTGTCAAAATCATTACGGATTCATCCAGTGTTCCATACTTCCCTCTTAAAAAAGGCAGTCCAAAAGGTCCACCCTCATCCAGCTCCTGTTCTAGTACGGGGGAAGAAGAATATGAAGTCAAGAAAGTGTTGGACTCTAAACTGAGAGGGCGTAACCTATGGTACTTAACCTCATGGAATGGTTATGGCCCTGAAAGTAATTCATGGATTTCCGCATCTGATGTCCATGCTCCAGTACTTGTGAGATGCTTTCATCGTCTCAATCCAGATAAACCAGGCCCTAGAGCGCGCCTGGGAGAGGGGAGTACTGTCAACACCAGGACCGTGCACGCTCTACGGGCATCTAGAATGCAAAAACCCAACACTCGCAAGATAATGTAATTTATGCATTGTGATGATATGCTATTGTTTAACCTTTTGCATTGCAGAATTCCATCCAAAAGATTCATTTTTAAGGTGATTATAAATACTACACACTTGCAATGTATTGCTGCAGACATTCAGAGTGTGTTAGGGTGTGGTCCCTTTCCAGGGCCTTCTAGAGACTTTCCCTGCAACATGCCTGGGCGTGGTTCTAGGCTGGGCCAAGACTCTATAAAAGAGAGTCAGCCCAACTTCCAGTGCTCACTATTCAGAGGTCCCGGTGTAGAGCAGCAGCCTCTTCCTGAGCTCCTGTCCCGGAGGCCTATTTGGATTTTCCAGTCTTCTGCACTCATCTCTCATTGGTGATCACTGTTTCCAGGCGGTAAGACGGTGTTTGGACATTTCCCAACACCGTAATTGAGAATTTTCATATTCTTGACTTTAATTCTTAAATGAAGAACAGATTACTTGTGCGCTGCCATTTTTTGACATTTGTATGGTGGTTTGCAAATAGGGAGGACGCGCAATTTATTCCATAAAGATTTGACTTCGTTATTACATTGTTGTTCATTGCGCGCTGATATTTCTTGACATTTACATGATGTTTTACGAGTTGGCAAGACGTGCAACTCGTTTCATGAGCATTTAACTTTGTTGTTCATTGCGCGATACCTTTTCTTGACATTTACATGGTGGCATTCGAATCGGCGAAACACGCAATTCACTTCTCGTGTGTAATTCATGCTGTTCATTGTGCGCTACCATTTTCTGGCATTTACATGGTGGCATTCGAATCGGCAACACGCGCGATTCTTTCCTTGAGTGTTTTTTCATGTTATTCATTGTGCGCTACCATTTCTTGGCATTTGCATGGTGGCATTTGAATCGACAAGACGCGCGATTCTTTCCCTGAGTTCTTTTCATGTTGTTCATTGTGCGCTACCTTTTCTTGGCATTTGTATGGTGGCATTTGAATCGGCAAGACGCGCAATTCTTTCCTCGTGTATAAATAATGTAAATTACTGTGCACTACTATTCTAAGACATTTTCTTGGTAGCATTTCAAGTTGACACGTTGCGTGATTTATTCCTTGAATCTACGTTGTGTGATTTCATGGTGCACATTCCTTTATGGTTTTTAATACTCATATAAAAATCTGCAATGTGCGCAATTCACTTCCAAATGTTTTTCTGAGAAGAACACAACAATACCAGAGTTCTAGATGTAATGCTGTGTGTTACTGATATGTATTCTTAAAAGGAGATTCATATGGTTGTTTAGAAATTGCTCAGAGTGTTTCCTGATTCTCATGCTAAAGAAAGTATTCGAATCTGAAAGTCCTATTTAACTTTTCCTGTTTCCTCTTCAGGTATTCGGTCATCTAAAGCCTAGTCAGTTTTAGGACTATTCTAGGGTTGTTCATGTTTTTTTCGGAAAAAAGACGAAGCTTAGCGTTGTAGCATGGTACTGAATTCATGAGATGCAATTTTGATGTTGTGTTTTAACCTTTTGCTTCCTACAGGTCTCCTTCCCAGCTGTTCCCGTCCTAATCCCCTTTTCCCCACTTGGACTCTCTTAGACTCTGTGATAAATCTAATCAGAGTATTGGAGCTGTCTTGTGGTGGAAGTGTTGGGAACTTGCACAGACCCCGAGGATCTGGTGACTCTGACACACATACAGGAAGATTTTTGTCTTTGGTGTCGTGTTCTGTGTATCTGTGGGTACATACCTGGGATTTTGTTGACTCTGTGGTCGCTGTTGTCCTTCCTAGGCACCGTCAGCTTGGACATTTGAGAAGATGGCGGAATCCTCCAGTGTACCGACCGCTGGTGGACCTGTTGACAATGGAAGAGCGACATTTACTCATCACCTACAGGTTTGACTGTGCCACTATCCAGGAACTATGTACCCAGTTGGAGCCAGACCTGATGTCACCAATCCGCCATCCCACAGGAATCCCCCCTCAAGTGCTCCATTTTCTTGCAAGTGGATCGTTTCAGATAACAGTGGCATGGCATCAGGGATGTCCCAGCCTATGTTTTCCAACGTGTTGTCCAGAGTGTTGTCTGCCCTGCTGAAACACGTAAGGAGGTACATCGTTTTCCCTCAGGTGGAGGATTTCCCAACAGTGAAGGTGACTTCTATGCCCATGGACATATCCCCAACATCATAGGTGCTATTGATGGGACCCATGTAGCTCTGGTCCCCCCACAGGAGTGAACAGGTGTACAGGAACCGGAAGAGTTATCATTCCATGAATGTAACAATGGTATGTTTGGCAGACCAGTACATCTCGCAGGTAAATGCTATGTTCCCTGGCTCCGTGCATGACGCCTACATCCTGCACAATAGCAGCATCCCTTATATGATGGGTCAACTCCAGAGGCACCGGGTGTGGCTATTGGGGGACTCTGGTTACCCCAACCTGTCCTGGCTATTGACCCCAGTGAGGAATCCCAGGACCAGGGCAGAGGAACGCTACAATGAGGCCCATGGGCGGAATGGGAGGGTGATCGAACGCACCTTCGGCCTCCTGAAGGCCAGGTTCAGGTGCCTGCATATGACAGGTGGTTCCCTATTCTACTCACCAAGGAAGGTGTGCCAGATCATCATCGCCTGCTCGATGCTTCACAATCTTGCTTTGCGATGCCAGGTGCCTTTTCTGCAGGAGGATGGTCCAGATGGTGGTGTTGTGGCAGCTGTGGAGCCTGTGGAGCCTGTGGACAGTGATGAGGAGGACGCTGAGGAAAAAGACATAGACAACAGGGAGTCAGTCATACAGCAATATTTCCAGTGACACACAGGTGAGAACAGTTTTCTTTTTACCATTACATTCACTTTCACACTTCTACCTCTATCCTGTCTGTCAGTTCATAGCAGTATTTGGTCACTGAGTTGCACCTTTCCATTACGGTTTCACAGATGTAGTTAGCAACGTGTGTCATCTGCTTGCATCCTTCAAGGACTTGTGATGTGTGACATAGGTATGTTGGCTTTAAAATTGGAAACGCATTTTGACACTGTCATTGATTATACATATTTACCAAATCACAGACTGAGTCCAGATTGTTTTGTGGTTCAAGGGTGTTTATTTCAGTGCTCAGAAATGGAGGGGGGTAGTGATATGGTGATGGGGGACGGTGGAGGAATGTCCATGGCAGAGTCCAGTCCATCAGTCACACAGGTGCACTGCCCATATGGGCATAGGAAGTGGAGATGGGGCAGTTCCAATCGGGACAGGGTAACAAAGTGAGATAGTGGGAGGACAATCAGGGTGGTCTAATTTCCTGGATCCTGGATCTCAGGGACCGCTTGCGGGGTGGTTGTCCGTCTGCAGGGGGTGGGGTGCTGGTGTGGTGGTCCTGTGGCGGGGCATCCTGTCCACTAGCGCCGGCGGAGGTGGTGGGCAGTTCATCGTCCATGCTAGTGTCAGGGGCCCCTTGGAGTGCCACGGTGTCCCTCATGGTCTTTTGTATGTCCTTCAGCACCCCTACGAAGGTGCCCAGGGCAGAGCTGATGGTTCTGAGCTCCTCCCTGAATCCCAAATACAGTTCGTCCTGCAGGCGCTGGGTCTCCTGAAACTTGGCCAGGACCGTCGCCATCGTCTCCTGGGAGTGGTGGTAGGCTCCCATGATGGGGGAGCGGGCCTCGTGGAGGGTGGGTTCCCTTGGCCTGTCCGCCCCCTGTTGCACAGCAGCCCTCCCAGTTCCCCTGTGTTCCTGTGCCTCCGTCCCCTGGACCGTGTGCCCACTACCACTGCCCCCAGGTCCCTGTTGTTGTTGGGGTGGTGGGTTATCCTGGGTTCCCTGTAGTGGTGGACACACCTCTGATTGACGTGTCCTGGGTACGGAGGTATGGGCCCGCTGGGTGGGTGCTGTGCTGGTGTTACCAGAGGGTGGAAGGTTGTGTTGGGCTGTGCCTGTGCAAGGGGAACCGACTGTCCCGAGGCCCACGATGGTCCGGGTTGGTCATCAGGATCCAGTAGGGCAGAGATGCTGTCGTCACTGTGGGCCTCTTCTGTGGGCGGAGTGGAGTTGTCTGGACCCTCCGGTGTTGTGACGTTCCTTAGTGGTCCTGCAGGGATATAAGAGCATGATTAGTGCATGTGTGTGAGTAATGGTGTGCAATGGGTGGGTGTTTGTGTGCCCAGTGCAAGCATTCCTGTGTGTGGGTTTGTGTGATGATGGTTAGGGGGTTGTTATGGGTATGTGCAGTGAGCATGCTTTGGTGAGGGCTGACCATGCTTTGTTTTCCATGAGGGGCTTGGTGTTGGGATGGGTGGTTTGTGTTATGAGTACATTAGGGAGGAGTTGGAGTGATAGGGGAGGGGGCGAGGGTGGGGGTGTGTGATGGCATGCAGGTAGGGTGGGGGATATGCTAGTTGAGATTTAACTTACCAGTGTCCATTCCTCCACCGACTCCTCCGAGGCCCTCTGGATGCATGATGGTCAAGACTTGCTCCTCCCATGTTGTTAGTTGTGGGGGAGGAGGTGGGGGTCCGCCGCCAGTCCGCTGTACCGCGATGTTGTGCCTGGATACCACAGAACGCACCTTCCCCCGTAGGTCATTCCACCTCTTCCTGATGTCCTCCCGATTTCTTGGATGCTGTCCCACAGCGTTGACCCTGTCCACGATTCTTTGCCATAGCTCCATCTTCCTGGCTATGGATGTGTGCTGCACCTGTGAGCCAAATAGCTGCGGCTCTACCCGTAGGATTTCCTCCACCATGACCCTGAGCTCCTCCTCGGAAAACCGGGGGTGTCTTTGGCGTGACATGAGGTGGTGCGGGTGATGTGTGGGGTGGTGTAAGTGTTGATGTGTGTGGTGATGTGTGCCTCTGTGTGGTGAGGTTCTCAGTTGCTGTGCTCTCTGACTATCTGGCCTTCGTCTCTGATTTTTGGTCGTAGGGGTTTGTGGGTGATGTGGGTGTGTGTTTTATATTGTGTTGGGTGTGTGGGAGTGGTGTTTGTATGTGTATCAGGTGTGTGTATTTTGAATTGTCCAATGTGGCGGTGTTTTGGAGATGTGTGTGTATTTTGAGCGTGGCGGTGTGTACCGCCAATGGAATACCGCGGTTGAAAGACCGCCGCGTGGATTCGTGTGTCGTGATAGCATGGGCGTGTTTCTGTTGGCGTGACGGTGGAGGTTTTGTTTTCGCCAGTTTATCACTGACCTTTGGTGTGGCGGTCTTGTGTGGGTGTCTGAATTTCGGCGGATTCCGAGATGTGTGTCATAATAGCTGTGGCGGAATTCCGCGGCCGCGGCGGTGTTTTGGCGGTCTTCTGCACGGCGGTAAGCGCCTTTTACCGCCAATGTTGTAATGACCCCCAAAGTGTCAAACACACTCACCTATGAGCCATCCTCTGTCCCCTTGTAGTTGTTCCATCATGTGTGGCACACTGATGGCACCTATCGCATGGGGAATGGTGGCAAAGGCATGAAAGTCTGACTTGATGGCAGGGAGTTCAGCCCTTTGGGGAAACTTCACATATGTCTGCAGGTGTAGTTCAAATGTATTCAGGAATTTGGACAGGATAAGGCTAAACATTGACTGTGAGAACCCTGCTCCCATGCCCACTGTCACCTGAAAAGAGCCCGTGGCCAGGAAATGGAGGCCAGAGAGCACTTGCTCTTCAGTAGGGACGGCATGCTGATTCCAATTTGCCGGTCTCAGTACAGGATCCAGTAATGCGCAAAGTTCATGGATAGTAGCACAAGTGAGTCTGTAGTTGATAATTATGTGACGTTCCACCATGGTTGCCAAATCAACAAGAGGTATGTACACAGATGGGGCTCTTCCTCGCAACATGGGCCTGTACCTAGGAGGAGTGGAAAACACATGTGAGGGACACACATACATTTGCACAACCTGTTGTGTATAAAACACTGCTGTACAACATACAGATTACACACAAGTATTGTAGGATGTACAACTGGAGTGACATGTTTCAACTGATACATCTGGACTGTTGTGGGCAGTAAATAGTCATTTGGGCATGCGATTGAGGGCTGGGGTCCATAGGACCTGCATGGGGCCCATGACCAGGAAATATCTGCGTAGTACTTGCAAAATGGCAGCCCCCTTTCATCCAGATATGTAGCAGTTGAAGTGACCTCAGACCGCTAGCGGTTGCTGTTATGGCGTAAGGCAATGTTCACCGCCATGCACCCATTCATTGGTTAACATGGTCGTCAATGGGGAATATGGGCCTATCATGATCGCCGTCGGCAGCGACAGTGCACACCCCGGCAGAGCGTACGCTATTTTGTCACACCAGGTTCACTTGACTCCCAGATTCCGTGCATAGAAGTACTCCACTGAGTGTGCTGCTGTGTCCTGACTCTGGTTACTCAAATGGCAAGAGTCCCAAGGAAAAGGGCCCCGCCTTCACCACGGAGGAGCTGGAGAAGCTGGTGGATGGGGTCCTACCACTGTATGTCAAGTTATATGGGCGACCAGCGGTGCAGGTGAGTAGGCGGATGGCGTGCATGGATGTGTGTGATGGTGGTGGATGCCTGGATGCATGTGTGCACGATTTGTAACTGCACAGGCGTTGAATGTTTGACAATCAGCGTGAGTGAGGTGATGGAATGATGTTGTTAAGTGTCTGTTCCATAGGGGACGTATAGCCAGCGGTATCAAATGGGCATTGTCTGACCTCTGTGTTACTTTTCTGTGTGTCCCTTACAGGTCAGTGCCCATCAGAAGAGGGGACTGTGGTAGGCCATCGCCAGGGAGGTGCGGACCCTGGGGGTCTACAACCGGCAGAGCACCCACTGCAGGAAGCGTTGGGAGGGCCTGTGGCGCTGGGCCAGGAAGACCTGCGAGGCCCAGCTAGGGAAGCCCTCCCAATGAGGAAGGGGTGCCTGTCTGGCCCTGATCCCCCTAATGCGCTGCCTTCTGGCAGTGGCATATCCAGACTTGGATGGGTGCTTGAAGGCTGCACAGCAGATGCAAGGGGGTGAGTACCAAGACCATTTTATGCCTCCTTGATGGATGTCTGAGGGTGTTGTATTATGTATGCTGTCTAGTGGCAGTGACTCTGATTGGTGTCTTACAGCAATACGGCCCCCATGGGCAATTAGATGATAAGGGACAGGTCTGCAGTTCCTCGGGTCCTTCTGTAATGTGGGAGATGGTTGTATGCTAGAGTTGTGGCCACTAGTCATGGGCGTAGGCATGACTAAAGCTGTAGGTGCTGCGTGTTGGTGTATTAGCTGGGTGGGAGTATGACTGAATCAAATATGTACATCCATTCAGCTGTTAACATATTTCTCTCCTGTTTTGTCTCCCCACCCCTGTACTCTTGTGTTGTCTGTTTATGTGTATATCAGCATCATCTAGCAAGGGATCAGTGTCACTGGTGAGTGGGGATGCAGCAGCCCACAGTTCCCAGGAGGCAGAGTCGACCAATGCCAGAGGGACCAGTGGGTTGGAGGGCGAGGGGAGTACCACGGGGGAGGCTAATACCACTGGAGGTAGTGAGTCTGATACCTTCTCCAATGGGAGCTTTCTGGTGGTGGCGGATCCTAGTGGGCCCACCCATTCTTTTACATCTTCCACTACCTCCATACCATCACCACCCTCCTAGTTGCTCCCCAACCAGTTGCCCGTGCCCGCTCACCCAGAAGGGTGGGCATCTTCTTCGCCCCAGGCACCTCATCCCTGGGCCTAGTTGGTCCTGCTGCCCTCACTGAGGAAGCTATTGACCTCCTGAGGACCATCTCTCTAGGGCAGACAACCATCAAGAATGCCATCCAGGGCCTAGCTTCCCAGATGCAGCAGTGCAATGCATACCTGGAAGGCATTTAAGGTGCCATGTCTGGCCTACAGAGATCTTTTTAGGCTCTGTCCTCCTCTTTGATGGCAGCCAGTGTCGCTGGTCTTTCCATCCCCCCTCCAACCACCTCTACCCCTTCCAGTACCCCATTACCTTCACCCATCCTACGCACACGTTCAGACAGTCGTGCACACACCTCAACCCACAAAAAGCATACAGAGAAACACAAGCACCACACTTCCCACCACAGGCATACACACAGCCAACATACAAATGCACACAAGACAACATCCATTCCCCCAGTGTGTCCACCTCTCCCGAATCCCTGTCTGTCACCTCTGCATGCACACTCACAAGCACTGCACCCTCAGTCACTGTTGCTGGCCCCATTCTTGCAGTCATCACAACATCAGACATCCAGTCATGCAACCCAGACACCACACCTGCACTCACCACAACGACTTTGAGTAACACTTGCAGCACACTCACCAAACTTGCAGACACCAAGACAACATCCATTTACACTGGCAGCCTGTTTATCCCACTGTGTCTACCCCCCTCCTCCCTGGACACTCAAACGTTCCCAGGCACCCACCCAACACACATCCACCACACCTCAGCAAACTGTACATGCAGGTCCACATCAAGCACACATGCACCCGTTACGAGGACTCCCTCTACCTCCACTCCCACACTTTCCTCCATGTCCACCTCGACTGCCCCTAAAAAACCTTTCCTGTCCAGTGTTGACCTTTTTGAACCCACTGGCCCACCCCATCTCGTCCCTAAACGTGCCCACCTCCTTGCCCTGTCCACTCCTTCCACGTCCAAGTCCGCCCCTGTCCACCCTTCCTATTCTCATGCCCCTTCTCCAGTGAGCAAGAAGCCACGTGCTGGCCCTGGTCCATCTGCCATCCCCCCAATTTAAGCAAGAGGAAGAAAAATATAGGAAACAGCGCTCAACAGTTTGTCATCAAATAAACCTAATATGTCCTTCAAGAAACAAGGTGCTCCTGGAAGGAGGATCTTCCTCTTTCCTCCAATGTTTCCATAGGAAACTAGAAATCAATCTGATAGGTGTCAGGGCACTCATGAATAATAATCAGACCACCATAAGTCTAAAGAGTTGATGCAACGTCATCTATACTTAGGACCGGGATGTGCGGAGAAAGTTATGTTTACTCTTAAAATTGACATCCATAGGAAAATAATGATTGCAGTCCACCAACAGTCAAAGTTCTGGTTTAATCTCGAAATATCAAATCCATTGGAATTCAAATTTTTACAGTCCAACAACAGCCAACATGTGTTTCGTCATATGAGAAAGTTTGTTCTCAAAGACTTCATCAGGGCTGCAAGACATAATTGTTACTATAATAAATATAATGGGACTCCTCCCATAGTACATATAGGCGGTCATTCTGACCCTGGCGGTCAAAGACCGCCAGGGCGGAGGACCGCGGGAGCACCGCCGACAGGCCGGCGGTGCTCCAATGGGGATTCCGACCGCGGCGGTAAAGCCGCGGTCGGACCGGCAACACTGGCGGTCTCCCGCCAGTGTACTGCCGCCCCTTTGAATCCTCCAAGGCGGCGCAGCTTGCTGCGCCGCCGAGGGGATTCCGACCCCCCCTACCGCCATCCAGATCCCGGCGGTCCGACCGCCGGGAACCGGATGGCGGTAGGGGGGGTCGCGGGGCCCCTGGGGGCCCCTGCAGTGCCCATGCCACTGGCATGGGCATTGCAGGGGCCCCCGTAAGAGGGCCCCTACAAGTATTTCACTGTCTGCTTGGCAGACAGTGAAATACGCGACGGGTGCCACTGCACCCGTCGCACAGCTTCCACTCCGCCGGCTCGATTCCGAGCCGGCTTCATCGTGGAAGCATCTTTCCCGCTGGGCTGGCGGGCGGCCTGAAGGCGGCCGCCCGCCAGCCCAGCGGGAAAGTCAGAATTACCGCGGCGGTCTTTTGACCGCGCAGCGGTATTCTGGCGGCCCCCGACAGGCCGGCGGCAACCGCCACCGGTCAAAGTCGGAATGAGGGCCATAATGTCCCAACACCCGTGACATTCGTGAAAATTTCTAAAACAGAATATGTGATCCAATGTGACTTGCAGAAAAACAGAAAGCAAACCAAATCAAGAAGGTCTCATATACTAGCATTACTTTTGAATTAAATGCCATGCAAAACGCACTAAAAATCACGTAAATTAAAATTCAAAATATTAATCGCACATAAAATATTAAATAACACCTTGTAATTTATACATGACCAAGAAATAGTGTTATACATGAATTAGATACACTAGAATGGTCATGGCACCCATATGAAAATTAATATATAAATAATCTCAATCAAACGAAAAGGAGAGCATGCCTCAAGTGGCCGAAGATAAGAAAATGCAAGAAGTTACTTGGAATGAACCATAAGAAAAACTGCCACCACTATAGTGAAATTGATTAAACAAACGGTGACCACGTGTTCACCGAAACACACACATACCTTTAATAGGTTGCATGGATTCAAATTATTAACTAATTAATACCCATTCCAAGTAAAATATGTCTGGAATAAAAATGAAAAATAGACAAAGTAAACCTTTCTTAGAGCTGTAACAACTGTAAAGTCCGAATCATTAAGCCTCACTGGATTATACATACCTGCATACATACCATATCTTAGCTGATGGTAGGATTAGTTATATGTGGGACTATTTATGCATTTATCAGCATATTTACAGCACAGAATGCCTGTTTGTTTAGGGAATTGTATATATTTAAATCTATCAGCATACTTACAGCATAGAACGTTCGTTTATTTAGGGATTTGTATATATTTCAACTTTCTTACATGATTTTTCTAGATTTGAGAAGGCCGGTTTTAACACTGGGAATGTACATTCTCATGATTGTATATCAGATATTATAAGGTGTGTTAGTCAATTTCATACACTCAAGATGGCGCCCATCATACCGATTCACCTGTGTATTGGGTGGGTGGCCAGCTGTATGCGAAATTCTACCTCATTCGCTGCTCTTTTATAGTGTTGAAAAGTATTTTTCCATAATATCTATAGGGGGAGACTAGTATTATAGTTAACCTTTGTTGGAATATAGATGGCATTGTTCAATTTTCCTCTTAAAGATGGCGCTCGCTATGAGGACTTCAGTCCTTTTTCTATTGTTTACTTGGAATGACGTAATGGTGAGGAGACCGGCTTTAAATGGTATTTCCTCGGGTGGCGTTTTCGTTTAGTTGCACACTCCGACGCGCGCAACGTGAAGATTTAAAATGCGTTTCTCCGCTCTTCGGAGCTGGAGGTAAGCGAGGGTTCTCATTTATTTTAGGAGCAACAATTAAGTTTGATAGTTGTGTAGGAGTAGATTACATATATGTTTCTACCCTTTATTCTTGCAGTTAACCAAGATTACGGGATATTAAACATGATGTCACTGTTTCTGCCAGTTTAGTGTAGAGGTATGTATAATCCAGTGAGGCTTAATGATTCGGACTTTACAGTTGTTATAGCTCTAAGAAAGGTTTACTTTGTCTTTTTTTTCATTTTTATTCCAGACATATTTTACTTGGAATGGGTATTAATTAGTTAATCATTTGAATCCATGCAACCTATTAAAGGTATGTGTGTGTTTCGGTGAACACATGGTCACCGTTTGTTTAATCAATTTCACTATAGTGGTGGCAGTTTTTCTTATGGTTCATTCCAAGTAACTTCTTGCATTTTCTTATCTTCGGCCACTTGAGGCATGTTCTCCTTTTCGTTTGATTGAGATTATTTATATATTAATTTTCATATGGGTGCCATGACCATTCTAGTGTATCTAATTCATGTATAACACTATTTCTTGCTCATGTATAAATTACAAGGTGTTATTTAATATTTTATGTGCTATTAATATTTTGAATTTTAATTTACGTGATTTTTAATGCGTTTTGCATGGCATTTGATTCAAAAGTAATGCTAGTATATGAGACCTTCTTGATTTGGTTTGCTTTCTGTTTTTCTGCAAGTCACATTGGATCACATATTCTGTTTTAGAAATTTTCATGAATGTCATGGGTGTTGGGACATTATGGGGGTCATTCCGACCCCGGCGGGCGGCGCTAGGCGGAGACCGCCAGAAGACTGCACCGCGGTCAAATGACGGCGGCGGTCATTCTGACTTTCCCGCTGGGCGGGCGGGCGACCGCCAAAAGGCCGCCCGCCCGCCCAGCGGGAAAGCCCCAGCAACGATGAAGCCGGCTCCGAATGGAGCCGGCGGAGTTGCTGGTGTGCGACGGGTGCAGTGGCACCCGTCGCGATTTTCAGTGTCTGCTTTGCAGACACTGAAAATCTGAATGGGACCCTGTTAGGGGGCCCCACGACACCCGTTCCCGCCATCCTGTTCCTGGCGGTTTTTACTGCCAGGACCAGGATGGCGGGAAGGGGGTCGGAATCCCCATGGCGGTGCTGCGAGCAGCGCCGCCATGGAGGATTCTTTGGGGCAGGGGTAAACCGGCGGGAAACCGCCGGTTGCCCTTTTCTGACCGCGGCTTTACCGCCGCGGTCAGAATTGCCCATGAAGCACCGCCAGCCTGTTGGCGGTGCTTCCGCGGCACTCTGCCCTGGCGGTTTTCAACCGCCAGGGTCAGAATGAGGCCCTATATGTACTATGGGAGGAGTCCCATTATACTTATTATAGTAACAATTATGTCTTGCAGCCCTGATGAAGTCTTTGAGAACAAACTTTCTCATATGATGAAACACGTGTTGGCTGTTGTTGGACTGTAAAAATTTGAATTCCAATGGATTTGATATTTTGAGATTAAACCAGAACTTTGACTGTTGGTGGACTGCAATCATTATTTTCCGATGGATGTCAATTTTAAGAGTAAACATAACTTTCTCCGCACATCCCGGTCCTAAGTATAGATGACTTATGGTGGTCTGATTATTATCCATGAGTGCCCTGACACCTATCAGATTGATTTCTAGTTTCCTATGGAAACATTGGAGGAAAGAGGAAGATCCTCCTGCCAGGAGCACCTTGTTTCTTGAAGGACATATTAGGTTTACTTGATGACAAACTGTTGAGCGCTGTTTCCTATATTTTTCTTCCTCTTGCTTAAATTGTGTCGTCTTTTTTTATAGGATAGCTGCTCCAGACATCTTTATTGTATAATTCAATCTGTGTGTTTCTTTTCTTGTAAATATGGATCGGGATAAGTTGGCAGCAGATATATTTGGTAATCTTGAACGCACTGACCAGGGAATGAATTCTTATACATTTGGTGTTTCTAAAACTACTGTAAGTTTACGGGATAAATTCTTTAGACTTGAAAAATAAAAAAAACAGGAGGTCTCTAAGTGGTGGGATGGCGCCACATTGAAACAATATGTGAAATTGAACAGAATCCCCACGGGACTCAGATCCCACATTTTCCCTACATTTGATGACTTAGACCCTGATCTATTAGATAGTTGGGAACAAGAACTGATCTCGTGTTCGCTAAGATTGATGAACATTTTGATTGAAAACTCAGAGAGGAAAGTTAATAAATTACAAACAGAGATATCTGTTTTAGAAACAGAAATCAAGAATATGAATTTAGAGGAACCTACTGCTAAAAACTATAAGATTCTAAATGAAATTATAGAACAACATCAGAATGACATCACTCAAAGAAAAACACGCAAACTTAGACGAGACGAATTAGATTACAAAAATGGCAGGATATTTACATTCTCTCGAAAATATGATCACTTGGTCAAACGGGTGGAGCATATACAGGCTCAGGATCTTGGCTCCACATCATCTTTAAATAGTGCCTCTACTAGTAACAGCAAATTAAGTGGGGTATCTAATGTATCTAGACAAGACAACACATTACAACAAAAAACTCCCTCTTTTTTAGATAAGGTCCAAAGAACCAGACAAGGGCAATGGGAAACAAATCGACGCAAGATAGACCCTGGCAAACCAGGAGGGGCAGGAGAGGAGGAACCCATAGAAGAAAGAAAAGGGATGAAGACCAGATCATGGAACAAAGGGAAATAGTCAATAGTAATGATGGCTCAATTAACATCATTAATCTTTCCAATTTGGAACTCACGACACATGACTTAACATTACTTGGTAGAGGCCTTGGTTTCTGTCCAGGTGATTTTGGTGATTTTCAAAAAACTAAAATTGACTTTTTCAAATTTATTAGACGTTTAAGACTCAAAAAACATTTTTTTCAACATACTGACAATAGGGAAAGGAATGTCTTTTCAGATATAAACATGGACTATCAAGCTCTGTCTATTAAGGACATTCATGATACAGCCATGTTATTATCTATTACAGATTGTGAACAGGATCCTACCACCATTTCCCAGATTCTAGCTGATTTGGATGTGCCTCTAGATACACAATATAGTGGTTTAAAATCTAAATCTAAGTGGACACCCACGTTTTCAAGTGGGAACTGTAGTGATACATTTTTTAAATTAGTTTGGCGGGATCTGAATGATATAGAATCAAAGAAAAATATTCGGCTGAATTTCAATTGTCATAATCTGAGTCATGAGGAACGCATTAACTTGAGGCAGTTACGGACACGCACAGATATCACGATTAGAGAGGCTGACAAAGGTGGAAACATTGTGATCATGAATACCTTAGATTATGATCAAGAAATTCAAAGACAACTGGATGATACCACATGCTATGAAAAGATTGTCGGTGACCCCATCCCTGCACTTACAAATATGATCAACAAATTTTTGCAGATTTGTCTGAATCAATCCTTAATAAGAGAGGATGAATACATGTACCTTCGAGTTCTCAAACCAAGGAATCCTTGTATTTACACACTACCGAAAATACATAAGAATCCCATTTCCCCACCAGGTAGGCCTATTGTCTCAGGTATAGGAGGCCCTACAGAGAGGCTTTCAGAATATGTGGACATCTTCTTACAACCATTTGTGGTGAATCTACCTTCTTACATCAAAGACACTAAACACATATTAAGTATACTGTCGGACATTACTTGGGAATCAGGAATGATCTTAGTAACATTGGACGTTACCTCCCTCTATACGTGCATCAGTCATGATATAGGATTGTTAGCCCTACGCCATTTTCTTCAAAAGAGACCAGCAAGTCTATATGATCATACTGAGATGTTAATAAAAATGGTGGAATTGATTTTGAATAATAATGTTTTTTTATTAAAAAAAGATTGGTATCGCCAAAAACAGGGTGTGGCTATGGGGTCCAGATTTTCACCAGTTTATGCCAACCTTTTTATGGGTTTCTTTGAACAAACTATTATTTGGAGCAAAGAAGGTAACACATGGAATTCTGACATACTGTTTTGGGGCAGAGATATAGATGACTGTCTCATGATTTGGAAGGGTGATACACAAAAACTAAATTATTTCATAGTTTATCTCAATACTAACACGTTTAATGTTCAATTCAACTCTGAATATAGTTCAACCAACATTGCGTTTTTAGATGTTGAACTTTATATTCAAGAAAACAAAGTTGAGAGTTGTCTCTATAGAAAGAGCACGGCGTGCAATTCCATTTTACATGCGCAGAGTGCACACCCGAAGCATCAAATAAATACTATACCATATGGGGAAATGGTACGAGCAAGGAGAAATTGCAGTCAAGATGAGGATTTTGTACGCTGTATAGAGGATATGCAAACTAGATTCAAAACCAGAGGCTACCCTCGTCATATAGTTGATAAGGCACATGACAGAGTTTTGCGCCTGAAAAGAACTGATACACTCACTCTTAAATCTAGACCAAGCAACAGCAACATCCAGTGTATAGTGAATTACACTAAAACATCTGCAATACTGCGCAAATGCATGAATAGACATTGGTACTTATTAAAGGCTGACTCGACCCTTAAGGGAGTAATTTCTGATACTCCGGCTTTCTCGTATCGCAGGGGCAAAACCCTGAAAAACACACTATGCCCCAGTTTTCGTCTAGAATCGCATCAGGATAACTGGCTTACGAGTCGAAATAAAGGTTTTTATAAGTGTGGACGTTGCGGCATGTGCAGACTGGCCAGGTCAGGTATCTCCACATTTAGGAGCTCAATTGGGGACCAGTATGTTATCAGACACAACATTACCTGTGATAGTAGTTTCGTAATTTACATGATTGTTTGCAAATGTGATTGTTACTATGTAGGGAGTACCATCAGGTCATTAAAGACTAGAGTGAGTGAACATTTTAGGGCGTTAAGACAGGATGATGATCGATATCCCATAGTCAGTCACATGAGAATTTGTCCCAAACAAGGTCACACAAAGGTATTTGAATTCTTTGGTTTTGATCATGTAACTAGGGATCCCAGAGGTGGTAACAGGGAATTGGCCCTTAGAAGGCGTGAATGCCACTGGATCCTTAAACTAAGAGCGGTAGAATGGGGTCTTAACACAAACTTTGAAATGGAATATTACCTAGGTGATTAAACTAACTCAATTTGCACTTTTATGTACCAATTATTATCACTACATTGAATTGATGGACTAATATAGTAGACTAATTTACATTGACTCATGGATCAGATCAAAGCGAGCATGTGGAGTCATTAATTAAATTACTTTATATTTATTGATGTATAATTTGGATTTTGATACTCATTTATTAACATTGAACACAAGCATTTAGGTTAACGACTAGTCTGTACCATCGTTTGATTGGTAGTACTATTTGGAGGATTAAAATGATCTAAGTCATAAATGTGTTAAGAATCACTAAATTGTTGATATATATAGAGTGGTCATGACGCACAGGTTAAAAGTTCTCATTTAAATTGTTTCTGAATTGTGAATTCATTTATTTTGCCCCTTTTGGATCTTTAACCATAGCATTATTAGCTACTCTGTCTCTTTTCCTTCTATCTTATTAGACGGAAGGTTGATCCTTGCCTCCTTTTGGATCACTCTTAGCTGATGGTAGGATTAGTTATAAGTGGGACTATTTATGCATTTATCAGCATATTTACAGCACAGAATGCCTGTTTGTTTAGGGAATTGTATATATTTAAATCTATCAGCATACTTACAGCATAGAACGTTCGTTTATTTAGGGATTTGTATATATTTCAACTTTCTTACATGATTTTTCTAGATTTGAGAAGGCAGGTTTTAACACTGGGAATGTACATTCTCATGATTGTATATCAAATATTATAAGGTGTGTTAGTCAATTTCATACACTCAAGATGGCGCCCATCATACCGATTCACCCGTGTATTGGGTGGGTGGCCAGCTGTATGCGAAATTCTACCTCATTTGCTGCTCTTTTATAGTGTTGAAAAGTATTTTTCCATAATATCTATAGGGGGAGACTAGTATTATAGTTAACCTTTGTTGGAATATAGATGGCATTGTTCAATTTTCCTCTTAAAGATGGCGCCCGCTATGAGGACTTCAGTCCTTTTTCTATTGTTTACTTGGAATGACATAACGGTGAGGAGACCGGCTTTAAATGGTATTTCCTCGGATGCCGTTTTCGTTTAGTTGCACATGCCGACGCGCTCAACGTGAAGATTTAAAATGCGTTTCTCCGCTCTTCGGAGCTGGAGGTAAGCGAGGGTTCTCATTTATTTTAGGAGCAACAATTAAGTTTGATAGTTGTGTAGGAGTAGATTACATATATGTTTCTACCCTTTATTCTTGCAGTTAACCAAGATTACGGGATATTAAACATGATGTCACTGTTTCTGCCAGTTTAGTGTAGAGGTATGTATAATCCAGTGAGGCTTAATGATTCGGACTTTACAGTTGTTATAGCTCTAAGAAAGGTTTACTTTGTCTTTTTTTCATTTTTATTCCAGACATATTTTATTTGGAATGGGTATTAATTAGTTAATCATTTGAATCCATGCAACCTATTAAAGGTATGTGTGTGTTTTGGTGAACACATGGTCACCGTTTGTTTAATCAATTTCACTATAGTGGTGGCAGTTTTTCTTATGGTTCATTCCAAGTAACTTCTTGCATTTTCTTATCTTCGGCCACTTGAGGCATGCTCTCCTTTTCGTTTGATTGAGATTATTTATATATTAATTTTCATATGGGTGCCATGACCATTCTAGTGTATCTAATTCATGTATAACACTATTTCTTGCTCATGTATAAATTACAAGGTGTTATTTAATATTTTATGTGCTATTAATATTTTGAATTTTAATTTACGTGATTTTTAGTGCGTTTTGCATGGCATTTGATTAAAAAGTAATGCTAGTATATGAGACCTTCTTGATTTGGTTTGCTTTGTGTTTTTCTGCAAGTCACATTGGATCACATATTCTGTTTTAGAAATTTTCACGAATGTCATGGGTGTTGGGACATTATATGTACTATGGGAGGAGTCCCATTATATTTATTATAGTAACAATTATGTCTTGCAGCCCTGATGAAGTCTTTGAGAACAAACTTTCTCATATGACGAAACACGTGTTGGCTGTTGTTGGACTGTAAAAATTGGAATTCCAATGGATTTGATATTTCGAGATTAAACCAGAACATTGACTGTTGGTGGACTGCAATCATTATTTTCCGATGGATGTCAATTTTAAGAGTAAACATAACTTTCTCCGCACATCCCGGTCCTAAGTATAGATGACGTTGCATCAACTCTTTAGACTTATGGTGGTCTGATTATTATTCATGAGTGCCCTGACACCTATCACATCTGCCATCCCCCCGTCCAAGCCCACTCCCCCACCTTCCAAGGCTATACCCAGACCCCCTCCACCTCCCAAACGTAAGCCCAAGCCCCCCCTCCCAGACGTAAATCACCACCCACGCCATCCCCTGCCCCTATTCCCTGAGGTGCCCGCCGGCTGACCCATTGATGTCCCTTTATGGTGGAGTACCATGTGCACATGTGGGAGTCAAGTTCGGGCTATTTGGGCCCATCAGTCTTTTTGTGTTGGACTGGCCAATGGCATCATTTGGACAATCTGCTATTACATTTGTAATAAAGTTTGTGTGCCCAGTGTTGGTGTTGGCACACTCTGGATATGTGGTTCATCATTTCATTGTGGGAGTGTCGTGTGCACATGTGTGTACTTTGGACAGGTTGTCTTGGCCTTGTGTGGTGTAAGACCCTCTTGCTCAGGTGTGTATGGCTTGTGATGTTGTGAGGGGTTGAGGGTGCATTGCGGAGTGGGTGGAGTGGGTGGGTATGCAGCTGTGCCCTTTCTTCCCTTGTTTAGCATGTTGCGGTACTTACTGTCATCGTCTTTGTCAGCGGTCACGGTTGTGGAGGTAAATGGCAAGGAGCAGGACTGGCATGATATCCAATTCTCTCTTCATGTCTGCTTCGGCATGTTGTGTGTGCCTCTGGTGAGTGTTTCCTTTTATTTGGTTAGTTTCCGCCAGGCTTTGAGTGGCGGTGGTTCCCTCCCCGGAACTGACGGCGGTCTTGTGCTTCATTATTTGTTGTTGGGTTGGGGCCTTTCCGTCGGCCTGTGGGCAGCCTCTTCCATCGTTGTTGGTACTCCTCTGCTGGCGGTGAGTGGTTTTCAGGCTGCCTGTTTTTTATGTGCTTCATTATTTGGCAGTCCAGACCACCAGCCTGTTGGTGGTAGTTACCACCACCACCGGCGGTGCAGTCTTTTCCGTCGTGTTCATAATGAGGGCCTAAGTGCAAATTTAAAGTTTGGTGGATGGGATACTCTGCAACAAATGTGGCCAATAAAATATGTATTCCGTTCTGCTTCCTGTACTACAGTGCACTGCCTACTTATAGCAGACAAGATACCCACATTATATATTTAGTGTGTCACATGGTATTATTATTATTCATTTGCCTCTTTGTAGTCATTGTAAAATTGGAAGGCAGTCAGAGAAGAGCAGGGCCATTGGAATTATAGTAAATTGTCCATTACAGCTGACCCAAAAACATGCTGCAGAATACAGAGAGCACCAGATCCGAAGCTAGCATGTCTCGATGAATCTTGCACAACATATATACTATTATTTATGCTGCATCTTTGCCTTGATTATTCATGAGAGGTAATTTTTCTTTTTACACACAAAGGGCCTTATTTCGACTTCAGCAGATGGAAAAGGCCATCAGGCGTAGTCCGGCGATCAGGTTGCCGGCAGTGAGGTCCTCTTCCCATGGGCCCCATTAAGAGTTTCCCACTGGCCTTGCGGGAAACAGCCCACAACATTGATGCCAGCTCATAAATGAGCCAGTGGCAATGCTGCTGTGCATAGGGTGAACCAGGGCCCGTCGCGCTTTTCACTGTCTGCAAAGGAGACAGTGAAAAGCTGACAGGGCTGCCCATGAGGGCCCCCTGCAGCCCGTCTCCACCAGCCTTTACATGGAGGGGCTACCACCATGTAATCACCGGCAGAGAAGGGACTCGTAATCCCCAGGGCAGCCCTGGCATATTAGGACCGTCAGCACCGCTAGCCCCTCCAGAAGTGGTGGTGCTGGCATTCAGACTGCGGAGCAACCGTTACGGTTGTAATGTGGCTGTCGGACCGCCACATTGGTGGTGGTCCTACTGCCACCGCGGCCCTGGTGGTCTTAAGACAGCCAGGGTCGTAATGAGGTCCAAAGTGTCTGTTTAGTTGTGACTGTGGAATCCTTTAAACTAGAAATTAACACTTTTACTCTGGTGGCATTCTGGCTTAATTCCTTGCAGTCTATATTTTATGTGATGCATGTGCTGCGAAAACTTGACCCTGTGACTAATCACATTAAAATTTCCAATGGCCCTAGAAGACGAGCAATGTTCTGCTACTGTGCCACTATATAAACAAGTATTTACACTGAGCTTATTTACAAATTGTGTTTTTTTCCTTTCTTGATATAACTTATCCTTCTGGTCCACCATTGCGGCAGGAGATTGCTACCTAGCTGTGGTACCACTGGAAGGAAGCCATCCAGCCTAAATATCGCCATCTGGTGGCTTTTGGAGAAGGAGGAGGCAGAGTCACATGCCAATGTCCCTAGTCCTTTGGGCCAACCTCCAGCTCCTCCATTTCCACCCACACCATCGCAGGCGGTGCTGGTAGTCAGGATTCACCTTTGCTGCCCCCCTCCTCATCATCATTATCCACAGGCCTGCCTCTTCCGCCTCGTCCCACGGGAGATGGCTTTGCTACAGCAAGAGGTGGCATGCCTTCACAATAGGCTAGAGGCCCTCTATGGCCTTTTTTCCTATATTTTCTTTGGTGGGAAGGACTTTTGTTGTGAGGGAGAGAGTGGAGATTGGGAGGTGCAGCTGGGGCAATGACATTTGGACTATTACATTACTTTGGACATTGAGGAGATTTATTTATTTGTTTGGGGAGAGAGGTAGACCTGTTGTGGGTGGAGAAGGTGCATTTTATTTGTAAAAAAAATAGCAGTTTGTGTCTTGATATGATGGCAATCTGTCTTTTGTCTATGCACCACATTTAGTGCAGTCTGGTTTTCTTTAATTGACAAAAAGCTGCACTAAGTCACATACTGTACATCGACTTTTCCACCTATACTTTCCCTAGCTGATTCTGAAGTACTTTACCATAAACGTATTTGCTAGGTTACTTACTTTACTTATACCCAACCAATGCCCTGCTATCAGAGCAGCAACAACACAGATTAGGTGTCTATCTTTTTACATGAGAATGTTAACCTTTGCCACTTTTGCAGCACCCAGCCACTTATCAAAGTGTGTAACAGTTAGGTATACCTTTGTCCTACTACCCTCTGTAACTATGCCTATGTCTATTGCCTACAACATACAAGATAAATCTTAATCTGCAATAGAAGTTACTAGCTAAACTAGTTCACTTCACTTCTTAGTTCTCTTACCTGAATAGATGAAGTGGTGTCTGCTACCTCTCTCAATCACCCAAAACCTTATTGCAGGGTTCCCCAAGGTGCCTTTTTTAATGGTGGTGGTAGTAGTAGCAGGCTGGTGCACTAACAGGGAAGACATCCCAAGCATGGCCCCACTCCCATCGAGATGAGCCCCAACTGTAGGATTATTCTGAAGGATTATCCATCAGAGGCAACTAGACTCAAAGAAAGCACAGAGTTAGTGGGTTATGGAGACCATGATTTATCAAAAACTGATACCGGACTACCGCCATGACACTATTGTCATGCCATGATATTATTACAAAGACTAGCAGTAGTAACTTCTGAGCAACTGGGAGCTAGTAATAATTAATTTTAAAAAACTATTAAAACTGAATTTACAAAATCCTCAATTCAGGAGGAGTGGACTCAGGACAGGAGAAGGTTAAACATTTAAACAATACCAGGTTGAAGTGGTAATGTTGATGAATCATGTTATATTTCCTTTTAATCGTGGGTAGATAAGTGGGGATGCCATGGGCTATTGCTCAGGTTAGAGAAGATCCTGTAGTGATTTGGTGTCGCTTTCACCACATCGACCCCACCAAGTGTGTGATCCATTTATGGTGTAAATTCACACCTCAATATATCACACAGCCTGGGGGAAGAAGGTTAGGGGCTTGATGAATGGATGTGAATGGTTAGTTAGGTAAAGATGTGACAAAGACAAACACTACACAACTACAATATTTATCAGGTCAATGAGCAGCACATCATCATCATCAAATCTGTTGTGGAAGGCAATGAAGGAATGACAGTTCAATTAAAGGCACTGTAACATTCCTTCAGCCCCAGAGATCAAAGTTACTATATATCAACGTGTCATCTAGGTTTGAAAAATACAAATTAAGATTGTTAAAAGAAAAATGATACTGCATATAAATTGCAAATTGGGTGGTGCAGGCCTGTGGATTGTAAAACAGTAATGATATTGCAGAGTCAAGGAAAAGGACAGAAGGTAAGCTTCAACCTGGCTGATCAATTTCTCAACTGTCATAACATTTAGCTGAGTGTGTCCATCATGTGATGATGTGGCATATGTCAGTTTCTAGTTACAGCCCATGGACCACAACCACAAAATAAAGGCGTTTGACATTTGAGCCGGCACACTACTCAGCATTTCCCAAATCAACGCACCTCTCTAAAGTCCAAAGGGTTGAGTAGGCCTTTTAGAGTCATAGTCATGTTGGTTTCATTTTGAAGTAGATAAGTTCCTTCTTCTGGCTGTTGAGGTAGTCCAACCCTGAGTCCTAACTTCGATTAACAAATCAGTCTGACTTCCGACCTAAATGGGATTGCGAGAGATAGACCTGTAGTACACTGTTTTTGATGAACATGAAGAGCAAAAGAATTTGAGCATTTTGTGTAGGTTTGTATTTGTTAACTAAACTGACTGGTCTAGTCTCTGAAGAAGAAGAAAAAAAGCAAGCATAGCAAGGAGTGGACAATTCAAGTTACTCTTGCTAAGTGTGAAAGGGGCCAATCACTTTCAGGCAAAATCACCCACTAGGCCCAAACATTGGAAATTATCGAAATCAAGTTCACAAATTAGTTGAATATCCTAACTGTCCGCCACCACATGAATCATCATCATTCACACTCACACTCAATAATATATCACTCATTGATACAATAGTTAGTTACTTTTTCCAATCCGAGTATGGTGGTACACAATTGTCCTGTTGATTCTCCTCTTTTCCCATGGAAGCACAAATTGGCAGTCTTGTAAATGAATGATCTTTACTGGGACAGCCTTACTGAATGAAAAAAGAAGGATAAGCACGGAACAGAGGCACGCATTACCTCCAGTTTCCTTGAAGGGAACGTGGAGGCTTCTTTACAGCACACTGGTCAAACTCCAATATGGCCTACATGTGAATAAATGGTGGGGCTGTATAAGTCAGACACAAAATATATAGGTAGTCATTATGACATTGGCGGTCAGCTGACTGCAACGCCAGCGATGGCGGTAGAACTGCTGCAGGGCTGGCAGTAATGACCGCCAAATTATGAGCATGGCAGTGATCCCTCCCATAGACGGCTAATGTATCACCCCAACCGCCAGTGCGGTACGACCACTGAACACAATGGTAGACCTCTTCAGGCAGGCTGAAGACAAGGATCCGCTCACCATATTATGACATTGCAGACCACCAGGATTTCCGGGGCGGTAGCAATGCTACCAAAAGCCTGATGGAAACACATCATAATAAAGGAGAGACTCACCTCCAGGGACACAGAGGAGTCAACAGCAGCCATTGAACCCAAACTGGAAGTCTTCCCAATGCTGTACCACGTGCGGGCCATCCAGGAGCACCAACACTGATGAAGACGACAACAGGTCGGTACAGCCACCTAGCACACAAGGGCGGGAGGGGAGAGTGACACACACACATGCACAACACACACCATACGCACACACCACACACCCAGAACAAGCTGCAGAGTAAATCAACAGCAACAGAACCCAGGAGCAAAGGAAGCAATGACACATACCTCTGATCCAACCACTGTAATCATGTTGGATGAAGAGCTCAAATTCAAATAAATAAATATATACATTTTTACATGGAGGGCCATTGGCCAGTCCAAAGTTTGCAAATGGCCACAGGGCAACGTCCAAGGCCCAACCTGACTCCTGACAACATTGGCACTCCACTGGGCAGAGGCATCATGTTGGAAATAGGCAGGCACCTCAGGGGGCTGTGGGATTGTGGGTGGTGGGGGGCTTTTTCTTGGGAGGGGGTCCTTGGCTTGAGTTTGGGAGGGGGCAGGTGTTTACCCATCCATTTAGGGGGCGGAGGAGTGGAGGAGTGGGCTTTAGGCAGGGGGCCGGAGTGCCACTCTTGTGCCCCTTAGTGGCAGCTGAAGTCTTAGGGGGAGGAACAGGGCTCTTTTTGGTGCTGGAGGTACTGGGCTGGGGGTGAGACTTTTCTCTTATGGGCAGGATGGGGGTGCGGGAGAGGGAAGAGGTCAAGACGGGAAAGGAAAAGCTTATTAGGACCAATGGGGCAGGTTGTGGGAGGAGGTATGGGAGTGGCGGTAGAGGGAGTGGTGGCAGGAGGAGGAGATGTGCTGGACTTGGCTGCTGGTGCATGGACAGTATGCATGTGTGAGGTGGATGGCTGTTGGGGGTCTGAGTGGGAGCATTTGTGTGTCTTTGGAGGGGGGACAGACAGCGAGGGGGAGGATAAACAGGGCGTGTGTATGGATGTTGTGGTGGTGCCTGCAAGTGAGGTGCGTGTGCTGCATGAGGTGGTGATGGTGGTGACTGCACACGAGGTGTGTGGAGTGCATGTCTGCGGGTCAGCTGTTGTGATGACTGTGGGCAAGGCTGTACAGGTGGCAGGATCTGGGACTGTTGATGCAGTGCATACAGGTGTGAGTGCTGATGTGACTGTGAGGGAGGAGGAGGGGGAGACAGTGGAGGCAGTTGCTGTTGTGTGTGCATCTGTGTGTTGGCTTTGTGTGTGCTTCTGGACTGAAGTGGGGTACCTGTGTTGGTCTGTACGAGTCCTGTCTGATGTTTTGGGTGCATTCTTGTCAGAATGTGTGCATGGGATGGGTTGGGAGAGAGGAGAAGAGGTAGTTGGACGGGGGACGAAAGAAACAGGGACACTGGTCGCTGTCAGAAAAGAGGCCAGAGCCTGAAATGATCCCGGTAGGGCCACCAAGCCACTGTGAATGCCCTCCAGGAAGGCATTGCATTGCTGCATCTGGGATGATAGCCCCTGGATCATAAAGATGGGTTGACTACTCTACAGAGATCGATCACAGGAGGTCAATAGCCTCCTCACTGAGGGCAACAGGGCTGACTTGGGCGGGGCCTGAGGTGCCTGGGGTGCAACAGATGCCCACCCTCCTGGGTGAGCGGGCATGGGCAATTGGGTGGGGGGCTACTGGGAGGGCAGTGCTGGTATGGGGGTGGTGGAAGATCCTGTTGCTGGGGTGCTCCCAGAGGGGTCCGCCACCACCAGGGAGCTTCCATCGGAGGAGGAATCAGAGTCAGTTGTTTCAGCTCCAGTCTCCCCTGTGGTGCTCCCCTCGCCCTCCAACCCACTGGTCCGCTCGGCATCAGTGGACTCTGCCTCCTCGGTCCCGTGGGCTGCAGCTCCCTCACTCGCTGATGCACCCACTCCTTCGCTAGATGATGCTAATGCACACATGGAAAGGATGACATAAGGCGAGAGGGTGGGGGAGAAAGAAAGGGAGCACAGGGTCAATCACAGCACCAACTGCACAGATGGCTTATACATCACAATCACTCCCTGGGACTTAGATTGGGCATTATGAACCACAGTGACAAACCATTTCCTAGGCACTACAGCAGGGTGAACCCAAACACTACCATCTTCACACGTACTGGGAACTAAACCCTGTCAGCCATGGCAAGGTAGCTACTTAGCAATACCAGAAATGCATACCAGCCTACTTAGCTAAGCAGGACCACACAGGAATGTCTAAACCAGCATATTGGGGCATCCACTGACTAGAACCCTGCACCCATACCTCATGCCAGGCAACAAATAATGAATACCACACACACTGTAGTCACCCCCTTGTTTCTGCTATGTTGCCCTCATGCACCCATCCATCTCAGGATTGGCCACCACCAGTATGCGGGCCATTAGGGGGACCAGGCTCCGACGGGCACCCCTCCCTCATTGGGAGGCCATCCCCAGCTGGGCTGCCGCGGTCTTCCGGGCCCAGCGTCTCATGTCCTCTCACCATCTCCTCCAGTGGGTCCTCCCCCGGCTATGGACCCCCAAGGTCCGCACGTCCTTGGCGATGGCATGCCACAACCCCTACTTCTGATGGCTGCTGACCTGTACAGGAAACACAGAGAGAAGGACACCATGAACCATACAATCCAGCCTGTCACACAAATGGCTTACATACTCCATTTGCCCCTCATCAAGCACACAGATGACCCGTATGTCTGCATTCACATTGCCTTCAGCCATACCCCCAAATGACACCCTGCCAGCACACACATACATCTACATGCAGCCATGTTGCATGCAACATACCCATGATGTACTCACCTGTTGGTCTGGAGGCCCATACAACTGCCCTTACAGCGGTAGGACCCCATCCACAAGCCTCTCCAACTCCTCCGACGTGAAGGCTGGGGCCCTTTCCCCTGTTGCACGTGCCATGGTAGGTTTCAGACACAGGTCACAGCAGCACATGCAGTGGAGATGTATCACTGTGGAAAGTCAGAAATCGAGTGAAGTGGTAGAAAGAAAATGTCGGTCATGGCTGCGGCGGTGAACACTGTCACCCCCGGCGTTGATCATCATTGGTTCCCGCACTCCAATGAGCTCCGTGTTAGCCAATGAGGAATTGCACAGCGGTGCAGACCGCCTCAAGACATTCGCCTGATGCCAGCGGAGTGAGGTCACTTCCACCTGTCCCTGCATACAGGACAGGCGGTTGCCATTTCCTACTGCTATTATTCATGTATTGCATTAACATGTGCATCATAGGTGTCGACTGTACGCACCTAGACAATTCTAGTGCCCTACATACATACATGCTCTGTGTACTCTGATGTTGGGTGCCCATAGGTCCTGTCATCAAACCCATTTTACTTTTGGCTCACTTAGGTACCAACCACTGCAGAGGCATAGGAGGAGGAGGCATGCACCCATGTACAGACCCCGTGTGGACTTGGCTACACTGGAGGACCGGCACATCATACTCACCTATCGTGTGGACAACCTCTCCAACTCCTCCAACATGAAGGCTGGGGCCCTTTCTCCTGTTTCACGGGCCATGGCAGGTTCCAGACACAGGTCACAGGAGCACATGCAGTGGAGATGTATCACCGTGGAAAGTCAGGAATCAAGTGAAGTGGTAGAAAGAAAATGGCAGTCATGGCCGTGGCAGTGAACACTGTCACCGCCGGCGTCGATCATCATTGGTTCCCGCACTCCATAGAGCCCCATGTTCACCAATGAGGAATTGCACGGCGGTGCAGACCGCCTCCAGCCATTCGCCTAACACCAACGGAGTGAGGTTACTTCCAACTGTCCCTGCATACAGAACAGGTGGTTGCCATTTCCTTCTGCTAGTACTCATGTATTGCATTAACATGTGTGTCATTGGTGTCGACTGTACACACCTAGACAATTCTAGGGGGTTATTACAACTTTGGAGGAGGTGTTAATCCATCCCAAAAGTGACGGTAAAGTGGCGGATATACCACCAGCCGTATTACGAGTTCCATAGGATATAATGGACTCGTAATTACCGCTGGTGGTATATCTGTCACTTTACCGTCACTTTTGGGACGGATTAACACCTCCTCCAAAGTTGTAATAACCCCCCTAGTGTCCTACAACTCTGTGTACTCTGATGCTGTGTGTCCATAGGTACTGTTTTCACACCCATTTTACATTTGGCTCACTTAGGTACCAACCACTGCGAAGGAATAGGAGGAGGAGGCATGCACCCGTGTACAGACCCCTTGTGGACTTGGCTACACTGGAGGACCAGCACACCATACTCACCTATCATGTGGACAGGGCCACAATCAAAGAGCTGTGTGCACAACTGGAGCCTGATCTGCTACCTGCTATCTGTTGCACCACAGTAATCCCCCCTCTTGTGCAGGTACTGTCAGTGCTCCACTTCCTGGCAACTGGTTCTTTCCAGGTGAGTGGAGGCTTGGCTGCATGAATGTTACAGCCAATGTTCTTGATTGTGCTTGCAAGGGTTTTGGCTGCCTTGCTCAAACACAAGTGCCGCTACATCGCATTTCCCCAGGTTGATGATTTGCCCACAGTGAAGGCTGGATTCTACACCATGGGACGCCTACCACATGTGATCGGGACCATTGACTGGACCCATATTGCCTTAGTCCCTCCCAGGGCGAATGAACAGGTGTACAGGAATAGGAAGAGTTTCCACTCTCTCAATGTCCAGATGGTGTGCCTTGCTGGCAGTACATCTCCCACGTCACTGCCAAATATCCTGGATCTGGTCATGATGCCTTTGTCTTGAGGAATAGCAGTGTCCCATAGGTGATGGCACGAGTTCAGAGGCACAAGTGTGGCTCATAGATGAGCTTGAGTCCCCACCCAATGCATCTCAGTGTATGCCTACTGGAGTCATACCCCATGCCATTGTGCATAGCTAATGTGTGTCCCTCACTTCTTCCAGGTGACTCCAGCTACCTAAACCTGTCCCGGTTGTTGACCCCTGTCAGGAATCAGAGAACAGGGGCTGAGAATCAGTACAATGATGCACAGGGGCGTACCAGGAGGATTGTGGAACAAACCTTCGGTCTCCTGAAAGCCAGGTTCAGGTGTCTGTATTTGCAAGTGGATCCCTATGCTACTCCCCTGAGAAGGTTTGCCAGATTGCGGTGGTGTGCTGCATGCTGCACAATTTGCCCTTAGACGGCATGTGCCCTATCTGCAGGAAGATGGGGAGACAATGCAACTGTGGCAGCAGTGGACAGTGAGGACAAGGAGGAGGAGGAAGAGGAGGAGGATGTGGACAACAGGACACATATCATTCAGCAGTACTTCCAATGACACTCACATAAGACTGTTGATCTATATGTCTCCATTTAAGTAATGTGCTGTGTGGCTGTAGTATTATGCCAGTCACTACCTTTGCATCCCAATTGACTGTCAATTATGCCTTCCCTTATTGCAGATATTGGTGTGGTTACAACAGTGTAAAATCTATAAACAAAATTCAAATGATAAATAAATCTAAAAAAAATGTATATTAATAATGATAAAGAATAAATAAATTAAATAAAAATAATGATAGAAAATGTATATATGTATATATATATATATATATATAGATATAGATAGATAGATATAAATTATAAATAAACAATATTATATTTTTACTCTCTTGTGAGCTTTACTTTGTCTACCCATCACCATATGTCATGTCTCTATCAATCTATCCTCCATTTCCACTCTGACTCATCCCAAATCCATTCTACTACTTTCATCTCCTAAATAACCCTGCCTAAGCTCTTCCCTCTTCTTCCACATCTACCTTACCCAAACCTCAGTTTACTTCCATGATCTCCCAAACAACCCTACTACATTCTCCTTCATTTATCTCACCTTTAACTCATCCAAAACCTATCCTATTACAATGATCTCCCTAACCCTTTCCACAGACTCTTCCCTCCTCCATCCCCCCTTTACTCACCCCAAGCCTAAGTCCTATTACTATAAACTCTCAATTAACACTTCTGGATTCTTCCTTCCTCCACCCCTCCATTACTCCAGTCAATCCAACTTACAAACTCACATATCAGTGGCTCAAATTAACTCATAATAATACTAAAACTGGACTCATATTTCCCTATACTAATCCACCACTAATTCCTTTTGGGTTCTGGAGTAGCGTGCTACTCGCCGAAAGGGGTAGTAAGCGCTATATAAATACTATTACAATACAATACAATTTGTTTCCTTTTCTGACACGAGTTCAAAGGAGGAGAAAGATGATAGAAGGTTAAAGCGGAAGGTGGTGGATAAAGAGATTGTGTTGTGTCACTAAAGATGGATTTGCTTATGTTAAAGACCTTATACATGAAAAACATTAACCGGGTCTGCACAATGTTTTCGGGAAGTATAGTGAGAGTTTTTCAGAATTTGAGTTTTGGAGTCTTCTTAGAGACTTTTAATGGTCTTGCCAAGACATAAGTAGCTTGGAAAGGTCAGACCAACTCTCGCTTAAAGAAGGGCACCTGAAACCACTGACACAACTTTGTCCCTTCTCTGATATTCATGCCAGGAGGACAAGAACCACTGGAGACAATACACAAAACAGTCACAATAAGGAGCTGAAAACATGGGACACTTTAAGTCTTTCTCACAAATGTATTAACCTCTTCCCTGAGTCTCAGATAAGAAGGTAAACCCCCTTCCACAAACCTGAAAGTGCTGAACTATTTAATAGCAATGGTGTCACCAAAGTTGGAAGCAAGACCATTGGTGACAAGCTCAGGAAGGTCCTGAATCCCTCCATCACCGCGGCCTCCTTCCTGGGGGTCTGGAAAAACACTGAAGGGAGGCCCCTCCTGAACAAACCATCCACCAACCCAGCCGAATTGAAGAACTGCCAGCGCATCTCTCTGGTCGTCTATCCAGCAAAAGTCCTTGAGAAAGCAATCAACCAGCAATTTATCCAACACCTAGAAGACAACAACCTCCTGCACCCCTTCCAATCTGGATTTCGAGCTAACCACAGCACACTGAAACAAGCCTGATTGCAGCCACAGATGTCATCAGGGCCCTCCTGGACCATGGGGAAACAGCAGTTGTCATCCTCCTGGACCTGTCTGTTGTGTTTGACACTGTCTCCCACCACATCCTATTCAACAGACTGCACCACATCCAGATTCAAGGAAACACCCTCAAATGAATGCCTCGTTCCTCACTGGCAGAACCCAAAGGATCAGTCTCCCACCATTCCCCTGAGAGCCCAAGAAGATCATCTGTGAAATCCGACAAGGATCGACCCTCTTCAACACATACATGACTACAAAGTATGCCTTTTTCTGTGATTAAACATCTTTCGGTTCAGTAAACATGCTTGTGTTCTGCTTTGATTCTGGTCAGGCTACAAAAAGGGATAACTTTGAAAAATCTATTGCACATTTGTCCAGTGAATAGCTGGACGTAGCAGTTGTGGATGTTTAGGTAACAGAAAATAAGCCTTTATGTTTCCCTTTAATAATATCTTGCCAGTGGTATCCCTCATAATCAAGTACATAAAGGTTACACAAACATATCTGCTGAGTCTCTTCCTGTTGTGGGATCTAAGATCAATGTAGGATAGGTGTGCAAATCAAAAAAGCAAAACAGTCATTTGAATCAAGCCTAAAGCACATAAATACTATATGAGATAGCAATGTTAATTCATTTCGTCTACTCATTTTATCTTTTAGACCAGGTTTCCCTTTTAAGCCTAAACATGATCTCTTGCATTTGTAGTTTTCAACAAGCATTGGCAAAGCTCATACAGAGGACTATTTCAGAAAGGAAGGTGCTTCATCACTGACTGATTAGGTTTGTGAGAATGAGTGAGTGATAGAATGAGAGAAAGAGTATTTGGTTGAATTGATAGGTGCATGGATAGGATGCTGGATGAATAGGGAGGGACACATAATACATTTTACAATGGAAAGTGGTTGTAAAATTTGTTTTTGAAGGCTCACACTACTAGAATCAATGGAGTAGTTCATATTACTAGTTGGGTTCTCAAATTGAAACTAGACTTTTACTCAGGTGGGAATAGTCTCACACTTCTGAGATCAGACTAGGACTACGATCATACTGGAATAAAGCTTGTACACCCCTGGGTGGAAGTTATAGCTGCTGGTATGAAGACACGACCACTCGGGAATTGTTGTGCGAACTGATTTGATATTGGTATTACGAGTTGAGGAGTTCACTGCACCGAAAGTGATTGGAATGCCAATGATGAGTTATGCCTTTGTTATAAAGGAAACAAGACAAGTATGGAAGCCCATGCCAAACTGGTGAATGCAAAATAGCAGACAGTAAATCAGACTATCCATGACACTTGTCATTTGAACTGACCGGGTACCATGCTAGAAAAATGGTCAATTGGAGTAGTCTGCTAAAACTTGCACATTTTGATCTAGTATATTTACATTCTCACCAAATACAAGCCAATGTGAGAAGGTCACTTGACAGCAATTAATTAGCTTCAGCGAAAGCATCTAACCTGCAGGTGTTGAAGTTTTCTTCTGAGGGAACACACGAACAGCCTTGAAATGAAGAAACTATTCCTATCCACAAATACTGATGCACAATGTACTTCACAAGGCATAATGGCTCCTGGGCTTACCACGTCCTATGAAAGTTGTCAGTAAACTCAGTACAGTGTAAAGCTTTAAATCAGAATGACATGATTGCTGCAGAGAGGGCATAAATGCATAGTAGTGTAATATGTTTTCATGCACTTCTTTTATGAATATACTGCACATAATCGTTTCTATCGCACAGAGACAGAGTATAATATAGCATATTAAAATATGTTCTCAAACCATCCATCCTTTTGAGAAATAGCTCACACAGCCGGGAAGAAGCACACAATGTTGAAATAGATATTTCACAGCTGTAAAAATATACTGTATAGAAAATTGCAATGCTGGGAGAACGCTCGCTATAGTTTGTGGAATATCACGCACTTGTAGGAGCTTCCACTTTTTAAAAATAGTACACACGGCTGGGAAAGAGCTCACACTGCTGTGAATGAGTTTTTGCTGTTGTGAAGGAGCTAAATCTGCTGTGATGGAGCACATATTTCTGTAAAGGACTGACGTTACTGTGAGAGGGTGACACTGCTGGCAGAAAACCGACAATGCTTGGTGGAGCTCTTGGTGCCAATAGGACGATATAACGGCAGTAGCAGGCAGTTGTTGCTTTTAAACAAATGTTGGATATAAGCATAACCTACTTTGGTGGGGCTCAGACTTCTACAGCACAGATCTCACTGCTGTAAATGGTCTCTGCAGCTGGGAGGAAGCAAACACAGTTATGAAAGAGCTGGCACTGCCTGAAGAACCGCCTTTGAAGAACATCCCAGTTCTGAGAGGGAGTTCAGAATACTGGGTTGCATCACACACTTATTGAAAGAAGCAAACACTGACTGACAGTAGCTTAAACTGCCAGAAGAGAGTTCACACTGAATGTGCTTTTGCAGTTGTGAAGTTGAGTGTTGTGACTGAGCTCACATTTCTGTGAGCGGGTCACTCACATGGTCATCAATTAGGGACAGCTAGAGGTAGCAGCTGCTTGCCCAGTGCCCCTTGCCATGGCCTTCCTTCCCCTAGCCTCAAGGGTCATTGTTTGGCCTGGCCTTTTGCCAGGATTATTACCAAACATTATGCCTTCCTCCTCTTGTTTTTTCTGACCTGTTTTGCTGGCTTTAGGACTCTGGGCACTTTACCAGTGCTAACCAGTGCTGAAGTGCATATATTGTCTGTCTAAATTGTGTTGGTGATTGGTTTATCCAGGACTGGCATATCTGATTTACTAGTAAGTCCCTAGTATAGTGCACCATGTATGCCCAGGGCCTGTAAATCAAATGCTACTAGTGGACCTGCAGCACTAATTGTGCCACCCACATGAGTAGCCCTGTAAACATTCTCAGACGTGCCACTGAAATGTTTGTGGGTGCAGTTTTAAACTGCCATTTTGAGCTGGCAAGTGCACCCACTTGCCAGGCCCAAACCTTCATTTTTACTACATGTAGGTCACCCCTAAGGTAGGCCCAAGTCAACCCTATGGGCAGGGTGCCGTGTTTTTAAAAGGCAGGACATATATTGGTGTGTTTTGCATGTCCTGATAGTGAAATGCTGCTAAATTCGTTTTTCACTAATGCAAGGCATATCTCTCCAATAGTGTAACATTGGGATTGCCTTGAAATATTTTTAGGTGTAATTTTCTATTGGGAGAAGATAGAGATATGTTTCCTCCTTATCTTACAAAGGACTGTAAATGCGGTCCATGCGACTCCGTGACCTGTCAGCGCTCCCTCATGAGTGGCATCTGACTGTTGGAAACAACTATGTCAAGACGCTGTGATAGCCCTAGTTGGAGCTGTTGTGTTTCTAAGTGCTGTACTAAGATTTAGGGAGTCATTATGAACACGGCTGGAATCCCCTCGGTGTTCATGCTGGTGGTCTGAACACAGCCCCCTTGAGATCCCGCCGGCCGAATAATTAAGATTCCGCTGGGCCAACTAGAAGAAACAGTGTTTCCGCCAGCCCGCCCAGCGGAATGCTGGGCCTGGCCATTACCGACAGAAACGGGGCCCTGTCGGATGAAGAATTCCGCCATTGTCAGGCTGCCTGGCGGCAGTAGCCTGTCAGTGTTGGAGGGCAGCCTGTGGCGGTCCCCCATGTGTTCATTATGTGGCGGTCAAGACTGCCATGCCGGTGGCTGTAATTTCCGCCACCGCCGGCATGGCGGTCTCCACCGCCATGTTCATAATGAGGCCCTTAATCTTTGAAAATTCAGATCTTTGCTTTTGTATGTTGGATTTTTGTTGTTTCTGTCTTGTTTTACTCAGATAAATGTTGGCTATTTTTCTTAACTGGTGTGGAGTACTTTTGTTGTGTTTACAGATTGCCTCTGAGATAAACCTGACTGCTTGAGCCAAGCTACCAAGGGTATGAGTAGGGGTTATCTTACCTGTGTGACTCCCTTACCCTTAGAAGAGTGAGGGTCCTTACTTGGACATAGTGCAAACCACTGCCAACTAGAGACCCCATTTCTAACAGCCATAAAGCCAGCTGCAGCATCAAGAATGTAAGCATGAAGTGGATCATGGCAGACGTGTCCTAAAACAGCTCCTCACTTCTGCCACTTAATCTGTTACAATCCTGGACACGGCAAACTCAGGAGCTCAGCTATCTTTTTTATCCTGGGTGGTGCGGCAGCTGTGCTGGGGGTGCACTGCTGGAGTGCTGGGGCCCTCACAGGAGCTGCAAAGAAGAGCATAAAACAGTTAGAGATAGACACAGCTGTGAGTCTTCCCAGCAGCCATGTAGGAGACACTGAGAGGGAAGATGTAGTCTCTGGCTAATGGAGGTCCAGTAAGTGGAGAGCAGCCTTGGACGACCCCTGAGGGCTCAGGACTGCCCTTCCTTCCCGCTGTGGATCCCCACATCATGGGTTATCGTCTATGCTGGAATCCCAGCAGCCCCAGTTGGTTTTGGCACCCCCAGCAGAGCCTAATTGCAAGAATGGGGCCCAAAGCGGAGTGAGGAGCTGAACTGCCAATGGTGACAGCGGGAGGACCCGGGGACAGGGGGAGAGGCCCTCTAACTGCCTCTTGTGATTGTGCCTAGCAAAAGAGGTGAGGAGATGGAGGGCCCCAGAAGAGTAAAGGTGGCAAAGGGTGTGGCACGGAGGTAAAGACTTGCACCACTGGGCCCCCACTGGTCCCTCTGTCACTGTGAGGCCCTGGGAGACCCAGCAGACAGGACCCTCATTGCGGCGAGTAGGCGCCTTGGGGGAAAGTGATGATGGTGGCTGGCCTGGTCGGTGGCAAGGCCAGGGGCCCATTTTGAAATGATGCCCAAAGCTGTGGTGGCTCCTGTGTGCGGTGTGGCTGAACAGGGGCCCCAGGCACCGTGGGCTGGGGTGTGCCTTATGTTGTGTTCCCTTTGGAGCATTGTGGTGGTGACGCAGCCCCCCTGTCCGGCTGGTAAAACCCTAGCCAACAGGTTGATGCATCATATTCCGGATTTGGTACACCCAGACCTGGCAAGCTGTATGCCCCACAAGACAACCCATCATAATATCCAGTGTGTTTACAATGCACTGGCACTGGCACTGGCTGATAGACTTGATGAACTGGCAGCAATCCTCCTGGCTGACACTGATAGGGCATTTGACATGGTGAGCTGGAAACACACATATTCACCCTCCTTCTCCGCCTGAATTTTGGCCCACAATTTTTTTTCTTACCTCAGGTTGCTCTACACTGGCTTAACAGTGTTTGTGCGGATGGCAGGAGCTCAATTAGACACATTTCCCCTACAGTGGGGGACTCAACAGGGTTGTCCTCTGTCTCTCCTGCTATTTGAGCTTGCCATGAAGCTGCTAGCTGTATGCGTGAGGATGGACACCCAGGTGCGGGCTTTGAATGTGGAGAAGGACACTCACAGGATTGCACTCTACGCAGATGACGTTCTCTTCTTTCTCACTACACATGACTCCATGGGCGTAGAGTATTGCAAATCATGCACATTTTTGGGAAGATGTCAGGCCTCCACATTTACACCTCCAAATTTACAGTATTTGCACTGGATACCAGCCCTCAGGTGCTCGGGTGGACGTCCGGACTGTAGGTCACTCACGACCTGAGATTTCCAATACATAGGGGTGAACATGTCCCCAGAGGAGACCGTGGCATGGACAATCAATGTGGAACCAGTGTTTGCTCAAATGCGGGATGACATCAAAATTTGGACGGTGCTCTCACTGTCCTTCACTGGATGGTCAGAAATATTTAAGATAATCTCTCTGCCCAGGCTCCTTTACCAACTGCAAAACTTCCCATGTGTGGTTCCACAGCAGTGGTTCCTCAAGCTAAACTCAATACTAAATGCCTTCAACTCCCCAAGTGGCCCTTAGCAAATGTTTCCAGTCCACATATTGTGTGGGCATTGCAAAGGCTGATGTAGAATCCTACCATCATGCAGCTCATCTTCGTATTAAAAATGAATGGTGGTGTGGCACCCGGGGAGATCCAGCATATGCCTTAGATAAATTGGCGATGGGAAATATCTCCCTTGAGACATATTTATCTGGTGGGGAAAGTGGAGGGGTCTTCCTCCGACCACAAGGGTGGTGCTTAACCTGTGGCATTCCTCCCTTTTCCACATGAAGTGGTGAGGTAGACTGACAAAACAGACACCTTTGTGGCGGGTTGTTTGCTCCCACAGGTTGCCACACTAGAAGGATTCCGGAAATGGGACCTTATTGGGGTCTCCATCACCGGGTGTAACCCACAATGACATATGCTGTGGTAGATAGGGATGATTGACTCACCGGCTTGCCTTTGCTGCACTGCGACGGAGGGCAGCTTTTTTCATACTGTGTGGAGCTGTCCCGAATAAGACAAATTTTGTCAGAGAAGACTGATGTGCAGGGGTAGGGCCCTGTCCTGGCAGGTCCCGAGGGATCCACGTATTGCCCTCCTCCATCTCACAGGCAACCTTGGTGGGGATAGGTACAAACTGATTTTGCTTTATCTGGGTCTCACACTGGCAAAACATGATATTGCCAGGGAATGGAAGACTGTGACGCCACTCTTTGGTGGGGTGGATAAAGGAAATGGATCACTATATGGAGATGGAGGTAGCTGCATATAAACCCAGGGGCTGCCCCCATAAACACCACAAGATATGGAAGGGATGGGCTGAATACAGAGGTGTAGATCTGGGGGCAGTCATTTCCACCAATGACTTACCTGCTGGTAGACACTTGAACATTTCAAGGAGGGGGTGGGACGTGTCAGGGTGGAATGGGATGAGTGGTTTGCAAATGTGGCTTTCTTTAAGTTGGAGGAAGGTCAGGGGGTGGTGAGGGTGGGAGTAACAGGGGGCAGGCATATTTTAATTTTCCTTTTTCAGTGACTTAAAGCTTAATGTCAGCCATGTCGTCCAAGATGTATGGCATTTGCAATAAAACAAATAAAATATGTTGTAAAAAAAGAATGTAAACAGGGCTCCGGGAGCCATGTTCACTGACTACTCTTTACTCCGTTACCTTCAGCATCAAATAGAATGTTCAGAAGTTTAACACTGGACAAAGGGTGAACTTTTTTGGATATTGTAAGGGGACAAATTCCCAGGGCTAGTGCTAAACGTTTCAAGCCTTTCAAAAGAAAGGGGCCCTCGCTCCCAATGGGCCCTCGTGCACTGATGGTGGGAGCTTGAAGCTGCCAGCCTCATCTAAGGGGATGCTGTCGTTTGTCAGCCATTCCCGGTGCACACAAAGTGTTTGTAATCAGATGTTTTGCACATTATGGGGATCATTACAACATTGGCGGTAAAAGCCGCTTACCGCCGCGCAGAAGATCGCCAACACACCGCCGCAGCCGCGGAATTCCGCCACAGCTATTATGACCCACATCTCAGAATCCGCCAAAATTCAGACACCCACATAAGTCCGCCACACCAAAGGTCAGTGATAAACTGGCGAAAACAAAACCTCCACCGTCACGCCAACAGAAATACGCCCACACTATCACAACACACGAATCCACGCAGCGGTCTTTCAACCGCGGTATTCCATTGGCGGTACACACCGCCGCGCTCAAAATACACACACTCTTACAAAACACAGCCACATTGGACAATTTGAAATACACACACCTGATACACCTACACACACCACTCCGACACACCCAATACAATATAAAGCACACACCCACATCAACCACAAACCTCTACGACCACAATTCACGACCGAAGGCCAGAGAAAGACACCACCATCAACAAACTAGCATCCACAGGCACACAACACCATCACCCACACAACTTTCACGCACCTCACACAACACACCACTACATATCACCACACTTATCACCACACACACCACCTCACACATCACCTACACCACCCCATGGCACGGCGAAGACACCCCAGGTTCTCGGAGGAGGAGCTCAGGGTCATGGTGGAGGAAATCATCCGGGTAGAGCCACAGCTATTTGGATCCCAGGTGCAGCACACCTCAATTGCAAGGAAGATAGAGCTATGGCGAAGAATAGTCGACAGGGTCAACGCAGTGGGACAACACCCAAGAAATCGGGAGGACATCAGGAAAAGGTGGAACGACCTACGGGGGAAAGTGCGTTCCGGGGTCTCAAGACACCACCAGGCGGTTCAGCGGACTGGCGACGGACCCCCACCTCCCCACCCACAACTAACAACATGGGAGGAGCAGGTCTTGGTGATTCTGCATCCTGAGGGCCTCGCAGGAGTCAGTTGAGGAATGGACTCTGGTAAGTCAAATCTTAACTATTACATCCCACGCCCTACCTGCATGCCATCACATACCCCCACCCTCGCCCTCACCCCTATCACTCCAACTCCTCACAAATGTACCAATATCACAACCCACACATCCCAACACCAAGCCCTGCATGCAACAACAACGCATGGACACCCATCACTAAAGCATGCCCACTGCACATAACCATACACCCCCCTAAACCATCATCACACAAGCTCACACACAGGAATGCCAGCACTGGGTTGCACGGTCACCCACCCATTGCACACCATGCCACACACAGATGCAATAATCATGCCTTTCCACCCCTGCAGGACTACTACCCAATGTCACCAGACAGGAGGGTCCAGACATGTCCACTCCACACACAGAAGAGGCCCACAGTGATGACAGCACCTCTGTCCACCTGGATCTAGATGACCAGCCCGGACCATCGTGGGCCTCGGGACAGTCGGTTCCCCTCACACAGGCACAGGCCACCACAGACCTTCCCCCCTCAGGAAACACCAGCACAGCACCCACCTAGTGGGCCCATACCTCCGTCCCCAGGACACATCAATCAGCTGTGTGTCCACCACTACAGGGACTGCAGGATAACCCACCACCCCAACAACAACAGGGACCTGGGGGCAGTGGCAGTGGGCACACGGTCCAGGGGACGGACGCCCAGGAACACAGGGGAACTGGGAGGGCTGCTGTGCGACAGGGGGTGGACAGGCCAAAGGAACCCACTCTCCACGAGGCCCTCTCCTCCATCATGGGAGCCTACCACCACTCCCAGGAGACGATGGCAACGGTACTGGCCAAGTTTCAGGAGACCCAGCGGATGCAGAAGGAACAGTATTTGGGGTTCAGGGAGGAACTCAGAACCATCAGCTCCACCCTGGGCACCATCGTAGGGGTGCTGAAGGAAGTACTCAACACCAGGAAGGACACTGTGGCACCTCAAGGGGCCCCTGACACTAGCATGGACGATGGACTGCCCACCACCTCCGCCGGTGCTAGTGGACAGGAGGCACCACCACAGGCCCACCACACCAGCACCCCACCCCCTGCAGACGGAGAACCACCCCGCAAACGGTCCCTGAGATCCAGGAACAAGACAGAGCATGATGCCAAGACCCCCGCCAAGAAATGAGACCACCCTGATTGTCATCCCACTGTCCCACATTGTCACCCTGTCCATATTGAAACTGCCCCAGCTCCACTTCCTAATCCCATATGGGCAATGCACCTGTGAGACTAATAGACTGGACTCTGCCATGGACATTCCTCCGCCATCACCCCTCACCATTTAACTTCCCCCTCCAATATTTTGTATTTAAATAAACACACCTAAAGCACCAAAAGATCTGGAGTCTGTCTGTGATTTCGAAATAGTGTATTTGCAATTACAGTGACACAATGTTCTGGAAATAGTAATGTCAACATACCTATGTCACACAGCTCTAGTCCATGAGGAATCTAAGCAGATGAGACACGTTGGGACCCACACCTGTGAAACCGTAAGGGAAAGTGACAACTCAGTGACCATACACTGGGTGAAAACGACAGACAGGATAGAGGTAGAAGTGTAAAAGTACATGTAGTAGGCAGGAATGTATTCTCACCTGTGTTTCACTGGAAACATTGCTGGATCACTGAGTCCCTGTTCTGCATGTCTTCTTCCTCTGCTTCATCCTCATCACTGTCCACAGGCTCCACAGCTGCCACAACACCACCATCTGGACCATCCTCCTGCAGAAAAGGCACCTGTCGTCGCAAAGCGAAGTTGTGAAGCATACAGCAGGCCACGATGATCTGGCACACCTTCTTTGGTGAGTAGAATAGGGATCCACCTGTCATATGGAGGCACCTGAACCTGGCCTTCAGGAGGCCGAAGGTCCGCTCGATCACCCTCCTAGTTCGCCCATGGGACTCATTGTAGCGTTCCTCTGCCCTTGTCCTGGGATTCCTCACTGGGGTCAGTAGCCATGACAGGTTGGGGTAACCAGAGTCACCTAATAGCCACACACGGTGCCTCTGGAGTTGTCCCATCACATAAAGGATGCTGCTATTCCGCAGGATGTAGGCATCATGCACTGAGCCAGGGAACATGGCATTCACATGGCAGATGTACTGGTCTGCCAAACATACCATCTGTACATTCATCGAATGATAACTCTTCCGGTTTCTGTACACCTGTTCACTCCTGTGGGGGGGGACCAAAGCCACATGGGTCCCATCAATGGCACCTATGATGTTGGGTGTAGGAAAGTACCATCTTGCCTGGCATGTTACCCCCATATTTCACTGTATGTATGTTGTTTTAATGTATGTGTCACTGGGACCCTGCCAGCCAGGGCCCCAGTGCTCATAAGTGTGCCCTGTATGTGTTCCATGTGTGATGACTAACTGTCTCACTGAGGCTCTGCTAACCAGAACCTCAGTGGTTATGCTCTCTCTGCTTTCTAAATTGTCACTAACAGGCTAGTGACCAATTTCACCAATTCACATTGGCATACTGGAACACCCTTATAATTCCCTAGTATATGGTACTGAGGTACCCAGGGTATTGGGGTTCCAGGAGATCCCTATGGGCTGCAGCATTTCTTTTGCCACCCATAGGGAGCTCTGACAATTCTTACACAGGCCTGCCACTGCAGCCTGAGTGAAATAGCGTCCACGTTATTTCACAGCCATTTACCACTGCACTTAAGTAACTTATAAGTCACCTATATGTCTAACCTTCACCTGGTGAAGGTTGGGTGCTAAGTTACTTAGTGTGTGAACACCCTGGCACTAGCCAAGGTGCCCAACCATCGTTCAGGGCAAATTCCCCAGACTTTGTGAGTGCGGGGACACCATTTCACGCGTGCACTATACATAGGTCACTACCTATGTATAGCGTCACAATGGTAACTCCAAACATAGCCATGTAACATGTCTAAGATCATGGAATTGTCACCCCAATGCCATTCTGGCATTGGGGAGACAATTCCATGATCCCCCGAGTCTCTAGCACAGACCCGGGTACTGCCAAACTGCCTTTCCCAGGGTTTCACTGCAGCTGTTGCCACTGCCAACCCCTCAGACAGGTTTCTGCCCTCCTGGGGTCCAGCCAGGCCTGGCCCAGGAAAGCAGAACAAAGGACTTCCTCAGAGAGAGGGTGTTACACCCTCTCCCTTTGGAAAAAGGTGTCAGGGCTGGGGGGGAGTAGCCTCCCCCAGCCTCTGAAAATGCTTTGATGGGCACAGATGGTGCCCATCTCTGCATAAGCCAGTCTACACCGGTTCAGGGATCCCCCAGCCCTGCTCTGGCGCAAAACTGGACAAAGGAAAGGGGAGTGACCACTCCCCTGACCTGCACCTCCCAGGGGAGGTGCCCAGAGCTCCTCCAGCGTGCCCCAGACCTCTGCCATCTTGGATTCAGAGGTGTGCTGGCACACTGGACTGCTCTGAGTGGCCAGGGCCAGCAGGTGACGTCAGAGACTCCTTCTGATAGGCTCTTACCTGTGTTACTAGCCTATCCTCCTTCCTATGTAGCCAAACCTCCTTTTCTGGCTATTTAGGGTCTCTGCTTTGGGGAATTCTTCAGATACCGAATGCAAGAGCTCACCAGAGTTCCTCTGCATCTCTCTCTTCACCTTCTGCCAAAGGATCGACCGCTGACTGCTCAGGACGCCTGCAAAACCGCAACAAAGTAGCAAAGACGACTACTGCAACCTTGTATCGCTGATCCTGCCGCTTTCTCGCCTGTTTCCTGGTGGTGCATGCTCTGGGGGTAGCCTGCCTCCTTTCTCCACCAGGAGCTCTGAAGAAATCTCCCGTGGGACGACGGAATCCTCCCCCTGCAACCGCAGGCAACAGAAGACTGCATCACCGGTCCTCTGGGTCCCCTCTCAGCATGACGAGCGTGGTCCCTGGAACTCAACAACTCTGTCCAAGTGACTCCCACAGTCCAGTGACTCTTCAGTCCAAGTTTGGTGGAGGTAAGTCCTTGCCTCCCCACGCTAGACTGCATTGCTGTGTACCGTGTGATTTGCAGCTGCTCCGGCTCCTGTGCACTCTTCCAGGATTTCCTTTGTGCACAGCCAAGCCTGGGTCCCCGACACTCTAACCTGCAGTGCACAACCTTCTGAGTTGTCCTCCAGCATCGTGGGACTCCCTTTTCCGACTTCGGGTGGACTCCGGTTCACTCCTCTTCTAAGTGCCTGATCTGGTACTTCTGCGGGTGCTGCCTGCTTCTGTGAGGGCTTCCTGACTTGCTGGGTGCCCCCTCTGTCTCCTCATCCAAGTGGCGACATCCTGGTCCCTCCTGGGCCACAGCAGCATCCAAAAACCCTAACTGCAACCCTTGCAGCTAGCAAGGCTTGTTTACGGTCTTTCTGCGTGGGAACACCTCTGCAAGCTTCTTCACGACGTGGAAGATCCATCCTCCAAAGGGGAAGTTCCTAGTCCTCTTGGTTCTTGCAGAAACTAAAGCTTCTTCCATCCAGTGGCAGCTTCTTTGCACCCTCAGCTGGCATTTCCTGGGCATCTGCCCACTCTCGACATTGTCACGACTCTTGGACTTGGTCCCCTTGTTCCACAGGTACTCAGGTCTGGAAATCCACTGTTGTTGCTTTGCTGGTGTTGTTTTTCCTTGCAGAAACCCCCTATCACGACTTCTGTGCTCTCTGGGGGTCATAGGTGCACTTTACACCTACTTTTCAGGGTCTTGGGGTGGGCTATTTTTCTAACCCTCACTGTTTTCTTACAGTCCCAGCGACCATCTACAAGCTTACATAGGTTTGGGGTCCATTCGTGGTTCACATTCCACTTTTGGAGTATATGGTTTGTGTTGCCGCTATACCTATGTGCTCCTATTGCAATCTACTGTAACTTTACATTGCTTGCATTACTTTCTTTTGCTATTACTGCATATTTTTGGTATTGTGTACATATATCTTGTGTATATTTGGCATCCTCATACTGAGGGTACTCACTGAGATACTTTTGGCATATTGTCATAAAAATAAAGTACCTTTATTTTTAGTATATCTGTGTATTGGGTTTTCTTATGATATTGTGCATATGACACCAGTGGTATATTAAGAGCTTTGCATGTCTCCTAGTTCAGCCTAAGCTGCTCTGCTATAGCTACCTTCTATCAGCCTAAGCTGCTAGAAACACCTCTTCTACACTAATAAGGGATAACTGGACCTGGTACAGAGTGTAAGTACCCCTTGGTACCCACTACAAGCCAGGCCAGCCTCCTACATTGGTTGTGCAGCGGTGGGATAAGTACTTGCAACTACTTACCACTTTGTCATTGTGCACTTTTCATAAGAGAATAATATACAAAACAAGTTCAGTGTATGTACACCTAACCAAAAAGTTTTGCTTTTCTTCTCTTACACTATCTGCTAAGTGCTTAAAAGTACTCCTAAAAATTTCTAAAAAGTTTCAAAAAGTTTTTTTTCCTGTTCTTTAAAAAGTCCTGAAACTTTTTCTATCTTTTATCTGTCTCTAAACCTTTTTCTATCATGTCTGGTGTAGGAATCCCTCTTATTTTGGTCAATACTACTTATGACCACCTTAACTTTAAGAGCCTAAGGAGTCTCTGCATTGATAGAGGTTTAGTGGTAGGTAAGAACCCTTCTAGAGAGCTACTGTCTAATATGCTTATTGAGAATGATAAGGCCCAGGGTGGCACCTCATCTGAAAAGTTGATAGATAGCTCACACTCTGACTCAGGGGAGCCCCCAGTAGGAGTGTTGCAGGGTTCCCTTCCTAATACGCCCCTTAGCAGACCACCTAGCAATGCTGGTAGTAATAGAAGCTTCCATCACAGTAGGGATGTTTTTATTCCTGGAGGCCAGGTTGTTAGGGTGCCAACTGTTAGGGACATTTCTCCCTCTGCTCATTCAAATCTTTCTTCTGTGTCAAAACATTCCCAACCCACCTACCCTGATGACAAGATGTTAGAAAGGGAACTCAATAAGTTGAGAGTGGAAGAGACCAGGCTGAAGCTTAAACAGCAACAGCTGGCTCTAGACAGGGAATCCCTAGACTTAGAAAAAGAGAGACAGAGGTTGGGGTTTGGACCCCATGGTGGCAGCAGCAGTATTCCTGATAGTAATCCTGTTAGAGAGCATGATTCCAGGAATCTGCACAAGATAGTTCCCCCTTACAAGGAGGGGGATGACATTAACAAGTGGTTTGCTGCACTTGAGTGGGCCTGTATGGTACAGGGGGTCCCTCAAAGGCAGTGGGCTGCTATCCTATGGCTATCTTTCAGTGGAAAGGGTAGGGATAGGCTCCTTATTGTGAAGGAAAGTGATGCCAATAATTTTACAGTTTTGAAGAATGCACTCTTGGATGGATTTGGCTTAACCACTGAACAATACAGGATTAAGTTCAGAGAAACCAGAAAAGAGTCCTCACAAGACTGGGTAGACTTTGTTGACTATTCAGTGAAGGCCTTGGAGGGGTGGTTACATGGCAGTAAAGTTTCTGACTATGAAAGCCTGTACAATCTAATCTTGAGAGAGCATATTCTGAATAACTGTGTGTCTGATTTGTTACACCAATATCTAGTGGACTCAGATCTGACCTCTCCCCAAGAATTGGGAAAGAAGGCAGACAAATGGGTCAGAACAAGAGTGAACAGGAAAGTTCATACAGGGGGTGACAAGGATGGCAAGAAGAAGGATGGTAAGTCTCCAGACAAAGGTGGGGACAAATCTAAAAATGAGTCTTCATCAGGCCCACAAAAACACTCTGGTGGGGGTGGTGGGTCCAAATCCTCTTCTAATCAAGTAAAGAAACCATGGTGCTATTTATGTAAAGTAAAAGGCCATTGGACAACTGATGCCAGTTGTCCAAAGAAAAGCACCAAGCCTCCCACTACCACAACCCCTACAGCAACCCCTAGTACCCCTAGTAATAGCAGTGGTGGTGGGAGCAAACCTACTAATAGCCAATCCAAGGGAGTAGCTGGGCTCACTTTTGGTAATTTAGTTGGGGTTGGTCTTGTTAGGGAGACCACAGAGGCGGTACTAGTCTCTGAAGGTGCCATTGATTTGGCCACCTTGGTTGCTTGTCCCCTTAATATGGATAAGTACAAGCAACTTCCCCTAATCAATGGTGTTGAGGTTCAGGCCTACAGGGACACAGGTGCCAGTGTTACCATGGTAATAGAGAAACTGGTACACCCTGAACAACACCTACTTGGTCACCAGTACCAAGTGACAGACGCTCATAACAACACTCTTAGCCACCCCATGGCTGTTGTGAATCTCAACTGGGGGGGGGGGTTACTGGTCCAAAGAAAGTTGTGGTTGCTTCAGATTTACCTGTAGACTGTCTACTAGGATATGATGTAGAGACATCAGCTTGGGCAGAAGTGGAGTTGGAGGCTCATGCAGCAATGCTGGGCATTCCTGGGCATATTTTTGCTTTGACAAGGGCTCAGGCCAAAAAGCAAAAAGGACAAGGTGACTTGGATCCTGGAACAATGGACCAAGTGCTCCCTAAAGCTAGGGTTAGTAAGGGTAAATCCCTACCCACTATCCCTCTCTCTACAGATGATTCAACTTCTGAGGAAGAAGAATTTCCACCCTAAGCAGAGCCTTCACCAGAGGAGCTGGCAGCACACACTGCTGAGCTTTTGGGTGGAGGGGGGCCTGTCAGGGAGGCGCTGAGTGTGGCACAGCAAACCTGTCCCACATTAGAGGGTCTAAGACAGCAAGCTGTCAAACAGCAAAATGGGGATGTCAGTGACTGACATAGAGTTTACTGGGAGGACAACCGCTTGTACACAGAGGCAAGGGACCCAAAACCTGGAGCAGCCAGGAGATTGGTCATTCCCCTGCAGTACAGAGAGTTCCTCCTAACTCTGGCACACAACAATCCCTTGGCTGGACATTTAGGTCAGATTAAAACATGGGAAAGGCTTGTCCCCCTGTTTCACTGGCCTAGGATGTCAGAGGACACAAAAGACTTTTGTAAGTCCTGTGTGACCTGCCAAGCCAGTGGCAAGACTGGTGGCACTCCAAAGGCTCCCCTTATACCACTGCCTGGGGTTGGGGTTCCCTTTGAAAGGGTAGGGGTTGACATAGTTGGCCCCCTTGACCCTCCTACTGCTTCAGGCAATAGGTTTATCTTGGTGGTAGTGGACCATGCCACAAGATATCCTGAAGCAATTCCTCTAAGGACCACTACAGCTCCTGCAGTGGCAAAAGCCCTCCTGGGAATCTTTTCCAGGGTGGGTTTCCCAAAAGAGGTTGTATCAGACAGGGGTAGCAACTTTATGTCAGCATACTTGAAGGCCATGTGGAAGGAATGTGGTGTAACATACAAATTCACCACACCTTATCATCCACAAACAAATGGACTGGTAGAGAGGTTTAATAAAACTCTCAAAGGAATGATAATGGGACTCCCTGAAAAACTCAGGAGGAGATGGGATGTCCTGTTACCTTGCCTCCTTTTTGCTTACAGGGAGGTACTGCAGAAAGGAGTGGGCTTTAGCCCCTTTGAACTCCTATTTGGACACCCTGTAAGAGGTCCTCTAACACTTGTAAAGGAGGGTTGGGAACAACCTTTAAAAGCTCCTAAGCAAGACACAGTGGACTATGTACTCGGCCTAAGATCCAGAATGGTTGAGTACATGAAAAAGGCCAGTAAAAACCTTCAGGCCAGCCAAGAGCTCCAAAAGCAATGGCATGACCAAAAGGCTGTTCTGATTCAGTACCAACCAGGACAGAAGGTGTGGGTATTGGAGCCTGTGGCCCCAAGAGCACTCCAAGACAAATGGAGTGGACCCCACTTCATTGTTGAAAAGAAGGGAGAGGTCACCTATTTAGTTGACTTGGGCACTGCCGGGAGTCCCCTTAGGGTGCTCCATGTCAATCGCCTTAAACCCTACTATGACAGGGCTGATCTCACCCTGCTCATGGCAACAGATGAAGGACAGGAAGAAGAGAGTGACCCTCTCCCTGATCTCTTCTCTTCCACAGAACAGGATGCTCTAGTGGAAGGTGTAGTTTTGGCAGACTGTCTTACTGCTGAGCAAAAAGACAACTGCATAAATCTCCTGGGTCAGTTTTCTGAACTCTTTTCTACTATGCCAGGCACCACTTCTTGGTGTGAGCACACTATAGATACTGGAGACAGCATGCCTGTCAAAAGTAAGATCTATAGGCAGCCTGACCATGTCAGGGACTGCATAAAACAAGAAGTTCAGAAAATGTTTGAACTGGGAGTGGTTGAACATTCTGAAAGCCCATGGGCCTCTCCTGTGGTGCTTGTACCAAAGCCTCACTCCAAAGATGGAAAAAGAGAAATGAGGTTTTGTGTAGATTACAGAGGTCTCAACCAGGTAACAAAAACTGATGCTCACCCTATACCCAGGGCAGATGAGCTCATAGATACACTGGCATCTGCCAAGTATCTAAGCACCTTTGACTTGACTGCAGGGTATTGGCAGATCAAGTTATCAGAGGATGCAAAAGCAAAAACTGAATTTTCGACTATTGGAGGGCACTACCAATTCACAGTAATGCCCTTTGGTTTGAAAAATGCACCTGCCACTTTTCAGAGGTTGGTGAATACAGTCCTGCAAGGGTTGGAGGCTTTTAGTGCAGCATATCTAGATGATATAGGGGGTCATTCTGACTCCCGCCGGACGCGGTCACCGCGCGCCCGGCGGGAGCCGCCAAAATACCGTACCGCGGTCGGAAGACCGCGGCGGGTATTTTGAGTTTTCCCCTGGGCTGGCGGGCGGCCGCCGAAAGGCCGCCCGCCAGCCCAGGGGAAAACGACCTTCCCACCATGAAGCCGGCTCGTAATCGAGCCGGCGGAGTGGGAAGGTGCGACGGGTGCTACTGCACCCGTCGCGTATTTCACTGTCTGCTATGCAGACAGTGAAATACAAGCGGGGCCCTCTTACGGGGGCCCCTGCAGTGCCCATGCCATTGGCATGGGCACTGCAGGGGCCCCCAGGGGCCCCGCGACACCCCCTACCGCCGCCCGCCAGGAACAGGATGGCGGTAGGGGGTGTCAGAATCCCCAAGGCAGCGCAGCATGCTGCGCCGCCTTGGAGGATTCTGACGGGCAGCGGAAAACCGGCGGGAGACCGCCGGTTTTCCTGCACTGACCGCGGCCAAAGCGCCGCGGTCAGAATGCCCTAAGGGGCACCGCCAGGCTGTTGGCGGTGCTCCCGTGGTCATTCGCCCTGGCGGTTTTTACCGCCAGGGTTAGAATGACCACCATAGTGTCTTTAGCTCCACTTGGGATGATCACCTGGTCCACCTATGGAAAGTTTTGGAGGCCCTGCAGAAGGCAGGCCTCACTATCAAGGCTTCAAAGTGCCAGATAGGGCAGGGGAAAGTGGTTTATCTGGGACACCTGGTAGGTGGAGAACAGATTGCACCACTTCAGGGGAAAATCCAAACTATTATAGATTGGGTTCCCCCTACAACTCAGACCCAGGTGAGAGCCTTCTTAGGCGTCACTGGGTATTACAGGAGGTTCATTAAGAACTATGGCTCCATTGTAGCCCCACTTAATGACCTCACCTCCAAGAAAATGCCTAAAAAGGTATTGTGGACAGCTAGCTGTCAAAAAGCTTTTGAGGAGCCATGTGCACTACACCGGTCCTAAAAAGCCCATGTTACTCCAAGAAATTCATTGTTCAAACTGATGCATCTGAATTAGGGGTAGGGGCAGTCTTATCACAACTCAATTCTGAGGGCCAGGATCAACCTGTTGCTTTTATCAGCAGGAGGTTGACCCCTAGAGAAAAGCGTTGGTCTGCCATAGAGAGGGAGGCCTTTGCTGTGGTCTGGGCACTGAAGAAGTTGAGGCCATACCTATTTGGCACTCACTTAATTGTTCAGACAGACCACAAACCTCTACTTTGGCTAAAACAAATGAAAGGTGAAAACCCTAAATTGTTGAGGTGGTCCATAACTCTACAGGGAATGGACTATACAGTGGAACATAGACCTGGGAGGACCCACTCCAATGCAGATGGACTCTCCACATATTTCCACTTAGACAATGAAGACTCATCAGGTCATGGCTAGTCTTATTGTCCTTCGTTTGGGGGGGGGGGGGGGGGTTTGTGTAGGAAAGTACCATCTTGCCTGGCATGTTACCCCCATATTTCACTGTATATATGTTGTTTTAGTGTATGTGTCACTGGGACCCTGCCAGCCAGGGACCCAGTGCTCATACGTTTGCCCTGTATGTGTTCCCTGTGTGATGACTAACTGTCTCACTGAGGCTCTGCTAACCAGAACCTCAGTGGTTATGCTCTCTCTGCTTTCTAAATTGTCACTGACAGGCTAGTGACCAATTTCACCAATTCACATTGGCATAATGGAACACCCTTATAATTCCCTAGTATATGGTACTGAGGTACCCAGGGTATTGGGGTTCCAGGAGATCCCTATGGGCTGCAGCATTTCTTTTGCCACCCATAGGGAGCTCTGACAATTCTTACACAGGCCTGCCACTGCAGCCTGAGTGAAATAACGTCCACGTTATTTCACAGCCATTTACCACTGCACTTAAGTAACTTATCAGTCACCTATACGTCTAACCTTCACCTGGTGAAGGTTGGGTGCTAAGTTACTTAGTGTGTGGGCACCCTGGCACTAGCCAAGTTGCCCCCACATAGTTCAGGGCAAATTCCCTGGACTTTGTGAGTGCGGGGACACCAATTCACGCGTGCACTATACATAGGTCACTACCTATGTATAGCGTCACAATGGTAACTCCGAACATGGCCATGTAACATGTCTAAGATCATGGAATTCCATGATCCCCCGAGTCTCTAGCACAGACCCGGGTACTGCCAAACTGCCTTTCCCGGGGTTTCACTGCAGCTGTTGCCACTGCCAACCCCTCAGACAGGTTTCTGCCCTCCTGGGGTCCAGCCAGGCCTGGCCCAGGAAAGCAGAACAAAGGACTTCCTCAGAGAGAGGGTGTTACACCCTCTCCCTTTGGAAAAAGGTGTCAGGGCTGGGGGGCAGTAGCCTCCCCTAGCCTCTGGAAATGCTTTGATGGGCACAGATGGTGCCCATCTCTGCATAAGCCAGTCTACACCGGTTCAGGGATCCCCCAGCCCTGCTCTGGCGTGAAACTGGACAAACGAAAGGAGAGTGACCACTCCCCTGACCTGCACCTCCCAGGGGAGGTGCCCAGAGCTCCTCCAGCGTGCCCCAGACCTCTGCCATTTTGGATTCAGAGGTGTGCTGGCACACTGGACTGCTCTGAGTGGCCAGGGCCAGCAGGTGATGTCAGAGACTCCTTCTGATAGGCTCTTACCTGTGTTACTAGCCTATCCTCCTTCCTAGGTAGCCAAACCTCCTTTTCTGGCTATTTAGGATCTCTGCTTTGGGGAATTCTTCAGATACCGAATGCAAGAGCTCACCAGAGTTCCTCTGCATCTCTCTCTTCATCTTCTGCCAAAGGATCGACCGCTGACTGCTCAGGACGCCTGCAAAACTGCAACAAAGTAGCAAAGACGACTACTGCAAGCTTGTATCGCTGATCCTGCCGCTTTCTCGCCTGTTTCCTGGTGGTGCATGCTCTGGGGGTAGCCTGCCTCCTTTCTGCACCAGGAGCTCTGAAGAAATCTCCTGTGGGACGACGGAATCCTCCCCCTGCAACCTCAGGCAACAAAAGACTGCATCACCGGTCCTCTGGGTCCCCTCTCAGCACAACGAGCGTGGTCCCTAGAACTCAGCAACTCTGTCCAAGTGACTCTCACAGTCCAGTGACTCTTCAGTCCAAGTTTGGTGGCGGTAAGTCCTTGCCTCCCCACGCTAGACTGCATTGCTGGGTACCACGTGATTTGCAGCTGCTCCGGCTCCTGTGCACTCTTCCAGGATTTCCTTTGTGCACAGCCAAGCCTGGGTCCCCGACACTCTAACCTGCAGTGCACAACCTTCTGAGTTGTCCTCCGGCATCGTGGGACTCCCTTTTCCGACTTCGGGTGGACTCCGGTTCACTCCTCTTCTAAGTGCCTGATCTGGTACTTCTGCGGGTGCTGCCTGCTTTTGTGAGGGCTCCCTGACTTGCTGGGCGCCCCCTTTGTCTCTTCATTCAAGTGGCGACATCCTGGTCCCTCCTGGGCCACAGCAGCATCCAAAAACTCTAACCGTGACCCTTGCAGCTAGCAAGGCTTGTTTGCAGTCTTCCTGCGTGGGAACACCTCTGCAAGCTTCTTCACGAAGTGGGACATCCATCCTCCAAAGGGGAAGTTCCTAGTCCTCTTCGTTCTTGCAGAAACCAAAGCTTCTTCCATCCAGTGGCAGCTTCTTTGCACCCTGAGCTGGCATTTCCTGGGCATCTGCCCACTCTCGACATTGTCGCGACTCTTGGACTTGGTCCCCTTGTTCCACAGGTACTCAGGTCCAGAAATCCACTGTTGTTGCTTTGCTGGTGTTGGTCTTCCTTGCAGAAACCCCCTATCACGACTTCTGTGCTCTCTGGGGGTTATAGGTGCACTTTACACCTACTTTTCAGGGTCTTGGGGTGGGCTATTTTTCTAACCCTCACTGTTTTCTTACAGTCCCAGCGACCCTCTACAAGCTCACATAGGTTTGGGGTCCATTCGTGGTTCGCATTCCATTTTTGGAGTATATGGTTTGTGTTGCCCCTATACCTATGTGCTCCTATTACAATCTACTGTAACTTTACATTGCTTGCATTACTTTCTTTTGCTATTACTGCGTATTTTTGGTATTGTGTACATATATCTTGTGTATATTTGGCATCCTCATACTGAGAGTACTCACTGAGATACTTTTGGCATATTGTCATAAAAATAAAGTACCTTTATTTTTAGTATATCTGTGTATTGTGTTTTCTTATGATATTGTGCATAAGACACCAGTAGTATAGTAGGAGCTTTGCATGTTTCCTTGTTCAGCCTAAGCTGCTCTGCTATAGCTACCTTCTATCAGCCTAAGCTGCTAGAAACACCTCTTCTACACTAATAAGGGATAACTGGACCTGGTACAGAGTGTAAGTACCCCTTGGTACCCACTACAAGCCAGGCCAGCCTCCTACATTGGGAATATGTCCAAGGGCATAGAAGTCACCCTTCACTGTAGGTAAATCCTCCACCTGAGCGAAAACGATGTAGCTCTGCATGTGTTTCAGCAGGGCAGACAACACTCTGGACAATACGTTGGAAAACATAGGCTAGGACATCACTGATGCCACGGCCACAGTTGTTTGAAATTACCCACTTGCAAGGAAATGGAGCACTGAAAGCACCTGCACTTGAGGGGGGATTCCTGTGGTATGGCGGATTGCTGACATCAGGTCAGGCTCCAACTGTGTACACAGTTCCTGGATTGTGGCACGGTCAAACCTGTAGGTGATTATCAAATGTCTTCCTCCATTGTCTGCAGCGGTACACCGGAGGATTCCGCCATCTCCTCACATGTCCCAGCGGACGGTGCCTATGAACGACAACAGCGAGCACAGAGTCAAACAACTCAGAGGTATGTACCCACAGTCTACACAGAACACCAATCATACACAAAATGTGGCCTGTATGTGTGTTGAGACTAGGCCTAGGTATGTGTGATGCATTTGGAAATTAGGCCATGTGGGCCCCTGAACTGGCGGCTGCCTGACCTTTAAAGTGGGACAATGGGATGTGAGGTAACTGCGCTGGCGTACACCGTTGCGGTAGGCGGTCGAAGACCGCGGCGCAATGCTGCATTGGTTAACATTGGACCCTATGGGTCCCAGGAGCGAATGACGATGTACGCCGGCGGTGATGGTACGCACCGCCGCGGACGTGACCGCCATTTTCTATCTGTATAATCACTTGATACCTGATCTTCGACAGGAGAGGACCTACACTGCAAGTGCTGCTGTGACCTCGGTCTGGAAGAGACAATGGCTCGTGCGTCTGGGGAAAGGGCCCCTGCCTTCACATCGGAGGAGTTGGAGAAGCTCGTCGATGGGGTCCTCCTCCAGTACACGCTACTGTACGGTCCTCCAGACCAACAGGTAAGTACACAGGGAGCATGTTGTATGGGCTATGCCTGTGTGGAGAGGGCTGGTTGTAAGAAGGAAGGGGGCAGAGTTCTGCGTGCACGAAAGACGGTGGGTGCATGTACCACATGGCAAGGGTAGGGATGGGGGCCACTCACTTTGACGGTGCAGTTGGTAATGACTTCTCTTCTTCCCCTGTACATTTCATGTAGGTCAGCGCCCACCAGAAGAAGGATATTTGGCGTGCCATCGCCAAGGACGTCCGGACCCTGGGGGTCCACCACAGACGGAGCACCCACTGCCAGAAAAGATGGGAGGACATTCGCCGCTGGAGCAAGAAGACGGCGGAGGCTCAGCTGGGGATGGCCTCCCAACGTGGGAGGGGTGCCCGTCGAACCATGACCCTCCTGATGTTCAGGATCCTGGCGGCGGCCTACCCGGAGTTGGATGGGCGCTTGAGGGCATCACAGCAGACACAAGGGGGTAAGTACACTCTCATTCAGCTGACTTTGCGCGCAGTGGAGGTGTCTGGGTGGGGGAGGAGGGCTGTGGGTTTCCCTAGGCCAGGGTGAGTTCCGTAGGCTAGGCCCCTCCGTAAGGCATGGCCCTGTGGCCCCCCACCCCACCTCTGCAGAGTGCCAAGTACAGCTATTCATGCACCTGTGTCATCTATTTGTGCAGATGTCGTCCATAGCCTTGTAGGCCATTTCCCAGGAATTGCACTGTAGAGCCCAAGAGAGTGACGTAGTGCAGGGGGCTTCTGTGTCTTGTCCGCCAACGGTAGCGGTAATCCATGCACTCAACATGTCTTTCTTCTTTTCCCCCCCTCTTTTTTGTGGTCTCCCTGTTCTTGTGTGCATTAGCATCATCAGGTGGAGGAGCAGTGGCACCGGAGCACGAGGGAGCTGCATCCCACATGGCCATGGAGGGCCACACTACGGACTCAGAATCCACCAGTGGGACGGAGGGCGAGGGGAGCACCACGGCGGGGACAGGAGCTGAAACCAGCGACACAGACTCGTCCTCCCATGGGAGCTCCCTTGTGGTGGCGGCAACATCTGTGCCCCCCGCATCTACAGGTACAGCCGCCACCCCCCCTACCAGCACCGCCCTCCCAGCAGCCCCTCAGCCTTCGCCCGTGCCCGCTCACCCAGGAGGGTGGGCATCACCTTCGCCCCAGGCACCTCAGGCCCTGCCCCAGTCACCCCTGCTGCCCTCAGTGAGGAGGCCATTGACCTCCTCAGGTCACTCACTTTTGGGCAGTCTACCATTTTGAATGCCATCCACGGTGTAGAAAGGCAGTTGCAACAAACTAATGCATTCCTGGAGGGCATTCATTCTGGTCAGGCGGCCCTTCACCGAGCCTTTCAAACTCTGGCCTCAGCACTGATGGCAGCCATTGTCCCTGTGTCTAGCCTCCCCCCTCCAACTTCCTCCACCCAGACCCAATCTCCTGTACCTCTGCCTATCCCAAGCACACCATCAGACCAGCCTGCACACACCTCACCACACAAGGGAAGTTCAGGCAAACATAAGCACCACACATCCCACAGGCACTCACACAAGCATCAGACACATGCAGACACACCAACATCCACTGCCTCCACTGTGTCCCCCTCCTCGTCATCTCCCTCCTCCCTCCCAGTCTCGTCTACACTCACACCTGCATGCACTACCTCTACAGCCACTACGTCCCTCACCAGCACACCCACCAGCACACTCCGCTCACGTGCAGTCACCACCCCCACTACCATTCACACGTCCCCTGTGATGCCCCCTCCCAAGATACACAAACGCAGGCACCCACCCACCCAACAGCCATCCACCTCACGACAGCCTCCAGCGCATGCACCTGCACCCAAAGTCACCAAACATACACCTCCTACTACCACCACCTCTTCCTCCACTCCCAAACCCCCTCCAGCTACCTGTCCCAGTGTGTCCAAAAGAATTTTCCTGTCCAGCCTTGACCTTTTTCCCATCCCCCCGTCCATCTCATAGGTCCCAAACTACCACTTCAGCCACAACATCTCCAGGACCAGTGGTACCTGTAGTGACAGGTATGTGGAGTGCACCGGCCACCAGGACAGCCAGTGTGGCACGGAGCCACAGCACAGCCAGTCGCCCCCCCCTGTGAAGCACCAGAAGTTGGCCAGTGCCCGGCGGGAGAGGGGGAAGACTCCAGCCACCCAAGCCGCTCCCAGGGGTCCAGGTGGGAGTGTGGACTCAGCTGTGACACCTCCCAAGGTGGGGAAGGGCCATAATAAATCCGGCAAGTCTGGGAGGAGCAGCACGGCGGAGAAGACCGCCATCATCACCGCTGCCCAGGAGGGCCCCGCCAGCACCATCCTCGCTGCCCAGGAGGCCACCGCCAGCCACAGCCCAGCTGCCCAGGAGGCCACCGCCAGCCCCATCGTCGCTGCCCAGGAGGCCACCGCCAGCCCCATCCACGCTGCCCAGGAGGCCACCGCCAGCCACAGCCCAGCTGCCCAGGAGGCCACAGCCAGCCCCATCGTCACTGCCCAGGAGGCCACCGCCAGCCACAGCCCAGCTGCCCAGGAGGGCCCCGCCAGCCACAGCCCAGCTGACCAATGAAGGACCGCCAGCCCCAGCCCAGCTGGGCAATGAAGGACCGCCAACTCAAGCACCGCTGAATAGGGCAAGCACCGCTGAACAGGGCAAGCACCGCCAACTCAAGCACCACTGAACAGGGCAAGCACCGCCAACTCAAGCACCGCTGAACAGGGCAAGCACCGCTGAAAAGGGCAAGCAACGCCAACTCAAGCACCGCTGAACAGGGCAAGCACCGCCAACTCAAGCACCGCTGAACAGGGCAAGCACCGCTGAACAGGGCAAGCACCGCCAACTCAAGCACCGCTGAACAGGGCAAGCACCGCCAACTCAAGCACTGCTGAACAGGGCAAGCGCCGCCAACTCAAGCACCGCTGAACAGGGCAAGCACCGCTGAACAGGGCACCGCCAACTCAAGCACCGCTGAACAGGGCACCGTCAAATCAAGCACCGCTAGCCCATAAGCGGCAGGGGCACTGACGCAACTGGGACCGTCACGGTGTGAGTGATGCACTCTGGGCACCAGTCCCCCTCCAGAACCAGTGGAGACATGGATCCACTACCTCTGTCCTTCACAGGATGAAGCACTCTGGGCACAAAGCCCCCTCCAGAACCAGTGGAGACATGCATCCACTACCTCTGTCCTTCACAGGATGAAGCACTCTGGGCACCAGTCCCCCTCCAGAACCAGTGGAGACATGCATCCACTACCTCTGTCCTTCACAGGATGAAGCACTCTGGGCACCAGTCCCCCTCCAGAACCAGTGGAGACATGCATCCACTACCTCTGTCCTTCACAGGATGAAGCACTCCGGGCACAAAGCCCTCTCCAGAACCTGTGGAGACTGTTATCCACTTGAGAGACTGTGGCTTTGCACTCCCCAGGATGCAGCAGTGGGCAACCCACCCACTGTAGAGACTTGAGAGACCGTGGCTTTGCACTCCCTGGGATGCAGCAGTGGGAAACCCACCCACTGTAGAGACTTGAGAGACCGTGGCTTTGCACTCCACGGGATGCAGCAGTGGGCAAACCACCCACTGTAGAGACTTGAGAGACCGTGGCTTTCCACTCCCCGGGATGCAGCAGTGGGCAACCCACCCACTGTAGAGACTTGAGAGACCGTGGCTTTCCACTCCCCAGGATGCAGCAGTGGGCAAACCACCCACTGTAGAGACTTGAGAGACTGTGGCTTTGCACTCCCCAGGATACATCAATGGGCATAGAGCCCCCTCGTTGATCTGGCGTCGTGCACTCATCCGGCTGAGGTGCCCCCCCTTCCCTTCCCCCTGAGGTGCCTGTTGTATTTCTATCTGATGCCCCTGCAGTGTTCTCTCTGTTTTGATCTGGTATCGTGTGTGGGCCTCGCCCATGCATTTTGGGCCCAGTGGTCCACGGACTATGAACTATTGGTGTATATTTTGTCAATAGTGTATATATGTATATTTTTGATTACTGCATTTTGATATATTACAATGGTTACACTCATTTCCTTTTGTCTTTGCATTCTTCCGGGGGGTTTGGGGGGTGTGACTATAATGTTTAGATATGTATTAGTGTGTGTGTTGTAGTGGGTGAAGGTGGGGGTGTTGCGTGCTGCGTGTGTGTCCCTGTTTTTTCCCTCCCCTGTGTCGTAGGTGCAGTACTCACTGTGGTCTTCGCCGCCGGCGTTGGTGCTCCTGGTACAGGAGCAGGAAGACTATCGCAGGTAGGATTTGGAGTTCCGGGTCCATGGTGTCCTCCTTCCTCGTGGAGTGTGATGAGGTGAGCGTTTTCCCTTTGAAATTCCTGTTTCCGCCGTGTTTTTATCCACGGTGAATCCGCCCCGGAAAAGGTGGCAGATTGGCCTGTCATAATACTGTGGGCGGTACATTGTCCTCCGCCAGTCTGTTGGTGGTGACCGCTGAGCTGTTTGTTTGTACCGCCGTGGCGGTCGGAGTGTTAAAGTGGTTGTCTTTGTTGGCGGTTTCCGCCACGGTCATAATTCCAAATTGTTTTCCGCCGGCCTGTTGGCGGTCTTACCGCCGCGTTAACACCGTCCGCCAGGGTTGTAATGACCACCCATGTCTATTGCTGTCTCTATTTTTTCAGGGTTATACTGTGGTATTGGTGTTTGCATAGCACAAGTGTGCAACTGGGATGTGATGCTGTGTGTAGGCAGGTGGGTGTGATAAGCTGAATTGAGAAGGGTCCCTCCTTGTCTTCAGCAGGGTAAACAGATTATTTTTTCATTGAATAGACGTTCATGGTCACGCTGCTGGAAGAGGCATAGCTCAAGCTGTTTTGAAAGACGTACTGCCAAACTTCTCAAATAGGTCTATGGTGGTGTGAGGGATTCTACCTGCCCTGGCGTTTTATAACACACTGTGCATTCTAGTGGTTGCACCTGTACATTTTCCATTACAAATGCAGGTTACAAATATTACAGTTTAGAGGAATGTGATCTAAAACTAGGGGGATGGCTGAGTATCCCTCAGCAGAGATGGGCCAGCTTTGTAGTAGTACATGTCGTCCATTTCATGAGGAACTGAAATGTTATTTATTGTAAGTCGGTTACAAACACAACACCCCAAACACAAAACTCACCCACCCTGCCCCCACCAACCAACCCCGCAGCACACCAGCCCACAACCAGAACACAACCTGCAACAACACCCTCACGCACCACACCAACGCCACCCACCACAACCACCTGAACTGCCTGCTACTCAACATCCGGTCCCTTCACAAACATGCCATAGAACTCTGGGACCTCATCACTACACACTCACCTGACATCGCCTTCCTCACGGAAACCTGGACCAACCTCTCCTCAGAACCCGACATAGCCATAGCCACCCCCTAGGGATACAAACTCCAACGCAAAGACCGCCTAAACAGAGACACCATCAAAGTCACCACCAGCTCCCAAGACACTATCGGCAACACTGAACACATGCACTTCCTCGTCCACATCAACAACAACTCCACCCTCAGAGGTACACTAATCTACAGACCACCCGGACCACGCCCCGCCTTCTGCGACACCAACGCAGACAGCATCAGCCTGTACGCCCTCACCTCCACAGACTACATCATCCTCTGTGATTTCAACTTTCACTTAGAAAACCCACAAGACCACAACACTACCTCCCTCATAGACAACCTCAGCAACCTCGGACTCAAACAACTGGTCACCGCACCCACCCACTCAGCAGGACACACGCTGGACGCAATCTTCACCTCAAGCCAACACATAGCCTACACCCACACCACCGAACTCCTCTGGACAGACCACTGCTGCGTCTACTTCTCCTTCACCAAACCCCCCACACACTACCATCAACACCCTACCGCATGTGGGACAAGATCCCCACAGAACGACTAAACTCCCAACTGGCCCATAACCCCCCCACACCAACGACCCCAACGCAGGAGCACACAACCTCTCCAAATGGATCACTACCTGCGCAGACACACTAGCACCCCTCAGAAAACACATCATCACCCGCAACATCAAGAACGCCCCATGGTTCACCCCTGAACTCCAAGACTCCAAGCGCAAATGCCGCCAAGCTGAGAAAATATGGAGACTAGAACCCTCCTCAACCAACTTCTCCACACTCAAAACCAACATTCGCACCCATCACCAACTCATACGCACCGCCAAAAGAGATCACTACAAGACACGCCTTGACAACAACTCCCAAAACAGCAAAGAACTCTTCACCATCATCAACGAACTTGCCAAACCCAAAGCCAGCAAAATAGACCCCACACACACACAGCCCCTATGTGACGCCCTTTCCAACCACTTCCTCCACAAAATCCTGGACATCCACAACAGCTTCATATCACACACACCCACCACACATACCCCTCTCCCACCCAACTCAACCCCCCCTCAAGACCCCCCACCACACTATCCACATGGACCCCTACCACACACAAAGAAACCGAAAAAACCATGAACTCCATGCACTCCAGTTCCCCCTCCGACCCCTGTCCACACCGCATCTACAACAAAGCTAGTCCTACCATCGCCCCCATACTCTACAACATAATCAACTCCTCTTTCGACTCCGCCACCTACCCAGACCCCTGGAAGCACGCGGAAATTACCGCTCTCCTAAAAAAAAAACAAGCCGACCCGGAGATCCTCTCCAACTACCGCAACATCTCCCTCCTCCCATTCCCCGCCAAGGTTGCAGAGAAATTAGTCAATTCTCGCCTATCCCACTTCCTCGAAGAAACCAACACCCTTGGCCCCTCACAATCTGGGTTCCACAAGAACCACAGCACAGAAACTGCCCTCATCGCATACACTGACGACATCAGGACCAAAGTCGACAAAGGCGAGACCGTCGCACTCATCCTCCTAGACCTCTCCGCAGCTTTTGACACCGTCTGCCACCACACACTCCGCACACGCCTCCACAACATAGGAATCCACCACAAAGCCTTAGACTGGCTCTCCTCTTTCCTCACCGACCGAACCCAGAGAGTACGCCTCCCGCCCTTCCACTCCAACACTACCAAGATCACCTGCGGAGTCCCCCAAGGGTCCTCTCTCAGCCCCACACTCTTCAACAGCTACATGATCCCCCTAGCCAACATTCTCAGAGCACACGGAATCACCATCTTCTCATATGAAGATGACACCCAACTCATCCTCTCCCTCACCCGCAACCCCACCACCGCCAAAACCAACCTACACGCTGCTCTCCTAGACACCACCAACTAGATGACCACTAACCATCTCAAGCTCAACTCAAACAAAACCGAAGTCATCATCTTCGGCCCCAACAAAACCACATGGGATGCCTCCTGGTGGCCCACCGCCCTAGGCCCCGCACCCACCCCCGCAACCCACGCACGCAACCTCGGCATCATCCTCGACCCCGACCGCTCCAGGACACAGCAAATCAATGCTCTAACCTCCTCCTGCTTCCACACACTCCGCACCCTAAAAAAATCCTTCAAATGGATCCCCTCGGAGACCAGAAAGACAGTCACCCACGCACTCATCAGCAGCAGACTGGACTACGGCAACGCCCTCTATGCCGGCACCACACTCAAACTCAAACCAAACTCCAAAGAATCCAGAACACAGCCGTGTGCCTCGTCCTTTGCCTCCCCCGACACAAACAAATCTCACCACACCTCAAATCCCTACACTGGCTCCCCATAGACAAGAAAATCACATTTAAGATCCTCATCCACACACACAAATCCCTCCACAACACTGGCCCAACCTACCTCATTGAAAGAGTAAACTTCCACACTCCCACACGCAACCTCCGATCAGCCGACCTCGCCCTAGCCACAGTCCCCCGCATCCAGCACACCACCACAGGAGGCAGGTCTTTCTCCTACCTCACCCCCAAAACCTGGAACTCCCTCCCCACCAACCTTCGCAAAACCAAAGACCTACTGGTCTTCAGAAAGAACCTCAAGACTTGGCTGTTCGACCAGTGACCCTCCCTGGCCCGCCGCGCCCCAAGTCCCCCCCGCCCCAGCACCTTGAGACCCTCACGGGTGAGTAGCGCGCTCTACAAATTTCTTTGATTCATTGATTGATTGATAGTTATCCCTACGTCATTTACTCTTCCCTTCCTTAACAAAGTAAAATACAATTACAATTTTTTTTTCTATAAAACAAATACATGATACCCTCACTCTCGAAAAGCTACTCTTATTACCCCATCGTCCAGCCAACCCTAATTGTGTTTTGAGCATAGCTAGGAATGTTGATGAGACTCACAGTGGCTCAAGGCAGGAAATGCAGGAACCGAAAAAAATTGAAGAAATTGTAGTAATGGGCTAATCTGGAATGTTATGTACAAGGTTCTGAATGGAACTCTCCTGATCGGCAGTTGGAGCTGAGGCAAGATGAGACGTTTCATGGTGTGCGGGGCTATTACATGTACTGAGGATAAATTGCTTCAAATTTACCAGTCTCACGTACGTTACCACAGGATTTTGGCAACGAAGAGTAGAACAGCCCCCACACCACCCTGCTGCTTTGTTTTAATTGCGCTGATTGCAGTTTCGTCTGAACGGCTTTTGAATTTTGGAACACTGGAGAACTGACGTGTTTTTGGGGGTCCTATGTCCGATTCTGGATACCGGTAGGTGCTGCTATCTGCACTTTCTTTGCAGTGCCGTCCGATACTTATTGAGCGCGTCTCGTGCCTTCTACGCTTTCATCGCGGCGCCGTCCAGTAACTCTTAAGCTCATCCCGTGCACGTTGGAACGCTCGCGCACGAGAATTCAAGGCACGTGCTGCAACGTGCGTGTCTATGCGACGCAATCGACCAGGATTTTAACCCAAAAAAACAAACTCTCAACGCATTCACGGTGCGTGTGTTAATGTCACACGCGCTATCAAGGGATTAGAGGAAAATCTCTCAATCAACTTATATGTGATGTGCGCCGACAAATAGAATAGACCTTCTGAGGAGCAGTTAATAATTACAAGGAGCAGTTAATAATAATAATAAAAAATAAATAAATTAAAAAACATTTTTTTAAACAATGGCTTCTTTGAATTTACATACACCTCAACCTTTTCTTCAGGCTAAAGGGGAACCTGTCATGAGATAGCAAGAATGGAAAGAATATTTTTTAAATTATTTAGACACTTTTGAAGAAGAGGACTTTTCTGCTGAAAAAAAAAGAAAATATTACTGCATTGCATCGGTCCTGGTGGTTTGAAACTGTACACTGAAATGGAAAACAATCTAGGAGTGATGCAGAAAGTGGGGACGTGTTTACGCAAGCGTTAGAGGATTTTCATTTCTCACCGACAGTTTGTGTAGCGGTGGACAGATTTACATTTTTTCAAAGGAAACAGTCTAAATCTGAATCTGTTGAAGAGTATGTAGCAGCTCTCAGGAATTTAGCAAAAACATGCAGATTTTAGGATTACAAGAAGAATTCATTCGGGATCAAATATTAATGCACACGAGTAACCCAAACATTCAAGATAAATTGTGGGTCAATGGTGAAGCGCCGTTGAAAGAAGTGATAGCGCTAGTTAAAAAAGCAGAACTTACTGGGAGATGCGTCAGAGCCATTGAAGAGGATATGAAAGACAATAAATAAGTGTTGTTCACCAAAGAAAAACCTAGCTGCAAAAACGACATGAAGACTGTTCGCTAAAAGCAGAGGGAACAACGTGATCAGTACAGTCTCAAAAAATGCCATAGATGTGGAAGTGCTGATCACTTTGCTGATAATAAGAGGTGTCCTGCAAAAAATCTGAAATGTTCATTCTGTGGTCGTATGGGACATTTTGCAAGAGTGTGTAAAAGTTCCAAAAAAGGAAATGTAAACTATATCGAAGAAGAGAGTGATTCAGAATATCAGGAGGATAAGGATGATGAGAATGGAATCTTTTGCATAGAATATGATTTACTTGATATTGAACAGGGAACTAATAGAAAACCCGTTTGCGAACTGTTCATGGGTGGGATTGCAGTTACAGTAACGGTTGATTCTGGTTCGCCTTTCTCTATTATTGAAAAAAAGATTTGGATAGACAAATTCAAAGAAACGTATGGTGACATGTTAGATAAAACAGACGTAAAAGCAAAAAGTTATACTGGGGAAAGAATTAATTTTCTTGGGTACAAAAACATGGAATTTGAATTTAAAGGGAAAAGTGCAATGTGCAAATCGTATATTTCAGAAAAAGGTCCTTCAGTTTTGGGTTGGGAAGATCAGGGAAAATTAGGTATAATTCTTAACCCAAACAGTTCTGATCCAGTGTTATCTACAGAAACTATTGTTGATAGCTAAGAAATTGTACACAAGTATTCTAAAAATAATTCCGGTAAAGTTGGTTGTTTGAATGACTTTAGTCATAAGATAGTATTGAAAAATGATGTCAAGCCTATAGATCATAAGGTCCGATATGTACCTTTGTCTATAAGAGATGAAGTTTTGTGTGAACTCAAGCGGCTGACGAATGAGCGTATAATCGAGCGTGTAGAGTCTGCTGAGTGGATTTCTCCTTTGGTTGTAGTAAAACGTACAAATGGAAAGGTCAGATTGTGAGTTTGAATGAGAGTATAATAATTGATCAGTACCCCTTACCAAAGATAAATGAAATGTTTGCATGCACGAAGGGTATGAGTTGGTTCTCTACCATTTACTTGAAATCTGCATACCATCAAATTAAGTTGGATCCTGAAAGCAAGAAATTAATTATTTTCATGACACCATTCGGTTGTTATCAATTCACGAGGGTACCTTACGGACTAGCTTCTGCGGCTGAAATGTTTCAGAGAATTATGAGTTTTGGAAGGAATATCAGAACACCAATAAAATTGAAAGATTTTGTACATTGATAACGCTAGAGTTTATCATGAGTGACTCATTAATAGCGTTATGAGTTGTTGTAGTGAAATGCATTATCTTTAGTAGAATTACTGTGTTTGTATTATTATATTTTTATGTATAAAAAAAATACAGTTTCAAAGGGAAGATGTGTAGTATTGGACTAATCTGGAATGTTATGTACAAGGTTCTGAATGAAACTCTCCTGATCGGCAGTTGGAGCTGAGGCCGAGACAAGACGAGACGTTTCATGGTGTACGGGGCTATTACATGTACCGAGAATAAATTGCTTCAAACTTACCAGTCTCACGTACATTACTACAGAAATGAACACTGGTCTGTCCTTAATTTAGGATGGTGCTTAAATTGTGTAATTCTTTGGGGCATTCCTTTCTTTTTATCGGATGGCTACAGAAAGTTGTGTTTTATTTGAAAAATCTCCAGTTCTACCGAGATAGACCAAGGGGTTAATATGCCAGCTGTTGAGTTTAGCAGTAACTGCAGGGCACACGTTCCAGTAACACCAAGGTAGCTCAGTTAGTAAATGCACCTGCGACCTAGATGTGTGTGTAGCCAGCGCTTGAACCCCTTGTCGGGGTAGTAAGCTCTACACTAATTCAGTTACAATACAATACAAATCACAGGGTATAATCTACCAAACAATGCAGTCAAATTTCAGTCTTACTGCTGTTTGCTTCTCAGTCGTGCATGCAGTTTGCCTTGATGTGATGTCCCTTTTGCTATTGTGGTTGCAACTGAAGAAGTTGGGCACTGCATGGCACCCTTCCTGGAAAGGCAAACAGGCCCACTGCAGGAGGCATCACGGTTCACTGCAGCTTTGATGGGCCTGTGCAGAAGATATGTGACTGCTCGCATTGCATGCAGGGCAACAGTTTGGGCAGGTAGCAGCTTAGCGCTCCATTCCCATGTTAGGGTCCACACACTTCTCCTCACTCTCACATATCCACAAAATCGAGTTACCCTATTCTTCCCTCCAGTTAAGTTACATCAAGGACAGGGTGTGGGTATTTTATATACCAGAGAACATCGGTTGCCACCTGCACTTGGGGTGATCTTGCACAGCAAACCCATCTCTATCACTTCCTCTCATTAACACACTTGTTATGACTGACATACTTCAAATTTTTGATGATTTATGTTATATTGTTATGCATTGCAGGTGGGGTTACGAAATGATCCAAAGGACTTTGGTGTAGAAAGAAACCACAAGAAGGACCACAAGAAGGACCCGAATGGAGGCTTCCTACCAATACCCCAGCCGTCCCTACAGCAGAGACCAGGGGTGAGAGTAACAACGCTTTGTTATTCTCGTGGGCAGTTTGGAAGCCTGGGCAACCTGGGGCTCACCTGGTACACTCTACCTTGCAAGTGATTTCATTTTCCTGGATCGAGATGTGTGGTGAACCCCAAAGGTTCAGCACTAGATTGTGTGTATTCCTTGCTGGCTGGGCAGCCATTCCAAGTCTTCTCATCTCTGGCTGCCTTTGGTTTGCCCATATGTTATTGAATAAACCTGCAGCTTAATTTTCTACAAACAAAACTGGTATGAAGTCACTTATTTGCTTGTGGTCTTTATTCCTCTGCATGCATGTATTCAGTGTTTGTCTAGCTTCGGGATATCAGTTCAATGTCACTGTCCCTCTCACTCTGGACTTGCACAGGGAGTGATCATGTGAAAGCATCCAAAGGCATAAAATAAAGAGGCATAAAATGAAGCTTACTCTTCTCTGTCCATAGCCTTCCAGGGCTGAACTGCATCTTATGATCAGTCATCAGACCCCTTCCCCCAGCTTCCCCTGCACTTAATCCTCTAGAAAAGCGGTACCCTTTCTCCTTCAGTGATGGTGCGCCAATGCTGCAGCTTGACCCTCACCTCATCGTGCAAGGCAGACTCCCTGGTAACTGAAAGTGTGGTGGCTCTTCAGATACCAACGGGGTTGTGCTGGTTGTTGCAGAAGGGAAGACAATTGCCTTTCTTCCACCTGTCCTTTTGGCTCTTCTTCCTTATGAGGAACCAAGGTAGTCTTTTAAACAAATTGCTAGTACAGGTCCAAGGCTGAATCTATATACGAAATTTAACATGTCGAAAGGTGCCACCAACTCGCCCTTAGTTCGTCATCAACCATCCAAAGTCCGGTTGACTCCAATAATAATCACGTTCTTAAAACACCCATTTTATTTGGTCCCAACACACAAGAGCTCACATGTCACATAATTCATTCTATTTGGCCATAAAGGCTAAAGAATCACCCTAAACTTCACAACCCCTATATTATGGGTGTTGTATATAATATCACAGGATTCCTATCAGTCACACACACATATATATAACACTGGTGCACTTTATTCTCACTTTACTCACCTGTACTGCGCCGTCACTGATTGGGAGCACCTACATAATTAATTTTGAATTCTGCAATTGTTAGAAGAGTTTTCTTCGACTGATTTAGATAAAATAGATGAATTACATGACAATCCTACCTATGCGGAAAGTTTTATTGTTTGACTACTTCTAGGGAATTCAAGACAGCCAACACAGAAATGGCCCCCAATGTACACAACACATCTTCCCACTTTCTTAAGTATGGACAGCAAATGGAAAATGACATATCCAATGTAGTCTCACCCTCTACAAAAAATAAGCATTGCCAAAACCAATATAATTGGCTTGGCAAGAAAGAAAAAAACTAAAGAAAGAAAACAAGCTGTTGCCGAAAAACTAGCAGAATTTCATTTTTTTAAAAATAACCATTGCATGTAACTTTTCAAAGAACAGTGTGGGTACTTCCAAGCAGAAAGACTGCTTAGAAAATTATTAGAAACCTTTTTCAGTTGTAATGCATATTACAGGAAGATGGCACTGTTACTGGCACTAAGAAAAGTTACTATTGGCATGGGGGGAAATAAATCAAGGATAAAGAATGAAATGAAAAACATTGGCAAATTGAAGTACATGCCTAACAGCCTTGTTCTTGAAGTGCACTTCTTTTTTGGTTAGTATGTAGACGTGATCAGGTAAAATGCTCTTACAGTGCAAGAGAGCCAGGAGCCAAAGAGATGACTCACTGTCCCATGAAGTATCTTTGGTGGAAGTAAGCAAAATGTGAATGAGATTTGAACACACCGGAGCATAAAGAAAGCTGATGTTAAACCCATCTGTAAGAAATTGGGTTATCAGTCAAATGGGCGACCATCTACTTTGAGTAGCTACAATCTTATCAGGGTGAACCCTCAAAGTCACTATATTAATCTGAGCTCAACCCCCTGGTAGCTATGGCACAGAGGAGATGTGTAAAGCACTTATGCAGTCCCAAAGCAATAATAAATCCAAATACAAACCAATAGAAATCCCAAATTAAATTAGAGCAATAGAGTAAATTGTAATAAATAAAAGGACACCAAAACAACAAAAATCAAATAAGGGGAACCTGAGATTGGAATTTTTAAATTTTTAAATAAAATAGGAGAAAAAAATTTTTAAGCACCAACTGCCATCATCTGGTCACTGTAAAAAGGGACCTAAGCACAATTTCAGGTCGACAGCAATGGAGCAAGGGTTAAATAGCGGAACAAACTTGATCATGGTTAGAGGTGTTACCATGAACTTAGTCTAAAAAATGGAAGTCTAAACTTTTCAGTGGAACAAGGAAGCAGGCTGTAGCAGAGAAGAGCACTGCAAGGTTGGATACCTGTTGGACTCAGTCCTAGTGAAACCGCTGATTTTTGGTAGTTGAAATGTGTATTTCATGGCCAGGGAATGTCTCTTTCCAGTCAGATGCTTCTGGCACATTCACCTGGTCAAGAATCCTGGTTGGTACAGTGAGAAATATTGTCTTGTGTATTTATAGTGCTATGAGGTCCTAGCATGTGGCAAAAAGTCATGTACATATGCAAAACATTATTTATATCTATACATTTTAATAATAATACGTAATTAGACTATTCCTTAAAAACATTTTTGAGCCCATTAATAGGAGGCATTTCAGATCTCAGCTGGTAACAACCTTACATTACTGTTCAAGAAGAATATATCTTTGTCACAGTGGAGCACCAAGGGACTCCAGCAGGTAGAGCATATACTACCTCCCTCTCAGCCTTTATGTTTGGTGCTTAACCAGTTGCATATATTTACTTTCAGTTAGCAGGCACCCAGGTAAGAAGACTTGTTTATTCTTCAGTTTCCTGCCCCGTGCTCGGCTTCACAACACATAAGTTCCCCCTTTCATTTTCAGGGAGAGGCATCTTCAATCTTATGGTTTCAGGCATTGATTTTTTTTATTTCAAGACTGTGACTCCAGGGGGTGGCAGGGAGGAGGCCAGCAGGGCTGCATTCGGATATCGAGCCCTGTTCCTCAGAGTAATTGGCTCAGGTAAAATAAGAGAGAAGCCAGGTCTATGGATAGTGTCAAAGAGAAGTAGGGACTCATTTGTTGGTTTACAAATGGATGCACTCAGAGATTCCTCTCAGAGATGCCCCTGAGGAATGGGTGTGATATTTGGGGGTCTGTTTTTTTAAAGTGCCTTCACTACCATTAGGACCTGGCCTGGCTGTTCGGGCTGGACTGTTCCAATGACAAATAGGGTGAAGACTGGTTTGCATATGGCTGGATCCATACTGGGGTGGCATGGTGAGCAAAAGAACAATGGATTTAACCCAGATCTGTGACTGGGGTTGAGTGTTTGAAAAGTTTCAGCACTCCATCCATCATCTTGCTGCATTGCTATGTTCACCCTAAGTGGCAAGGGTAACCCCAGATGTGGGCCCCTTGCTCACTGTGCCACTGGATTCAAGCTAGCCTGACTGATGAGGGGTGATACCCTAAAATCCGTTTCCCAGGATGCTTGTTCCTGGTACAGGGAGGACCTGGCCTGGCAGTTCGCGCTGGACTGTTCCAATTAAGAATGATTTGCATATGGCTGGGTCCAAACTGGGGTGGCATGGTGAGCAAAAGAACAATGGATTTAACCCAGATCTGTGACTGGGGCTGAGACTTTGAAAAGTTTCAGCACTTCCACCATCATCTTGTTGTGTTGCTATGTTCACTACCATTAGTGGCACTGAGTTCAGAGATGGGAGTGGCCACTGCACCCCAATTATGACCGTCTTACTAAGAAACAAGTCTAGTGATAATTAATTGTGGTGGACTACCATCCACCTCAACTAATAATACACCTTTTTACATGGAATTCATTAATCATGTGCCAGAATTGCAAATTCTAGTCCTTCCCTAGATCCTGGGCACCTTCGTGGGGAGTAAGGATTCATGAATCCTGAAGAAAAAAAATTAAAAAGTTTTGTGCAATAAAGCTGCACTTGGACAACTCCTACTGTGCATGGCCTTCAGCCATATTCAGTCAGAGTTGGTGTTTTTGGAGCAGGGCCTGGCTGTGGGCATAGCCAAGGTTGTTGGCCAATTCCTACCATGCGGACAACAGGGATGCGTGCATGCAGAACAGGAATTGGCTTTGGGAATTTTGATGTGGTATATAATCAAAAACTCATATATTTCCTGAAAAAACAGAAGTTAAAGTAGATTTATAGTCAGCTTTGGCTGTAATACCTCAACTTTTGTTAAAAAAAAAACCTCAGGAATTCACTTAGGAAAACAAGGTTAAAGTGCTGTGAAGCTTACAAATTAAAACCAAAAAACTGTGAAATCAGGCAAGTCATTCCACTGACAATGGCCAGAGCATAATTACAGCCTACGATTGCAGAATAATCTTTACTAAATTTTATATTTATGGGACACCCATGACATTCTAAATAGGGCCAAAATTCTGAGGCAACTGAAAGTCGGCTTAGAGATGGTGCACAACATCGAAATATCTCCTTCAAATCAGTCTCATGGAGAATAGTGCAGATGCCATGGGAAAACCAACCAAGATAGCACAGATCACTGAAGCTCTCCCTGAGAAAATACTTGTCCAGGAAACTATACTCCTAAAATGGGGAGTCAAAGTGTAGTAGCCACTGAGAGAAATATATACCACTATTTTAATGTATAATAAACCAGGGCCAGAGAATAGTGAGTACACAGAATGATTTCCTTATAGAGCTATCGTTGGACCGACTGCAAAATCCAACACAAAAGAAGAGTTATCAAAATTAAAGTTTACAATCAAGGCGACAAACGGCAGAAAAGAGATAGTGAACTCCACGAGCACCAGTAAACAATACCTAGCCGCACAGGGTAGCCACAGTCTTTGCAAACAACCAAAGTAGAAATTATTAGTGACCATCCCCCCACACAAAGCCAAAAAGGGACTGCTCCTGGGAGCCAAGTAATGTGCTATTAACCCCTTCACTGTCACTCACTAACCTACTCAGTTTAAATATCACCGTACTGAGGCAAAAGCTAGAGTGCATTTACTGGGTCTCATTGATCAACACCGACAATGTTTGAGGCTTTCAGAAGACCTGGGCTGTAGAAGACATAATGATGGATGGTTTAATATCTTATCATATACTAAAACAAAACTGGAAAGCAGGATTAATCAGGTGAACTTCAACCACCATATTAGAATGCTCTATAACAACATAGAACCTAGAAAAGATCCTACAAAAAATAAAACTTGCCAGATTATAAACTCCACTGCAACATTTACAATGTGTACAAACTTCCAAGAAACTCCAATGAGGGTGAGTTCGTTATGGCCAAAATAGAGACCACAATTAACATCTTCAAGGAAGCTCATGAGAGCATGTCACTGAACATTGCCTAGTAAGTGGTGACTTTAATACCAGACCACACCAGACCTCAGAATGTCTGAAAAAGACGTACAAGTAGAGGAATCTGCAAGGGGCCGGCCTGAACTGGACTACCCGTGGCACAGATGCTCAAAAAGATGAGCCCAATGGACAGCTCTTTTTTAATTAGATTTTTTAGAACCAATAGGAATGCACAATATGCTAGCACAAAAGTTCACAAAATGACAACAGTCACAGATGTTATGGGTCAGCTTTATTAGCCATTCATAGCAAATAGGACCTGAGGGAACCCCAAAAGTCTCTAGGGTGGGCTTTCAGATGTACGTCCTCAGAATAAATATCATCCTGCTCACTACAACAAATCATGTCCTCCAGCCAGTTAAGGGGGCCAGTTGAGGGGTGCCTTTTTCTTCATCCATACTAGTGCTACATGCCTCTTAGAACACGTGCCATGAAGACAAATTGGTGAATTGACCCAGGGAGAGCAGATGTATCCCATTGTAGTGGAAGTTGAGGAGAGGGGGCAATTGCAATTCCAACAACATCCAGTTCAGTGAAGTAAATGAATCTACCCAGTCCTGCAAGACCTTGGGGCGTTCCCCTGCTAAGTAGATAAAGGAGCATTTGGGAGAGCACACCTCAGTACAGATGTGTTAATGGTTTGAAGGAGGTTTTTCTTAGCGGCAGCGAATGCGAAGCTTCTGTCAGCCATTCAATGGTTTGTAAACAGCTGTCCTTGCACGGGGCGTGTAATGCTTCGATTGCTAACTTAGCTTGTTATCTGAAGGGAGTTCCAGTCCCGGTTATTAAAAACACTTTCCAGGTGCTTTCTAACGGCAGTTACATTGTTGTTAACAGCGAACGCTGCTGTGGCATGCGTGCCGGAATAGTTTACATCGTCGTTGTCAACAAGGCCGTTACGTGCTGCGGGAATGTGTTGTTTCCCCCCACTCAAATTAGGGAGGTAGCGGACATCTGGCCTCATATTGCTACTTCCAAGGTTGATTTCGACAAGTTGAGTCGGCTAAAAGCTTTATTGTTTCAAAAGCATGTGGCCCTTACATCTGCTAGCGAGACCTACGCACTTCAGGTGGCGAGGTCATCGGCGGAGATACAGTCCCTTTTGAATACTAACTTTCCGACTCACTTCGGTGAACTTGTGGGACGTATATTTAATGCATCCAGCACTGCTGGTATTGCACATTTTTTCAAAGTCGTTGGTGTTGGTTTTGCTCATACCTTCTCTTCAATATTCGGTTTGATACCCTCGGCTATACATTCTATTTTCGGAAGCGTTTTTGGGGGGTTTCCCGATTACTTTGGCTTTATTGGCTGGAGTCTTGCTGTTATTGCTATTTTTTCGCAATGGCTGTCCCGTCACGACGAGATCCTGTACTGCTGCTCCCATCAGCGCAGCTGTGTCGTGAACGCATGATGCAGCATTTTGGAGCAACACTCCTGGGACAATTGGAGTGCGACTGGTCTCTGTCATTCAGACCGGTTTTGGATTGTGTGCAACCCGTGTTTCGGTGCCTTTGGTGCTCGTTTGAACATGCACTGGCTCTCTGTCTCTCATTACAGCGCCCTCCAATGGTCGATGCTGATCTGTTGATGTTCCCGATGAGGGCTCATTCCCAGACTTGTGCACTACGGATGCGCTTGCTTCGTGAGGCAGTTTATGAGATTCCCTTCCTGGAGGAAGATGGTAGTGTCTCTTTCATAGGCCCTACACGGGGTGCCGCCCTGAATGGTTTTGGGGCTTTGGATCACACCTGCTCCATGGTACTTTGTGGCGTGGATCTTCTGATATTGACATATATCGAGGTGGAGGAACTCCTACTTTCTATTGCTTCTGTCTGATGATTGGATTTTACAAAATTGACACTATATTGAATTTGGTTATGCTCACATGTTACCTAAATTTATGACTTTGTTGTCTTCTCGCCTTGTCGAAATACTTGTTTTAGATATTGTTTATATTTAGGGCATCCTTTTATGTTATTGGAACCACTTGCTACCGACAAGGGGAGGGTGTAGTGTGGTTAGTTTTATGTATTCATTGCGCTTTAGCTTCAGGCTTTAGGCCTTTGTGCATTTTGCCCTGAATATATTTTATTCATTTGCTAATAGCTTAGAGCCTCTGTGCACTTTGCTCTACATGTTTTTTATTAGGCTTCGTACTGTTATTTTTCAAATAGCCAGTTCTACGGTGTTGTTTTTTATTCATATCACACTGTTTTGCCTACTTCAGCACTGGAGTTCTCCATAACATGTTTACTCTGTGCTTCAGTCAAGGATACAGTCTGGTACATTGCCGATAGACGTGGTAAGAGTTTAGACTGGGCATTCCTGCGTAGGGACATTTTGTGATCACGCTGACATGTTAGTTATAAAATTACTTCCTTGTCCCAGTACACGCAAGAGGGAGATTCCGACCAGGGAACCACGACTTGACACTGACTGCCTCATTGCAGATGCTGAACCAAGATCACAGGTCTTTGCTCAGGTATGAGGGCTGATATCCCCACAGTGATTCTAATAGGCAAGCTGAAAGCTTAACATGCTGTGCTCTAAATAGAACAAGCCGAGGGAGAGTAGAAACGGTTAGGAATTATGATAGCTTTATTTCTATGTTTTACTCTCCTGGTTACTATATCCATTCTACTATTTTGTATTGTTCTGGTTATTGCGGCTCACGCCTTAATATCTAAAATACAGTCGTTTTATTAAAACATTATATAAAACTTATACTGTCTTTGTCATTTGTACATGAGACCATATTGTGAATGAGAGAGTTGGTTTGGATCTGTGTGACCACGACTTCCCTGAGAAGTTCCAAAGATGTCATGCGCTCGGCTGCCCAATCATTTCTTCCCCGTGGGAGAAATGAGGCACTGCTAGTTAGCCGGAGCAACAACCGGATTTAGGGTGACAGAGTTCCTTACACGTGGGTCAGACTTAGTCCCCCACACCGTTATCGATCCTGCTACCTAGAAATCCAGTAGTCTCATTTAGAATAATGAGAGCCCACGCGACATTACATTCAATTGGGCTACTCTGTGCGAACCTAGCCATTTTCTCAGGGGTGTGATAAAAGAATTTAAAATGTATAAAGTTTTGTTTGAAGTTAAATGGGGTTTCCAGGACCTGCGGACCGCAGTAAGTCCATCTCTTATCTGACATCTGTGGCCCCATAATGTGTTAGCATTTTTGGCAAGCTTTAAAAGGTAAGGTTGGTATGCTGGCAGTCAACCCCCAGTATAGAAGCACAAATGGCAACTCTGATGGCAAGGGGCCCCTCTGAACATTAAACGCCAGTAGCAGATCTGACCATCAATGTGTGCATTCTGCAGCAGTCATAGAAAGAGCAAAATGTCAGACATGATTGTTTATGTGTGGGAAGGTGTCTCTTTCTACACATAAACAATAATTTCAAAATTACGTTTTGGCACTTCTGAGTGTGCTGCATTCCCACACATAAACAATCAAACCCCTCAACACAGACATCTTTGCACGATGGTGCAAGGATGCTTGCGTTGGCGCTAGACAGCTCTATTTAGCGCCAGCACAGGAGACAACACAGAGGTGTGCCATATTCAATTAAAATGGTGCATCCCTGCGCTCTGCCATTTTCCATTAAATATGGGCCCATGTGTCTCTAGTCGAGCACCAGAAAGCCACCAAAGGCCTAGTTCTCAAAGCTAAATAAAAAACAATCAGATGGTGCCCTGAAAGCTACACTGCCACAGCTGCTATTTATCAAATAGATGAATAACAACAAGCTGAAGGAAATTAAGAAACAGTGCCCCCCAAAGGAGTGGACAACCCTCATGGCTACCCGGACATGATCCACTAAGGCTCTGCTGTATGCCGATCTGAATTCAAGGTGATTGCTTTGCAGCTTCTGCCACTTTCCAGCACTACTGAGGAAGGGAAAGATGTAGGAGCTGTGGGGGGCATTTTTATCTGCAGCTGGGACCTGGAGGCTGTGAACATCGCCGCCAACTGTGAGCGGTGGGGAGCCGCAAGGTGGACGACGGTGCCGACGAGTTCCTGATCCCCATTGATTTTGCCGTTTTTGCACCTCCTCTGCCTGAAGTCAAAATCCCCCCCACAATAAGGAACATGAGGTGGGGAGGTAGTGACTTTAGACCCACAACAGCTGCCCAGGGTTCCAGTGAGGGAAACTTTGCCTGACTCTAAGATGGCAGCCAGCAGTTAAAAGGGAGGAGAATGGCTATCCTGCTCGATGTACCCTGCTTAGTTGGCATGTGCCCCAAGCAGCACGTGACTTGCTCTCTACCATGGACTAAATTGATTGTGTGCTGCACAGGGTGAAAATGACCCACTGTGTCACAGGGCCTAGTCGTCCAGTGGCATGCCTTACCTGAAGCCAGAGGCCCGGAGACTGGTTCTGAATGGGGCTAGTGAGAGGGCCAAGTATTGTAACCTCAGTACTATGTGGCTTGGATTACAATTACCAGCTATAGCAGGCTTTGATGCCTTGGATGGAGGGGAGCACTGATGACTGAAGGGCGGGGCTCCCCTCTCTAGGATTAAAGCCTGCCATACTCGTCTCATCTATTCCCGACCTCAAGCAAATTGAATCTTCATTATTATCAAAGAGCAGAGACATCTACGCACCCTTACATAAACTACTTGGGGTGACCTTTGCATCTTGGTTACCTGGGCCTCAACCTGGCACTGGCCTACAGCCTCTATGCCTTCAAAAAAGATACATACCAACAGATTGTTGAGCTTGTTCATTGCAGTTGATCTACGCAACTCTCGCCGTGGGGGCCAGCACTGGCGAAACAATGGCACTAACCAAGAAAAACCTCCTCTCCTCGCTTCAGGACTTCAAGAGGTAACTCGGGGAAGAATTGAAAGTGGACCTCACCACCTCCCTCAAAGCCTTCAAATCTGACATTAATTTCAAACTCTCCTCACTACTGCAAGATGCCGCCTCAGTGGGCACCTGCCCCTGGATGCACCCGGGATCTCCACTCAAAGCACCAAGGCCTAGAGCGTTGCATTAAACGGATAGAAGACTTAACGGAATGACTACGAGACCAGCTTAGCACAGCTGTTTTGAAATGTGTAGATTTAGAGAATTGATCAAGGCAAGACAGTTCTCGAGTTTGTAACTTGCAGGAAAGAGCAGAAGGCCCTGACTTGGAGGCCTTTGCGATAGGCATGTTTTGTTTTCTGAGATCCTGGGGGAAAACTCTAGTGTGGTTAAAGTAGACCGGGTGCATTGGGTGAGCTTATAGACTCCTGGATGGGGGAGGTGCCCTGTGATCTTCTAGCAAAACTGCACTCATTTAAGGTGAAGAATCTGATTCTACAAGACGCCCAGAAGCTTCATACTGTCTCTTTCCAAAGGGCACCTTGCTCCCTCTTTCAAGACATTGCTCCTGTTACACTATCACACTGACTACAATTCAGATCTGTCACTGATAAACTCTTCCAAGACCACATTAAGTACAGATAAGCCTCTCACTTTGGCCTCTCATTTGAATATCAGAACACATTTCACCACTTCCTGATGCTGAAAGAGGCAGCAATCTTACTGGGAATATTGATTCCTGAACACCAGGAATCCAATGGAGGACTAGGGGAGTTGTCCACAGGCTTGACGATTAGCTCAACTAAAGGGCAATGGCTATCACAGTGCCGCTCAAAAAGACAGGGGAAGCGTTAATCTACCAACAGGAGTACTAGAGTCATGATTGTCCCCTCTAACCAGACACCTTTGCAAAGACAACTCTTTTAAATCACTAGCTGCAACCCAGGTCTCATGGTACTACAGAGGCTGTCAGTCATAAACACAACAGTTACTAATCCATTTACGAATACAAGTGGCCTTGTCAGAATCTATTGAATCCTACATATCTCGATGCTCCAATGCCCAACCGCAGTGATTCCATGCTGCCAATTAGCCTTGAACTTAATTTTCATCCTCTAGAATACTTTAGCAGTTCAGGACCCAAATGACTGATTCCAATATGTCAGATATGATTTTAAGTTGTTTGTGGGGAACTAGGTTCCTAAGTCTTATTGTTTTCTTGTTCATATTTATGGTGCATGAGGGGATAGTATGTCATATGATGTTAAGGGGACGATGAGGGTGAGTGGGCAGAAATTGTGGTATAGGATGAATTTTCCAAATTTGGGGAATGCAGTGAATATTGTTGAACAAAACACTGCCCATATGGTTTTAACAACTGTATCGTGGAATGTTAAAGGCTTAAACTCTTAGGCTGAGTGGCATAAACTTTGGAAATATCTTCTAGACTAGAGATATGGTATTGTAGTGTTACAAGAAACACACCTTAAGCATAGTGAGGACCATAGACTACATCAAAAAACCTGTTCTTAAATATATGTCTTCCACAACCACCAAACACAATGGAATCTTCCTCCTTTTTCACTCTTCTTTAGGGTTCCGGCTGGTAGGTACTAAGGTGTATAAAGAAGGGAGGATTGTGATGATCAAGGGCACAATCAGGGGTAGAAAGTATATGGTGGCCTTGTCCTGTCGCGTGGGCTCTCAGTATCCTAATGAGGTTGCTGGCTGTGGGCAGCAGCATCAACTGAATTGTGGTGAACTAAGTCCAGACCCACACCATGTGACAACTATCGGCCTAATCCGTTTCCGGCCAACTGGCAATGCCTCATCTCTGCCCAAGAGCAGGGATGATTTGTGGCAACCAGGCGCATGACAAGATGACTTCTCTGGGAAATTGTGGTGTATCAGATCTCATCCTTTTCTCTAAGTTACATTAGTCTCACACATCCAAAGACAAACAGAGGCAGAAAATGGCTCAGTAAGATGTATTACTGATAAATCTTAGATAAAATGGCATGAAATGCAATAATGAGAATGATGTAACATACTAGAATCAAAATGGCGACAAGAAAGTGAAACACAGGAAAAGTTCCACCATACTGTCACTATGCACAATGTATGCGATTCCTACCTAAGCTATGTTAGAGCACAGCAAGATAAGCCTTAATCCACCATTCAGGATTCTCCCCTGGGAAGACATCATCCCCTATACCTGAGCATAAAGCCTGTTGTCTAGAGAGACACCATCTCCATGTAAGCCAGGGACCCGGTAGTCTCAGCAAGCAGCTGTAGCAAAGTCAATCAGCATGCAGTTGTGGTCATCTGGCTGGAATCTCCCTCTAAGGTGCATGGGACAGATAAGTGTTTTTATAATAAAACAGCTGATGTTCTGAGAAAATGTCCCCATGTAACGATGTGTGTGTTTCTGTGAACATTAGAGATGCAGTGTACCAACTGTGCCGGCAACCCTATCTCACTGCAGCCTTGAGGAAAGCACAAAGTGAAAAGAATGTCTTGCTAAGAAACGTAATCCTTTCCTAGGAGAAAGAGCAACTAGATAAACAAAATAAAACAACACCATGACTTTGGGAGAATGTGGGATAATAAAAATGAAGCAGAATAAAATGTAACTCGGATAAAGGGCACAAGCAGCATAGCTGCTAAAATAACGTGCCCAGAGCCATTAATAAAATGGCAATACAGCAGTCATATGCACCCAACACAGTGAGGCGACTTTTGTCCACTCACTCATATCCCTTTTGGGAGGCTTTGCGGAAGGTGCAATTATTCTGATGAGGGATTTTGATCTTACATGGGACCCCAACCTAGATAGCTCCAACTCACATAGAACCCACACTGGGAACTTTCCTAAGGCCTTGAAACAAGCTATTCTTTATATAGGCCTGATTGATAGTTGGAGAACTTTTCACTCCACAGACCTATGATTATACTTTCTTCTCCCATTCTCATCATACCTATTCTCGGCTGGACTACGTTTTTCTGAGTCAAGCCTTACATAAATCTATTTAAGAGGCCAGATTCCACCCTATCATGCTTTCCAATCATGCTCCAGTGGAGATTACACTCAAATAGACCGCCCCATGGCCCAAGGTCTGGCGGTGGTACTTTCATGCGTCCCTTACATGGGACTTTTATGAGCCGAGCTACATAAATCTATCAAAGACATTTTTACACTAAGCGACCCCTGCAACACTAATATTTCCACCACCTAGGAGGCTTTTAAGGCAGTGATTCATGTGAGGTGCATCTCATTGATGTACACCCGATCTCAATCTGAGGCACGGTATTGATTGGCCCTCGAAGCTGAATTACATTCAGCTGAGCATGCCCATAAGGACTCCCTCACTTTGTCACTGGAAAGGAAAGTACAGTTTAATGGGGGAAGTTTGATGCTATGTACACCAATAGAGCCGAATTGCCATGATTACTCCTCAAAAAAACAACATATAAATAGTAGAATAAAGTGGGTTCACACTTAATGCAACTGTTCAGGCTAGACACAAGGAAGAAAATATTGGTCAACTCCTCCTAGGCCCTGGGGAAGTGGCTACCAAGAAAGAGGACAAAGCCCAGGCCTTCTGGGATTTTTATAAGCAACTATACACTTCTGAGCCCCCAGACGAGTCAGCACAGCTAAACGTCCTAAGAGTGGTAGAGCTTCCCCTGGTGATGATTGACCAAATGAAGACCTGGAGAGTCCAATTAGGGAAGATGAAGTCCAAGTAGCCATTGATGCACTTAAAATCCATAAATCGCCTGGACCCAAAAGGCTTATTGCTCAGTTCTACAAGACTTTTAGTTCTGACTTGGTACCCTATTTATCTTATCTTTTTAACTACATAGTGGAGTCCTGCAGAGTGACGCTTCAGACATATCAAAGCCGGGTAAGGACCCACAGTCTTGTGCATCCTATCACCCTAGTGCACTATTGAATTTGGATGCCAAACTTCATAATAAAATCCAGGCCAATAGGCTAGAAGATCTTGTACCAGATCTGAGTCACCTGGATCTATCCAGGTTCATTAAAGGGCACCAGATGCACAACAACTTGTAGAGGGTTGTCCATCAGGTTGAAAAAGCTACCAAAAAAACACATCCTGATCTTCCTGGCACTCAGTGCTGAAAAGCTTCCTACCGAGTGGACTGTTCTTTCCTTTTCCATACTCTTAGAAAGTTTCATCTTGGGGGAAATTTCACAGATATGATCCAAGCCAACTACGCTCATCCACCTTCATGAGTGATGGTAAATGGTGCTGGCTAAGATCTCTGACTTGGAGCGCGGCACGAGACAGGGGTGTCCCTTATCCCCACTCCTATTTGTTATAAGTATTGAGTCCCTGGCAGCTATGATGAGGGTGACTGACTCCTTCCGGGGCCTTTCTTTTGGCTCAGTGGAACATATAGGTCCATGTTTTCAGATGGCGTCCTACTCTCTCTTACCTCCCCCCCTGACAACCTTGAAGGCCCTGCAAGCTGAGCTGCCAGACTATGAGGCAATAGCAGGTTTTCGCATTAATCTCCACAAATCCTTACTTTTAAAGCTGACACTCACTACTACTTAGATGGAGGTGCTGTGAGCTCCAACCCTTTTCATTGGGCCAAAAAAGAATTTACTTACCCAGGGATTAGGAGTACACTTAAGGTGACCGATCTCTACTGGGCGAATTACCCTCCACTTCTTCAACAGCTTAAAACCGTTCTCAAGCATCGGGCACTCTTATATTTACCCTAGCTATGTTGCATTAATGTGTTCAATTAGTCTTATTGAGGTTATTATTCCTCTTTTCGGGACTTCCCAATCTGATTGACCGAGACTTTTTCTCTCCACTTAGGACTCTGGTCACGGAATTCATTTGGCAGGGTCACAGGGCTGGCTCCGTTAGAAGATGCTGACCCTACCCATATATGGTGGCCTTGCATTACTACACTATACATTATAGTACAAAGTGTCGCAACTGCAGGTGATATCAGAGTGGTGATTAAGGGGGTCAGATAAACACTGACTATATACGCACAGAGCTGTCGTTGGTAGATCCATCTTGGATGTCCTAAGGAAACCAAAACCAGACAGACCACTTAACCCCTATCTGAGTACACTGGCCACTCCTTAAAATGTAGGATTAGGTGAATTGATCTGCAGGATGGGTGACGTTTCCTTTGTCCTATACTCCTAATCACTTTAACTGAGCTTTTACTCCTGGGTCTTTTGATCTCTGGCGAGAGGGAGGGCTGCCTTACTATATCTGACCTTTTCCGCAGCTGGGAGACCCTCACCTTTGAAAATAGTCAACAAGACTTTTCACTACCAGATTCTGAGCGAGATCGCCATAACCAGTTAAAACATTGGGTACTCCAGCCAGAAATGCACTTGGCAGCCACTAGAAACCTCTCTCCCATTTAAAAGTGTGTTAGGGGCCAAGTAGGCAGAAGGGTTTTATCTCCTTTCTATACTCGCTACTGCTCACCACCTCCCTCACAACTACACCTCATCACATACATTTTTGTGAGCAGACTCCTGGAGAGAGGTTCACAGAGGAGCAGTGGCAAATGGTCTGGAGAGACATACCCAGACTTAATCATCCAGTGGGCATGAAGGAGGCAAACTACAAAGTGCTGTTTGATTGGTATCTATTCCCTACCAAATTCAAAAAGATCTATCTGACTATGTCAGACTTGTGCTGGAAAGGTTGTGGGCTTCTTGGATTCTTCAGAAATATATGGTGGGACTGCCTCATTATTCAACCCTACTGGGCTGAAATAATAGCCCAGAAAAACAATATTCTGGGGTACCCAAGACCCCTGAATTCACCTGTTTGGGACTACGTGATGGCATCCTTAAATACCAAACCTCAGGAGACCATTCCATCCTGTGGTTATGTCTTGGGGCGGCCAAGACAGCTCTGGCTGCCTCGTGAAGGAAGATGTCCCAGTGGCATGCACGACTCAGGCAAGCTGTAACCATGGAGCAGATGGCTGATATCCTTCTAGAGAATTATAAGAACTTTGAGTATATTTGGGGCCCCCTAGTGCAGTTCATTCCAGTGGGCCTTCAAGTCTTTTCATGCCCTTAACGTACTAGAACACTCCACTTTATTTCCAGTTTTTAAATCGGAGCAGGAAACTGAAGCTTTTTTGATGGTATAAATCCAGGTCCTAACTTCCCTCCCATTGCTGTAGACCTACATTCCTCTCACATCATTTACTTCATCCACATATACCCTCATGCTAGTTAATTCTGGGTTCATGGGGGAAAGAGTAAGGAGGGGGTTATTATTGTGCATTAACGGCAATGACATACCTTGTTTGAATACATGTCACAGAGAGAGTACTATATCACTAACCCTCAGTGTTTTACTAGCAATCCTGTTATATGAGTATAGTCTCCACCAAGTACATCACTGTCATGATGTATGCTTTATACAATTCTATCAAGAAAATTTGAGGAAAAAAACTGGGGCCCATGGCAGAAAAGAAGGTAGTTGCAGTTTTTGAGGAAACCCTGCCAACCATCTCAACACACTTCTAAAAGAAGGGGGAGCACCAAATGTAATAACAAAAATGCAAGAAAACCAAGCTGGTTTGATAAGGAATACCAACTAAAAAAGAAGGAACTCACTAAAATCCTAGGAAGTCTGCATGAGACCAAGGTTGATTAACAAGCACTCACAACCCGCAGGAAGAAAGACAAATATCTGATCAAACATGAAAAGAAACAAGCCCAGCAGAAAGCATGGGAGAAACTTTAAAAAGTAATTCTTGAAAAGGAGGATCTAAGATGTGGTCTACCGCAGCTATGAGGGACCCCAAATAGGTTTGGCAACTGGTGTTGGGGCCAGAGCATGGCTGAGACCTTTTAAAGGTGGGTACAAAACACACAAGGAAGGAGATGCACACTGACCAAATGAAGCAGACCTTACTGGCAAGCCAAATTTTTGGGATGATGGACTACTCCCCTGGGATTCTGAGCTCACAGATGCAGAGGTCTGCAAGGCCATCCACAGCCCCAAATTAAAAAAAAGTATGGGCCCCATGGAGTCTTTCAGGGTCAGCTCAGCCATAGAAGTGTGAGGTGTGTTGACCCTTTCACTGTGAGCCATTACGTCCCAGACAATCACATTAGGTACATATTTTCCTGTGATAACTTTACCCTATAGCACCAATAATTTTGTTCCCCTTAGGTTCAGGGGTCAGGAGCTCTCTCTTCAGCCAAAACAGAAGGCAGGTGTCTGCTATTGCTCTGACGATGTGAAGTGGTTAATAGGAGGACCAGCTGAGGCTGAGTTATCTGAACTGCACGTGGCAGATTGACCGATGTTTTCATTCTTGCAAGCTTGACATGCGCAGTTAAGGCTTTCACAATTAGGGCTACGAAGGAGCTAAGAGAGAAGAAACGCAGCTCAATCTCCCTCCAATAGAGTGCTATGTTTGCCTGTCCCAACAAATCCTGGCACTGCCCTTATGCTGTTTAGTATTTTTAGCAGCATGACAGCAGTGCTTGAACTGGCTAGTGCCCAAAATGCATATCTTTTACAGTCAGACAGCACCAAAGGTGGGAAGATTTAATCTCCAGTGAGTATATTGTGCAAGGCTTTGCAGCTGAATGTGTGCTGTTTGCTGTTGAAAACATGGCAATGGTATAATTATGTTTATTTACTTGCAGTAGCCTTCAGAATTAGGATTATTTGCAAGGGTGATCGGGGCACATTGTATTTATATAAAGAAAAATACTTTACTGTTATGAGCATATTTCATTTTTATTCTCCCCACCACTTTTGAAAGTTACCAGCCGCCCCTGGAGTCCTTGCTGACACCTACAAAGAATCGTCACAAACCTGGGTCCCAGCCTTATTTACAATTTTCACCACAGCCTACACTAGTAGCAGCAGCGTACCTAAATCAGGGGGATCAGCAATGCTTATTCCTAGATATTTGTAAAGCAGCCGCCTGGATCCTGCAAATTATTATTTTATCTGCTTTATGGAAAGCTACTATTCAACCAAATAAATGAATGGCAGGAGAATGACTGCTGACTAGGCAGGTCCCAAGCAGACTTTAGGATTGCCTTTAGTAGACTTGATCAGACCTGAGGCTCTACTTAACATGTTTATGCAATACCCAGTGCAAGAAATATCCTTGTATTGAACATTTGTGAATTTAAAATCTGCCTTTGGTTCAGTGGACTGGATACTTCTGTGGGCAGTCCTGCAAAAGATGGCATTTTGGCACATCCCCTCAATGATCTAATACAACTTCACTGGTATACTACAGCCAAGGTTAGATATGGGAAGGATGCTTATGTACAAATTACATTGCCATAAAAATCGGAGTCCGAAGGGGCTGTGTACCGTGCCCCTTCTCTTTTATTTATATACAAATTATGTTGCCAACTAGCAGACCTGAAGCTGGATACCCCACAGATGGGAGGAAAAACTATTGTCGTACTACCCTCCACCAATGAAACAGTCTTCCTAACAAGCATGGAACTGTCAATGCACAGTATGATAAAAAGGCTCTGAAGCATACTGCCAAGCACAGAATTGCATCTAAAACTAAGTTCATGACTATAAACCTAAAGACTTGGCCACAGAGAATATTTACCATCATTGGCACATTGCTGCAAAACGTCACATTTTTCAACTAGGCATCAGAATTGGTAGTAATCTAACCTGGGCCCAACACAGAGATAAAACAGTGTGGTCTGGGGTGCAGAATGTGGGATTTGTCTTCTGCTGGAAACTCAACATTAGGAGAGAATTAGTCAAGACAATTCTTGAAATACATAAAATGTAAACACTTGTGGCTGCAACATATGGCACGGTTTCTCCGGAGCTACTGCAATGTGCACAAACAACAGTTAGTAGAAAACGAGTCCTTGAGGAAAGCATTGTTAATGTTCCCAGGCACCCTATTAAAATCTCTAAAACTGGAATTAGGATTGTGCCCCATAGCTGAATTTATTCAACTACACTAAGGCCCTCATTATGACATTGGTGGCAAATGCCGCCTACTGCCACAGCGACGGCCACCAACATACCGTCACCGTGGCTACCAGCCGTCAACCGCATTATGACCGTAGGCAGAATTCCACCAGATGGCTGGCGGACGTCAGTCGATGGTCATGGCGGCGGACAGCGGTAAACTGGCGCTGCTGCCAGCAGCAGCGCCAGGTCAGCAAAACACAGCTTACCATATCATGATCCTTTAATTGGCCTGGTGGTGTTCTGCTGGCGGACGCTGCTGCTGGCAGCAGCGCCGCGTCCCGTCTCCTGCCGGAGGACCATCTGCAAACAGTTAAGTTGGGTTCTCCGACAGGGGAGGAGGGTGGGAGGTGCTGTGTGGGTGTGTGTGTGTCTGTTTTTGTATGCGTGCATGTGGGTGTGAGCCGCGTGGAATGCGTATGTGAATGAATGAATCTGAGTGTATGTGTATGTTGTGTGAATGCATGTGTTCTACAATGTATGTTAGTGTGTGTTGCAGGGTGTGGGTATGTGTGTGTGAATTAGTGTGTATGTGTGCGTGTGTGGGTCTGTGGTTGTCGGGACAGGGAGGGGGGTGGGGGAAGACTTTGGAGAGGGGCAGGGGAGATCCCTATGAGTGCCAGGGAAGGAATTATGACCCCACCTACCGCCATGGTTTTTATGGTGGTAAATTTGCCACGAAAACCATGGCGGTAGGCGGGGGTCATAATCCCATGGGAGGGATTCTGACGGCAGCCTGGCTGGAGACCGAAGTTTCAAGCACGGCGGCTGTTACCACCCTGGTGGACGGAGTGGTACATTAGCGGTTTGGTTCTAGCCAAACGGCCAATATCATAATTTGTGGAAATGTACAGCCAGCCTGTTGGCAGTACCTTTCCCCAAAATGCCACCGTCCAGGGTTGTAATGACCCTCTAAGTATTGCTGCGGGCTTAATTGTATACCAACCAGCATGCTTAGCTGTATTTAAAGTCTTACTCTGACACACAGGTAAAGGCTAGGTTTTAGGAAACGCTTTGGTCAAAACATGTAGAAACAAGCATTTGCAATGCAATAGGTCTCGCATTTGCTTGAGTTAGAGCTATTGCCATTGTAAATGCATAATTGGACTTTTCTTGCCGCATAAATTGGTCGACCCTGCAGCATAAATTGGTCCTCTTTGCCACAGAATTCTAATGGCCCTGCACCTAAACTAAAGCACTCCCATTTACCTTCTTCCTCTATCTGCAGCAAAAAATGAAAATATTGCCGTTATATTGTAGTATAATTGTAGTATTATCTTGACTGTAATGCCCAGAACAGACGCGGTTTAATGGGGTTTAAATATGTACACACTACCTGTCGTTCAAGAGCTCCTTCCATAGTTGCAGTGCAACAACCCACTCAAACCTAAAAGACAAGGCACTCAATGCCCTTTGTACAATTCTAAGGGATTAAGAAACAGCAGCTGCCATGGGTGAACGTAGTTAATAATGAGAGTAGTGTAAATCACCCAAGACCAGGCTTAGAATATGTGCAGGGACACGGTGAAACAATGGTTACGACATAATGTAAAAACAGAAAAAACACACAAATGTAAACAACCGTGTTTCAGGCAAATACTAGCCAGTTCTTTCATGTCAGTAAGGAAAATTTCTCAAATATGGTGGAAAGAAAATGTCACTCGTTCTTCAAGCAAGAAAAAACAGAAAGGGAGGAATTCTCTCCAACGTTCCCTGTGAAATTATAGAAGCCAGTTTGATGCTGAGATGCAAACGCTGCTGCCCTATTTATTCATGCTTTGTGGAATTTCTAAAACTTACACTGAGTGCTATTGAATTCTATACAGGGGAACAACTGTATCCTCTTTTTTAAGTTTAAAGAGAAAGTTTATTGAAAAATAATACAATATTCAAAAAATTTAAATACATTTGATAACAGGAATTAAATAATACAATAGCAGTTTAATTTCATCAGAAATGCGTATTTGAAGAGCACACTAAATATATTAATAATTTAAAACACAAATATATATGCATATATTAAAAATATTATGAAAGAATAGAAGTATGTACAATAAAATAGGGAAAGAAACACAATTCATGGTGGTTTATAAACCTCCTCATTTCTAGGAAAATGATTGCACGAAGGATAAGCCAAAGAGTTTAGATAATTTGCAATAGGTAACCATAACATGTCACTTTTAATAGCAAGGGATACGGGGGAGACATAAGCTCTATCCAACCTATGATTATAACATACATCATACCACCAAGCCTGAAAGGATCATTGAGCAGAATCCTTCCAATCTTTCGTAATTTGTTGAAAAGCAACAGCCAACAATAAATCCAAGATTACAACAGAATTTTGGGGAAAATGAAACCAGTCAGCTGCAAGGCTTCCTAAAAATATACGTGCAAAGCTTAAGGCAATTTGGGTTTTAAAAATAGTATTAGTTTGACTCCATACTTTAACCCAAAATTGAAATGTATATGGACTTTCAAAAAGCATGTGTTTAAGTTCGGAGACCAGCTTATTACAGGACCATTAAGAGGACGAAAGGTTAGAAATCATTTTATGTAAAGAACAAGGTGTAATTATAACCTATTATATAAAAAAATAAAGTTTGAATTGCATTAGCTGCTCTAGAGGACTTTCGTATTTTAATCCACACTTTATTCCATAAAGAAGGTGAAAGTGAAATATCCAAATCTTTCTCCCATTGCATTTCTATTGCTGATTTAGGTCTATCTTCAGGAAGAGCTGTAATAGTTTGATAAAGACAAAAAGCTGATGCAGACTGTAATAACAGATTCTTAATTGGAAGAGGACGGGCTGAAGGTGCTTGCTTAACTGGAAAAGATTGATGTGAACTAGTTCTAACATGTATTAGAGCGTCATGTTTTTTAATAAAAGAGGTTGGAAACAAAAAAAATAAATTGTGCCTGTACAAAAGAAAGAGGGAATCATTTTTTATTAATTGATGCACCGATCTTTACCCCCTTCAAATGCCACAATTTCCAGTAGATGGTTCTATTATTCAACTTAATGAGCTTATTGTACCAAATTGACAGATTTAGAAATTACACTCTATCTTCATTGTCTGAGGCAAAAATAGGCTGCAGAATTCTACATGAGTTGTTCACAATCGGGAGGGAGATAGACGTTGGTTTATTTGACAGAGATAATACCTCAGGAAATGTAAAGGGAACAACAAATTACTTTTCAACTTCAGCCCATAAAGGTAAAAAAGCTGAATCATCAACCTTCAATAAACAAGAAGCTTGTTTAAGAAGCCATATGATAAGAGCAGAGATTCAGAAAGTTAACCCCTCCGCTGCCTTTAGGTCTCATTAACTTTTGGAGGGATATTCTGGGTTTCTTATTATTCCATAAGAATTTAGTTACAATAGAGTTCAGCTTCTTAAAATAAAAACATGGGCTATTAATTGGAATGTTTTATAAATAAAAGATGATTTCAGGAAGTAACATCATTTTAAGAGAATCTAATCAACCCTACCAGGATAAAAATAAAGGGTTCCATTTAGATATAAGAGAATCAAGAACAGAAAATAATTGCAAAAAACTACAAGAAATTGTATCTTTAACAGAAGGTTTAAACCATAGACCTAGATATTTAATTTTATCATTGTTCCAGTGAAAATTTGAGGATTTCAAATCTTCAGGAAAGCAGAATTTATTTAGTGGAAGTATTTCACACTTATCTTTATTTAACATATACCCTGAAACAGAAGCAAAATTCTGTTCTTCGGATAGAAAGGAAGGAATTGAAGATTTCGGATTTGATATAAAAAGTAAGATGTCATCAGTAAAAGCCGAAAATGTTATCTGTCTTTCCCCATTTTGGAAACCATGAAATTTAGATTAGCTGTAAATTCCAATGAAAAAGGTTCCAAGGCAAGAATGAACAAAAGCGGTGACAACAGACATCCCTGGCAAGCTCCTCTATGAAGTGAGAACGAGGGAGAGATGAGACCATTTAGAAAAATAGCGACTTTAGGAGAAAGAATACAATAATAAGATTACATTTTTAATTTAGCTCCAAAGCCAAACCATGAAAGCGCTGAAAAAATAAAACAAAAATTACACATCAAAAGCTTTTTCACCATCTAGAGCAATTGCAGATGGAGAGTCCTTATACGCCACAGATTTAATTAAAATATTAAAAATTAAGCATGTGTTGTCCGATAGTAACCGTCCTTTAATAAAGCCAGACTGCTCTTTACTAATTAGCTTAGGGAGAATCAATTCCAAACACATAGCAATAATTTTAGTAAAAATTTTAAAACCCAAATTTACTAGCGATATAGGTCTATAATTCTTACAAAACATTGGATCTTTGTTATCTTTTGGTATAAGAACTGTTAAGGCCTCTTCATAAGACATTCCAGAGGATTTTGCGTAAACAAAAGAGGTCAAAACTTTAAATAATCTTGGAACTAATAATCTAGAAAAACGTAAATAGAATTCAATAGTAAAGCCAACAGGGCCTGGGGCTTTACCTTTTTTAATAAGATTTAGTGCATTGAGAATGTTGTTAATATAAATATCATTATCAAGATCAGAAAAATCAGAGGAGTGAAGTACAGGTGGATTAATGGTAGACAAGTATTGATCAATAAGATCCTCTGTGGGAATAAAATCAGGAGTATACAATTGTGTGAAGAAATGAACGAATTCATCCAAAATGTCTTCGTTCTTATGTAATAAAAAGTTGGAGAAATTATAAATAGATTCTATCTTTGTTCTATCTTTTTTGATTTTAAGATAATTTGCTATAAGTTTTCCTGATTTGTTTGGCCCCCCTAATACTTAGCACTGGACTTAAGAAGATAAGAATTAGCAATATCAGTCGAGTTTTTATTGAAAGTAAATTTAGCTTGAAGTAATTCATTAAGACAACTTATAGATTTGGAAGAGTAGTATAGGTTTTGTAATTGTTTGATACGATCCATTACTCTAAGTAATTTTGTATTAGCCATTTTCCTTTTGTTGGCAACATAAGAGACAATAAAATCCCTAGAGGTGGCCTTGAATGCATCCCAAATAATTTAAACAGATATCTGAGGGGTATCATTTTCTACAAAGAATTGTGTGACAAATTTCTCAAAAAGCTGAGTAAAATTAGTATCGAGAAGTAATGAATTATTAAATATCCATCTATTACTAGGCTGATTATGTGCGATAAGATCAAGATCCATACTCACTAGAGCATGATCCAAGATTAATATGGAACCAATTTCCGAACTCAAAACGTGTTGCTCGAGATGCTGGGAGACAAATAAATAATCAATCCTCGATTGGGAAGAATGTACTGGGGGAAAAAAGGAAAATTCCTGTAATGTGGGGTTACACAATCTCCAAACATCCGTTAATGCTCTTTGTTTAATCATGGAGGGAAACTGTGAAAATATGGTGGCTAGAACAAATCTAGAATTGGATTTACGATCAAGAAAAGGATCTATAACCATATTACAATCTCCTCCAAAAATCAAATATTTATCAGAAAGAGTCATTAACTTAGTTAATATTACATTCCAAAAAGATTTGTCCAGTTGGATAGGAGCATAAACATTAAATATAGTTAAAGGTACTTTATTAATGTTCATTGAAACTATAATCCATCTACCTTGCTCATCAAAATCTTGAGAAAAATCTGAAATATTCAAAGATTTATGACACAGTATAGTAGCTTCATTTCTTTTCCCTGTACCCGGAGATGCAAAAACATGACCTACCCATTATCTTTTACATTAGTCTCTTGCGACAAGGCAATATCAGCTCTCAATTTTAAAATATGTGTTAAAACTCTCTGACACTTTATTGGGGATCCCAAACCTTTAACATTCCATGAAAGACATCTAACTGTCATTTAATATAAAGAATAAGTAATATAACAATGAAATTATTAGTATGGAAAAATTGAACCAAAAGAAAGAATATGATGGATAGAAAGAGGAATACAGAACTATGAACATGAGAAAACAGAAATAAGAAAGGAAAAGGAGGAAAATAGTAAAAGCAGAGGAGATGAAGTTAAAGAAAATAAACAGAATATAATACAGAAGGAAACATTAAAACTACAAAAAAGACAAAAAACAAGAAAGAAAAACATACCTAGAAGACAAAAACAACGTGAGGGTGGTAAAAACACAAAGGGAAGACAACGCAACCTTCACTCCATGCCTGCAGATAAGAAAGGGAAGAGAGACCCGGCCACACAGGTTGCTACCACAAAAGACGGATATGTTAATGAATGAGGATCTAAAAAGAGAGGAACATAGGAAGCAATCAAATCCTTTAGGTAATCTAACACACTTAAGATTACATGAACCAGAAATGGGCAAATCCATTAAATAAGAGCACAAAAAGAAAAACAAAAATCAATACATTAGTCAAGTCTCTGATATTTTGGAAGTATCCATTGTTTTACCTCTACAAGAATCAATAAATCGCTGAAAAAATAATGGATCTTCATATGTTGTGGTCTTATTATTGTAGGTCACCTTAAACAAGCATGGATGGAAGAGACCCCATCAAGCATTAAACGACTTCAATGCCAGACACATATCCAGGAATTTATTTTGTTTGTCCGCCTTCGACTTAGCATAATCCTGGGCAAAATAATAGATTGGAACCTGACCACGTGATCCGACCTTTAGCTCTTGCTGCTCTGAGAACCTTTAGCAGGTCTACATATTCCAAAAAATAAAGTATCATTCCTCTTGGTTTCTTTGACGTCGAAGCCAAATGTGAAGGATGACCAAGGCTATGCTCTTTGTATATTTAAAGCAGAAGTAGGCAGGTCTAGAATTTTGGGCAGAAACAATTGAAAGAAAGATAAAGAGTCTGAACCTTCAATTCCCTAAGGTAGACCATAAATACATACATTATTTCTTCGGTTCTGACTTTCTATATTCTCTGTGTGCTTTTTCAACATAGTAACTTCAGATTGTAGAGATTGGATAGATGTAACTGAATCCTCAAGACTCTGTTCTCCACAGGAGACTATTTGTCATCCAATATTTGTAATTGTTTATTTGTATCTTCCATATATGGTTTAAGCGCCCTTATTTCCTCAAGAAGTAATTCCATAGATATGGTATCTACAACTTTAATAGGAGATGGAGGATCCTTTTTAGCTCTCTCAATCATGGACGTCAAAACCGTTACTGGAAGCTTGGACGATACTTTATTAATAACAGTAGAAGGAGAAACAGGTGTTGAGAGTGTAGCATTGAGAGTAGTAGCCCCCACATTCTCCATACTTGACAAAGGAGCAAACAAGTTTGACAAAGGAATATTTGTTGTTGGTCAATTGAAGGTTCCTAGATCTGCCCATAAGCAAAGATATATAATTCTGCCCAATATAGGGTAAAACATATATTTTATAAAGTGAGATTTACCTCAGAAAAGAGAGTAGTCCAAAATACACATTAAACTGGACCAAATCTTCCAAAAAAGCAAGATACGATGAATAGAGAGCATAAATATACACTTTTAAACCGAAAAGTGCAAAAAGAAACTCTCAGGCCATGATGAATAAAGCCAAAAACAAAATTGTGAGGTGAAAAATAAAAAACAAAATGGTGGTCGCAATAAATTCCTCAAACAATGTAAGTCATTCAAATAAGGCATAATAAATACCTTTCACTTCATTGTAAGGGGAATAATGCTGCCCAGGCATATTCCCCTAACTTTTCCTCTCATCAGTAATCATAAAATATCCTCAGGAATGTGAGCCGGCTCTCTCTGCTCCCATCGTGGTCAGGGAGCTCCGATGAAGGCAGCCATCTTCGTACGGCGCCAAGCCACGCCCCAACTGTATCCTCTTAACATGTTTAAATGGCATTTCTTTTTACAGAGCAAGTCACGTGCTGACGCTCACAGCATCCCTGCCTTCACAAACACAAGCTGACGCTGCTCCTACACTCTTATAATGCTGTTTGTGGAGTTCCTCGTTAGTGATAGGGTGACCACCCGTCTGTAATTTTCATGGACTGCCCATAATTTCGCCATGCCGTCCTTTGTCCATGATGAAATGCTTAATGGACAGCATTTGTCCGTAATTTTAGCCTTTCACCTAGAGGACAAAATGTAATTAGGACAGACCGGTTTCCCCAGCTAGACTGAAAGGCAGGGAGTCACCTGTACTCTAAGGGAGGGATAGTGAAGACAGATAAGAAAAGGCCTTCTTGCCAGGGTGTCTCCTTCCCTAAAGAAATGCAAATGTGTGCAACTGGTAAATTTGCATATGTAAATGGGTTTTGAAACATGCATTAACTTTAATCAAAGGAGTCACTTGAAGCTATCTGATGACAAAGATATTTTCTTTTAGAGAGGTACCTTAAGGGTGTTCCAAGGTGAGCTGTGAAGTGTGTGGTTTTATTGGACTGTTATAAAAAAAATCCTACTAGGTATAAACTGTTTATTATTCAAATCTGTATTTTAGAAGGACTTTTTTTATTTAACCGAAATGTATTGCATATTTTGTAGCATCCTGTATTATGATGTGTGTAATGCATTTTTAAAATAAGGACTTACACATTCATGGTTCTTTCAAGGAAATTGGTACCTCATAGTACTAACAAACATTGCCAAAGCCAATAGGTCTTGTCTATGCAAGAGTTGTTGGCTTTGCCAATGTGTTTTAGCCATGTAATAAGCCAGAGTGGCTGCTGTTCAGCATGGCTAAAAGTTAGTTCTGTAGAGTGGAATAGAATGGCAAAGGAGCAGTGGTGTAGAGCACAGTAGTGCAGAGTAGAGTGCAGTGGTGCACGGTGCAGTTGTTTAGAGTGTATTGATGTAGATTGCAGTGGTTTAGAGTACAGTGGCATGGAGTGGCGTGGGGCACAGAGTGCAGTGGAGTAGAGTGGCATACACTACAGTGGCAGCGAGTGCAGTAGTGTAGAGTGGTGCAGTGGCTTAGAGTGCAAAGTAGACTTGTGTGGCATAGAGTGCAGTGGCACAGGGTGGTGCAGAGTGATGCAGTGCAGAGTAGAGTATAGTGCTGTAGAGTGCAGTGGCGTAAAGTGGAGTGATGCAGAGTGCAGTGGCACAGAGTGCAGTAGCATAGAGTGCAGTACTACAGAGCAGAGTAGTGTAGAGGAGTACAGCGGTGGAGAGTGCCACGTTGCAGAGTAGAGTGTCAGTGCAGTGGTGTAGAGTGGCATAGAGTGGTACAGAGAGCAGTGGCACAGAGTACAGAGGTGCAGAGTAAAGGGCAGTGGCATACGGTTTAGTTGTTTAGAATACATTGGCGCAGAGTGCAGTGGCATAGAGTGGCATGGGCAGAGTGGAGTGGCATAGAGTGCAGTGGAATAGAGTGGCATACACTAGAGTGGCAGAGAGTGCAGTGGTGTAGAGTGGTGCAGTGGCAGAGTAGACTTGAGTGGCATAGAATGCAGTGGTGTAGAGTGGTGCAGATTGGAGTAGTACGGTATGGTGCAGAGTATAGTGCTGAAAAGTGCAGTGACGTAGAGCAGAGTCATACAGAGTAGAGTGGTATAGAGTGCAGTGGAATATAGTGTATTGGTGCAGAATGCAATAGTATAGAGTAGAGTGGTGTAGAGTATAGTGGCGGCCAGTGCAGTGTTGCAAAGTAGAGTGTCAGAGTGCAATGGCGTATAGTGCAGTTGTTTAGAATGCATTGGTGTAGAGTGCATTGAAGTAGATTGCAGTGGTTTAAAGTGTTGTGGGGCAGAGTGGCATGGAGTGCAGTGGCGTATAATCGATTGTTTCAGAGAAGAGTGCAGTGGCATAGAGTGGAGAGGTGTATGGTAGAGTGCAGTGGAATAAAATGCAGTGGCGCAGAGTGCAGTGGTGCAAAGTAGATTGTTTCACAGTAGAGTGAAGTGGCGTAGAGTGGAGAGGTGCAGGGTACAGTGGAGTTGCATAGAGTGGCATAGAATGTGATGGCTTAGAGTAAAGTGGTGTAGAGTGCAGTGGCATAGAGTCGATTAGAGTGACGCACAGTGTATTGATGGAGGGTGCAGGGGTATACAGTAGAGTGTTACAGAGTAAAGTGCACTAGCACAGAGTGTATCATTATAGAGTGCAGTGGCCTACAGTGCAGTGTTGCAAAGTGGCATAGAGTGGTGTTGTGTGGACTAGATTGGTGTTGCCTAGACTGGAGTGGTATAGAGTACAGAGGCACAGAGTGCAGTCGTGTAGAGAGGCGTAAAGTACATTGGCATAGAGTAGAGGGTACAGAGTAGAGATGAGATGCGTGTGTGAAGTAGCATAGAGTGCAGTGGCACAGAGTCGAGTGGAGAAGAGTGGAGAAGAGCCGAGTGTCCCGCAGTGCAGTGGCATGGAGTGCTGTAAAGTGGAGTTACCCAGAGTAAGGTGCAGTGATGTGGAGAGGTGCAGAGCAGAGTGGAGTGGAATTCGCATGGTGTGGTAACACACTGGCATTCCAGACAACATGTTTTTAATTGAAATGACCAGTACATTGCAAGGACATACAGTTTTTCAAATAAAACTATACAGTGCACAGACGATGATGTGTGAAAATTGCATCACCTAATTCAATGATTTGTTTAATCATATAAAGGTATTTGTTTCTAGCACAGTTCAGAATTAACAAAAATGGGCTTCATTTGTACTCCTAATTCTGATATATTCTGAAGTTTATTTGAATATTGTCATGTGATAGAAAACAAACCTTTCCTAACCCCAGTATCCATCACGTTTGTTGCATAAACCCTCTCATTTTGAAGTCAGAGAAAGAAAAGTAAACACTAAGTTCCCAGGGAAGACTGAGCCTGAAATTTGCCCTTGTTCTTTGAATGTACAGCATATGTGATGAGATAAGAACAAGATTTACAGGCCTGCTTACAGAAAGGGAGCACTCGGAAGGATACTGTAAATAAGGTTTGGGCAAGGGAAGGGACAGACTCAAGCTGCATAGCCTAAAACCAATAAAGCCAGCAAATTGAAATCAACAAAATTTGAATTACAAACCACAAAGCCAATGGCAGGCAACAGGCAGAATGCATTCCCAAGGAAGCTCTATGAATGTACTTAAAGTGACAGCCGTGGGATACTTTGTGGGTAAAGTCCAATATTTTAGTCTAGTCTGTATCTTGCAGGGGTTTGGCCACATCAATCATCCAGGTAGTATGACAAGAAAACCTGGAGTGGTCACAATGTTGCAGGAAAGGTCTGTACACCCATCTTATCAGTTTGCCACCAGTCCCTATGGTGTAGAGCTTCTGGCACACCTCATGTAGGGTTAGTGCTAGGTGGCAGTCATGAAATAGGGCATTTAATGATTGTTTAAGGTGGTTGTAAATAAGGAGTTGACCGGGTGAAGATGGTAGTCTGCCACAAGGGTTTGGAAATTTAGTAGCTCACTATCCAGAGAAACAAATCCCCAATTTTAAGACACCTGCAGCATACCACTGATGGAGTTGCTCTGAGTACAGCCGTAATGTGCGAGTGGGAAGGCAGTCACGGATCGCTTTAGAGTGGAAAGAGTTACCTGATGGCACCCCAGCAACTAAATCAGATGTGTGGCATGTCTGAAGAAGGAAGGAAGGATGAACAGGGGAAGGTTTGCAAAATGTTCTATCATCGGGGGTAGCACACCATCTTCACTAGTGCCATGTGGCCTATTACAGAAAGCAGAAGAGAAGTCCAAAAAGCAAACTGGGCTTGGAGGGACCATGACTCTCTGCCGAGATTTCCATCCTGCAAATCAGTAGGGAAATGGTAGATATTAATCACTAGGTATAGAAAGGTAACTGTTTCCCAGTTCAATCTGAGGTCTAATTGTATATAAAGGGGAAAACAGTACCATATGTTAAAGAAACACCAATTACATTTGAAAAATCTTTCTCATGTTGTTACATTTTGTTTGCGCAATTTACATCCCAAATATTTTGAAGATTCTATGTGTAATTGACACTTGGGGATAACCTAGATCACTGGTTTGGCTTTTGCTCAATTGCAAAACCATTTTAATACATGGACAGAGCAGGCAATTGCCTTGCACAACATGGCAAGGGGTTTGGCCCCTGTTTACCCTTCACCCTGCTGTCCATTGCACCAGAAGAGTTTGCCAAGGTGGATGGGTTCTGCTTGTTCAACTACTTGACAGTGACTTTTCCATTTCTCTCCTATCTGCAGACACAACTCCCAAGGTACGCAATACCTTCCGATAGTCTTGGTGAACCCATATTGTCTGAATTTAGGAATTGTCCCACCTTGTTCTTATCTTCCTTATTTATCTAGTTCTTAGCAACAATCCTTTGAATCAGTTGCCATGGATCTCCCATTTGATCTCAATTTCATCCTCCTCTTTTATTATCTTTGATTGGTAGTCTGGGCTACCAGTTCTGAGATAAATGTAATATCCCGGACGTACACTCTAGTGCTGTGAGAGTACAGATAAGTTGTGGGTACCTCACATCCTGACATTAGGTGTGAGACTGTTGCCCACACCATCTGCTCTGTCTCGTTATTTATTTTTATTTTTTTAGGCTGAAAGTCCATTGGCGGTTGAGGTGAGCCGGATGTTTTTGTTAAACTTGTTTAAACTGGCATTAGGTTGCTTACGTTAATGTTTCCCAAACTGTTGCCATGGTTTTCAAATTGTTTTGAAACAATCAAAATGTTGCTGTTGCTGTTGCTTTTTCTCCAAGAAAGGTTGGGTAGATTTGGGTGGTGGTAATGACCTTGATACAGTGCTGAAGGGCATTAATTTACTGCTGAACAAGGACTTAATGTGAAACCTGAATGTAGTATACCAGGAGGCAATCACACAAAGACCACAGTGAACAAATAGTGTGATGTTAAAAAAGAGTAAATAAATGCTCTGATAATGTAATGGGGTATGGCCTCTCTTGAGTGTGTCTGTAAAACTGATGTTTGTTCTTGAATTTTTGTCCTGAAATTTGACCCTTTGTCCTGAAATTTTGTCTTGAATTTTGAACCTTTGTCATGATTTGTTTTACAGTTCTGTTCAGAATTTGCCTCAATGCCGGGCGGTCACCCTAGCTTGTGAGGATGTAATTGAGTCTAGGAGGACTAACTCGCAGCGTGCCATTTTTGTCATTATATCTCAAGGCATGGAATTTATTTTAGAAGCAGGGTTATAGAGCTCAGTGGGGCTGCTTCGGTCCTCACTGCTCAGTCCACGCTGGTCGGCAAAAAAGCATTTGCAATGCAATGTGTCTCGCATTTGCTCGAGTTAGAGCTTTTAGCATTGTAAACTCCTAACCTGACTTTTCTTGCCACATAAACTGATAATGAAAAGTAAAACAGTTTCACATATGCAAGCCGACGGTAGCCATGAGCATGAAGGAGAAACAGAAAAAGAAACAGAAGTCCGCTCACTGTGAAACGTATCGGCAAAAGTGCAATTATCCATGGAACCAGCAAAAGTAGAATTATCTATGTAGCCAGCAAAAGTAGAATTATCCATGTAACAGGGTTGATGTCATGCAAAGCGCTCGGCTACTGCCCAGTCAGATCGCGCTGCGTAGGAAATAAAAATAAATAGTGCAGAAGGTTTTCGGAAAACACTGAGCCTTGTATGCTTTCAGTAGCTTACAGGTGCTTTCAAGGAGGGCTAAACACCAGAAAGGGCATGACATAGGCATGCCTTTCACTAATTAAATCAAGCGAATTTTAAAAGGCAAGCCCATGAACCAACCAAACTGATGGGCGTGGGTCAAAGCCCACAGAGAGATTACTACGGGGGCCAGAGCGCTTGCGCGCACTCGACCCTCAAAAACCTGCAAGAAAGGGTACTTTTTGTTTTGCTTTCTCTTTATGTCCTCAATTGACTTAATATACTTTTATCTGTATAATTGTTCTAGCATTTCATATGATTATTGTATGGCTTTTAGCTTGGACAATAAATAAATATTCACATTGAAGCATGCAATGTTTGGATCACAAATCATTACTCGCACAACAGGCATGCAAATCATATCTCACACACCAAATGCAGTGCTTATGATGACACTATACCAATAAATAATACCTAAAAGCACAATGTAAATAAATAACAACAAATACTCAAACATGTGTGGTAAAGGTAATGTGTTATATAAGCTCATCTGTAGGAATACTTACAGAATTTTTAATTACATCTGTCGCATTAAGGGTGATATCATAAGTATTGCACTTGGCCATGCTGCTGTACTCGAGTAGAAGAGTACAAGCGGACCAATGTAAGCATATGCAGTCATAAAGAAAATCAGTGTATTGGGCGGAGCCAAAGGCTCTCTCTATACTTATTGTCTTCTTTCATGCTTCCATGAGCTATGGCCTACAATGTATGCTGCCTGTACCTAAACCTAAAAGATGTAGGACCAGTGCTTTAAATGGGCAGGTACTGTCCGGTACCGAGTCTGCACTTCTTTAAGTCGAAAGAGACAGTACCTGCACTTCTCAGCATTGCTGCAATACATTTAATGGAGAGTACCAGCTGTTCCCATGATCAAGCAGGTATACTGGGCATGAGTACCAGCCCTTCTGTTTCCATTTCAGAGGACAGTGTAGGACTACTACCGCATTAGTGAAATGTAATTACTTAAACACTCCTTGGGAGTGGCCTGTTAAATTCCAACATGTGCAGTGATTCATGCTTTTGCACATTACGAAATTATGAATTTTGCAGCTAACAATGCACCCATACATTTTTCCGGGGGAAAATTGCCTGATAATAATTGGAATATTTGGATTTTGGTGCAGTGATTAGCGCCATGAACAGTAATTTCAGCGAGCATCATTGGTGAAAAACATGATTTTGTCGGCATGCGAGCCTCTGCATTTCAAGTTGTTTATAAATAAGAATGCAACTGCAGTATTTTTATTACAGGTTGTAGAGGGTAAGCTACTTCATACCTCCTGGTTTCATATTAACAGGCTTTATCTGAATTTCTTTTTAGCATCCTTATTCACAATATAACCACGCACCGCTCCATCTCAAAAAACAATACGCAGTTCGCTATTTCAGTTATTTCCCAAAAAGTCCCTACTCTGCTAATTCTTAAAGCTACCCTATTATTCCTCACAGCTTTTAGGTTTGACATTTTCAGACAGCCATTCGTGTCGGCGCCGCCTGTTCATTGTGCTGGCTCACAGTGTAATTAGTAAGAGAAGAGGAAATACTGTGTGATAACAACACGCGGCGCAGCTGCTGCGAGACTGAGGCAGTTTCGTTATTCGCAGTATTTAATATTCATAATGATTAAGCATACTGGGCACCTCTGTAGACAAACTCGAGTGTTTCTGGGAATCTAACGCTGCGAGAGCGTTTGACACAAACCTTTGGCGGCTTTGCTGAAGCTGAAGTTGCTTATAATGTTCTTAATAAGACTTTGCGTGTCTGAAAACACTGTTGGTATGTGGCTGAGACTGGTAAACCATGCATTATAGATCTGCCAGTGACTGACACTGCCTGTAATATGTGTAGAACCGCACGGCTCACCTCATAACAAACAGTAAATCTGCACCCATAAAAATACTCCTGCAAACGTGTGTAAAATAATGGTTTAAGGAAGGCACAAGCACTGGTATTAGTAGGCCTCGGGACGTTCTGATAGTCCAGGCTTCCATACATACTACTTTCTATGTTACATAACACCTCACGAGCTTTTATCACTCCATTGAGGAGCTGCATGAGGGCACAATTACGATTGAGAAAAGGCAGCCTCCCTTGTGCACCTGCACATTTCTTCCTTTTCTTTCACAGAGCAAAGATTTTTCCCTGGGGAGAAACAATTTCCCCTACACCCATGTGAAGACTGTAGTTGTTCCATTCTTTTTCCTGGAAAGAGGCTTTACTCGGGCCTCTGGAACACATCTAGGATCGTTGCCACTTTCGAAAGGGGAGAAGGGCCAGAGAAGCGTCAGGGAATGTCCACACCATTATCTCTGCACTTCCTGTGAAAGGGTGCATGCAGTTGTGGTGTATAATGACAAAGTAGTAACTGCATTCACCCATGATAGATATCCTTTTGTGGGAACGTGTCAGGTGTCACTGGAGCCATTTACAGCGGCAAGGAGACATTTACAGGCAACAATGGCTTTGTGAATCAGGCCTGGTAGCAGTGCTTAATTTGTAAATAAAAAGGTGCCGGTGCCCAAAGCCCTCCTCTTAAACATGCGGCTGCTGCAATTAAATGTGTGAACACAGAATACTGGGGTGGCGTAATCCTGAAGCTATCTCAGGCCTCCCCAATCCATATAAAGCCATTCTCTGCCCCTTCAGCTCACTCCTGCAGTTTTCTACTTTCTCCCTTTGAGACGCTTTCTCATTTTTCCCTTCCTCCGTCTTTCCCATATGAGTCTTTTGCTCGCAGCAAATGCTTGAGGCAGAAGAATAAGCAACCGGACCTCAAAAATAAGTGCCGGTGCTCAGCACCGCAAACAACAAGCACAAATTAAGCACTGCCTGGTAGGGAACATATGCATGTGTATGTCTTTTTAGAAGCCTTGCTATGTGTATGTAAGAAAGTGGAGTATTATGTGGTGTGGGGGTTAGTCCTCACCTTGTAATACTCTCAGAGTACCCCAGAGATGGTCCTTGGATTCACACTAGTAAGTCCTTAGCTCAGTTCTGGTAGTGTGGCAAAGAGAAGTCAGACTTTATTTAGAGGAACATGTGCTTGAAAAAACTCTGACACCAATTTATAAAAATAGAGCTTATTTCTATATAATTTTAGACACTAAAACGAACAGTATAGGTACAGTAGAACTGGAGATACTAGTACTAGAAGCAATAGAAAATCACTGCAGTAATGGCATGTAATGTTGCACTGAAGTCAAATTGCAAAAATGCACTTTAAAGACAAGTTGCGTGGAACCTTTGGGGGCTTAATCTAGTGCAGTCCCTGGGACCAGATCACGACAGTCAGAGCAAATTTACCTGGCTTGTGGGTACAGAGTTGTCCTGGCTGTCCATGATGCTGAATGGGACTCACGTTGAAGTCAATGGCAGGGATGCCACTGGTAACAAATGACCACTTGGAGGTCAAGCTGCAGGCAACTCTTGCAAAGTTAAGTTAGTGCGGGCCCTGGGACCAGGCCACAGTAGTTCTCTTCTACCAGGTCAGTGGGGTCCAGGTGCAGAGTTGTCCTGGCTGTCCGTGGTGCTCAGCGGGGCTAGGCTGGAGCTGATTTTACCACTGGCACGACGATGCTGACAAGGAGATGCAAAATCGCAGCTGGGTTGCGGATCTGTGCAGGTGGCATGCTGTGCCCTGCACCTGCAGCATCAAGTGAAGGGGTGATTTACGGGGCTGGCAACCAACAGGCTTTGACAGAGGTAAGTGTGCAGGAGTCCTTTAGGAAGGTACCAGGGTCCCAGGTAGTGAGGTAGCGGCCTGAAACTTGGGGGCAGACTGGACCCCTGGTTTTTGATGATCCCATTGCAGAACCGATGGCCGGTAAAACTTCGGATTCTGCAGTGGTTTTTATCTGCAGTTTGCCGGTGAAGGAAGCTGGCCTGGTGTGTGGTGGGTACCTACGGTACTTACACCTTATACCAGGTCCAGGTATCCCCTCTTAGTGAAGCGTAGGCAGTGTCTAGAAGCCAGGCTCTCTAGAAGTAGCTGGGGGTGAGCAGCCAAGGCTTATCTAGGAAACATGCAAAGCTCATGCAATACCACTGTAGTCACACAGCACTTACACACATGAAGGAAAACACTCAGTTGTACAAAAATAAAGGTACTTTATTTTTGGATCAGATCACCACAAAATACTAGACAGGCAACCCACCCTTAGGAGGTACGCAATACACTAAATATATACACTAGCAATCTGAAATAGACATAGAGTACATTAGAAAACAGTGCAAATAGCAATAACCAATAGTGACTCTAGGGGAGCAAAAACTATATACTAAAAAAATTGAATGAAAATAGGGTACCCCCACTTAGGTAAGTAAAATGTGTAGAGGGGAGCTGGGAGTACTAGAAAACCACAGAGGTAAGTAACACAGTACCCCCTCCCCCCCCAGTGACCAGGAATGCAAGAGTGAAACACTAGATTTTCCCCAAACCACCCAAAAGAAGGAAAAGATGAAAAAGAAGACACCCAGACAAGACTGCAAAAAAACAGATGTGGATTCCTGAAGAAAAAAAACCTGTGAAGAGAGGGGACCAAGTTCAAGAGTCACAGTGGAGTCCAGGAGGAGTAGGAGCTAATACCCACCCAGCTGTGGATGCAGGAGTTGGTCGATGGTGATGAAGAACAGGTCAGCACTGCACCCCTGAAGCTAGAGAAGACTTCCTGATGAATGCAGATGAAGCCCCACTCTGGAAGGAAGATTGCAGATGGGTGTTGGTGCAGGAATCCCACAAACAAGCCTTGGCAAAGGCAAACTTGTGGTTAGTGGAAAAGAGGTGCTGCAGCAACCAGCAAGGCCCAGAAGGACTCAACCCAGGAGGGGAGTCACAGGGGACCCTCAGTGTTGCAGAGAGTCCACCGGAGCAGAGGCAGAGCCCACAGAAGTCCTACAGAACAGGGACATAGGAGTCGCAGAAGAAGCCCATGAAGCGTTACAAACGAGGATCCTATGCCGTAGGAGAACCAAGCAGGAGGTTGTGCTTTGCAGGATGAAGTGCTGGGGGCTGAAGCTACGCGGCGCTTGAAGATTCCTTGGAGGAGATGCAAGCAAACATTTGGCAGCTGCAAGAGACGCGGTGCAAGGGAGTACTCTCCTGCGTGGGAAGGCAAAGGGTTACCTCCACCAAAGTTGGACAGCTTGCAGAGAGGACCAAGAGGACTACTCTTGACCACAACCCATGATGCAGGATCCAAGCAGCTCAGCAAGATAGGGGATCCACACAGCCAGTCGTCACTTGTTGAAGGTGCCTGCGGTTGCAGGGAAGTGACTCCTTCCCTCCAAGGGAGATTCCTTCTTCTTCTTGTGCAGGCTAAAGAGTTGCAGTCTTATGAGGATACACAGCTGGGGAAATGTTGCAAAGCTGGCAGGAGACGTGGAAACAAAGTTGCGAAGAGTCTTATTTGTTGTAGCAGCAGTGTTGGTTCCTGGATGGTGCAGTCACAGTTCCAGAAGCCGGAAGTCCAAGCGAAAGTTGCAGAGGAGTCCTTCTGGAATCTTGCAAGCTGAATCAGAGGATCCACTCAAAAGAGAGACCCTAAATAGCCCTGAAAGAGGGATTGGTCACCTAGCCAGGTAGGCACCTACAAGGAGGGGGCTCTGATGTCACCTGCCTGGACTGGCCATTCAGATGCTCCCAGAGTCCCTTGCCAACCTTGGAAACAAGATGGCAGAACCTACGGACCCTCTGGAGGAGCTCTGGGCACCACCCCTGGGGTGGTGATGGACAGGGGAGTGGTAACTCCCCTTTTCATTGTCCAGTTTCGCACCAGAGCAGGGACTGGGGTCCCTGAACTGGTGTGGACTGGTTTGTGTCCAGAGGGCACCAAATGTGCCCTTCAAAGCAAACCAGTGGCTTGGGGAGGCTACCCCTCCCAAGCCAGTCACATGTATTTCCAAAAGGAGAGGGTGTTACCTCCCTCTCCCAAAGGAAATCCTTTGTTCTGTCTTCCTAGGCTTGATCAGATCAAGCAGCAGGAGGGCAGAAACCTGTCTGAGAGGTGGCAGCAGCTGGGCTGCCCAGACAACCGTGTAAGACTGGTGGGAGCAATGCTGGGGGTCCTCCAAGGAGCCCCCAGAGTGCATGTAATCATACTTCCAATACTTGCAAGAGTATTGGGGTATGATTCTGACATGTTTGATACCAAACATACCCAGGTTCGGAGTTAACATTATGTAGCAGGATATAGGTAGTGGCCTATGTCCAGTACACGTGTAAAATGACATCCCTGCACTCACAAAGTCCATGAAAATGGATCTGGAGTTTGTGGGGGCACCTCTACTAGTGCAGGGGTGCCCTCACACACAGGTACCTGCACCCTGCCCTCTGGGCTGAGAGGACCTACCATAGGGGTGACTTATAGTGACATGGTGTAGTGACCTGTAGTGAAAACACGCAGGCTGCAATGACAGGCTTGCAGAACCCTTTGTATGGGATCCATATGGGTGGCAGAATAACTGCTGCAGCCCATAGGGATCCCCTGGAATCCCAATGCCCTGGGTACGTAGGTGCCATATACTAGGGTCTTACATGGGGGGACCAGTATGCCAATTGTAGGAAGAAAAAGGTACAATTTAGAGGATAAAGCATAACTACTGGGGTCCTAGTTGGCAGGAGCCCAGTAGACACAGTCAAACATACTGACAACAGGCAGGAAATGGGGGTAACCATGCCAAGAAAGGGGGTACTTTCCTACAGCAGGGGACTGGTGCCACCAGTCCAGGGGAGACTGCAGGTGCTTCTGGCTTCCACAGGTGTCCCTCTGGTCGGGAGTAAAGAGTTTGAGCTAAGGAGGAAGGTCGATCATGCAGTTCGCAGTCTGTTGCCTCAGGGTGGAGTTTCTCTCTTTTGCTTTGGAGCAGTGGGCAGAGTCTGGTTACCAGTGATGCAGAGCATCTTCTGGTCCTTCTTTGAAGTTGGTTGATCAGTTCTGAGCTTCTGGTGTCAGGGGTGTCCTTTAAATCCTGGATTTAGGGGAGTTAGGAGTGTGGAGACTAGTGGCCAATGGGGAGTTAACTCCTACAGCTAATCTGCCCTTGAAGTGACCACATCTGGTGAGACAGGTCACCATAAGCTACACAGAAACCTTTATTCTGCCACTCCTAAGATGCCAGAAATCAAAATTCAGTGCACAGACCCGGCTGCTCACCCTAGAGGTATGGTCAGCTTGCTGGGGATGTGCACAGCCCTGCATACCTAATTTCCTGCCTGTCCACGTATAGTCTACCTTAGTGGAAAGGACACTAAAGAGACATAGAAACTTGTGCTTATATATCTGTACCTTAAATATAAAGCACCCTGTCTCCTGGGCTACAGAGGTCTACCTTAGGGGTGTGTGACATAAATGTAAGGCAGTCTATGGGACTGTGTCATTCTTGGTGAAGGCACAGTTGAACTTGAGCAGGTTGCAATGCTTTGACAGTCAGCAATGGCAAGCCTGCCATCAGGAGTTTGCATGGGTCACTTAGGGTGGCACAAACTCGTGCTTCAAGCCTGGGAACACCTTAACCACCTATGTCCTGGGTACCCTGGGTACCATTTACTAGAGGCTTACAAGGGGAAAACATTTTGCCAATTAGGAATTTACCATGTCAACGTGAGAATATGCAGAGAGGCAGAGGTCTCAGTGCACTATCAGAGTGAAAAAAACAGCATATAGGGGTCCAAACTGGGGCAAACAGTGCGTGGGGGGACATCTGCAAAGAACCCAGTTTTCTTACAGTGAGCTACAGATAAAGTGGTAAACTACTATACAATCTGTGGAGATCTGCAGGTGAGTGTGAGCTAGTGATTGTTATAGTGTGGGCTTATTAAACACACTCCATGCCTTTAAGTGGCTCTTTTCAATAGGGTGTTGTGATTTGATATAAAAATTAAAGAGCAAATAGTTAAATCCAGACCAGTATGTTTGCTCCCATGTTTAGCTCTCGATTTCAAATCTTTGAAATTTACAAAGGTTTCAAAGAGTACTTCTTTACAACTGTATGGCAGCTTACCAGCAGCACCCCTGAAAAACGTTTGTGAATTGCCGTTCAAAATCATGAGAAGACTTTTCTGACTTGTAATTTCTTATAGTGTGGAAATGTGTGGGTGCCATTATCTCATATGAATGCAAATAAAGTTAGCAACTTTTTTTCTTTTTTGCCCCAGGGAAAGTATTTCTCTCCTTCCCATAGAGACACTCCTTCCCCTGCACCCTAGCTAACATTGAATATGTTCTCGTTTCCCTTCTCAGTCCTTCTGCAGTAGTATGTTTCCAATCATTTTGATGGAGGAAATCGGTCAAGAAATGTTTTGTGAACACTAGTGGACAAATACATGTATGGGTATTTCCGAACTGTCAGGGCACTCTCACACTGCACCGTCCACTCACACCAATTATAGAAGATTTACTTATACGAAAATCTCTGTCTTTCTATGAATGGCCTCTTGTTCGTAAAGCAAACTTTGCCTGTGTAAGCTGCACTTGCAGTAGTGAATAGTTTGGACAATTGGAACCACAGTATATAGATTGAGAAGAGGGGGCTGTAAATATAACCCTGTGCAAAGCCACTGAGAGCTGTTTTGATGGGGTTATTACAGCATGTTGTTTAAGCTCACAAGGATGTATCACTTAGATTTCTGTAACTAACTCTTGTAGTACTCTGAGAGTGCAGGAGTTAATCAAAAGTAAATCATACCTACTCATAGCAAAATCTATGTGAATCAGTCCCGCATCACTGAAGTCAGCAGGTTATTAGGTTAGTGGCATGACTACAGCATAAAATGACACATTTTTATTGTGTTATTGTGAGAATTTGGTTATTAGTTTGGCTGAAGTGTGAGCCCTGGTCAAGCAACAACCACAATCCTTGTCAAGGTAAGGAACAAGTAAACCCCAGATTAACCTGTGGTCAACACTCTGGTAAATTGGCATAGAGCAGTCAGGCTTAATTTAGAGGCAAAGTGTAAAGTATTCATGCAACACTTAAACAGTAAAACACTGAAAATAACACACAAAAAGATCCTACACCAGGTTAGAAAAATAGTGCAAAATTTAATAAAGCAGAAAGCACCCACTCACGATATCTGGTCACTCTGGATCGGGTCAAAGTCAAAAGTTCAGGCCAACTGGAAGGGAGTGTAAGTCAGATACAGTCCCATATTATTGCCACTGAAGGTTTACTTTCTCAAGTTCATGCAAGAATCCTGTTTGCATTGCAGAGAGTTGAGAGCAGCAAGAAGACTGCAGCGGGAGGCTGTTGCCAAAGTGTAAGGAGCTGGCCAGCATCATGGACGAGCATTGCTGGAGCTTCGCGGATGTGTTCCCCGCGAGTGGTCAGTGCTGCAGTGTGAAGAGTTGGGATGACAGAGCTTTGTGCTGATTTGTGGTGCGAGTGAAGTGATCTTGGTGCGAACTGGCCCGTTTGCGGTCATGAAGAGGTCAAAAGCTTGATTTCCGCACCCATGAGACACCAAGGGTCTAGGACCTGGGGGCACCACTTGGGGGTGAGGAACTCACTGCAGCTGGTTCCAGGGAATGGTTCAAGATGTTGGGGAGCCTTTATGTCCCTGAGGCTCAGTAGCCTGCAGACTAGCCCTTGGAGTTACTCTGGGGTCCTGGGCTGAGGATGTATTTGAAGGTCCAGTTCTTCCTCCCCAGGCAAGAAGGCAGCAGTTCTTTGAGAGCAGCAGTCCAGCAGAGTGGCAGCCCTTTCAGCAGCACAGCAGTCCTTCTTTTTGGAAGAGTATCTATGGGTCCAGAAGTGTATTGAAGAGTTGGTGGCTGAGGTCCAGTATTTATAGTTGTGTCTCTGAAGTAGGGAGTAGCTTCTAGAGGCATGCCTTTGAAGTGCACAGATGCCCTGTCTTCCTGGCCCCAGACTAACTAAAGGGGGTATGCAGAGATTTCCGTGGAGACAAGACACAGTCAATTCAAGTGTAAGTGGGGCTGGGGCCAGCTCCTCCCACCCATCCTGTTAGTGATGGCCCATCCAGTCACACGGAGGCTCCCCATTGTGTGTGTGTCTGTCTAAGAAGAATAGATAAAGCCTGTTAGACCTGACAGCCTAAGGGTAGTCTTCCCCCAACGTTTTGCCTGCTCCCTCCTTTTTTCTGATCTCATTGTTGCTGGGGTTAGGGATCTGCACACTTTACTACTGCACACTTTACCACTGTTATCCTAAACATGGTAACATTGGCTCCTACCCAATTGGTATATTTAGGTTACTTATAAGTCCCTAGTAAAGTGCACTATTATGTGCCTGTAAATTAAATGCTACTTATGAGCCCACAGCACTGATTGTGCCACCCACATGAGTAGCTCCTTAACCATGTTTCAGGTTTGCCATTGCAAGGCCTGTGTGTGCAGTTTTACTGCCACCTCGACTTGGCATTTAAACCCTTTGCCAAGGCTTGAACTTCCCTTTTATTACATATAAGTCACTTCTAAGGAAGGCCCTATGTGACCCACAGGGGAGGGTGCAGTGTATTGAAAGGGTAGGACATCTACTTTTAAGTTTTACATGTACTGGTATTGAAAAGCTCCCAAAGTCATTTCTCGCTATTGTGAGGCCTGCTCCTCTCATAGGCCAGCATTGCAAGTTCCTTAATATGATTTTAAGCTGTAATTCCTGATCCAAAAGAAGTAGCTACCTCATGTTTTATATCCTTAGATTGGTAATGACAATTCCTCTTTACTGGTAAAGTCAGATTTAACCTTACCATTTTAGAAATGCCACTTTCAGAAGGTGGACGTTTCCTGCTATTACTGGTCTGTGTGCCTTACAGCCTGTCTCCAATACACGTCTGTATAAGTGATAGCTACACTTTGTGCATTCTCCCCAGAAAGAGACAAACACAGGAAGGATAGGTGTGGCTAAAAACCCATCCACACACATCTGTATTTTGAAGGCCCTTCCTGGGCTGGTAGGGAAGAAGGGGTCCACTTAGACTTCAATGGGGTAATGGCCTGACCCCACACAAAGGACTGATAACCCCCCACAGAAGGTCTGGCAGACAGGTCTGGGTTGAAAGAGATACTTGTGCATGTCAAACACACTCTTTGAAGCCCCCCCCTTAAAAGGCATTTTTGTTTAAAAATAAATGGCCTGTGACACACTAAAATCAGACACTTCTGGACCTGGAACTGAACCCCTGTCAGAAGAACTGCTGTTCTACTCAAATGACTCAAATAGACTGCTTTTCTGAAAGAACTGCTCTACTGCTTGTTGCTCTGCTGCCTGCTGCTGTATGACCCCACTAGAAGGATCCTGCCTTCCCTCCAAGAGTGATCTCCAAGGACGTATTAGCTTGCTCTCTTTTCTCCCTGAGGTCTCAGGGACATCAAAGACCTTGCTACTGTCTTCATGGACTTCACCCCCTGCAGAAGTCTCGCTGTGAACATCAGCATTCTTCTCTGGGATAGTTGAGTTTGTGGTATTGTGAACTTCTGAGTTGGGCTCAGCGCACTTGACTCAGCAGAGATCCTACTGGTGGCCCCTCTTGCTTGTAATTGCCTTGTTCACACACCTGGGACGAGAGTGATCAGTTGTCCTGAACTGTGTGCCAAGTGAAGGCACTGGTGACTAGGTGTTTCTTATCACTGCAGCTGTACGAGGAACCCCCCTCAGTGCACACACCCTCTGCAGCAGAGCCTGGTTGCCAAGAGAGTTTACCCCCTGAACCTGATCATTTAACCCAGAGTCACCACCCTGCGGTTGAATCCTTGCCTGGCGCACCAGGACTTCCTGGGGGGCACACCTACCCCCCACCAGGGAAACACCTTCCCCAAGGGCCACACAAGAGTCTGGCTGGCGCAGGTCTCCTGACCTCTGCCCATCGGACAGAGTCTGGATTACCCCCAGCCCAGAAACGGTCTCACCAAGGTCATTCCTGGGGGGCTCTGCTCTCAGAGCTGACCCCTGACCCTCCAGGTTCTCCACTGGGGCCCGCAGCCCCCTCTCAACCCTATGCCTGGATTTACGCCTCCTCCGCTGTAGAGCGAGACTACCAGACACCAGGACCGGCGGAACGCTATCACCAGCCACCCGCCTAAGTCCTAATGACAAAATGGGATCCTTCTGAACAGCTGGCCCTACGGCACAGGTTAGGCTCACCTCCTGGCGTTCACTCATGGAACCTTCAGGGGCCTGGGACGGTATCTTGGGCACCTTGGGCCTCAGCCCAGCCCCATTCCCTCTCCTCGGAGACGGGACATGGGGTCCCTCACCCATCCCAGTCCACTGGGACCTACCTGGGACACTCCATTCCTTTCCCACCACACCTTGTTGGGAAACACCTAGACCACTCTCATTAGGAACACCCCCTAATGTCACATCAGACCCTCTGGTACGCAACCAGAAGTCTGCCTCCTTTGCAAGCTCCCTGGGGTCAGAGAGCTCACACACTGACAAGTGTTGGCGTAACTCTGAAAAACAACAACGAAACAGGTGCTCTCTGAGAATCAGATTAAACAGCCCTTCAAAATTGTTTACTGTGCTACCCTTCACCCATCCATCTAGTGCAATGCAGCAATCCTCCACAAACTCCTCCCAAGACTGGTGGGACAGTTTCTTACCACCCCTAAACCTTTTTCTGTATTCCTCAGGGGAAAAACCATACTTCACAATCATTGCGTTCTTCACAGCGGAGTACCCCTCCCTGTCACTCTCTTCTAGAGTCAGTAGGGCATCCCTCCCCTCCTCAGGAATAAAACTCCCTAGGCCAGTTCCCCAATCCTTCTCAGGGATCCTGCGCTCTACCAGAGCCCTCTCATATTCCTTTAACCACTGACGTATGTCACCCCCCTCTTGGAACCTAGGTACCAGATCTATGGGTATGTGAGGAACATCTTTGCTACAGCACTGTACATTGCTGCCACCACTGGACTCCACCTGCAGCGCTGGTGAATCCAGAACCTTCAGACTGCGCTCTAGAGCGAGTCTTTCTCTGGCAAAGGCCCTCTCTGCCTCTGCCATTCTCTCCTGTACTAAGGCCTTCTCTACCTCAGCCCTTCTCTCCTCAACAGCTAGGCGCGCTAACTGCAACTTCAGGTCCCTCTCTTCCCGCCTATCTCTTAGCTCATCAGGCGTCAAGGAATGAGAGGTAGCCCTGCTTCTTACACTGGACCCAGCAAGGGACTCCCTATCACTAGGGCCTTCCCTGTCAACTGGCGTCCCCAACCGGTCATTCTCACCCTCCTGATCAGTCTCTCTACCACTCTCTAGGGATGAGGTCTGGGAGCCCTCCCATTGGGAACCCTCGCTACACTCAGGATCCTCTGGGTACCCCCTACGCCCACTCCCTCCCTGAGTAAATGTCACAAACCTTTCAAAGAAATTCAGAGATCTCCTGAGGTCCCCTTTTACAGGCAGCCCTCTCTCTCTACAGAACCCCTCTAATTCCCCCTGCGTGTAAAACGGCAGGTCCTCTAAATCAAAGGTAAGCCCCATCTTGAAAAGGTACAAATAACTCAACTGTGACAATCACAGTACCCAAGCGTGAGAACTGAAAACAGGAAAAATGACCAAAGAGAGAAAGTTAAGAGAAGCCAAACATGTGATGGTCTAAACGCAATCCTTGTAGTGAAATAATGAGTCACAATGGTATTGTGCAAGCGCAAGTCCTATCCTCACCGCTGACTTCCAATGTTAGAAATGGGGTTTCTGGTTGGCTAGGGTATGCACCTCAGCCAGGCAGAACTTACCCACTCTAGTCAGGGCAAGGGAGTTACACGTCCAAGATAACCCCTGCTCACCCCCTTGGTAGCTTGGCACGAGCAGTCAGGCTTAACCCGGAGGCAATGCGTAAAGCGTTTGCACAACACACACATACATGCAACGCAATATCCCCACCACAAAGGAAACACAACACCAGATTATATGAAAATATACTGTATTGTACACAACGTAATTATCAGACCAACATCACATAACAGTACTATCCTGCTACCTTAGCAGTTGTCAGAACACGTTACACATTAGTTACTCTGCAAACTAGCAGTAGTCACACATAACACACAGGTTACTCAGTATTCTGCAACATAAGCAGTAGTCAGGAAACACGTTATCACATTAGAACACTTGTCATAAGCATATCATAAAACGCCCATAGTAGGAACATTAGAAAACCTATGGCAAGTTAGGGAAACATATTAGCAAGTCATGCCCATAAAAGGAACATGTGCACACATATGTAAAAGCATCATAGTACAGGCAGGTAATATAACACAATTAAGAAAGTCTGTAGCAAGAACTTTTAAATCATAATTATATTTGTCCATTTAAAAGTACCTGGGAATGATGAAGAGGCACTTCCAGTGCCTAAAACGAATCATGGGACCCCCGGCGATCTTCTGCGCAAAACGGTGGCCTCCCTAACTTGGCAAATAGAGAGGGGCGGCACGCACCCTCTCTGCTTCCTTGACGGGCCCCTTCTGGGACCCGTGCTCATTGGAGGGCCCCCCGGGCCTCCACCGGCACTCTCCAAGGGGGGCCCAAGTCAGGGAAATCCTCGGGTTCAGGAGGGGGGCGCCACGCACCCCCTCCGATCTGTGAGCGGGCCCCTCTGGGGACCCGCAACCTCCTGGGGTCTCCCGGGGCCTTCGTCGGCCCTTTCGGCAGGGGAGACCCCTTTGTGATGGTCTCGGGCCCACAAGGGGGCCCACCAGAGAGTTGGCGGCGGGGGCGAGCCTCCGATGAGGCTGTCTCCCCCGGCCGCGCACTGCAGAGCGAGCCCTCCGGGGCTGGAGCAGGGGAGGGAGAGTCGTCCTCCTCTCCCTCCTCCTCCGACGGCAACACTGGCACCAGGTCGGGCCGGCCGGTGCCCCGGGGGCGCTCCTTGGAGCGATCCCTACCCCGGGGGCACCGCTAGGAGCAGACTTGCTCCTCGTTATTTTGGAAAGGGGTTTCTTGTGCCCCGGGGGCACTGAGCTGAGCGCGATCCTCGCGCTCGGCAATAACTTGAAAACCCGGCTGCGGCGGTGATCCTAAACAGCAGGAGAGCGCTTTTCAGAGCGCTAGGACACATTTTAAATCCCGGGCTGCGTCGGTGATTTCCTTGCACGAAAGAAAAGCGCCTTCAAAGCGCTAGAGCACATCCACAAGCTCGGGCTGCGGCGGTGATTTTTCTGTTAGCAAAAGAAAAGCGCTTTCAAAGCGCAATGGCCCCTCAGCAGCCTCAGTCATTAAAAGAATGCCTTATTCCTCGTAAAAGCAGGATCGTAGCAGGGGTCAGGGGCCACAGCACCCTGCCCCTGGGAACAATTAAACAAGAAGGAGCACAGGGCTGGTGGGCCCAGCTACAGGCCAGCACAAGGGGTGCAGATGGTGGCAGTTCCTCCTAGTGACCAGGCAGGTCACAGGTCAGCACAGCAGCAGCAGTCCATGGCGGTTTCCTGGTGAGTCCATTCATCAGCGTTCTGTGTCCAGTTTCAAGTTCCAAGAGTGTTCAAATTGTGGGGGAAATTCCCCTGTACTTATAGTCCTTTTTTACAGTGTTTTACAATGATAGGGAGAGGAGGTTCCAGCCAGTTACAACTGGTTCTGGGAGTGCCCCCTCTCTCCTTTCAGCACAGGCTCCAAACATCAGTGGGGGGTTAACGACCCTATTGTGTGAGGCCAGGGCACAGCCTTTACAAATGTAGGTGTGCCCCGCCTCTCCCTTCTTTCAGCCCAGGAAGACTATTCAGCATGCAGATGCACCTAGGTGACACCTCCACCCTCCCTGTGTACAGGCTGTCTGAAAAGTATGCACAAAGCCCCAACTGTCACTCTGCCCAGACGTGGATTGGAGTCAAGCTGCAAAACACCAGAATTATAAGCACAGATAAATGCGCACTTTCTAGAAGTGGCATTTCTGTGATAGAAATAAAAAATACACCCACACCAGTAAGCAGTATTTATTATCACCATCACAACCATACCAAACACGCCTACGCTACCCCTCATAAATCAGACAATACCCCTTACACATAAGGCAGGGCATTTCTAATGCAATCCTATGAGAAGGCAGCACTCACAGCAGTGAGACACCAAGTTAGGCTGTTTGTCACTACTAGGACAGGCCATGCAATATGGCACATGTCCTGCCTTTCTACATACATGGCACCCTGCCCATAGGGCTAGCTAGGGCGTACTTTAGGGGTGACTTACATGTAGTAAAAGGGGAGTTCTGGGCCTGGCAAGTAAATTTAGATGCCAGGTCCCTGTGGCAGAAAACTGCGCACACAGGCCCTGCGCTAGCAGGCCTGAGACAGGTTTGAAAGTCTACTTCAGTGGGTGGCGCAAGCAGCGCTGCAGGCCCACTAGTAGTATTTAATTTACAGGCCCTGGGTATAGAGATACCACTGTACAAGGGACTTATAGGTAAATTAAATATGCCAATTAGGTATAAGCCAATCATACCAACTTCAGATGGGAGAGCACCTGCACTTTAGCACTGGTCAGCAGTGATAAAGTGCTCAGAGTCCTAGAGCCAACAGCGAGAGGTCAGAAAAAACAGGAGGAAGGAGGCAAAAAGACTAGGGATGACCATGCGTATGGCCAAAAGTCCAACACAGCCTAAGGATCCCGATTGTGGCGTACACCTCTTCCTGAAGGGATCGTATCCTACAACAGAGATCCATGTCCGAAGCAGTCAACATCCTCACTTGGACCATCCTCACAAGGTACCTTGCAGATACCCCTGACGCGAGTGGGCCTTGACCTCAAATGGCTTACCACATTCCCACACCCACAGAAATACTTTGTGATTATTGTGGACCGTGCCCAAGTTGTTGAAACATTACCTATTTGAAAGTACTGCTTTTACCTCAATCCATTTAACAGGGATACCTCATGATTGATTGAAATGTTATCGTTTTGGTCTCCTGCTATATGGATAAATACTTTTTTATTTTTTTAACCCAGTGTGGAGTCTTTTTTGTGGTGTGTTCACTGTGTTACTGTAGGAGGTGTTTCACAAATACTTTACATATTGCTTTCTAAGTTAAGCCTGTCTGCTCTGTGCCACGCTACCAGAGGGTGAGCACAGGATAATTTAGTTTGTGCCTTATCCCGACTAGTATTGTGGTCCCTACTTGGACAGGGTACATACCTCTGCAACCAGAGACCCAATTGCTAACAAAGCCCAACTGTCAGCTACATCCAATCATGTGACCCAGAGATAGGCTGCAGGCACCAAACGGCTAAGGCAAGAAAATGCCAACTTTCTAAAAATGGCATTTTCAGAACTGTAATTTAAAATGCAACTTTTACCATATGTTAGGATTTTAAATTGTGATTCCAAAGATACCAAACATGAACTGAGTTACCTATTCCCATTTTTAAATTATACTTATAAAATGTAATAAGGTAATTCCAATGTTATCCTATAGAAGAGGTATGACTTGCAATAGGGAAATAAATGTAAGCTTTTTTCACTACCAGGACATGTAATACCTAAATGTACATATTCCACATTATAAATACATTGCACCCCTACTGGGCTGTTCAGGTACTACCCTAGGGATGACTTATATGAATTACAAAGGAAGGCTTGGGCATGGCAAAAGGTTTATTTTGCCATGTCTAAATGGCAGTTTGAAACTGCACATATACACAGACTATAACGGCAGGCCAGCAACATGTATAACATGGCATTTAAGGGGGTGGCACAATTAGTGCTGCAGGCTCACTAGTAGCATTTAATTTACAGGCCCTGGGCACATGTAGTGCCACTTTACTAGGGGCTTATAAGTAAATTCAATATGCCAATTGGGTATAAGCAAAGTGTACAATGTTTTAAGGACAGAGCAGAAGCACTTTAGCACTGATTAGCAGTGGTAAACTGCTCAGAGCCCTAAGGCCAACAAGAACAAATATCAGCAAAAATGGACGAGTGAAGACAAAAAGTCTAAGGATGACCCTGATGAAAATGTCAAGTCCAACAGTTGTATTCTGGGGAATCTTGCAGTGGATGCCACAGAAGACAGGGCAGATGTAAAAGTGAACATATAGGCGGTCATTCTGACCGCTGCGGTCGGCGGTCGCCGCCCGCCAAGCGGTTCCCGCCGAAAGACCGCACCGTGGTCAAAAGACCGCGGCGGTCATTCCGGCTTTCCCGCTGGGCAGGCGGGCGACCGCCAGAAGACCGCCGGCCGGGCCAGCGGGACAGCCCCTTCAACAATGAAGCCGGCTCGGAATGGAGCCAGCGGAGTTGAAGGGGTGCGACGGGTGCAGTGGCACCCGTCGCGATTTTCACTGTCTGCTAAGCAGACAGTGAAAATCTTTGTGGGGCCCTGTTAGGGGGCCCCTGCACTGCCCATGCCAGTGGCATGGGCAGTGCAGGGGCCCCCAGGGGCCCCACGGCACCCGTTCCCGCCATCCTGGTTCCGGCGGTGGACACCGCCAGAAACAGGCTGGCGGTAAGGGGGTCGGAATCCCCATGGCGGTGCTGCAAGCAGCGCCACCATGGTGGGTTCCCTGGGCCAGCGGGAAACCGGCGGGAAACCGCCGGCTCCCCTTTTCCGACCGCGGCTTTACCGCCGCGGTCAGAATCGCCCAGGAAGCACCGCCAGCCTGTTGGCGGTGCTTCCGCCGCACTCCGCCATGGCGGTCATGGACCGCCAAGGTCAGAATGACCCCCATAGTTCTTTTAAGTCTTAATACTCTCTTCTGTTTTTAAAATACAAGCACATTTAATTTTAAAACCATATAAAATGTTCACCTTTAAACAATTCGGATTTAAAAAATGTCAGTTTCACAAATAAAGTTAAAGAAGACAAGAGATTCTTAAAATACTCTTGTTAGTACACTTTTACCTGCAACATTAAGAAAGAAATCACTTTCAGTGTAAATTGCTTAATCAATCTGTTAAGCAACTAACAAGGAAGAACCAGGGTCCACAACTGAGAAAATCATTTTTACTGCTGTGACATCACACATCTCCAGACATGCAGCAGATGCTTAATATTTTTAGCATTTATACTAGGTAGTCTACAAGTTCTCTCTTTTTAAGGGAAATTGTCCGGCTACTTGCAAGTAATCTTCTTTACTCCAAGTACAAGACTTCTGCCTCACAGTTCATGAGCAAAGACCCTCCCACCAGAATGATCATCAAGCTAACAGCAAAAAAATGTTTCCTTGGACTGTGATGGGTAAGCTTGAACTAAGAAGATTACAAGTAAGTACCAAGCCATTAACTTCTCGTCTGAGTTTCCTATTACAGTAATTACTGCATGAGATGAATTCTCAAGCATATAATCAGCTTCCAATAAAACACATTAAACCAAGCTGATGCAGCAAAGTTTAATCTATTCAAAGTAACAAAACAAAATCATAATTAGCTCCACCAATGATTTTCTGGTGAATTCAACACTGACACATTAAAAGCATAAGCATTTTACTCTACTATTAACTTATAATGATTCATAAAGATGTGGGAAGTTGCCAAGATGAAGCATTGCAAATCTCTGTAATTGAAGCACATTTAAATGCCACCCAGGAGGCCACCACACCTCTTGCTGACTTCTCCTGAGCTACACTGGGTAACATTTTCCCTGTGCTTCATAAGCTGAAATGACAGCCATCTTTAACCAGCTACTCAGAGTTGCGTTCAAAGGTTTAAGACTCTGACCCTCTGTGCCAAATGTAACAAACAAAACATCTGTTTTTTAAATTGACACTGTACAAGCAAGTAGATTGATAATGCCTTTTTCACCTCCAAAGTAGGGAGGGCTTACCCTTCATCTGATATTAGGTATGGTCATAGGACTAGCAGAAATAAATCCTCCGAACAATGTAAAGATGATGGCACTTTAGGCTAAAACTGCGGATCTGGGCGAAGAATCACCTTATCAAACAAAAGCTACATGAAAGGGTCTGAACATAAGAGAGTTCCCATTCCCCCCACTCTTCTAGTTGAAGTGATGAAAATGTTAACTTAATTTGCTCTTAAAGTTCAAAAGGTAGATGTTGCAATGCCTGTAACACCAAAAACAAGTTCCACATAGGAGTACAAAAAACTAGTTTAGTTAGAAAAATATTCTCAATAGTCTTGCAACCAGAGAAACCAAAGATTCAAATCCAGGATTTCTAAAAGCCCCAACTGCAGCCCATTAGTCTCATAAGGTAGAAGTAGAAAATCCAAATCAAACTCAACCTTAAATAAGGCAAGATTCTAGATCTCCTCAGTGAGCAATCCAGAGGACCCCCTCATAGAAAACCATTTATGAAATGATTGCCAATGTCACAGGAAATTAGGGAGATACTAGAAGGTAATGCTCCAGAGGAATATTTCAATCAGGATGGACTGGTAACTGGAGATATTATGGAAACCACTGGTGGCATTTTTAACATGGTCCTCAAAGAGAACCATCACCCAGTTGTGTATTATTTTTTAGAGCACTCTCTGAATTATGGGAATCAGCAAAAAGGCATAAGTTCCTTCTGCCATTTGAATGTCATTTGATCCATCGTACATACATTGTGGGAGGGCATATTTATGCAAAATTTGGGTAGAACAGCATTTACTTGTGAAGCAAGCAGATCTATCCGAGACAGGCCAAACCTGCTCACTAGCTGCTAGAATGGATCTTCAATGACAATGAAGACGTTGATGGGGAAAGAAACCTGCTCACATGATCTGCTTCTACATTCTGATTTTCTGGTAGCTGAATAGCTTTCAGGAAAGCAGGTTGTATTTCACCCATTGTCAAATCTGAATAATTACAAGAATCAATGATTCAACATGACAACCCTTCTAATGATTCAAATAGTACACAACTACCCTGTTGTCTGTTTTCATCTGAATCTCCTGCTGAAAAATCTTAGGAACAAAGTTCTTTGAGGCTAACTGAACTGCTCTCAGTTCCGTCAATTTAGATAATGCTTCTGCCTTTTAGCCTTGACCATTGCCTCTGTATCACCTTCTGATCTAGGACCACCCCCAAACCATCCTGCTGGTCTCTGTGGTTATTACCATCAGAACAAGATTCTTGAATGGTAAACCTCTCATAACATTTTCATCTTTCAACCACTGCATGGCCTAAAAATCTCCAGGCACATTGATACCTGTTGCTCATAGCTCTCTGAATTGGAATTGCAGTGGGATAAGAGGTGGTTTAATAGAAGGTACATGTGCAGCCTGGCCCATGGAAAAATCAATACTGTTGAAGCCATGACACCCTGCACCTTTAACCATTCTCTGGCTAAAGAGAATTTGTTTAACAGAGGCAATGTCAATTCTGATGTTAACATCACAATTCTTGTCTGTGAAAGAAATACTTTTTCAATGTCCATCCTGAAAAGGCTGTCAATGAACTGCAGGTCCTCTGAGAGGATTAAATGTGATGACTTCTCATGGTTCAGAAGATGCCCATGTTGTTCTACTTCTACGCACACGTCTCTGATCTGTATCTACACTTTGAAAAAAGAGGAAAGGTTCCAACACATAGGTACAGAAATACTTGAATTTTCCTTGAGTGCATTAATCCCACCAGGGAGCCAGCACCTTAGAAAACACTCTGGGAGATTAATAAAGACCAAACGAGAGTACCTGGAGCTGGTAATGGTCTCTTGGTACACACAAATACAGAAATCTTTGGGAGACTGGATGCATTAGTACATGAAGATAAGCGTCCATTAGATTTAATAACACAAAAAATTTGCCTTTGGTTAAAAAGGGCAGAATCAGTTTGGAATGTTATCATCTTGAACTTTTGTGCAGAAAGAAAGAATTCACCCCTTTCAGGTCCATCCAACACTGGTCTGTATTCTCCAGTTCTTTTTTTTACATGTAACAGAATTTAATATATTCCCTTTCCATGTTGTTGAACACAATCCTTCACAATTGCTTTCTTTTTCTAAAGGCTTTGGATTCCATTCAGCAGGCCCCTCTTCTTCTCTGCACTATCCAGTAGTGGATTTACAGAAGAAGAATCTAAATGGTTTCCAGAAACAATGTGATATCCCTCCTGTATTATCTGCAATACTCATCTGTCCTGGATTGAACTTTATGAAGAGTCCAAAAAGTACTTCATATGACTGCCAACAGGTGGATACATCTGTGCACTATCATGGTCAGGACTTGGTGGCTGACTGACTATCTCTCTTGAAGTACTGGACTGCTGTGCCTGGGCATTTTCTGAGGTAGGGAATCCCTGGCCTCATCTTCTTTCTTAAAAGAGCTGCCACCTATACTTGACTGGAATGCTGGTCCAAAAGCCCTTTGTGCTCCAAAGTATCTTCCCTTTGTAAGTTGACAAACTGTAACTAACAGTTTTTAATCTTTTGCTTGTTTCTTCATCATGGCTTCTAGTTGATTTCCAAATAGCCTGAATCCTGAAAAAATAATTTTCATTAACAGGTTCTTTTGAAAGGTATCAGCCTATTTGGGTTTCATTCACAACTGTCTGCATGCTGCCACTGAGAATCCTGCTGCCACAGAGCTGCCCTGAGAGAATCATCTGACAAACCAGAAAGGAAGCAAACTTGCTGTTCCATGATGGACAAGTTAGATTTAATATCGAACTCTTCTCCATTAGCTTTGCCAATCCCTAAAAGACTTTAATTAGTGATTGTACTTTGATTTGTGATATTTTGTGGCACTTGATTGCAAAGTTAGATGCAGTGTACACCCTCTTGATATCTAGACCAACTCTTTCATTGACTGGATCTGAAGGGGTTGCGTATTTTGAAATAATAGATCCCTGGGTGGTCAGGCCTGCCATTAACCCCTTCTGTGCCGCGGATGTAATGGTTACGTCCTGCGGCACAGTGCTGCTGTGCCCAGGACGTAACCATTATGTCCTGGGCACACAGCGCAGAGGGAGCGCTAGCGCTCCCTCTGTGTGGTTACCCCCCACCACCCCAAGTCAGGGATGGAAGGGAAAGCCCTTCCCCTTCCACCCCTGACCCCCCACCATCCCCCCTGTGACGTCAGCACGCAAGCGCGCGCTAATTGTCACAGAGCCTCCCCCATCGCGCTGGAAGCTCAGCTTCCAGTGCGATCGGAACAGAAATGCTTTGAATTTCTCGTCCGATCACGTGGGGGAGGCCGAGAGAGGCTTCAAAGGGAAGGAAATATATTTCCTTCCCTTTGAAGTCTCTCTCTGCGTTTTGGCAGCCGGATTGAAAGCAATCCGGCTGTCAAAACGCCCACTAGACACCAGGGATGTGTTTTTTAAAAAGGAAATTGGCATAAGGGAGCGACCCCTTGGGCAAGGGTCGCTCCCAGGGGGGGCATTTTTTTTAAGGCCTTTTCTGCCTCCCCTGGGGGCAGAAACCTCTAGGCACCGGGATAAAAAAAAAAAATGTTTGTTTTGTTTTTATTTATTTTTTTGTTTTAGGTGTGGGGAGCGACCCCGTAGGCAAGGGTCGCTCCCATAGGGGGCAAATTATATTTAGGCCATTTCTGCCCCCCTTGGGGGCAGATTGGCCTATTTTTATGAGGCCAATCTTCCCCCAAGGGGGGCAGAAACCACTAGACACCAGGGAGGTTTTTTTTTGTTCGTGAATTTCACGTAAGGGGAGCGACCCCTTAGGCAAGGGTCGTTCCCCTGGGGGGCAAATTTATTTTAGGCCATTTCTGCCCCCCAGGGTGGCAGATCAGCCTATTTTAATTAGGCCGATCTGCCCCCAAGGGGGGCAGAAACCACTAGGCACCGGGGATTTTTGTTGTTGTTGTTTTACAGATGGGGAGCGACTCCTTAAGCAATGGTCGCTCCCCTGGAGGGGCAAATTGTATTTAGGCCATTTCTGCCCGCTTTGGGGGCAGATCGGCCGATTTTAGGTCAATCTGCTCCCAAGGGGGTCAGAAACCAGTAGGCACCAAGGATCTTTTTTTTTGTGCCGTCAGGCAAGTGGAGCGATCCCGTAGGCAAGAGTCGCTCCCTGGGTGGGTGGGGGGTCACATATATTTAGGCCATTTCTGCCCCCCCCGGGGTCAGATCGGCCTATTGCTATTAGGCCGATCTGCCCCCGGGGGGCAGAAACCTCTAGGCGCCAGGGCTAATTTTTTTTGTGTGTTTTTTTTTTTGTGTTTGTTTTTTTAGAGATGGGGAGCGACCCCTTAGGCAAGGGTCGCTCCCCTGGAGGGGCAAATTGTATTTAGGCCATTTCTGCCCGCTTTGGGGGCAGATTGGCCGATTTTAGGTCAATCTGCCCCTAAGGGGGGCAGAAACACCTAGGCACCATGGATCTTTTTTTTTTGCGCCGTCACGCAAGGGAAGCGACCCCGTAGGCAAGGGTCGCTCCCCGGGGGTGGTGGGAGGAGCAAATTTATTTTAGGCCATTTCTGCCCCTCCTGGGGGCAGATCGGCCTATTGTTATTAGGCGATCTGCCCCCGGGGGGGGGCAGAAACCTCTAGGCGCCAGGGCTAGAAAAAAATTGTGTTTTTTTTTTGTTTTTTTGTTTTTTTAGAGAATGGGAGCGACCCCTTAGGCAAGAGTCGCTCCCCTGGAGGGGCAAATTGTATTTAGACCATTTCTGCCCCGCTTGGGGGCAAATCGGCCAATTTTAGGTGAATCTGCCCCCACGGGGGCAGAAACCACTAGGCACTGGGGATCTTTTTTTTTGCGCCGTCACGCAAGGGGAGCGACCCCGTAGGGGGGGGGAGTGGAGAGGCAAATTTATTTTAGGCCATTTCTGCCCCCCTGGGGACGGCTGAGCTAGAGGCCAGAATCCACAGGTAGGCACTTTGCAAAACACACCTCTGTTTTCTGTGAAAAAATATGATGTGTCCATGTTGTGTTTTGGGCAATTTCATTTCGTGGGCGCTAGGCCTACCCACACAAGTGAGGTACCATTTTTATCGGGAGACTTGGGGGAACGCTGGGTGGAAGGAATTTTGTGGCTCCTCTCAGATTCCAGAACTTTCTGTCACCGAAATGTGAGGAAAATGTGTTTTTTTAGCCAAATTTTGAGGTTTGCAAAGGATTCTGGGTAACAGAACCTGGTCAGAGCCCCACAAGTCACCCCATCTTGGATTCCCCTAGGTCTCTAGTTTTCAAAAATGCAAAGGTTTGGTAGGTTTCCCTAGGTGCCGGCTGAGCTAGAGGCCAAAATCCACAGGTAGGCACTTTGCAAAAAACACCTCTGTTTTCTGAAAAAAAATGGGATGTGTCCACGTTGTGTTTTGGGCCATTTCCTTTCGTGGGCGCTAGGCCTACCCACACAAGTGAGGTACCATTTTTATCGGGAGACTTGGGGGAACGCTGGGTGGAAGGAAATTTGTGGCTCCTCTCAGATTCCGGAACTTTCTGTCACCGAAATGTGAGGAAAATGTGTTTTTTTAGCCAAATTTTGAGGTTTGCAAAGGATTCTGGGTAACAGAACCTGGTCAGAGCCCCACAAGTCACCCCATCTTGGATTCCCCTAGGTCTCTAGTTTTCAAAAATGCACAGGTTTGGTAGGTTTCCCTAGGTGCCGGCTGAGCTAGAGGCCAAAATCTACAGGTAGGCACTTTGCAAAAAACACCTCTGTTTTCTGTAAAAAAATGGGATGTGTCCACGTTGTGTTTTGGGGCATTTCCTGTCACGGGCACTAGGCCTACCCACACAAGTGAGGTATCATTTTTATCAGGAGACTTGGGGGAACATAGAATAGCAAAACAAGTGTTATTGTCCCTTGTCTTTCTCTACATTTTTTCCTTCCAAATATAAGAGAGTGTGTAAAAAAGACGTCTATTTGAGAAATGCCCTGTAATTCACATGCTAGTATGGGCACCCCGGAATTCAGAGATGTGCAAATAACCACTGCTCCTCAACACCTTATCTTGTGCCCATTTTGGAAATACAAAGGTTTTCTTGATAGCTATTTTTTACTCTTTATATTTCAGCAAATGATTTGCTGTATACCCGGTATAGAACGGAAACCCAAGGCAGGGTGCAGGTCATTCATTGGTTATGGGTACCTGGAGTTCTTGATGAACCTACAATCCCTATATATCCCCGCAACCAGAAGAGTCCAGCAGATGTAACGGTATATTGCTTTAAAAGATCTGACATTGCAGGAAAAAGTTACAGAGTAAAACGTAGAGAAAAATTGCAGATTTTTTCACCTCAATTTCAATTTTTTTTTTTCAGTTGTTATTTTCTGTAGGAAACCTTTGTAGGATCTACACAAATGACCCCTTGCTGAATTCAGAATTTTGTCTACTTTTCAGAAATGTTTCGGTATCTGGGATCCAGCATTGGTTTTATGCCCATTTCTGTCACTGACTGGAAGGAGGCTGAAAGCACAAAAAATCGTAAAAATGGGGTATGTCCCAGTAAAATGGCAAAATTGTATTGAAAAATTGGGTTTTCTGATTCAAGTCTGCCTGTTCCTGAAAGCTGGGTAGCTGGTGATTTTAGCACCGCAAACCCTTTGTTGATGCCATTTTCAGGGGGAAAACCACAAGCCTTCTTCTGCAGCCCCTTATTCCCATTGTTTTGAAAAAAACGATTTTTTCACTGTATTTTGGCTAATTTCTTGGCCTCCTTCTGGGGAACCCACAAAGTCTGGGTACCTCTAGAATCCCTAGCATGTTGGAAAAAAAGGACGCAAATTTGGCGTGGGTAGCTTATGTGAACAAAAAGTTATGAGGGCCTAAGCGCGAACTGCCCCAAATAGCCAAAAAAAGGCTCGGCACAGGAGGGGGAAAAGGCCTGGCAGCGAAGGGGTTAAAGAAGCCACTTTCACCATAGCTGAAAAGTCATCAGCGGACCCCTGTAAAGGCTATTTTCAAAAGAGAAGGGAGTGCTACCAAATAACAATAGGGCACTTGAGTAATTCAATTATATGATCATTAAATCAAACATCAATCAGTCTGTCAGGATTGAAAGTTCTTCATTCAGTCCATAGATACAAAAGAGCCAAAATGCTGAATCTTCAAAAGAGTTTTATTCTTCAATACAAAAATCCTACCCAGCCAATGCATTTCGTTCCTCCAAAAGGACTTCATCAAGGATAAACATATGACTGCAATTAATCGCAGACTTCATCCTGCGCATATATGGAAGCGCTTGTAACCACCATTACTGTAAGTAGTCACCAATAAACCATCTGTGACTGAATCTAAATGTTTGTGCCTTTCCTTTCCAGGTGCCAACTGCGCTGACTTAATACTTTTCTTAGGTAGATGTTTTCCAAATTTGTGTTCTAAATTGTTTTGCATTAAGTCCTGCATGCTGATGCTAATCTGGGATAGGTGAGGATTTTCCTTCCATGACAATTGACTGATACAGAGACAAATGATTGACAGACTAATTTGCTGAACTCCATGACACAAAATGATTTACTGCCTTTGATTTATTTGTTGACTTGTGCTAATGCTTTAGAATGTACTCTGATGCAAGTTTTGATTAGGTTATGGTTTTGGTGCCTTCTAATGAGGTAATGCCGGATTTTGCTTGAGTTGAATTGTGTTTAAATAATCTCATGATTTAGTATTGTAACTAATAGGAAAAATCACTAAAACATATACTGAGTTGTGGTTATTATGACTGAAGAGTCATGCTGAACTCTCCAACCCAAGCACCAAAGTCAACGACATCCCACCATCACAAGCACTCTGCGACTCCCTGTCCACCTACTTCCTCCAGAAAATCACCGACATCCACAACAGCTTCTCCACCACAACCACGCCAGACCCCATCCCCGCTAGCACCACCCGCACCAACCACCTGACACAGAGACACTCAAGATCATGAACTCCATCCACTCAGGATCTCCATTGGACCCATGCCCTCACCACATATACAACAAAGCCAACGCAATCATCGCCTCCCCAACTACGGAAGGTCATCAAAATCTCCTTCGAAACAGAAACTTTCCCGGAAAGCTGGAAGCATGCCGAAATCCACGCCCTCCTGAAAAAGTCCAAAGCTGACACTCAAGATCTCAAAAATTTCCATCCCATATCCCTGCTCCCATTCCCGGCAAAGGTCATCGGAAAAATCGCCAACACGCAACTGACCCACCACCTCGAAGATAACAACATCCTGGACCCCTCCCAGTCAGGGTTCAGACGGAACCACAGCACCGAGATCGCCCTCCTAGCCGCCACAGACGACATCAGACGCCAACTGGACTACGGAGAAACATCAGCCCTCATCCTCCTGGACCTATCTGCCGCCTTCGAGACAGTCTGCCACCTCACCCTGATAGCCCGCCTCTTCGAAGCCGGAATACAAGACAAAGCCCTCGACTGGATAGCGTCCTTCATCCACGGCCGAACCCAAAGTGTACACCTCCCCCCCTTTCGATCCAAAGCCACCGACATCATCTGCGGCGTTCCCGAGGGCTCCTCCCTCAGCCCAACACTGTTCAATATCTACATGGCCCCCCTCGCACAAACAGCCCGCCAATACGACCTCAACATCATCTTCTATGCCAATGACACACAGCTCATCCTCTCCCTTACCAAAGACCCGCACACCGCCAAAACCAACCTGAGGGCATGAAGGCCATCGCCGAATGGATGAGAAACAGCCGGCTGAAGCTGAATTCAGACAAGACGGAAGTCCTCATCCTCGGACCCTCCCCCTCAGCCTGGGACAACTCATGGTGGCCAACCACACTGGGAACCCCCCACTCCCACCAACCATGCACGCAACCTAGGCTTCATCCTCGACTCCTCCCTCTCCATGTCTAAACAGGTCAACGCAGTCTCCTCATCCTGCTACAACACCCTCCGCATGCTCCGCAGGATCTACAAGTGGATCCCGACTGAAACCAGAAGAACCGTGACACAGGCCCTCGTCAGCAGCAAGCTGGACTACGGCAACGCACTTTACACAGGCATCCCTGCCAAACACCTACGACGCCTCCAGCGCATCCAAAATGCCTCCGCCTGACTGATCCTCAACGTACCCTGCCGCAACCACCTCTCCCACCACCTGAGAGACCTCCACTGGCTCCCCGTAGACAAGAGGATCACCTTGAAGCTACTCACCCATGCACACAAGGCCCCCCACAACACCAGACCTGCCTACCTCAACAGCAGGCTCAGCTTCTACACCCCCACCCACCAGCTCCGATCCTCTAACCTCGCCTTAGCCGCCATCCCCCACATCCAGCGAAAGACCTCCGGCACCAGATCCTTCTCTTACCTCGCCACCAAGACCTGGAACTCCTTCCCCACCAACCTACGCCAGACCCAAGACCTCCTCGCATTCAGAAGACTCCTCAAAACTTGGCTCTTCGACCAGTAGCAGCACCCACCCTCCCCTAGCGCCTTGAAACCCTCATGGGTACGTAGTGCGCTTTTTATAAATTCTCTGATTGATTGATTGATTGATAGTGTGTTGTTATTGTCTTTATTGATAATTGTCAACACCAGGACAGTGCGCGCTCTACGGGCATCTAGAATGCAAAAACCCAACACTCGCAAGATAATGTAATTTATGCATTGTGATGATATGTTATTGTTTAACCTTTTGCATTGCAGAATTCCATCCAAAAGATTCATTTTTAAGGTGCTTATAAATACTGTACATTTGCAATGTATTGCTGCAGACATTCAGAGTGAGTTAGGGTGTGGCAGGGTGTGGTCCCTTTCCAGGGCCTTTCAGAGACTTTCCCTGCAACATGCCTGGGCATGGTTCTAGGCGGGGCCAACACTCTATAAAAGAGAGTCAGCCCAAATCCCAGTGCTCACTATTCAGAGGTCCCGGTGCAGAGCAGCAGCTTCTTCCTGAGCTCCTGTCCCGGCGGCCTATTTGGATTTTCCAGTCTTCTGCACTCATCTCTCATTGGTGATCACTGTTTCCAGGTGGTAAGACGGTGTTTGGACATTTCCCAACACCGTAATTGAGAATTTTCATATTCTTGATTTTAATTCTTAAATGAATAACAGATTACTTGTGCGCTGCCATTTTTTGACATTTGTATGGTGGTTTGCAAATAGGGAGGACGCGCAATTTATTCCATAAAGATTTGACTTCGTTATTACATGGTTGTTCATTGCGCGCTGATATTTCTTGACATTTACATGATGTTTTACGAGTTGGCAAGACGTCCAACTCGTTTCATGAGCATTTAACTTTGTTGTTCATTGCGCGCTACCTTTTCTTGACATTTACATGGTGGCATTCGAATCTGCGAAACGCGCAATTCACTTATCATGTGTAATTCATGCTGTTCATTGTGCGCTACCATTTTCTGGCATTTACATGGTGGCATTCGAATCGGCAACACGCGCGATTCTTTCCTTGAGTGTTTTTTCATGTTATTCATTGTGCGCTACCATTTCTTGGCATTTGCATGGTGGCATTTGAATCGACAAGAAGTGCGATTCTTTCCCTGAGTGCTTTTCATGTTGTTCATTGTGCGCTACCATTTCTTGATATTTGTATGGTGGCATTTGAATCGGTAAGACGCGCAATTCTTTCCTCGTGTATAAATAATGTAAATTACTGTGCGCTACTATTCTAAGACATTTTCTTGGTAGCATTTCAAGTTGACACGTTGCGTGATTTATTCCTTGAATCTACGTTGTGTGATTTCATGGTGCACAATCCTTTATGGTGTTTAATACTCATATAAAAATCTGCAATGTGCGCAATTCACTTCCCAATGTTTTTTCTGAGATGAACACAACAATACCAGAATTCTAGATGTAATGCTGTGTGTTCCTGATATGTATTCTTAAAAGGAGATTCATATGGTTGTTTAGAAATTGCTCAGAGTGTTTCCTGATTCTCATGCTAAAGAAAGTACTCGAATCTGAAAGTCCTATTTAACTTTTCCTGTTTCCTCCTCAGGTATTCGGTCATCTAAAGCCTAGTCAGTTTTAGGACTATTCTAGGGTTGTTCATGTTTTTTGGAAAAAACAAAGCTTAGAGTTGTAGCATGGTATTGAATTCATGAGATGTAATTTTGATGTTGTGTTTTAACCTTTTGCTTCCTACAGGTCTCCTTCCCAGCTGTTCCCGTCCTAATCCCCTTTTCCCCACTTGGACTCTTTTAGACTCTGTGATAAATCTAATCAGAGTATTGGAGCTGTCTTGTGGTGGAAGTGTTGGGAACGTGCACAGACCCCGAGGATCTGGTGACTCTGACAATAATTGATTAATGATTTGTCTAATGGTTATTTACTTTTTGTGTATTGATTATTGGGAACATTGTTCACATCATAGCTATGATACTTCATGCGAATCAAAAGGTTCATTGACTTATGCGCGTCCCCTTGTAAGTTTACTTATTAAGGACCAGGCGCACCATCTGTTTTTGGTAGCAGCTTGATGGTTAGTTTCCTTGGAGAACTAGTTATGTTGTGACCGATGGTTATGGTGGTAGTTTAAATTAGATCAGTTATTCATCATTATTGGGATTTGGATTTTGTTTTTGTTTTTTTTCAAAATGGCAATTGTACTAAGAATGATGTCCCCTTAAGCCCAGAAATGACTTTCCCAGATCCTGGATCCTGCTAGTTGAGTTGGGTATGTCCTCGGAGTTCTAGTGATAGTGTGAGAGAGATAGGTTGCGCTTACACAGCTTATGCAAATCACAGGTGAATTGAGACATTTGGGAGGGAAATTAGGGAGTCTGTGTACTCCAGATTAAGTTTTAGTAGGAGTGTGCGTACTCCGGAGTATATTGACAAGTGTAGGAGATACTTGGTTATATGTTGTAATCTGTCTGGTTTAGTAGGTTGATCGGGAATGGTCAACAAGTCGGTGTGTGAGTTAAGTGGGTGAGAGAAAATTTCAACTGAGATTTGGCGAGTCCTATGTGCACCAGGACAGACCCACTAATCAGTTGAGAGTAAAATTTGTGGGCCAAATTTAGCTTGCGAATCTGGGAGACTGAGAAAAAGGAATAACTGCATGAGCGAAAGGGCCATCAGTGAAAATCCACCAACAGAAGAGGCCCACAGTGATGACAGCACCTCTGTCCAACTGGATCTAGATGACCAGCCCAGACAATCAGGGACCTCTGGACAGTCGGTTCCCCTCACACAGGCACAGGCCACCACAGACATTCCCCCCCTCTGGAAACACCAGCACAGCACCCACCCAGCGGGCCCATACCTCCGTTCCGAGGACACGTCAATCAGCTGTGTGTCCACCACTACAGGGAACCTACCCCAACAACAACAGGGACCTGGGGGCAGTGGTAGTGGGCACACGGTCCAGGGGACGGAGGCCCAGGAACACAGGGGAACTGGGAGGGCTGCTGTACGACAGGGGCCGGACAGGCCAAGGGAACCCACTCTCCACGAGGCCCTCTCCTCCATCATGGGAGCCTACCACCACTCCCATGAGACGATGGCAACGGTACTGGCCAAGTTTCGGGAGACCCAGCGGCAGCAGGAGGAACTGTATTTGGGCTTCAGGGAGGAACTCAGAACCATCAGCTCCACCCTGGGCACCATCGTAGGGGTGCTGAAGGAAGTACTCAACACCAGGAGGGACACTGTGGCACTACAAGGAGCCCCTGACACTAGCATGGACGATGAACTGCCCACCACCTCCGCCGGCGCTAGTGGACAGGACGCCCCGCCACAGGACCACCACACCAGCACCCCACCCCCTGCAGAGGGAGAACCACCTCACAAACGGTCCCTGAGATCCAGGAACAAGACAGAGAATGATGCCAAGACCCCCGCCAAGAAATTAGACCACCCTGATTGTTATCCTACTGTCCCACTTTGTCACCCTGTCCATAATTAAACTGCCCCAGCTCCACTTCCTATGCCCATATGGGTAATGCACCTGTGAGACTAATAGACTGGACTCTGCCATGGACACTCCTCCGCCATCACCCCTCACCATTTCACTACCCCCTCCAATATTGAGCATTTAGATAAACACACCTAAAGCACAAAATGATCTGGAGTCTGTCTGTGATTTCGAAATAGTGTATTAGCAATTACAGTGACAAAATGTTTTTGAAATAGTAATGTCAACATACCTATGTCACACAGCTCCAGTCCATGAGGAATCTAAGCAGATGTCACACAGTGGGACCCACATCTGTGAAATCGTAAGGGAAAGTGAAAACTCAGTGACCATACACTGGGTGAAAACGAAAGACAGGAGAGAGGTAGTAGTGTCTAAGTACATGTAGTAGGCAGGTTTGTATTCCTACCTGTGTCTCACTGGAAATATTGCAGGATCACTGAGTCCCTGTTGTGCATGTCTTCTTCCTCTGCTTCCTCCTCATCACTGTCCACAGGCTCCACAGCTGCAACAACACCGCCATCTGGACCATCCTCCTGCAGAAAAGGCACCTGGCGTCGCAAAGCCAAGTTATGAAGCATACAGCAGGCCACGATGATCTGGCACACCTTCTTTGGTGAGTAGAATAGGGATCCACCTGTCATATGGAGGCACCTGAACCTGGCCTTCAGGAGGCCGAAGGTCCGCTCGATCACCCTCCTAGTTCACCCCTGGGCCTCACTGTAGCGTTCCTCTGCCCTTGTCCTGGGATTCCTCAATGGGGTCAGTAGCCATGACAGGTTGGGGTAACCAGAGTCACCTGCAAATGGCGAGGGGCAACTGTTAGATACACACTAACCTGGAGGGATAACCCCAGACCCAGACAACCATTCCCACTGACTTGCTTCCAGGTGATCACCTAATAGCCACACACAGTGCCTCTGGAGTTGACCCATCACATAAGGGATGCTGCTATTCCGCAGGATGTAGGCGTCATGCACTGAGCCAGGGAACATGGCATTCACATGGGAGATGTACTGGTCTGCCAAACATACCATCTGTACATTCATAGAATGATAACTCTTCCGGTTTCTGTACACCTGTTCACTCCTGTGGGGGGGGGACCAAAGCCACATGGGTCCCATCAATGGCACCTATGATGTTGGGGATATGTCCCAGGGCATAGAAATCACCTTTCACTGTAGGCAAATCCTCCACCTGAGGGAAAACGATGTAGCTCCACATGTGTTTCAGAAGGGCAGACAACACTCTGGACAATACGTTGGAAAACATAGGTTGGGACATCCCTGATGCCATGGCCACAGTTGTTTGAAATTACCCACTTGCAAGGAAATGGAGCACTGACAGCACCTGCACTTGAGGGGGGATTCCTGTGTGATGGCGGATTGCTGAGATCAGGTCTGGCTCCAACTGGGTACACAGTTCCTGGATTGTGGCACGGTCAAGCCTGTAGGTGATTATCAAATGTCGCTCCTCCATTGTCGACAGGTCTACCAATGGTCGGTACACCGGAGGATGCCGCCATCTCCTCACATGTCCCAGCGGACGGTGCCTATGAAGGACAACAGCGAGCACAGAGTCAAACAACTCAGAGGTACGCACCCACAGTTTACCCAGAACACCAATCATACCCAAAAGGTGGCCTGTATGTGTGTTGAGTCTAGGCCTAGGTATGTGTGACGAAGTTGAAAATGAAGCCATGTGGGCCCCTGAAATGGCGGCTGCCTGACCTCTAAAGTGGGACAATGGGATGTGAGGTAACTGCGCTGGCGTTGTACACCGTCGCGGTAGGCGGTCAAAGGTTAACATTGGTTAACATTGGACCCTATGGGTCCCAGGAGCCAATGACGATGTACGCCGGCAGTGACGGTACGCACCGCCGCTGACGTGACCACCATTTTCTATCTGTTCAATCAATCGATACCTGATCTTCGACAGGAGAGGACCTACACTGCAGTGCTGCTGTGACCTCAGTCTGGAAGAGACAATGGCTCGTGCGTCTGGGGAAAGGGCCCCTGCCTTCACATCGGAGGAGTTGGAGAAGCTCGTGGATGGGGTCCTCCCCCAGTAAACGCTACTCTACGGTCCTCCAGACAAACAGGTAAGTACACAGGGAGCATGTTGTATGGGCTATGCCTGTGTGGAGAGGGCTGGATGTAAGAAGGAAGGGGGCAGAGTGTTGCATGCATGAAAGACAGTGAATGCATGTGCCACATGGCAAGGGTAGGGATGGGGGCCAATCACTTTGACGGTGCAGTTGGTAATGACTTCTCTTCTTCCCCTGTACATTTCATGTAGGTCAGCGCCCACCAGAAGAAAGATATTTGGCGTGCCATCGCCAAGGACGTCCGGACCCTGGGGATCTACCACAGACGGAGCACCCACTGCCGGAAAAGATGGGAGGACATTCGCCGCTGGAGCAAGAAGACGGTGGAGGCTCAGCTGGGGATGGCCTCCCAACGTGGGAGGGGTGCCCGTCGCACCATGACCCCCCTGATGTTCAGGATCCTGGCGGTGGCCTACCCGGAGTTGGATGGGCGCTTGAGGGCATTACAGCAGACACAAGGGGGTGAGTACACTCTCATTCTGCTGACTTTGCGTGCAGTGGAGGTGTCTGGGTGGGGGAGGAGGGCTGTGGGTTTCCCTAGGCCAGGGCGAGTTACGTAGGCAAGGCCCCTCCGTAAGGAAGGCCATGTGGCACCCCACCCCACCTCTGTAGAGTGCCAAGTACAGCTATTCATTCCCCTGTGTCATCTATGTGTGCAGATGTCGTCCATAGCCTTGTAGGCTATTTCCCAGGAATTGAACAGTGGAGCCCAAGAGCGCGGCATAGTGCAGGGGGCTTCTGTGTCTGTCGTGTCCACCAACGGTAGCGGTAATGCATGCACTCAACATGTCTTTCTTCTGTCGTTCCCCCCCCCCTTTTGTGGTCTCCCTGTTCTTGTGTGCATTAGCATCATCAGGCGGAGGAGCAGTGGCACCGGAGCACGAGGGAGCTGCATCCCACATGGCTCTGGAGGGCGAGACTACGGACTCGGAATTCACCAGTGGGACGGAGGGTGAGGGGAGCTCCACGGCGGGGACAGGAGCTGACACCAGCGACACGGACTCGTCCTCTGATAGGAGCTCCCTTGTGGTGGAGGCAACACCTGTGCCCCCACATCTACAGGTACAGCTGCCGCCCCCCCTACCAGCACCGCCCTCCCAGCAGCCCCTCAGCCTTCGCCCTGTGCCCGCTCACCCAGGAGGGTGGGCATCAGCTTCGACCCAGGCACCTCAGGCCCTGCCCCAGTCACCCCTGCTGCCCTCAGTGAGGAGGCCATTGACCTCCTCAGGTCCCTCACTGTTGGGCAGTCTACCATTTTGAATGCCATCCAGGGTGTAGAAAGGCAGTTGCAACAAACTAATGCATTCCTGGAGGGCATTCATTCTGGTCAGGCGGCCCTTCACCAAGCTTTTCAAACTCTGGCCTCAGCACTAATGGCAGCCATTATCCCCGCCTCTAGCCTCCCCCCTCCAACTTCCTCCACCCAGACCCAATCTCCTGTACCTCTGCCTGTCCCAAGCACACCATCAGACCAGCCTGCACACACCTCAACACACAAGGGAAGCTCAGGCAAAAATAAGCATCACACATCCCACAGGCACTCACGCAAGCAACACACACATGCAGACACACCAACATCCACTGCCTCCAATGTGTCCCCCTCCTCCTCGTCTCCCTCCTCCCTCCCAGTCTCGTCTACACTCACACCTGCATGCACTACCTCTACAGCCACTACGTCCCTCTCCAGCACACCCACCACCACACCCCGCTCACGTGCAGTCACCACCCCCACTACCATTCACACGTCCCCTGTGTCCTCTCTCAGTGTGTCTGTGACGCCCCCTCCCACGATACACAAACGCAGGCACACACCCACCCAACAGCCATCCACCTCACGACAGCCTCCAGCACATGCACCTTCACCCAAAGTCAGCAAACGAACTCCTCCTACAACCACCACCTCTTCCTCCACTCCCAAACCCCCTCCAGCTACCCGTCCCAGTGTGTCCAAAAACTTTTCCTGTCCACTCTTGACCTTTTTCCCACACCTCCCCCACCCCGTCCATCTCATAGGTCCTGAAGTAGCACCTAAGCCAAAACATCTCCGGGACCAGTGGTGCCTGTAGTCACCGGTATGTGGAGTGCACCGGCCACCAGGACAGCCAGTGTGGCACGGAGCCACAGCACAGACAGTCCCCCACCTGTGAAGCATCAGAAGTTGGCCAGTGCCCGGCGGGAGAGGGGGAAGACTCCAGCCACCAAAGCCGCTCCCAGGGGTCCCGGTGGGAGTGTGGAGTCAGCTGTGACACCTTCCAAGGTGGGGAAGGGCCACAAGAAACCCGGCAAGTCTGGGAAGAGCTGCACGGCGGAGAAGACCGCCATCATCCCCGCTGCCCAGGAGGCCACCGCCACCCCAGCCCACCTGCCCAGGAGGCCACCGCCAGCCCAGCTGCCCAGGAGGCCACCGCCAGCCCCAGCACAGCTGCCCAGGAGGCCACCGCCAGCCCCAGCACAGCTGCCCATGAGGCCACCGCCAGCCCCAGCCCAGCTGCCCAGGAGGCCAGCACCAGCCCCGCTGGGCCATGAAGGACCGCCAGCACCAGCCCCGCTGGGCCATGAAGGACCGCCAGCAAAAGCCCCGCTGGGCAATGAAGGACCGCCGTCTCAAGCCCCGCTGAACAGGGCACCACCAACTCAAGCACCGCTGAACATGGCACCGCCAACTCAAGCACCGCTGAACAGGGCACCGCAAACTCAAGCCCCGCTGAACAGGGCACCGCCAACTCAAGCACCGCTGAACAGGGCACCGCCAACTCAAGCACCGCTGAACAGGGCACCGCCAACTCAAGCACCGCTGAACAAGGCACTGCCAACTCAAGCACCGCTAGCCCATAAGGGCAGGGGCACTGACGCAACTGGGTCCGTCACGGGGTGAGTGATGCACTCTGGGCACCAGTCCCACTCCAGAACCAGTGGAGGCATCCATCCACTACCTCTGTCCTTCACAGGATGAAGCACTCTGGGCACCAGTCCCCCTCCAGAACCAGTGGAGACATCCATCCACTACCTCTGTCCTTCACAGGATGAAGCACTCTGGGCACCAGTCCCCTCCGGAACCAGTGGAGGCATCCATCCACTACCTCTGTCCTTCAAAGGATGAAGCACTCTGGGCACCAGTCCCACTCCAGATCCAGTGGAGACATCCATCCACTACCTCTGACCTTCACAGGATGAAGCACTCTGGGCACCAGTCCCCCTCCAGAACCAGTGGATACATCCATCCACTACCTCTGTCCTCAACAGGATGAAGCACTCTGGGCACCATGCCCCCTCCAGAACCAGTGGAGACTGTTATCCACTTGAGGGACTGTGGCTTTGCACTCCCCAGGATTGAACAGTGGGCAACCCACCCACTGTAGAGACTTGAGAGACTGTGGCTTTGCACTCCCCAGGATTGAACAGTGGGCAACCCACCCACTGTAGAGACTTGAGAGACTGTGCCTTTGCACTCCCCAGGATGGAACAGTGGGCAGGTGGCCCCCTCGTGGATTTGGCGTCGTGCACTCAAGCGGCTGAGGTGCCCCCCCTTTCCCTCCCCCTGAGGTGCCTGTTTAGTTGCTGGCTGATGCCCCTGCAGTGTTCTCTCCGTCATGGTCGGGGATCTTGTGTGGGCCTCGCCCATACCGTTTGGTCCCAGTGTTCCACTGACTTCTTTGTGCAGTACCTGGACTACTATGCCTGGTATATATTTTGTACATGGTGTATATATATATATATTTCTACCTACTTGTTTGTAATATATTCTGATGGTTACACTCATTTTCTTTGGTCTTTGCATTCTTCCGGGGTGGTTTGGGGGGTGTAACTGTGATGTATTGATATGCATTAGTGTGTGTGTTGTAGTGGGTGAGGGTGGGGGTGATGCGTGTGTGTGTCCCTGTTTTTTTGCCTCCCCCTTTCCCTGTGTCGTAGGTGCAGTACTCACCGTGGTCTTCGCCGCCGGCGTTCGTGCTCCTGGTAGAGCAGCAGGAAGCCTATCGCAGGTAAAATTTGGAGTTCCGGTTCCATGGTGTCCTCGTTCCTCGTGGATTGTGTAGAGGTGGGCGTTTTCCCTTCGAAATTCCTGTTTCCACCGTGTTTTTATCCGTGGTGAATCCGCCCCGGAAAAGGTGGCGGATTGGCCTGTCATAATAGTGTGGGCGGTACTTTGTCCTCCGTCTGGCTGTTGGTGGTGTCCGCCGCGCTGTTTGTTTGTACCGCCGTGGCGCTCGGAGTGTTAAAGTGGCTGTCTTTGTTGGCGGTTTCCGCCACAGTCGTAATTGCAATTTATTTACCGCCGGCCTGTTGGCGGTCTTACAGCCGCTTTAACACCGTCCGCCAGGGTTGTAATGACCACCTTTGTCAGCCGCAGTATGTGTGAGTGTGTCATCACTGGAGCCGCGCTGGGATAGGTTAGTTAGTGAGAAGGGTCGCACATGGATTGGTAGCAGTCCGCAAGAGACAATTGGTTGAGAACGTGGGTGAAAGGAATCCTGGGAGTAAAAGTCATTTCCTGATTTGATTCAAATACACAAAAAGTAGAAATTATGAAGTTTTTCAAGGCATTTAAGAGTGCCCTTAAGGGAGATACGTGTATTAAAGTGACTGTAGGGTAACCTACCCCACCGGAAAATTTTCCGGTAAACATTGTGATGGAGGAACGAGGTGTCATGCCATGTCTTTGGTTAAAGCAATGGTGCAAATTAACAGAGAAACAAGGAGCTTTAGCATTTCCTGCGCATGGGACGTTTAATTTGAGAATTTTGGATCAATTATGGATGGCGCTGTATGACAGAAGGCCACTTCCGAGACTGGCACAGTCTGAGGCACTAGCAGTTTGGGAGCAGATAACGAGAAAAAAGCAAGAAATAAAGTTCTAGAGGAGAATAAGAAAAGTAGAGAAGTCTCTAGCGGACGCGAGATAGGATTGGGAACAGAAGAAGTGGAGAACAGTGACATTGCAGGATGTTAAATTATTTCCTGCTATCACAGAGGAAGACGAGACGGAAGGGAAAAAGGAGACTAGTAAAAGTGATAAGAATTCATCTGGGAGTAAAAAGGCAAAAAAGGCTTTTATAGTAGAAGAAGACTCAGATGACGAGGATCTTATTACTCAGATACTGAGGGACCGATCTCCAACACATGCAGTACATGAGGTGGGTCTAAATACTAGTTCTGCTCCAACTGCCCTGGCACAGGCAATGGGGACAGCAAGCCCAGTACAGGGTGATATTGGACAGGTACAAGGTGTGGTGCAGAGTACTCCTAGCGTGTTGACTACTTTGGTGGTCCAGGCACAGATGCATCCTCCATCGATCAGAGAATTTATCCTGAAGTACCAATTCTTGAGACAACCTCAAACTTAGTGGTGCCCACGGAGCAAGTGGTTCAGAGACCATTGTTGGTCCAGACTGAGACAACTCCGATATTGATGCCCCAGGCACAGCCACAGGGTATGCCGAGGTTTACACCAATGACAGGGACACAGTCAGATTTGACTCGGGTAATGAATCAGAGCATGGGAGTAACTCTTCTGCAGAATGCAGGTGCTAGAGCAGCCCCAGATGTAATATCACTGCTGATTACTGTTGGTCCAGCAGTACCATTGTTTGCGCAGAAGAAACCAATCACAGGAGAACAGGGTGAGATGTCAAAGAGCCTTGTAAAGAGGGGGGTGCAGGTAGTCTCTTCCATGGGTCAGGCCTTTGATGGATCGAGGTCATTAATGGATCTCAGTCCACTTGTTGCACTTCCCGATACTGTAAATGGCCCGAGTGTAAGCCAGAGCTTAAAGATCTTGACACCGCAACCTCAAGCTTAAAGACCTTGACACCGCAACCTCCAGGTGCAGTGGTGCAACAGGTGCCATCAACAAATGTGAGTAACATTATGTTACAGGGACTGACAGCACAGCAGCTGAATGAGTGGTTAGACAGTCTGAATACGTCACAGAATGTGTCCAAGGGTGAAGAGCAGATTGATCGTGTTAGGTTGAGTGCAGAAATAACTGAACTAGTTGAAGGATCAATGGGGTGAATAGGTTGGACTCCTATACAGAAGAAGAGCTGAGATACTTATGTCCAAGAATCACAAAAGAAGTGGGCAAGATACATCAGAGATTGGCAGACTTAGCAGAAAAACATGATATAGAAATCGGGAAAACAAAACATTTGAAAAGGAGCTACAGGTTAGATTTTGAGGTAAAGGATTTTGAACACATGAGGACAGCGGGATATGAAAGTGCATCTTAAAGAATTATTGCAGCGTGCTCAAATTTGGGGAGCATTAGAAAGGTGGGAAGGCCAATGGGCTAAGAAAAAGGATAAACGGAAACGGGATTCACAAGAAGGGCCAGAAAGTGCACAGAAAGATAAGGATCCGGTAAAGATTCTACCAAAGAGGGAGATTCCAGGAGGGCAGTTTGTTCATGTTCCTTGGCACAGGAGTGATATTCTGTCATTCACAAATAATTATCCAAAGTTGAGAGAGAAACCAGTTGAATGGTATCAGCGGACAGATAGGTTTGTGAAGCTTTCAAAATGTCTGCGGGAAGACCTGAATACTTTATTGGAGATGGTGGTTCCCGCTGATTTGTGGGCTGAATGCAAGCGAGCAGTAGATTGGCCGACAAGTGAACCAGAAAGGGAAAGAATAACACGTGCACCATCTGCCAAAGAAATTAAGCATTATTATAAAGTGATTGAATTCCTGAAGACGAGAATTTTGCCTAAAAACATTGATTGGCAGAGAATTGATAGAACAGTGCAGGAGGTAAAGGAGTCGATACATGTGTACTATGAGAGACTGTTGAAGGCGTACTAGGAATACAGTGACAAGGAAGCGATTGAGCCAAAAGACATGTTGCATTTTGTGTTCAGGTTAGAAGAAGGACTGAGACCTAAATAGGTTAGATGATTAAGAGTCATTTGATTTGTTCGCAAGTGAAGCCAATTGATGAAGTGTTGCAGTACGTGAAATATTGTAGTGATGAAATTGAGTTGAAGCAGAAAAAGCTGAAGGAGGAGGTAATGGTGATGCAGATTAGGGCAGCTCAAACAGGAGCGCAGGGAGCTTTTGTGCAACAGATACCAAAGCAACAGGGAACTGTCATGTTCCAGTCTCAGATTAGAGGTCGGGGTCGTGGAGTTAATATGACTCTTGGACCAGATTTGAGTACTGCAGTGGTCCAGAATAATGTGCAAGGGACGATGAAGATGTTACTGGGTCACATTTGCAGAGCCATGGGACACTGGAAGCGGGAGTATCCAATGATGGTGCAGGAAGGTGTTGTTCAGCAAAGTGGTGATGTCAATACATTTCAAAATATAAGAGTACCAAGAATGAGAGGCCCTAATCCTAATTTTCAGAAGAACATGAATCAGATGCAGAATTTTCAACCCATGCAGCAGGCAAATGCCTCGTGCACAAATGACACAGTTACAACCAGTGCAGCAGCAGGTTCCCGGGGTACCTAGACAGAAAATGCAGATACCTCAAGCCCTGCTGGAGCAGCAACAGATGATCCTTACTCAGCAGGTCCAGGGTCACAGATCAGACAGAAGGAGTGACACAGTGCACCAATTCCCATTACACAGTGAGAATGAAATGAATGGTGAATGGGTGACTGATAGCTCAGACGAGGAGACATGCATGTTTGCAGCCTCCTTAGAGGTAGATCAGAGAGGACCATTTGTGAGAGGGAAGGTGATGGGTAATAAGGTCTCAATTTTGGTGGACACAGGAGCTACGCGCTCTACAGTGAGGAACGCAGAAGTTCTGAATTTACCTCTTTCAGGAAGAACAGTTCAGGTTGTGGGTGTAGCGAATAAGCATTTGACAAACCCGATCACAGATCCAAAACAAGTCGAGATTGGCAACTTCCAGGGATTGCATACATTTCTAATCTGTGATTCAAGTCCAGTATCCCTACTGGGAAGGGACTTATTGTGAAAGACCAATTGTTCAAATACTTGTTCAACTGCTGGAATAGAGATTCAGACAAATAGTGACGATGAAGAAGAACTAACTCCAGAGACTGAGAGTGAAACTACAAATGAAGAGTACCCATTGATTGAGTTTTTCCCAATGTTTACAGTAAAGGAGTTTCATTCTGATTTGCAGGGAACAGTACAGGAAAACGTGTGGGATCTGACAGATAAGGAAGTGGGTTTGATCAAGGGAGTGGAGACAATTAAGGTTACTTTGAAGCCGAATGTAGTGTTTCCGCAGCTTCCACAGTACAATATGGCACAGGATGTCTTGATGAAGTGGCACAGATAATTGGAGATTTTGTGAAGCAGGGAGTCTTGAAAGAAGTGCTGAGCAGCACATGTAATTCACTGATAATGGGTTTGAAGAAGCCGTGTGGAAAGGTGCGAATTGTTCAGGATTTGAGAAAGGGAAATTACATGGTTGTCAAGTGTTGTCCTGTAGTGCCAAATCCAGCAGTAATATTGTTCTAGATTCCATGTGATGCAGAGTGGTTCACAGTGGTTGATTTGTCACAAGCTTTCTTTCTGTACCTCTTCATGAGGATAGTCAGTTTCTCTTTAGTTTCAAATTCTTAGACAGAGTCGACCGCTGGTGCAGACTTCCTCAAGTATATACGGAGTCACCATCCTTGTTTAATCAGAGCCTGAAAAAGAACTTGGAGTCATTAAAATTGCCATTTCAATCGACTATGGTACAGTACATTGATGATTTGCTGATTGCATCCAAAACAAGGGACGAGTGTAAGTAAGACTCAATTGCCCTGTTGAATCATTTGGGAAAGTTTGGTCATAAAGTGTCACCATTGAAGTTGCAATAGTGTCAGAAGCTAGTGAAATATCTGGGTCACCAAATTGAGAAAACGTCAAGGAAAATTACCATCTTCCAAGAGGATGGTATGGGACATGTTATTTGGGGATAGTATTGCCAAAGATTTATCAGATAGAGGACTTTAAAAAGTTTCTGAAATTGACTGAATTACATCACAAGAGACAGAGGAGGGAATCCTCTTCTGCAGTAGTGGGAGATATATTTGGTGCGGCGATTCCTTCACTGGGAGTCATCCTGAACTCGATCAAGATACGAAAGTTGTCTACTATTGTGGATTACATGCTGACAAGTTTTACAGGGGCAATACTCCTGATAGATACTGAATTGGCTTCGGATAGAGCTATGTCTCTTCAAAATCGTCTTGCTTTAGACATCCTTCTTGTAATGGACGGCGGAGTCTGTAAAATGATTAACTCTAGACATTGCTGTTCATACATACCTAATAACAGTAAAGAGATAAGAGACTTACTTACTAACCTGACTAACTCAGGTAGTGATTTGAAGGAATTGAAAGAGCCAGGTGTTTGGGAAATGGTTGGAAAAGGATTTGCCTCAGTGGGGAATTGGCTTAGTAATATTTGGAATGGGGTACTACTAAAAATCATACAGGGGATATTGATTGTAATTGCTTGCATATCAGGAATATGGGGATTATGTAAATTGTGCCAAAAGATCAAATTGAAAAGGTCTAAAAATAATCAGAGGAGGGAAGAACGAACCAGGGAAAGAATCTATAGGGAAGATTTAAGAAGAAGACAAAATGCTGAACAAATCGAATTATGAAATCATAGAGGGGAAAGTAGTGTGATGACATATTTAGTAATCAGAGGAGGGATTGTTAACGCAAAAGTTTTAATTAGAAATCATTAACGAATGTTTATGTAGTTTGAATAATGAAATTGGTAGAAAATGATTAACGTAGAAAACAAATTGTGCACGTTTGAATTTGTGACCTCACAGAATGGCCACCAGAATTCTCAAATTGTACTAAATGAGTGATTAACATATATGAAATATTGAAATGGTAATAGATTGATGTAGTAATATAACATATTGAGAGATATAACTCATGTTTTGCAATAATTGTAGGCCTTAACTTAGCGAGTGTCTTGGCCTAGTCTTGCCAGGCCTCATGCAGAAGCTGTATGTGTTAGCGTCTAATGAAAAGTGCTGACAAGATGAACTAACCGTGAACTGCTCATTGTTTAAAAAAATTGTGTAGCTGAAACTTCCATGTGAACCGACAGACAGGATATGATGGAATTAGAATTGTATGAACTGGTGTGTAAAGCGCACTGAGTGTACTTTCCCAGGACTCGAACAATGAAGACACTGACTGGAGAAGAAGATGCAACATTTTTTATACCTGACGAGCCAGATGATGAGGAAATCGCAAAGTGGACCAATCAACGACATGTGAACTGTGAAATATTAGAATTCATAGATTTGATTTACAGCATTTTTTTGTTGGGGATAAATGTACGATTAATTGAACAATTAGGAATTGGGAGATACTCTGTGTAACTTTGATATAACAACGTGACAGAGGAAAGAGAGTTCAGATGATGCAGATGTTAGGGGAGCGTGACTGCGAGATCGTAAGGGTGATTCGAGATTCTGTCATTGGGCTCATACTATTTGATTGAGCGCCTGATGCGATGCTGATCGACTAATGACCTGAGGACGAAGACTAACTCTGTTGCTGATTCATACCTTGAATAGGTAGCTATGACAATGTGACCGAATCTACATTTTTGTGCCTTTCCTTTCTAGGTGCCAACTGCGCTGACTTAATACTTTTCTTAGGTAAATGCTTTCCAAATTTGTGTTCTAAATTGTTTTGCATGAAGTCCCACATGCGGATGCTAATCTGGGATAGGTGAGGATTTTCCTTCTATGACAATTGACTGATACAGAGACAAATGATTGGCGGATTAATTTGCTAAACTCCATGACACAAAATGATTTATTGCCTTTGATTAATTTGTTGACTTATGCTAATGCTTTAGAATGTACTCTGATGCAAGTTTTGATTAGGTTATGGTTTTGTTGCCTTCTAAAGTATTAATGCCAGATTTTGCTTGAGTTGAATTGTGTTTGAATAATCTCATGACTTAGTATTGTAACTATTAGGGAAATAAAATCACTAAAACGTATACTGAGTTGTGGTTATTATGACTGAAGAGTCATGGTGTGTTGTTACTGTCCTTATTGATTAATGATTTGTCTAATGCTTATTTACTTGTTGTGTATTGATTATTGGGAACATTGGTCATATCATAGCTAGGATAATTCATGCAAATCAAAAGGTTCATCGACCTATGTGCGTCCCCTTGTAAGTTTACTTATTAAGGACCAGGTGCGCCAGCACTTGCATCCTTGTTATGACGCTCGGTCATGCATTTACCAGGCTCTGTAGTGTAAAACACATTGGATAAGCAATGCCCATTTCTGAAATAAGGTTGCTCAGTAACCCCTGATCAATCCACAGTGCAGAAACAGCAGGGCAAGAACCATTTGTCGCATCTTCCTGCAACTATCCTCCAATCACAGTGCGGCACCACAGAGGACACCCCGCCACCTTGGCAGGCCAAATGTGCCAGATTCTCAGACTGATACTTCTCTAAAGTCTGAGGTCAACGATGGAAATCTGGGACTAAGTCACTAGACAGAAGCACTGACCTTGTTTCCTTCCCTGTGGAGAAATACAGACTTCTCTCCAGGTTCTGAAAGAGAGAGCGCGAGTGTGTGGGAGAGAGAGGGCTGTAGAATGCTTAGGGACCTTTTCGAAAAGGTCAACATCAAGACATTCAAACAGTTTCTGAAAGACTTCATGGTGGGAGAATTAGAAAAGATGAGATCCTGGCAGCTCCAACACTGGGCAATGCACCCGATCAGGTGGGAGGCTGCCTCTAGACCTCTTACTGGCTGGGGCAATTCGTTCTCAAATTCACTTCTCCCAGGGGGCTAATCTCTTCCATTTCTACCACAATTACCGCAGTGCGCTCTGAGTTGCAATGGCCTTACCTGGGTTGATGGCCCACGATTGTGCAGAGCGAGTTTGAGCCAAAGCAATGCCAAACAATGTGGAGGGATGTTCTGTCACTATGCAAAAGTGTCCAACATATAGAGTTCTTTTATAAATTCATCACATAATGGCACATAACACCCAAAAAGTTAAAGGGGAGGCATCCAAACACTTCTGGATTGTGTTGGGCAGGGTGCGGTCTGGAGGGAGCTGAGATTCATATGGGGTGTTTTAATCTTGCCCTTGGCAACAGACCTTTTGGAAAGAAATTCTCAGCTACTCATTGGTGGGGAGAGGGGGGGTCCTGGGATACCTGCTACACCCAGAGCCGGCCATCATCTTACTCCACCTGTGGCACTCACACTACAAGTGTCTCACAAAATCTGACTAGAGAATTGTCACTCACATGACTCTAGTGGCATAACAGTCAATAGCCCAAAAATGGAAACAGGAGGTAGTCCTGACTATATGGGCAGGAAAACTGTGGTCTCTCCTGAAAATGGAGAAACTGACCTGGGAATTTAATTACATGGTGGGCTACCTATCAGCGCAGTCACTAGTCCTGGGCTGCTCGAAATCCTTGAGAGCCGTAGGGCTGGAAACCTAGCAGGACACTGATGAGTGAGGGTTGTCTGTTATCAAACAGCAAGTCACTTGGAATGTGTTGAAAGTTATGTTGTCCATGTAGAGATTGATGTCACACCCCGCGGGGCGGAAGGGGTTGTGGGGAGTAGGGTGAAATTCATGGTTGCTGATTCACTAAAATGCCACAGTAAGCAAAAGTACTATCATACAACATTTGACTTAAAAAAAATACAGCACAAGATTGACCACTTGACCCATCCTTACCAACTCAAAAATCTCCCATTTCTGGTGAAGTGCTAGAGGAAGGGCAAAGAGCGGAAACTAGGAGAGTAAGCAGGATGGTTATAAGAGCCATGAATATTTTTTGTTCCTGGTGATGCTTTTATAGACCCTGTGACCAAGGTTAGCAAGGACAGTGCAACAGTATTCACCAGGCAAGGCCTTCACAACAACAACAACATTTATCCCTTGGCTGCTCTTAACTGGCAACCATGGTAAAGTTGGTGACATTAGATAATTTGAGGGAATGCTAGGACTACGAATTACTGCGGTGTTTAGTTGATTGTAATTGAATACTCAAACACAGTGTAAGACACCACACCTAGCATCCTTAAAGCGATGTCATAATTAGCCAGCTTCAGCCATAGCTATTACAAACATAGGTATTCCTGTTGTTCCAACCACTGAGCTGCCACCGGATTTTGCTTCAATACTACCTGGAAGTACAGCTGCATTTCTCAAGGCTAAAACGCTTCTCGGGAGTTTCCTTCCTTTTCCTTAAGTTTTCAGTTTAACATAACGCAGCAATGACCACAATTGAGCCCTGCATTTTACTCTTGGTAAAATAGCTACATCATAGGCCAATAACGTGGACACAAGGGCTTCTTAAGATTACTGATTTTTTTAAACCAACCCCTTTGCTGAGCTGTGGCATTTAACTTCTGCAGTTTCGACGCTGGTCGGCACTTGCATTTGGATTCCAAAAGAGGACATCCATGCAGAAGCTGCGCTACAGCCACCATGCTCCCATGCCTAAACCTGCCATCAGGTGACACCTTCACTTTATCAAATAGCTCAATTATAGTGCAAAATACAATTCTGATCTCAATAGTTTATGCAGCCAAAGTTATTTGTTTGCCAACGCATGTTAAACCCTTGAGTATTAGGTATTCTACATACCAGAAAATGTCAATGTAAGCACAGCCACACTTGAGGGTGGGGCTCGCTTTTCACAACACCTCTGGCAGTAGTGCTAACGTGCACGTGCCCCTGCAAGTCATGGGTTTCCTGGGAGTGATACTGTGTGCTGTAGGTAAATACAGTACTTAGATCTGTCATCCGGAGGCTTTGCTCCTAGGCATGTTGTGGTTGTGATGAAGGGTAGTACGTTTGCTGATTATTCCTTCTACCCACCAACTCGAAGAGGGGGTTTGTTGGAATAACCTTCTCTACATAACCTGCACAATTATAGACCTCCTTTCTGGCGAAGACAAGAAATATACAAGATGACTTGAAATTGAGGTAGCAAGTAAATATCTAAATCTTCACAAACAAATGACGCAGGATCACACTGACCAGTAAGAAAATGCTGTCGCCCCCATATGGAAAGTATGGACATCAGATGATTTTGGACCATGCCTCTCATTCTGCCACACTACACAGCACACATAAATACAGCTACATGCTCACAGCAACAAGAGAATTATATTTTGCTACTCATCTCTAATGACACCAAAATATTTCGCCCAAAAGCCACACTTATAACGCACACCCTTACAGATATGTACATTTTTTTTTTTTTAGAGAACATGCATTCTATCCCCTCCCTCCTCTTCGTACACTATAGGCATAGGCACGTTGACCAACGTCAGAAAAAGAACACCTCTCTGTTCATCACATACGGTGCTAAAACACTTCTGGCACAGGACAAGCTGCAATTCAACCTTACTCCAACCAAGAACACTCTACAATGTGCCGGCCAACGAATCTGAATGTCCTTGGCACCTCTGGAAGAGTATAAAGTGCCATATGAAGATAGATACAATACAACACAGTCATATATAATGGATATGTGTAGGTATCTGTCAGTACATTTGGGTTATCTTGAGTGCAATAGGGACAGATCACTAAGTCTGCAGGTTGTCATATTGTTGAAAGTGTTTCAGTAGTGGCTGTGTTCTTGTGTGTTATCTTGAGTGTGTTACAGACAGATCACTAAATCTGCAGGTTGTCATATTGTTGAGAGTGCTTCGGTGTGACTGTGTTCTTGTGTGCAGTTCAATATGTAATAAATATGAACAAAGTATGTCAAAAAGACAAACAGAAAGCATTTCCGGGTTGATGTCTTACTGTAGGTATTGCAACATTTCAACCGACATACAGAGACAGTGAAGATCCAGATATGGTATGCTTATATTTCTGATGGTATTGTAGTGTATGCGAAACACACATGCATGTACATACACACACTCCACACTGTAGATGTCTGTGTTCTTGGGTGCATCCTTGGATGTGTTAGAGTCTGTAATGGAAATACACAGAGTGCTTTTACAGAAGGTGAAGTTATTGAAAGCATAACAATATGTGATTTAGACACACAGTGTGTATTTGTGTAGGTTCTCAGGTGGATGTGTTGAGAGTGTTACGTGTGTGACATGCAAACTGTGTACTAATAAGTTAGGTGGCTGTTTTGCTCTGCAGATTGGTACAGTGTGTGATATAGAAACACATGGTGTGTGATTCTGTGGGTGGTTGGGTTGGTAAGCGGAAAGCGCTCTCATACACTTTAGAGAAAGGGTATGTCTCCAGATGGCATCCTGTGAATATTTGTGCGTTTTATAGAAAGAAAACGTTTTGTTCGGAAGACTGCATTGGGCACAATACATACACTATACTTAAGTTCTGAAGCTGGCTGGGTTGAGGAAAGGACTGCAGTGTGCATAAAAGACACATATTGTGGATTCTAGACCAGATTCACAGGTAATCACTCCAATCTATATATAAGAAATGCACTGGTAGAACATTTTGTTCTGCACAAGATGCAAAATTAAAGAATATGCTCCCCGTAAAAAAATAATCTAAAATTCAGAAAATGAGTAAAGATTTGGCCCTTTTACAATGAAGGGCAGTGCTAAATCTGCTCAGGGACACTAAGCTCATAGGTGCACCTTCTTCTCACTCTACCTCATTTCACTTCAAGCACACACACATGGACCTGAGCACTGTGAACATGGACTTCATTGATGAGTTGAGGGGCCCAGTGCCAGGTGTAGCATGCTGTTCCTTGCTGCAAAGTGCCACATTCTTGTACAGGTGTTAAGTTGGAAATACAGGCCTGCCATTAGATCAACAAATCTGTTGTTTCCTCTTAATCTACATTAACAGGAGTTCAGCCAGCTGAGTCTTGGAGTCCACCCCTTTGTCCTGGGTACATGTGGGATCAGTTCCAGCATATCAGGTCTCCCCACAGGTCTCAAACAGCAAGTGCATTCCTTCTGTTCTTCCACAGGTCCAGAGTGTTCTGAAGAGGCTGACCAGGGGTGTCACGTTTATGCCAGGAACTAGCTTGTGGATGGGGGAGACTGCTGGTCAGTCCCTGACCAATACGGAAAAGGTTCCCAGGGATAACTCTGCCCACTTTGCAGCAGTTCATATGTGCCCTATGCAAACAATCCCAGAGCACCTTCTCTGCCCAAATCAAGATGGCGGAACCTTTCTCCCCTTGTGGAAAGCCTGTGTGCCCACCCGAGAGGTATGGTCAAAGAAATGAGCAACCCCTCCGCTGTGGTCACCTCAGATCAGTTCTGGGGACAGCTCTGCTCCCACTGGGATTTGTGTTTGCTTGACTGGGGAACAAAAAAGGGCCCAGTCCAGGTATCAGGTAACATTGACAGGGTAGGCCTCTTTGAAGTTAATCAAGTTCCTGACCAAAGCCCACATGGTTATCCTGCCAATGGAATAGAAACATCTCCCCTCACCCAAGGCTTTTGTCCTGCTCTATGAGCAGTTTTCACACCTCATCAGGGCGGGCTATTCTGCTGCCAGATAATGGCTGGAGCTTGTGCAAATGGGCATGTAGAGAATTTAGCCAGGGAAAAGGGTAACTTTCAAAAAGTACATGTTCCTTAATAGTTCTGACAAATTTGATTTTATCATTAATGTAACTTTGAAATAACTATTAAACAGAGTATTTGAATTATATATCTAGCTGCTTCATCACCAAAATTAGCATTACTCAATGTAATACAGCCCTTTCCTAAGGGACAACCAGCCATGATACAGTGAAAATAGCTTTTAGGGCTTTTTGACTATAAGGACATGTGTACCATTAAATTTCCACACATCCTTCTTTTAAATACCATGCACCGTGACTTAGGGCTTAAAGCGCCTACAGAGGGCTGACTTATTAATATTTAAAATGAAG